>NC_053157.1:205606775-206856775 GCF_016835505.1 Polypterus senegalus
ATAGCGAGGGATCACTGTACAGACTCGAAGCAAAAATAAAATTGCTTGAAATGCACTTTTCTATTTTTCTTGTACATGAATTTTGAGAAATTACTACAAAAAATGATTTGAAAAGTTGTTGTTTTTCTGCCCGCTTGTAATGTTTGAACGTGGAATAGAGTCAGAGTTGGTGTGAAGTGGATGGTTGAAGGCATCAATTGGAAGATTTTTGATTACCGTATATACTCGTGGGCAAGTTCTACAACAGATTAATTGGGGATTGATTTCACCGTATTATTTCTGGTATTTTATAATGTCAGTCGTATAAGTTGAATGTGGAAAACTCACGCTATTGGGTTAAGAGATTATGCTATGTTAACGCCCTCTTGAGAGAGCAACCACATAGCACACTGCCTTTTTTGTCTATGTGGGTGCGGCAATACGCTGTATCAGCGCGTGCTCCTAACCTCTCTCTCTCTCTATTGTGCCTACATAACAACACAGTAATACCCAAACTATTTCGAAGCAATGATTGCACTGATTTGTGTTTTTTGTATCTCACACCCTCATACTCCTTTATCGTAAGAGCATCCCTTATCTATGATGGAGCGTTCGATCAGGAGAAAATATGAAGCTGGTTTTAAATTAAACATCTTTGAAATAGCAAAAGAAATTGGTTATTGTGCTGCTGCAACAAAATTTGATGTGTCTGAGAAACTGATGTGAGATTGGAGGAGGCAAGAAGATGTAAAAAAAAATGTAAGTGTTGCATTTTTGAACGGGTGTATAAGTCAGGGTCTGGTTTTATGATCGATTTTTCAGGTTTCAAGACCTAAATTATACGTGAGTATATATGGTACTGTAGTTATCTGACCGCTGACAAAATTAAATTTTTAGTGAACAAATTATTAGGAAACACTTAATCCAAAACTGATGGGGGGGCGGAGGAGTTCAGTCACGGTAGCGAAGACCACATAAACTGCTTATGACATAAAAGCTCTCTGATATGTATTACAGGCATTGATGAGATGACTTGTATTCATTCCCTGTTTTCTGATGGTGCCCTGACAAATGACAACATCCCACAGTTATGGTGAGCAGTCACCAGGTCTGCAGTGAGAAGAAAATTGTGCGAGCAAAATTAAAATTGAGAGCAGCAATGTTAAACAACAACAACACTTTCTCATTTAAAATAGAAATTCAAATTCAAAAGCAGTTTCTCACCACTTGAAAATTTATAAGAAGAAGATAAAAGTATGTGGTGTACACGCATAGATTCATGCAAAAGGTAAATCAGGCACATAACTGACAATATAAACTTTAACAAAGGTGGTAAAGCAAGTCCCTTCATTAATGGAAAGAATGATTCGGAAACTAAAAATATAAAAAAACGGGGAATGCGGTAATTCTATGGGACAAATACTGATAGACCTACAACTCTGTTCCATCAGAGAATTCTTAATTACTATGAAAAGTCAATCAAATCACTCAGAGTATATGAACAGATATAATCTGGGAAAGTACTAATGGTGTTATGTTTTTAGCCTAATGCAACAGATATTTACGGCTAATGCATCAAACCAGAAATTCACTAATGAAACAAATGTTTTTTTTTTACCAATGTCTCAAGTGGAACTTTGCTGAATGTAAGCCATATAGGTAAGTCATCAAGGAAAAATGTAGATTTGTATTAAGAAATTATGTGGACCAAAACAGGTTGGACTGCATGAAGAATTATGATTAGAAAAAGTTAAATTTACTAGTATCAGAAAATATTTCAGGCGTGGAGCTCAGCTCAGTTAGGGGAAGTGTTATATTATAACCAGGGTTATGTTTATTTTCTGTTTTATTGTCATGTTTGACAGTTTTGAATTGTTATTTCTATTAATATTGTTTATTATATTCTTGTTATGTACTTTGCCTTTAAATGTGTGGCCAATCTCTTTACTTTGTGAATCAGTCCTCCTTGTCACTTTATAAGTTGTGCAGAAAAAGAACCCAGCAGACAAAACTTGACTTAGGATTGGAGTGCATAGTAAGCATTGATTTTTCATTGTATTTTTCCTGGTTATTGAATGTATTTGTTTCGGTCTTTGGACTCTGCTCATTGGACTATATTCTTAGACTTTATGTAATTGTGTTGTTTATGAGCACTTTTTGATTTTGTACTTCATTTTTGGTAATATTCTCACTTTTTTTAAAAGCCAGAGTTTTCATGAGTTCTTCCTCTTGTGAGGCATGTGTGATATTTTGGGCTTTAAATTAATTATTTTAAAATGTAAAACATAGTTCCCCCAATTTGGGACGTACTTGGGCTGAAGCCTGCAGTTAGTAGTTGGTGGGGGACTGGCTCCTTTGGGTTGAGGCTATTTTGGACAGCCCACTGGAGATCCTGACCTGCTCTGGTGGCTTATTTAAGTGCCACAGAACCTTTCATTATGTTTAACACTCCTAAGCATGACTGGGTGCAGGGAGCTTCTTTAAGACCATGTGTGAGACTCTACTATGTATTGCAAACAGGCCTCTATAGGGTTGCAGAGACAATAGGTGCCATTGGGTCTAGCTTTAGCCTGGTGTCCATGGTCTCAATTCAGACCCTTGAAGTAGTTATGAGCTGTGATATAAAAGGACCTATCAGCCATAAAGCTCTTGGGCTTGGATTTGAGTTTTAGGGGTTTGGGAAGAATGCAACTGGGAGGAGGAAGTGAAGCCAGAGATGTCAACGGAAGGTACAGGAAATGTTTAGAGCAGAGTTAGATGCCATAAATTATTAAAAAGAGAAGGGACCTGTACCGATAGGTTCATGAGGGGCTGTTGGTTTATTAACCTCCCTCATTTACCTACTCCTTTATTCTTTACCTTTCCTAGTGTGATCACATTTGAATAAAAATACTCTTTTGCTACATTACATTGACTCTTATTTTGGATTCAAAGATGGCAAAACACTCCTAGTGGCCACACATGTTAATTCGAACTACATGCCAGATACCTCAAAAGGAACTAAGGCTTATTTCATGATATCTTGACATACACTGATGTATCTGACCATCAGTTTGAAACTAGGACAGTCCTGTTCCAGCCTTGGAGTTTAAGAAATGATTCACGTACTTCAGTATAATGCATACATCTCAAAATGACCAGGAGAGCATTTTGAGGTAACTTTGAAATACCATACTTTCACTTTGAGATGTTAATGGTAGATTCTAAGATACTGCAAAGATATATCTAAAATATTTCAAGAGAGCCTAGATTAATTTCCAGTCCACTTAGAATTATCATAAATGCATTTCAATATATCCCTTCCTCCTAATACATATCTCAAATTAATTTCCTGTACATTTTTGAGAGAGCTAAATATTCTAGCATTTTCAATTCAATTCAGTATCATAGGGCTGTAGCTTATTTTAATGGCACTGCGTTCAAGGAAGGAACCAGTGCTGAATGTGGGCACAGACCACCGCAAGGCCTACATGGGGGCAGTTTAACCACTACTCCATTTTGCTTCTCTATGAAGTTTTTGTTATGTGCTTCCTAAAATATTGAAATAGACTGGAAGGTGTTTTGAGATTTTTTTTGTGTTTCAATTTCAAGCCAAATCATAATGGTATAAGGGTTACGTTAAAATAAACCTGGTTGATAGGAGTGAACACGGGTGTGTGCATGAGTGTGCCCTGTGACCGAGTTTAACTTATAGTACAGACCAAGATTTTGCTCAGGTTGTAGAGGGACCGAATAGCCCACAACAGCAGGCCTGGTGCCTCATCCTTCCAAAGCACCCCGACAGGACACCCTGAGGGACGTGGCTGTGTGCTTTTCCACGAAAATCCACAAAACATACTGTATATAGACTGGTGGAGCATACTCCCATGAACCTTCCATAATTCTTGTTAGGATCCAAAAAATTGGAAGTTATTTCAAGATGTTTCAAAATTCATTTTAGATATCAGATAACAGACAAAGTCATTTGGAAGCTGTGATATTGACTGGTTTCTGTAAGTCATAAAGGAGATGTTTTAATGTCTGAAGGGACACAATTTTAAATGTTTTAATAATGGATTTAAAGAAATGGTTAGATTTTATTCATGCAAACTTAAAGGATTTTGCATATATTTTTGTGAAAGAGAAAGGAAGCTTTTTTTTAATTAAAATAAGGATTTTGCATATTTTTGATACATGTGCTTATCAGATTCACCAAGATTGCTAAAGTACATTTGAAATATTTGAATAACAAAAAGAAGAGTACTTTACAAAATCTGTGAATACATATAACAATCACAAAGATCGATTGTAAAGATACGAAGTTATAAGGAGAGTGATTTTGAAGACATTTCAAATATCTCAAAACAAAGGAGGAAATTATTTGAAGATACCTTGATATGCCTTTCAAGATATGTGAAACTGGACATATGCAGCTGGTTTTACACACAGCCAGGCTAGAGAGAGGGCCACTGCACAGGAAGCGACATCATAAGTTAAGCAGTCAAATCTCCTTTGGCTTAGCAGCAGAAATAGGGGCTCTGATTCCAGTGGCTCATCCTAAATCTGCCGTCTGTGGAAGGAAAACCTGAGAAAGTCGTGAGAGCGATGCCTCGCCATTACAACATAGGTTTTGAGTAAAATTGCAATAGCTCAGAATGAACAATTATGACGGCAATTTCAAGAAAACTCAAAATGTATTTGAGATATTCAACAATACACTCCAATAGGCAAGTCATTTTTATCTGTCAAATTTATGCTTTAAAAGCTATTACATGATTCATATGGTTGGTTCGTTTACTGAAGGCAAATGAGAAAAGGGAATTTTGTTTTCTTTATGCTGTATGGTAAAATAAATAATGTTTTTCAAGAATTGAATCTTTCTATGTTGATAGAATGAAAGATGTTACTACTATTACTACTAACACTACCATGAATAAAAAGAAAAATACCGATAATATTTGGTAATAATAAAAATGGAAAAAGCTGGCTCACTTCAGGCTCCTAATGGTTAATTTTAGAAATTATTTATTTTTTTACAGGAAGAAGCATCCATCTGTTTCTTTGAATTGGATTACTGTAACTCGAGCTCCGTCAAATGCCAAGTGACTGACCACTTCACTCCAGCTGAACACCGGCTCTGCCTGAAAATCCCTCGATAAACAAGTTCATCAATTATCAAGTTTGGAGTCAACAAACAAAACGGTGCAGCAAAGATGAAAACAATGATGTTGATGCTCATTTACGGTGTGAGACGTATAATTTAAGGTGTTGCCTATTATGACCAAACCTAATTATGTGTAACCTGACGACATCCAAACGCGCGCACACACACACACACACACACATTTAATGAGCAGTCTTTCCCAGCACCTTCTGAACACTCTGCCTACGCTGTCATCACTGCAATCAGCAAATGAACAAACATTATAAATGCTCACCATAAATCATTTAAAAGAATACATTTAATTTCTGAACCCATAGGCTAGAAAGTATTTATTTTAGTGACTGTTACTAGGGCTTGCGCCACTCTAATTTATTCCCCTAGCAGCATGAACCATTAGCAAAAAGTTCCAAGAGACTAATTAGCATTAGAAGCCCAGTGGTGCCACTGTGGTGACAATTTTCTTAAACAGAGAACAAGGTGTTATAAACAAAGAGGATTCAAAGAGTACACCACATCCCTGGGAACCCATTGAACTAAGGTGTAGAAAGAAAAAAAAATCCTGGCAGAACTGCTCAACGCATCTTAGATGCTTAAAAATAATCCCAAAAGAATTATCAGGTTAGCGTCATAGTGGATTAATGAGTGGGATTCTTGAGAAAAACAAAGTTTTCCATTTGGTTGGCCTTCATTATCAAATTGCACCTCTTCTGTGACTACCTTTGCAGATACTTCATATTTTTCATCACCAGATAAAGCTTATTGAACAACACAAAAATGCATTTGCTAGCCATGCTAGACTTTATAATTCAGTAGGAAGGAAATTAAAACTTCTCTTTTGTCTAATTGTGTTTTTGTTGTATTGATAATAGGCCATGTAGCATGGCTTAAACAATGGAGCTTTAAATGCAGAATCTGCTGGTTTAACCCCTGGCCCTGACTCAGTGTTTGACCACAACTGAGCCTGTCTATGCCCCAAATGGAAAAAGAAAAAATATGGAACTAATGTGATCATTAACCTAGAATAAAGGTTCTCCCAAAAACTCTAAAATAGTTAAAAGCTAAACAATTTTCAGATTAACTTATTTTGACATAGCATTCTTCACTGAGAACTCAGTACATGTGTACAAATCCACAACTACAATACACCACAGCAAGCAGTAAAACCACACTACATATACTGTACACTCACGATCACTATAACTACTTTAATAAACCAGGAGAAACATAATATTTGGGTGTAAGGGTGCAAGGAATGAAAATGTGGAGAAGTTGTGGAGGAGTTAATAGAAATTATTCTGGTTCCGGCGAAGGTTGCTTTGTTGTGATGTACTATTCCAAGAGAGACATTCGTGCTGTAAAAATCTATTGAAACATTAAATTATGTATGTGGTTACATGAGCAGGACAAAACATTTGTGGCATCGAAAAGCTTTGTGAACATTGTAATAGGTTCCCTAAGTGTTCAAGTGGATCATGTTTATCAAAATAAAACTTTCTTGGATTTACTGGTGTTTCTCTTAAACAGTCAAGTTGTTCCTCTAAATGAATCTCTTTGTAATAGTTTACCACAATTAACAGGACTATAGTATTAGCAGTTTACATAATTTTACCCTAATTTGCATCATAACTTTTAATTTTTTGTGGATTCAAACATTATAGCTACTCATTTCTTTTCAGTACAAACCTTTCCAACTACAAAGCAGTTATATATTCATTTATAAGTTCAGCTTTTCACAAATTCATTCGCCTTGAAATACTGCTTGCAGTTTTTCAAGGCTCCAAAAAGGTTCCTTCAAAGCAGACTTCTTAATGTGTTTTGTTTCTGGCAACTGGCAGGTTGACAGAAATTTCTAAAAAATGATGTTTTACAGATGTTCTTGAAATATTTTGCCCTTTTTAATATTTCGTATTTGGTTGTGTTTTAATGAGTTTTATCCGGCTAAAACCTTCAACCAGAAACCTCAAAAATGACAAAGTTCAAGGATGGGCTGTTCTGATCATTGAGTGCTGATACTAATACACTGCATTTTTTGTTTCCATTTCAG
The DNA here is from genome assembly GCF_016835505.1 of Polypterus senegalus. Lineage (NCBI taxonomy): Eukaryota > Metazoa > Chordata > Cladistia > Polypteriformes > Polypteridae > Polypterus > Polypterus senegalus. The sequence goes on from NC_053157.1 coordinate 205,613,942, forward strand.
CTGGAAGTATTTTTATGGTCTTCTTAGGAAGAAGAAAAAGCAGGCACTTATTTTCAGGGTAAGCCAAGGTTTTCTATTTCCCAGTGTGGTAAATTTTGCTACAGCATGTGAACACTGCTGACGTGCTCCCCAGACCTGGAACTTGTTTAGCAGAACAAGTATCACCAGCATTCTGAAGCTATACAGAGCAGGAAATGTAAGGAGGGAAGTACAAGTTAGAGAACATGCTGAGAAAATAAATCAAAAAATAAAATGTACAATAGAAGTACAGACTTGAAGCACATAACAGGGATGGAATAAATACAAGTGCATGGCAGCACATAAAGAGGACAGAACATAAAGCAAAAAAGTCTGGAGCATACAACGCAGCTTATGGATAAACCTTGAGGTGTCCAAAACTTTATTCTAAATTCAGACATTTTCCAAACTCTTCCAGGCTACGTATTTATAATGTGATGTTGCTGTTGGGGGACATGGTGCTGGCCTCAAAACTTGTATGCTGTTTAGGGCTCAAAAGAGACTAGAAATGGTCATTGATAACATCAGTGTAAGACAGTAAATCCTATACTGGCCATTGGCTGGCCACACACTCACACTCACTCACATTGTGCCACTGAAAAATCTCAGTACAGGTCAGTTCAGTTTAGTAATACATTAGATAGAGCTAATTGCAGGAATATAATACTGGAAAAGGTGGCACGGTGACGAAGCAGTAGCACTTCTACCTCGCAGTTAGGAGACCTGGGTTCGCTTCCCGGGTCCTCCCTGTGTGGAGTTTGCATGTTCTCGCCATGTCTGCGTGGGTTGCCTCTGGGTGTTCCGGTTTCCTCCCACAGTCCAAAGACATGCAGGTTAGGTGCATTGGCGATCCTAAAATATCCCTAGTGCGTGCTGGATGTGTGTGTGTGTGTGTGTGTGTGTGCGCAACCTACGGTGGGCTGGCACCCTGCCCGGGGTTTATTTCTGCCTTGCGCCCTGTGTTGTCTGGGATTGGCTCCAGCAGACCTTGTAGTTAGGATATAGCAGGTTGGATATTGGATGGTTGGATGGATAGTACTGGAAAATAAAAGAATACATCAATCACAAAGTCAGTTGGGCCAGATTATGAAACCAAGAAATTTAGTTGGGCCAGACATTTTCAGTGGTTGGTAAGCAGCAGGTAATGGCAAATTTTAAAAAAATACAAACGAATGTATTAAAAAACAAGTAATATTTAGTCACTGCACATGAAAAAGTGTATAAAAAAACAAAAACAAAAAAGCTATAAATGAACAGAATCTGAGGTATTAGCAATATTTTCTTCCACTTCTAAAATAAAAAATAAACATTTTGGTCATATCTAACCCAGGCACATCTCAAAGTACATAAAATCAAAAAAGTGCAAAGTATTAGAAACAACAAAATACTATCAAAATTATCAAAGCTATCAGTGGAAAAACCAATAGGAAGTGATACCAGTAACTAACACACAAGAATAAAATGGTCTACTGCACATTGAGGGAACAGAGGTTCACATAGAGTGAGATTAGCAGTACTTTATTTGTAAATAAAAAGGTGGCGGTACGTATACGTTGCATTTGGATCAAGTTTGAGGTACTGTAATGGTATACAGAGGCCAGGAGTCCTAGCACCACATGTTTTGTTTAGCTAACGCCATGGAACATTTAAAAAAAAACGTCTAAAAACTACTTTTTGAAATTGGCTTTTTCACAGCTGCTTCCTAGTGTCACTTCTATAAATTATGTATGTATTATAATATTACGTATGGATATGCAATCATTATTAACCTCTACTATTCTCTGTGTTCTTTTCCATTGGTTGTGTTTTACGCCACTGCCATCTGATCAAGGTAGTCTTTAGCTGCCTGGGATGTTCCAACTATCGATGAAACCCATTGCATTGAACCTTCTAGGATTTAGTTTAAAAACAATAGGAAAGTATTTAAGCACATTTCTGTTTTATAGAGTATCTAGTCAGGGCTGTGTGGTCTTTTGGCTTTGGTTTATTTTCTTCAATCTCTTATTTTTCTGTCCTCCTTTGCCATCTGCCCATAGCATTACATTTATCAATATAATCATTAGAGAGTAAAAAATGAACTTAGCAATTTTTTCCATTATTAAGGACTCTATCTGTTACTTGTTTATCTGCATTATGTAAGTGTGTATTGATTTGTCCTTACTTATTATTTTTGGTATTTATTATTTATTGATACATTTATTTATAATACATTTTTATTTTTATTTGAATTTTTTTCTTTATCATCTTGTAAAACATTGTTATTACCAGTATATTGTACATATTATGATGGCTGGCTGGGGACCTTCCCTGACCAGGAGGTCTTCGTTAAGAAAGGACAGTGGGAGCAGATGTGCACGGAGCACCCCAATGGAGGCAGTGGCACCTTGGATTCCCACAGGGCTCCATGGGAGTTGGAGTTCAGTACAGCCCTGTTGGGTTCCGTGGGGGCTGCCAGGGGGAGCTGCAGAGCCTTACTTCAGGCTCCCACCAGACCTGGTAGTACATCCAGATAACAAAGGTGGGCCACCTGAAGTACTCGCAGGAGCAGCATAAAAGGGACTGCCCAACTTCCCTCGGGGAGCCAGAGTCAGGAGGAAGAGAGATGAAGCTTACCAGAGAAGGAGTGAAGGAAGAAGATGGAGAGAGAGAGAGAGATAGAGAGAGAGAAGAAAAGAAACTGTGCTATGGTTATTGGTGCGTTGTACTGCGCTGTGTGCTGGTAAACAAACAAAAGGATTTCCACAGTGGAAAATAAAATGTGTGTTGCTGGATTTGGGCCTGGTATCTGTCTGTGTGTCTCTCAGGTGCACCCCCTGGTGGCCACAATATACAGTACATCCTTCCATCCATTCATCTAGCAAACTGACCTAATCCAATTTTAGGGCTTCAGCACTTGAGTTCAACAGAGGAATCAGCTATGGTTGGTGTAAATACTGAGGTACGGAACTTTTGATGATTTTAGGTCAGGCAAAGTAAAATACAGTGGACAAATTAATGAGACTGTACAGATCACGGTTTTTATACCTTTAGCAATTTCTAAACTGTTAGAAGAAAGCCCATCATTTCTTCCCCATTTACTTCAGAAGTATAAAACTATTGCATCTCCTCTGAATATCTCTCATGATGTTGTAGATACAGTAGATATGATGACATTTATTGCATATTTCTGTCCTGTGAAATGGAGAAGTGATGCTATGCAACTTGTTAATTTCTATAGTTGTAACTAATTTATGGACTTTTCTATTTCCTTTCAGAAAGAGTGCCTATTATATTGATGTCTTGTTGGGGCCGTCCTATCTTTAACTGCTTGATGTCAGTATAACCCCTGGCACTTTAACCATAATGTCGACGATTGCCTAGGGTTGTTGAATTAAACTGTGTCAATGCTCTTAATTTATTCAGCTTATTGAATTTGGTGCAAAGCCACTCTATGGTTTGTTGTCCTGTTTCATATTGTTAAAACAATCTGGGAGAGAGTGATACGATTTAATTCTAAATAAATGCTCTGGTACACACGGAAACGCATGCCAAAGATATGTGATTTTGATTACTAAATAAGAAGTAAACGTTTAAATGAATCTGAAAACTATTAATGGCTAGGCAAATATAGTCAAGTAGTAATGTGTTCTGCATTTTTTGCTTATTTGGAGTAATCAGCTCATTAGGTTGGTGAAGTGGCACAACAGTTTGTTTTGACACTTTCCAGCACTCACACCACAGTTCACCTTTAGTGTTTACACATTAAGCTTGCAGCATGGGCCTCTGATTTTCATAAAAAGGCTTAAGATAAACTGTCAAGGCTGATTTGGTACTAAATATGGGATATCTGCATTGTGCACAACGTTCACAGTCCAAGCTTAATGTTCAAAGAATTGCTATACAGTAATACACCAAAATACAATAAATTAATCAATTATCACCTTAAATCTGTTGATAGAACACCAAAATAAGAAAGACAAAAATAGTTAAAAGTATCTGAAAAGATAAAACCTTAGTAAATATTTCAATAGGAATAATACATTTTAAGGAATGCCCTTGCTGGATAGATGGGTTTAAAAGGCAGAGAATAAATGTAGGAGTCACTGTTAGATGAAACTGTAACAGAAACCACTTTTGTGAATAGGCATCTTCAGATATTTCAGATTATATGATAGAGTTAAATAAGAATAGTCTACGTTTGGAGAATAAAAAGACAACTAGCTACAAAAATGCCTATTCAAGAAAATGCCATTAATATCATAACCTGCTTATTCAGGGCAGGGTATCGTGGAGGCTAGAGCCTGTTCTAGTACATCAGTACATTGCAGGTCAAATACATATACACGGGCCAATTTATCAATGCCATTCTAACTAACCTGTATGTCATTCAACTGTGAGAGAACATAGAAGACCAGTGGAACATGGAAACTCCATTCAAGGAACAACCAGAATGTGAACCCCAGTCCTCTTACTGCAAGACAGCAGCACCTCCAATACACCTCCCTTAGGAGCTGTTAGACCTCCAAAACTCAGTCTTTCCACCACAGGTAGTATTAAGTTAACATATTGACTGTCCCAGGTAGGTAAATCGGTAAATTTGACCTATTTATCACAATAGGTATTTTTTTTTCCTAATGATATTGTAAAATTAGGATGTTTTTTTCATATACTCTTTAAATGCAATTTGTTATTTTACCGAAACTCACAATAAAAATGTATTTTTGGTAACACTTTAGTTTAGGTACCTAAAAAATGCATCTATTACTCCTTTTACTCTTATATAACAAGACCTTAACAAAGGCTTCTTTGGGTCTTCTCAACACTTAAAAAACATTAGTAGATTGTTTTTTCATCTCTGTGTAGCATGGCAAATAGACCTGATGGTAAAATTATTTGTGAATATGATTCATAGGTCTTATAATAAATATGTAATATCAAGTGAAATGTGTCTCGGTTAAGCCACCTCAGACCACTCCAAAGTGAAGCTTTGTTAGGAGGTCACATTGCAGAGATGAATAAACACTTTACTGATGCTTTGTAAATGTTATGAAGTTTCAAAGAAGTGCTTGTTAAGATCTTGTTACATAAGATTAAAAGATTAGCAGTGTTACTGTATTTTCTATAAAATTCGAGTTAACTCATAGTTGGAACAGAAAATTCTCCCAGCTTGTAGTTCTTAGTCAAAGTATGTGAAATATGTTGTCTTTTAACAGTTTTAAAGGTTACATTAAGGGTTATAGATAATCAATCTTTTTTTTTTTCCAACATCGCCATTCTAGTGGATAGCGTACAAAACCTCCATTCTCTGCTACTTGTTCACCTAGGACTGTATGGCCAAAAGCAACTCCATTATCATTAAATATAGCATCACCATCATAGGCCCAGTCACTAAGAATGATTAGTCAGCCTACAAAAAAGAGGTCTACCAACTTACTCATCGGTGTCAAGAGATCAACCTCATCCTTAATGCCAACAACCCCAAGAAACTGGTCATATACTTCAGATACCAGAAGGCAGACCAAACTGCAATATACACGGGAGGGCATGATGTTGAAAACGTGAGTGGCTTTAATTTTTTTTTTTTAGAGTGACCATTACTGATGAACTGTAGTGGACACAATACATTTCAGGTCATGTGTAAAAAGTTCACCAGTAATTTGGATGTTTATATCTGTTCTCACTAACATGAAGAGGTGCATAGTAGAGACTGTCATTCCTGGCTGCATAACATCCTTGTACGAAACCTACTTGGTTCAAAAACATAGAACCCTGCAGACAGTTGGCTCATAATATTACTGGTGCACAGAGCTGTTCTGTTCAGACCATATACAACACTCACTGCCTTAGAAAGACAAGCAGTGTTATTAAAAATGCTAGCCACCCCTGTAGATATTTTTCTTATTCCTTTATTCTGACAAACAGTACAAGATCATTCACACTGACACCACTAGATTTAGGGACAGATTCTAGAGATAGAAGAGGAGACATGATTGAAATGTTTAAATGGTGAATGAAATCAGTACAGTGGATCAAGCCTTTTATTTTGAAAAAAGTCATCAAGAACACAGGGACACAGTTCGAAACTTGTTAAGGGTAAATTTTGCACAAACATAAGGAAGCCTTTCTTTACACAGAAAACCATAAGCTACCAAGTAATGTGGTAGACATTACGATTTTAGGGATTTTCACAACTTGACTTGATGTTATTTTGGAACAATTAAGTGGATGGGACTGGTGAGCTTTGTTGGGCTGAATGTCCTGTTCTTGTCTATATTGTCCTGTTATTCTGTCCACTGGTTGTATGATGAACAGCCAGTCATAATAACAACAATATTCATAATTGTGAATTTCCCCTTGGGATTAATAAAGTATCTATCTATCTATCTATCTATCTATCTATCTATCTATCTATCTATCTATCTATCTATCTATCTATCTATCTGTCTGTCTGTCGATAATTGAATATACGGTATATGTTTTTTTCTATGTATGTATGCTTTTGTGTGTGTTGTTGCATCCCTTTTTGTTGGTAATGTATTTGGCACATTCATCACTTTTTGGAGACTGAATACAATTTCACATCTCTACCGTATTACCTTAAATATGCTTACAAAATCCCTACACTTGATTCACTAAAACCACTCATTGTTGAACGCTTGTTGTAACATTTCTGAGCATAATCATCTCTCTAAAACACTTGTTAGATCTGTGTTATTTTTCTAGCATGTGTCTAATATTATCAATATTAGCAATTGTTAATATTTTTATCATTATTTGTGGTAATATCATCTCAATACCATTTTATGTACAGTACTCAAATTTTATGGGCACCATCATTTTGTAACATGAGCCAGTGGTGGGCCGTCAGGACCTGCAAGGCCTTCTCTGCTGGCCTAAAAAAATATCTGAATCACAAACTGATGTTAATTATATTTTGTCCATCAATACTTAAATAATTCCAAATAGTCTGTCAGCTTCCTTTCATAGCTTTTCCGATGGTTGTGCTGCTTCCAGACATGTATTGTTGCATTAAAACATTTAACCAATCACATTTCAGCCATCATTTGTTGCCAGGCAGGGTCAAAGTCAAAGAAGTCTGCCCGGAGGCCTTCAGAATCCATTCTGCAGGCCCTCTAACACAAAATAAATGTCGATTAAACTGTTGCTTCAACCAATCAGATTTTGAGTTGGTGTCACTAGGGCCCTCTAGCAGGCGTACGGCATTGTCACCATATTCAGACCCATTGATTGGATAGGATGGTGTAATAGCTATTTTCAAAACGCACCACAGGCGCTCCGAACGCACGAAGAGGTCAAGCGCAAGATCCTCGTGCGCACTACCGCCAACTTAATGGCAGGATTCTGGACAATATTATTTGTCAGACACAGAACAGATTTCAAGACCACGAAAAACTGAAGTTTGTCATGCTCCTCAACCCCCAGAGGTTTCAGGAATACAAGAAAAATTTCCCATATGCAGCCTTCTCCAGTTTAACACAGAGCCATGGAGCACTTTTTGATTGTCTCGGCTAAAAACAGAACTGACTGTAATGTATGCCATGAATGATTTTGCAGGAAAATCTCCCACTGATCTCTTTGCCTTCCTTCATCAGAAAAATCTGAATGAGAGCATGGGGCAGTTGTACACATTGGTATGTTTGGCGGTGACCATTCCCGTGTCCACTGCTTCTGTCGAGCGGACATTTTCAGCCCTAAAGCGAATTAAAACTTATGCAAGAAATACGACAGGGCAGGTTCATCTTTCAGCATTAGCTTCGATGGCGATAGAAAGGGACTTTGTGATGGAACTGAAGCGCACGGATAATCTGTACGACAGAGTAATTGAACTGTTTTTGTGGTAAGAGAGGAGGATGGATTTTGTTTACAAATGATCCGAATTTTTGGTGAGTAAAATGTTGTGATTTTTCTAAATAATATTGCAAGTTTATGAGTTATTATTGATGTTTTTTATGTGTGTCGCGGCTGTAGCTGCAGTAGAAAGGAACTTGTTCACTCCTGGTTTGTCTATTCAATAAAGGCATTATTTGTGGCTACAGGAGTTATCTATCTGCGATGCAATGGCTCTTTATACTGTATTTATGCATATTAAGATGGCTTTTGTAACCATAAATTAGTTTTTGTGGGGCGGGTTGATTCAGACAGAGCACTACTGAAGGCCTAGGTGTGAAATGCACGGTCCGCCACTGCATGAGACACTATAGTTTGCTAAGCAGGTGATACACACACTATGTGACAAATGATGGACAGGGACTGTTAACAGTGTCCAGATTTTAGGAAATTCAAGAAGATACTCTGTGAGAGACTAGGTCTCAAAAAACTAACAATTTAGGATGTGATTCTGGTTTTGATTAAGTTCAGTTCTTGACTTTGAATTTAATGTAATTCCTTATACTTTGGTGAGCAATCCAAAAACTAGTGTACCTTTTCTAATGACCTTGACTATTCTCCTAAAAACTTAAAAAAAAGACCGCTATGTGATCTGTGTCAATCCATTATACAAACTGTTTTTGATGATGACAACACTAGCACAGATTCACCAGATGTTCAGAGTATTTTCTGTGCATGTCTATTGCAAGGCTCACACATACACAACACCCATACTCAGACTGGGGTTTAATAATTAATTAATGTAACCAGCATGACATTGTTAGGTAAGGTAAGGGAATAAAGTAGTAACGAGAGGAAACCCCACATAAATAAGAAGAAAAATGACAAAATTCTACATGGACGATAATCATCATGGCTTTTCAACTCAGGATGCTGGATCCATCAGGACAATCTCTATGGATCTCTGTACTTTCCACATTCCACATAGTAATGTTCCAAAATTTTAACCATAATTGTTAAATTTTGGTTTACCTAAATTATTTATTTTCTGGAGCAAGAAACACAAGTAAGAAAAATAAATTGTGGCTGAACTGAATTAAACAAGTTCCATAAAAGATATTGTAGATGATATGGTGATAAAACTCTTCAGAATGTTTTGCAGAGTTTACATTTCAACATTATATGGGCACAAAACCCTTCAACAGTAGGGGATAATTTGCATAAAACACAAAGGGAAGATGACAGTCATTTTATTTCTTTGAAATTTAAGGCTTAAGTGATATAACAATTTTGTCAATTTGTATGTACAGTATGTGAAGAATTATAAACTGCACTTCAACAATTGCAATATGAATCATCACAAGTGTCGTAAACCTATTCAATCCAATTTATTTTTCTTGGCACCCATGCTCTGTAAATATGTTGCATCATTCAAAGCCCCTAATGAAGCCGAGGCTCCAGGCAAAAAGCCCTGGCAGAAAACCAACTACCAGCCTACTACTACCATACCAACAGACATACAAATATGCTAATACATAAGTAAACATACACATATAAACAAACAGAGAAAATCTTTTTCTCTGCCATGTTATTTCTTTTGGCTGAAATAATTAAAAAACAAAACTTGGCTCTCTCAACCAATGTTAATGATATGCAGCAATCTGGTTATTTTTTTTTTCTTTAACAGCAGGGCACAGTCACCCTGTCACATTCCTCTTTTATTCCAGATTGGAGGGATGCCTTTTGTTACTAGAAAAGCTGCTGCTTGTAATATGGAAAGTTGGATTTTTAGGACTTGTCATCCAGATGCATGCTAGATGTTAAATATACTCAACTTGAAAGAGACAAGTTAAACGTATAAAGTCCTGTTGATCAGAACACAAGGCTGTGTCTTCTTTTTGACCAAACCAATAGGTTAAACTTGTGATGATTCATAAAATTATTCTGCATATAATCAATGATTTTCTGGTTTGACTCTCCCTGTAGAAATGTTTATTGCTCAGCTATATTTCAGCAAGCTTATATCTAATTGGCGAATCGCAGTGCAATGAAACTGGTTACATCTGCTTCTAAAAAAGACCATAAAAAAAGCTGCTAATGGACACCACTGAAAAAGTCAGAAGCAGCAGCTCCATTACCAATTATTACACTTTATATAAATGCAAAGAATTATTATTATTATTATTATTGTTATTAAACAATATTGGGCTTTTTTCCTTTATTACAATTTGACACATTTAAAAATCTCTGGAGAGCCTATATCAAACAAGTGTTGATATTTACACAACTATATATTCAATCCTGTTAAGTCGGGTGGATTACACTTGACAGTTTCCGCATACTACCTGGAAGTTGGGTGCAGCTATTCCAACTTAACTTACATTGTTCAGTCATTGTTCCATTTTACACACTAGCTTATTGCAGTGGAAGATTAGGTAGGGTTTAATCTTATCCTGGCATAATCTGGAACTAATCATGGTGAAGAACCTATTCCACCACAGGACATGCTCATTCACAATGGAGAAACTTAGGTACTACCTTGGATATCTTTAGGACATATGGACTCACTCTGGTGTTTGACCCAAGTACTTCAAATCTGGATAAATGCACCACCTTGAGGTGCCCCTTTCAACTTGCTTGTCTTATTCCTAATAGTAGAAGTGCAGAAAAGTCTCTGAAAGCAGTGAAACGACCTAAACGGAATTGCAGGTCTGATATTGTGGTCAGCAATACAGGAGCACCTCAGGGGACTGTACTTTCTCCGGTCCTGTTCAGCCTATATACATCAGACTTCCAATACAACTCGGAGTCCTGCCACGTGCAAAAATTTGCTGACAACACTGCTATCGTGGGCTGCATCAGGAGTGGGCAGAAGGAAGAGTACAGGAACCTAATCAAAGACTTTGTTAAATGGTGTGACTCAAACCACCTACAACTGAACACCAGCAAAACTGAGGAGCTGGTGGTGGATTTTAGGAGACCCAGGCCCCTCCTGGACCTCATGATTATCAGAGGTGACTGTGTGCAGAGAATACAGACCTATAAATACCTGGGAGTGCAGCTGGATGATAAATTGGACTGGACTGCCAATACTGATGCTCTGTGCAAGAGAGGACAGAGCCGACTATACTTCCTTAGAAGGTTGGCGTCTATCAACATCTGCAATAAGATGCTACAGATGTTCTATCAGACGGTTGTGGCGAGTGCCCTCTCTTCTACGTGGTGGTGTGCTGGTGAGGCAGCATAAAGAAGAGGAACGCCTCACACCTGGACAAACTGGTGAGGAAGGTAGGCTCTATTGTAGGCATGGAGCTGGACAGTTTGACATCTGTGGCAGAGCGACGGGCACTGAGCAGGCTCCTATCGATCATGGAGAATCCACTGCATCCACTGAACAGCATCATCTCCAGACAGAGGAGCAGCTTCAGCAACAGACTGCTATCACTGTCCTGCTCCACTGACAGACTGAGGAGATCTTTCTTCCCCCACACTATGCAACACTTCAATTCCACACTGGGGGGGATGAAATGTTAACACTACACAAGATTAGAGACTGTTATACCTGCCTTTGCACTCTCCACCTTACATTTTTTAACTTGCACTTCATTTTTATTTAATTAATATTGTTTTTATTAGTAAGCTACTGCTGGAGTATGTGAATTACCCCTTGGAGATTAATAAAGTATCTATCTATCTATCTATCTATCTATCTATCTATCTATCTATCTATCTATCTATCTATCTATCTATCTATCTATCTATCTATCTATCTTAAATCTCTTATCCACATGAAATTAAAAGAGTCTTGCTGAGAGCACCTCTGGTCTACTGAGTCCAGCAGTAAGTTGCACTGAAACATCAAGCTGAAGACCATGTTATTTATTTTTATTTTGTGTAATCATTCAGTGACACAATTCCCATTTTGCTCTGTTGGAGATCAATGACTAGACCAGGTCATTTTAAAAGTTTAAAATAAATTTAATTGAATCTGGTAAATACATAATTAAATCCAGTTTACAGTTTGTGCTTTAGATCATTTGATATAAGTGACAAAGTAACTGCTGGAAAGGTTCATCCCCTTTTTTACATTATTTTGGTCTTAAGAAACAAACCAATGGGCTTTGAGTTTCAAGAATTAGTGAAGTTCTTCTAATTCCCATCCTTTTTAGACTAAGGTGGCATGCTGAAGCTGTGAGTAAGAGCTCAAATCCAGGCTAGATCACTCTCTGTCTGGAACGTCTTCATGTGGGAAGTCTGAAATTTGAAAGTACCTCTTGTATGAAGGACAGAGGATTCATAGTGGACTTGTCACTATCAACCTCCAGACAGTGTTTAGAAGCCATTAACAAAGCTAACAGAATGTTAGGTTATATGGCATAATGTGTAGAGTACCGGTCCAAGGAGGCTATGCTTAAGTTTTTTTTTATGCACTGGTTAAACCTCACCTGGAGTACTATGTACAATTTTAGTTTTAGGTAACAAAAAAAATATAGAAGCACTAGAAGTACAGAGAAGAACAAATAGGCTAATTGCAGAGGATGAGTTATAAGGGAAAATTAAAAGAACTGAGCCTTTTAAGTTTAAGCAAACAGAGATTAAGAGGAAACATGATTGAAGAGTTTAAAATTATAAAAGGAATTAGTGCAGTGAATACAGTGGATATTCTTTGAAAAATAACTTCAATAATAACATGTGGGGGCAGTTGGAACCTTGTTAAGGGTAAATTTTGCACAAGCATTAAGAAATTTTTCTACACTCAGAAAACTTTAGACATATGGAATAAGTTACCAAGTAGTGTTATGGACAGTAGGACTTTAGAGACATTCAACTTGACTTGATGTTATTTTGAAGGAGTTAGATGGATAGGACTGGTGAGCTTTGTTGAATGGCTCGTTCTTATGAAAAGTTTATCTAATGTTCCAATGTGACTATATTTGTTTTGTCCTAAAACTCCAGTCTTCCTGCTTTGCCCAGATATCTGAAATAAATGTTGATTGTCAATGTTGTATCGCCATAGTTATGGCAATGAGGACATTCTAAAATGAAATGGTGCCCTGCCCAGGGTTTGTTCCTGACCTGCCAGGCCAGACTCCTACCTACTATGCAGAATAAGAAAATAAACACATAAATGCATGGATGAGTAACTTTCAAGGATGGTTAAGCTTTTGGCAAGTATGAAATATCTGCATAAATGATTTCACTTATCTATGCTGGGCCGTTAAATTTCAATTAAATATTTTGTCTTAGAGAAGAAGAATATGCAGAAAAAAATCACATCATGATTAAGAAAAATACTAACCTAAAAAAGTTTTTTTCAGATTAAATTGGGTAGAACTACTACTTCAGAAAGCTTGGAGCCCAAGTTCACTGTCATGTTGGGGTTCTCTCCTTGTGAAGCTTACTTGAATTTTCTGTTTTTGCAGGGGTTTTCTCCAGCAACTCTTGTTTCTATCTACTATCTAAAGTAGAGGCATAGAAAGTTAAATATTCCATTCTGGGTTCCAGTATTCAAATCTAGAAATCATTATTTGAGTACTGCTTCTTAGAATGTCAGTGAGCAAATATGCTATCAAAAAATGAAGAGTCAGGTCTGGCAGGACACCATTGTTTTGTTCAAAATCTGTAATGTCAAACTTCCATAAAACAGTTCAGCTAGTTCAATGTTGAATGACATGAAACTGAAGCATCCTGTAAATTATCTTGACCCAGTGCTCACTACCCCAATTCAGAAATCCAAGCTAATAAATATCAGAACCAATCACAGAAATGTCACCAAGAGACTTGCTGTGCCTCCGCGTTGGGGAAGGTAACAGCTTTAGAGGACTAATGAGCTTTGTTAAGATGAAGAAGTATGAAGTTTCCTTCTGGAAAAACACGAGTATGAGGGAGAAGAAATATCTACGGCTTTAAAAACAAAACTCCAAATGATAATATACAGGCACCCATTATTATAGCACCCAAACAGAATTTCACTAGTCCAAATCAAATGTAAAAAAAAAAACTTATTAGAATGTAAAAAGCATACAAAACCTGTTTATTTTACATTGCCAGACCTTAAATTTCAGGGCAAAAATACTAGAAGCACACATTTTATTATTTCATGTACAGTCTAATTTAAAGTCTAAATTAATATACTGCAGCAGGAAACATATTGCTACTGTTTAAAGACAAAAACTGAAATAAAAAGCTATAGTTATTGATAGTTTTGTTAAAGTTTGAGTTATTGTAAGCAAGTCATAGAACTGCAATCTAAACTGTGAATAATAGAGAGGAGTACTTTGGTTAAATTTGTATTACAATACCCAAAGGTCATATATAAAGGTAAAACAATGTTTCTGTAGGGTGTTTATATTTGTCGGGGTTGGGTGAGATTAAGATTGTCAAATGTCTCATTTTGTTTTTCTTTTCAGTTAACAAAACATACATTTGTTAATGCTTTTAGGTACAGAAGAATCAACATTAATCAGAATGCACATCTCTATTTCAAAACTGCATGGTCATGTCGATTTCTCGCTTTTAATTTCATAATTTGAGGAGCAAATGTGTATTAGATGATGTCTTAAACAATAAAGAAACTAGGTTGTAAATATTAATATCTAAATGCAAAATGTTTATTTAGGGCAAATGTTTTATTAAACTGTGCCTTAGATGATCAATTCATTTTAACTATCTCTGATCAATAACAAGATTCTATGACCCCTAGATATGAACATGATTGAAACTACAGGCAAAATTCAAGCGTTGAGACAAACCAAACTTCTCTTTAGCTCCGACACGTTAGTCTTCTTAAAACAAAGCAATGCAGAAGCCGACTAATCTTTACTTGTTTTATAGAGAGCATTAACCAACCACAGTCCAAGGTAAGTAGACAAAGTTCCTAAAAGGTCTGCTGGAAAATATGACTTTAAATTGTGATGGCTCAAGTACACACACATCCAAAATGAAACCTCAGTACAAGACCTGACTTCGAATCTTTTAAAATCATTCATATAATGCAGGCCTCTGGCCAATAGTGATGGGCATTTCGATTCACTTCACTGATTTAGTTATTTCGATTCTTTCCAACTGCGTTTAAGAGAATAGTTACTTTTGATTCAATTGATTTGTTTGATTCATTTAAATGGATCCCCTCCAATCACATCACAAATATATAATTCAGTGATTCGTACATTATTTTGATATATTTATGTATATCAAATTATTAACATAATTAATAATTATGTATAAAATATGTATGTAATATATAAATATTTATTAATTATTTATATTTTTAATGTGAATTCATATGTCATTGTCCTTTTTCTCTACATAATGCATGATAACACATTTAAGATGCATAATTAAAATAAGAATCGCAAATGAATGATTCGTTTGCAAATCAAATGAATAACAATCATGAGACTGGTTCTCGGGTAGTGAATTATGCAAGAATCAAATGATTTGAGACTCATGACTCAGGTGGTTATGTGCTTTAAACACCTACCAGTGTCAGTGAAATGATATACACAAACGACATCATGCAGTACATGAAAAAAATCATTCAAAAAGAACAAATCATTCACGAATCGTTCATCACTACTCTGATCTCTATTGTGATCAGATCAGATTAGGTCAATGAATGTATTAAAATGTGAAGGACCAAATTAAATTAAATGAATTCATGATGATTGCAAATGCGTTGTGTGCTTTATTTAGTATTTTACTTGTAGAAAAATCATCAAATCACATCCAAGTGGTGTAGATATAGCAATAAAGTAAAAAAAAAAATCAACATGAAAAATTTACTTGCACATCCATCCAGGCTCAAGGTACTGGGAAATATTATTTATTACTTACAATGAATTGTCAATATATTGTGAAATTACAATAAATATGATTTAATAATTAAACAATAAATTACCCCATAAATAATATAGTATATTGCAAAATTAATTAAAAAATAATTCTATTTTTAATAAATAATACAATGCAAATTTGAAAATACAAATTCTAAATTAAAATCTTTTATCTGTCATCATCAAGTCCCAAGCCATTGTTCTTATTTCTATGTTCCTATTAAATAAAAGTTACTCTTTACTTCAATAATGTTGAACCTAGTGATGGCTCTTGTTAACAACATTTTTCAGACGTTTTAGGAAAATATTCAATTTGTCTTACCTGCACATAATTTCATGTGTTAGTAAAACACGGCACATCTCTGGGTTTTTGTCCTGGCCCTCATATATAATGGGCTGAAAAGGTAAAGGAATTTGTAGAGTTAGTATGCAAACAGATCATCTAGACACCAAAGCATGATGTTCTGCATTATATGCAACAACTATTAAACACCAGAAGTTATTGAAAAAATCCTGAGTGGTCTCCCCTAGACTTTCTTGTATCCATATGGGGATGGATATTTAAAGAGTAAACTGCAAGACAATGATTTTATTTTTATTTTATGCACATTAAAGAATCATCAACAACAAATCAAATCAAATTAATAATATATTGAGCAATTACTATAAAAGTAAAGTTTAATAACTTGGATTCTGCAGCTGCATGATTAAAAAAAGTACCACTTCCGCTTATCAGAAATAGCTCAGAAGTTGATAGAAATTTATGTTTTGTACCTTATACTTGTATGCAAAATTTGGCTGACCTAAGTGAAAGCATACTCAAGTTATAATGGTATTTTTGGACTCAGGGAGGTCTAAAACATCGAAATCTCAAAGTTGATTTTTTGGACGATTACAGTTCTTTCCGTACGAGAAAGTAAATCAGACTCAGGGAGGTCTAAAATGTTGAGATTCATCGAAATCTCAAGGTCGAATTTTTGGACGATTGCGATACTATAATAAAAGTAAAAAGGGGAAGCGAAAATGCAAAATGAGGAAATTATGAAAATGTTATTATAAAAAAGAGAAACCTAATTGGATTCATTAGAATGACAAAGTGGATGAAGTAAGGGAAGAGTTTTCTAAAGAATATGATGGAAAAAAACATCTAATAAACTTGATTATGGACAGTAATAAGACAGTAAACAATAAGCTGCCAGACAGGAAAGGTACATATTTTGCACTGTTTTGGGTGGTCTAACAAAGAAAACTCAAGGAAATAATCCATCTTATTTATGCATCAGTAGATCAATGAATGAATTAAGTAGTATTTATTTAAAATAAAAAGCTTTTAAATAGCCTATCGTCACACAACCCACTTTGCAATAGCAGTGTTGACTTCCATTGAATCTTATATTAAAGGTCAAAGGTAGCACCCTCTCAGTGGCTTCCCTATCCAAACAAAATACAGCAATAAATTATGATATATTGACTTCATCTTTAATTCTTTCCTTACAAATATCATAGACACATTCTTATAAATGAGATGCTCACACCCATCCATCCATTTTCCAAACCTGCTTATTCTGAGCAGGGTCACGAGAAAGCTGCAGCTTAACCCAGCAAGCATATAGTACAAGGCAGGAATATTCCCTGGACTGGGCACTAGTCCATTGCAGAGAGGACAATACCAAACCTCTTAACATGCCTGTCTTTGGACTGCAGAAGGAAACTTGAGAAAACCCGTGCAAACATGAGGAGAACATGCAAATTCCATGCAGGGAGAACCTCGGACGTCTCCTTGTGATGCCCTCTGTTCACCTTATGAATGCCTAATTGTTAAAAATTAATAACACCTATCAATGGCACAGCTAATTTATGAAAAATGGTAATCAAGCAACAAAATCACTTGTTCAGATATGTAAAACAATGAAATTCCTGAGGCATGTTTTTAATAGCAACTGAAAAGTTGTTTCTCACTTAACAACCAATATTGAGGAGTGACTGCTAAATGTCATTTGTCTTAGAGAAGAAAAACGAGCATAGGAATCGAGAAAGCTGTTAATGAGGTTTGACTGTGTGGAAATGTGTAGACGACCTCTGAACATTTTCAGGTTGAGTACTCTGATGTCTGATACACTTGCCTGCTCACGGCTCACTTGGAAGTCCTTGTTGTGAGATCTGAAAGACATGAAGAGCCACCTCTCCTCACTGACAGCCGCTTGAGTCAGCTAATGGTTGTTTTGCATTTATTTATTTCCAGCGTCCTGCTGCACTTACATTGAAGCTATTGATTAAGCCATCACTCAGAAACTTTGTTAAACCACAGGTGGGCCCTTCGAGAGCTGCCAGTATGACACAGATCTGTGAATGTGTGTCTGCCTGCTGGTGGGATCCTCGTGTTACAGAGGAGTGCTGCACTTCAAAAGCCACATATGGTTCACAACTGCACTGAAAGATATAGGCTGGTCTCAAGACTTCCTGTACAGATAGGTTTACATATTTCAAAAGCACCTTATTTTCCAAAATCCCTGCTGTTTATATTAAATTGCATTGTAAAATATCTTAGCAATCAATTAATCTTAGATATAATGTGCGAATTAAATATGTGGTATCCCAAGCTACTTTGCAGTGTAAACATGACTGCAATAGACTGTGAAATATGCAAATTGATCTGTACTATAATATCGAAACAATCTTTACAACACCTGATTTCAAGGAAAAAATACTTAATCCAGCTTTTCAAGTTTCAATTTTCAGAATCCTCTTTGCTCATTTTAGTTGGCAGGAGTTAGGGCCTGTATCAGTTGCATCCTGAATAATACAGATTATGGACACAGATGGGCTGCCAGTCTATCATGGGGCACACTTACAGCAAGCAGGTCATATCCTGATATGCTTGTCTTTGGGATGATAATTTAGAGAAAGGCCAGATGACAATGGTGAAAACACGCAAAGGGTCCTTTACTATGCCCCTAGAACTTAAAGTTTTCAATTGGCAGCAATAAACAAGTATAAATTCCAATAAAACAGTACAAAGAAGACTAAATAAATAAAATATATTAAAACAAAACTACTGCTGTAAGTCTTAAATAACACAACAAAGACAAATACAGCCAAAACTAAAATCATTGAACAATAAAACCATAGTCACAGATGGTGCATAAAATACCTCTAATAAATACACGATCAGAAATGTGAGATGTGGTGGCAGAGATGAAGTTTTGGTTTAAGCTAAATATCTTCTGGACCAGATGAGTTCTAAGTCATCTTTTAAAAGAAAGAGTGAAGTCAGCATATCTAACACTTTAGTGAGATCATTCCAATAGAATTTTGGAACACAGGTTATTTCAGGGAGCGGTGAGATTTCAAATGAGAGCTGACCTATCAGGATCATATGTAGATTTCATTTTTTGGTTAATTTTTATTTTAATTTTACTCATTGTTTTCATTCTTTTTTTTTCACTCATGGATGACATCTCTAAACAAAGTACACAAACAGTTTAAAGTAAGATGGAATCAGAATATGGATTGCAATTGTAATAGTAGGTCGAGGTTGAATCCAGATGGACAGGAATCAAATAGACAAATGCCAGGATGTGAGACAAAGTCATGGATCAAGAAATGTAGCAAGTGAGTCAATAACCAGAATATTTCAGCAGCCTAAGCCAAATGCAAGGCAAAAATCAGCATAAAAAACAGACAAAAATCTTTAGCTAGAGATAGCCTTAATAATCTTCTTCTTTCGGCTGCTCCTGTTAGGGGTTAACACAGCAGATCACCTTTTTCCATATCTTTCTGTCCTCTGTATCTTGTTCTGTTACACTGATCACCTGCATGTCCTCTCTCACCAAATCCATAAACCTTCTCTTAGGCCTTCCTCTTTTCCTTTTCCCTGGCAGCTCTATCCTTAACATCTTTTTCCCAATATACCCAGAATCTCTTCTCTGCACATGACCAGACCAACGCAATATTGCCTCCCTGACTTTGTCTCCCAACCGTCCAACTTGAGCCGACCCTCTAATGTACTCATTTCTAATCCTATCCAACCTCGTCACCCCCAATGAAAATCATAACATTTTTTACTCTGCCATCTCCAGCTCTGTCTCCTGTTTTTTGGTCAGTGCCACCGTCTCCAACCCATATAATGCAAGTTTTTTTTTTTATTTAGTTTGTTTTTATTTATCCAAAACTGATGCATGTGACGGTAACCTTTATACGGTCCTGGTAATGTCATAATGTGTCCTGCCTACCAACAATATATCACAAACAGCAAAAAATGACGGCACCCATAACATGATCAAAAAAGGAACTGTGAAAAGATTATTTTGAAATTAACATCTTCAAAAACATTCTACATCAAAATAGAATGATCTTCACCTTGACCTTTATAACACCCAAAATTATTTTTTTATTGTTTTTGTGGCCAAGAAAAAGACTAAAAAATGTACAACAAAGTCCAGATCATGATCGATCTTGATCTCTTTTGGTTTACAGGATATCTTGTGTCTTATTTTTGATAACTCATTATATTGGACATTATTAAAGAAAGAAGGGTTGTATAAACTATATATACTTTATGCAAAATTAAAGGAAAGACTTCCTTAAACTTAAAGATAACTGCAAATACTCCAGGTCATGACACCTGGTATTAATTCTTTGCTTCCTTGACCACAACTGATAATTTTGTTCCCATAAGAAAGTTTTTCCTAATCAATCCCTGGTTGCCTGTCTTTCAATTGCAATTTGTGTTTGCATTCTAACCTCTAGCACTTCAGAAATAAAATAAATGAAACCATCAACAATAGATAGAGAGTGTAATAAAAACAAAGAGTGTTACATAGAATGCTACTGCTACAGTATGTAGTCACGAAAATGGCCAGATAAAGCATTCATTCACAGGATCAAGCACAGAATTATGAAAGCCACAGGAAACTAATGTGGCTACACAGAACTGTTGTCAGCCTTTGATAAAAGCATGGACAAGATATTTTTGGTGCCAGGAAAACATGGGAATTGGTGCATTTAAAAGATGTTATGGAGGTAGATGTAAACTTTTTCACATAATTAATGTGAATTGAAAAAGAAAGTCAAGAGTGAAAAATAATGTTAAGGGTTTTCAATAGCAGATGAAGGCATGATAGCATTGTCATTTATAGTGAATGAAAAGAAGTACACTTTATAAAGCTGGGATGACTTCTCTTTTGTTACAGTGCGTTTGTTAAAAATTGTGCTCTGTCCAGCCTTTGATTTCTTCAAGCAATAAGCCACCAATTTCTCGGACATATGCCTAGTTTTAGTGTTTAAAAAGCCAGAATAATTCTAATCTAGGGCTGCAGTGAGAACTTGACTTGACTTCTCACTACATTCATAATGGCTAAAATGGTATAACACCCCAGTTCTAATATCTAAGGCTGCAAATAGCATACCCTGGTGTGACCACTAGGGAGCACTGCAGCACCCCAAAAACAACCACAACAGACACAAGCCATGATTTAAATAAACGGTTTACCCTTACAACTACCTTGTATAAAGGCTACAAAAAGGGCATCAACAAACACAGCACAATTCTCCTTCTTCATTTCTCTTTCTCCCTCTCTGTCCTTCCACTCCTCCATGTGAGCTTTGTTCTGCTCTTAATTCCAACTCACCTGGATGAAGGTAAACGGCTCCTTTTGTTTTAGACTCAGGAATATTTCTGGTGCCAAGACATAGCACTTCTGGGTCAAGCGGAAGTTCCAAAAAGTAGTGATTACATATCCCCACCAAACCCCCTGGTGGTATCCACATAACCCAACAAGGCTGCTGTATTGGACTCCAGTTCCCAACATGCCTTGTTGGTGTCTGCACTGGTAGTGTCACCCATTGAGGCTGCCATCTACTGTGTCAGGGGAGCCAGTAGCCTCACCAGGTGTTGTCCTCCTGTCCTTCTATCCTACTGGCCTCCCAGATGTGTAAGGAATCAGAAACCATCCTGACTGGAATGCCAGCACATGCATGCTGTCCATCACACTGGTTAGGAACAGTATGTTGATGTATGATAAGCAATGGACACAGCCTTGAGGGTCTACTTTTATAACAGAAACTTTTCTGGTCCTAAAACTCTTGCCTGCCACTATGACTGAATTTGATGTGCTGAAGTTTAGTACAAGAGAAATCCAGGATGCTCTCCACCTTTGACAGTACAGTGCAGTGGTCAGCTGTAGCAACTGCTATGCTGAGGTCACAGAAGAGTTTAATGCCATATAACTGATTCCATTTTTGGCATCCGTCACTACTGGGAACTCTATTGTGTACCTTGCATACATCATCATGAATAAAGTCACTAGACTCAAAATATGTTTTGGCACAAAAAGGGAGCTGCAAAATCTTATCTCTTTCTGGGGAGATGGTGTTTAAAAGGGAAACTAAATTATAACTAAAAGAATTCCAATTAAGTGATCAAATTATTGCACCATTTCCAGAGCATTTTGTGAAGTCCCACATCCTCAAAGTGTCCTTTAGCTACAACCAATTACAACTGATCTCAACATTACAATTCTTCATGGAATCATTTTTAAAAGTCATGGCTTTTCTAGCATATTCAGACCTGTTTATTCTTGACATATGCATTGACTCTTGCTTTTAAAACTGCATGTATGTTGCTAGATTAGTAACTAGCAATAAAAGAGTTCTTTACAACTCCTGCTACATCTCCATGAATTTTTTATTTGATAGAATCCTTACGTTGTACCACAAGTATCTGCCTAGTATAAACATGCCATTCTGCAAAGGAAGATTAGTTGTACATTTAAAAATAAATGTAAAAATGGACAAAATATGCAATTTATAATCTTTACTGTTATTTAAGTTCTGACTAAACAAAGGCTAAGTTCCAAATATCATTAAATCATGTAGCCAGGTTGCTGCTAATCCAACTCAATTATTAATGACCTTCAAAAAAAGATCAAAGCTATAAACACTATCAACCTCCTCCTATTAATGTCATCACTTCTCCTCAATCAACTGATGATTCAATCAACCTTAATTTAAAGTCCGTGTTTTACAGTTTCACCTTTGTTATTACCATTATTATTACCAGTGTTAATGAGACATACATAATTATCACTGTTACTGCGTGTTTGACCGTCTCCAGCATCTAAATGAAGGGACATGTGAGGCAATGGAATGATCAACTTCTGTTGACTAGTCAAAACATTTAAACATGAAAAGAAGAACATTTCGATTATGGGATAAATCAGCAGAAATGTAAAGAACAATATAAAGAAAACTAAGTAGTACCAGACGACCAAAGTGCTGCCGTTCAGCAGTCGATACCTCAGCTCCACACCAGTGCCAGTCCTTAACTGGCCTGACCCCATTGACTCTCCAGTGGTTTCAACTCTTCCGGGGATGAGACTCCAGAGGGCTTTCCCCCATCCCCTTCATAATCCTGTGGGTGGCTGCAGAAGAGCCACTGCCACGTAGTTCAGAAAGGAGTCTTGTCTGCCATTTCGGAACTATGTGCAGTTTTTATGGTGTCTAGAATGCCAATCCTGCCACCAACCTCTAAGTGTTCCCTACAAGTAGGAGGATCGTTTGCAGGACAAACTACAGTGGAATAACACTAGGGTCATCCTCATCAGGATCCACGATCACTTGATCATCTACCAGTGACCAGAGCAGTCTGGTTTAAGGCCATTAGAAGTCTACCATCAACCGCATCCTGGTACTGAGGGTTCTCATCGAGCACAAACGCGAATATCAGCAGAGTTTCTTTGCAGCCTTTGTTGACTTTCGTAAAGCATTCAACTCAGTTGATTGAGCTGACCTGTGGGGCATCCTGAGACTCTGCAGGATCTATCCGAAGTTGCCTGATGAAATGGCCAGCCTATACACTGGTACTGTGAGTGCTGTGCAAAGTGGAGAACTTCTTTTTCCCAGTTAATTCTGGGGTTCATCAGGGATGTGTTCTTGCTCCTACCTTGTTCAACACTTACATGGATTAGATGTTTAACCCTTTAATAGTCAAATACAATTCTGAGACATTCTACCTGTAGAAGCTGGGGTTTATAAATAGTAGACAAGAGAATGAGTACAATGGTATAGGCTTTTACAGCAACACAAAAGAGCTTCTAGTGGAGTTCATGAACAGCAAATCTTCCTTGACCTGAGTCTACATCAAAGGAAATGGAAGTTTAGCTGATCCAAGTATATGTGTACGTGGAGGTAATATTGAACAAAAATCTGGATTGGGCTGAAAACACAAAAATAATTAACAAAAGGGCCATCATTGTCTGTGGTAATTCTGTACATTTTCTAGCAGTCTGTGGTTGCAAGTGTACCTTTCAGTTCAGTGGTGCATGGGGGTACTAGCATATAAACAGTTACCTTGGAAGAGCAGCTCTGTCCTGGGCAGTACCCTTGACACTGTGTTGGCTATAGGGGGGAATAAGAAATTGTCTAAGCTGCTGGCTATCATGGAAAATCACTTTCTGCATGACACCCTGGCTAACGTCAAAGCTGATTCTACTGCAGTGATCCAGGGAATGTTAGTGGTCATCTTTTCTCTCACTATGCCCATGTGAGTTTTTGTTTTCATCTCAGAAATGAGCATATTAGACAAACTGGTGATCATGCCCTGAGATGGACTGAAGACCTGTCCAAAGCTTGTTCCTCACTCCAGGCTCCCTGTATCCCTGAAATGGACAGAACAAATGTAAAGAAAGAATGCAGGTGTAGGCTGCTAAACTTTCATTGCTTGACTGAGCCTTGCGGCATCAGGTGCCCTGAACAATCATCTACATATTGTGAGGACCAGCAAACAGGCTGTGATGGAATAGAAAGTTTGGCTTTAATGGTACCTGTCATTAGGTTCAGGATCAATCTCTCCTTTCATAATGGCAAAGGTGGACTTTGAAAAATGTTTCTGTCATTTACTCTCTTCCTCTGTGTGCCTCTGTCAAGGGTGTCAGCAGTGAAACGTTAAGAAACTGAAAACTAGTCGGTCTGACATATGATGTGAAGGAGAATTTCTCTCATCAGTGGAGGTGTTAAAGCACGGTAAAGTCACAAGTACAATAGTCAGCCTTGAATCTTCCATTGCTATAAGGAGTGTGTACCATGGGCAATATCTGGAAAACTACTGCTAACATTGTATTAAATTTACTAAACATATCACTAGCTTTTAAAAATAAAAACAATCAGGCAATGCCTTCAAAATAGTTACTTAAAATAAAATGTGCTCTGCATGCATTTGATTTCTCCGCATTGCAACAGGTGTCTTCAGATTTAAATTGCTGTTCCGGGCAGATGGTTGCCATTCAGTTGCTGTCTAATATTTTCTCTTAATGAGAAATTATCAGAGAATATTGCCCCCAAACTTTCTAACAGGTGGTCCACTGTGACAGCTTGTTCTACATCTGTGGGTCACAGGATGGGCATGCAGCCTGCCAAATTGCCACCTTGACTAGCATTTAAATACATATTGGGCAGGCTGCTATGACAGGTGTTGCGTTTGCAGAGCAGTTTGACCGAGGCGGGCAGCTCTCTTTTCGCAGCAGTCACTCCCCTCCCTCATCCCCCTCCCCACACTCGTGTGCACAACATTGTGATTGATCCCCAGCTCTGCAAAACAGAAGGGCCCCTATCGATTTCAATGGGCTAACAGACCCGAGTGTGTTATAATACAATATACTGATATCTCTCTATTCGGCCTGTCAGCGAAGCCTGCTTGAGATTGGAACAGATGGAAAACAATAAAAGATTGAATGGGAATGGTTAGGAGTAAATTGAAAACTATTAGGGTTTCACAGAGCCCATGACACAGGCTTTTATAAAGAAATATGACCTTTCTCAAATACACTTATATAGAGACAGATTTAAGGAGGGGGGTAAGGAAAAAAAAAAAAACTGGGACAATCATTTCTGCTTTTCCAAGAGTGTGCGACTTTGTTGCATGTTCCCTTATATACAGTACATAAATGGTGTGAAAACTGGAGTATTCAGGACAGCATGACTAATCATAGATACCTGGACATATATTCAAAAAAATGTACCTTATGTAAAAGCCTTCATAATTTAGGAAATGCATTAAGTTGGGAATCATCTCCTTGTTTATGATTGTTTTACAAAGCAGTAGTGTTTTAAAATAACATCCTTTCCACTGATTGCTAGAAGATAGTGCTCAGTCGAAAAAGTTGTTATTTTTAAATTACACAATGATTTACATACCCTGTGTCTCTTAGAAAAAGAAGAAAGAACAATATACAGTAAAAGCTAATATTTGTGGAAGATACTGTCACCTCATGAAAGGTCTTTGCATTTAAATCTCACATTTAGTTGTTGTCTGTGTGGAGTTTCGATGTTCTACCCATGTCTACCATGTTCTCTATTCCAAAGACATGTATGCCATATTAATTGTTAATTCATAAATCACCTTATGTATGCTAGTGGGCACCCAGTATTGCCAGGGTTAACTCTGGCCATCGTGACCCCTTGTTTGGATTTTGGGAAATGTAATGCTATGTTTGTATTCTTTGGTTTTATTATAGTTTTAGAGTAGGTGGTCAAGAGAAAATAAAAAAACAAAACTTTTTTTTATTTACTTATTTGTCTGACACCATTAATTAAGGTAGCTTACAACATTTGGGATACAACTGGTAACATCTCTTTTGCCTTTTTTTCCAGTTAGAGCACAGGCAGGCAGGTCAAGTGACACAAAGTGTCAGCAGTGAGATCTAAACCCACAATCTCAGGGTCTGAAGTTCATAGCCTTAACCACTACACCTCACTGTCTGCATGGGATTTAGTAATATTTAATACAAAAACAACAAAATACAGCTCCAAGATATGGGCATGATTTTAAGCAAAGGGAAACTAAATTGTTAACTGCAAACATTCATCTTAACAAACTGTAGCCTATAAAAATGTAAGGCAAAAACCAATGGAGTGGTAAACTGAAGGGCGGAAAATTCAGCCATTATAGTATGGGGAAAATACAAAAACTGGGATTAGATTATTTTGGTCAGAGAGAGCAGAATGAGTTAAAATGTAGCTTGTAAAACGATTTGAGGATCGTTACTATTTTAGGAGATCTATGCAGGTTCAATAAATGTGTTTTATTTTACTGCACATGTGGAGGGATGGATAAAGAGCAATATTATATCATTAATACTGAATATCTTTCTGTATATTATTAAAATAAGAGAATCAAATTTACATTCAATTCCAAAGCACCTAGAGGTTTACCCCTGAATATTAGGTGAGGGCAAGGGGCGGCACGGTGGCGCAGTGGTAGCACTACTGCCTCGCAGTTAGGAGACCTGGGTTCGCTTCCCGGGTCCTCCCTGCGTGGAGTTTGCATGTTGTCTGCGTGGGTTTCCTCCCACAATCCAAAGACATGCAGGTTAGGTGGATTGGCGATTCTAAATTGGCCCTAGTGTGTGCTTGGTATGTGGGTGTGTTTGTGTGTGTCCTGTGGTGGGTTGGCACCCTGCCCAGGATTGGTTCCTGCCCTGTGGGATTGGCTCCAGCAGACCCCCGTGACCATGTGTTTGGATTCAGCAGGTTGGAAAATGGATGGATGGATATTAGGGGAGGTCATTTCTCCATTTCCTCACTGTCAACTTTGCTGAATTCACTTTGTCACAAGTTTGAAGAAATCATGGAAATGTTTGAGAACTTCGCTTAAACTCTGAAATGCTTTGAAGTGTGGTCAATGGAGAAGGAGGAACCAAATTCGTTTTGAGTGGATTATAATGATGCAATGGTCTTTTAAGTTAAGGTAAGAGAGCTGGGAGAGCATCTACCAACTATGTGGGACCGATTTTTGTGGCCAAAAATGACACGTGAGCTGTGAGGCAGAAGTTCTAACCACTGTGCCATTGTGCTTCTCCAAGATAAAATAAACAAATTAAACATCACAACAGTGACAACAGAAGCAGGAAACATGAATTCACTAAAGTTTAACTCCATAAATTCAACAGCAAGTACTCACCTCTCAGAAACCTAGAAGTACATTTTGCTTTTCTTTTGTTTTCCCTGACACTTTTGCTTGCTCACTGACATGGGATTCTTTACTCCTTCCTATTTGCATCAACTGCACGGCTCTCTGGGTAATACTATTAAAGAGGTAGGCTCAGTATTATACACTGGACACATATAAGTCCATACCAAAATATATTACCTTTAAGACCCAAAAATGCGACACATCTCCGGTTTCCTTCTGTGTGCATGGTTTGTGTTTTTGCTAATTTTTTAAAGCAGTTCTTATTAAATCCATACTGGGAGAAGAATTTCATCCAATATATTGATTGATCCAGCAAGCACCATGTGGCATGAGAAATAAAAAAGTTAATCTAAGCCAGCCTCAAGGCAGATTTTCAGAAAAAACATTTGTCAGACAAGGTCACTGGCAAACCAAGCAAATTCACTGCAAAAAATGCTTTGTCAAATTTTGCCGATTAATACCACTGCCTGCTACCACATCTAACAAACTATCTGACCATTCATTGTGCTTTTGTCTACTTGCAGAACTCAGGAAGATCACTCAAGATCAGCCCCAGAATTACTCGTGGATTTTGAGAAGGCCAGTTTTCTGGTTCCACTCCATTCTCTGAGTTATACAGAAATGTAAAGTAGCATGTGGACAGTGTTTGTCCTCTGCTAAAGGCATCAGGATGCCAGCATGATGCCAGCTATCCATTGCTAGGTTCGTCTGCTATAGCATCCTTTATTGCTTCCCCTTGGTCAACTCTGTTTGCCCACATTGGCTTTGAGGAGCTCTCACTACCAGTGTGATTTTTTTCTCACAGTCACTGTTTGTAAAGTTTATTTTACAATGACATATTGTTAGTCTACAAAATTTCATTCCTTAGTTATTTTAGCTTTTTATCATCTCCAATGATAATCCCACAATGCATTAAAGTCACCCTTGATGTCTGTTTTATACTTTAGGTTGGAGGATGGATGCTAAAAAATGCTTTAGTTAAGGTCAAGTATCTATATATATATAAAAGTCAATGTATGTGATTGTGTGTGTGTATGTATGTTCCAGCATCACTTCCGCTGGAGGGATTTTCATGAAACTTGGTACACATGTTTCTCATTGGTTGACTAAAGACGGCCTTTTACTTGAATTATTTAAAATTTAAAATTGGGGGTTAGTGTGTTCAGGCATGCCCATTGGGTGAGTATCCCCTACCCTAACCCACCCCCTTCTGGGTACGGTGGAGAGTGATCTTGCGGTCATATATGCATGTTATCATCCAGTTGACACTCAGAATGACCACCAGAGGGTGAACTGGAGGTGACTGCCAGCATTCTTTATTTTTGAGCAGCACCGCGCCCCTGTTGCTTTTGAAGTTAAATAGAGTTGGCCGGTTCCAAGCGTCAACTGGATGATAACATACATTAAAGACTGCAAGACAAGCATACTAGTGAATCTTCATTGTTTGTTAATTTATTTTTATTTTTAAAGTTGTGTTTTTTTTTTAATTATATTTTTCTCAAACAATTAAAAAAAAAAAACACTTTATTTTCAAATTACTGAAATGAGGTCAAGGATGACTGTTAGTTTGTAAAGTTACTTTGTGAAAATATCAAACGTCAGAGGAGACTCTATTTTAAACTTCTGCTCTGGGTGAGAGTGAGAATGGCAGCAAAGTAAACATGGTGAGCCAGTCTTTATTTTCATCAGCAATACAGTATACTGTATTTCAGGATAAAGGTTTGTAGAGGTAATTAATGGTTCATAAATATTATCTTACTTTACCTTTTGATTGGGTGATTTTGGCCTTCCCTTTAACAGTCCTCATAAGAAAAGAGACAAATCATTTGGTTCCCATCTTACACCTTTTCCCAGATAATCTTTATCTCCTTTCTTATGTTTAAACTGCTTACAGAAAGGAGATCATCTCACTCTGAAATGTGTGTCTACAAGCGTTTTGCACTATGTACACCAGTCTCTTCAAGATTATGTCTAAGGTATCATCTCTTAATTATGAACATGTAGTGCAAGCTGCTTCCATTATTTTGAACTTAGCGTCTTTGATTAGCAGTGGGATAGCACAGATCACTGAATGAGAATGAATTGACACTTACCTGCTTTGTCATGGAGTCTATCAAGCGTACAAATAAATCTTGTTCTGTTCTGATACCTGTGCAGAGAAAAAGCAATTCACATGTTAATAACCAGTATTCTGTACCAACTGTTCAATTAAAGGGAAACATCAACTTGAAGTAATTAAATAACATTACTCTGAGGATGCTCATCAAATCCAGGAAGAACAAATCCAAGCATGCTGTTCAATGCATAGCCCCACAAACTCATAACTTCTTTGACACTATGTACTTAGTTAATTAGTGATGACTAAAATGATTCACGTGAAACTGAATTTACAGCAAAACTCAGTGTTTTGTTCATTTCTGTTTACTGTTTGTAACTATTTGTGTATGCAATTACCTATTTTATGCTCTACAGTCCAGTCTTTATTGTTGTCCTCAGGTTTACAGCAGGAAAATAAAAGAAATGTTCTCAGGTTGTTACTAGGTGAAATTCTGTTGAATTTCAGATTACAAGATTTACCAATTGGGCAGTGCTTATGTCTTTTCAGCTACATGTTGCTGAGTATGATTTTCAGTTCAGTGTGTAGAGGTCATACATTCTGTCTCTGGCCCTGTGATCGGCTGGTACTTCCTTCCTTAAAAGTCTAATGCTTCCAACATAGATTGTGGTTTGCTAAGATCTCATGAAGGAAAAAAAATAGATTGAGGAAACAGAGAGATAGATATTTAGATACACTGACAATTTTTAGTTTGCATAGTTTATGGTTACTTTTTTAATTCATGTTATTATTTGTAGTGGTTTAAACAAAATTATTTTAACACTGTCATATTTTGTAAACTGCAGCATATTGAAGCATCCACAAAACAAAATGTAGATCCATAATAAAACAAGGCCAAAACAGATGAAGAAAATTGTCAGCTGGTAAATATCATCCTTGTTTGAATAGCCATGTTATCACTACCTGACCTGCCAACTGATAGAAATGCCTACCTGCATAGAGTACTCACTCACACTGGGCCAATTTGTAATGAAAATGTAATGCTGTTGGAAGAAGAATTGAAATATTCAATCAAGCTAATGCCTGAGATCAAATGATTAAAGAAATGAATCAAATCAAACAATCATCTAAGTGCATCAAATCAAATAATGAATGAAGTACATCAAAAATACAAAAAGATATATTCACAAACTGAACAAGGCTCATTTACAAAGGCATACTCTTGCACAGTACAGAAAAGTACAGAGTATTGGATTAAAAAACATGGGACTGATTTTCAATAACTAAAACACATGATAAATAATTATTTGAAAAAGGTTTTAATAATATAAAATAAAAAAAATCTCTTGATTCTGATGATTTCATGAAAATAATCTATTAAACTTGACTGAGAGCTATTGTGATAAAAACTGCTGCTGAGCAAACCTGAAGGATCTATCTATCTATCTATCTATCTATCTATCTATCTATCTATCTATCTATCTATCTATCTATCTATCTATCTATCTATCTATCTGTTATATAGTGCCTTTATTATCTATCTATCTATCTATCTATGTGTAGTATGTAAACTTTTAGTGTAGTATCAAAGTATCAAGGTTGTGAATCCAGGTTAAGGGTACACATGTAAAAGGCTGAAGGTATGATATAGTCCAAGAACGGCGCTTGGGGTTGGCAATTGGGGTGACTGCCCCCGCTTTTGAGGTCCGTGTGTTCCATTTGAGCAGATTTGTCAATTTATATTCTCCAGTATAGATCAACCATGTTTCAAGACAGGCTTTGTAGTCTGGCAATCCTATCTATAGAAAAAGACTTTGCATCCAGATCAGACTATGAAGATGTCATCAACAACTTTTGGAATTGGAAGGCAAGAAAAGTGGATTTTCGTCTCTGAACCTGGAAACCAGTAAGAGATTTCATAATGATACCTTCTATGTTAACTTCACACGTCCTGTCAAAACACTGAAACTCATATTTAATTTGTAGGCCATAAACATGTCCGAATATTAATGCACAAAAACATGTATGGCCAATGATAATGGGCTGACAGGACATCAACGTGAGTTATGGCTATGACATTTTGCGTATCGAGACTCAGAGTATACTTGCAATTTGCGTACTTTTCTAGAAGAGGCCCTGCTAATTTCCGCATTACACCGCATCGCATTTCGCACTGCTGTGGTATTGTCATGAATTATGAATTGTACTTTTTTTAACAGATTATATCATTATATTTTGATAATGTCTGCGTGTTGTCTTGCAAAAATGTAGCTGAATACTGTAATGAGAAAATCCGGTGTATGTTAACAGAATTTTTATTAAATTCACAAGCAAGTTTATACAGTTCACACATACTGGTAACAGCGTTTGACGTAACTGGCCCCGCGTGGAGTTGGTCAGCCCTAGTTCCCGCACCCCCCTAAGGCCGCCTGTGATATAGTCTCTAACCTATCTTCTGCTTCTGACTCTACAGAAGAGAAGATCTTGCTTAAACAACAGTGATATCCCCTCCGCCGCAGTAGTGGCTGTTCTCCTTCCTACAGCACGACATAAAAGAGGACTACAACAGTAATTGAGTGTCACTGGAAATACCAACTTAACCCTTCAAAACAGTGCATGCTTACCTAAAGAAGACGGAACATCTTTGGTTTTAGTTTGTTTCTTTTCATTTTTACCATCTTGCCTTGGACAATTAATCAGGGTTTTATCCGACTGGCAGTCTAGGCCTGCTCATTTACTTTTTATTATTAAGTTACAATGTGTATATAGCATCAATAGATTTAAACTATGCTCTTTTTCCTGGCAAAAGTACAAAGTAGGATCCTTTCCCATCCCTGATACCTTGATTGAATTAAAAAAGTGCTGGCAGTTTTGTATTTTTCATTTGTCTTATTCTTTACGGGTCATCCAAACCAGAAACAAAATGCAGAAAAGATATTAAATGTAGAATTAAAACTTGAATTTTAGTTTTTAAACAAACACAAATGTTAAATGGATAATCAGAATGCTGAAATGAACAAAATTATTATTATTTTTTGGCCTTACTGGGCATAACTAAACAGATTACCCTATCACCTTCAAACCCATCTCCAAAACATCATAAAAGATGCGTCACCCCCTTAAGTATATAACTCTCTTCCGACAGCCATTACCCAGGCTCATCTCCCAGCCTTGAAATCTGTGGGCTGTGGGGTGAAGTGGTTCTTACCTAGGGTTCAGTCCCAAAGAAATCCCAAAACTTGTTATGTTATATAAAAAGTCCTGGACTATCTTGCACACCATCATTTTCTGAAACATCAGCTACCAAGGACTACTTCTGTACTGCCTGCCATTAAAAATAAGCATTCGGAAGCTTCCATGTCCTGCCTTGCAGATATTTATTGGGGGAGATGGAGTTAACGTTCTGTTTTATCCCCAAATGGCCTCTCTTAAGGGAATGAATTCCCAAGACAGCTTCTGGGAAATCAGCCATCTGTCATAGGAATCTGAGCCTATCATGAGATTCTTCAGCTGAATTCTTCAAAGCTCCTCCTCTTTTGTTATAATAATGCTCAAAGGGAAACTATTTCTGCGTCATACTTTTCTTGTGCAAAGCAAGCCTTTGCTGATAACCTCTACTTTGTATGCAGTGAAATAAAAAAGTACTCCTAACTGCTTTTGGTTTCCTTTCCTTCTCCACTGGCTCTCCAATGCTGGGAACTCTTTGCTAGCTTGGTACTTACAAAATATAATACTTGGTTGAATTCTGCAGGTGGGGGTTGAATTCTGTTTTGTTAAGTTCAATTGATTTGTATCGAAAGTTATTTTCTTCCAATAAAATAAAAAAAGAAAACACAAAAATCTGTAAGTTTCTAATCTGCTTAATCCAGACCAGGTTCATGGGGGGGTGCTGAAATCTCAGATACCATAGGGCATAAGGCAACAATCCTGGACAAGATGCCAGTCCATTTCAGGGCAGCCACACATACACCAAACACACACTAGGGTCAATTTACCATTACCAGTTCACCTAACCTGCACATCTTTGAACAGCGGAAGGAAACCGGAGCACCGGGAGGAAACTCATGAAGATACAGGAAGGACATGTAAATCCCACTGTGGGAGGGCCTGGGACACAAACCTGGGTATTCGTAGTGCAGGGCAGCAGCGCTACCACTATGCCATCTCAAAAGAGAATCAGTAGGCATAAAAAACATCATGTTTGGGAAATTGATGAAGCCACTGGAGTTTGCCTACTTTCCTGTGGTCAAGACCCTCCAAAATATGCACCCATTCTTTCTCCAGTAATATCTTCTAACACAACATCCCTAATAGTTCACCATCTGTCTTCAGTCTCACCAGACTGTACTGGCTAGAAGTGACCATTTATTGCTTACCGTGGGTAAGACACCACAAGGAGGACATGGGATACTGTAAAAAATTGTATCCCTTTTTGGTTACAGGGCATCTGACAGCCCTGGTTTTTCTGTTTCTAAAGGGAAAAATACCCAAACTGATTCTGGGTTTTCCTCCTGTCCTCCCCATATGGCAGAGATTTAATATTCAGCTCCTGGAACAGCTGACTGCCATCTAGTGGAATGGAGGAGTAGTGAGAGCTCCATTAATTTCCTCCACAGTACTTCCTTAAAGTTGTGCCTTCGCAGAACAGCCGCTCTGTGGGTTTATTAAAAATGCAATATAATGTACGAGTGCGGGCATTTTATAGATCAGGCTTAGATCAAATTCATTTTTTTTATATTGAAACCTTCAATCTGCTGTTCTAAAAATCATTGATAACATTATTTTGCTTTCTGACATTTCCCACAGAGTAATTATTTCTGAAGGCCGAGGGAGATTTTTCTACAGAAAGTGACACATTCTCAGAAACCTGCTGGTGACCTTAAAGAAAAAAATGGTGGCCCAGTGGAAGACTGATGTAAGTGTAGGATCCGAAATCATTTCTTCCATGATGAAAAGCATATCTGATTGCCTTATTTTTCTTAGTTAGGTTCAAAGGAGAGCTAAATCAATAAAGATGTGTTAATATGTTTCATGTAACACTATCCTGCAAGGTTTTCTAGAGAGAACTGCATTCCTGCAATAGGATATGTCAGGATATTTTATGTAATCCTATTAATATGCAATTATTTAAGGAATGGGCTCGCATAAAATTGTTGAAAGAAATTATTTTACGGTAGGTAATAATAGGAGGATACCATTGATTATTACATTTAAATCACAAATCTTCATGAAAAACAAAAGCAGTTGCTATAACAACAGTGCTACAGCCCAAAATCCCAGGTGTGTTATTGTGAAGACAGCAATCCGATTGGACCTCAGGGGGCTGAATTAAAGTAGTGCTGTTTTTATCGAGAGTACGACCAGCGAGTGTATGAACCAACATGCGCCCCTTCTATGGAAGCAGCTTTAGCAAAGGGCACTGAAGAGACCAGCCGGTAGGAACATATGCTGGGGCACCTCTTCTCCTTGGCATATTGCTCATCAGCTGAATCCATGTGCTAAAAATCCCTGCCATGTTCCAATGTGGCATTAATTGAATACGGAGCATAACAGGAGATTGCCCCAGTATTTCTGCAGAGTCAGAATAATAGCAAAACAGCTCACACATTTCTAAAAATGGTGAGTTTATTTTCTGAAACAAAGAACTAAGGGAAGAGTAGATGAAGAAAACACAAAAAATAAAAAATAAAATGAAGAGCCCTTTGTCCCAATGAATCTGACTTTGCAGGTCTTGGTTTCTGTCTGGTGGTGTGGCCAACGTACTTTTCAAAAGTACCATCATATGCTCATCTTTCTCCCGTCCCACCTCTGTCACTAGAATGAAGGATGTAAATCTGTGGGCACATTTATTTCTTCTACTGCAGCTACAAGAAATGCCACCAAAACGACACACCTACAGGATACCTGTGATCTGTTGTTGTCCTAATGTCACTACTATCTGTCAAAGAGGTTTCCTATCATTTATTTTCTCTGATCACTGAACATATAAACATTTATAAATAAATACATGCATTATTTTATGACAAATAACAACAGCCTGAACTTGAAACTAAAAAGATATTTGATTGGTTATAACTTAGAATACTTAATCTGCATATTCAATGTATACTAGGGGCATGAAAAGCAATCCCAGGACTGTCCTTGCAGAGATGACATTTAAACATTCTGCTCTTCTTCTTAACAGATTAGTAATTATTATGAGATAGGTTAGATGTAAAAAAAAATTGACTTTGACTTCCTCATACTCCTTTAGGGTTTTTAAGCATGTGGATTTCAGTTTGGATTATAATTCATTTTAAAATGTATTTACAGTAGTTCAATTATTTTTGTGTTGGGTAATGATGCCATTTTGTTTAGCATTGGTGCCGCCATCTTACAGAGTGGTTACTACAGCATTGCTAAGGATTGGTGCCCAGAGGTTGAAACCTGTAATGTCAACCAGTATGGCATGCTGCATTTCCTACTACTTTAAAACTTTGCGTTCGAATTTCTTATATTTCCTAGTAATAGAACTTTAGCTACAACTTCTTACTTCAATTAAAGGTTTTGTTTTTCATTTTGAAAACAGTGCTTTTTGATCTTCTGGTATCGACCCGTGCATGGTTAGTTTGACTGCGTTTCATCTCCTGGCCCCTTTCTATTTACTGTATACCTGCACTCTCCCAGTTATGGCAGAACATTAATAAAAGTGTTCTATGATTCAACTATCAGTCTGAGAGTGGAGCTTATTTCTTCCATACTGCGTATTCTCACTTTACTGTCATCTGTCTTTAGTTACATACTGTGATCAATCTTGCCTTGTAATTGTATTACTCTAGATGAAACAAAGACTGTTTTACTGAGCAGGGTTTTACAAACAAAAAGAATTGTCATTCCAAGCCTCTTACACACCCAAAACCGAGGACAGCAGCAGGCTTAATCTGAAGGATGTTTGTTCCCAATCGCCTATGTTAAATCTTTCATCATTTTTGGTTGTTGATCACACAGAAAAAAACTTTAAACAGCATTGCAATTTGACTGAAACGTTTACACGTGTCTTCATATTTTCTCAAAGATATTCTGCTCAATATTTTTATTCTGCCTAGATTTGTGTTTAGGCCAGCAACACACATTTTATCATAACATCATCCTTCATCATTTTCACAGTAACCGGCAATGTCAGTCTATACAAATACGGTCAATTTCTGAGATACTGCCCTGGTATTGTTTTTCTTGGCCTATCTACTATCGTGACACCAGTTCACTTCTTATTAAATCTAGAGTATGTCACAGAAGATCACAAAGGTCAATTATCATATTCATGGAACATCTATTGGGGTCATGTTTGTTACAGTGGACATATCTGTAAAAGGGTTAAAGCTATCAGCTTTGTACTTCCACCCTACTACGGTAGATGAATTAATAGAAGTATGTAAAGCTGCAGGAGTCCACTGCCTCTCCAACACTGTGACACACATTACAAGAAAAATGAGACTAAATTTAAGGAATGCTACTAACACTAATCTCAAAAACTTCACTGTAAATTGTTTATTTAATGAAAAGTACAAATAATTCAAAGGCAATGCAGTATGCCTTGTAGAAGTGTGAGGAGAACTACTGAGTCAGCATGTACAGTAATAATAATATGTTTAGAGCTGTCTATATAATAATTTCACAGCCTACCACACATATAAAGCTTTAATCCAAGAACTTTGCTGCATTCTGCACACACTTATCATAGTACTGTATAGACCGTGTATACAGTAGTGTCCATGGGGTGGCGTGACTGTGGACACTTCTTAGGTGCTGTTATGTGCACATTTGGCTTTCTATGTAAACCAACAATCAAAGTATAAATATGTCCCAGCTAAGTAATTTAGTCAATTAGGAATATGACAACATTAGCAAATTTGGCTTGCAAACAACTATAGACTCCAGCCTCAACGGCTTAGTGCTTCATAATGAATGTTTCTATTAAAATTCTTATAACATATTTTACAGGAGGCATTTTGGCCTACTGGTTAAAGTCCTTGCTACTACTGATTCTGTCCCCACCACTCACTCTTTCTGTTTCTCATCACCACTCACTCCATTCATAGAAACAAATACTCTGATCTGTAAATGGTTTGTGACCTAAAGTAAGTGATTTATCAAAATTATTTGTCGTATTCATCATCATTTTATTTGTTTCAAATCCTGTTGCATTAGAAATGGACTGTAAAGCTCTGTGAGCATACATGGCCGCCGTCCACAATCCACACAAACCTCCTATTCAGATTAATTTATCAGTGCAATCACACCAACTACACTCTTAGTGTTCCACAGATCATTTAAACTTTAACAATGTGTTAGTGGCCTGAGGGGATTCTAGGAAAATATCAAAATGGAGATTTCAATTCAGATTTAAGTTTGTTTTGTGGATAGGAGCCTTACACACATTCTGTACAATAGAAATCTTTCGTATCATAATATACAGTAACTTTTTTCTGTTAATATAGACACTGGAGGTGCAACCTTGCAGGACACAAGTATATAATCGTGAAGGAATCATTTATCCTGTCACCTCTTTTATACATTCCTAGTTTTATGAGCAGGAGATACTAATCTGAGGTGTTCTTACAAAACCATTCTTTGCCAACTCCAACTGGTTTTGATGGTTTCGAGAAGGATGGGACCTGAATGGCATAAATTGTAGAATGTGTGGCCAGATCTGGATTATGCCTCGCTTTTACAACAAACCATAAGTGCACAATGTTGGTGTATCAAAGAGAAGAGATTACGGCTTCAGGTTGTTAGAACTGTCTGCGGTTTTACATCAGCATTGTTTTAAAAGCGTGGTGTCTTTTTGTTTTAAGAAGTTTATTTAGGAAAAAATAAACAAAATAATTATAAATTGAAAATAGGCAAAGCTTGTTTCTACATTAAATAATAAAATGACAGTTATAAACAAGAAGTTTCATCTGCTAACCCCTTTATCATTTTAAATGTATTCTGAATTTTTGCTTTTTTCAGCGAGAAAATTACAATTGATCTTTCCTTTAAGATGAACAATTACACAGCCATTCCTTGAAATAATTATAATACTTTTTATTTAGCTTACCCTATTCTTGAGATCTGAGATACAGTAGACTGGTAGTCTGTCCAGGGTTTGTTCCTGCCTTACACCCTATGTTAACTGGAATAGGATCCAGTTCCCCTGTAGCCCTGGTCTGGATTATATGGGTTAGAAAATGACATGACGTGACGTTGCTGAGATGGAGAACACATGCTCCTCATCTATGCCTGAATACTGGAAGAACATGCAATCCAAACAAAACACTCCATTCCTAAGCCCAAATGAAGGGCTGGGGAGGCTTTAATAAAAACTGAAATACGAGTTGGCAGCCTCATGCTGTGTTCACGAGTTATGAGACAGACAAGAAATATGACTTTCAAAATAGGAAATTTCAGTGAACGCCCTTTGAAGTGGTAGTTCCCAGAGAGACAATTCAAAGGAAACAATTAGTTGAGTCATGTTGTGACACTGATCTCGCACCTTGTTTTTTTTTTTACACATTTTTTTTGCTTTTCATTTTCATGAAGAAAATAAGGCTTAGCTTATTTATTTTATGGGCAGAACTACCCAGCAAATCAAAAAGAAGCCTCTGATCTGAAATTCACACGAACACCACTGCCATGCATTGGTTGAGTTTTTTTGACTTACATCTTCTTAACATTATTTCCTTTTTTTTAATAAGCACAGCTATCTTGTTTTGTTTTCACCTGACATGGCCATGTTGTCTACCATTGTCATCTTGGTTGCCATCACATGGCTCTTGTTGTGTTATGCATGACGTCATCACCCCCAACGATATTTAGGTGGGCAGCACACAATCCCAGGTGTCCTATCTTTGAGATAGATAAAAAAATCTACAATGAAATAACGTATGATTCTTTTTTGCTCAGGGAGTATTTGTCTTTAATTATCACTTATATTTTGGGCTTTGAAGTTTGGTTCTTCTAATAATAAACCCAGGACTTTTTTTCTGACTATTCTTAAGGGTTTTTTTTACATTTATAATTTTCTTTGCTCCTTATCAAATTACCTGTTTATTTGTTCTTTGGACAGAACATTTTTATATATGGCGCTAACAATAATAACATGACAAGGTGATTACAAGTGATAACTCCAAAAACCTCCATAATCTAAAATGGGTAGAGAATGAAATTTTTACTTTGTATGCCATATAATGGGAAATAAGAAAAAACATGGTTGTCGCTTGCCATTTGAAACCTGTAGCTTCTATTTTTGTAAGTCAATTTGGATAAAGGTATCTGCTAAACCAATAACTATAATGAAATTTGTAGGTTCACTTGTGTAAAAATTACACTTGACTTTTTATGAGATTCTGTGATATGATTGGTAATATCGGTTATTTTATTTTTCCTCCAATTAGGAGGTGAAACGGTGCCAATAGCTAAAGTTCTATTGAGGTTTAATTTATATGTAACTCAGAGTGCACCGATATGGGAGGCAAAAATAAGGTCTTCAAATTTAGAGAATGAAATGTTAAATTGTCAATGTGTATAACCTTAGTGTTATGTTGCTGTTGTTTTTGTAATGCTTTTATGTTTAATAATTATTTTTGCTCTTTATATGTTGTGAAATAAATAACTTTTATGGGGTTATGTTTACCCCATATATAAAAAGATACATGCTCTGAACCTGTAGCATACTGTTAATATGGACTTGCTTTATTTTTGCCACAATTCGAAAAAGTAAACTATATATTGTTGCCAGGGTAAAAAAGTTTTTAATAAAATCAGCCTTCCATCCATCTATTCTTTGTTTGCATAATACAGGGTGTGGACAGCATTTAATACATAGTAGGAGCCAACTTTGGGTGGGGTGCCAGTCCATCAACGAACTCACTTTTCCCCACTGGGCCAATTTTGAGTAACTCTTTGCTTTAACACACATCTTTAAGATACAGGAAAAAAGCCAGCGTACACAAAGAAGGATCTAGGAGTATGGAGGGAGGATGTGCAAGCTACACACAAAAGGAAAGGAGGCTTGGAAGAAATGTGGTCATGTAGCACGTTCAGGAAACAAACATCTCGTCTATGGAGATGGAACTGTAATGCAGTGTGCAACATTGCTGCCTCACACCACTTTTGTATGGAGTTTGCATGTTCTCCCTTTGTTCATGTAGGCTTTCTTCTATTGTCCAAAGACATGCTGT
The DNA here is from genome assembly GCF_016835505.1 of Polypterus senegalus. NCBI lineage: Eukaryota > Metazoa > Chordata > Cladistia > Polypteriformes > Polypteridae > Polypterus > Polypterus senegalus. The sequence goes on from NC_053157.1 coordinate 205,654,847, forward strand.
TAGGTTGATTGATAGCTGAACTGGCCTGCTTTAAGTGAACGAAGGCTTGTGACCATGTGGGCCTTCTCTGTAGTGGTATTCTGAGCAGAGAGAGCGCTACTGCTCACCGATTGCTACATGAAGAAGGTACAGTTTTCAGACAGTCCTATGAAACATAAATTCAAAAATATATAAATTAAAAAATAAAAACTCCCTCCTTGTGTATATTTGTGCTTGAGGCCTGTAGAGATCATTTTTGTTTGCCAATCAAATTTTTAAAAGAAACCGGACCATGGGACAAAATTGTGTTTTTAGAAAGTAAAAATACAGTGCCCTCCATAATGTTTTGCAGTTTTCACCTCTGCTCCACAATTTAAAATTACCAATCAAACAATTCAGATGTGATTATAGTGCACATTGCAGACCTTCATTTAAGGGTATTTGCATATATTTTGGTCGCACCATGTAGAAAAGACATTTTCTATACATGGTCCCCCCATTCATGACTGAATTATTTGATTTGTAATTTTAAACTGTGGAGCAGAGGGGTTGGTCAGGTCAGGTCAGGATGAGGAGCATGCACTGGTGCAGCACTTTGCCGTACCCACCACACCACGAAACAGCTCAGGATCCCAGTTGGCAACCCCCACAAGCAGACACACAGTCCAGTCCCACTCTGCCACAGCCAGGTGTTACATGGGTGTCCCCTGGGCCTGGTCCAGCTGCTCAGGTCCTCAACAATGAGAATCTTGCGAGCCGGATCACCCTTGGGGAATCGTGCCACATGGCCGCAGTGCTGTAACTGACGCTCCCTCACAATGCAAGTAATGTGCCTCATTCGGGACTCCATGAGCAGCCACTCATTCAGCACAAAGTCAAAGCAGCAGTCCCCAAGGATTCTCTGAAGAAACACAATACAGAAAGAGTCCAGTCTTCATCTCAGGTCACTGGATAGCATCCATGTCTTGTAACCATATAGCAAGACAGGAAGCAACAGAACTCTTAAGATTTGGACCCTCGTCCTTTTGAATAGATATCAGGAGCACCACACACCCCTTTCCAGTGACCTCATGACCCCCATTCTCACACAATCCCTTTACGGACTTCATAGGAAGAGTCACCAGTCATTTTAAAAAGCGTGAGTCGGTTGTGAAAGGAAAAAATGGAAAAAAGAGAGGTGGGAAAAATGGAGGAATGAGAAAAAGAACGAGATAAAGAAAAGAAGACGGAGGTTAAAGGGAGCGAGGAAGCAGGCGGTGCGTGCGTGTGGTGAGCGCGCGATTGAGCGCTCGAGGGCAGCTGTGAGGAAGCTGGGTGTTAGGCTGACACCCAGGTGTTTGAGCGGATGTTGCTCCCGCTGAGCGACCATGTAGCGGGAGTTCCCAGAAGAAAGCGATGAGCCGCAGAAGGCCGTGGAAAGGCAGCGGTAGTCGGGAGGCTTGGTGGTGGAGTCCCCAATGTGTGCGTCCTGGCCATTGGGGTAATCAAGTCTCGGGGACTGGGATGAGAGCCAAACCGAAGCCAGGGATCGGGAGGTCTCCAGTCTCGAGTGTGTAGAGGGCAGCTGCAGAGAGCGTCTTGCCTGCTGCTAAGCCCAAACGGGATAAGTAGGTGAGACGCTAACGGAAACGTTACACCGGATTTGTTGTTTTAAAGACTGCTTCCATGAGAAGATTTTACCTCTCATTTTAAAGGATTGTTTTTTCTATTGTTTTAACCTCCACGTTTTCATTTTATGGATTATTTATTTAATGAAGAACTTTTGAACTGCACTATTTATTTGAACACCTGTTTTGATGGACAGTTTTAAATAAAAGCACTATTGCACTTTTCGCACCACCCCTTGCTCAATTGTTTATTTGCCTCCATTGACTAGCTCACTCGGTTTCATTATCGACGGTGTTGGGTTCAAGTGCTTCCAAACATCAAAGGGAGTGTGAAGCCAGAACCCACATCGTCACAGGGGTCAGAAATAAAAAATGTAAGTAACTGAACACAGCATGTCTTTGGGCACCAGATACGCACTGTAGGTATGAGTATGTGAGGAGTAGTCACCCCTGCGCTTTCACGGAGGTATAAAAAAACAGGGTATGTTTTCATGGTGCACATTGGGTGTATTTATATGAACAATGTTGGAATGTTGCTGGCATTGATCAGGTGTATCCTTTAATGGCAAAGGTGTGCTTACTTGTAAAAAGTAGAAATGTCTTGGAAGTGTTTCACTTGAGGGTGAATTGAGCTTAATGTGACAGCCTCCATAGTCGCTAGACGTCAATAAAAAGTGGCATTTGTGGCACGAGATGAAAGGAGTTATATAGATTAGAAATCCACTAACAGTTAATTACGAAGAAGACATCAGCATCCCTTTACCTGAAGCTGAATACCAGTAATAGTTCTTGTCTCAACCATTTCAAGAAACTCTGGGAATGCACTGTGGAGCAACTTGAAGTGTACCCATTACAATGGTCACCACTTATCTGGTGTGTGATTACGTACAACTTACTAAATGTGTTACTGTGCTAACTGGGAATAGTAGTAAGAGAAGTAGTAGTAGTACTGACTAACATTCAACACATCTCCACACTCTGACAGATTGATATCAAAGATGGTATTTTTAGCATCTGGTGATTTTACACATGAAAAGAATTATGAAATAGTGTCCCTAGTGTGTGCTTGGTGTGTGGGTGGGTGGATGTGTGTGTCTGCACCCTGCAGTAGGCTGGCGCCCTGCCCGGGGTTTGTTTCCTGCCTTGCACCCTGTGTTGGCTGGGATTGGCTCTAGCAGACCTGTAGGGTATAGCGGGTTGGATAATGGCTGGATTCCTTCCATGCTGCTAAGCAGAGTCCATAGCATAGGCCTGACATGTCGAATGATTTCAAAACACTGTTTAGACAAAACAGAGTAAAATGACTTTGAAATAAATATTGTTAATGCTGAACAACCTCATTTTATTCTTATGCAGCTGAATCACACAAAGTGAAAGATTAATACAGGGGTTGATGAAGTGTACCCATCTGAACGGATGTGTTCATCAATGAAATAAATAAATAAGTACAGATTTTGTTCTTTTTTATATAAAAGGGAGGTCATGACAACATTATGTTTCATATCGTTTATGTGATAAAATTCTTACCATTACTGTAGAGAAGCTGTAACCTATAGTGTATCCCATTATTGGTCTTTTCCCCATTGTATTCCTGAGAAAAAAAGAGAATAAATTAAATGTGTTATTTATGTAAATTATCCAGACATGAACTGCATTTTCCTGTAATTTCCTTAAATCAAGCCATAATAACATCACTTCACTTGTCAAACTATCAAGGGTTCAAACAATCCAGGGTTTCACTCTAAAGGAAATGATGACATTGTGTTAAGGCCAAAGTCATGATTCTAGCTTGTTTTGGATTTTTCTTTGCAGTCCATTTTCTATGTTTTTACACACAAATTTATGCATATATTACTAAGCCATTTAATCCAATTTTAGGGGCACAGTAGTGCACAGACTAATGTACTGCAGTTCCATTGTAACTTAAGTTGGATCCATCAGTGAATGGGATACCAGCACATTGCTAGGCTTTAAACATACAAGGGAATGAAAAAAGGAAAAGTAGCTATAAAAATACAGCTGGTAGCTTCCATAAAGGTGCAAATTGTGCCTCATGGGTTATACCAACATTAAACATGTCTCTTTCATAATTCACCACAAGAGGTCCAAAAAAAACATAGTCAAATGTGGTTGCTGAGACACAGGCCACATAACCATCCAGCATTAAATCTTAATTCTGGAATATCTGCTTTATCATGCTAATAAAAAGCTTTGGTGTCAGTTAATCACATTGGCTTAAACGTCAATATATTTTGTAGAAAATGTTATGGTGGGATTAAATCTCACTATCAAGTCCCTGGGCTAAAAATCATCTCAATACTTTTAATTAAACAATCGTTTTATAAGCGGCTCACTCCAGGTTATCTCTAATTGTAACTAAGTCTAAAACAGTGTAACAATGTTGATTTCTTAGATTCAAACAGATTCTTCTGATAGTCAGCAACTGAGTAAAAATATGACACATTTCTATCTATCTATCTATCTATCTATCTATCTATCTATCTATCTATCTATCTATCTATCTGTCTGTTTTAAGGAGGTAACCAGCTGCCAAATGGTTGTCACCTTTAGGATGACACAGACCATGTCACCAAGTTCTGCAGTAGACTGAAAGAGATAAACACTGATACTAAGAAAAAATGTCCTGCAGATGCTACTCTGAGAAGACACAAAGGCCACTAGGGAACAATTTCCTACATGTGTGCTGTGTGCTCCAGAAGGGCATTAGGCAGAGGAATGAGCATAGAGAGAGGCAAAGAGAAATAGATAGATAGATAGATAGATATGAGTAACTCATTTGTAGAATTCTACAGGGTTGGTGACCCAAAGGCTAGCTCAGATGCAAGGTACTTTCGTGGAAGATACAACAAGCCTAAAGAGGAAAAAAGAGGTGGCAAAACATGAAGGCTGCTAGAGAATGCATTGTCTCACAAGTAAATTTATAGGATGATGCTGCCCCTTTATTAGAATGGAAAGCATGAAACCTGCCACAGGGATCCAACTCTTTAAGGAAACGGACTGCTCACAGATGCAGTGACACAAGATTCCACTAGATGGGCTTCAAGCCTGGCATTCTTGAAACAAATTAAAATGGACACCTATAATCCCAGAAGTGATTTTAGGGTTTGGCTTGAAGTCTTACTAAGATTAGTAAGAAGTCAGGCCAGGAGTTCATGAAAGCAAAGTTGGGAGAACCTTTAACTGGTCAAAAGAAAAGGTGGTCAGATCTGAGACAGAATAAGAGAGAGAGACAGAGAGAAAAAGTAAACGAAGGGAGGGAAATTGAAATCTTTATTGGTGAACGAGCATTAAAGATACCCACTGGATAAGCAGGAATACAACAGTTACTATGGCAGGCCCAGATTTGTTGTCTTTATTGCCTTCTGAAATGTGTTCTTTGTTTGATCGCTTCTGCATATCTCTAACTGTGATTATTTCAGATTTAGTGAATTAGTGAGTGTTTCTGTTCAATGTGTACTTCTTAGATTGTATTCGAAATTGCAGAAGTTGGTCTGTTTATTATGTATTATGTTTTAAAGCCTCTTTGTTTCCTCCTTAGGCTTGTTCTTTCTTTAGCCATGCATCTGAATTAGCCTTTGGGTCACTAGCCATGTAGTATCCTAGAAAGGAGTTTGCCTATTTCTTGTCAGGTCATATAATCTATCTATCTATCTATCTATCTATCTATCTATCTATCTATCTATCTATCTATCTATCTATCTATCTATCTATCTATCTATCTATCTACAGTATCTAGACAGTTACATTGCTGCTCTTCAGCCTTTTGAAATGCTTCAGGTTTGTGCTAGATGTGATCCAACCCAATCTCCAAATGTATTATTTCACTCAAAGCCAAACACAGGCAGACCTCCAGGTCAGCTTGCAGCCCCTTTCTGAAGCTGTACTGTCTTCCTTGCACTGCGCTCACTCACACACACGTCCACCTCCCCACACCCCCCACCCTCCCCACCAAGGCCTTTGCACAGCTGGATGACTTTAACTTCCAGTGTTCCAGATGTGGCAGCTGTGGATATTGTTTGCAAGTCTGCTAATTCATTTTCCTAACAAAGCCTGCACTAATTCTGTTTCTCTTAATTCTCTGCACTTTAGCCGTCTGTTGTAATGGCTTATTTCGATGTCACCACACAATGAGCCTATTTGAGTTCTGATTGTTATAGCATGCTTTTGCCAGCTGTTACCTCTTAAGAGTAAGGCCCATGTAACTCAAGAGAGCAATCTGAAAAATGAGAGATTAGGAGTGGTGCTTTGGTGGTGTATACCAGCACGCCCAACAAGAAGCGCTTCTCTAGTTAGCTAAGCACACAGTTCTTTACATTCATGTTGACTCAAGAAAGAACTGTAGCCATCAACGATATACATACTTTGTCTTTTTCCACAAAGTCCACATAGGACGTTCTTTCAATTTCTACAGGCTGCCCCTGCCTGTCATAAAGCGCCAGGACAAAGTGGAAGAAGTTGGATTTCCGTAGATTTGAAGGAGGCTGCTTCTCATAATGAGCCCGGGCAAGACCAACACCGCTGCAGAAAAAAAGAGAGAGACAGAATTAGTTATGAAAAGGGTAAAAAATCAGTAGCAAATATGATGGGGAGCCATTCTGCTATTGCATGGCATTCCACAAGCAGCCTGCCAGTCACAAGCAAGCTGTTATAATCACACAAAATAATCTCCACCCTAGCTTTCCTTTTTCCTTGTGTGTTCACAAATCGATTTAGAGTTAGAGACGGACTCAGACTGACAGAGATGGAAAACCTCTGTTTAGGCGCTGAGTAGGTAACATTATCTTGATACATCCTTCTCCCCCAGACAAATTGCATACCTGTCTGCATTATGGTTGACGGCAGGCACTGAAACATTTCGTCTTCGGCAGACTGTTCAGACTGACTTGTAATGCAGAATCGGGTTCTCACCTTTTCTCATCTGATCTTTATCGTCTTGATATGCTCTTCTGTGCTGTCTTTACTGTACTGACTAGACTTTGCTCCTGTCTGTACATTCTTGACAGTGTACTTACATAGTAATGACCTCCATGGCTAGGCTTCAAAACCATGGGGAGTCTCCTTCTACTGTATACAATGGTCATAATACAGACAAGGATTTCAAATTTCTGCTCTAAAGTTGAACCATATTTAACCAGTAAATTGACCTTTATTTCAAAAAGCATGATTCCTAGTGCCCATTACAGTATCTTTCAGAACAAAATAATTTAAATACCTTCACTCTTCAATTACATTGGATAGACAAAGCAATTACTGTTTTAACTACAGCATAACTGAGGATTGTTTCACAGTAAGCATTCAAGAGCAATCTGAAAATTTCATTGCACATTTATATTTACAAGCATGGAACTCCAGAGGTTAGTGCTACTGTTTACAATTGTGGAAAGCTGAATGACTTGTCACTGTCTCACAATGTCCATGTGGTTATTCTCTCCTGATAGCCCAATTATATCCCTCATCAGCAAGACATGCATGTCAGGACATTTGGCATCTCTGTGTTGACTCAGCGTTTAGTGCATATAGGTGTGCCTTGCAAAGGACTAGAGCTTCCTATCATAGCCTATGGTATCTGCTTTGGAAAAGATGCTACCGTGATAGTCTATAGCTCCCTTTGACCCTGAACTGGATTACGTTAGGTGAAATGAAATACAGATGAGTTTAGAACTCTCAGACCTGCTTAATTAGTTTCAGGATTAGGGGGACAGAATCTATTAGAGCCTACACATCGGACAGTCCATTATAAGGCCTACTCACACACACAAATATGGTGCCAGTTTACTATCACCAACTAAGCCATCATTCATGTCTTTATGATGTGAAAATTAAAGTGAAATAGCAGCAGTGAAACCAACAAAAGAGTTCACTAGGGGTCAGTACTGGGGCCATTGCTCTTTTGAATGCATTTCTATATACTGTATATAAAATCCAATGTCTATCTGTCTGTCTGCTTTTTAATGGAACTACTTAACGGATTTAGATCGGATTTTTTTCTATAATTTGCTTGAACATTCTGGTTGATTTTGTGACTCATTGTGCTATGTATTATAGTTCACTTGTGTTTGCGCAAATTCGAGAGGGACACAGCAGGCTGAGGGGAGGGGGCATGGGGCCCACCTCACTCATGTGCCAGCCACGTGGCGTTCCTTACCTCCGCTAAGCTAGCGAACGACAGAACTACTTAACGGATTTAGATCAGGTTTTTTTTCTATAATTTGCATGAACATTCCGATTGATTTTATGACTTCTCTCATCGTGCTAAGAATCTTAGTTCACTTGCAGGAACGATACATTTGTGCTAATCCGAGAGGAGGGGGAAGCATGACATCAGGAGTGGGTAGCCAGGCAGGGCCCTCCTCCCTGTCCTGTTTCACTACTACGTGGGCACAGCCGCAAGTGATGGCTAGCTGTTGTGACAATGCAGGTTCCACTCCATGCTCCCATCTTCCTTCTGGGAGCTCTCGAACCCGACACCGTTGGTAATGTCACCGATGAGCTGGACAGTGAGTCACAACAATGAAGCAAGGGGATGGTGCAAAAGTGCAAAGTGCTTTTATTAAAAACAACAAAATCAAAACAAAGTGTCCAACTAAAGTGCAGCGCATGAAAGTTCCTTAAATAAATAATGCATAAAAATCTGTGAATTGTGGAGGTTAAAAACACGCTAGAAAAAAATCCTTTAAAAAACAACGAGGTTAAAACAATGGCTGGAAGCAGTCCTTTAAAAGAAATCCTGGTGCCTTTCTACTGGAGACTCCCCTGCTTCTCCCGTCCAGGCTATGCACCAATCTACCTGCAGCTGACTTTCTTTCTGCCTTCTACCGCTGGTCTGTTCGCCTTTCTGATCCCTGGCTCTGATAGGCTTCACCAGACCGTGACTTGGGCTCCCCAGAGACCAGGGCGCGCACGGTGGGGGTTTCACTACCCAGGTCCCGACTCCCACTGCCTTCTCGGCCTTATGTGGTGAGCCATCCTCCTTCTGGTCACTCCCACTACTTACTAATGCTCAGTGGGAGCAACTACTACTGACTGCTCCCGGGGTGCCAGCCAAACACCCAGGCTCACTGCTCAGCTGCACCTTTGTTCTCTCTCTTGAGAGCACATTCGCTCGCTCACCCACTGGCATTCTCCTCCCTGCTTCCTGCCTTCTTCTTCTTCTTTTTCTTCTCCTGCAACCTCTGTTCGTCTTTTTTTTCTGTCTTCCCCCTTCATCCGCCTTTCAAACTTTGGACATCAAATGGGGTTTTTCACAGTACATTCCATATCTGTGGGTTTTCTCCAGATATTCTTGTTGTCCTCCCTCATCCCCAAAGACATGCACATTAAGCTGACTGGAAGTTCTAAATGGGATCTAGATGAGCATAGGTTTATGGATTGGCACCTTTTCAGAACCTTATTCCTGTCTGATGCCAGCCCCCCATTACCTTGAATTTTATTAAGCGGATATGAAAATGTTATGCCATGTTAACAATATAATGAATTTTAATACAAATTATAATAATCAAATATTATTAGACCAATTAACTTTTTACTCTTCCAAAAAACTAAATATCCTCAACTTCAATGTGTGAGTGAATCAATTCAAACAAAATGCTGCCTATTCTTATAGATCACCATGGTTTAGTACAATTTAATTCATCCTTCCATCTCCTGTGCCCATCCATTGCTTCTGCCCTTTTAATTCAGTGTGTGGTCATTTGAGGTTGGAGCCTCACCAACAATAACAGGAGTGTGCAGATGCAACCATGCTATACTGTCACAACATTCACATACACCATATAGCAGGACAATATCACAATGATCATTCAAATATGAAGCAAATGGAGCCCTGTGTGGTGTATAAAGTGCTATAAATAATAAGGTGTCTTGCTTTGTACTCAACACATGAAATGGCCTGCTAACCCTAATAGTATTCCTGAATGAAGTAGAAAGAGAACTAAATCCAAAGTTGTTATTATCTTAAGTTAAACCAATAGGCAGATATGAACATTTTGCTGCTATTATGTATATTTTTTACTTTTTTTTTTTTTTTGCCCAGGGAAATTCACCTTACTTAGCACAGATAAAACATATTATGTGAACTAAATTATAGGCTGGAAATCAGATCTTTTTCCTGACTGTTTAAATTGATATAATAATGCATAATATATCTTAATGTCTCTTGAATAATATCAAGTGTATAACTGTACTTTATAAAGAAAGAATTATAAGAAAGATTATTTTCAATTGAAGCTCTCTTGTCATTCCTGAAATTACAATAAGGAGACGTGCAGGGGCTTTTTGCATCTTGGTAACAATTTTAACTTTCGCATCAGTAATAAATAAGTATTTGGAACTGTTTTAGTTCAGACGTATTAACAGCAAAATGTGCTCAGGTTAAGCAGCTACAAAAAATGGTCACATATAGCATTGGCATTAAATGAGCAGAGAATTAGTGGGAGTTATTGATCGGGTACCCTCACTGGTCATCCTTATAAATGACTTTTTTATATAATGACACTGGCTTCTAACTTGATGTGCCTAGCTCTGTGTGGGCCCAGGAAACAAATATGTTCCTTAATGTTTTTAATCTGTATATCCAGTTCAGGGTAGAAAGCAGCACTGGGCACAAGACAGGAGCCATCCCTGTACAGGATGCCACTCCACTAAATGTTCCACTCAAGAAAACACCCCAACTCACCAACAGGGGTCTAATTTGGAGGCAAATATTAATGCAACATGCACATCTTTAGGATTTGGGCCGAAAAAGCAGAAAAGACAGAGAACATCATTCAAATGAGGCTTGCATTTCAACTCAGGATGCTCGAAGTAGCAACACAGACCATTGTGTGTCACGCATGTCCGTCAGAACATCACCCTCTGGGCTCATCTAAGGTATGAAATATCACTCCAGGATGAGAGTGAGCGTTGGCGTCCCCTTCCCTTCCCTACACAGTGCCAAGAAAACGGCCAGTGAGGGCAGCTGACTTCGCCTCTTTCGGTCCTCCACCAATAATTTTCGAGGCTGCTAGAAGGAGGTGTCATTCTGTCTGAGATCAAAGCCCTCTACAGGAAGAGGCTCCATTCTACATTCAAAGAACCCTTCGTGTAAGCCCTAAGAGGCAAATTGTTTTTTGTTTGTTTTGCATCGGCACCCTAGACGACTGTTTATTTCAAGTTTAAAGAAAAGTCGAGGATGAAATGTAGATGACTGAGTTGGCGCCCCAACATTTATTCTTTCCAACTTGTCATTCCTCACATGACCACAGCTGCCATAACTTAATGACAAGGCATGCCCTATGTCTTTTTAATGAAAAATTAAAGTTATGGAATGTTATGAGAAGCAGTATATTAAGGCAATGTCTGTCAAAGGGAGGCACAGTGCCTTTTAAGTCACAAACTATCCATTTTAGGAGAAGAGAAGGGCCAGAATAGCAAGAAAATGTTTTTACACTTCTTAAAAATTACAGTTCTTCACAATGCCAGTAAGATGTGGTGGTTTATATACATATTCAGGGAGCATTCGCCCTTTAAAAGAACATGCATGAAGAGTCACTCTTGTTCAAAAGAAGAATAAACCTGGAGTGGAAGGCAGGAGGAGAGTCTGTTGGTAGATAGAAAACCAACAAGATAAGTGAGAAGCAGAGGTGAGAGGCAGTTGTCCAACAAACTGTACTTGTAGCCATTAAATCAGCTTCAGTAGTGTTCTTGTAAAACACCAAAATCTTAGAATGTGACCATTACAGCTTTAGAAGAGGAATCATTACACGTTTTGTAGTCCTCATTTCTCCTCTTATTTGCTATTGCTGAAATGTGAGGTTCACCACCAAATTCTTATTACATGTTAACATTACTTAATGATTCCCTTATTACCTGAACTGAAAAACATGGATATGGGAAAATAACAGGTGTACAGGTTACTTAATTGGCCATTGGAAGCCACTAATTATCAATATGTGGAAGGCCAAAGGGTGCAAGTAAAGGTGCCAAATGGCCAATGACTTGTTGCAAGGTCAAATCCAATACCTAAGCCTCTTAACCAACCTGTTGCATGATAAATATATAAAATTTTCATTTTTATCCAAAACCCTGAATTGACCAGAGATTAGGGAGGTCACAGCACCTCTTATATGCCATAAAAGGTGACTGCAGGAGGTTGATGCTAGGAAGGACATCCAGCTGTAAGCGTTTCTGCTCTAATACGCAGCCAACTGGGAAGAACTCTGAAAATGGCCATTAAATTGGAAAAGAGAGACAGTGATTTTCACATACTGTATGAACTGTATATGCATAATTGAATTATCCATCCATCCATTATCCAACCCACTATATCCTAACTACAGGGTCACGGGGGTCTGTACAAACATTAATTTATACAACTTTTAAATCCAATTCAAAGTTGCACAGAGCCAGGGTCTGTCCTTGTAATAACATGGTCAAGGCAGGAAACCACCTTAGAGCAGTCCAGAAGGCACTGGCTTGTACGTAATCAGAGTCAAGTAGGCCAGCACAGTGAAAAGCAAGAGCTAAGTATGATTAGGAAAACACTCAAGTGCTGGACAAACTGGCAAGGTTATTCACACTTAGATAATTAATTGTCATGTCTGTAAGAGAGCTGGCAATCAAATTAAACTCATATGACCTCATTTAAGGTCCACAAAGAAGGTAAACCTAACCAAAAATGGATGTGGGGTGCATAGACTACCTGCTTAACCAATATGCTACTCTATCACTCACAGACTCACTCACTTTCTTTGTTCTTCTGATAAGAGTCTTATGGCAACAGGCCAAGTAGTATTGTGTAGACTTCCTTATCCAATATTCTTATGCAACACTCTCTAGATTTTCCTTGGGGTTTCCCTGTTAGAAGATGGCATCAGATGGTCAAATTTGGACAGATCTGACACTGGTGCTCCATTAATTAATAATCATATTACTACTATTACTAATAGTAATGGCAATCAGTCAACTCTGGGGCTCAGTCACGCACAAACAGCTGATGCTGCCTTGCTGGACCGCCTTTGGATTCTTGAATGGGATTAAGCTGATTTGAGAATGCTATGTTAGGGTAGGAGTGGCACAACGGCCCAGTGGTGGCCCTGCTTTGCAACAAGGTGACCAGAGTTCACACCCTGTGCGTTCCCTGTGTGGACTTTGCATGTTTTCTCTGGGTGATCGGGTTTCCTCCCACAGTGCAATGACATGCAGACTAAATGAATTGGTGTTGCTAAATCGGCCCTAACGTGTGTGTTTTTATTTGCCCTGCGATGAACTAGCACCCTGTCCATGTGTTGCTTCTGCCTTGTACCCAATGACTGCTGGGACAGGCTCTAGCTGCCCTGTGACCTTATACTGGAAAAGTGGGTAAAGAAAATGGAAGAATGTTTGGTTAAGTTGTAATAATGGGGAGCAAAGCAGGAAAGTTATTACTGCACAAGTACAATTTGTGGCCTGGTTCCTTACTGTTTGGAGTATATGAGTTCTTTACATGCGTCTGTGTGATTTTTCTCCGTGTAAAGTTAATTTTAAGTTAATTTAAATGGCCTGGTGTGAGTGCATGAGAGTGTGAGCATGAGTGTGAGTGCACGCATTCTTGTGCCCTACAATAAACATTTGGTTCATCAGGTCTGCTCCCGGCCTGGACACCGGCTGATTTCAATCTTGTTTTGGAACATGAAAGTCTGGAAAATGTGAAATGGAGTAATTAAAAATAATAATAATAATAATAATAATAATAATAATAATAATAATGGACTATTAACCATAGAGGTTCAGGCCTCTGCCTCTCTGTGTAACCCTGAGCAAGTCACTTAACCTGTCTCAGCTCAAACTGGAATTAATCTCCATAACATCATATCATAGATAAAGATATTAGTTAAGTATGTAACAATAATGATAATAACACTAAAACATAAATATCATTCTTAAACCTGCTTAATCCAGGAGTTGGTCCTCTCTTGATTGCCTGCTAGCCTGCCTGTACATCACCTTGGAATCACCGTTTAATGTAACACACACATCTTTGGAGATATGGGAGGAACATTAGATTATCTGGAGGAGGATATGCAGCTCCTGTATGGAGAATAGCTTGACATGCTGCTAATCACTGTGCCACAGCTAATAAATATACATAATGATAATATAATAATGATGACATTGATGACGATGGTTTTCAGTATAATGTGTATTATTCATTTTAAGAAAATTATTAAATTGTGTATGTCAGTAACGACTGCTGCCTCTCTATGAACACTACCGCCATTTCAGAACTGAAACTATAAATTACTTTTTTGATTAGAATTTTATATATATATAAAAACTATAAATAAATATCTGTTATGCATACAATATTTTAAAGAGCAAACATGAAATAGCTACAAACCGGGTCAGGGTAACATATCAATCTTAATCTAAAAGAGAACATTCTTCCTAAGCAAATCCCATAAACACTGTGAGCAATATTTGAGAAAATAAAGCCTACCACATGAAAATGATTAGTCCATATAAACAGCATAAACTAACGCCATTTATTATCATTATTTATAAGAAATGACTTTATCAGTGATTAATTATTAGTTGGCATATCTATTATCAAATCTTTCTAAGAAGTCCCTGTAGCTCAAAATACTGTAGGCACAATTACTTGAACTTATCTGTTTTATGGAGGAATTCATTGCCCTAAAAGAATGTTATAAAGGGCTTGCATTAATAGTCCTGGTTCCATCAGACAGCATCTTGAGCCAACTACTGAGCAATCTGATGCTGAAATCTGTCAAAAAGTGATCATCTCCCCTGAAAAGGCTTTGCTGGTTAACCACACTATGAATGTTCAGCCTCATTTCACACAGACACATTAGAATGGGATTGAGAGGGATTCATTTAAGTGGGATCCACAGTGATTTAGTGCCTTGTGTTTCTCTCTTACTGCAAGGTCTTGGGCAACAATAAACCTTCTTGTTCGGAGATGCAAAAAGCATGTTAATCACGAGAGAGACGGAGTGGAACTCAGAGTAGAGATTTTAACACACTCGGAAGTGCAGTTTGAAGTTTAAAATCATTTTAAGCCCATTAACAAAACAAATCATGCTGTTATAAACATTTCAGGGTAATTTTCCAACCAGGTAATGCTGTCATCACCCCCTGTCTCAATATCTGTTGCTCTTGAGATCTGCTACCTAGTGCTATGTCTTGCTCATTGCTAACAAGCTGTCATGTGCTAAGTATTCTAACACCTAAACCGACAAGACAATGTGCTTCAAATCACTTGTCCTCAGCTGAAAATACAAAAAGGATGAACACTAAAGTTGAATTTCAGCATTGGGAAAGGTATCAAATAAAGTGCAAGGATCTAATGATAACAAAAGGCAGAAGTGGCTAACTTGTTCCATGGGACAAGAAAAGCTGTTTCATTTCAAGTGATTAAAATCATTTTATCTAGTATGATAACACAGAAAGTCCTAAAAAGACAAGGCCTTGGTGTGAAAAGTACAGTATGCAAGGTAAAAATCATTACTTCTAACAGTCAGGCAACAGTTGTTCTCATGTGTCCAGCAAATTAGCCAGTGGCAGCCAAGTCCCAAGGTTTCATTAGGCAATTACAAGCTTATTTAGGAGCAAATTGATTTATCTTATTATCTGCAGACTTTGTTATACTTCTTATTGAAAGCTTATCTTAATATTGGCTTTGAAAGTTACCAAAGAATTAGAGGATAAGATCAAAAGATCAAGATGTTTTTCTACAGGAACAGGTCCATCCATCAATTCATTTCAAACCTACCTTTTTCAGTAAAGAAATGTAAAGACCATAGCCAATTCCTAAAGAATGGGGTGCAAGGTTGGAACCAAGAACATCCACTCAGATCATCATTCTGTCTGTCTGACATGCACAGTATGTCCCTAAGATATAAAAAGAAACCAACAGCTCCACACAAAGAGTGCAGACACCACACAGACGATGATGGGATGAAAAGAGAGCTGGACTAACCACTGTACTATTATTAAATCCCATCCATTTTCAAACCCTCATTTTCTAATTTCGTGTTGCATGGGGGCAGAGTATATCTCAGCAGTGGCAGATGTGAGAAATACCAGTTTATTACTGGGCACATTGACCACTCTATTTTGCAACTAGTCCAGTTCAGGGTTGAAAATGAATCATTTTTGTGTCAAGCTCCAGGTGGGATCCAATATGGGATGCAGTACATGCATAAGACGCCCCTGAACTGAGTTCAGATTATCTGACTTTGGGCGTGACTTTGAGGTCTTAAGGGAGTCCTGAATTCCTGGAACAATTCACATAAAACAAAAGAGACTCATGTGACAAAAGCAAAGTAAATATAGGAGATATTCTGTAATTAACGGGCTTTGACTCCCAAGGAGGTTTGAGCGGAGGGAAAGAGACTTCAATGTTCATGGTGTGATCATCATCACTTCAAATGCAAACCTAAACTTCAGATCCTTACATTTT
This sequence comes from Polypterus senegalus, assembly GCF_016835505.1. Taxonomy (NCBI): domain Eukaryota; kingdom Metazoa; phylum Chordata; class Cladistia; order Polypteriformes; family Polypteridae; genus Polypterus; species Polypterus senegalus. The sequence goes on from NC_053157.1 coordinate 205,670,894, forward strand.
CTATGTATTCTTCCATTAAGGAAGTCCCAGTAATACAACGATCTCTACACTGTATGTTAAAACATTGATCCTTTCAAGAACATTTTGTTAGGTACAACATATGACATTTCACTTTTTTCCTAAGAATTAGTTAGAAAAAAAATATAAATAGATATAAAAGGCAATTTTTTAGATAAGAAACATACTATGTAAGCTAGAAAGGCTACTTATAGAGTTTGAATACATAAAATTGAGACGACCGTGATTACCGTATATAATTGCTTATAAGTCAGGTCTTGAAACCCAAAAAATCGATCATAAAATCAGACCCCGACTTATACACCCGTGCAAAAATACGACACTTCATTTTTATTTTTTTTTACATCTTCTTGCTTCCTCCAATCTTGCACTAGTTTCTCAGACACATCGAATTTTGTTGCAGCAGTGCAGTTATCAATTTCTTTCGCCACTTCACCGACGTTTAATTTAAAACCCGCTTCATATTTTATTCTGATCAAGCGCACCATCGTAGATAAGCGATGCTCTTACGATAAAGGTGCATGAGGATGTGAGACACAAAAAACCCAAAAAAAAGATCAAAGGTTGCTTTGGAATAGTTTGGGTATTACTGTGTGGTCACGTAGGCACAATACATACAAAAAAAAAAAGGCAGTGTGCTCCGTGGTTACTGTCTCAGATAGGCATTAGCATATCATAATCTCTTGGATCAATAATGTGAGTTTTCCGTATTCAACTTATATGACCGACATTATAAAATAGCGAAAATTATACGATGAAATCAAATCCTGACTTGTACGTGGGACAGCTTAAATGCAAGTATATACGATAACTATTGGAGGCTCTGTAAGTCTAAAAATAAATCTTTACTATCAGCGGGGGAGCAAAGATTTTAAACTAGGGGGAAAACTCTTTAGTTGGGATACAGTTTAGGATTTGATTTACAAGAGCTATTATAACATCGTGGATGAGCGTTTGATTTTGGAACACCTCATTATTATAGATTTTATCTGCATTTGTTGCATTGTTTTCTGTGTATACATGGTCCCTTTCTTCATCACATGATCCATCTCTCCCCTCTTGCCACTTTATTCTTTTTTGCACACTTTGTTATTGCAAATTTGACTAGTAGTAGAGTAGTTGTCACACTAAACAAGTGTGTGAAGTAAAGAGGACTCTTGCTTGCAGCTTTTGCCATGTGCTTACCCATTCTCTGGACATTTGGGAGGAATAGTCTTAAGGCAATGTGATGTGTTTATGCAATCAACATATACCTTTGTTAAGGTTTAAAACTGCATTCTGTAATGTATATATTATTTATACTAGCTATGCTTACCTGTCAAAAACAGGAGCTTTCTCTCTTGATTGTATTCCCATAAAGCCTGTTTCTCAGACCTTGCATTTTTTGCCACCAATGGTAAACGGGCCCCCATTACCCCCAGTGAAAACATCATTCAGCTTGAGATGTGCCTCGTTATTACTTAGTTGTTCTGTAAGTCATTCATTTTGTTCCATTTTAGCTCCTATTTTTATAAAAATATTGTGACAATCAGGAATTGAACATCTTGTCATCATCCCTACCACAGGGCCACCAAAGTCAAACTGACCAATCAGATTGCTCAGAGGAACTGTAGAAGCACAAACATATTATTATACAGCAGATAAGGATTTAAGTTATGACTACCAGAATGTTGTTAAATAAACTTTCTTTTGTTCCATTTGTGACCCCCCTCATCAGGGTTAGGCCCTTGGCAAGTGAACCCCCCACTCCCTTAATGGCTCCATGACTGTTTACTGAGTATGTAAAAATGAAGACTGTACTATAGGACACTTTTTTCCTTTACATAATTATTAACACTCTTTTAATGACTGCACTGAACATTGACTGTTCAATTGAATCTAAAATAATCCTTGACTCATTATGTCCTTCCTGTCATTTTAATTATTGGAATATGCATATTCAGGGTAATATAAGCAAGATGTATTTGCAGATACGGTTCAGCACCCAAGGATAAAATAAATCCTTTATTCTGTACATTTTCCGAGTTTATAGGTTTATAAGGTCATTATTATCATATGGTAAAATTCCCACTTGCATGTGTTAATCAACATGCAACATATGCCAGGATTAGTGAGCAGAAGTAGCTTAAATTGAAACTTCTGCCTCATTTCCCTGAAAAATCAAAGGTAAAACTTTTGTGGTAACAAACAAGTTCAAAAATAGGTAGAATAATATGAAAGGGAAATATTGTGAGATATCTTCATAAAGAAGACAGAAAATAAATTAGAGCTAAGCAAATTAACAGACAAGAACAATTTGGAATTTCAAAGACTATAGTGTCAAATCCTTAATGCTTGTTTCCTGAGCTATCAGACAGGATGGTTTTACTCCAAGAACTACCCACCAGTACTAGAGCACTATGCCAAACAGAAAAATAAAAAGAAGTCAAGAAAAATCAAATGTTTATGAAAACCTGGGGTGATTAGCAATATCCAAAAGATGTGTTAGTTGGGCAATGGAATACTCAGGGCTACATATGAAGCCATAATAAACAGCTGAGAGATGGCACAGGACCCTCAGCATGTAAGGAAGCAGTTTATGTAAAATTATATGATATACACCAAAAAAGTATTCAGATTCTCAACAATGACATCTAAATTGGCTCAGCAATGTTATGGTGACAGCTTCCAAAACACCTTGTACATGTCAGACTAAAGCTTTTTGATTTTATTTTACACGTTATTATGTCGGGCAGCAGGGTGGCGCAGTGGTAGCGCTGCTGCCTCGCAGTAAGGAGACCTGGATTTACTTCCTGGGTCCTCCCTGCATGGAGTCTGCATGTTCTCCCCGTGTCTGCGTGGGTTTCCTCCCACAGTCCAAAGACATGCAGGTTTGGTGCATTGGCGACTCTAAATTGTCCCTAGTGTGTGCTTGGTGTGTGTGTGTGTGTGTGCCCTGCGGTGGGCTGGCACCCTGCCCAGGGTTTGTTCCTGCCTTGCGCCCTGTGCTAGATGGGATTGGCTCCAGCAGACCCCTATGACCCTGTGGTAGGATATAGCGGGTTGGACGATGACTGACTGACATTACTATGTCACAGTAATAATAATGTATGGAATAATGATAAAATTTAAACACAAGGTTGCTGGTTCAGTTCCCACAATGGACGCAGAGCTTCAGTCGAAGCAAGTCACTTAACTACTTAACCTACCAGTGCTCCACTGTATGAAATATCTGTACTGTAAGATAAAACCATTTTTAAAGCATTTAATGATTGGAGACTTGTGTTCAAATAGCAATAAGCCCTCATTAATGTCTGTTACATCTTTCTAAACTGAGAATACTGTTATTTATAGCATAACGTAACATTCTCAAACCTGGTTAGACCAACTCAGGGTGACAGAAGGCTGGATTGCATGCAAGGCCATTGCTTCATGTGTGTTTGTAATGTACAGACTCTTTGTACTCAACATATGTGATTTTTATTTAAAGAGAATTCATTGTTCAAATATATGCAATGAAAGGAGTAAAAGTAGCTTAATTTCATTTTTACTGTAAGTGCGGAGAACATTTTGGTGTATTACTGTATGTTAGTTATTTACTCTTTTAAGTATTCATTAATGGCGCACACAATAAATTGTGTAAAACAGACATGTTTTCTAAAGTAAGTCATTACATGGAAAAAAAATATATTTGGGTGCAGTCCTATTCTAAGAGCTGCTCACAAACCACCACTGTTTTGCTGCTAGCTACCAAAAACAGCAGAGCCAATCGTGTACAGAAGGGACTCTTAATTGACCCCCAGGCTTGCCTAAAAACAACCACCTTCCCCTTCTGGGGGTTAGAGGTAACACTCCACGCAGCAATAAAGCTGTAAGATTTGCTTTGCCGAGCTGCTTCACTGACAAATACACGTACCCAAGCAACACCTGTTTTCTCTTGGCGCCTTCGGCTCAGCATGAAAGTCTCTCTTGGGACGGCACACCTGTATATTTGTACGGTCCACAAGGGCCAATGTCACCATCTGCTCCCTTATTCTGCCACCTTTAATAACGGCCGCAGGACATGCAGTAATCTGGTTCTGTGCCCATTGTCTGCCTGAGGATCTGCCCTGTCACAGACGACGTGTCACAACTAGAATTTTCCCCCCAAACACCTGCATGTTTGTGGACTGCCACACTGTGCTTACACCTGTACATACTCAATAATTTATACAGTGAGAAAAAAAATTACTCATGCATACATTTTCACATCGTAAAGCCACCTTGATTTCACACATATCCGATTACCCCTTATTAAAACTAGCACCGGTTAATGATACGACATGGAGGAAAGCAGAACTGCTGTCTGTGTACACTGCACAAAATCCTGCTAAAATCCACTCATCACTTTCTTTCTTTCTTTCTTTCTTTCTTTCTGTCGAGTGTTTTTTTGTGGTCTCATCTGAAATTTTCACGGTTTGTTATACTACAGCTGAACTCTATACATACAAATGTTACACTTGTACATTGTAGCCTTGGAGCCTCCTATTGGTCACCCTCTTTTTGGAAGCTGCTTATTCCAGTTCAAAGCTTCATGGGTACAGACATCAAGTGCAAGACAGTATGCCGGTCCAAATAATGTCATTTATCAATGAAAATTAAACAAGTTATGGATGAGCGAAGGGAGAATAAAAACAAATTAGATGGACGGGCTGTCTCATTTCTTCTGACAGATGACAACAAAAGCATTTTAATCTTGTCATCCCCCATCCTTCATTTCCCCCTCACTGTCCCTGTCCCTGTCTCCCTCTCATTGTCTCCTTTTATCTCTATATACTCTGCTTCCAGCCGGTGAGCCTTTACTTCAGGTACACTGCCAAATGACGGGTTCAGATTGCTACTGGATGAGATTGACCTCCCTTTGTACAAAGGATCAAGTGCCGAAAGCTACTTGTGGGCTTTGTGACTTCACCTGTCAGCAGCAGCAGCACCGTGGCATTCTCCTGTTGAGCTTTCCTGCTGCCCTCTAGTGCCCATAGAAAAATAGTGTAGTGCTGGTCTCCACCTAAATTATCTTGGCATATTTGGCTGACACCTTTATCTAAGACAAGATTGATAGTCCCTACACCTGCTCATATTTATTTATTTTTTAACTGGCGCACTGGAAGGTTAAGAGACTTGCCTAGGACTGTAGAATGAAACAGAAGAAGACACTGAACTAACAAACCTGGTGGTTTAAAGTCTAATGCCTTTGCCACTACAAAACCATTTAATAGGTGCACTCTGGGAATTTTCCTTCAAAGATGTCATAAACAACCAGAAGAGCTGGCCATGTCTACCCACACTTATCTGCAGATGTGCCCAAGCTTCCTTCTTTTAATTAGTCACGACCTGGCCCTTCTTCTTCCTTGTGCTATAATCATGATCTTCCCACAACTTGCTGTCCTCTAAATATATGTGACTATACCAGGGGTGTCCAAATCCGTTCTTGGAGGTTTGCAGTGGCTGCATTATTTTCTTCCTGCCACTTTCTTAATTAGTGAACAATTTCTGGTGTTTATTGACTTTATCCCTTCATTTTAACCATCATATTTTTAAGACCCAGTCCTCTGAAATGTTTCTTTTTTCCTTAAATGGCAGCCAAACAAAAATGAGATGTGAACTGAGACCAGTGTAGTGAAGGACTCAAACTCCAAGTAATTTCAATCCAACCAGTTTCTTAATTAGAAGCTGATTCTTGTTGTTATTAAATTCCATGGCTTGTTGGCGCTCTCATTCCACCACAGCAGACAAGTCCAAAACTATTGATTTTCTGCTTCCTAAGAGCCACCATCGAAATGTTTTGTGGACCTGAACAGATCAACAACAAGAAGAATTTTGCCTTTCTTTATTTTCAGATATTGTATGAAGGACACTGGTTAGTTGGTCATATGTTGGTTCATTTTGAATCTCATTATTGTTTGGCAGTTAATTAAGAAAAAAAAATTAAGAGGTCTGAGTCTTAAACAGCAAGCCAATTAAATTAAAGGCAGAAGAAGTCAATTAGCAGCAAAGGCTGGTCACCAATTAAGAAAAGGGTTAGAATGAAAACCTGCAGCCACTGTGGCCATGCAGGACTGGAGTTTGACACCCTGGTCTATACTCTCTCAGTTCATTAATCCATCGATTTCTTGAATCTTGATGGATTTACTTCAGGGTACTGGTGAGCAGGAGGCTAGAATCACTTAACCTTGGCAGTAGCATCCACAGCCAGGGTTAGTGTAAGCACTCATTATAAATATATTTATATTTATATGATGAATTAATTTTAATATGCCCTGTCCATGTCAATTTTCTGCCTTGCACCCACAGTTTATGAGACAGGCTCTGGCCACTCACAACTCTGCATTGGTTTAAGCAGGTTTTAGAATGAGATGAAAAGAGGATTTTAATAATTTGATTCATTAACTTTTGAAAAAAAAAATGCATTTAAATTATTTCCCTCATGGAGGCCAATATTAGCCAATATTAAACAGGAAATCTGTTTATGACCATCAGCGTAATGCTGCAATGAATTTAAAGTAAGTTGTCTTTATGCAAATTATGTCCCAGCAATACAGGGAGCATATGTAATTTATTTATGGATAATTACACATCCCGCAGTTTTGAATGGCCTTATTATTTTTTTTCCCAGAATTTCTGCTTTTTAATGTATTTCTTAAAATTTTCTTATAATTATTTGTTTTAACATAACATTCTGACACCTGTTAAATTAAATTCAAAGTCATGGGGGCTCAGAGCCTATCCTTGCAACATTGGACACAAAGCAGGGACAAACCCTGACAAGGCATGCCAGTCCGGTGCAGGGTCTACTCATGCACATGGTGTCTGATCTAAGGAGACTTGCATCTCTCAGGTGTGGGAGGCCAAGTGAATTACTCAGAGAAGAACCTAGACAGGCACAGGGAGAGCGTGCAAATGACACAATAACTGCGAGTGGCTGATTTACCTAAAACCAGAGTGCTGAATCTGCTGGGCAGCAGTAAAAACTCTTGAATTCTCATGCAACTTTATTTGTTTATTATTCTACAGTACAATACATTCCATACATACAAGCATTTTCAACCTGTTAAATGAAAATCAGGATCACCAAAGGGCCTGATGGTATCAAGGCAGCACTGGGTACACACACCTTGGAAACGAGGAAAGTCCATCATAGGGTACACACACATGAACATCCTCTCACTAACAGAACCTCCACATATTTGGACATACTTGAATTCCATGGATGCGGTGGGTTGGCGCCCTGTCCGGGATTGGTTCCTGCCTTGCGCCCTGTGTTGGCTGGGATTGGCTCCAGCAGACCCCCGTGACCCTGTGTTCGGATTCAACGGGTTGGAAAATGGATGGATGAAAATGAAGAAAAATCCACACAGACACAGGAGAACCTAAAATTCTCCATGCTGATAATAACCAGGTATGGGATACCATTTTATGTATGTATGCATTTTTGTGTGTGTATGTGTGCCTTGAATTTGAACTTGTTCTGTTCATGGACTTATGAAAGACAAAGGAAATTCCATGTAAATGCACGTGCTAGTGGTGTACAGTATACCAGTGGGAGAATTCTGAATTAATTACGCTAACAGATTTCACTGTGACCTTCTATCTCCTGTATCTCCCATAGCATGCAAGGATAGCATTTATTACCCAGTGCACACAAGAAAGGGTCCCAAAGGGAAAATTCAACTTACAAGGGAAATGAAAAGACAGCCTAAGGACCGCTGCTGTCACATTGCCCCTTCCTGTACAGATTTGTTCCTACGAGTCTGCTGTGCTTGCTGCCACTCTCTGTTTCTCTTCTCTCTAACTTTATCTCTCTTTTTCAGCCATCAGTCAACGTTTCTTCCTTATTCTACAAATTGAGGTGGCTTTAAACGTTGTGCTATACTTACCTTTGGGTCAAGCCCTGCAATAACTTCAAGGATCAAGGGTACCCCATTATTGTTACAGAGTAACAAAGCTGAAACTATTTCCAGCAGTCCATGCTGGATCTGCACACCTCAGCTTTGAGAAGAGTTTAAATAGGACTATTGGAAAGCCCCAAATTTGTACACATAAAAGAGATAATACGATGTCATGCATCTGAAAAAGGGAAATAGTGTTGTGTTTAATTTGGATTAACAAATACTGGCCTGTTATTTCTCCCAGGCCTTACCCTTAAATCGACAATACAATCCTAGCTTCCACACCTAGGGACTTGGCAGCTTCGGTATCTTGTGGGTTCTGTCTTGGCCTCTATGTCATCTCGATCTCTCACTCTGTCTCTGTGTTTAATTGATTGATCAGACATCCTGGATTTGACCATGCGCCTTGCACATTAATTTTGTTCTTTTCTATCCAGAGAACTGATAAGTTCCTCTCTCTCGCCTAAGCACCTTTGAAGATTTTACATCTAGAGCAACAATCAGAGTGTGTCACCTTCTGGGGGTCCTTAGTCCCATAGAGGTTTCTTTAGCGATTAAATACTGCCTCTTTCTCTGGCAGACGTTAGCCCCTCACATTTAATAAACATACATACAGATTCTGTGGTTTATAACTAGAAGTGAAGATGTTCACCTACTCATTGACATCTGTCAGGAATCTAAAAGTATTTAACCGTCTATACAATAATTTGCTTTCACCCTTTTCTTGTTTGTTAATCAGGAAAATCTGTTTTAGTGATGATGATTAGAAAAATGCTATAAAAGTGTTATCTAAAAACAGCTCTAACATTTAATGTTTATCTACTTATTTAGGTTTGCAGCTACATCCTCTAAAAGGTTAATTTGCTCATTCATGGAGAGGCTTCAACAGGAAGTTATTTTAACTTAACTTAGATAGCTTCCTTAAAAATATACTGTACATTCAATAAAAATAACAATACTGAGAATTCCAGTTGGAAAAGTGGTTTGAAGGTGTTTGTTCCTTATATATATGACATAATTCTGCTTAATCCAAATGAGGGTCATGGGGGCCTGGAGACTATCCTGGTAGGGTCAAACACAAAACAGGACACAATCCTGGACAAGGCGCTAGTCCATCATGTGGACCATTTATACACACAATTACCAATTAACTTAACCGAAATGTTTTTTTGGATATGGAGTGAAAACCCATACTGAATGTGTAAACTCCGCATGGACAACTACTGGGTATTTTTGTCATTCCTTGCCATGACATCTGCATAAAAATCATCTTTCAAACACTCTTCTTTGCATCATGTATTCTTTTATGAACACTTTCCTGATAATTGCTTCAATTCAAGGATATGTTAGAAAAGGTAAAATATCTAGAGATGCCCCCTGTGATGCTTTTATGACTCTTACAAGTTAATAGCTTATTGTGAATTTGAATGATCTTGCATGGCACTTCATATTCTAATGTGTATCATCAAGTGCCTGTCAATGACTCTATATAAAGTAAGAACTCACAAATTCTGGTGGTCACTCCATTGAAATAATTTAACAAATTGATATCTATACATACAGTAAAAAACGCTAATGGTTGTCTATCTCTAATGCAAAAGCTCTTGGGCCTTGAAATTTGACCTTGGAGCTTACACATAACGTGAGCCACGAGCTATCTCCACCATAAAATTGGACTTGTGTCCGCACCTCCACTTGCCATTAATGATATAAAGAGCATAAAGGTGCCGGCATGCAACTTTGCTGACAGTTAAGCACATTGCACAGGCTGGCTGATCGTGTTCATTGCGTGATCACACCATTCCTACATGACCATGCAACAGGGCTAACAAGTACAGAACGGCCACGTGAAAATGCAGCATGCCTGTCAGGAAAAGAAACGCTGTAACATCGGATTGAAGTGCAGGACATCACAGCAACCAATCCGGAGTGACGGGGTGCTGTGGAACCACTTGTTTTTGAGGATCGGAGGCCTGAGTGTTGTTAGCGTGTACACTGAATATACTGCAGTACAATAAACTGAAATATATTTTTCCAAATATATACATATTTTTAACAGTGTCCTAATATATCCTGTATATATTGTATATATACTGAATGTTAAAATTCTATACATTCTTATCGTAAATTCAGTTTTTGTTGAACTACAGATAGAAATCAAAACAAATCATATCACCTTTAATAAGATGTTGTAATCAAAAACATCTTCATGAAAAATATATTAATCTTTCCAGTTAGTGTAGGACATGGTTTAACATATTCAATGAATGTTATTCTTAATAAGCGTTTGCCTACAGACATCTTCAGTTAAATTACTTTTATTTTCCTATAGTACTTCTCAAGAGTAAAGGCCCATAGCAGTACTGCATGTTTACAGTTAGTTATAATGGACAAATAGTAAATTATTTACACCACACATCTAGAAACAGTACAATTAAATTATATTAAATACACAGTAAAACAGAAGCAGTCTCAATGACTAACATAAAAAAGAGACAAAGTAAAAATAATTAATATTATGATTGAAGTGGCCAGCAGACAATGGAGAAACAGTTATCAGCATTCCTGGAGAAACTGAGGTGCAATTTAAATAATAAAATATAAGTGTAAATTATTTTGGTAAGTTGCATTTATTATTTAAATTTTCAAAAAAAAAATCAATATATAGCATGTAGAGTTCTATTTATCATTATAGTGGAAAAACATGGATATTTATATTTAATGTAAAACCTAAAACATAAAAAGTATATAACAACAAATATATATATATTGCTTTTGTTTATATGTTAATTTAGGCCTAACAGTTTAAATGTTGAAAAAGCACACAGAAAGATTTTTAATGAAGTACATAAAGATTCCAGTACTTCATTGGAATTTTTCTGATGATTATGATATATTTATGCCTTTTTCCATAAATTTCCAGTGCATTTTTTTTTCAGTCTGCTTTTATTTATGCACCCATCCATCAATTGACATGTCAGATTAATTTACTTGAGGGATGCGGAGCTTCAGGGGCAAACGCAAGGACTAATGTTGGATGGGGGTGCCTGTCATTTTAGGGCTAAACGCCCACCCACCTTTAATTAGATCAGGCAAAATCAGAGAAAGAAAGAAAGACCCCCAAGATTCTCAAACTTCCTAAATTCACTTCACAATCACGTACATCTAACGCCCAATCTGGCAAAATCTTGTACAAGGCAAGAGCGGTTTCTGGACAGGGTGCCGTTCCATTACAAGGCCCCAATCTTGCATATACCTAATTGCACAAGAACTGTGGGAAGAAAAACAGACAACTGGCAAGGAAACCCAGACAGACATGAAGGGGATGTGAAAGATCCACACGGAGAACAACTGAGTGTGGGAGATGAATCTAGGACACTGGACGCATGTAAGAACGCTAATAACCACTGCGTTAGTGTACCACCCAGAATATTCAAAGATGAATTATGAAGCTGAAATAGATTTTTTAAACTCAGCTACATATATTCTGTTGTTATGAATTCTACTGGCTGTTGCCAAACCAAGCTACAGCTTCCAAAAATGTCTGTAAATTGTTATTAATCACATCTTTTACTACTTATGATTTACACAGAAATGCCTCAGAGGACAGGATTGATATAAAGAATCATTAAATCTTATTTTTGTGTACCTTGATTAATGCAGTATCATTTATCATCTTCGATTAAAATATCTCAGACAAATTTTTAATTAAAGAAGCTTCAGATTCTTTCATTGCATTGCACTTAACTTTCAATTTCTGAAAAATATAAATCTTGACAAACTTTTTGTCAAGAGTGGTAAACATTTCTCTAAGGCTGATTTTAAAAATATATTCCCTTATGCATACACATAAAGATCTGGCTAGCTCTAGTAAACTGGAGAAATTAATGGAAACCATTTTATCCCCATGAGCATTATTATTATTATTATTATTATTATTATTATTATTATTAATGGATGATACAGTAGCCATACAGGGTATGACGCTCAACCTGTGTTGAGCACCTTTGTTCTGTCTGCGGTGTGCTATGAGCATATTATTTGGCTGCTCCGTGAGATCCTGAAATTGGATTAAGTGGGTTTAAGATTAAAATGTTTGGATTATTATTGATTCATTTAATTTCCATACTTAATTTAAGACTGAGCCACAGAAGACAACAGTTGATCCTTGCTGTATCACAATACAAGGTAGAAACTGACCCTCAGTGGAACACCAGTTGATTGCAATGTTATTTATTTATTTAGCTGATCTTGAGGAACAAAACTTTGAAATGAAGTCTTCTGAGATTATTGTTGTCTACAAATTGTAATAACTTCAGTTGTGCAAGATGATAAAATGACATCACTGAAACTTTTAATTGCGGTGTTCTGGCGCCCTGCCCGGGGTTTGTTTCCTGCCTTGCTCCCTGTGTTGGCTGGGATTGGCTCTAGCAGACCCCCGTGACCCTGTAGTTAGGATATAGCGGGTTGGATAATGGATGGATGGATGGATGAAATGTTTAATGCTCTAAGTTTGATACAAGTAAGAGTAAGACAGCCCTGGTCTCACCCTGGATTCAAACAAGATGTTATTGAAATCACCACATATTGGAGATTTTTGAGGTTATCTGCCTTGCTAATACGAGTTTGGAAAGTGCCGCCTTTTAAGATGACTGAGGGTTTCATAGTGTCAAAATGGCAGGGCAGCAAATGCACGAGGACTTTCAGAACTGTCTGAAGATGTGATAGTGTAAGTTCACAAAGACAGGCCTTTTGAGATCAGGAGCTTTTGTTCCCTGCAACTCAAGACTGAGCAGAGTGTTCTCTTTTTACAGCACTCAAGTGGGCTCAGCTTTCAGGTTTGGCGTTTTAAACAAATAGAGAATGGATGATAATATGTTTGTAGTATAAATTGAGCAATCAGTTAGTAGTGAGGTTCAATAATGAGCAATACATTTCTTTATTTGTAAGAAAAGTTTGTAATAACATTATATTTCCATCTTTGATTCAATGAGAAGTCAAGCAAAATGACATCTTTTATAGGCTAACTAAAACGATTACAATATGCAAGCTTTTAAGGTAACTCAGGCGCCTTCCTCAGGCAGTTTAAGAAGTGGCCAGAGTTGCCTCATAAGCTTGCATATTGTAATCGTTTTAGTTAGCCTATAATAGATGTCATCTTGCTTGACTTCTCATTGCATCCATAATGGCTAAAACGGTACAACACCCTAGTACTACAGTCTTTGATTCATTATTTTTCCAAACCTGCTTATTCCAGAGCAGAACTGCAGGAAAACAAAACAAATCCCAACAGCCGTTTTCCACAAAGTGGGATCTGAAGGAGATTCAGTCCACAACAAAGCACACTCATATACATAAACCACAATCATTGAAAAATGGGCCAATTAAAATACCATAACCTTCATTTCTTTAATATATAGAAGGAAATTGGATCACCTGTAAAAATGCTCATGAGCAGAATGTGAAAAATTTAACTACCAAGCCAGGATTTTAAGTCAGGATTCTGGAGCCGTCTTCCTTTAACCACTGGGTCAAAATTCCACCCGATTTTGTTTTCATCTTATAAAAAGTATAAATGTGTCGCTTTACAAATCTCAAATTTGATGTAATGAGAGGTTAATATTATTAACTAACTGTAACCCAGCCGTAGCCTGAACCACTTTTGAAAACAAAAATGTGTTTGTGAGGGAAAAAAAAAGTCAGTGGGATTTAGTTATATTCTGCTGTTAAATTTTCAAACAAATTAAGTAATATTTAGAAAGTTAATTGTTGACACTATTTTATTTGATTTTGCTTGTCGACTCTCATCCTGTTCTTTGTAAAATGGCCTGACTGACAGTCTTCATTTTATTCTTTCAATGTAGTCCCATATTGTCAAATACTGGAACGTAACTTTCATTTAAATGGCACGTTTTCATACAGAAAATACCTCAAAGTGTTTTACAAATTACAATAGACAAATTACAATTGAAGAAATGTCACTAAATGCACTGAAAAAAGTATAACATTGATGTTGTTCATTCAACGTATATTTTCCCTTTCAAACAACTTAAGATTAGTCATTTAGTGTTGTAGCTTGAAATATTTGGTTTCAGATCTCAATCAAAGTAAAAAAAAATTGTTTGTACCAAAGTAAGTTACTGTGGGGGGAATAAACATAAAAATCTTATTTCAGTTAACCTAATATTTTAGGTTGTTCGTGTGGTGTGTAGGAGGGGCCGTTTGTATTTTCTTCCGGTCGAACTTTCCAGCGTGATGGCTTTCCAACTGCCAGAAAAGAACTCTTTTCTGGGTGGAGTGGATGTGGCTTTACAGGTCTGATCATTTTCAGCAGGAGATTTTTATAACGGAGGATTTCTAATAAAGTATAAGAACTCGTAATAATACTTTCAAGAAAGCTGTAGAAACATTTAATAATTTTTCGTTGTATATTTAAGATTTACACTGCAAAATGCTTGTGTATTTGCACTAGATTTTTAAATAAATGTAAAAAGTACAGCATTGGAATGTTTTATGTTCATAATATTTCTCATAGCATAAAAACAGGTTACGACCAATAAACCATTTTAAATTGTAACAACTTAAAAAATAGATTTACTTCAGTATAAAACAAGTGAATTACACCCAATGACACTAAATGATTTGCCTCATCTTAATAATTGTGGGTTCAATAGAATACAAAGAATTATATTGGTTCAGATTGAAAATATTAAGTGTGAATCATTACCTTAATTATTTTAAGTTAAATAGAGGTTATACTTTTTTCAGTGTGGTTATAGTGGCAAAGTCAGTTCCCAATGTGAAAATAATGCTAAGGTCAAAGGCAGTGTTTGGGAAACAATTACTTATAAAAGTAGCTTTGTTACATAACTCATTACTTACAAATAACTAACTAAATAAATTATATAGGTACGTATTATAAAATGTAATGTGTTACAAACAGTGCATTACTTTTGCATTACATTTTATTCTTTTGTATGAAAAACTGCACATGTCAAAGGCCTACCATTTCTCATTAAATCGAGTGTTTTGAAATGGAGGTACGGTTTCCTGGCTTTATTCTATTTTTCATCTCTCTGTGTACTGGCAGTAAATGGTGGCATACTGACATATCCCACTCTAACCTAAACCTCCATTCATCCATCCATTATCCAACCTGCTATATCCTAACTACAGGGTCATGGGGGTCTGCTGGAGCCAATCCCAGCCAACACAGGGTGCAAGGCAGGAAACAAACCCGGGGCAGGGCGCCAGCCCACCGCAGTAACCTAAACCTCCCTGTCTCCTATTTAATGTATGAGTATCATCTGACTGAAGCTCCAAGGGGGACAACCTAAACCCCTCACACCCCGATCTAATTTATAAATTACACCCTGATGGACACTCTAAGAGGGAACCCGAGTCTCCCGTCCCTCTCTGATCGAGTGTATGTATATCATCTTGCTCAGAACTTGAGGGGGCCACACACCATCTTCGATTAAGAATTCACGTAAAATTTAAAATACATTGTGAGGAGGACCAAGAAGCACACAAAAGCAGAGAATATCAACACTTATTTATTTCCACTTCAGGCACTGATTAAATCTTAAACCCACATGAGAACCTTTTTGTGTTTTATAAATATTTTTAGTCTTTCATGTGCTGAAAAGTAAATAGCTATCATCCCCTTTTTTCCATTCCCAATGTGAGCGCCTGAAGATTCACAATATGAACGCTGGTTGCTGTGCCTCCATATCACACTGTTTCAACATATCTATAACAAACAGACGGATGAAACTAAACTGACACTTGATTAATAAGGTTTCTGCTACTGGATTGCATGCAGCACAGTCTTTACTGCTTGGCTGTGTGACTGAGCCCTGCGAAGGACCGCACCTTCCATGTTTGTTTCTTGCTTCACATAATAATCACTGACTCCCGGTGACCCTAAACTGGGCAGACTAAATGTATACTCATAACTTTTCACTTGACTGCATGCAACACACATTCTCATTTTTATTTTTTAGAGTGTCGGGAATAAGCTTCTATAGTAACACAGTAATGCAGGAAATTTTACTTCAAAAAAGTAAATATTTTGTTAGGTTACTTGCTACTTTAAAAAGTAATCTGAGTACGTAACGCATGCTATTTTTAACGTGTTAACCCTAACACTTGTAAACTGGCCAGACAGCAATGGAAAATAAAAACTCTGGACACAACGCATGATGGAGAAAATAAACTTACAGGGGTTCCCAGGCCAAAAGACCAGGCATTCCTCCATGGCCATTGTATTGTACTTAAATGTGTCAAAATGATAGATAGATAGATAGATAGATAGATAGATAGATAGATAGATAGATAGATAGATAGATAGATAGATAGATAGATAGATAGGATATATAATAGATAGATAGATAGATAGATAGATAGATAGATAGATAGATAGATAGATAGATAGATAGATAGATAGATTAAAGGCACTATATAATAGATAGATAGATAGATTAAAGGCACTATATAATAGATAGATAGATAGATAGATAGATAGATAGATAGATAGATAGATAGATAGATAGATAGATAGATGACACCACCAATTTTGATCGTACAATAGAGCTCCATAAGTTTACAGAGCAGTTTAAAAGATCAGCCATTTTCTATTGCATTTAACATTGCACCCTAAAAATTTTATTATTTTGGCTGATTCAAAAATCTGAATCTGTGAATCCTAGAGCCCTTTACTGTGTACAAACTATTGTGCTTCGCGAGCTCCCCAGCACTAGGCAACTAGATAGATAGATAGATAGATAGATAGATAGATAGATAGATAGATAGATAGATAGATAGATAGATAGATAGATAGATAGATAGATTAAAGGCACTATATAGATAGATAGATAGATAGATAGATAGATAGATAGATAGATAGATAGATAGATAGATAGATAGATAGATAGATTAAAGGCACTATATAATAGATAGATAGATAGATAGATAGATAGATAGATAGATAGATAGATAGATAGATAGATAGATAGATAGAACATCATTATCTCTAAACACTCAAACATTTCCAAAACCACCATGTGCAGGAAAAAGAAGGAAAAGGAAGTCTGGGTACAAGACAAATCTTAAAGTGGAAATTTTAAAATAGGCAATCATTAAAGCACTGCCACTGCATTTAAAATATCTATTCAGTTAACTAACTAAATAAATAAACACAGAGAAATACAAATCACATACATTTTAGAGTGGGGGCTTTTACTAAATATTCTTCCTTGATGTGGATTGACAAAGTGCACTGCTTAAGTAACCCTTGGAGATTTTAAACTAATGACTGTAGTGCTTCCACTTTCTGATTCTTTTACAGTTCAAAGCAGCAAGTTTAAAACAAGGCAATTCTACTCAAATCTGCCAAAGACTTAAGTGTAGAGCAGAATTTCTGAAGCACCCGTCAGTTTCTCTGGAAAATAGATGATGATGGCAGTCAAAGAACACGAAAAGAGGAATTTGCCAGCATGGCTACTCTTTCAATTAAAAACTCTATTGACCCTGAAGCACTTCAAAGTGTAAATATTAGTTAGAAGTACAAAAGATGTTTGTTCAGTGTATAACAGGAAGGAAACTGCTTAGTGAAACACATCGACAGGACTAAATCAGTTCAATGCGGTGGTTAGTATAATGTAAATTCATCGGGTATTCCTGTCATTCACTGCACTTCACTATCTTGTTGTAATGATGGTGCTATAAAATATCTGACTATTAAAGATTCTATATGAAAGTAAACTATTTGATTGATTGTTTCCAATATCATCCAGCAACTGATGCTTTAATTCTTGGGACTAAATGCTAGGCTGAAACGACCCTTGAATTAGTTTGCTGTGTGAATGCTTCATTATTTATATTGATGCCAATATTGTCGTTTAAATCAGTGCTAGCTGTAAACTATGTTTTGTGAGATTTCGACACACCATTTTCATTCCATAAAATTAACAAATTAAAAAAGCCAGTATCATTAAAATGAATACAAAAAAAAAAAAAAACTACTGAGGTTATGCATCAGGAAGCCATCCACCCATCCACTTTCTAAAGCTGCTTTTTTATTCCATGGCTGTTGAGTATCCTGGGTCGATTCCAGCCGTTTTTTGCTGCCAGTCCGTCACATAGCACACTCGCTCACCCACGCACATTCATACTGGTCTGATTGAAATAACATCCATAGTTTTGTGAGATGGGAGGAAATTGGAACACCCAAACAAAACCCATAAGGACACATGGAGAACTCCTCATGTAAACTGAAGCCCAGTTCCTATTGCTTTGTAGCAACACTATGAACCACCAATCTTTCCATCTGGAAACATCATTTTAATTTACAGGTATTTTGATTTTTCCATGTATTAAATTATTAATAGCAACAAAAAAAAAAAGTCATGAATATTTTGCATCACCTTTTTTAGAAGCTATAGTTGCTTGTAAGAATTTTTTAAAAATGCACTGTGTTATGTTAAAGTTAGAAACACAAATATAATTGTTCTGAGCGAAACGAGCAATGGAAGTTGGCTTCTGTCTGTAAAGCATACTTCTTTGTTTTAAACGTTTCAAATTCATAAATGTCTAACTTGATAATATGCTGCTTGTAATAACAGGTGGCCAGTTCATTTAAAATTATATAACATTTTTTTGTCTACTGTTGCTATTTGCTACTGTTTGATATTAATATTATATTACATGTATTACATGTACGTCACATTAATATTATATTACAAATGTATGCATACATTTGTAAGCTACCTGATCAGCAATAAATTTATAGAAAATAATTTCAATAAAAACAATTACAAAAATGCTAATTCTTTCTTTTATTTCCTAATACTTAATGACTGCTTTAAAAGTTTTTACTAGCACATTGAGAAAGTGCATATAGTTGACTTTTCTGAAAGCAAAATGCACTTCCATTACTGTTATGCAAAATAAAATCAACACATCCAAAAGTCACAAATGTAATAACTTGCTAGCTAAAAGGTTTTTCAATAAAAATGAAAGCATTTAAATCAATTAGTGAATGTAAGATGATCATATGCACATCTTTTTTGAAAGCCTTGTTTTTGAGCTTTATTTTTTTTTTTACCTCTTTAATTGCTCTTTGCCGAGCAGAATGATAAGGCATGCGGAAAGACAGTGAAATGTCAGATTATTTATTTGTAGATTGTTGACTTAAATATTCGGAGATGATTTCAGATAGAAAACAGCAAAGTCAAACCTTGTAAAATGCAGGGAAAATATATTTCAGTGGTGCAAGAATTAGGATATATTTATAATTAGATATATGGATACACTACTTGAGAAACATGCAAATGTTCGTACCTCCATCTGTCCATCTTTTGTTCTCTGCTTTATTTGATGAAGTAGTTACAGCCCAGGAGTGGACACCAATACATCATACCACAGATTTACATGCACACTGGTGATTTGTTAATACATACATGTATATTGCATATCACGAATCTGGAAAACAATTACAATTATTTAATTTATTATTTATATATATTTACACACTTGAGGAATGGGGCTCTGTTCAGAGCTGTTTCTTGCCCTGCTGGTATAGCCTCTGGGCTTCCTGTGACTCTGAATTAGATTAAGCATGCTTGGGAATATTATGGCTTGGTACGTGATGTAATCTGATATAATCTGGAGATACACTTGCAAACACAAGTAGGAAATATCTGCTCAGCAGTTCGCTTAGAGTGATGTTCCCTTCAGCCGCTTGCCCTCCCTGAGATACCACAAGTGGGACACAGACTTGAGGCATTGGGATTATTGGCGGCCATTTTCAGACAGTTAAACTAAAGGAGAACTCCGGTAGCTCTATTTCTAACTGTGATGGTCCCTCTTAGCAGCTGACTATCTCTAGTGTTGATCGGCGAAATTCACCAAAGCATTTTTTCGCAGTGGATTTGGCGGGTATGCCAGTGAGCTTTCTTGCTGAATTTTTCCATGAAACTTTGCTGGGTGGCTGGCTTATTTTTCTTAGAGTTTTATGATGCTTTGTGAGGCCAGCCTGACCTAACATAGCTGTAGCAACTAATGTTGTGATGGGGGATGTCACTACCCGATCTGCGATACCTGCCCAATTGGCATCATACATGCATGTACTGTATGCATAATCCACATCACACTTTGCGGCATTGCCAAATCTGCTATATGCGGGGGGATTTGAACCCCACATGTGCTTAAAAAATAAAAATAAAAAAAATTAATTCAACATTAACCTTTACAGTACAGCTTAATCTGAACTGTGCATGTGAATATATAACTTGCAGTATTTTATTTGATGGATACATTGGCTGAACATATTGAAAATGTGATGAAAACATTTCATTGTTCTGCGTAGATTTATCGTATATCTTAGCTTCACTGCTGGATCACGCATGCTATGCTCTTTGTTATGTAGGCAGATTAGCCTGCGACAGGGACAGCCTTTCGAGTACATAACACACATCCCTTGAATCTCAGGCTATGTGGGTGTCAGTTAGTTGAAGTGATAAGAGTGCAAGAGATGTGGAGAGAGATAAAGTACGGTGGTGTAGTGGTCAGCACTTCAGCCTCACAACTCAAGTCACATTTTTTGCCAAAATAATCAGTCCGGCATAGTGGGAAGATGCTTCCCTAGGCCTCAGAGATTCTTAAAAGACCATTGCACCTATGTAATCCGTTCAAAACTAGTTTAGTTTCACCTTCCCCATTGACAAATTCTCAGACTTTTGAGGGTTTTTTGCAAAACTTGAGACAACGTTAATTCAGCTGGGTTTGCTCATCGCTATCTCTTAGCGTGGCATCACTTACACTACAAAAAATAAAATCTAAGCAAGTGGAAAAGTATCTATATTGTGACATGAAATCTTGTTTTCCTTATTGTAAGAATTATTGACTTGTCAAAAAAAATTGCATTTACAATTATTTGGCTTACTTTAAAAAAACTTGTCAACTAAATTTTGTTTACCCTGTTGGCAGATTTTTTTGCTAAATAAAAGCGAAACAATTCCCATTTAAAGTTTTTTTTCCTTTACTTTTTGCATATGCATTTTTTGCAGTGTACCCTCCGTTATGTACTGTTGGAATAGTTGTAATTGAATAAATCCAATAAGGAAGGTGTGCACATATGTGCAAATAGTATAAACTTGTTTTTATACGCACAGGATATAGAAAAGAGAAAAATTTAGGAAAATCTTAATAAATAAACAGAGTTTGTTATTCATAAATGTGAAAGGAGAAAATATATACTTGTGTATTTTGTGGTGCTGATCTCCATGAAGGATACTACAGTGTATAGATTTCAGAGTTTCATTATGAATAACTCATGTATATACATATTAAGAATTTAAGATTTGTATCATTAATAGATTCTATTTACATTTTAACCTAGCCTGTATATTGTTAAGGAAAGGAAGTCCAAAGTTTTTGAAGGAAACCTGCATAGACACAGATAAAAACTTGCAAACTTCACATAGACAATAACTGGATAAAAGGGTTTGAGCCCAAAAACGTAATCATCTACTCTATTCAAAGCTTCACTGTTTTGCTCTAAACTTAATTAAGGCACATATGAAAATTCTTCTAGTCATTCAGGAGCTATCTGAAACCACAAAATGTTTGCCATCGCTGATTACCAGAGTGGACACAACAAAGATTATTTCATTTTGTGTGCACTCCATTTGTAAGTATTTATCCCTTTCAAGAAACTACTGTACAGTAAAGTGCTGTCTTCATCACAAGGCGCTACTTGGAATTAACACATTGTTTTAAATTGTCCAATTGGTAAGCCAAATAAATGCTTTTAACGCACTGCACACATCTCATATAACCTGCTAGGATAAGGATCAGGTGAAAAAATAAAGTTGACATGAGTGATAACATATAAACCACTTTAATGTTGACACTTTTATATAGCAATGTAGTTTTTACACTTAAATTATTTTATATATGATTTTTTAAAAACATATCCTTATTGTAAACCTTTATTTTAAAGTTACATCTATCTATC
The DNA here is from genome assembly GCF_016835505.1 of Polypterus senegalus. NCBI lineage: Eukaryota > Metazoa > Chordata > Cladistia > Polypteriformes > Polypteridae > Polypterus > Polypterus senegalus. The sequence continues at coordinate 205,692,836 of NC_053157.1, forward strand.
TATCTATCTATCTATCTATCTATCTATCTATCTATCTATCTATCTATCTATCTATCTATCTATCTATCTATCTATTACTTTTTAAATAGTGAGAAGTCTATCTATCTATCTATCTATATTTAATAAGGAATGAAAATGTCAAGATACATTTATATGATCATATTTGTTAATGTCTTAGTTTTTCTTGCTTACTGTACAATGCTGTTCTTTGACAGAAATAGGCTTCTCAATGACAACTGGCAAAAATGGACTCGGATGCAAACTATTCTATAATGCATTTTCACAGCTCAGATAATTCAGAAAAAAAATGTGTGTGCTGCTTACAGAAACATTTAATGCCTATGAAAATAGATGCCTGTGTCAAATGTGATAGTAATGACTTTAATTGTAGGCAGTTGGCCTTGACTATGATAGTGTAATTATGGAATATTACTATGCTGTATTTGAAGCCACAGATAATAATAAGTGCTTCTGCTTCCTCCTTCTGGATTTGAACTGAGATGGCCTTTCGCAAAGGGTAGTGTTTGGAGCTCCTTATTCTCCAGATGCAATAAGACACTGTAAAGCAAATGTCAGACTAGCATTTTGCTGAATTCACCGGGTGTGTTTGTTTTTGGAGTCGTTTGATTTGAAAATATCTGAAAATAAAGTGTGAGCATCAGTGGCCGTACACTTTATGCGTAACATGTCCCCTCCTTCGTATCACCTCTAAACCCTAAAATTTCATGCTGCCAGCATACCGGTGGGTTAGCAGAGCCACACCTGCCTTTTTACGGCACCACAAATCACACCGCCACCACTCGCCAGAGCCGCGCAAACATTTAGAGATATAATTAGTAGCCTGCAGCTGAAGCCATTAGCTGGTCACCTGTATGGCTCTAATGAGGTTATAAATGATAGATTTCTTGTGCAGTCACTGACTAATTGTTTGCACATTTCTCTGCTAAAATAAAGCACTTGTTTCAGGATGTCATTTCTCTTTCTTGCAGCTACAACCAGTATATGTTTAAGTAATTAGCCTTGATAATAACATTGTAAGGAGACCACAGCCTTTCTTTTTACTTAACTAAATACATGGTAATTAGCCTTCCATTAAAGTCAGGTTCAGGCCATCATACATAGTAGCGCAACTGGATTACTTCACCAAAACTCTCCCAGTTTTTCTTACTACACAATAATACATGGCAGATTTTTTAAGACGTGTTATCTTCCATAGAACACAATGCACTACTATGCTAGAGAATGACATTTGATTTGAAATCATTTGTTCACCTTCATTCATTTTATATCAGTATACATTCTTTATCCCTCATTTTCAGGGTTATGGACTGCCAGAGCCTCTTATCACAATGGCATTGAGATGAAGGAAGGAGCCAGCCCTGGACAGGGTTCCAGTATAATTCTTTGCATTTACTGTATATAGCAGTTTTTCTCACTACTCAAAGCGCTCAGCAATTGCAGGTTAAGGGCCTAGTTTAAGGGCCCAACAGAGCAGAGTCCCCTTTGGCATTTACGGGATTTGAACCGGCAACATTCTGATCACACAGCCACCACTCCGAGGCTACACATCTATGACACACATCCACTCACAATATATACATTTTTATAAATTTGTTAAAAATAACACAATCAAATAAGAAGAAAACATAAAAAGTACAAAAATACGTTCCAAAGGCAATCCATAAAACTCCGAGAAAAGCGAGCAACACCTAAAATTGTTCTTCAAACAGGAGAAAATGTCAAATAAAATAAAAAGGTTTAGCACAAGGGCAAGACTTTTACTTCAGAATGATGTCAATGAGTTCTTGCCAAACTCTGAAAAAAATTCTGAACTGACTTTTTTGATGATATAGAATATTACTGTCCCAGTGAATTATACATGTACAATGTATACAATGTGGTCAAAATATGTATTCACAAACATAGTTTATGGAGATGGAATTACCTAAATGAGGTGATCTATACCACAACGGTTTAGAGTACGGTTTATGTGCTAAGCCATCATGTTGAAGATTTATTCCACTGATTCAGAGAGATAATTTCTCTTAGAGACAAAATCCTTGAAATTGCCGTGTTCGATGATCTTTTACAAAGTGTAGCTTACAGCAGGAGATGAAGGCCTTGCCTGACTTGTAGTAACTATAGCCCTTGCTGCTGTGAAGACCTGTGACAGAACGGGTCACCTGTTGATCTTTAAAGAAACTGAACAATACTGTACACTGCTGAATGAATGAGCACTTAGCTGTACAGAAACATTTAGAGCCTGAATCAATTGATTACTAAATAAAAAAGCAAAGACCTAGTTGTGATGGAGAATGAAAAGAACATTCTGAAAAGTCTTATGATCTGCATTAGAGAACATGACCCGCTGTCCTCACAGCTGAGCTTTAATAAGAGTCATAAAGAGACAGAGAAGTATAAAACATGGTGGCCCAGTAGTCACAGATCCAGAAGACTGGGCCTGAAGCTGAGCTCGGTGGTGTTTGTGTGGTCTGCCTGCTCCCCCCTGTTTTTACATTAACATTTAATATATTTAAAAATATCTTTAAATCTTTCAAATATCTTTCTAAAATTCTAAAAGTGTTGTTTAACCGAGATGTCTGTATCCTTTGTGAATGTCCAAATGTACCTAGAAATAGATTTTGTTATAAAATGACTTGTAGTTTGGATATGCATGTAGATGGGTGGTCTATCAATGAGGCAATTAATAAAGTTGAACTTGTTTTCGGATCCCCACCCCACATCCCAAAGTGAAATGGCGAAACGAAATTGATTCTGAACATGGGTGCCATTCATGTTTGATTCCTGCTTTGTGTCCAGAAACATCAGGAAACACTGCAGCTTCCCTGAAGCATCTCTGAACCTGAATTAAATACTGGAGGTACAGGATTGGAATGGATGGATGGATAAAAACAGCAGGATGCATTCTGTATTGGAAGGACAACTGTTGAATTGACACGTGCTACGTGCAGCCATGTGAGTGTTCTTTATAGAAAAAATGTATTTTCAATTAAAAAAAATGGACAGACAGACCGATAGATAGATAGATAGATAGATAGATAGATAGATAGATAGATAGATAGATAGATAGATAGATAGATAGATAGATAGATAGATAGATAGATAGATAGATAACATTTCGCATAAATCACGATGGTGAATAATGTTACCAATTGTCAAACAACCACAGTCAGATTCAGGGGCTTATCACTTTAAAATATTGATCCCAATTGCTGAGGAGCAGGGAATTTCAAAATCCTTGTTATGTTGTTCAGTTGATTGCTGTTATTTGTTGTTGGATGTAATGGCATTTCATAGATAGATAGATAGATAGATAGATAGATAGATAGATAGATAGATAGATAGATAGATAGATAGATAGATAGACAAACTAATCTAGCAGTACAGGAAAAAAGATGAAATAAAGGAATGGAAGTGTTACTCATCTTTAAAGTTTAGAATCGTCTCCAGTTCAGTTTTTATGAACTTTTGAGAAAGGTGGAACATTTTTATTATGTTAAGGAACTGAGTGCTGATTAGAAAGGCACTGTATAAAAAAGTGATTCATATAATATTTACGCCTTATTTTTTAGAAAAAAGAAATTAACTTTCTTTCATTTTGATATGCTATACACTTTTGTTTTTTCTTTCATATGTTCATTTTGAAATGTTATACACTGTCATTATATTTTAAATATTATACTGCTTTTTCATTATTTTACAAATAGTAAATTACAGATCATTATTATACATACAGTATAATTTATTTTTATGTCTTTCTGTATATAGACTCTGTAAAATATCTTTCTAAAACTCTTACATCAATAAAAACTGTTGCTTAAATGAGATGTTTGTATCCCTTGTGAATGCCCAAATTCACCTAGAATAGACTTTTTACTAAAATGACGTATAATTTGGATATGTATGTTGTGTCATTGAGGCAGCTGGTACAATTAATAGAGCTGAACTTGTTTTGTCAAATTCAAAGTGTGAAATGAAATCCCTATTTGATGTTGTCTGATTTTTTTCCTCGCTGGAATTATTATTTATCGTGGAAAATGTTTTCTTGATTTTTCACTATTCTTTCTTTCTTTCTTTCTTTCTTTCTATGCATGTTTTCATTTGCTATTTAAAATGATATAATATGAATCTAAGCAATAATCTACTAATTCGATAATTAACAAGACAATGGCCAATTAAAAAAAGAGGCACAATGTAATCTGAAATAACAGTAGTTGTGTGTTTAATTGTTTTAAAGTAAGGCTAACCACCGGTACTGTCTGGTATAATCATACCGGGCTTCACATTAGGATTGTTTAACTGCTAATTAGTAACCAACAGACACGCAGCCAAATACAAATCATTATCACAAGGACTGTTCACCGCACTGCCCAGGTACTTTAAAAGCTGTTTCTGAAAGGTTCATTCCTTCACTTTCCAAAATGACACTGTTTCTAGTACATTCTGAACAGCACACATAGCAGGAATTATGGAGAAAATATGTGTGGAGATAATGTAATAACTCAGAACTCTGCTGATGAACACTTAGTTTAACTTTGAGTTTTATTTTTTTTCCCAAGTCCAATAATCAACCACCTTTCAGGTTATTGCTCAAAAGTTCAGACACCTTATTTGAGCAGATTGTTTCTCTTCCATGAATAAGATCATATTGCAGCCAAAATAAAGACTAAATTAAAGCAGATTTTCTCAGTTATGCAATCGCCTTATAGTCCACTGCCCAGCTGCTAAAGGCTTTATATTTTCCAAATGTGGGCTGAAAAAAGAAAAAGTGTCCTTAAACTATCCCAGAAGATCAATTGGACTAGTAGCTGATTGAAAACACTGCCTGAACACTTAACACGTAAGGTAAAAGAAGGAAAATCTCCCATTCTCAAACAAACTGAAGTCACTGCTAGGAAGGGCTCATTTCTTATTATTCTTGAGAATTACTAGTCTACAATGTCTATGTTTTACCAACATAAACTATACAAATGTCTTGTTTATACTTCTTTTCTTATCTTCTTTTATAATTCAACATCTACAGCTCATCCTGTGCAGCCTCTCTGTCTCTGACCATGCAAGCTCATGCCTCACTCACACACTCTTGAACTGCGCAGGCATTTCTGGATAGTAAATTAGGAAATGCCTTGAAAAAAATCATTTAAGGGCCTTTCAACAATGATGTTATTTCATTGCAGCATTTCCAGATATCTTAGCCCAAAAGGATTTAGAAACCCCATATTCAAATATATGGCTTTAAAATACATTTTTTTAAAAAGATGTCCCCAAAATGTCAATAAGTATAATAAATGGAACACTAGTACTGTTATTGAGAGTCATTGATACGTAAGAATAACATCACTGGCAATGTTTCTTTTAAGTGAAATACATAAAAATCATAATGACGTCTGAATTAAAATGGACCTTGTAGTTTATGGAAGCAGAAGCAAATATGTCCCACTTCATAAGAGCATCTTCTCTTTATACAAGAATCATCCCTTTGCTTTTTTTGATCAACGTCAAATGACAAAGACCTTTTTCTTTATGAAAACAAACATAATATCTATGGTATATATTTACTTATTACTTAATACAACTCACAATTACATTTCATATAAATCACGATGGTGAATAATGTTACCAATTGTCAAACAACCACAATCAGATTCAGGGGCTTATCACTTTAAAATATTGATCCCAATTGCTGAGGAGCAGGGAATTTCAAAATCCTTGTTATGTTGTTCAGTTGATTGCTGTTATTTGTTGTTGGACGTAATGGCATTTCATAGATAGATAGATAGATAGATAGATAGATAGATAGATAGATAGATAGATAGATAGATAGATAGATAGCAGTGTTTCTAGTATTAGAAAGAAGACAATACAACAAGTCCACATTTGAAGTACTTAAAACATATACATATAAATGTGTACAATTGAAAAAAGTGAGCGTTTAAAATTCTTTACAACTGTATTGCTTTTTCGATTCTGCTTATTACGAGTATTAAGATGTGTATTTATCAGTTTGTGATCACAGATAAGTATTTGCAGTCTGATTATTTTAAAACAAAAATGACCCTGTATCAATTAATATAGGGCTTGAAGACTTTAAGAATTTTGAATTTCATAATAGTGCATTTTAGGGTTATGATTATGATTTAGAAAAAAAAAAACTATACTGAAGTACTTCATTTCTACTATTAATGTCAAATTCAACAATAATAAATATTATTGTAAAGATGAAATACTTTTACATGCAACATGTATGATGCTCACAGAGATAACATACGAGTAAGTCTTTTTATTAAATATGTATATTTTAACAACAAGATACTGCATGAAGTATTTTTTTTCTGAAAGTTGTGTGAAATTAAAGTTACACAAAATTATCTATTTAAAAAGTAGTACTAGGATGTTGTACCGCATTAGCAATTATGAACGTAGTGAGAAATCAAGCAAAATGACACCTTTTATTGGCTAACTAAAAAGATTACAATATGAAAACTTTCGAGCCATCTCTGGCCCCTTCTTCAGGCAAAATGTTCTCGAAAGTTAGCATATTGTAATCTTTTTAGTTCCCCTATAATAGGTGTCATTTTGCTTGACTTCTCACTATTTAAAAAGTAAAAGATAGATAGATAGATAGATAGATAGATAGATAGATAGATAGATAGATAGATAGATAGATAGATAGATAGATAGACTTCTCACTATTTAAAAAGTAAAAAATAGATAGATAGATAGATAGATAGATAGACTTCTCACTATTTAAAAAGTAATAGATAGATAGATAGATAGATAGATAGATAGATAGATAGATAGATAGATAGATAGATAGATAGATAGATTATAAACGTTTTTATACCTATTTCTGTTAAATCTCGGATTTCCAATTACCTCCCACAAGATGTTTAAAAAACAAGTTTACAAACTGCATAATCATCGTGATAATGATAGGTACATGATCTCTAAGCGTCTAAATTGCAAAATAACTGAGAGCCAAGTGTAAAGTGAAGGAATAACACTTTAATGTCAATGACATTTACTTGTACAAATCGGTGTCTGTGTTCATTTAGCTGAACGAACTCTCGCCAGTAGGTTTTGTTTGTGAATAACGACAGACATGAAATGAGACGGACTGGCGTTCTAGTGCATTGGTGATAAAGTACAAATGTGTTCGTTTGCTTTACAAGAGTGAACGTTGCACTCATCTGGTACTCTCATTGGTCAACGGGGATTCCTATATGTTGATTATTCGTCGTATAAATGATCCTAAAAATGATTGGTTTACAAAGATTACAATTAATTTTCTGTCTCATCTGTGTGATTTCTCTATAAGGTTATCATAGCAGGTAAAACATATATACATTTTAATCTGCACTTGAATGGCTTTTATATCATATTTGGAGGAATCATCATTATGCCAAAAAAAAAAACAGACACTACCCAAATGATAAAAAAATTCCTATAATTTTTTCAATTGACTCCGGGCGCTATACAAAGTAAAGATTTATGTGATTATTAACTATATTGAAATTAAACTTCGCGGTAAGAGAAAGTAAAATGCAGAAGAATCACTGTGTATAATGTTAAAAACAGGTTAGAAACAGACGCACATTATTATTATTATTATTATTATTATTAGTAGTAGTAGTAGTAGTAGTAGTAGTAGTAGTAGTAGTATGATTTGTACTATTTTTGCAGATGGTGAAAGAACAAATTGAAATCTCAATTGTCTTACTTTCCAACTGTTAGGAGATTATAATAAGTCTTTCTTTCTTTCTTTCTTTCTTTCTTTCTTTCTTTCAATTAACTGCCGGTCGATTTTAAGAAGCCTTTCGATCTTTTTTGCATAATCGCTCTTTCGAGTGACATTAACGTTCGACTTCTTTCAAGGGAAATCCTCCTGAATTATTCTATCAAGTGCACAAGGATCGATACATTGCAAAGGATTCTGAGACAGTTTGTTTAAAACACGAAGGAAGTGCATCACATTTGATCCTGGTACCGAAGCTTTCAAAAACGGCCCAGAATACACAAAGTCAAAAGAACTGTGGAGGCTTTAATGGCAAAATAAAGGTAACAACAGTTGTTATCAAAACGCCTTTGCTTGTCGCAACATATTCTAGCTGAAGAAGCGAAGACTCCATGCTATTGATAGTTTCCTGTTCGTCATTTGTGTTCGATAAAAGCTCATATGTGTGCGACAAGTTTTCAAAAACATAAGTCTTTGGATATCAAAAGCTAAATAAATAAATAAAACACTTACAATGTAAATGAAAATAGTCCAGATCAAAAGTATAGCACATTACTTTATATAATTTATTCTGAAAATACAACACATCCAGCAAATAACTAAATCGTTTTGACGGTCCTAGGAAAATCCGTTAAACTGGCAGCATAGGTTTTCGATTAGGTTTTTTTCAAAGAACGGGTTAATGGCTACAGTATTTGACCTCTTTCTTTTCCATTTATACATCCTCCTCAAAGAAATTACATAGCTCTCCTGATAAAACTAAAACAACAGGCCTCTTATTGAAATGCATCGTACAAAGTGTTATTAAAACACTTGTTGGACCATTACGACCGAATTGTATGCTTGAGAAATGTTAAAACATGAAGGGAAAAGTGAAATGTGGGACACCTGTGTGTCCACCTGAGCGTGTGCAACACTCAAAGACACTGAGACTGTCTGCCAACGGAACGATGGGCGGACGCTAAAAATGCCGAGCCAGCAGGGACACTTCAGGACCAGGTGCACAGGGCAACTACTTCCAAAGTTTAAGGAGCATCTTCTTTGCATTCTAGTTTGAGATCTTTTGGAAGGAAAAGAAAGAAAGAAAGAAAGAAAGAAAGAAAGAAAGAAAGAAAGAAAGAAAGAAAGTGGGCTTGAAATATCAAAAAAGTAAAAGAAAAACACTACAAAGGTGTAAGTTTCAACTTGCTTTATCTTCACAATAACGAAAAAAGTTTTATATTTTGATTTTACTGGCTTGATAAATTTCATGATAAATACACTCTATTAACAATTCAATATTTTTAAAAGTTTCATGCTACAAAATTTCTCAACGTTTAAAACGGGCATGAGTTTGCATTTTTATTTCCAATTTTCACAAAAAACCTTACCAGCTACAGTCAATAATTGCTTAATCCAATAAGTTTTCCACTGAGAATGTGCTTTCTTTAATCTGTTTCATTCCCTATGGTGTTTTAGTAATAGATAAGTTCCAATACTACTACTACTACTAATAATAATAATTCAAAGATTCAAAGGGCATGATAAATGTTAATAATATGGCCCATCAATTTGGCATTATATACTTCATTATATTCTGGCATGTATATTTATTTAAATAGTATGTTGTTACTACATTATCATTAAAAGACTTTACAAATAATATTTCATTCTTGTGTTATAAAAAATTTGAATAAAATTCAATAAATTACTATAATGAGAACGATTGGTGTTTGACGGGGGAGCGGGAGGGGGACTCTCTTGGTTCACTAAGTGCTAATGTATCGCTTAAGCAAATGTCAACATTAAAAGATACTTAAAATAATGTATAAGTAAAAGTTGTATGCAAAAATCTAACCCATGACAAAAAGGTACAGAGTAAAGGAAAGAATGCTATTGTCTAACCTTAGATAGATAGATAGATAGATAGATAGATAGATAGATAGATAGATAGATAGATAGATAGATAGATACATACATTCACTGATGTAAGTCTACAACTTTGTTTGCAGTTTCACAGAATATAACTGACTCAAACGGCAAAATAAAACGCAGATTCCAAAAGTAACGGTATTTCACCTCCGTTTTATTTCGCAGTACTATGAACTGGGCGGAATGCGGTATAATTTAATTTAAAATTCCTCCGCAAAGCTGAATCTACTGATATCCTTGAACTTGACCAGAAGCTTTCTCCCCTTTAGTGTCCAGCTCCTTCAGCGCCAGTGAGGAGGGGGACCGTCAGCGAGCTTTAGGACAGTAAGATTGACAGACGCATCCCTGTCAATAATCCGTGCCTCCGGATCCTTAACCAGAAAGTGGAGTGTCCTGTATCGACCACGAGTAGACACTGAAGTCAAGCGTTTAAAATTATATGACCAACATGTATAAGACATGCTTTTACAACTGTTGATAGAAGACAGATTTGTCGTTGCTTGTGGAACATAATGAAAGTTTTGAAAACGAGAAAACAGATGCCTGACGCATATATGGAAAATGTAAACTTCATGCAGATCTCTTAACTTATGTGACACGGGTGTTTTTTTTTTCATTGATTTGCAATGATTATGTGAATGAGTGAAATAGTTTTGAACAGGGAGTAACAAAAATATAGCTTTAAGCACGTTTCGTGCATCATAAACTATATAGCATGAGATCGCGTGTTTAAACTAATCTACGTATCATAAAGTGAACTTTGAAAGTCACTAACCGTTATAAATTTTGTACAAACAGATCCAAGGAATTTCGAATAAAAATATTTTGAAATCTTTTGAAAATATTTGAGTTTTTCCATAAAAGTCCCTACACCGAAATTCTATACCACAGAGTAGACCAGAGTGCATAGGTGCGTTTGATCAACCTTACATTTATAAAAATAAAACTAAACAATCTAATGCATTTACCTTTGTGCTGCAGTATTTGCATCCAAGATCCCTGCACTTTGCATCCACGATCTGACCGGTGTCATTCCGCTGGTCAACGGCTCCTCTTTCATGGTCAACGCTCCCCGCGGGAGACTTTCCTGGATAGAGAACATCAGAAAAGCCTTGTGGGTCTTCTCCTTAACACCAAAATTAAAACTAAATAATCCTCTCCTCTGCAAACAAAAGGTTCGCCTAAATTAACAGCGGAAAAATCTTTCCCAAAGTGCAAAAAAGAAAGCGGCGAGCATCCACAGACGACTTCTTTATTTCCCTATGGGGTTTATTGCTTTAGATCCCAGACCAAGTGATTGATTCCGTGCGCACAAGACCAGGCTCTTCTCAAGTTAAGGAGAAAAAAAGCACACACAAATAACAAAACAGAAGCTAGACATCAACCATCTCAAAGGAGAATGATCAGCCGGGAAGATGTCTGTAAGATCTTCCAAAGGCAAAGAAAAACGGGTGAATTCTCAATACGTTCGGAAAAAGGAGCACAGCACACGCGCACGGAATTGTGAAATGGAAAGGGAGATAAATCAGGCGCCTGCTTCAAAAAGGAGTAAAATGAAATGATTACCAAACAAGAGGCAGAGATGAACCTGGAAAGACTTCTTGTCCCTCGGGAGCAGGGGGATTGGGTAAGCTTGAAATCGCCTACCTTCCCCTCCCCGGCTCTTTATTCTCCCTCTGTCCCAGAGGAACGCACCTTCTCCCGGTTCGGACGCTGGATGTTCCCGGGAGAACACACATGGACTTGGGAAAGGCGGGGATTAACCCATAAAAGGAGGACTGATTTAAATACGCGCCACGCCCAGCGGTAAAGCATTGGCTAGAGTCACGAATGACGTCACATCGAATCTCGCTGCACTCATTTCCCAAAACATTAGCTTGCTGTTTACAAGAAGGAGCAAAACGAGCCGGTAGAATCAGCTGCAGTCTCAGCAGCATGTATGAAGCACACACTCCAGACAAAAAAAAAAAAATCCTGTAGTATTGGAAGGGTATTTTTTTCTACTACTCTCGTAATGCTCTTGCTTAAGTACTAAGCAAAGATAGGGCAGTACATTCACAAATTGTACAAGTTGATTCTTCGCCATTGAATAATGCCAGTCATACAGGGTGAACTAATGATAGATCCTTGCACAAAATAACACTACGTTTTATTGGTGTCACAGTTGTCTGACACAGAGCGAAGTAAATGCATCTCATTCTAGCGCTCATTTTGCACAGACTTCGATATATTTTTTGTAGCGAGACGGAAGAAATAGCCCACACTGTTTCAGCCGCGTTCAGGTTCTGCTGCCCAGGAAAGCAAAACATTAGAAACACGTGCGATTCAAGTATAAATTGTAGAATGACATTTTCCACAGCGTCTTTAGGAGCAAATAATCTCGTTACCCTCCAGATAGATAGATAGATAGATAGATAGATAGATAGATAGATAGATAGATAGATAGATAGACATTGACCAAAAAGGTACACATAAACATTGTTGATATCACAGCTTGTTTAAAATTATTCCAATTTGTTTAATTTGTTGTTTTATTAAGAACACGATTTCAATTCAATTTGACGCATCACTGTTTAATAGGGGGTATGCTGTCTAATTTAATTAAAACTGTAATGTTTTAGCATCTAAGATTAAGCAAGTTAGATAATGGATGGATGGATGGATGGTTGGATGGGAAGTCTTGAGGTAGCGACTTTTTTTGTGAAGCACATCCATTTTAAACGCAATCATCGGCACAGAGTTCTCAGATGTTTGTTGTGGATTGCACTTTCATTCTTTAGCCGACATTATGCAAACATCATATAACACATAAATACAGCGTCCGAAATGCGTCCTTTAATTTGAAATTGGCTTTGAGTGATACACAAAACCATAAAAGCAGTGCATGTGATTTTAAAGATAATATCGTTAAAAGTTATAGAAAATGAAGAACGTAGATCCAAAAGTAATTTGCAACGCCCATTATAAATTAAAAAAATAGCGCAAACTAAGCAAACTGCACATATTTTATATTTAAAGCCTTACGTGCGGCCAACATCACTTTTAATTGTGTGGAATGCTATCCTTTAATTATTTTTTTTATTAGGCTACTCTGTTTAAAAGTAACAGTTAAGAGTATATGTATTTCTTCAATAACAGAGAAGTATATGGCAAGTGTTGTGCTCTTATTTAAAAATCAATAATATTATGGTTTACCTAAGTTTGCTTAGAAAACGCGACAAAGTAAAAAATCTCTTATCCGTTAAAATTAATAGGGAGCGCCTTTCCGTTTAAATGTTTATATCAGTAACGATGTATTCTAATAGTTTCGGACAGAATTTGTTCACCTTTTCATGAACCGTTATTTATTTATTTTAATGGAAAAGTGATTCTAACCCAGGTCTTCTAATGCTATTGCAGATTAAAATAAACCCCACACGTGTTATTATTATTATTATTATTATTATTATTATTATTATTATTATTATTATTATTATTATTATTATACAGTGATTAGTATACTTTCCTATAACTTTGTCAATGCGTAGACACTAAATACAAAGGACACTTTTGTTCTTGCGTGTAGAATTTAACACTATACGGATGAGACATTTAACAATCATTTTAACAGGAACAAACTTCATACACGTATTGAGTTTTATTGTTTAAACAAATATAAAGACACCGTTTAGAAAATCTTCCTTTGGTTTCTTATTTGTACTCCTCACAACTCCGATGAAACAACTGTTAACACCTAAATGTTGTGGTCCATAATAAGAATAACTGAAACCGATTTATTATGAAAGTGTCTAGAATTGTGTCAGTGATTGCTTGATATCTCGGTTAATGCAGAAAACATGTAACCGTCGCTTCCAGTTCTTTGAATACAAACAAATGCGTGTGTCATGAGCATCTATCTATCTATCTATCTATCTATCTATCTATCTATCTATCTATCTATCTATCTATCTATCTATCTATCTATCTATCTATCTCTGTGTCTTGAAAAGCACTTAGAGGTGCATTTCTTTAAAATGTACTATTTAAATAATTGTTAGTACTAATTTCTATTTACATCATCAAGTAGGATGTGCCTTTCCTATCTATCTATCTATCTATCTATCTATTATATAGTGCCTTTCACATCTATCTATCTATCTATCTATCTATAGAATTTAATGTAAATGTAAAGCTAATAAAAGTTAGTAGATTACGTTAACAATCTGCACTTATGATGCTTGGGTATAACCAGAATTTGATGTCATTATGATTGACTGATTATTATTTGTATGAAATAATATTGAAGCTAAACTTGTTACTGATTCTACTGTGCTGTCTTCTGGAATATTTAATTAAAATCCTGTTACCCAGGTTCTAGGCTGAATGTATATGATGTTGATTTCAAAGAGATATGATGCTGGAAAGAAAGACGAGAGACTTTGCTATTTATATTTCGGGCTGTTGACAGGTGCGATGTTATTTAAACCTGAATAACCAAGGATATGATAGAAAAAGACAGCTTGCTTTAAAAAAATTACCAAAATAAACCGCTGAAATGTATGCAATGCCCAAACCTGAACCACCCCTTCTTTCCACTAGAAATTCACCATGGTGTTTATTATAAATGCACGAAGATCACCTCATGTCTTGCGAGTTTTTTTGTTTTTTTTTAACGCATTTCAATCATTAGTAATATAACGGCGATTCGTAGGCCGAATGATTTTTTTTTATTGCGAACCTATTTTATTTAGAACACAATTAAGAAATGAGAAATAGTGTCATCGATTATTTTGTACAAATAATCAAACTACTTTGGTCTGCTTTGATTGATTCAAAGAAAGCTCGGCTTGTTTAACAGGATGTCTCCTCAATCAAATCCGAGCACTCTACAGCATAATACCCAGGTTGGAGACCTGTATTACATGGAAATGAGCTTAATTTAAGGGAGCTGACTGTTTTGTCAAATTAAAGGCGCACGATGTTTTTCCGAAGTTCCCTAGGTGCCGATTTCTAAGTCCGGAAGGCCAATCACGTGGACTTGTGAAGGACACTTGCGATTCGTTTAGCCTTCACTCTTCGAAGACAAAGAATTGCGCTTTTGTAAAACAGTCGGGCATGGATGGTTGTTTTAAATGTTAACGGAATACTCATGGTTACGGCCCTTTATCCGAGTCGTGTCCAGGTATGTTTAATCAAGGGCGGCTTGCTTTGCTGCTTTATGGTAGAAAGTGAAGCACGAACCTGTGTGTGTGAGAGAGAGCGATCCGGCAGTCTCTGATACCCTCTACCGGGTGACTGGGCTCACAGCACGGGGAGAAGAGAAGACGCGAGCAGGACGTTTCGTTCCTGATTAATCCTGAAGTTGTTAATCAAGACCGACTGATGATGCGGCGTTACTGTATGTTTCAACACTTGTTAAAAATGTCCAGGAGTTAAATCTTGGCGGACTGCAGACGTCATCTATACCGTATCAACGCAAATGTCAAAAGCTTTATATTTTTGTTCACGTCGTTCTGAATACTGGCAAATTATTAACAAAACCATCCCATCTCCACTTTTTTTTTCCTGAAAACATAATTTATTCACAAAACAAAGTTATTAATAAATGTTTATTCGAGGAAATCCTTGTTTCCAAAAGGACATCATACTGAAAACTAATGTTTGATATCAAAAAAGTAAATAATTAAAAGTTTGAACACGGAAAGTTTAGGATATACGTCTATCCATTTTACAGGTACCAGCTTATCGAAATAGCAGGTCTCGGTTTTGGGGCGATGCGACGGAATCGGGCGTTAATCGGGAGTGTATAGGGCAGAAATGTCTGCTATAAAGAACGTGAAAAGTAAAGAAAATCGTATTCTTCATCAGTCACTTTTTAGTCAAAGTTACAACATATAGCTAATCGAGGGCTATGCTGTCCTTCCGTATTAGTCGGGTGATAATAACGCAACTCGGATTCTGTTAATGAGGTCAGTGTGTTTTGAATTGTGCCCTCGGTACTTAAAACAAATACAAATGAACAAAAATGAGAGTGTATCAGATTAGAATCAAGTAAATGGAAGGGAAACATTTCAATAACAATGAGTCACGCATTTAATGCCCACTCTTCGCATTAATCCAGGAATTAAAAAAGCAAAGAAAAGCATTAGCTTCTTTGGCTTACTGTGCCTATTATTAAAAATGTATCATAGCTGCAGGATTGCTTTTAAAATCCTCGCAGGTGTCAGCGTAGCATTTAATGTAAACGGAAACGTACTGTTAAGAACCACGTCAGGGTTTGCGGCATATAGTCAAGGTTTTAAAATTCAGAATTTTTTGCAAAACTTTTGATAGCGAGTTGTATCTGAAGAATTAGTATGGTATGTTAAAGAAGAATCGTAACTCGAATGGCACCGTATGTGTCTGAGTTATAGCGCCTCAATACACCTTCGATACCTTCCATGGAGCAATGAAAAGCGCTGTGCAGTGTGATTAGCTCGCGTGGAGAAGAGCAGAAACACTTCAAACTGAAAAGTTTAACAACCGCACTGATGATGACAGCAACGATAGTAATATTAACAAAAGGAGTAGTCGTAGTAACTAAAGGTAGTGCTGTAGCAGCGTTATATGACTTTAGAAATACTTTATCCGAAATGAGTTCCTTATTTTAATTAAAGTGTTTCCATTCTCCCAATAAATCAGGTGCCCTTGTCCAGATCTTGCATGGCGCTGGACAACCTGGTTTCCTTAAGCCCCCGTTTACAGAATTTTCTAGGCAACAGACCTTCTGTTTTGAAGACTGAAGAATTTCTTTTTTTTCCAAGTGAATGTAGGCTCACTGATTCTGTGTAACATTGGAAAGGTGGCACTCACTGCATAAACCGTATTCTCCAGGTCACTTGTTAACAGAACAAAGAAAGAGTCCAATGTCTGCACTTGGCTTAAACTCGAGACTGTCAAAGACTGAATGCTGTCACCTGTAAATGTATACAGACAGGATCGTCGATGAATTTTTGAGAGACGCGACAGATGTTAAAATATCTGGCACTTACGTATTTTTATAGGCGCCAACGGTGGTACTTGGGTGCTGATGAATTTGTATTCATGCATTGTGTCAGAAAGGCATATGGCTGGATTAAAAAGAAAGGAAGACTGGAAAATGTAATCACAAAGTACAATCTTTCATCTGAAAGAATTTCTTCCACGATAATAATAATACTAATACTAATACTAATACTAATAATAATAATAATAATAATATCCCTTTCTTAATGTCGCTTACATTTGCAGTGCTTTACATGTAATTTAATTCCAAAAAAACGTATTCATGTTCCGGGGGTCACAGATGTTCTTTATTAATAAATTATTTTTTGAAACAGAAAACACCTCACCTGTCTGGTAAAATCGTTTTGATTACCATCAGTAACCTGCTTATTATTATGAATAATTACTGTAATTACTTTGTAAGATATGTTCAATTCTATTTCCGACATATTACGATGTGAACCAGTTATTAAATGAAAATTCAGGGTTTCAAGAAACGGACCAATGTACAATGTACAGTACAGGGCAGTGATAAACTGTGCACGAGCGTATATATATATATATATATATATATATATATATATATATATATATATATATATATATATATATATATATACACACACACACACACACACACTAGATATATATGTGTGTGTGTGTTTGTGTGCGTGTGTTATAAACTTTATTAATCGCAAAGGAAAATGTAGACGCACACGGCAACAGAAAGATAAAAACAAGGATACAGACAGATAGGAGAAATATCAATCAATCAGTCCATCAATCCATCAATCAATCGATATATATTGTACAGATATTGCGATATATATTGTACAGATATTTTGATATTACAGATATAAAATCACACACACACATATATATATATATATATATATATATATATATATATATATATATATATATATATATATATATATACACACATACATTAAGTTCATATATGATGTTTGGATTATAATGGTAAATACAGGTTTTTTTATCCATACACTCATTTCTCAGTTCAGCTGTATTTATATATACAGTATATATATAGTATATATTTATATACACACAAACACACGGGAAAGGCGCTATATAAATAAAATATATAATACGTATGCATATATATGTACGTAAATATAGCATGTTATATATATATAGTATATCACACACAAATATATATTTCAGCTGTATCGACTATACTGTATAATATCTAAATAAATCAGTTTTACATCAATAATATTTTTTTTATTGCATATTGTAATCTTTTTAGTTAGCCAATAAAAGGTGTCATTTTGCTTGACTTTTCACTACATTCATAATGGCTAACACGGTACAGCACCCTAGTACTACTTGATGCATATTATAAACTTTCAAACATGTACGGTAAATATTTGCATGTGGCAGAGCGATTGTAAAGAGTAACTAATAACAATCATAACAAAAAATGTAAAAAATAAAATCTGAAAAGCGTTTACACTTTTTAACACCTTTTAATTGCCATTTTTGATGTGTTTTATTTATACGTGACTGTATTTTGCAGGTAGCAAATCAAGTGGTCAGTCTGATCCAACTGTTTGCTTTGTTAAATTCGTAAATTTGATCAATTCAAATATCGAGAAACATGAAGGACTAGCTGAATGAAACCGCAGTACATTGGGAGGATGTGTTGAACATTTGGGAAGTCGGCAGAGCAGTTCGGGTGAGAGCGGCTGCGCCTCCACTCGCCCCTCTTTCTGTCCCATCTCTTTGCCTCACTCGGCGCAGTTTAGAGTCGCGCAGTCTCGGAACCCCAGTTGATATTATGGGTCTAAATACATTAATGGGAATTTCGAAAGAAGGTTTGGTTTGAATTATCCGTGAGGGTCATTTTAGGGGTAGACGCTTATAATGAAGGGTTGCACGTCCGTTTCATGTGAGCTTGTCACGGAGTTACGAGTTTCCATGCAGGAAAGAACTACTTTCATCACGTATTGGCACAATAAAATTAATAAGCGTAAAACACCATTTGCAGTCAAATCCAATGAAACTCTTGTCAATAATGATTTTCCTAAAATCAAGTACCTATGTAAAGAACACTCGTCAAATGTTTGTTCTGCTAATTTTCGATTATTTAATAATGTTTTCACCTATAAAACCTAACAACATGTACATGACGGCAGAAGTTGTAAGGTGTATCATCGGTTCTAAATAGTTTATGCTTTTTTCGATTTAAGGTATTTAAATAGGCGCAGTGACGCAGCCGTTAGCGCCAGGGACGCACAGCTCCAGGTACACGGATTCAGCTGCCAGCCCGATTACTGTCTGCGTTGCATTTTTCCTCCTAACACGTCGTGGATGTGGTGGAGTGACATCCAGCCTCGCGGTGGTTCCATCGCTTTGTTCGTTGCTAATCTTACACTGTGGCCTGAAAATGGACTAATCAAGTCTTAAGTGGGCAGGTCCCTCAATCTTCTGTTTTAAGAATCTTCTGCTTCGAGCACCTAGACTGTAAATATTATTAGTAAACGATGCCTCGGTGTTTCTGCGATGCATTGTGAATTTCGCCCACTTAATTCGGTTTCAGCCTTATCTTTACTTTTGAAAATGTAAAAAATTAAAAAATTGAGGTTTGCTTTAAAAACTGAGTGGTATTAGCACGATTTAAACAAAATGAAGGCCCTCAGGCATTGGTTGCTGAAAGCAGAATCTGTTTTGAAATGTGGCATAACTGGACTTAAAGAACGATGTAAAGTTTTCTAGAAGAACGTGATATTTTTAAGATAATAAATAATACATTTTACCGTCCATGAAAGCCGATCTAATTTGATACAAGAATGTCCAAAGCCCTTGGAACAGAATTTAGCCTCACGCGAGCTTTAAAACTGACTATGCCGGTTCAGATAACAGATGGATGGAAGGGTGGACAATTGCTATCTACAAAAAAAAAGTTTCAGACATACATGCATATGCCGTAACAATTTATTTCTGGGGGATTTACACCAGAAACTAAACGAATGAATGGTTAATGTATGTCCGTACAGTCTGATCTTTCGGCAGGGTGGTCCCTATGCAAAGTGGCCGAGATGCGCTCGAAATGGAACCAGAGGTTTTGTACAGAAGAAAACGAGTAGGAAGTGCCAAACCAGACGAAATGGTGCCATCTTGTGGTGATTGGGGCGAAGTGCAGCAATAAACTCCGCGCACAATACAGTACACTGCAATATAGAAAAGCCGCTTCAACCGCTGCTTGCGTAAATGACGGCTCTAAGAAAATTAGATGAGATGATAAGGGAATTGTCGAATGAAGAGGAACGATTTAGAAAATTATCTAAGTTTAAATGCTTACTTTCATTTGATATGATTGTGTTTTGATATGATGCTTGCTTCCTTAAAAAATAAAATCTCAGTACAGCAAAACACTTGCCAACAGTAATCCATAATAAATCTTAAAATAAATGTGGTCGATTAGCGGGTATAAATTATCCCAGACTCCGCCAGTTTGTCTCGTCCAGTCCGGGGATGGTTCCTGCAGCAGTGACAGCTCCAGTTCACCTAGACGCTGCTTTGAAAGAGTGAGATTTGGAAAAAAGGACGGTTGGACAGATGGATGAGATTAATGCGTGTTTGTAAATAACGAATGTGTTAAGAGTATTTAAAGGTTATATTGATATTTAATGAGCATTGCTTTGCACCAAAAAATGACCATTCAATCCATCAAGCTTGTTTGTTTAGCTAATGATTAAGTTGTCCCAATATGTCATTCAGGTTGTTCTTAGATTACATTAGATTAACTTTATTAATCACAAGAGGAAATTAAGATGCATACAGCAGCAGAAACATGAAAAAAAAGGATACACTCACAGGACAAATACTACAATCAATCGATCAATACATAACTATATATAAAAAAAAAACACATAAATGTTATTCTGCAGATATTTGAAAAATGGAGTACATCGGGAGGAAGCATTGAATTGCCTGATAGCAGTGGGCAGAAAAGACACCCAGAAAGGCTTCTTAGCACACCAGTGGAATGAGCCTGTGGCTAAAGTTGTTGCAAGAGGGCACCTCCTGGAGGGGATTTTCCATGATGGCATCCGAATTTTACACCACAGCTTCCAGCATGTTCTGGGTTTGTAGTTTGATGGAGCTGGCACTCCTGATAAGATTGTTCAGGCATTGTGCTTTTTTTGAGCACAAGTTGCTTGCCTAGGAAATTACGGTGTAGTACAAGTTGTTCTTGAACACCACACTGGCTACTATGGTCTGATAGGACATTTCCATCAGTGTGCTGCATATATCAAAGGACTGGTGTCTTCTTAGGAAGTACAGTCTGCTCTGTCCCTTCTTGTACAGTGCCACTGTGTGGTCAGTCCAGTCCAGTTTGTTGTTTATATGAGCCCTCAGGTACGTCTAGTTCTGTACCATTTCCACATCCTCCACCTGAATGATGACTGATCACAGAGGCTTCCTTGGCACATTAGAGGTCCACCACCAGCTCTTTTGTCTTTGAAGTTGAGCTGCAGGTTGTTGTCCCTGCACCACAAGACAAAGTCCTCCACAACCTTCCCATATTCTGACACGTCTCCATTATTAATGTAACATATGATGGAGGAGTCATCTGAAAATTTCTGCAGATGTTATTGTGCTGGAAGGTGTTTAACCAGAAAGGAGACAGGACAGTTCCCTGAGGTGCTCCAGTATTACACACCACCATTTCTGACACATAGTCCCTCAGCCTCACAAAATTGCTGCCTGTGAGTCAGGTAGGCCATTATCCTGGAGACAGTGGGGTCATCAAGTTTCCAAGGCTTGAGCTTTTTCCCCAGTTGATGAGGCAGAATGGTCTGAAAGGCATTGGAAAAGTAAAAGAACATTCTCCTGAGTGTGGTGCCAGCTTTGTCCAAATGGGCGATTGCTCCATGGAGGATGCAGATCAGAGAACATCCTTCACACTTATATGTGTCTGATAGACAAACCGCAGAGGATCTAGATGTTCTGAAACCAGGGGTCATAGCTGTTTTAGGACCAACCTCTAAAAGATCTACATGATGTATGAAGTAATAGCAACTGGTCTAAAGTCGTTGGGATCACTGGAATGCCCTTTCTTTGGCACTGGGGCCACACAGGATGTTTTTCACAGCTGAGGAACCTTCTGCAAATTCATGGAAAGGAAGAACAGGTGCTGAATGATCCCACAGAGGTGGTTGTCACATGTTTTCAGCACCCTGGGGTTGATTGTTTTCTGGCAATGAAGCCTTTTGAAAAACTGTTGAGATTTCTGAAAATCTGGAATAAGTCTCCACAGTCTTCTCTCTGAGTCTTTCAGTGTATAGCATGTCCTTAAGTCATGGGGTGAACTTGGTTGCCCGTCTATGCAGATCTTAAAGGTTTTCAAGGTTTCTCAA
The DNA here is from genome assembly GCF_016835505.1 of Polypterus senegalus. NCBI lineage: Eukaryota > Metazoa > Chordata > Cladistia > Polypteriformes > Polypteridae > Polypterus > Polypterus senegalus. The sequence continues at coordinate 205,714,895 of NC_053157.1, forward strand.
CTCCATGTCTCAGTAGTTTGTTCTAGATGCCCATAACTCCGAGTAAAGAAATGCTTCCTGGTTACAGTCCTAAATGCACTTCTCCTTAATTTCCACAAGTGTCCTCTGGTACGTGATTCCATTTAATGATGAAAGAATTCTGCTGGATCTACATTACTAATATCTTTGAGAATTTTAAATACCTGGATTAGGTCCCCACACAGTCTCTTCTGCTTGAGACTAATCAGGTTTAATTCTCTGAGTCCATCGGAGTAGGACATGTTCTTAAGTCTTGGAGGGCACTTGGTTGCTCTTCTCTGTAGATCTTCAAGAGCTGTTATGTTGTTATTGTAGTGTGGTGACCAGAACTACACACAGTAGTCTAGAGGTGGTCATTAGTGTGTTTTGTCATTTAAGCATAAGTCCTTCAATTTATAATCAACAGCTTTTATGATATAACCTAAAATTTCATTTACTTTTTTAATAGCTTGTGAACTTTGCTTAAATGATGAAACTGTTGTATCAACATAAACCCCAAATGCTTTTTTGGAGGTTGCTTCCTATAGGACAGTGTCTCCCATCTTGTATTTATACCCGACATTCCTTTTGTCCTCATAAAGCACTTTGCACTTTTCAACTGCATTTTCCAAGTGTTTGCCCGGTTTGGAGGCTTGTCTTTATGAATTACTTCTGCTTCTGCCCCAGTATCTGCCACTCCTCCACATTTAGTGTCATCTGCAAATTTCACAAGTTTTCTAACTATACCAAAATCAATGTCCATCCATCCATCCATTTTCCAACCCGCTGAATCCAAATACAGGGTCACGGGGGTCTGCTGGAGCCAATCCCAGCCAACACAGGGCACAAGGCAGGAACCAATCCTGGGCAGGGTGCCAACCCACCACAGGACACACACAAACACACCCACACACTAGGGCCAATTTAGAATCGCCAATCCACCTAACTTGCATGTCTTTGGATTGTGGGAGGAAACCGGAGCGCCCGGAGGAAACCCACACAGACACGGGAGAACATGCAACTCCACGCAGGGAGGACCCGGGAAGCGAACCCGGGTCTCCTAACTGCGAGGCAGCAGCGCTACCACTGCGCCACCGTGCCGCCCCCCAAAATCAATGTCATTAATATAAATCAGAAAAAGTAGCAGTCTAAGCACCATGTTCTGTTGTTGTTTCTTGCTAACAACCGAAGTTAACAAAGTTCGGCTATTGAATTTGGGTCAACAAACTAAAATATTGGTGTCAGCAGGATTTGTTCATAATTAGTCCATAACATCTCTCATCACAATATTAAAAAAAAGGTGGGATGGGCTGTTAAAAGCTTTAACCAGACCTTTATATACTAAAGATGGATAATACTTGTCCATTGGTAGCAGCTAACACCATAAAAACGAAGGATGAATAAGCTGCACTCTAACGTATGGGGAAATCTGTTCCTCAGAAACGTCACCAAGATGTAATCAACATACTCCACAGCCACAGACGTGTGGTAGCACAGTTTGAGAAACTGGTTACACTTTCACTTGGAGGAGAGCCCATTCTCCCCTGAAAATGCAGAAGTTGATACAGCTGCTATCTAACTCAACAGAGCACCCCATTCTTCGAGGCACATCTTTCCATCTTTGGATAAATGCCTACTGTCCCTAAAAGAAGAGTCAGTGCAGGTGGTTCTCTACTGTGAAAGTGTCGTTACTTTTGAGCAAACTGCAGGCCAAATACATTGCATTGCTGCTGCTAGCGGGCATATCCTGAAATCTCACAGCATGCAACAGTAAGGCTGTACTCATATTAGCAATTCGTTCCGTGCCTGAGGATGTTTGTCTGCATGTAACCCCGCAAAGTCTAATTCATTTGACTAGTGTGATCACTCTGTGCCGGGCCAACCGTACTGTGCCCTGGTCTGCTTGGAAGAGGTAGCCCCGAGCACGGTTGTGTAGGATTTGTTAACAGTGTGATCACATGGAAAACAGACATGATGTCAATGATGCAACAAGTCAGACAGTGTGATTCCCATTTACTGTAATTCAATATGTTTTGAGTTAAAAAAACAATTTTTATTCTAACCTTACACATGAATGTGAATTGTAGTTGGCAACTAAAGCTTCAAATTAGTCTCATAACATTTTAGAGATTGTAATTGTACATGCAGCACAATTAACAGCAAAACGATGTGCTACACACTCAATAAATCTGTAAGAGGGTAGAGCGTTATCCTGCCTTACACGACTCCAAAACATTCACAAAATAATTAAAATCATTTTGACATGCATGCTATCACACTGAGTTTGGATCTTGTTTTGGCTTTACATGAAGTTGGATGGTCATGATGAAAGCGGGCCCAGGCCCTGAACGTTAACCGCAGTGTGAGTGCAGGCCAGCAGGGGGGTAAGGGAGTGGGGACAATCATGGTTGGGTACGGAATGGAACAAACATGCCTAGTGTGAGTACACTTAAGTGTCTTGGAAACAAGCATCAGTACCAAAACAAGCCAATGCAGCCAACAGAATTTGCTATCTCAATAGTCAAAGCAACAATGATAACCACAGGTCAGCTTGGTCCTGAATGCTTTTGACTGGCCACTTCACTCAAAGTTTATTCATTTCAGACTCTTCTGGACCTTAACCTATTTCACCCAGCCACATTATCCTCACCCTTTTCTGCCCTGGCACTTTGCTTCCATATCTTTTAGCTATGCCCACTGCCTCACAGTGCTCACTTGGGGTCAGAGACAACATCATCTGCACTTACTAACCCAAACTCTGTAAGAAGATCCAAGCTAGCGATCTTTCTACCCAAGATCACTGGTGGCTACAAACCCAGGCCAACTGATTTAAGCAAAGAAGCAGGTCTTGCAAGTGTGCTCGATCATCTCTCTCCCTCCTTCACTCCCTCTGTCACCCATGTACACACTCACTCTGCATGGCTTCTCAAGATGATTCTCTGAGGGGGGGTACACTTGAACCCACTCCACCGACCAATCTGGAAAACTACGTTTATTTCTTTTCAGTACTCATGTTTGTACATTAATGGATGTTGGCTGGAACTTCCATGGTCAAACTATTAATTAAATTGCACGTATTACTTTCCTGTTGTTCTGAATGCATTTTAAGCTCTGTGTATTCACATGCTAGTTGTGTTGCTGGCTTTTACTACATGGCCCCATTTAAGCTGGTGTCACACTATGGGACTTTGTTTCAGTATGTCTTTTGCTGAATCTCACTGAGAGTGTGTTTTGTCTTGGTAGAGTAATGTTTTACTCTACTTTCCCTTATTGAATTATTAATATGTAGCCTTTGTCAAAATGCCTCAGATCTCACAGACTTACCACTGTTTATAAGGTATTGTACCATATAACTTCTCAACACCTTCCCTTCTATATCTACAACCTCAGGCAATTAGGTGTAGTAAAAGACAAGCAGGAGTTAAGTTACAATTTAAACAATGTATTATTGATAATATTCATAAATAATAACAATATGCAAAGTACATTTGAAAATTGGCAACCATACAACCTGATAAATGGTGATGTGTAGTTTCAGGTGGTACACAGACTTGTTAGTTACTTAAAATGTCTCTAGTTAATTCATCATTTGTGGTCAGCTTTCTTCAGAACAGGTCACATGCCTGTCCCAATATGGCTGCCAAGCCGTGCTCTCCATTGTGTTGTCCTTTTCAGTTCATGGTGTGAGATGGTCATTCAGCAGTTTGGTAAGAGACAGAGAGTGAGGGAGTGAGCAAATTTATAGATTCTCTGTCCACACCCTACAGCCAATAGGGTGTCATGGTACTTATAGTCTTCTGATACAAGCCAGTTCCAAACAGCCACACTTCAGACCAATGTGTGGATAGAACATCTTCACACCTCCCCCTCAAACCATATGTTAAGGTAAAGCTTGGCAGTTAGGCAGCCTGGCTTTGTGTGGGAGTTGAGAGAGAGACTTTAGCAGAGAAACACTTACTAAACTTGTTTGAGGAACTAAACCATCCCTATCGTAAAATTCAAAGAGACCTATTCCTAAAAAAAGGGTTAGGTAAACAAATGCTTCTCACTAATGTAACACTAGTATTACATTGCTTTGCCTAAGTTACAAATAAAGACATACAAAATATTTATCAAGTTGTATGCAAAATTTCACATCACAACAGAGAGTCACTCAGTTTATAAGTTTAGGCTTTACAGGAGATGATGGGTCACATGACTCCCTAACAATTATTCAGCGCCGCTTAAAAACAGACCTCCATCACAGTGGAGGGGGTAGCTGGACGTTTTCATCAAAGCAGTGTATCACAAGATCCTGCATTTGCCAGTGGCTATGGCTTTGCACTGCAGTAAAGTTTCATGGAGTTCTCTACATTACTTTACCTATATTTAGCTGAGCCAGTATGGTCAGGTTAATGGAGCAGCATTCTAAATTAAAATGACTGAAATTTTTTTATTGAAAAAATATTTAACTATAAATGTATGAGAACACCAATGTTAGTTTGCAGTAGCTGTGTATCATTTTCTGATACAGCCATATACATGAATGCAACTTTAGCAAGCTTTTAAGTTGCAAATACTGCAAGAGCTTTGAAATTATTTTTTTATTTTTTTTTTATTTATTTATTAATTTTATTACAATCAATACATAGCAATCAAGTTTTACAAAAAAAAAAGAATTATGCTAAGAACAGATCGATCCCCACCCTTGAGAGAGAGAGCAAGCCAAACGGTGTAAAATTTAAGGCTTTTAAAAATACCTAAATCAACAAATTCTATGTGCTTTATGAAATCATTTCAAAATATTACTGATTAGATCCTGCCATGTTTTGAAAAAGTCTGCACAGATCCTCTAACTGAGTATTTGATTTTTTCCAATTTTAAATAATATAACACATCAGTTTCCCACTGACTTAAAAGAGGAGAGTTTGGGTTCTTCCAGTTTATCAGAATAAGTCTGCGTGCCAACAGTGTAGTGAATGCAATCACAGTTTGTTTGTCTTTCTCCACTTTAAGACCCTCTGGAAGAACCCCAAACACAGCTGTTAATGGGTTAGGAGGGATTGTGAGTCCAAGACTGTCTGAGAGGTAATTAAAAATTTTTGTCCAGAATAATGTTAATTTGGAGCAGGCCCAGAACATGTGACCTAGTGAGGCTGGGGCTTGGTTGCAACGTTCGCAGGTTGGATCATGTCCTGGAAACATTTTGAGAGTTTTAGTCGAGACAGATGTGCTCGATATATAATTTTGAGTTGTATAATTGTATGCTTTATGCATATGGAGCTTGAGTGAATTCTCTGCATTGCTACTTTCCACTCCTTTTCTGATATATTAATTGAGAGATCATTTTCCCAGTGTCCTCTTGGATCTTTGAAAGGAAGGGATTGTAAAAGGATTTTATATATTGTAGAGATGGAGTCTAACTCCTTGAAATTGAGCAATAATTTTTCCAGCGTGGATGAGGGTGCAAGATGAGGAAAATCTGGAAGGTTCTGTTTAACAAAGTTCCTGATTTGAAGATAGTGAAAGAAATTTGTAGCTGGAATGTTAAATTTGGAACGTAATTGTTCATAGGATGCAAAGACGTTGTCTATATAAAGGTCTCTAAGCAAGTTAATTCCAAATTTTTCCAGATATTAAAACTGCATATGTTTAGCTTTGAAATTATAACGATGAGAACGTTAACATTTGCGTCTGTAAAACATATTTCATAATGCAGTTTTATTTACAAATAAATAATGTACCGAGAAGTATTAACAAATGCAAGTGATGTTCTAAAATAAATATTTAGCATAAAGAAAGGAAGAGGATCATGAGAAGAGACATAAAAGACAGGCAGAGATAGTATCAAAAAAAAAATACAAGCACCAAAACTGATAGATGTGAAGCAAAATTGAAGTAAAAAAGGCGAGCCAAAAAACTATTAATAAAGTACAAAACTTAAAAACACCACAAGACTAAGGCTGTGTTGGTAATCTCTGATAGACACATCTTTAATGATGATCTTTTATTCTGTCGCTTCATTGATTTCACATCTCTAGGTTACTACTAAGGCAAGAAATGGCAGTGCACATTGGTATACCGAAAACCAATGTAATAGATATAACCCTATTATTCAAAATCCTAATAAGGGAGAGAAAAACTGTAGAGGGACCAGAAATAATTAGGTTTGAAACACTAATATACAGTAGAGTAACAAAATGCTAAGAAAGCTGATATGACAATGCAGTGGGCTACAAATTTGAGTCAGGGACAATGTTTGGATATTTGTATGTTGAATGAAGTTGTATGAAGTTACATCGCAGCTTTCTTGCTCTCCACGTGTGTTATTTGATGTAAAAGGACACATGCTGCGCTTATGAATTGCTGTCAGGAAAGTGACCAGAAGGTAAAAGATGTGGTCAAAATAAGCAGCAAAGGTTCAAATCCAGGAAGACAATCAGAACCAAGAGACCAATGACAAAGGACAAAATAAAAGCAAAGGTCTGAGACAGAAATAAATATCGAACCTACCACTAGGGCCTACTTGACTAAGAATGTAACTGCTGCTTAAGATTACACAGATGTAGCATCCATTGAGAGATAAAGTAATATGCAATCATTGCTAATTTGCAATATTGTGTCTTATTACGTCAGATGCATGCAAAACACACTCGTGTGACTAAACTCAACTAATTATCGAACCAATCATTAAACAGAGTTTTAAATTAAAGTACATTTATAAAAAGTCATAAAACAAGCAAAAATATACATGCAACAAGTGTTAAATGTGACATTCTATTATTGTGGTTTTGATGTCAACCAAATTTACTGTTTAAGTATACTTGTCTTTACTATTAGTACTATTTGTCACTGTTAACATCCCTTAACTTTATCGTTCACAGAAAGCTTTGCCCCATCCTTGGAAAATTACCTATGAATGCCTATGGCTCCTAGCATCCCTTCAAACCGAAATTTTCAGCTGCTCGACCTAATGAGGTAACAAGATCCAGTGCTTATAGTCTATTACCATGTGCATCAGCCTGTATGATGGGGGTTACTGAATGGTCCCCTGCGGGATTCCCATCTTTAAAAGGGTAACATGGTCTCACCTCTCATGGTTGTAAAATATGCGTTTCCTCCTACAGGCCAGCTAGTGTTCTAAACGGCTCTCTTCCTTAAGAAAGGACCAGCTACACCTCTTGCATCCAGAGAAACAGTACATGGCTCCTTCCAGGTCTCATGTTTGTTTTACTTTTAGAAGTCGCCACTCTTCAGGATATTCAGTTTATATGTAGTGTCACTGCCACATGCTGTCATGTGTAGGACAGGACTGCTCTTGCCACTAATGTGTTCCTCTCTGTCTCTTGGATGCAGCCTGCTCACCTATACTTTGCCAGCTTGGTGTCATCCTCCTGCCAATCAACTACCCAATAAAAAAAATTTTTAATAAAAATATCCTTGTCTAAATGTTAAATGTACATTTGTGAAGGCTGTTGATGGTGGTATTTTTAAGGATAAATAATAACCAGTAGTTACCAAAATATAAAATTTATCACTGTACTGTAGATATTTTTGATAACAACAAGCTGCTCACTACACAGTTGGTTTAAATACTATTTTTAAATTAAACATACAATGATTAAGTATTTCTCAAAATAAAAACTCTCGCAGCAGACATTTTTCCATGGATTCAGCACTGAAGCCTTTACATCATTGATGCATTTTATCTCCACGTACAAGAATCAAGTCAGCAGAACAGTCAAAAGTGATTATGGAAGGGGGTGACAGTAGTCAGGTAAGCCACAGACGGGTGGTCATGTCGACCTCTTATCTCCTTCACAAGACTGTCAAATTTCATGCTAAAACACTAAAGTTCTTTATACCAGTGAGCCATGTCACACTGTTTTCACATTTTTTTTTGTTGGGTATTTACGAGCAGCCTGTTCCTATTCTAACTATAGGTTAGTACAGTTGAAGCTAGAAGTTTACTTACACTTTTGGAGAATTCTTTAAAACTCAGCATTTCACCCCTCCACCGATTTTATTCTAACAAACTATAAATTTGGCATATCATTTAAAACATCTACTTTGTGCAGGGCAAAAGAAATTTTTTCCAACAATGTTCACAGACAGAGTATTTAACTTTTGTACTGATCATATCACAATTCCAGTGGGTCACAAGAGAGCATATACGTTAATATTTGGTAGCATTGAATTTAAATTATTTAACTCGAGGCAAACATTTTGAGTAGCCTTCCACAAATTCTTACAGTAAGCTGCTGGAATTTTGGCCCATTCCTCCATACAGAACTGGTGTAACTGGGACAGGTTCATAGGCCTTCTTGCTCGCACATGCTTTTTCAGTTCTGCCTACAAACTTCCATTCGGATTGAGGTCAGGGCTTTGTAATGGCCACTCCAATACCTTGACCTTGTAGTCCTATAGCCATTTTGCTACAACTTAGGAGGTATGCTTGGGCACATTGTCCGTTTTGAAGACCCATTTACGACTGAGTTTCAACTTCTTTCCTGAGCTCTTGAGATGTTGCTGCAGTAAATCTACAAAGTTTTCCTTCCTCATGATGCCATCTATTTTGTGAAGTACACCAGTCATTTTTGCAGCAAAACACCCCCATAACATGATGCTCCTGCCCCCATACTTGACTGTTGGGATGGTGTTCTTTGGCTTGCAATCCTCATCCATTTTCATTTAACCATAGTGATGGTCATTATGGCCAAACAGTTCAACCTTGGTTTCATCAGACCAGTGGACATTACTGCAGAAAATCTTTGTCCCCATGGGACACTGCAGTCTGGCTTTTTTAAGCAGGATTGGAGCAAAGGTTTCTTCCTTGCTGAACAGCTTTTCAGGTTATGTCAATATAGGACTTGATTTAGTGCGGATACAGATACTTGTCTACCTGTTTCATCCAGCATCTTCACAAGGTCCTTTGCTGTTATTCTGGGATGGATTTGCACTTTTCCAAGCCAAAGTACATTCTCCTGTAAGAGACAGAATTCGTTATCTTCCTGAGCAGTATGACGGCTGTGTGGTACCATGGTGTTTATACTTGTGTGTTACTGTTTGTACGGGTGAATATGAAACCTTCAGGCGTTTGGAAACTGTTCCCAAGGATGAACCAGATTTGTGGATGTCCACAATTTTTTTTTGAAGGTCTTAGCTAATTTCTTTTGATATTCCCCATTATGTCAAGCAAAGAAGCAGTGAGTTTGATGGTAGGCCTTAACATATATCCACATGTTGACTCCAATTAAGCTAATAAAAACTAACTAGTTAGTTAAAGGCTTGACATCATTTTCTGGAATTCTGGAAAGTTGTTTAAAGGAACAGTTAAAGTGTGGTAAAATTGTAACCTGCTGGAATTGTGAAATTACTTTTGCCCTGCACAAAGTAGATGTCTTAAACGATATGCCAAATTTATAGTTTGGTAAAATAAAATCTGTGGAGGGGTTAACACATGCGTTTTAAAGAATTCACCCCAAGTGTATGTAAATGTCTGACTTAAACTGTAGGTGCAATGTCCTGTGCTTAAACTCATTTTAAAAAAGGTCTTTGACAGAACTAACAGTCCTAGTAGGCTGTATGGAACATGTTTTAAATATTCAAGAAGAGGGCCAATTTAAAAGAATCCCAAGGCTTAATCCAACCTTCAAGACTTAAGTTTAACACGCCTGTCATAGCTTGACTTTTAGTGACTCAAGTATTTTACTGTTATATAATTATTGTCAGTTATTTTGTGCCTTCCTCCACTGAAGTTTACCAGGGTCCCCTAGAGAGGAATGCAGCATCCCAGCTGAGAAACACTGGTATAAATAAATACTAAAATAGTGAAAATTGTTAATGAAGGTAATAGGTCAGTATATCAATAGAGAAGAGGCAAATAAAATTTCAAATAAGATCATGGGGAACATGGAAAAAAAAAGCAAAGTCTAGTAGAACTGCAGTGCATTAAAGTACTGGTTAAATTTGTGAATCTGGTGAAATCATGTGTTTTGTGGTTGGCCTTTAGAACTGAGTAAAGGTAAAAATCCTTTAAGCCTAAATGTAATGCTTCAGTGTTAAAAAAAATGGTCAGATTTGTTAAAGAGTGTTCTTGCAGATGTAAATGGCAACAGTAACACTTTCTCAGTGTGAATTAAGATTTTTGGCAAAATCAAGTAACGAAACATGTAGCTGAGCATTATATGAGCTAGTGTGTGCTACTTATTCAAAAATCTTACATCCCAGGTCCCAAGTCCCTGCACCCAGTCCTGGCATGTAATGAGTAAGCTGTATTCTCATGTCTGAAAACACTTTTCTCTCACATCTCAAAGAAGGGCGTGTTAGCCTGACATTGTCGTTTTCGACCCTGAACTGGATCGAGTTGGTATGAGAATGTTATATTACATTGGTGCATTGTGAACATTACATTTTCTCCACTTATCAAAAATTCCATTTTAAAACTATAACTACATAAGAGGTTATGAATGTTCTTCATTGTAATTATATTTACATATTAATATTTGAAAGTCAAATAATGTTGCAGTCTCCACAATAATCAAATGCTTATTTTACTTTATCAGAACACTTCAGTGTATTAATGAAACACATCTTGAACCCCAGGATGACTTTCCTTAATTATAACTATATTGAAGAGTGCTTATAAAAAACATTCAATGTATATCTATTATTTTATGTTTAAAATTTGTAATACATTTAAATCACTTTGCAAAGATGGGTTTTTACTTTGACATTAAACTGTGTTTTTTTTCTGTTGAACGGTATCAAAAAATTCAAATTAAATCCTCTGTGATTGATTCACTTTTGTGTAACAATAAAATGTGAACACTTCAAGTGGAGTGAATGTTTTTTAGAGGCCCTACATACTGTGGATTCTTCAATTGGGGGAAATAGCACAGTACTATCAAGATATTTTGCCACATACTCACACATTCAGTACCTTAACCTCAGTCTCTAGACTCGTCTGAAGAAGACTGACTGAGCATGAACTCTTCTGTAAACAAAAATAGTGAAAATTTGAGGGGGACCCCAAAAAACTAGAGGTACCACACTGACAGAGCCAAGTGACTTATGTTGTCATCAATGCAAAAGTCTTTTACAACCAAGGCACTGAAAATAAACTTTATCAAATTATCTTAATCCTAATGTGGATCATACTGGTCACAAGGCACCACTCCATCACAGGCTCTACTCATGCACATAATTCATACAGGGGCCATTTTGAAATCACTAATCAACCTAAGCATCATGTGTTTGGGGATGTGTGAGGAAAACTCGTAGACATGTGAAGAACTCAAAAACTCCAAAAAGACAACATCTAGGCATGGGATTTGAACCCATAATTCTCATTTTGTGAGGCACCATTGCATCCCACTGTACCACTGGCACTGAAAAATTTTAAAATTAAGCTTGTTCAAAAACAATGAATGCATTTTTCACTCTTATTAAAGTTGGAAAAAGTCTGAAACAATAGGTCTCGATTTCTACTATACATTCTCTCATATACTAATAATTGTAATTTTGCAATTGCCCATATGACTTAAATTGAAAACAAAAACTTATTTACCAGAAAACAGTAAAATTACCAATCTGTTTGCTAGAATGAGAAAACAAAACTAACACAAAAGTGAAAAAAGAGCTATGTTCTTTCTAATACGTACAACTCTTAAAACAACTTACTCTGATTCAAAAGTCAGAGAAGGCTAGACCTATCCCTGCAGCAATGGGCACAAGGGAGGAACCAACACTACTTGGGGTACAATTCCATCACAGGGCCCACTTATGCACCCACCCCAATAAAAAGATAATTTGGAATCACCGGTTCTTTTGTGATGTGCGAAGAAAGCCAGACTATCGGGACAAAAATCCATCCAGACTAACGGAATATGTGCAACTCCAAAAAGACAATGACTGGGTACAGAATTCAAATCCAGGACAATGGATTTATGCACCATGTTACTCTGCCACCATGTTATTTCTTCTCTTTGCTTACATTATTGAAAGGGTATATGCATTTAGAAAATGTAAATACAACTAAATCACAGCACAATTAGATGTAGAATGTCTAATAGTATTTTTTTTCGTCATTCCCTTAATAATTACTTCAAGAGCAGGTTTTTATATTTAAGATTACAGTGTACCAACATGGTTAAAAAATTGCAAAATGACAAATATCAATTGAATTTGTTTTGTTATTCTGATAACATTATTCTGGTAGCTTAACAAAAATATAAATATTTTAAAATACATCTTTGAAATATTTTATTTTTAAATATAAACATCAACAATTGAAAACAGATGATCTACAAATTCAAATGAAGAAAGCTGATTAACCAAAACCGCTGTCTAATGATAAACATTCTTTTCTGGAATGCAACACTTTTGTTTACATCCCAAAAAACTGATTAAAATAATTTTCACATAAGGCATTATTGTTGTGAAAGTTATTTGCACTTTCCAAAATATCTGACTTTTTTTCCCTTAATTATAATTTTCATTCCTATCATCACCCTTGAGCACAGTGGAAACCAAATTAAAATTGCCGCTGTCAATCTGCGTTATAGCTTTTGACAGGTTCTTATGCAAGATTATTTCTTTTCTTAAAAACTTTTCTAAATACTGGCAACATACAATAACAGAGGCAAAAGAACAGTAATCACTCACCCTATATTTCTGGATTAATTCAAAAACTAAGTATCAATGACAGAACATTGCTTTAATCACCTCCTATCATACAAGACTGTAACCGGGTATTCAATGAAGTTTTAAACATGTTAATTTGGCTTAAGAGTAAAAGGTGAACACATAGCTGTTTAAATCATTTTGAATGCTCCACTGATGCCCCATCAGAGTTACTAAGAACTACTTCAAAACAGAGATAAAACTATTTCTGATATGGATCATGGGGGTTGGGGTGGGGGAGTAGGTAAACTTCTAGATTAATTGCATCTATGTGGTGACACAGGATGATAATGGTCTCTTCTGGATTCATCCTTACGAAGTGAGCCATTTCCAACAGATGCAAAATTAAGTGATATCCCTGAGCTATTTGAAATATGAAGGGTTAGGCATTGGCACATTTGTATTGGTTTGAGAAAGCCTTTCTTCAACAGACAAGAGTGGGTTTGAAGCAGGAACTAGCATTGCATTATTGCCTTCAGCTTTCTCACTGTCATGCTCAGCACCTTTTCCATCGAGAATACAATCAGCATCCAGGGGATACCCACTGTGTGTCAGATTCTGTATGTCTGACTCTGCCTTTGGTTCTACTGTCTCAATGACAGTTTTTATTTTTAAGTCTGTTTTGTTTATATCCATCCGATTGTGCAAACAATCTCTTGATCCTTCAATATGTCTAATAGGCTGTCTCTCAGTCTCATTTTCACCATGTGCAACGAAAGAAAATGAAACACAAGTGTTTGTGGCCTCATCACTTAGACATTCATGGATATCAACATTATTCCCATTTAGTTCTCCTTCTGCATCATTTACTTTAAGTTCCAGTATCTTGGAAGAAGCAGACTGAAGTGGCACTTGCTGAATTAATGGTTTGCTGTAGCTAATGAAATCTTCAGCAGCAGCAGTATAAATAATTCCATCTAATGCCTCATCTTCAAAGGCATTTTTCAATTTTCTTTCTCCTTCTCCAAGTACTTCAGGTGTAGATCCTGAATCTTCTGTACCGATTTCATCGCTAAGCTCAGAAGAAAGACCAATGTCTGTTACTTCAGTACTAAATGTTCTTTCCTGATCCTCTTCTCTTTGGCTCTCCGTCTCATCAGCAGCACTTTCAACATGTGAAGAGACTGTAGGCTTTACTTGCTGATGGCACATTGGGCATGTTTCTTGTATATATAGCCACTTCTTCAGACAATTAGCATGGAAGAAATGTCCACAATAAGTGATGACTGCTGAATTCATCTCCTGCGGTAAAGAGGGAACAACAAATTATGGACATTTTCCAAAAATGAAGATTACTTAGACAAAGTTTTAGAAAAAAATACAGCAATAAAATATGATATTGTACTGAAGGTGCTAATATTCATTTGTTGTCAATATCCGCAAGGAATCTTATTCATATAACGATTACCCAAAAGACTGTTGAAAGTTGATAAACTTTACTGGGGTTAACAAGAAGAGATTTTGGATGGATTTTTTTATACTTACCTTTTAACTTAAAACAACATGCTTACATCAGACTTATTAGAAATATTCCGATAATGCTAAATTAGCTTCAATCCTATAGCAAAATTAATACAAAATAATTAAACACATTAATACACTGTTAAATGCAAACAGACCAGCATATGTATTTAAAAACATTCCAAAATATGACGCATCATAAAGATTAATTAAAGTATTCAAAATGAGAGGCTCTCTGAAACTTTACTGTGAGTAGTAGCACTGGGGAGGATAGATCTGCCTACACTTCATTCTAAGATGATGCTGACAAATTTACAGAGAAATGAGAATACAATAAGATACCACATTAGAAGAGCTATATCTCATTACAGGGAATGTTACTATTGTGACAGTGGATGCTTCATCTTTGATGCAGATTAAACAAATTCAACATACATTTTTAAGAAGGAATTATGTCTGAAACATCTGCAGCTTAGGATGTTTCACAGTGTAGACAACTACTTGTTAGTGAGGAAAAGCAAACTATGTATGATGAAAAATGTGAAGACACATCCTTAACATAGCATACAGTACACTTTGACAAGAACAGACCAGAAAGCAAATGGCACAGAAAAGGAAAATATGGTGTGTTGAGTATGTGTGCTAACATGCATTGCATGGTGATGCTAATAGGAAAATAACACATGAAAAAAAGGATAGACAATTTAATAAATGAGAAAAATTACAGGGATATTTTCTGTCAGAAGATGTAATGTTTGTGAAGAGAGGTAAAGAAGCACACCAAACTGGATGCATGAGATATTTCTAATAGCTAGAAAGTCTCAAATTAGTGGTTTCAGAAAGAGTGAAATTAACAGAATTAGGGTGTAAGTTGCTTTATTAAGTAGAGAGTTGACGGTAAAATAAAGATTGAAAGTAGAGGATATGCAGGCAGGACAGGGGTGTAGGTCCGATTCAGTGATTAATCTTTGTGGGAGGTAGAGGGAAAAGTTTGTCAGCTTTCAACAATCTTTTGGGTAATGGTTATGTGAATCAGCATGCAGTGCGAGGTTGCAGAATCCCCCAAAGTTTTTTCTTTGCCTTTACATATTGATCTTGTAGATATTTCTATTTCTGCCTGCACAAACTTTCATCTTTGTCCAGTGTCTGGACAATTTCACACCATGATATTGTACACATTTGGCTATCTCTGTGTGCTTTTAAATTTGGTTTGTCTAGGTGTGTGTAGCGATGAATCACTTTGCACAACTGTTCCTTGAATGATCCAATATTTTCTTATCTAGAGCATGCACAGTCCACGCAGTCACAAAATTCCGGAGGCATGTGGTCACTAATGTGAGTGTCTGCATGCCATTGACTGCTGATAAAATGTTTGTCACACGCACCATAGTGGACATATACAGCAAATGGGCCATGAGCACTAATTGAGCTACCTAATTCTTGAAGGAACCCAAACTAGCTTTGCTTCTAGTATGGGGAGTTTGTAACAGAAATGCGATTCATGATAATTATATGAAGTTACCAGTTATTATAATGTTAAACTTTTACTCTCATCATCTTATGACTAGCACTATGTGACTTCGCCAAACAGAATATGAACAATAAAGCAATGAAACCAAATGCGATTGTGGTTTAAAAAAAAATAGTATTATTATTGGGTGAACAGTCTTCTAATTTGGTTCATACTACACACAGGCACCGCTGAGCAAATTGCCATGTTTCATTGAATCTCTAAATGAAAACAAGTTTTAAACCTCTACAGGAATTACATGTTTGAGGTATACTTTGGAATACCGTCTTGCTGAAATATTCAACCTCTTTTTCTGGTTTTATTGTTTCTGTTTCCTTGGAACACTAATTAATCTATAGTATTAGTGTTTACTTGGATCTATTCTTCCCTGCTTCCACTGGTATCATATGGTCTGACGTGCCAACTACTACATGACATCAAAAAATAATAGATCTATACCCACATATAATGGCTGAAATGGTATTCTTTTCTTCAAATATTCTTCTGTAAATGTATCTTTCTTGGTTATGATCAGAAACATCAGTTTATGGTTTCTCACACTTTAGTAATTTCATAATCTCTAACCTGCTCTGCATATATATCATGCCAGAACGTTCTACTTTGTCTTCTACTCTTTGTCTTTTCTTCTTCTACTGTTTGTCTTTTATTTTTGCCCCTGCGCTTGGACCTGTTAGGTTTTCTATTCATCTCTCGGGACTTAAAATTATCTTTCTGAAAATGTCTTGTCTCATGATTTTTTTTTATATAATTGAGAGATATCTACAATAAGGGTGAAAACATTTTGAATATGCTAAACTCACTATTAATTTGCTATATTTAATACAATGCAAGAAATTAGTTGAGTTTGCATTAGAATGAGCAAATAGGCATCTTTAACTTAGGCGTTTCTTTTAACTTCCTTTTGATTTCACATTCCTTTAGTAGCATGACACATTTACTGAACAGATTTTTTGCAGATCTCTACGCTGCTGTTGTCTAAATAACTTAATCAATTTTGCTTAATTTAGTTTTCAATACAGAAAATCTGGACCAAACAAAGAAAAGGGTAATATTTTGTGTTGAGAAGACCATGTTTAAAAACCCTTACCTCTAATAAATCAGTCAATAAAATGCTAATTAAACAAAAATAATTTAAGTATAATGCAAAAGAAAAATAAACTAATGAAGCACTCTTACCAATTAAGGAATCATACAACATTGCTCAACTCTATTTATGTTACTTATTTACAGTATATTATTACTGAAAGTACTTTTTCCTAAACTGTTGTAAGAAAGAAAAACATTTTATGAACTCTAGACATTAAGAAAACTTGTCCCATACACCAACAGTGAACAGATGTCAAAAGATTTAAAGTCCCTGACCTGGAAGCAGATGGCACATACATCATTATGTTGACTAATTTGGTGTATTGTTGCTCGTGGTAGAGAATTAATTTTTTTGGCTGCCTCTTGACGCAATAGAAAGCTCTTCCACCCAGACTGAGCTCGCAGCCATACGTTGAAGTAGGAGTGAATGATAATGACAGAGGCACCCATCCAGCTCCATTCCCCAAAGAGAGATTCCCAGGCACCATAGGCTACCACACACACAGCCACGAGGAACTCCAGCACCCGGCTCACTGCATTGACATAGTAGATAATTTCATCTAGCATCTCAATAGGTTTATTGCGCACCAATTCAATCATGAACAGACAGTAGATAAAAAGTGTGCCTACGACCTGCAAAAAGAGAAGGGAATTAAAATAAATCATGTAATCTTTTTTCTTTTTAATTTTTAAATGCAAAGCCTATATTACAAAGCTAGGCATTGTATTTTTTATTTTCAATCATACATTTTTATGTCAAAGAATAGACATGTAAGAAACAAAATAATGTGTACTGATTTTTAAAAGACAAATTCACATTAAATACCCTTACATGTACTAATAAAAAATGTTATTTTAGTATAATTACCATTAATATTTTATTACCTGTATTACCAATTTCTTTCTGACCTTTCGTTTTAATATAAAAAGCGTTTCTACAATGTAAATATGGTAATTAATTATTAATTTTTTTTCTGGATATTGACCTTATAATAAAATAAGAACATAGGAAGTTTGAAAAACAAGGAGGGACCATTCAGTCTGTCATGAATGGCAATACCCAATTTGTCCAACTTTTAGGTGAAGAAATGTTTTCAAAAATGCTAAGGCTTAAGTTATATAACTTCACGGCTGGTCTAGATTACCACAGCTCTTTGCGGAAAATAGTGCTTCCTGTGATTCTGTCCTGAATGCACTTCCCCTTATTTTCTACCAGTGTTCAAGTACATGATTGATGGTTTAATTTAAAAAATGTTGGATCAACTTTATCAATGCTTTTCAGAATTATGTCTCCATGTATCCTTCTCTGCTTAAAACTGAGTTTAGTGTATCAGAACAGGATTTGTCCTTTAGTCCTGGGAGCACTTGGTTGATATTCTCTGAACAACGTCTAGAGAGATGTCTTTTATTTTTGTAACATGGTGACTAGGGGCAGCTAAAAAAGAATGTTATCCTTAAAAATCTGTAATGTTTATCATGAAGACTCTACACAGCCCTCAAGCAGATGTGTAACTCGTAACCCAGACGCTGGACCTGTGATAACAACATTAACCACTGCTAACCTTATTTAGTACATTTTCCAGTTAAAAGGCTTACATTAAAAGATGAGCTATATTAAAAAGTAAAGCATCCCTTCTTTGCAAGGCTGTAACATGCAAAAAGTTATTTGAAGCACGAAAACAAACACCCCATAGTTTAGCACATTCAACTGAATTCACAGTCTGCCAAGCAACTTGGGAATCTTTAATGTGCATAAAAAGTGGTCAACTCACTCCAAAGTAACATGTGGGTGCACTATTGAAACCTGATAGGCTAAGGGTTTTGGTCATCTTACTGAATAAAGACCTGCCTATCTCTTTTCTTTGAAAAAATATTGTCGAATCAGAAAGAGGCTGACATGCATTTATTGTAAAATAAACTCTCCTATCAAGCAATTGCTTTGACTTATGTATGCATATCTATATGCCTTAGAAAACCAAGCCTCTGCTCTTTGGAAAGCAGATAGACTGGGGATTTCAAGTATGAGACCAGAATATCACTTTGATATTATAAAAAAAAATTGTGCATATCCAAATGCTCAAAAAGCAAGTTCTTTGTCAAGCAGTCACTGTAGTATACAGAATCAAAAGTTCAACTGTTTGAAAGTTAAACTTCTACTCTTCTTTACTGGGTAAATATTAGATTTTTTGAAACAAAGATGATCTTAGTTATTAATTTAAAATCTAATACATGCTCAAAGGGGCGGGATATAGAAAATCATGGAATAGGGCATTTTAACTGAAACTCTGGAAACTTCAAGTATAACAGTAAGTAAACAAATGATTTACGTAACTTCTATAAAATCTGCTTTATTGTCAGTCCTGGGGACCGATGAATGCTGGTGAAATTTAGTGTTTTGAGGACACTGGAATTGTTCATCAAATACATTGTTAATACTCAATTCTTGTTACTGTCATTGCACATATCAGTCGGGAGAATGAGTTTTCTAACTGTAGCAGTCTACACTAGGATGATAACCTAATATATGTGCTTTGCTTTTAATAATTTCAACAACATACTAGGCAGAGTATCAGATAACGTTACGCAGATAATAATCTGCGGATAGCTGATACTGGTGCACTGATGTTATTAGTCTGGCCCTATATTTGCCTGTGTTAAATTTTCCTTCTCAGTTTAGCCGAATGTGACTTCAAGCCTATACATATTAAAAAAAAAAATACTATTATACAAACAGATGAAAAAGTACCGGATCCAAATTAAAGTAAAGCAAATGAGACATACAGTATTAGCAATGCATTTTCTAGTAAAATTAAATTTAATGATCATTATTAAAATGAGCACCAAAAAGAATAATCAAAAACAATGCCTGATAGCTAAAAAATGTTAACCAGTAATTACGATGTACTTTACAATATATACTTAAATAAACTTAATAACTATGAGACACATATAGGTTGAGCATACCTAATCCAAAATGCTCCAAAATCCAAAACTTTGAGGGCCAACACAATGCCACAAGTGGAAAATTCCAAATATGACCTCAGTTTCACATGTGGGACTCTCATCAATGTTCAATCCATTTTTTTTTATACTGATTAGTGTATTTGAATAACACATAAGCTCAAATTTACCATTTATGAACCGTCTTCTTCAATCCCACTTTGAATATTGAGTGCCTCAAAAAATATATAACTGAATAACAAATGGGGTGTGGGGGTTGGAGGGCAGTGGCGAAGGTTTGGGGGCATTTTGCCCAGAGGGGACTGGGCGGTCTCATGGTCTGGAATCCCTACAGATTTAATTTTTTCTCCAGCCGTCTGGAGTTTTTTTGTTTTTTCTGTCCCCCCTGGCCATTGAACCTTACTCTTATTCGATGTTAATTAATGTTGATTTATTTTGTTTTCTTATTGTGTCTTTTATTTTTCTATTCTTTATTATGTAAAGCACTTTGAGCTACTGTTTGTATGAAAATGTGCTATATAAATAAATGTTGTTGTTGTTGTTATTAACAAAGAGTGAAAGGCTTGAAAACAGCTCAGTGGTACTTGCAAACCGATGTGTGGGAAGGGGGAGTTGGAGGTGCAATAATAGTTGTGCGGCAGTTCAGAAGTACTATACAACACCTGCGTACCTTAAAGGCAACACTGGCTGCAGAAGTTCATCAGAGCCTATTTGTTATTAACCATCATCACCGTCAGATCTATGTGCATTACTATGTGTTTTTTTTCTTACTCTCTGCCTACAGTAACCTTTTAATGAAAGCACAGCAACATAAGTGGAGACCGAGAGGCTACTTTTGTTTGTTGTTGCCATTACCTAAAAGCTGAAACAGGTATTCTGCTCATTCTCCTGAGCACAAACTTTGTTTCATGCATAAAGTTATTAAAAATACTGTATAAAATTATCCTCAAACTATCAGCATAATGTGAAAATTAGGCCAATAGATGTTATGGTTAGACTTTAGTGGTCCTGTTCTCAAGATGCAGTATCTCATTATGTATACGGAAACATTAAAAAATCTAAATATATCCAAAATACTTCTGGTCTCCAGCATTTTGGATTAGAGATACTCAACCTGTAGTATAACCAGTAAACAAAATGAATTCTAACATCTATTTTTTCAATATCCACAAACATGTACCTGCAATGATGTTAGCATACAGCTAGAGACAAGAATAAGAAGCCAAAAATCCATATGAAAAAACTGGGAAATTTTATAGGCCATGAATCCTGGAAATATCAACAAAAAGAAGCACATACTGACCCCTCGAAAATGTTTCCATGGACTTCTGTAAAAAAAAAAAATGGTAAGACTATCCTGGAACAGGAGTAATTGGTAATAATTTAAGAAAATTATTAAATATTCAAAATATCTAAGTTTCATGAACTGAAAACATAGCTGAAGTGCAGGCAAACTGATCTGGGTTTTCATTTTAATAAAGGGAAGTGTATCATGTCACTGGAAAGTAGCTATATGTTGTATGCTGGTTCAGCATTCAAGTAAGAATTTCAAAGTGCTCATGACAAATACACTACTACCACTACTACAACTACTACCACCACCACCGCATCATAGGTTGGACAGTATTTTAGGCACATTTAAAGAATTACGTTCACAATAAATCTAATATTATCTGTATAATATTAAACAAAATTATAAGAAACCATAAAGTTTCAATATCTGACTTGTACTCTCACCTGTTACGAGAGGCCCCAAGTGCCAATATAATAGGGTCTGTGATTTCTATCATAGACTGAAGTGTTGATGTTACCACAATAAAAAGGATTATACTAAGGAGGAAGGTGCGCTGCAGGACCTGCATGTCTAACAGTCCTGTCTGGACAGCCAGCAGAAGAAGAGTAACCCCTTCAGTTACACCCCTGACAAAAACAGAAAAAAAACAAATTATTTGTCTACATTTACATGACCTATGTATAAGAAAGATTCAGTTTAAAACTTCTTAAAAAGCAGTTTCATAAATACACCTTTTTAATCTTGTCATTCCAATGTGCACTTTTTTCTTTATATATTAAAAACAAAAAAAAACACAGAATGTACTGTGGCATGAAATATGTACTAAGAAACAATGGTGGATGCCAATTGCTTTTTACACTGCATACTCCTTACCACTGCATTTCAGCATTAGAACATTTATGTTTTAAAATATCACAATTTTATTAGAAACACATTTTACAGACAGCAGACAGCAGACTAAAAGGTCAATGTATTCTACGGTTGCAACTAAATGTTTGGTGACATGTCAGTAGTGCTATGACAATGAGACAACCATTGAAAAAAATATTAATGATCATGTTAAAGTATAACTCTTGATCAGACTGTACATATTTTAGCCCTGTTTAATATTCATCTGCTCAAAATGAAAAGCTTGGCAAAAATTATGAACTGTTATTGATCCTCCAGACACAGGAAAAAAGCTGTAAATATTCACAATACTATTCCAAAATACATGCTGTTCATGTAAGGATTTCTCTGCAATTAGAAACAAAATGTAGAGCACTGAACATATAGGCCTCAAAGTCAGCAATTTCAAGGGACTGTCCTAACCTTATAACAGACCACTGAGGACAAATAAGCATTTGTGAAAAACCACTAACTATTTAAAAAAGCTGAAATATAGTTCTAATGACACAGAACTAGAATAAACTGCCCTGGGACCACAAAATGCCTTCACAAGTATTACAGATTTT
The DNA here is from genome assembly GCF_016835505.1 of Polypterus senegalus. NCBI lineage: Eukaryota > Metazoa > Chordata > Cladistia > Polypteriformes > Polypteridae > Polypterus > Polypterus senegalus. The sequence continues at coordinate 205,737,342 of NC_053157.1, forward strand.
TCTTATTCTGCTTCAGATATTTTCTAAAGTGGAGTGGTATTTTAAAATTTAAAAATGATATACTATTTATAAATATTGTACATTTCAAAGTGTAGAAAACTACTTTTTTTAAGAATGTGAAAACAAACTGTTTAATGAAACATTTTTCATTTTGCTAAGGTTGTTCTTTATTTTAAATAAAAATGAATTAACTAGAAAATACATAATGCTGATTAACTTGTGTAACTGTCACAAGTGACAATATGCATTAGCAGGACATGTTTTGCACAAAAATCTTTTTGTATATTTGCCACTGTAAAACCAATAGTTGTGTTATGTTAAGAAAGGATAAGCAGTGTAAAAAAGGGAGGATGAGGAAAGGAGATGAAATAAAATCCAGAATGTGTTTATTTGGACTGAACATGGTTCGACTACAAGTTCAGCCTTGTAATAAGCCAATCAGAAGAATTAGCATTTAACAGAAGAGCAAAAACAAAAGTTAGGTTAACATAAATATCTTGCCTCTTACCTGTGCATGACATTTTCATTCTGAATTGCTGCAAAACCACCAAGGTAGAATTTACAGAGATTTAAAAGACCAAGTGCCAGGTAGGAAATAACAAAAGTTAAGCCAAGCAATGAGTATGGGGTACTGCAACACTCTGATATACTGGAGAGAAAAAGAGAGGGGACAAAAACACAACCAGAAAGCATGAAGTACAAAACATGTTTTCAACTGGTAACTATTTAAAAAGCATTTATCTGTGAACTTCCTAACATTATACTGAACTAAACAAAACTCTTTAACTGTTAATAATGTATAACCCTAATTTCATTCATGCTGGGAGCTCCTACTACAGAAAATTAATGGTAAATTACTGAATGTGTTGTATGGGTATTTTATGATCAAAAAAATGGTAAAATGTTTACCAAAAAAAAAAAAAAAATTATTATTTTGTCTTTACATTAAAATTACACCACAAACCTAAGTCTTTATCTATTGCCTAGACTAAAAAATAGAATTAAAACTTTAACAAAAAATGTCTTCAAAACTTGTTTAACATTTTCTGGATCAAAACGTTTTGCTATTTAGAAATTATTGGTACTCAGTATGTCTGAATGAAAAGGAATGAAAATGTTTAGATTTCTTTCTAGTCACTCTTAGTTAAGTAAACTAGAAAGTGAAGTTTCATCACACGGCCATGACATTGCTAAGAAAAGGATGCTTGTCTAAACAGGATCTAGAAAAAGTAGAAATCTTTAACGGATACAACTAAGAAAACAATGATCAACAGAAACACAGGGAGTTCAGTGACTAGGAGTAAAGATGTGTTGTACAAAAAGCTCTGCATAATAACGGTACATAAAGAAGGGAAGCAAAACACAAACCATAAAAAAGATCCCTCTTAAGACTAGTCTAGGCAGAAAGATCAACAGTAAGTCACCTGTGTTTTAGGGAATGGTCTTATGTACTGATGAGAGAAACTGAGCTTTTTGGCAAACAAGGTGCTAACTGTAATGCAGATAAACACTGTTTATACTCAAATAAATACTATCTCAACAATAAAGTAAAGTAGAAGTATCATTATGCCGTGAGAGTACGACTTATCACCATGGTCTGGGCAATTCTTCTTGACTTCAGAGCAACTGAGACACCTACCACAACAAACTTAAAACTGTTATTGTGTCAGAAGGTGATTCAATCAAATATGAAAGTGTAATGTCCAAAGGAATTTACAAATGGCACAAGTCTTAAAAGTAAAAAAGTTCATCATATGTGAAAAATATATTGTTTAGCACTGAAATCTAATTCATACACATTATATATTATTTTGATCTTACAAACACACACACACATATATACAGTATATATATACTATATATATATATACAGTATATATATATATACACATATATATACATTCTGTATGTCTGTGTGCAAAAAGGTATGTATGTATAATGTTTTTATCATGACAATTATAAAACACTTCATTCTTTGTGACTGAGAACGAAAAATATTACATTTCCCTTTTAGCTTGGTATTTTAAAATGCCGTCTGAACATTACTTTCTATTATACCTGAAAAAATGTATTTTACTTGGAATTTTTTTTTACTAAAATTTGCAGGATTCTGGACAGAAATCATAGCATGTCTATATGTGTTGCCAATATTGAAAGACACCAAACAAACATAAGTAATTTAAAAAAAAACTAAAAATAAATTTGCTTAGCTGATACTGCTATTCTTCAATGACATAAAGATACTGTATATTAGGTTATAAATATGTAACCCTGACATTACTTCCTAAAAATATGAAGAAATACAAGTAACATAATACCAAAATCTGTTGAAACAGAAAGAAATTCAGATTATAGATATAAAAAAGTATATTGAATACTGATGTACAACTGATGACAGAAAAAAAACACTTTACCTGGTAAGAAAAACAAATACTATTCCCTGATGGATAATTAAGTTGTTGCTGGATGAAATATAAGTGTAGATCTGAACAACGAAGAGTATCAGCCAGAACACGCTGAAGAGTGCAGGAACTGCAAACTGGTTCCAAAGGGAGACACCAAGCGCTAGTAGCCTAGATAGTTCAATCACCTACAGGAAGATGGAAAAAATAAACCCAGCTGTGAAAACTATATATATTTGTTCAATTATAATTTGCAAAGATCTGCAAACTGGGAAATATTTTTTGTTAAACATTCTCTCCTCAGTAATCCCAAGGTCATCCCATTGATCTGGATATGCAATATCTTTCAATATCTTTTTGTACTGGACAACAGAATGATTTTGTTTTTTCATGTAGTTTATTTTTAAATGAAAGACATCAGTAAACCTTCCTAATAACTGAAATAGCACTATGTAGTTTATGGTTGTTTTGCATTGTGTTTCAGTTTAACAAGATGATACACTCCTAGTCATTTTAATTGTTAACTACAATGTCTCGATATGCATGCTTATGAATGTACCTGGGTGTACTAAGATTTACCCCAATACACAACATTTTAAGACTGAAGAATTTTTACTATTTTATTTGTAAAGATTTTTCTGAACTACACATTAAAAACAAGCCATATGAGCACTACGGCTAAACCCTTTGTCTTAAGAGTGCTAATTTTCACATTTAATGTATCCACCCCTTTAGAAAGCACCAAGGAAGCAAAACCAATTAATGGGTTACCAAATTCAGAATATTTAAATATATTTCAGTTTGTGATATGCATTTACTAATGGAAAAATAACACAAATATACGGAGAGAATCTTAAACTCAGATTTTCTTTTTGTAGAAAACATACTGAAGCTCAGCTATTAAAAACGTCCATTGAGAATCAATGTGGCAAAGAAAGCAGCATCAAAATGGAAGAACAAACATGAAAAACCTTGAATTTTTGCCTTCCCATTCGGTACAGAAACAGGCTAAAGATGTTCAGAGTTAGGTTAGCTACAGTGCACTCCAATTCTTTTCATTATTTGTTTAATTCATCCACCTGTTTACAGTTATAAAGATGATGAAATTTACCCTGAAGGTTCAGCAAAAGCAGTCTGGTGTAGTCTAGGAAAAACAGTTTGCCTAATCAAATACATTTGCCACTGCCATAATGCTCTGAACAGCAGAATAAAAACAAAATACATAGCAGGAATAATGAGTTATAACTGTTAAAAAGGAGGGAGGAAACCTCAGACAAGATAAAATGAAATATAAATGCTCTGTAAAATTCACTGTATGCTCTGTTAATATAGAAAAGAGCAATTCACAAAGAAATTAATGGTACTAAACCCCTTTATTTTTTGCAAACCAGCTTAGAAATGTCTTCAAAAACCTTGCACATACTTCAGCATTAACAAGTTGGTGTGAAAATAAACTATTCAAACGTTTTATTTAACAATGTTTTTCACAGAGACAAATGATTAACATTACAGTATAAATACAGTTAACCTCATTAACCATCATCATAATTTTGTATAAGGGGTGGGATGGTGGGATAGTGGCAGAGCTGCCGCCTCACAGTAGGGCACTTATGTTCATGTCCCTGGTGTTCCCTGGATGGAGTCATGTGTTCTCTCGTTGTCACTGTGGGTTTCTTCAAGGTGCTCCGGTTTCCTCTCACAGTCCAAAGACATTAGGTTTAGGTGAACTGGCATTGCTAAATTGGCCCCTCTGTGCGTGTGTGCGTGTGCAAGTGGATTTCACCCTGCGATGGAGTGATGCCATGTCCAGGTGTTGTTAATGTTTAAGTATGAATTCTCTATGAATAAACTGGTTATGAGGCCATGTAAACCCTTAACCAGGTAATGGTTAAGAATTTTACAGTTAAAGCATTTCTGTTGCACTCTGTTGACTTGCAAATGTCTTTGCTTCGCACACACACCCAGCAGCCATGGGAAAAAAACAATGGAAGCAACCATAAAGATAAATTTCCTAAGGCATATTCTTGGGCAATCATATTATTCCTTCTCCTGGTTGAAATAATTTATCTCAATATTTTAGAAATCACTCATTTTCACATTTCAGCAGGACAAGCGCAGGAAACACAGGCTCCATGTCTGTTTTCGTAATCACACCAGTCATTGATGATGTTCAATTCTTTCTTATCATGTTTTTGTGACTTCTAAGTGTTTTGCTTAAAAAGAACTACATAAGTGGACTTGTGTTTGTTATCAGAGTTTTTTTTTAAGAAACCTGCCTTAAACATGTTACTCATCTTATCCTGGTTTTGTGTGTGCATGTAAATATTCTCATTCACTGCAGATCTAAATTTGCTTCAGAGCACAGTGAAATGCTGACTGTGGAGCATTTTAACATTATCCAGAGCATGCATTTAATCACTAGTTTCAGATTCAACATTCTGTTCACAAGGTCTCATAAGTTACAAATCCACTTGTTACTTGGTCTTTAAAAACTGTGGACTAAGTAACACAGTATTCTAGTAACATTTTTGAAAGATTACTTCTGTAAAGCCTAATTTGTTTTCTCATACAACACACTTTTGAGTTTAAGTAAACTTAAAGTGAAACTATACCTTACAGCCAGCCTATTCAAATAGCAGTCCATGAGCCACATGCAGTCTAGAAGCAACTGCTGAGTGGCCCACTGGCCTAGCCTATTGGCCCATCAGAAACGCAGAGAAAAAGCGAGGAAAACACATTTCATAAGCTTTCAGAAATTGCTACATAAATTTCTACAGTAGTACAGACTATGAATGCTATGAATGGAACACTTCGCTAAGTCCTAGCAATATTCAACCCACAAGGCCACATTCAACCCACAATGCAGTGAATTGTTGTGTGTCTGAAAATTGTGGTGGTAGTCAATGATAGAGTTTTTTTATTATTTTGGTGAAGGTACCTCAACCGAAACAGCTGGTCGTGGCATCGACTACATATTAAATTATCGACTACAAATTAAATGATTCTAATGTATAATCAATTGTGCGCCTAGTCTAAGATATATTCCAGTTTCATCAAGTAAGTGTGAATGTCAGTTTTCACAAACCTAATCTAAATGTTACTCCAATGAGAGCCTTGTTACTGACAAACACAGTCTCTTCACTTCACTTCATATGATTGGTTGGCCCTCCACTCACACGCTTCGATCCTGGGGATTCACTGCTGTTATGAGGACAACATTCAATCATTGACACTCAAAACAAATAACTAATTAAAAAAACTTAATTTGATGAACATATACAATTAAGCACTGATTGCTTTGCGGGATGACATAACTTTTATGTAGAATTTAGAGCTTGCTATTAACCTTGGATATTATTCTTCAGTTTTGTAATTTTAAACTATCAAGCACATTATACGGTACAATACACCTATGCAGGTGCCATAATGCTAGCACCACTGCCTCACAATAAGGAGATGCTGGTTTCCCATCTGTATGAAGTTTCTTCCCTGTATGAAGTTTGCAAAGCTTTTTGAGTACTGTAGTTAGTAAAGCGCTATATAAATACGAAGAAATATGCCTGACGATATGTTATGCCTGACAAAATGTTACGTTCTTTCACCACAGAAACAAAACATATAGCGCTAGGACTCTTGGCCTCTATATACTGTCACAGTACCTCAAACTTGATCCAAATGCAATATATGCGTGCTACCATCATTTTATTTACAAAAAGGCACTGCTAATCACAATTGTGGTGATTTAAAATGACCTATGTTCCCTCAAGTGTGCAACAGACATTGTATTCGTATGTGTTATTTACTGTTATCACTTTGATAGCATTGATTGTTCTTTTTCATTCTGTTAAATGTACTTTGTGATGTGCCCAGAACATATGACCAAAATATTTATTTTATTTCAAAAGGGAAACAAATGGCATTGCTAATACTTTGTGCTATTTTGTTTTATGCCTTTATAGATGTAACAAGGTCAGATATGACCAACATGTTTTTTTTTTTTTTTCAAAATTAGAAAAAAGAATCTACCTCAGATTCTGTTCAGTTATAGCTTTTTTAATTGTTTTTTTATGCACTTGTTTTATTTGGTTTTCAATACATTCACTTGTGTGGTTTAAAACCTGCTGCTTACCAGCTGCTGAAAATGTCTGGCCTTGCTAAATTTCTTGGTTTGAAAATCTGGCCCAACTGACTTTATAATTGACTAGCCCAGCCTTACAGTATGCATTTGCAAATGTTTATTCTACACTAAAGCTACCATTATGAAGGAATAATCTGACAGATAATATTTTCAGTACAGTGCAACTTTTAATTTTCTAGAATGTGCAAATCAACATGTAACATGTCGCCATTTTCTAGCACCATGATTAGTGGCAATAATAACATTAACTCAAAACTTCTGAATCCTTACCTCAAAAAAATCTCACAAGACACTTATCATAACACACAATTTTATACCACATAACACACTATACACTAAATGCGACATTATGAAAATATTTTAAAACAAGAGGCTATGTGAATAAAATTATACATTTACAATGCAGACTGTATTGAAGTAGTATGAATTATACAGCTATATTTCTTTTGCCACTGTTCAGTGTAAAATGAAGCATGGTTTACAATTATAGAAGTGTATATTTTTAATGTGAAACCTTTACAGGCATGTAAATGATCTATAAAAATCTTTATATTTACTTAGAATATAAATAACAACCATCTACTACTCTCTGTGTGACCTGCAGTGAATTGATACTAGGTTTTTTCCTATCATGTCCTAAATGCTGCTAAAACTGGCCGTCTTATAGCAATCCTGACTTTGATTTAACATGTTTAGAAAAGGCCAAATGATTGAAAACTCATTTAAATGTCTCAGCACAAACAGAAAATTTCCCTACTCCTGTTTTCTGGATTAAACAGAAGAAATGATCTTTCTTTGTGAGCACTATCTTATTAAAAACAAAACCAATATTTAAGCTTTTCAAACAATTGAAACAATGGTGAAGGACCAATGCAATAAAAGAGGCTTGTAATTTTTATAAAGTGCCCTATATATGTGAGTGTGGATGAGTGTATATGCACTTTAATGGGGTCCTATCCATGACTGGTCCCAGGTGTAATCTGGATGCAGCCACCATAGTCTATGCTTCCTTATAAAAATTACTTTGAATAAGAATAGTCTGAAAATAGGAAAGCTTTAATTCTAATAATCCATGCATCTTTGTACTTAACTAAAAGAAGCACATACAGTAGTCGCCCCACCCTCAAGAACACTGGGGGACACCCAGTAAAATGATCAATTTTCTTAACATTTTATTAGCCATAGTACCAAGCAGATATGTCTGAGCAATACAGGCCAAAAGGCACAGAGACATATATAAAAAGCTGTAGAAAGAAACACAAAAGAAGTATATTAATTACAACATAAAAGGTACAGTGGGTATGGAAATTTTTGAATTTTTGAAACTGTTGCAGATTTATTAAAAAAGAAAAACTGAAAGGGACAGGACGACTGGTTGCAATCGAGGGAAAGATGAATGCAGTCAAGTACAGGGATATCCTGGACAAAAACCATCTCCAGAGTGCTAAGGACCTCAGACTGGGCCGAAGGTTTACCTTCCAACAAGACAATGACCCTAAGCACACAGCTAAAATAACGAAGGACTGGCTTCACAACAATTCTGTGACTGTTCTTGAATGGCCCAGCCAGAGCCCTGACTTAAACCCAATTGAGCATCTCTGGAGAGACCTAAAATGGCTGTCCACCAACGTTTACCATCCAACCTGACAGAAATGGAGAGGATCTGCAAGGAGGAATGGCAGAGGATCCCCAAATCCAGGTGTGAACAACTTGTTGCATCTTTCCCAAGAAGACTCAGGGCTGTATTAGCTCAAAAGGGTGCTTCTACTAAATACTGAGCAAAGGGTCTGAATACTTGGGACCATGTGATATTTCAGTTTTTCTTTTTTAATAAATCTGCAACAATTTCAAAAAATCTTTTTTTTGTCTGTCAATATGGGGTGCTGTGTGTACATTAATGAGGAAAAAAATTTATTTAAATGATTTTAGCAAATGGCTGCAATATAACAAAGAGTGAAAAATTGAAGGGGGTCTGAATACTTTCCGTACCCACTGTAGCTTACTTATGGATACACAGTAACTGCAAAAATTATTTACTCAAACATTAAAGTGTTTTCAGGCTTACCTCAACCAGAAGCAGCTCTCTGTATGCCGTCCTTGCAAGCCTGTAGGGCACAAACATATTGGAAAGCAGGAATACCAGCATCTCAATGCCAACCAGGCCCATTGCAAAGTTGTTTACTAGAATTAGAGTGCCGGGAGGTACTGCACAAAGGCGAGCCAATAAAGGAAGCAGATGAGTTGAAAACAACCACACATGCTTGGTCTTCATGAGAAATGCACACAATGTGCTCAGAATAATCTGACCTTTTAAAAAGAAATAGGGAAAAAAAGTAGCATTAAAAAGCAGTTCAGGGCTAAGTGAACTCATTTTTACTTCTTTAAAAGGCAATTTAGAACAGTATGCAGTGTATATGAAAAGAATTCACACTCCTGGGAGTTTTCACATTTTTTTATTATTCAGCAGTGAATTACAGTGGATGTAAATTGATCAAAAGAAAAAGCCTCTTTAATGTCCAAAGTGAAAATAGATCTATGCAAAGTGAGCTAAATTAACTATGAATATAAAATATAAAATAACTAATGATCACATAAATATTCACTCCTTTCAAGTCAGTATTTAGTAGATGCACTGTTGGCAGGATGACACTGTGTGGGTAGGTATCTAGATATTACAATGCCAAACCCATTCTTCTTTGCAAAAATACTCAAGCTCTATCAGGGTGCACAGAGATTGTGAATGAACAGCCTTTTTCAAGTATAATCATAAATTCTGAATTGGATTTAGATTTGAACTCTAGTTCAGGTTCTCCAGGACACAAATGTTGGTGTTTTAAGGTATTTCTGTGAAACACTGGCCTTATGCTTGGAGGTCTTTTTTGGAAAACAAATCTTCTCCCAAGTCTTTTCAAAGCACCTCCACAGAATGACACTGCTACAGCCATGTTTCATGGGGCTGTTTACCATAACATGCACTGTTTGGCTTAGATCAAACATGCCGTTTAGTCAGATCATCTAAAAGTTCAATTTTGGACTCATGAGACCATAGAACCTTCTTCCAGCTAACTTTAGAGTCTCCCATGTGCTTTCTGGCAGTTTGTTTTAACAGTGGCATTTTTTCACCACTTTCCCACAACGCTATGACTAGTGAATCACTCACACAACAGATATGCAATGTCTCCACTTGCGGCCAATGTTGCTTGCAACTCCTTTAGAATTATTATTGGGCTCTTGAAGGCTTGCATAATCACAAGACATTTTATGGGTGGCCTGCTCGATGCAGGTTGGCAGCTGTATCACACACATATTTTCTTGTATCCATACTTTGACTTAAGTATTTTAGTCACTTTTTCACAGGGTTGCTTTGGGTGTTCTGCTTTGTGCCTAGGTTAGTCCATGAAACTGACCGATCAAAAATTGGACCTTCCAGATACAGATGCATTTATACGACAATATACTGAAAACCACTTGACTACAGACAGTTGATCTCCACTGAAGTAATTTTGTGACTTCTAAATCCAACTGGCTGAATCAGAGATAATTTAGGTGTGTTATATTAAAGGGGTGAATATTCATTTGATCAATCACTTTGTGCTTTATATTTGTAATTAATTCAGATCACTTTGCAGATCTGTTATCACTTTGACATTAGTAGCAGGGTGGTGTACCAAGTCAGCCATCATGGATACAATGACAAGTGAAGCAAAACGACACCTTTCATTGACTAAATGAATTGATTACAATATGTAAGCTTTTGAGGCAGCTCAGGCCCCTTTTGAGCTACCTCAAAAACTTGCATATTGTACGGAGTCTATTCAGTTAGCCAATAAAGGGTGTCATTTTGCTTCACTTCTCACTTAGACATTAAGGAATCGTTTTCTGCTGATCAATGTAAAAAAAAAAAAAAAAACAAATTAAACTGTAATTCAATAAAATGTGAAAACTTCAAAAGGGGTAAATATTTTTTATAGGCAGTGTATGATGCAAATATATAAATTGTAAATGGCTTAAAACTCATGGTACACAAATTAATGCCACCTCTAAATCATTAACACATATACTGTAGATCCATAAATTCACAATTAAAATAAAAAAAAACATAAATCTTAAAGGATTAAATATGCTCTAATCAGCTTACAGTATGGAAACATAAAACTAAGTAACATTATCCGCTTAAGTGTCTCAAAAGCTGTTAACTTCTTTGTTTTGATGATGTAGCGTGATAGAAAGCAATAAGTGAAACAAGAAGACTTTTTTTTTAAATAAGCACGTGATCTATACCAGGACTGAGGCATGACGTACGACGATAACTAAAGTGAGCATTAATTAAGGGTTAAAAATGATTTTTCACGCCTATCTGACAGAACGGTTTTTATATAAAATATTTCAAATGGTCATAAGTAACTTACACAAACACACATTTCATGCACAAACACAAACTTTACGCAGACAAATACAAAAATATAGACACTCAGAAAATTTCATAGGTCACCTTACTTTTGGTTGTGTGCATAAGAAGTGTTTGATTGAGGAAACACTATATAATGTTAAACAGTCACAAACATTGATAAAATGAAAAGTGATAAGAAACTCTTTTGTTTTGCAAAAACGTATATTTTAAAAGATGTCTAGAACACTAGTTTGGTTCCAAAAACTTCTCCAGGAAAACCAAACATTTCATACATTTGTTAAATCCCTACAGTAGCACAGGTTTCAAAATAGTGCAGTTACATAAATAAATGAATGTGTTTCATGCTAACCACAAATACTCAGGTGCCTCAAGGTGAGGTTTGGAAGTTCCTAATCTAGGTTTGGAAAGGCATCTAGCAGAAGAGACTACAGCATGCAAAAAGACCATAAAGCATAGGGTGATAATCAATGGGAAAAGGTGTTGTGCAGTGATGAATCCAAATGTGTTTCTCTAGAAAAATGTAAGCATGTCAGAACAGGCGATGAGAACTACACTGATGCCCATCTGCCACCTTCTGTGAAGCATGGTGGCCACTCCGTCATGGTCTATAGGGGCGCACTTCAGCCAAAGGTGTAGGTGTAGGAGATCTGGTCAAAACTCAATGGAATGATGACTCCTGAGAAATATAAACATATGCTGATTCAACGCAATGCATCTTTAAGAAATCAGCTCATTGATTAAAACAATCTTTGAGGTCAATAATGACACCAAACAAACTACAGACTTAAGAATTACCTGGAGGAGGAGTCTCTAGATAAAACCATTACACAAATAGATTTCCCACATCACAGCGTCGATCTTAACATAATTAAAGCTGTGTGGGATCATTTGTACAGGAAAAAGTACAAAAAAGTAGCCCAAGTCAAACATTTATGTTAAATTCTACCAGATGATTAATTTAGAACAGCACAACTTGGGGGGAAAATATAAATAAATCATGCACAAGACTCCTCCCACAGTTACTGTTTGTGTAGTATTTGATATTTCAGTATCTACTTGGGTTTTGCTCCGAGTACTCTGATTTTTCTCCCTCATCCTAAATACAGACTTGATGCAAATATCAAATAAACTAATAAAAGCAATTCCTAAAGACAAGACATATAAACACATATTCATATGTATCTGCCAACAGTCAACATACATTTAGACACAAAAAATTGTGCTTTAGAAAACACAAAGGTATTTTTTTAATGTAAACACACACACACACATGCAAAAGGCCTTCTCTACCAAACAATTAGGAGCAGGAGAATATGGTTTGTGTTAATCCCAATTCAGGCAATTTAGGCAGGAACAGCAGGTTATCGCCATAGAGTGACTAATGCCACTATGTTTGAGAAATGATGAGGAAGACACTATTTAAGTGAACCCCTCAAAAACAGATCTCCTGCTAGACAGGGAAATTTCAGGGTTATAGTGATAAGTACTGTTGTACTGCAACATTGTCTTCACATGGTACTAGTGATGGTAGACATCACTATTAAAGACACATATAAAATTTGCCAAATTATATTTTAAATCCAAATTGGGTAGCATATTTTGCTCTGAAGTGCTGCAGTGGCTGTATATTTTTTATGAGGCCAATCTGATAATGCATTTTTGAGCCTGTGATGTAGTACTATGGTGTTGTACTGTGTTAGCCATTATGGATGTAATGAGAAATCAAGCAAAATGAAACCTTTTATTGACTAACTAAAATATTACTATATGCAAACAAGAAGGGGCCTGAGTTGCCTCCAAAGCTTAGGTGTCATAAAAGGTGTCATTGTGCTTGACTTTTCATTTGAGCCTCTTATGGAAATTCTTGCTTCATTTTTTTCATGTTGCTCAATTGTAAATAAGCTAGCATAGTAAATGTCAAATGTTTCGACTTATTTGCTAAAACAGACATCACGTGTGACAATCAGATCTCAATGTGAATGACAGCTAACAATTAATACTTTATTATTCATATTATCATAGTCTCACTGCTTCATATGACACTTTTATAAAGAAGACTAACTAAAACACATCGGTTATATCAAAAAGATGAACTCCATGGATGGATTTGTCATTCAAGTAGAATTTCATTAACTTACACAACTTATTTTCTGATCATCAAACTGTCTGGTATACTGTATATCCATATCTGATTTACAAACACCTGTTTTCTGAAATTAACTGGATACAACGAATGGATCAGTTAAAAGTCAGTTTGCAAATGAATAGTGAACATTCACTATGTAAATTTTATTTTGCTAAGTATAAATACTGATTAATAAAATTATCACCTACTTGTAAGTGTAGTAACAAACCGATGAAAAGCCACTGAATCCAGATACACTGCTCCTTCATATCTTGCATGTATTTCCTCTTGTATATAATCCCTATGAAGCCAAAGAGATTTAAATTGATTTAAGGAATAAATAATATTTTAGCATTTATTTTGACCAAACAAGAAGCGAGACAGGTACCATAAGGACTACTTGCTGGGAATGTTCATGTTTATAATGCGTGAAACAATGTTTCATATAAAAATCTCAAGAAAAAGGAGTGGCCCCCAAAGGAGATCATCTTAAGAGGATATCACTGTTTTGGCCATATAACAATCTGTGTTATACTGTATTTTGGTGTTAACAATTGCATATTTTGTGGGTTTATTCATACATATATTTAAATCAATTGCTTAATGGTTATGATGAATATTACTATCTGGTCATCTGCTAAAACTAATATATACGATGTATTTTTTCTTTTCATTTAGTGACCACTAATAATACGCGTTATAATGTACAGTACATACAGTAACTCACTCCTATTCTGATGTGCACTAACAGCCATTCTGTTGTATATTACTGCACACTTACAACATGCATCTATTTCATGGAAAATGCTAACTTACCATTTGAAATTATTGCGTCAAAGAATTATTTTGTCTCTGATGCCTACTCAGCGTAGAAATCAAATTTTTAATTATTGAGGTGTATCGCATGACAACCTTAATTTTATCTGTCACAAACACTTTAAAATTGATGCAATGATGCCACACAAAAACTGAGTAACAGAGCTAAATACTGTGACATATTCAAAAGACATTTATTCTTTGCAAATGAGCAGGTTCACTTGGTATCTGCATAGTATTGACACAGGAGTGGTGTCTGCTAACAGTGCGGCACACTGAAAAGCCTCAGCATAATAAGCTAAAGCTGGTGGTACATTACATGATTTCTAGTTAAAAGGGATGTGAAAGTTTATGATTGCAGTTTCTAATGTTGTCATCAGACTACACAATTAGATACTACAGGGCATGATAAAGTACATTTCTCTTTGACAGCTTTCCAGAACAGATTCACATTTCCAGATCGTTCTGAGCTCACCTCATTACTTTGTCTGGCAGTTAGTAATGTGCTGCCAAGCAAAACTGGGCTGTATGAATGATTTCCAGGTACAGAGAGTTCAGACGCAGTCTCAGACCCTTTATTTATTTCTTCTTACTTTCTTGTATACAAAGGATAGGGAAAGTATTGTAATTGTCCAAAAATTCCACCTTAAGATTTTGATGAATCTCGAAGTTTTAGACCTCAAAAAATACCATATTTGGAATTATGACTGTGTGTCTGTATGTGTACATAAACATGATAACCTGAGGACGCTTTCACTTAGGTCAAACAAATTTTGCATACAAGTATTAGGTACAAAACAGATTTCTATCAGCTTTTAAGCTATTTCCAGTAACCATAAGTGGTACTTCTCTATTCATGGACCTGCAGAGTCCAATTTATTCAACTTTACGATTATAATAATTGTTCAATATATTATTCATTTGATTTGATTTGTTGTTGATAGTTCTTTAAAATACATAATATAAAAATATAATTATTGTCTCGCGGTTTACTCCTCAAATATCCATGCCCATATCTGAATATACGAGAAAGTCTAGGTGAGACCATTTCCGATTTTTTCTATTCTGTCATTGTACGTAAAACATCAGATATCAGACACACAAGCCTCATTCTGTTTACACGGTCCGAAACACCAGTGTAGCTTAATCCTCATGGCTGCATTACTGTACTCAATGGTTAACAACTTTAGTACATACACAGCCTCCCCCTATGACTTAAGGCAAAATTAAACCTGCTTGAGTTTTTTAGGGTGAGTTGTAGACTGATTGGACTGAGTTACTGGGTATGTCATACTAAACAACACGCAGCCATGGGAGCATGCCAGGAGTGCCTCGGACATGTTCAGATTATGTAAATGAAGCCTGCACTGGAAAAGGCCTTTAATGTGACAGAGACTTGAAGCTTCCAGTTTAAAAAAATACTGTCATAACAGGTCACAGCTTAATTTTTTTTCTTGTTTGTTACATGCATGCTTTATGTAAAATAAATATTTCCCCGACAGTTTAATGGCCTTTGCAGGAGTAATGTTGAGGCAAAGCAAGGAAATAAAGTGGAAGTGGGATCCTACTTAAAAAATGTTGACAGTCCTTACTGAAAGCATATAAGCAAGAATATCAGCTACAGTGGGTTCGGAAAGTATTCAGACCCCCTTCAATTTTTCACTCTTTGTTATATTGCAGCCATTTGCTAAAATCATTTAAATTAATTTTTTTCCTTCATTAATGTACACACAGCACCCCATATTGACAGACAAATGAGCAGTGCCTGGTTGTCTCCACACATACTGCTTAGAATTAAGGCCAAAAAGTTCTATCTTGGTCTCATCAGACCAGAGAATCTTATTTCTCACCATCTCAGAGTCCTTCAGGTGTCTTTTAGCAAACTCCATGCGGGCTGTCATGTGTCTTGCCTCTCCTCAGTGTGTGGAGACAACCAGGCACTGCTCATCACTTGTCCAATACAGTCCCCACAGTGAAGCATGGCGGTGGCAGCATCATGCTGTGGGGGTGTTTTTCAGCTGCAGGGACAGGACGACTGGTTGCAATCGAGGGAAAGATGAATGCGGCCAAGTACAGGGATATACTGGACAGAAACCTTCTCCAGAGTGCTAAGGACCTCAGACTGGGCCAAAGCTTTACCTTTCAACAAGACAATGACCCTAAACACACAGCTAAAACAATGAAGGACTGGCTTCACAACAACTCTGTGACTGTTCTTGAATGGTCCAGCCAGAGCCCTGACTTAAACCCAATTGAGCATATCTGGAGAGACCTAAAAATGGCTGTCCACCAACGTTTACCATCCAACCTGACAGAACTGGAGAGGATCAGCAATGAGGAATGGCAGAGGATCCCCAAATCCAGGTGTGAAAAACTTGTTGCATCTTTCCCAATAAGACTCATGGCTGTGTTAGCTCAAAAGGGCGCTTCTACTAAATACTGAGCAAAGGGTCTGAATACTTAGGACCATGTGATATTTCAGTTTTCCTTTTTTAATAAATCTGCAACAATTTCAAAAATTCTTTTTTTGTCTGTCAATATGGGTTGCTGTGTGTACATTAATGAGGGAAAAAATTAATTTAAATGATTTTAGCAAATGGCTGCAATATAACAAAGAGTGATAAATTGAAGGGGGTCTGAATACTTTCCGTACCCACTGTATGTCAAGGATATAACACATCTAACTTTTTAATTAACTTACTGACACACATAGGTTGGGGTCAAAAACACAGAAGTAAACACAACTATAATTTATGATGTGCCTCAGATGTGGAACACTCATGTTTACTTATTCTGCTGTGGCACTGGCCAAGAATTTCAGTACATCACTCCCTGACAGCCTCAGAATGAGATATTTATGATAAACAATGTGCAAGATTTAAGGTAAGAAATCTTTTTTTTTTATTATTAAAATCAAATAACATTCCATACAAATAAGTCAAGTTTTACAAAACTAGGTTCAAAACAAATCAACCCTCAAGGTACGAAATCTGTTAAAAACAAGCTTAACTGAAATGGTCTGTTTTGGAATTAAATAATTTCAAAGAACATTAAACATGGCAGCAACAGCAACATGTGTGTTATTTGGTGAGGATAACAAGTTTATAATTCTTTAGGCAAACCTGTAACAAAAGAAACATTCATGTGGTTCCAATCCCCTAGGCTCAATTCCCCATAGGAAGAAGCACCCTTAATTGATAGCACTAAACTATGTGACCTATCTTGACAAGATGCCAAAAAAAACTTTTTCCATGCAGTTCCTACAGACTATCAAAGGTAAATACAATTAACTGATACTTGCATTTTCATTTCTACATTCACTACCTAAATGTTATGATTAGGCCTTGGTACATATATTAATTTTCAGATTAATCATTATTTTTCGTTTCACGATTCAATATTGATTCTTAAAAGTCCTCATGATCAATCTTGTGAATCTCTATTCTGCTAGATTATTATATGTAGATTTTGCTTATCTTTGTTTTTGCCGTCCAATCCAGCAGATGGAGCTAATGCGCCTGTTAAGGCCTTCTACAGAAAGAGCACTTTACCACTTTGCATAAAATAGTGTGATCTCTTTAACTGAAATCGGCATCTTAGGCACATAAATCAGATGTGTGGACTTACTACAGATTGAAATGGTGCGTTGGTAAAAAAAAATTAATAAAACAATGGATCAAAGCAAAACAATATGTTAGCTGTGCAACTCAGACGTTAATTATTGTTGTAACACAACAAATTTAAGAAATCATTTATCCCGACGTCACCCACAAATGTAATCTCAGTTTACATCCAAACAAGCCTACACTGGAGATGATGGGTAGCTCTAAGCTTCCATTTAATTTGCCTTGTACCAAAAAATTAATACAATCTATAGGAGTTTTAATCTGTAATGATAAAAAGAGACCCTAAAGATAAGAGGCCCTATAATGCACCTCACAAGGCAAAACAAGCAGGCAATTGCTGGAATTTTCAGAGCAGCCTGCAATATGAAAGTGAGAATGTGCTCAAAGAAGCCAACTTGAACTAGGTCCATGATAGCGGTGTTATCAGTCATAATGCCTTGTTCTTTTTCTTTTATAGTCCATTCATTCTATGCCACTATCAAGAAAATCAGCTCTAGATCCTCATTTTAAAATGCTTCCTTTTTGTCTGAGGACTGTCCAGACACATTTTCGAGACTGATTAATGTGACTGCTACACGTGAGCAACTGAAGATACCTGTAACTTGCAGAATAACAGAAAGGCACAACTCTTCCCGCTGTATCTTTAATTTCTACTTATTCAAGATTATTTTAAATGTTGAATAGGGGAATGCATTTGGCTAACAATTTATTTGAAGGGTGTCTACATGGAGATTCATAACATACAAATTAATAACTGAATAACACTTATTATTTAAGAAGCAACATTTGAATATTTTATAATATTCACAAGATGATATAGATGTTTTATAAAGTAGATAACATTGCATTATAATAAACAAGGAGCCCCGCCCCACCCCACCTTTATATGTGTGGACTCTAATATGGTGACACACATGTTAGTTAAGTTATAGTGAATTTGGAATGAGTGTAGTGCTCTGAAAAAGGTTTTTTTTTTTTTTTTAAAAAAGAGAAGTGATATTTTGTTCACAACATTAGTTCAAAATACTAATGTTAACTGTTCATTACTAACAAAGTATTTTTTCCCTAAATGTCATTGTATGCTTATGCATATGTTATAAAGTCACTATGTATACACAATTCAAATAAAGGGTAACTGAAATTTGTCACATTATATTAATGTTTGCTATGCATGGTTAAATAATTTCTAAAAAAGCCACCACTTCAAATATATCAGTACACACTAATTAAATCAAAATAAAATCAATTTCGAATTGGGGCATTGTGAATTGGAATTAAATTGAATCAGGACATCAGTGCTGATACCCAGTCCTAGTTATGACCATAATAAAGTAATAAAATGCATTAGATTGATTTGTTAGGCAACATCTTTATCACTATTACAACTTCTAGAAAATGTTGATATGCACGGAATAGTTAAATACATTACTATTTTATGAAATATCTGTACAATGCATAACAATGGCGTGATTTTTATGAAAGCATCCAGGATGGATTCCTACTCCACTTCTGCTATTGTGGCTAAAAATAATGTAACCCGTATCAAAGCTATTTTGGTGCAAAGGACAAACATGCTCCCATATTAATCAATTCTGCCCCTTAAAACACAATGGTGTGAGCAAAAAATGTTCCCAGAATTAGATGTAATATAATAATGAAATAAAAACATTTGAATATAATTAACATTTTAAAATGTATTATTGTCACTTTCACACTAAACAAAAACAAAGGAAAGTTGTGGAGAATTATTAGATGCCTCATGATTAATTACCATGGGAGGGGGGTGGGGTGGGGGGGGCTTTAACCATTTTCTGTTATAAATGTTTAAAAGTTCAATAAATAGTTTACTGTTAAAAAGGTGACAAATAATACATAGATTTAGCTCAACTTTACAGAGATTTATTAAATAATTTATCTTGTATGAGAAAAGCATTTTACTGTCAGTCAATACATGACATGACCTGTTACTGGGAAGAATTTACACTGTGCCCTTCCCATCACCAGCACACCCAGTGGAGCTACAAGGAAAATCCAAGTGGGTTTCACATGTATAACTGAAAACAGCTAGGGTGTCCTATTACACAGCAGACACCATCCAAATTTTCCACCTCACTGTCCCTTGCTACAACAAGGTTGTTTTAAGTTGAAATCCAAACATAATAAACTTCATGATCAGGTACAAAATTATTTTTTTTATAATAGTTATAGCTACAATTTTTCAATTCCACAGATCAGCTTGGATTTAAAAGAGCATAAAGAATAATTTAATCATTCATGCGTTTAAAAAAAAAAACACATGGATAAAATAATACAAAAGTGCAACTATTGAATCCTACAGTAACTATTGTCATTGTGGTTAACATCGGACTACTGGAGTCAATAAACATCTCCATTCTTTGAATGCATTTTCTCTATATAAAGTAACCTGGAAACAGATTTAAAAAAAGAAAACTGTCAGTGTACTTCTTGTTGTTGCATATACTCTGTTTATGATAAGATGAAATATACAAAGAGTAGGCCAGCATTTTTACTAAAGCAAACTTTGCAAAACAGATAGTCTATGTCATAATTGTCCCAATTTTAGGGGGACCACGAGCATCCTTCTGACCCACTCTTAGTCAGAACATTTGCTTATTGAAAAATAAAATAATTTCCTTCAGTAAGGTACAGTTAACTTTATTATAAACAGAAAGTTAGCCAGATTAAAGTTTAAATGTGAAGAAAACTGAGAATTTGTGAAACAGTATAAATTAAGTTCCAAAGGACATATTTTTCTAGTGAATTTGGTTGGGAACTTATTTTACAATGAAGCACAGTGCCTTTACAACATGCATAGAAAAGATCATCATTTAAACATCAGTAAACAAACAAACAAACAAGTTTTGCATTCAATATCTAGTTTTCAACTCACCTCGAGATCTGATGTCCCACATAAAGTAAAAGGGCAGTTAGAACATACAGGTATAACTTTACAATGTGCCTCAAGGGAAGGAACAGAACTACAACACTGAAGAGATGACCTGCAATGGAAAATGTATTTATCATGATTTATTTCTTGGCAGGAAGACAAAAAGAGGGAAAACACACACAAACAGATAAAACACACAAAAATGGCCACTGAATGTATCTACATTTATTTGTACTGTGCATTGGTATGGTATAAATAGTATCTGACTTGGTCAACTGCAAGTACAGACTTTTGATTTATGTATTTTTAAGACTACCTTTAGTAAACTATTGCGCTACATATTTGTCTAGAAGATTGTAATATATAATTGGTACTTTTCACTGGTTTTTTTTCAGCATTTAAATATACTTAGAACTTATTTTACTGTGTTTCCTTCATTACTAACTTTTTGGCTGCTCCCATTAGGGGTCGCCACAGATAATCTTTTTCCATATGTTCCTGTCCTCTGCATCTTCCTCCATTACACCCATTAAATATCTTTTTTATGTTATTCTCTTAAAAAAATACTGTTTATAACTGTTTCTGTGTTTATACAACCTTAATTAAAAGAATGAACACAAAAAAATTAAATCTGCCTAAAACAAAATTATATTTTATGTAGCTTACATTTGAAATAAATATATATAAAATCTTCATTTGGATCTTGATCTTTGTTTGTCCGTGAATGAATTAGAAGAAGAAGCACTAGATGGCAGTAGAGAGACAGCTAAAACATAGGCATTGCATTAAGAATCTCCTCCAGGCTTATACTACTGAAGACTGTAGTACTCCAGTCACACCTCAAAACACAGACATTCAAAATAAAAAATAGTTGTACTTAAAATTAACTAAAGAGATCTTCATTTAGATCTTGATCTTTGTTTGTCCGCGAATTCCACGCATGCATAGACCACCTTCCATTTTAGTACGTTGTTGTTACTCACGGATGTCAACAATGTGCCGGAATAACGAAAGTGGACAGTGTTACGCTGGTTAGCTCCTGAGGCCTGGTTAGAGAATGAGATTGCCAAAGATAAAAGGTACGTGCCTACGTAACATATGAATGAAAGAAAGACAGTGGGTAAAATGAATGACAATGTAACACCACGTTCCAGAAATTATTATTGTTATGTTGTAGCTGGTAAATGCTGCGCATCTCACAGTTGTACCGCGGGCTTGCTCACATGTCAGTGAAGTGATCCCTATTTATGCTATAAAGAGCCTGGATACCTATATCTCCCCCTTTTATAACCATTGTTCCGTGTATATTGCCTTACTCTTTGGATTGCCACAAAGCAACCTGCGAGATTGGAGAAAGGTTGAGAAGACATCATGAGAGGAAACGATAGCGTCGTGAAAACGAGATGGACTGTGAACGGACAGAAGCAGAAATGCTCCTACACCACCACATAATTACGATTCGGACAGTGATTCCGAGTAGGCCATTCCTATTGAATCAATGTCCAAGGGTTTTCTTTTGTAATTTTGTTTCCCTTATAAAAAATCATAATGCTGTGCGACGAAGGGCCCAGTTCACGACTGGCAGCTGCATTTAAACAGGGAGCCCTTCACACACAACTTTAACACGCACAACGTAGTTGGGCGCACATGGCTAGTAAATAAATAAAATACCAATTTTATTTTTCTAAGAACAATGACTGGAAATAAATTAAACAATTCACTATTAAATAAGGCAAAAACATTTTTCTTAATTATGCAAAATTCAGGCTGTTTGAACTGTGCATCAACTCTGCCTATACCCATATACAGTAGCTATGGAACAACAACTTTGAATACAAGGGGGTAGGAAAATAAGCAACAGTATATTGTCTCTGGTCCAGATTTTGCATATTTTTGCTGGACAGAGCATAGCTGAAATACAAGCATTACCAGGTTTGCACAAACCCCAAACACTGAGATGACCATATGGTCTTTGAGAGATCAATAGTTTACATTACTGTTTCATGGAGAAATTTTTAGTGTGCGATAGGAGTAATAGAAAAAGATTCTGAAGGATCTATATTCAATTGTTTATTTTGAGTTCAATGCATAGTCTTATAGTGGTGATTGTGAGCATAACATACTGATGTCTGATGCATAAATTTTAATTAAAATGAAAACTATTTTTAGCAAGACAGAACAATTTTCATGTCACAATTTGACTTATGCAGTGGCACAGTGAGACCAAAGCAGCTTTTGCCATATACTCTCAGGTGTAAAAGTAAATATGAGATAAAAGCCCGGGACATAATTTTTAATATATTGTATGTTTGTATACATTTTGCGTTATATGTACATGGAGACGATACATACAGTGCATCCGGAAAGTATTCGCAGCGCATCACTTTTTCCACATTTTGTTATGTTACAGCCTTATTCCAAAATGGATTAAATTCATGTTTTCCCTCAGAATTCTACACACAACACCCCATAATGACGTGAAAAAAGTTTGAGGTTTTTGAAAACTTATTAAAATAAAAAAAACTGAGAAAGCACATGTACATAAGTATTCACAGCCTTTGCCATGAAGCTCAAAATTGAGCTCAGGTGCATCCTGTTTCACCTGATCATCCTTGAGATGTTTCTTGAAAATTTTAGACCCATCTCTAACCTGCCTTTCTTAAGTAAAGTTCTGGAGAAGGGAGTCATTATGCAGTTAAATGACCACCTAAATAAACATGCTATTCTTGATAAATTTCAGTCGGGTTTTAGAACAAATCACAGCACAGAAACTGCACTCGTTAAAGTAGTAAATGACTTGCGGGTAAATGCAGACAGAGGCCATTTATCTGTTCTCATCCTCTTAGATCTGAGTGCTGCATTTGACACCATTGATCACAACATTCTTAGAAATCGCCTTAGTCAATGGGTGGGCCTCTCTGGCACAGTCTTAAATTGGTTTGAATCCTACCTGACAGGGAGAAAATTTTTTGTTAGTTGTGGGAATTACAACTCGAAGACACATGATATCCGATATGGTGTTCCACAAGGCTCTATCCTGGGTCCGCTGCTCTTCTCAATCTACATGCTTCCGTTAGGTCAGATTATCTCAGGGCACAACGTGAGCTACCACAGCTATGCTGATGACACACAGCTGTACTTATCAATAGCTCCTGATGACCCTGATTCTATTGATTCATTAACAGAATGTCTGACTAGTATCTCAGAATGGATGATTAGTAATTTTCTCAAGTTAAATAAAGAGAAAACTGAAATTTTAGTGATCAGCAATAATGGATACAATGAGGCTATTAGAAATAAACTGGATACATTAGGATTAAAAGTCAAGACGGAGGTAAAAAGCTTAGGGGTGATTGTTGACTGTAATCTGAATTTTAAATCACATATTAATCAGATCATTAGAACAGCATTTTTTCACTTAAGAAACATAAGTAAAGTTAGACCGCTTATATCACTGAAAGATGCTGAGAAATTAGTTCACGCGTTTGTTTTCAGTCGACTAGATTACTGTAATGCACTCCTCTCAGGACTACCCAAAAAAGATATAAATCGTTTGCAACTAGTGCAGAATGCAGCTGCTAGAATCCTAACTAGGAAAAAAAAATCCGAACACATTTCTCCAGTTTTAATGTCACTACACTGGTTACCTGTGTCATTCAGGATTGACTTTAAAATTCTGCTTATGGTTTATAAAGCCTTAAATAATCTCGCCCCATCTTATATATCGGAATGTCTGACACCTTATATTCCAAATTTTAACCTCAGATCCTCAAGAGTGTCTCCTTAGAATTCCAAGAACAAAACTTAAAAGAAGTGGTGAGGCGGCCTTCTGCTGTTATGCACCTAAAATCTGGAATAGCCTGCCAATAGGAATTCGCCAGGCTGAGTAGAGCACTTTAAAACACTGCTGAAAACACATTACTTTAACATGGCCTTTTTATAACTTCATTTTAATAGTAATTTAACTTAATCCTGATACTCTATATGTTCAATCTCCTCAAAATAACTATTCATGGTGGCTCTAAAATCGGTACTGACCCCTACTCTCTTTTCTGTTTCTTTTTCCGGTTTCTTTGTGGTGGTGGCCTGCGCCACCTCCACCTACTCAAAGCTTCATGATGCTCAAACAATGATGAACGGATTAAAAGGCAGAAGTCTACGTGACCATCATCATCATCAAGCCCTTCCGTGAGAATCCTAAATCCAAAGAGGACTGTTTCATTAATATTAGGTAGAATGCCCAGAGGGGACTGGGCGGTCTCATGGTCTGGAATCTCTACAGATTTTATTTTTTCTCCAGCCGTCTGGAGTTTTTGTTTTTCTGTCCCCCCTGGCCATTGAACCTTACTCTTATTCGATGTTAATGTTGATTTATTTTGTTTTATAATTGTGTCTTTCAATTTTCTATTCTTTAATATGTAAAGCACTTTGAGCTAGTGTTTGTATGAAAATGTGCTATATAAATAAATGTTGTTGTTGTTGCAGCTTAATTGGAGTCCACCTGTGGTAAATTCAGTTGATTTGACATGATTTGGAAAGGCACACACCTGTCTTGAACTCTTTGGTGTGAATGCCAGGCGTCACGTTTGGAGGAAACCAGGCACTGCTCATCACCAGGCCAATACCATCCCTACAGTAAAGCATGGTGTTGGCAGCATCATGCTGTGGGGATGTTTTTCAGTGGAAGGAACTGGGAGACTAGTCAGGATAAAGGAAAAGATGACCGCAGCAATGTACAGAGACAACATGGATGAAAACCTGCTCCAGAGTGCTCTTGACCTCAGACTGGGGCAACGGTTCATCTTTCAGCAGGACAACGACCCTAAGCACACAGCCAAGATATTAAAGGACTGACTTCAGGACAACTCTGTGAATGTCCGTGAGTGGCCCAGCCAGAGCCCAGACTTGAATCCGATTGAACATCTCTGGCGAGATCTTAAAATGGCTGTGCACCGACGCTTCCCATCCAACCCGATGGAGCTTGAGAGGTGCTGCAAAAAGGAATGGGCTAAACTGGCCAAGGATAGGTGTGCCAAGCTTGTGTCATCATATTCAAAAAGACTTGAGGCTGTAATTGCTGTCAAAGGTGTATTGACAAAGTATTGAGCAAAGGCTGTGAATACTTATGTACATGTGATTTCTCAGTTTTTTTATTTTTAATAAATTTGTAAAAACCTAAAGTAAATTTTTTCACATCGTCATTATGGGGTGTTGTGTATAGAATTCTGAGGATAAAAATGAATTTAATCCATTTTGGAATAAGGCTGTAACATAACAAAATGTGGAAAAAGTGATGCACTGTATCTGATTAACTGTAGAAATCAGCCTAGTTGCTGAACAATATATAGACAGGTGACAAGAAAGTCACAAAGGGCAAACTATCCAAACTAAAACAAACCATATTACATATGAAATATAGTAAACCTAGTGACATACCTCGGGCATGGACTGCAACATCTGGAACTGACCCATTCAACTTACTTTAGCAATAAAATAAAAAAATGCAGCAGCATAATCACATAACAAATGTGCAAAAATATGTCACCCATCCATGTTTATAGACTTACTAGCCAAAGCTTTATCATTCATTAAAAGCACTGACAAAAACAGTACCACCAAGTTGTTTGGAATAAAAATGTCACACTTGCAGGGACAATGAAATGAAGACTGATTGGCAAAAAGGAAAACAGAAACCAAAAATGGATACGGCAAAGTTTTGCCAATTAATCTTAACTGGGCAAAACATGATGCACCAGATATTTCATACAGAATTTGAAACATAATTTTACACTTTTTAAATTTCCTTTGAAAATTAAAAAAGTAGGCAGAATACTAAAGATATTACTGTAATATATTAAAATATATGCAGATACACCCAAAACAAACACATATCCACAAAAATTCCCTGACCTGACAATTAAATATAAGAAAACAATAATTATAATGATGATTAACATAAAGAGGAAAAATGATTTTTTTACAGATTCCTGTAAATGTCTCCAAACTTACTGGAAGGCACTTCAACCTACAACAAGATAATGATCCCAAACAGAGCTAAAAAATTGGAAATTCTTGATTGGCTAAGCCAATTACCAGATTTTAATCCAACTGAGCATGCCTTCACATTCTGAAGGGAAAACGTAAGAGGACAAGCCCCCATACCAGCAGGAACTGAAGAGTTGGCTGCATTAGAAGTTTGGCAAAGCATCACCAGAGAAGATACTCAGCACCTAGTGATAACTACAAGTCAGCATCCAAGCAGTCGTTGCAAACAAGAGATTTGCATCAAAGTACTAAACAGACTGCTGTAATATACCTGCCATTGTTGTGTGCCAAAAAATACAGAGCCCTGAAATGGGGGGAAAATATATAATAAAGTGTATCTCAAATGTATGCAAATACCCTTAAATGAAAGTCTGCAATGTCCACTTTAATCCAGGTCTGGGGAGTAGGTTGATAAATAACTCCTTAGTTTGGGGTACTTCTGACTCAGACTCCTTTGTATTTAATATGCTAATATATTTTCTATGTTTATTGAAGGAAGGCTACATACATGTCATTTAACCACAGAACTACTGGCTAGGAAGCTGACTACCGTATTGGCCAGTTTAAACAAAAGACAAAAACACCTGAACACACACAGCACACACCTACACCTACATCGTTACGCTTGTTTACACTCAAATGAACTTGTTAAACACATTATATTTGAAATAAAATGAAAACACTTTTTGTAATGTACCATAATCCATCCATTTTCTAACCCGCTGAATCCGAATATAGGGTCACGGGGGTCTGCTGGAGCCAATCCCAGCCAACACAGGGCACAAGGCAGGAACCAATCCTGGGCAGGGTGCCAACCCACCGCAGGACACACACAAACACACCCACACTAGGGCCAATTTAGAATTGCCAATCCACCTAACCTGCATGTCTTTGGATTGTGGGAGGAAACCGGAGCGCCCGGAGGAAACCCACACAGACACGGGAGAACATGCAAACTCGACGCAGGGGAGGACCTGGGAGGCGAACCCGGGTCTCCCAACTGCGAGGCAGCAGCGCTACCACTGCGCCACCGTGCCGCCCCATGTACCATAATCCAGATTACAATATGTAACTGTCAGGTTGTATAATAGCGCAGCTTAACTTCACACTAGTAGTAACACAACTATGCACTGGGCTTTATTCTTACATAAAAGAAGTACTTAATTATGACTGTTGTTTGTGAAATGGGATATTTGAACCTGCTGTATTTTTTTTCATTACAATTTAAATTTATTTGGAGTCGGAGTTGGTATATTTTTGCCGACTCCGACTCCAGGTACCCAAAATTGTCTCCGACTCCTTGACTCCAACTCCACGGCCCTGCTTTAATCACGTCTGAATTGTTTGATTTGCAACTTTAAAACTATGGGGCAGAGATGTACTGTAAATGAAAGAAAAATGTGTCTTTGTCCCAAACATTATGGAGGGCAATGTTATACAGTAAGTACAGCCTGGGAAAGTTAACAGGTTAATTTTTGCAATTAATGTGGCCTGTTTAACACGTTAAAAAATACTGTTGCATCCTGGGCCAGCTACAAGACAAATGCCTCAAGCAGTGCTTTAAGTGTTTTTTTTTTTAACATTACGAAACAATCATACAAAAACGTGTGAACCTAAAGAATTACATATGCATCCAATACCTTATTTAAGTATATATTACCTTTAAAAATTTTGAAATAGAAAAAATTTTGAAATAGAAATTTCATTTAAAGGTTTAAAGTTTCATATTACACGGTTCACAACAATACGCCACATGTCTGTACATGGCACTGGTGTTCATTTTCTTGATTTACACATACTGACATGGGTGCAGTGGGATGGGGAGGAGGGTTTATGGAAGTCTTGGTGCAATGCTGGAGAGAAGTTGCGAAGTTAAAAATCGCACTCCTTTTTTTCCCATTTAATATTTCTGTAAGAAGAATTAATCTATTTCATATTACATAAGCGCTAAATAAGTTATCTTTGAGTGGCACTTAAACCAAAATAAGTCTGTATTTCCTCTGTATTTAACTCATCGGTCTGCCAGGTAGCTTACAGTGATGACTGCTATTAAAAAAATGATAAGAATCTACAAAACAGATGTGTAATTATTATCCCTACCCATTATTCCAGTTTGTAGTATCTTTGCGAATTTGTGCAAAGAACATAACATAACGATCAAAGTAATGTACGGTGTCCGTTTTTAAGCGAGATAGCAGCTACAGAGATCCTTTTTAGCATGCCAGGAGCAAAGGTGTGGGTAGAGAAGTGTTTTCCAACCTTTTTTCTATGGTGGCACACTTTTTGTAACCCCCCCACAAAAAAAATCACAAGGTACACAATTCTACCAACCACAAAAGCATTATATCTCTTTGACATGCTAAACTGTCTGAAGCAACGGGACAGGGAGAAGCAAAAAAAAGCAGCTTGGAGATTGACATTCGCAAACACAACAGTTAGTGAGCACTTTGGACTCATTTTGCTTACTCATACAGGCGGTCCTCTCTCTGCTTCACTCTACTGACCCAGGGTCAGAGGCAAATAGTTTGCCCACTGGCTTTTGGCTACACCCAAGCAGATGGACCCCCCCGACACATTTCCTGACTGTTAAAGCGCTCTTTAAGTGCCTTAATCAAGGAGCTGCTTTTAAGTCGGGTTCTGCAGGTAGTCCTGTCCTCCTTGGACAGGTCTTGAACAACTAAGGAGCATGTCTCTCTCAGTTCTGGACCCAGGCCACGATGCACCAGTTGAAAAACACTTGTGTAGAGTATAATTATCAAATTGTTGATAGTGATGAACCACTAAGGATGATATTTGCAGAGTTTCAACACAAGTTTTAATGTATGCCCATTTAAAAGATGTGTATTCTTCCAATTAAATCAGTCTTTAGTGGTGCATTCAAAGTAAACAGTGGTTTCAATCATTTTTTACTTTGACATGTCTATGTCTCAAATGCTATGCCAATTTGATAATTTTTTACATTGGCCTCATTTTCTTATTGCCTTCTTTTCAACTTGCCTTTTTTTAGGAAAGTATTCAAATTCATGTTGTACTTGCTTAAGTAGTACTTAAAGTTCAGGGTTAAGGTCAGTGTGTATTTACTTCATGATTTATGCATTAATTTTATAATCACATGATTAAATGTTACATGTGATTAATGACAATTAATTTCACACATTTGTGCGATTAACTAATTAATTTTTTTTTCCAGTCTCAGCACTTACACACACACACATACACATATAAATATATATATATATATATAATATATATATATATAATATATAAATATATATATATATCTATAATATATATATAAAATATATAAATATATATATATAATATATATATATAATATATAATATATATATAATATATAATATATATATGTATAGCTAAGCAAAGCCAATTCATCTAACCAACATTTCTTTTGAATATTCAATAAATTATGTCAAAAATTCAATGGACAAATACCAAGGAAAAAAAAAGGACAACCACAACAAAATACACATATTTAAATAAAATAGAACATCCTTCAATAAAAATTATTTTCTTTTGACAACCTTTGGGTCAGTGACTTTATAAAGTATGTTAAAAAAAAAGTAGATGAGACCAAGTTTGTTACAGTCCAAAGACATGCAGGTCTGGTAGATTGACGATGCTAAAGATTTTCCTCAGTGTATGTGTGGTATGTGTGTCTTCATCCTATGATAGACTGATGCCTTGTACATGATGGTTGTTGGGACTGGCTCCGGCTCCCCCACAACCCTGCTTTGGATAAAGCTGGTTTATAAAATGGATAAATAGTATATAGGTACAAAATATATCATGTATTCAAGTATCAATCTAAGTATATGCTGTATTTATTTAAAGTTTTGAATGCAACATGCAAGTACCTGAGTGAACTAATTAACAGTTGCATAACTGCACACCACACAAGTCATTACGTATATCATAAATAATATTGTATGAACACCCAAAAGGAACTCTAATCACCTGCACTTACCAATATAATACAGGTTCCAGATAACGTACTTGTACTTAAATAGCATGTCTTCATTTTTGGCACGTAATTGCTCCGTGAAGCTGTCAATATCACACTTGTACAGTAAGTCCAGTATAAAAAGACTTGGAATACGCAAAGCTACGTTTGCAATTTCTTCCAGACGTGGCATCTTCGTTTATTAGCTTATTTGCCTCTAATACAAAACAAGTATCTTGACATCGTCGCAGGCAACACGCATGCGCAATCCCCTTCGCCTCGGCTCACTATTTACAATGAACAGCTAAGTGCTGGAATTAAGGCTTGACAAAGATTGTGGGCACTTTTTTCGCATCCGTTTTCCCAGTCTAAGAAACCACGTCATCGTGTTTTAAGGCACGTTACCAAACACTGATCAAACATAACACCAAGGTGCAGAACCGCTCCCTCTTTACAGTTACACGTTTGTTAACTCCACAAGTGCACACATCCAAGACAGCCTCTGTTTTGTGTCTATTATCCAGCTGTTACTTATAGATATTTTTATAACCTCTCCACTTCATTCTGACATTACTGTCAATGACAGCGATGTTCAAAGCCTCTTCTAATAACTGTTTGCTACATACGTGCCGCCATAATTGTGAACTTTCACCTCAAGTTGGTCACCAACACGTGTGAACATTCGCAAGAGACGGCAGAATGGGGGCGGTGCCAAAGAGTCGATCGTCGGAGCGGTGATTGGTGAAAAATTACCGGCGTGCTACGCCCCTACGAAAAAAAGTAGGAAATTATTAGTTGGAGAATAAGGATATGTGTAGTGCTACTCTTAAGGAATAATTGATAGGAGACCGTAAGAAAAATAAAAAATAAATTAAAAGTACAAGCAAGAGAAGAGAAAATGTTACGACAGAATGTGTACTAAGCGAGACAAGCAAAACGTGGGTCTAGGTGAGAAAAAGGCAGGAAGGTTAGTTAGGCTACATTTTGCTTAGCTATTTTAATGGGGTACAGTGTGATAAGCGTTGCCAGATTAGCCATTTTCGTGTCGTGTTTGGTTATTTCTAAAGCTGTTTTGCGTTGGACGCGAGTCTTGATTTTGATCGTTTTTCATGTAAATGCCGTTTTGTAAAAACAAAAGCAAGTTTATTTACATTTCCTCGCCCCTTTATCCTGTATGGGAAAAAGCTCTGGCGGTGAAATGTTACACAGCTCCATTCATTTAAAGTATTATTTTCATTCTTCAAATGTTACCCTTCACTGAACAAAAACAGAAGTTCACGCTGAATGTACAGTAAATTGGTTGTAATTGGTACTCCTGCTTCTAAATTGGTTTTGTCAGCAAGTCCCCCCAACTCTATCCAAATGCAGCCTTCAGCAAATGTCTAAGGAACTGAGATCCAAGCATTAGTGTTATGCAAAACGATTCTTTTCAGTACTTTGATTCATTTAGTTCAGTTCACCAAATGACTGGAATCTGATTCACTGAATCTTTCATTGCAAAAACAACAAGCACTATTCTAGTTTAAATTCCAGTATCATAACAGTTTAACAACTTTAACCGCCGAACAATATAAAAAGTAGGCAACAAGATAAGCAATTCACACATAATAATAATCATCTTTATTGAATTTTGAGAGTACTGTAAATAAAATTTCAACAATAAGTAGGAAAAAATCATGCAGACAGAACCTTAAAATAGTGCCCACATCATGATTAAAGAGAACATTGAAATATTGATTTCAGTTTTGGATTGATCTCCCACAATTTCCTTCTTTTAAATCTCATCCTCTGATGCTATCTCCCATACATGTATCAGTGAACTGAACTGAGATTCAGTGTACTGTGAAATTCTTGTTAGCATTTCATGAATGAACTTGCAATGATGGTTCTCCAGATCAGCAGAGAGCACACTGGTCCATTCAGTAAGTCAGTGTAATGGCATGGTCGTAGTCACTCAGTCAGAGGGAACCAATCAATGGGAGGTCCTTGGTGTCATCTGCCAAGTCAGTGATTGGCTAGTTGTCGTCATGACCGTTTTGCTGAAACAGTTTACTGATAGACTACTTCCCAAGGACATCAGCCATTTAAGTGAAGTTGAGGTGATAGCTCATTCCTCGAAAAGATACGTTCTTTCATGTTATTCTACCAGTTCATTCATTTAAAGACCAAGACAAGTACAAAATAACCAGTTTGTTCATTTATGGCACATCACTACTCTACTTTGCTTCAGAATGCCATCTTTTCCTGCTCATCATGTGTTAAATAGGTTTAGGGATTCCCTTAATTATTGGTCTTCTGTACCCTTTATCATTTCACCCTGTTTTACTAATTATTACAATATACAGTATATTGTGCACTGCTTTATTTAGTTAAAGGCTTTCACTTTCTCCCCCACCGAAATTTTGAACTAAAGTTAAGACCCTTCTCTTGGTTTCTTTGAACCTCGAAAAGCCCAGCCATTAAACATCCTACCCTGATTTAAAACAGATCTGAAGCAGTGGTGACCTTGCCAAACCTTCTTCATTGAGCTTAATCTAATTCCTAACTTCCCCATCCACACTTCCTTTTTCCACTGTAAAAATTAAGACTCATTTTTGTAAATCTGGTCTTTTAATGTCATATGCCCTTAAAACCTGGCATTAGTTGTGTGAGACATTTAGGTTCCAGGCAAAGCTGCCATTCTCAGAATCCCATCTTTCATAATGAAGCCCTTAGAATTGGAGGTCATCCGTTTTGTTTTTCCTTCCTGGACACTAAAGGGTATACAAACTCTGGAGTGATATCTTTAACAGTTCTGGGCTCCTGATCATGTAAGTTTTCTGTCCCGTCCACATCTTTTTTCTTTTTTCTTTTTTCTTCAATTAAGATTAGTCCTGAAATCATGTGGTGTCCCATTGTCCTACTCGCCTAACCACATCCACTGTACAAAGCATTTCATTCTCACTCTTTGATGAAAAAACAGTCCCCAGATTTCATGCAACCTTAACTGGGGATTCCTAGCCACTTTTCTCTATTTGCTCTTGTGACCTCCCTTCTGCTCAACCCCTATCCTAACATTTTATATTTAAAAATATCTTCTTGGCCTCTAAAAACCCAGCCACCACCATGTTCAGTTTAAACTGTTATGATGGATGGCCAGGGTCCATGCCTGGCCGGGACGCCCCTTCACCACATCTGCCAGGGGGACAAGGCTGGGAAACCCAGTATCTCCCCCTGGGCGCTAGATGGCAGCCACCCTGTGTTGCAGCGGTGCCTCAGACTCCCCCAGAGCTTCATGGGGGTTGGAGTTCTGTGCAGCTCTGTGGGGTTCCACAAGTGCTGCCAGGGGGTGCTGCAGCAGGAGCTGCTGGCCCCTTTTGGGCACTGGTTTCGCCTTACCCAGAAGTGCAGCTGGATGCTGCCAATCAAGCACCTGGAGCACTTCCAGGTACCCAATAAAAGAGAGCCAGTTACTACCATTCAGGGGCCAGAGTCGGGTGGAGGTGGACAAGGTTGCCTGGAAGGAGTGGTGGTGCCAAGGAAGAAAGAAGGAAAGTGCTTGGTGTAACTGGTGTGTGTTTGGGACTGTGTATTGCCTGTGGGGTTCTCAGGGAAGACGTGCCCCACAGGTGAAGAAAAAATAAATATTTGTTTTATTTTACACGTGCCTCCCGTGTCAAATCTGTTTCGGGTCAGGCACTATATAGTATCCTTCTTACACTGTTTATATCTTACACCACAGAAACACTTTACAATGGGATTCACTGACAGCCCTTTGTGGCATCTGTGTTCTCTTATAGCTCATGATACATTCTTTCACATGTTTTGGGACTGTCGTCCAGTTTTCTCACACTGGGCTTTTGCCTGTAATTCTGCATCCAAGATCCTATCCTTGCATTTACCTTTTCTTCAGCATTTCCTTCTTATCCTGGATCTTTCTGCATTCACTTCTTCAACAAAGGCTTTTCTCTCTGGACCCCATTGTTGCCAAACTCATAGTAGCTTCCAGATGGAAGGATCCAAACATTCAATGGAAGGTGGTGTGGGCACCAGTTGGGGGTGCTATACACTCTGAATTTTATCTTGTTCCTGTTGAGCTTTGTTTCTTTGTTTTTCTTCATTCTAATAAAAATTCTATTAAAAACAAACCTGAAGTTGACATCAACTATCTTAAATAAATAACTTTCTATTTTCCTTCACTAGTACGTAAGACTAGATCTATATAAAATGAAGAGGATACCCCTCTAAAGTAAATGTTCATATAGAGTTTATATATATTTCTTTAAAAATAAAATTTAATTCAAGACTCTATACATTTTAAAATGTCCATCATTATGTGAAAATAAAATTAATAAAAAGTATTGCTGGAAAACTTAAAGTAAATATTTTACTAGACTTTCAATTTGTAACAAATTCTAACAAAAACACAAAAGCACCTTATAAAATAAGATTTTTTTTTTGTCTGAACATAAACAAAACCATGCATATAACCTTTTTTTAAAAAAATCATTAGTAAATTCTCCTCTGCTCAAAAATAAGATATCTGAGAAGAGTTTGGAGGTTTAAAAATTTAGCTGATATGCACATTTATATATAAGATACAGTACGTCATAGTCCAGGTTTTGTAACTTGACTTTACACTCTTTAATCTCAGCTTAGTTTATCTCCACTAACTTGTAACTTCATCATTTAAAGTATGAAACCTGTCAATTTAACAGATTGTTACACTTGATTGTTGCACTAGTGGCCTTGCAGGCATAGTCGGACCAACATGTTAAATAATGCTACCTGAGGCAAAGGCACATTTTTGCCACATTAAAAAACTTACTAGTCATGAGACAATATACATAATCCTACAGTATACAGTATATTGCGATATTGACTTTGCCATACAATACTCACACAATACTATGCATTGACAGAACAACAAACTAAATAATAAATAATATAAATTATTTTTAGAAAAAATAAAAAAGATTAGCTTTAAATATATATTATTTCTAGGAAAAATAAAAAGGATTATCTTTAAAACAATACAACATGCAAAATAGATGTTAAAAACAATGAAAATGTTACAACAACAACAACATTTATTTATATAGCACATTTTCATACAAAAAGTAGCTCAAAGGGCTTTACATAATGAAGAAAAGAATACAAAATTAAAAATTAAAATAAGACAACATTAGTTAACATAGAAAAAGAGTAAGGTCCGATGGCCAGGAAGGACAGAAAAAACTCCAGACGGCTGGAGAAAAAAAAAAAATCTGCAGGGGTTCCAGGCCACGGGATCACCCAGTCCCCTCTGGGCATTCAACCTAATATAAATGAAATATTCCTCTTTGTAGTTAGGGTTCTCACGGAGTCACTTGATGTTGATGGTCATACAGACTTCTGGCTTTTAATCCATCCATCATTGTTGGAACATCACGGTGCTTTGAGTAGATGGTGGTGGCGCAAGGAAACAGAAGAGAGAGTAGGGGTTAGTACAGGTTTTAGAGCCACCATGAATAGTTATTATAATGAGTTGGATATACAGAGTATCAGGATTTTAATTACAGTGAAATTATGAGAAGGCCATGTTAAAGTAATGTGTTTTCAGCAGTTTTTTAAAGTGCTCCACTGTATCAGCCTGGCAAATTCCTATTGGCAGGCTATTCCAGATTTTAGGTGCATAACAGCAGAAGGCCGCCTCACCACTTCTTTTAAGTTTTGTTCTTGGAATTCTAAGGAGACACTCATTTGAGGATCTGAGGTAACGATTTGGAATATAAGGTGTCAGACCTTAACATTCGTCAATGTTTTTGTTTGATTCCACCCCCAGACAAAAAGTTTTGTGGTTATGAAATTGAATCTATACTAATAAAAGGCAAAGCCCTCACTGACTCACAGGTTCAAGGTGTGGGCTGATGACGGTACAGGAGATAATTATACTACACAGGACCACTATAAGAGTGAAATGCTTAAGCCTATCAACTATGTTTCTGCATGTGAGTTGATGGCTGCCGCTGAATTGTTCGGTTGTCGCTTTCAAGTGTACCGAAATGGCCAAATATTTTACACCTTTGGAGAACCGCCAATGCCTCTTAAACATCTGAGATTCACAGGTGACGATTTGAGTAGTGGACACTTTGATGTTTATGAATGTTTCAACTCTCAAAAGCTGGATGTGATTTTATCGT
This sequence comes from Polypterus senegalus, assembly GCF_016835505.1. Classification (NCBI taxonomy): domain Eukaryota; kingdom Metazoa; phylum Chordata; class Cladistia; order Polypteriformes; family Polypteridae; genus Polypterus; species Polypterus senegalus. Next base: position 205,773,935 of record NC_053157.1, read on the forward strand.
TGAAACCGGTTGCGTGCTTACAACGCTTGACAGATGCCGAATGTCACTTCAACACAAGTCCTGCAAATACTGTTGTAATTGAAACAAATCATGAAACTCAAACCGATTATGAGAGCAGCAATCCAAGCTGTGAGAAAACAGTAAAAAGGAGGTGTGTCAGACGTCATTACATTTTCTGATGCAACTAGATGGAAATAACTTTGTGACGCTGCCGTCAAATACTCGCAGAAAAATCCACAAGTTAATAGACATGCTGTCGCTAAATACTCACTGGCAAATCCACAACTTAATAGAGACGCTGCCGCTAAATACTCGCAGGCAAATCCACAAGTTAATACCGGGAATGCCTGTTAAACATCTTATATTCACGAGTAGTGATTTGGGTAGTGAACACTTCGATGAATGAAATCTGTTATCTTTACAACGGTTGACAAACACGGAATGTAACTTGAGCACAACACGTCCTCCAAATACGAACCTGATTGAAAGAAATAATGATAATCAAATCCTTGATGACAGCAACACTCATAACAGTGACAAAACAATTACATTGACAGTCATGTTACGTTATTTTTAAAATGTTTCCTTTTCTTTTTCATACGTTCTTTAGCACACTACTTCTCCGCTGCGAAGCACGGGTATTTTGTTAGTGTGAAATAAAACTTGACTGAGAAAACTTTTTCAGTCTTCAATAGACCACAGTCAGTATTTCAATGACTTTCTTACTGGCCCTCACTCTGTCAAACCTGCAGCACAAAGTTTTATTGATACTTGCCCAACTTCACTGTTTGACTTCTGTATCTTGTAAACTCTCTTCTAGTTTCACTAGTCCATCTAGGCACTGGATTTTATTTCGTATTTAGCTGATTGTAATTTCTGGCAACAAGAAGAATAAATATTTTGGTATGGTCAGAGTTGCCCAAAGGATAAATATCTAAGATATCGGTGCTGTAGTGATAAAGACTTTTTATCAGCAACTGCTTCTATTTGGGAAGCTAATATACCAAAGTGGTAAACTTATCCAAGGTAATACCTGGGAATCTGGGTATTTTTTTTTTCAGCAGCTGAGATTTGATCTGCTAAATGTTGCATTGCAATATGGTAGCAATTGATTGAGGGTAACATAAACTTAAATTACAGTGATGGATGCAGAATCTCTCAACAGATACAATAGTTTGTAATTCCAGATAAGGTGAGTAGCTTCTTTCCATTATTTTGACATCTGCATGCTTTATATTGTTAATAAAGAAACACAATCTCCATTAAAGAAACAGACTCTACAACCTTTAAATTAGTTGCGGAGATCAAAGCCTTAGTCATTTTATATATATATATATATATATATATATATATATATATATATATATATATATATATATATATTAGTAATCTGTGTTTATGTTGCACTTATTTATTTCTATAGCCATGTAGGAAAAATGAAGCACTTTAATGTTGTTAATTGGTTACAAATGTAGTGTACATGATAATGTTGTACTGTAGTTCTTCTTTCCATTATCAGTTTTTGCATCTGTTAGATATTCATTTGTCATAATTAAAGGAAGTAACTGTAAGTCTGGTTAATATATATTCTCTCTGAAATGTGTTAAGTACTTGACACATGTCCTTGTTAACATAATTTATATACTATAAATATTTTTCACAAATTCATTTTCATGTTGTTTAGGTTATTGTAGTCTTTATAGTAACCCTTGGTACACAGTTTCAGTCACAAAATGTTTCCTACTCTAACCCCTGAAATCAATACTGAAGTATAGAATGGAACTTGTGAATTTATTTACAGCATTTATGTTTTTTGTGATTAATAGCTGATTAGGTAATTAATTTAACTGATTTTTAATCACATATACCACTGACAAGTGTGTGGCATTGATGGTAAAGACAGTAATCCAAACATTATTTGTTTTTTAAAGTCGATGCTTAAATTGCCTTTCACCATACCCATGTTATCTTGTACTTAATCCAGGACACTTAAAATTACCTGTAAAATAAACCCACCCGTGTTCTTTATTCTGGCAACAAAGCCTCTCATTTCAAATGGTGGGAAAACATCAAAGTAACAGTTGTATAACTGTATAATATGGATAGATGCAACAAGTATTGAGAATTTGAAATTGAATAAAGTTTGCATTATAGACACATTATTGGAATTCCTTTTCGAAGCAGTGATTATATATAAGTTGTTACTTTCACAGTCCTTGTTTAATAATAATAATAGTAATAATATTTTTTTTACATTTATATATAGTACTTTTTCTCACTCCTCAAAGTGCTCTCCACAAAGAGAGGACCCGGGAAACAAACCTACAATCTCCTTACTGCAAAGCAGCAGTGCTACCACTGTGCCACCTGCATGAATCCTTTATTTCTGTTTTTATATGCTGTCAAAGTTAACTAGGCAATGCATCCCAAAGAGGGTTTAGACCCCAGGGACTTGCAACAGAAATGACATATCATTCTAGTCTCGCTGAAAATAATAACTGCCATTCCTTGTGTGCGAGTCATCATGTATCTCATTTGGCTTCATTTTCTTGCTTTATCAAGGGTGTCATCACTTCCTAGTCTGTCGAATACGTTGAGTATGCATGGGTCAGAGTTGCCCTAAATATACGCACGTTCCCTCTTCAAGTTTTGTTTTATAAATTGAGCCTTTTTTATGCATATACAAGCTTTATAAATGAGGCCACTGGTCTTAATTTTGGAATATACATTTAGGTTGAGAATATTTTATGTTACTTTACACAAGCTGTAATTTGTTTTATTTCTATGTATTCCAGTGAAGGTCTAGTGACTTGTGTTTGTAGAGTAAACTTGTCCAGAAATTATATATTATTGTAATTCCATTGAAAGCAACAGGTTTGGCACCTGATCTTAAATTCACAATGTGCACTGAAATTGTGTCTTTTCTTTCACTTTTCATAACTTGTTAATATTACAATTCTGCACTTCCTTATGAAAGCGTAGGAACTCAAGTTTTAAAAATCGGTTCAGTTGTGCAAAAATTACATTCTATTCTAATTAATTTTAGAACAATGAGTTGGGCCCATAATTTTTAATTCACAACTTGGAGTAAATTTGTGTGTGTTTTTTAACTTCTCATAACACATCAAATATTACACTAATGTACATGTACATTTCTGAGAAGATAGAGTAATTGAGAATCTGTAATGCAATAAAACTGTCCATAAATTACATCTCCTTTGAATTCTTCTTGAAAAGGCAACTTTGCGATCTGGTCTTGAATTCACAACTCTTGCTTAATTTATTAATCTTTTATTTCAGTTAGACAATAATTCAGAGCATACATTTCTTTGTATTTGAGTAATATATATTGAGTAGGAATTGGCAATGTTGTAAACATTTTGGGATTATATGCCGTTCTGATTCTTTTGAAACAGTAAAATTAGTACCTATCATGAAAATGTAATTTGTGCTTATTTGCTTTATTTCACTTTTTACAGTCTGTCAACATACATCCCAATAAGGGTATAGAAACTGAAGTTCAGCAAAAGCATGGCAGTGATTTGAAATGATATACAGTATTATTCTATTTCCCTTTAAAACATCAATTTCAATGCCTGACCTTGACTTTGAAACCTTTATTCAGTTCTTTAATTAAGTATTGATATGTTCTCAAATATTGCACTGGCATGCACTGTTGTAAAAGCATGGAAGCTGAAGTTGCAAGTTATCTGAACATTTCTTAACTTCTCAAATGAATGATGTCTTAAGGAATGATTAACTTATATAAGAGCATAAGATGGATATTATTTGATAAATAATAAAATGGCGGTCACATGGTGGGAAGAAATAAAGTTCTTCTGGGCTGATGAAGAAAAGGAGAAGTTTTTACCTGACCCAGAAGTGATAGAAAGTCACATGGACTGAGGGACAGAAACACTTCCAGGTCATGGACTATAAAATGATTATGGGAAACCCCAGAAGATTGAGCTGAGCTGGGTGGAAGGGTGGCAACGCGTCTGGGAGAGTGGAGGATTGGTTTTGTTTATTTGATTATTGTGATTGTTATTGGAGTATTGTGGAGAGGAGGGTGCTTTGTGCACTTTATTATTATAATAAATATTCATCTTGGACTTTTTACCTGGTGTCTGACGTGTGGTCTGAGGGTTCAAGGGGTCAAGAAAACCCCAATCTGCCACAACATCTATAAAAATGAAAGGTGTCACAATGCGGTTTGCTGTTCAGATTCACTGAAGGGCCAGATATACTCAATATTTTGCTGCAAAGGTTAGACTTATTATTGGAGACATGATTGAGGCATCAGTTTTTCCCTACTGCACTATAGGCTTCTCATTCTTGGCCTGTGTACTCTTGGTTCCTCATCTACTATATCTGTTCAGATCAAAATTAGAAAATATAGTATGGTTAGTTCTTATGTTAATTTTGATCTTACAGTCTGTGTTAATCTGTACATATAATTCAAAGTTGACTGACTGCCTGCCTGACTCACTCACTCATCCATCAACAAAAACACCATTTCCCATTTAGTTAAAAAGCTGAGATTTGACAGGGTGGTACATTAAGGGCAGTAGGCATCTACTAATGAAGAACATTTCAATATATCAATATTAAAGGGTTAAACACAGAAGAATGAAGTATCCCAAAATCTAAAAATTACTTTGACAAATTTCATTGAAATTTATAGACATTATAGAAACCAGGAAATTAACTGCTATTTATTTGTCGATATTCATTAATAATAATACTGTAGTAAGTAGGCTATGGTAATGTACCTATCCTTTTTTCTGCTGAGCACTGAGAAGGAATTGAAAAGAAAAGTGGCTCAAATGAAGACCTCCTGCAGAAGGGAATTGGAAGGATGAAAATTCAGCTGGAGTGTGGAGTGAATAGTTTTGTCCTTCATGGATTGTCGATCATACCTATATCTATATGCTTTGAAATATGGATGGGGAAAAATTTACCCCTTGCTAGTAATATTTCTGAGAAGTATGGTGTCCCCTTAGGCTTAGATTATGATGTAATGCTACCCTTGGTTTAAAAAGCAATTGCTGGGTACAACACAAGCCAGGAGCAACTTCCTGCCTTCTTCTGTTTAAATGTGTGTGCAGCTAACAACAACAACAACAACAACATTTATTTATATAGCACATTTTCATACAAACAGTAGCTCAAAGTGCTTTACATATTAAAGAATAGAAAAATGAAAGACACAATTATAAAACAAAATAAATCAACATTAACATGAATAAGAGTAAGGTTCAATGGCCAGGGGACAGAAAAACAAAAACTCCAGACGGCTGGAGAAAAATAAAATCTGTAGAGATTCCAGACCATGAGACCGCCCAGTCCCCTCTGGGCATTCTACCTAACATAAATGAAACAGTCCTCTTTGGATTTAGGGTTCTCACGGAAGGGCTTGATGATGATGATGGTCACGTAGACTTCTGCCTTTTAATCCGTCCATCATTGTTGGAGCATCATGAAGCTTTGAGTAGGTGGAGGTGGCGCAGGCACCACAAAGAAACCGGAAAAAGAAACAGAAAAGAGAGTAGGGGTCAGTACGATTTTAGAGCCACCATGAATAGTTATTTTGAGGAAATTGAACATATAGAGTATCAGGATTAAGTTAAATTAAGATTAAAATGAAGTTATAAAAAGGCCATGTTAAAGTAATGTGTTTTCAGCAGTGTTTTAAAGTGCTCTACTGTATCAGCCTGGCGAATTCCTATTGGCAGGCTATTCCAGATTTTAGGTGCATAGCAGCAGAAGGCCGCCTCACCACTTCTTTTAAGTTTTGTTCTTGGAATTCTAAGGAGACACTCATTTGAGGATCTGAGGTTACGATTTGGAATATAAGGTGTCAGACATTCTATATATAAGATGGGGCGAGATTATTTAAGGCTTTATAAACCATAAGCAGAATTTTAAAGTCAATTCTGAATGACACAGGTAACCAGTGTAGTGACATTAAAACTGGAGAAATGTGTTCGATTTTCTTTTCCTAGTTAGGATTCTAGCAGCTGCATTCTGCACTAGTTGCAAACGATTTATATCTTTTTTGGGTAGTCCTGAGAGGAGTGCATTACAGTAATCTAGTCGACTGAAAACAAACGCGTGAACTAATTTCTCAGCATCTTTCAGTGATATAAGAGGTCTAACTTTACTTATGTTTCTTAAGTGAAAAATGCTGTCCTAATGATCTGATTAATATGTGATTTAAAATTCAGATTACAGTCAACAATCACCCCTAAGCTTTTTACCTCCGTCTTGACTTTTAATCCTAATGTATCCAGTTTATTTCTAATAGCCTCATTGTATCCATTATTGCTGATCACTAAAATTTCAGTTTTCTTTATTTAACTTGAGAAAATTACTATTCATCCATTCTGAGATACAAGTCAGACATTCTGTTAGTGAATCAATAGAATCGGGGTCATCAGGTGCTATTGATAAGTACAGCTGTGTGTCATCAGCATAGCTGTGGTAGCTCACGTTGTGCCCTGAGATAATCTGACCTAACGGAAGCATGTAGATTGAGAATAGCAGACCCAGGATAGAGCCTTGTGGAACACCATATTGGATATCATGTGTCTTGAGTTGTAATTCCCACAACTAACAAAAATTTTCTCCCTGTCAGGTAGGATTCAAACCAATTTAAGACACTGCCAGAGAGGCCCACCCATTGACTAAGGCGATTTCTAAGAATGTTGTGATCAATGGTGTCAAATGCAGCACTCAGATCTAAGAGGATGAGAACAGATAAATGGCCTCTGTCTGCATTTACCCGCAAGTCATTTACTACTTTAACGAGTGCAGTTTCTGTGCTGTGATTTGTTCTAAAACCGACTGAAATTTATCAAGAATAGCATGTTTATTTAGGTGGTCATTTAACTGCATAATGACTGCCTTCTCCAGAACTTTACTTAAGAAGGCAGGTTAGAGATGGGTCTAAAATTTTCAAGAGCTGAGGGGTCAAGATTATGTTTCTTAAGTAGGGGTTTAACTACAGCAGTCTTAAGACAGTCTGGGAAGACCCCAGTATCTAGTGACGAATTTACTATGTCAAGAACATTATCAATTAGCACGCCTGATACTTCTTTGAAAAACCTTGTTGGTATCGGGTCAAGGACGAGGTGGAGGGTTTTAATTGAGAGATTATTTTTTTAAATCAGGTAAATCTATCCTAGTGAAAGAGTTTAATTTGTTTATAACAGGATGCTGGGGTTTAGGAGGATCCTTAGTGTTGGAGGGATATACTATGTTATTTCTAATATCATTAATTTTTGATTGAAAAATACAGCGACAGCCTCACAGGTTTCACTGGAAGCACTTAGGAGGCATTCCTTTGAGCTACCTGGGTTTAGTAGGCGATCAATTGTAGAAAATAAGACTCTGGGATTACTAGCATTGTTATTTATAATCTTGGAGAAATAGCAGCGTCTCTCAAGACGGACAGTGTTATTGTATTCTGTTATTTTGACTTTTAATATTTCGTGGTGGATAGTAAGTTTAGTCTTCCTCCATTGACGCTCAGCTCTACGGCATGTTCTCTTTAAATCAGACACTCTTTGGGTCTTCCATGGTATAACAATGCTAGAAGATTTTTTCACTGTCTTGTCAGGTGCAACTATGTCAACAGCAGCTCTTACTTTAGAATTAAATCTTTCCACCTTACTATTCACATTATCCTCGCTATTATAGCTGGCACTATAAACGGACTGATTGCTTAAAATGTTTGTAAGTTTTAAAGCTGCTGCGAATCAAAGAAGCGTTTTTAACAATATGCTTCTCATGAGTGTTTTTATCATTATTTCTATATTAAAAAGTAGAAGAAAATGGTCTGATACACCAATATCAATGATCTGTTTTATATCAACTTTCAGTCCTTTAGTAATCACTAAGTCTAAATCAGCTAAGTTAAAAGGTCCCCCACACACCACACAAAACAGGGTGAGGGTGGACATTGTTCGTTGTTCACGATATTGTTTAGTTTCACCTGTTTTTCTGTACAATACTTCAAGTGTCCAGTTCATTGCATTTGCCATTTACTGTAAATGTGTAACCTGTAAACATCTACTGTATATTGTATGTAAAAAGTTAAAGTATAACACAATTCAGTTTTATATTGCTTTTGATCCAAACATTCCAAAACTTTGTAAAGGTACAAGATTACAGATCAAAGCATTTCAAATCTGATTGAAACTACACTTTTTACAAGATGTGCAACAGGGTGAAATTATATTTATCCCCTAAATTCCCATCATTTCTACTAATTACTTGTTTAAATTCAAAAGAAAACAGTTTCCCCTAAAACTGAAGCTATGGTCGGTTAGTAGCAATAAAACAAATTGATCTTCAGTGGAATGTAAGTATGTTCAGAAGTAAAGAGCTCCAGTGAATTAATATTATTAGCCCCTTGTAATAATAAAACCATTAAAAACAGAAAATTACTTATTATTTACATAATATTTTTGATTCATATGATTATCCAGTGGCACTATAACTAAGACCCATTGTCATAGCAATTTTCTGGGCGAAGCCCACTTAGATTTATTTGTACAGTATATCTGTGCTCTTGTAGTACCAATTCATGTATTATTGTATGTATAAATTATGATTACATCTTACCTGAAGAAGATGCCTGAGTTGCCACAAAAGCTTGCATATTGTAATCTTTTTAGTTAGCCAATGAAAGGTGTCATTTTGCTTGACTTCACCTTACATCCATAATGGCTAAAATGGTACAACACCCTAGTACGGGGGTTCTCAAACTCGGTCCTGGGAGCCGAGTTTTTGTTCCAACCAGCTGGCATTTTTTTTCTTATTCTACATTCAGAAAAGCACAGCAGCGTGATCTTTACATTTATAAGACATTTAGAAATATTTCTACTTTTGCTATAGATTTAAATGCTGAACTCTCTTTTGTTGATTTCATTATATTTGGCCCTTTCCCTGTGTAGTTTTCCCCCTTCATTGAGTCTTAATAATGACAATTTAAAAGGAGTAGAGCAGACACTGAATAATCAAAGGCTGCAACTACTTTAGCATCAGACTCACTAATTAGTAAATAATGGATTCAATAAACAATTAGAACACCTGGAAAAGCAGAATGAAAATGAAGATGAAAAATATTTCTTAGAAGAAAATCAAAAAACATGTTATTCCCATATAACTGCTTGGTACATTTTATTATTTTTACCAAACTTAGTTTTATAATTTCTATATTATTTCCAAAACACAGAATCTGGGAAATAGCAGTTCAATTAATTAGCCCAGGAGTCCAATTAAAAACAGAAGCTGGTTGGAACAAAAACCTGCAGCCACAGTGGGTCCCTAGGACCGAGTGTGAGAACCCCTGCCCTAATACATTTAGTATCTCAGAAAGTCATGTAAAAACTGTAATGTGCTCTTCTGACCTCTAGAGCATGCTAAAGCACCACAAACCTACCCATGCATGCCTTACAATTGATCCACTGCCAGCTTTGTGTAGAGTGCAGTCGATAGATATTCCTCATCTATTTTACAGTTAATATTTTGTACACACATTAGATGATGGTTTTAACTGGTCATAATCTGTAACATAAATATTAATTTTTCTTCCTTAAAGAATGTTTAAAATAATATACCTTGCAATTAATGGATAGATTAATTGAAGGTTTTGCAAGAATCTTATTGTAGCATGGTAAGGTAGGGAGATGAGATGCAGTCATCAGGGGGCACTGTTGAACAAGCACTGAGCCTGATGTTAGGAGAAATTTTGGCTTTTGTTGCAATGCTAATAATGCAATACTGGAAGAGAGTGGCAAGGTAGAGCCTTCAGAAGTAAATAACCCAGGGGCGCAGGGTTAACAGTGCAAACACAGCTGTTAAATATACAAGCTCCCATGTCTAGTAGTTGACAGTAGAGAAACCCATCACATTGTTCCATATAATTTGCTAAGATGGACACGCCACTGTGTCTGGTAGTTTCTTAGCCTATTAAGTTTGAGCAGTAGCTGAAGACTGCAGGAACAACTGGGAGTAGCTCTACGAGGATGGACCCTGGAATGTCATTTTTGAACCACAAAATGTTTCTTGGGGTATCTCTAGAAGTAATTCCTAACATTGTTTTTTGAACTAGTTTATGCCTGGCCCTTCTTTTTAGTGGGAGACAAAATGTAAGCAACACACATGGGTTCAACTGCTGTGATAAAGACAAGCCAGAGAGTTTAAATGAGATGTGCTGTGTAGAAACAAAGTGGGAGATGGGCCAGCCATTCCTACATAGTAGATGAGCATATTCTGTAAAAGCAGACATATTGTATGATTTATAATTTTCTGTTTATTTTATTACAATTATGTAACTCATTATATTTACCCCTTATTTGCCCGTTTGCCTATAATAAACACACCTTTTTGTGCTACTTTGGCCTAGTTGGTGCTATTCTGGGTTTAAGAATGAATTGGGAGTGTGTCCTGTGATGCACACATATTAAATATTGATGATGTTTTATTATTAGTTAAATTATGTGAAAAATAATCATGTATGAGTAAGAAATAGATAGTGTACCTTGAAAACTATTAAGGGCCCATGGACATGGGTGGAGTTTGATAATTAAGCTGGGTGGAACAGATGAACATATTTTAATTCATAACCCATAACCCTTGTGGTATATGGTGTACCACGAGGATCTATTCTGGGTCCTTTATTTTTTTCAATCTACCTGCTCCTATTAGGTCAGATTATCTCAAAGCACAAGGTGATCTACTACAACTATACAGATGAGACATAGTTTTATTTATCAGTAGCGCCAGATGATCTTAATACTCTTGGCTCTCTTATCCAATGTTTTAGCTGTAGTACTGACTGGATAAATAGAAACTTTCTCAAACTAAATAAGGATTAAACAGAAATCTTAGTGATTGGCAAAAATGGAAATAGCAAGGACATTTGAAATAAACTTGATCCCATAAGTTTAAAAGTTAAGACAGAGGTAAAGAATTTAGGGGTAATCATTGATTCTGACATAAACTTTAAATCACATATTAACCAGATTGCTAGTACTTCATTCTTTCAATTCAGGAATACAGCAAAAGTTAAGACCTCTTATAACGCTGGAAAATTAGTACACGCTTTTGTTTTTAGTTGACTAGATGACTGTAATGCCCTTCTACCAAGACTACCTAAGACATTCATCAGTCATTTGCAATTAGTGCAGAATGCAGCAGCCAGAATAGAAAAAAGAAATCTGAGCAAATCTTGCTAGTTTTACTTTCGATACATTGGATACAGTGTCATTCAGAATTCACTTTGAAATTCTACCAATATTTTATAAAACCTTCAATAATCTTTTGCAGCTCTATATTTTGGAGTGCCTATCTCCCTACAGTCCAAGTCGTAACCTTAGATCTTCGAATGGAGGTCTGCTTATAATTCCAAGAGCCAAGCATAAAACAAGTGGTGATGCGGCCTTTGCTGTTATGCACCTAAAATTTGGAATACTTTATCAATAGAAATTCGACAGGCTAATACTTTGGAACATTTTTTAAAAAATCCTTAAAACCCATTATTTTAGTTTGGCTTTTTCGTGGTTACATTTTAGTTGTATTCCTAATAGACTATATGGGCATAGAATTATCATATTCTTCAGGGATCCACAATCTTTACTAATCTCTACTGTCTCTTCTGTCTCATCACCACGTGATCAAGGCACCATGCAGCCACCTTTGATGATGAAATGAACGCAGGTGTCACAACTGTCCAGAAGACCATCTTCATGAAATCCTATCATGTGAAGAATATAAACAAAGAGGATTGATTTAAGAACATTTATGTTAGGTAGAATGCCCAGTGGAGGCTGTGCTGTCTTTTGGCCTTGGCACCCCTGCAGATTTTGTTTTTTCTTCAGCCTAACTGGAGTTTTTTTTTTTTGTTTATTTTTTCTGTCATTCCAGCCATCTGACCTTACCTTTTTCTGTTGTAACTTATTTTTAAATATTATTATTTAATCTTAATTGTTTTTTTCATGGAACTTTCTTTTTGACTTCTTGAGCTACATTGTTTGTATGAAAATGTGTTATACAAATAAATGTTGTTACTGTTGTCGTTGTAAGCCCTAGCTAAATATTAGAAACTGTTTATAATACAAAGTTACAATAAACAAAATCTAACTTACATTAACATATTTAAGACTGAAATTACAATAAAGTACACAAATATCATTAACATTGTGAAAATGACAAAATCCTTTTTTGGTAGTTTGTTTATCTGCTTATTGTAATTATGTCAAAATAAGTAATTTCTTATTTTTTAAAAAAGTTAGAAAATGTACAGAGAAAGAGCATTCTGGGATTGTGTTAACTGCTTTGATTGTTGTAGTGTTTTTAATTTTTTATTTACTTCATCAGATATATTTTTGTTTATTAAATATTTTGTCAGAGTGGCGTGTGACATTTGATTGAATTTTGCTTAGACTGCAATACCACTGTTTTTATAGGTGTAAGCAGTGAGAAGTTACACAGCTCAAGGGCTTGGACTGACTAGTAACGATCTAACATGTAAAAGAGGATATGCAGATATATTTCTTGAAGCTTCTGAGCACTTCATCAATGCTGTTAGCTGCGGTCATTTGGTGTTTTAGATCTTTCAGCTATCTGATATCCTCACCCAAGTGACTCAGTCATGCCTGATCAGGCCGTGGAACTTCATTTTCCCCCTAGATCTTCTCTCCTGATCCACAGCCATCTCAAGGTCCTTTCTGCTGCTTCTGTGATGTTCTTGATGGCTCTGCTCCTTCTAGTGATGCCAAGTGTACGGAAGGTTCCATAGAGTGATTGCTCTGTAAAGCTCCCGCAACCAACCTTGATGGACATACACTGTTTACGGCAGTCTAATGCCAGGCCCTTGTACTTGGTCCCCTTCCTGTTGTGGGTCTCCACTAGTTGATCCTTCCATGGAACTGTTAGCTCTAAAAGAATGATGATTTTCATTGTTGCTGAAACAAGAAAGTTGTCTGGTCTCATGGAAGTTGAGACTGTGTGCCATGGGAATTGCAGCCACTTCTCTAAATCCATAGAGAACTGTCAATCCTCAGCAGTTGCCTGAACTCCTATGGATTCTTATTTCCTGTTTATGTCCATGTTTTAATCTTCTTGAAGTAACATGTTTGTCTGCAAGTTTAGACTTTCTTTTTTGCTCTTAAATCCATACATATAACTTCTGTAATAGGTTTTGAAGATCTGATTATGGTGCCAGGTGTACCAGCCTTGCCCTAGAGTGCAGTAGCTCAAGATGTGCTCCAGTGTCCCTCTGCCTGGTAATTGTGGACAAACTGGAATCTCAATTCCACCCCTGCTAAAACAATTACCTGGACTGGACAGGATGTCATACACTGCCTGCATCAGGAACTTCATGCACTCAGACTCCACCTTCCATAATTCTGACCATATTACAGTCTCTTTTTTGCTTCATAACAATAGCTCTGCAGGACCACTCTTCCTCCACTGCTATTCTTGCTTCTTCCCGAATCATTCTGCATTTCTGTTTCCCCTTTGCTAAGTCATACCAGGGGTGTTGCAATTATTCCTAGGTGGACTCTTTCCCATGACACTACTCCCAACAGGACACTACGATGTGGTCGATCCTCTGCTTGCAACACTGTCTCCTCGGCATTCCACTTCTTTTCAGTCTTAAAAAAGCAGTATACAAAATGTACAAGTTTAGGTGACCTCTGTCAAACTACATATGAAACAGTAAATTAATCTGTAATTGAAGTCGTACAGAATGCTTCTCTGTTTGTTTTAAGGACAGGCGGCATGCAAGAGAGAGTTGTTTAGGGTAGGATGGATTTAATCATTGTATTTGTTTACATGTGTCAAGGCCTCAAAAATAACTTTTCAGAAAAATAAGTACTCTTTATTACAAATTAATTTTAGCAACATAGTGCATTTGTTGGAGGGGAGTCCAAGATCCCCCCAGCCAACCCCTAAAATTTTTTATGTGCCCACAAAGTGTCCTCACTAAACTTCATGGATCCATACTGGGGTGTGGTACCAGTCTGGCCTTCAACGTTGACAGCTCTCATTGCTTTACATCTACATTTCCATACTGCTGGGTAAGTTTGCTATGCTAATGCAATGCCCATCTAATGGGCAAACAGTTAATAGTCTTTAGTATTCCCAGACCATGCCTGAGTTCAGAGTGTGTGGTCTCTGTTGATCAGCAGCTTTTCCCTCAGAGACACTGCTGTGTTCTGCAAGCTCAGATATATAGGAATCAATGCATCCATTTTACTTACATACATAACCTCTCATAATTATCCTCATATACTCTCTTTGATTCAGAGGCTTAAATTAAGTGTTGCTCCAAGCTCCCTCATTCTTATCCGTCTCGGCCTGCAATTAATAAAAGATTGTTATTAAGGTTATTGTCCCATGTCCTAACTTTATCGGCTCTATGATACCTCTCACGTCCCTCACCAGATACTGGTGTGAAGTAAAGTCACTGCTCCCCCCTTCTTATGGAATGACAGACTTCCTTAAATATTCAACTTGAATAAGATGCAGAACAATGCTGAAGTGCCTCTCTCTGACCTTGAATTCTATCATTGGATCCTCACGCTGTGCTCTGTCTGTCTCTGGCTTTATGCCCCATTCAGTATACTACCTGCACGGCTCCTTATAAAATCTAATTTGGCTGCTCCCTCTCCCCCTGTCCACCTCATTAAAGGCAAAAATATCAAGGTTGTCTTTAGGGCCAATGCTATCTTATACTATTGAGGAAGGGCATTATGTTCAGAAACTCTACTATTCTCTCTACTAACTTTACTAATTCTAAGCCCCCATTATTAAATGACATACCCACATTCCCATCTTTTGCAATCCTGCTATGTCAATTGGAGGCAAGGTGTGTAAGACTACTCAGTGATCTGTTTGACAGTTTGAGAGCTTATGATGTTCCTCATTTCTAGTCTCGTTTCTGTTTTTCTAGTTCATCATTTTTCTTTTATTTGCTCCAGTCAATGCTCAGGGCATATGGCATCTCTTTATCTGACTCTGTTCCCAGTTAATCTGATCATGTTTCATTGCACCCTCATTTTTCTCTATTACTGGGCATATTGGGTATATAGTTTTTTTTTTCATTTTTAGCTGATCTTTGTATGTTCTGTTCATTTTTTGATTTAATAAAAATGGATCACCAAATACATTGTGAGTAGGATTTTTAATGAGTATTAGTGGCATAGTCTAACCTAATTTTGATGTGCTGGGAATGCCCTTAGCTGTGCAGGAAATCCTGGAAAGTATGTCTGCCAACAGCTTGGTGCTACAACCATCTTCCTACTGCCAAATGAGAGGCAGTGTTTTTTCTCCTAATTTCTTAATGTAGTTACAGAAGGAAAATGACTTTTATTTGTATTATCTTCATCCTTTTATGAATACATTTATTCCAGATCCTGGTTCTGTAGATAGATAGATAGATAGATAGATAGATAGATAGATAGATAGATAGATAGATAGATAGATAGATAGAACTTTATTATAAATGGGAATTTAGCTTATTACAGAAGCTCAAGAAACTTTACAATAAACAACAACCGCCTACATCAGACACACAAAGGAATTACAAAAAATAAAGAATACATCATAAAAATAACAAAGCCATGTTAAAATAATAAGTTTTAGCGATGTTTTAAAATGCTCCACTGTATTAACTTGGCGAATTTCTATTGGTAAGCTATTCCAGATTTTAGGTGCATAACAGCAAAAGGCTGCCTCACCACTTTCACCAGTTTACCTCTTGGAATTATATGCAGACACTCATTTGGGGATCTAAGGTTATGATTTGGAGTGTAAGGTGAAGGCATTCTGAAATATGTCAGATTATCAGAAAAGACACTGTGCACCCTCAACTGCACATATACTTTATCTTCCTAATATAGCACATCATAATGAGATGAAAGAGCAAAGAATATAATTTCTGTCTAGTTACATGCAGTACCAAACAGATTTTAACTGCAAGATTTGGTAACATCAAAACACATCACTATAACTTAAGTGCTATACATAAACACTGTCATTTTACACTGTATGATTTTTAACTTAAATGCAGAATGAACACCATCATTGTATAAATACACCACATTTGTTTCCACACTTGCCCTGTATTTTACTAAATTTCAGAAGAGCATTATTTTTGAACATTACAAAAATGCGAGAAGATGATTCCTCTGTTACTTTGAAATTTACCAAATACAGTAAGTCTACTACTTTGCTGATGTCTAAGTTCTGTGTGAAAGAAAAAACATAATAAGGAACCAAACCTTATACACATTTATTCTTTACTGCTTAATATGAATAATTATGTTTGTAATCAACAAACTTTTGCTGTCTGCATGGAAAAAATTAAGCAAGAATTGCATAGATGGTCTACCCTCCATCTCACTTTAGCTGAAAGAATTAACATTGTCAAGATGAATATCCTTCCTAAGTTACTTTTTCCATTTAAAAACATTCCAGTATACATTAGTAAATTATTTTTTAAGAAATTAGATTTAATCATAACCTCATTTATTTGGAATTCAAAACATCCAAGTATCTAAACAGCAACCCTACAAAGACCAAAGGCAGAAGGTGGCATGGCTCTACCTAACTTTCAATTTTATTACTGGGTGGCAAATATACAAACGACAAAACTATAGGAATGGACACAAATAGATGAACACACACAGGCTTAGTCCGCAATAGAAATGAAATCCTGCAGTTTTTCTTTATATTCCTTGCTTTGCACCCAATAAATACAAGTTATCGCCAGTACACTAACAACCCAATTGTGCTTCACTCATTCAGAATATGGAACCAATGTAGAAAGTATTTTAAAATAAAGAAGCTTTTATCTGTGGCACCTCTGCACGAGAACCACCTTTTTCCATCTTCTTAAACGTACACAGTTTTTAATGTCTGGAAAACATTCAGGATTGAATCACTTAAGAGATCTGTACTTAGACAACGTTGTTGCATCCTACGAATAATTACACTCCAAATTTAACTTTCCAGCAACACATTTATTTCACTACCTTCAAATTAGAAACTTTGTTAAAGAAAACCTGCCCGATTTCCCTCACCTCCCACCTACCTCTATTCCGGAAAAAAAAAATTGATTTTTGACAGCATTTCTATAATATACAAAAACATTTTAAAGTCACTACCTTTCAGAGATCCCAGAGTACAGTGGGAAAAGTATCTCTCACTCAACATCTCAGAAAAGGAATGGAATGTAGCAATGCCAGAAGTCACACCAGCTCCATATGTGCAAATCATATAGTTATTCAACTTAAAATTATCTATCAAGTGCATCTCTCTCGTTTAAAATTGTCCAAAATGTTTTCAGGGCAAGATCCAACCTGCAAATGTTGCAATCAAGTTCCAACCTCATCAGGCCACATGTTCTGGGCCTGCATCAAATTAACATCATTTTTGACCAAAATCTTCAAATGTCTATGAAACGGCATTTGTGTCACAATCCCTCCTAATCCACTAACAGCTGTGTCTGGTGGACTCTCAGATGGGCTTAAAGTGGAGAAGGACAAACCAACTGTAATTGCCTTTACTACACTATTGGCACGGAGACTTATCTTGCTCAACTGGAAGAATCACAACTCTCCTATTCTAAATCAGTGGGTAACTGATGTTATGTATTATTTGAATTTGGAAAAAATCTAATTCTCACTCAGAGGATCTGTGCAAAACTTTTTCAAAACTTGCAAGGATCTAATCAATAACATTTTAGAACATACATTTAAATTGTTTTATTTATTTTTGTTCATTTATTTACTTACATATTATTAAAGTTTTACTCTGCTGGCTTAGCTCTCCTTCTCATGGGTGGAGTATGATTTGTTTCGAACCTAGTTTTGTTAAAGTTGATTTGCTTGTATGGAATGTTATTTGATTTTAATAAAATGTTAAAAAAAACTGTGAAGATGATTCCTCTGTTACTTTGAATTTTACCAAATAAGTTTACTACTTTGTTCATGTCTAATTCTGTGTGAAAAAAAATACATAAGAAGGAACCAAACCTTATCCACATTTTTTCTTTACTGCTTAATATCAATAACTACATTTGTAATCTTGTCAGTTTATCAGAGTTTTTCATCCAGGATTTTTCATCTCAATGTAAAAAGAAACCGATAAAACCAAAAGTCTTAATTCCTCCTGAATTAAGACCATATTCACATAACTCATTATAACAGAAGCTGTGCATTGTATGAAATGCCTGATGTCTTATCTTCTTGCCAGCAAAATAACTCATCTTTGGTGTCCTGTAGCAGTGAGGCTTTAGTAGCAATAATAAAATCATTTTGTGTGACATGCCAGAATTCTAGTAAACACAGATACTGACGACTGTCAGTAAGTTCTTTGGAGGCCATCTCCACGCATCAAAGCAGTAACACTGCATCTGTTTGACACCTGAGAAGAATCCCATTCTTTCCTACAATTTCATTGTGCTTTGCTGCTTGACATCATGTACCCTTGATATGTGCCACTCTTATCCTGGAAAGTATTCCTAGTAGTGCACATGCACTTAAATGTAGGATTCTTAACCTTGTTAATAATATAAACCTTCTTTGTTTTTAAATTTCTCATGGCCCACCTCTGAAAAAAGTGACAGCTCAAAAAAGACCACCCTGTTTTACTGTCATTTTCATAATAAACTTGACTTCTTAGATGTATATTTGCCACAGTGAGACCCTCACGACCACTGCCCTCTCCCACATAACAAGAGTGAAAGTAATGGGTGTAATAGAATAAGATGACAATAGAATAAGAGGACAGGAAGATATGGAACAAGATGATCCGCTGTGGCAACCCATAACGGGAGCAGCTGAAAGAAGAAGAAGAAGAAGACATGCCCCATTAAACTATACAGGAATATAAACCTGGAACATGATGCTGCCACCACATTATGGCTTCATCCATAGACATGTACTGTATTCACATACCAGTTTTCACAGCTTTAGCACCAGTGAACCTGTCAAGAACTTATCATATCATATTTCAAATGCCTATTTTTGATATTCAAATTCTCAATCAAATCTTTGGTCTTCATCTGCTTTATTGGTTCATCATTCTCTCTCTCTTCAAAACTGAAAGAATAGGGTTTCTTCAAATTCTAGCCCACAATGTTTGCATTTCTCACCAGGCCTTTGAAAATGCTACTACTTAAGAGAGGGATATGTATAACATAAAAGAAAACTTTTCTGTCTGGACCTAATTGCACATTTTCAGCCCGCCTACCTTTTTCTTCAACTCAGTCACCTGAAACTATCACGTACAGAGCTCTCAAATTCAACTCTTCTGTCACTCTCTGTAAGGACCCTAGCCTCTCTTCCTACCATTTTCTGAGCTTTCATCCTTACTCACTGCTAGCTCCATTTTGCTCTGGGTCAGAAGGCGACCTTCACTTCACTTCACTTCACAGGGTGCACATTAGGCCAAGCTTAAGAATCACTTTAACGTTAAGTGTCTTCCTTATATCTGCCTAAGAGACACCAGGCTAGATTTCCCAATGGTGCCGCAAGGTATCCCTGAACAACTGTGATATGAATTACCTGTACAGAGATACATATCTACACCAGATTCTCAGCTCCCTGTTTTATTAGAGGGACAGCATGGCTTCATACATTACTTTCTGATATTATTTGATCTTCTGCTGCTAGAAAGGGTTGGTGCTTGCCCCTTCATATCCTGGAAATACATTGTATGCTCCTACCTATATCACCTGTCTCTGTTGTTAATGCTGAGACACTTCCCTATTTACCTTCCAAGCATTGCAGCATGCCTACAGGGTGTATCCTAAACCACCCCTGTTACTCCCAAAGTGGCCAATCTTATATCAATTAAAAGCTACATCTGTCCTAGCAATGGTCACTGGTAGAGACAAGATTTTGTTATGTTGCAGATTACAAAAAATCTTTTTGCAACTTAACTTGTTTTTTTTGTATGTTTTAAATGTTTTGACTTCTGTGTTGACAGCAAATTCCTTCTGCTCCCAGTCAGATAATTAGTCTCTCATGAGATACCCAATTCAAAGCTGAAGTTGTGGAAGACACCAAGGTAATGCTAAAACCCATAAGCATTAAAGAATGTCTTGATCAGCTTATGTTTTAAAATTTATGAAAAATAGCTTATTTTAAATTTGAGTATACTATAGGCAGTTTTGCCTTTTTAGTGTGTTTATGTTTTATTATAATACTAGCCATGTCACCTGTCGAAGACAAGTAATTAAAAATATTTGTTATCTCTTCCCCTATGTGTACCTTTAGTCTTTACTCTGTATTTGCATTTCTGCATGTCTCTTCACTGGTGCGCCCTCTTTGAAATGTGTTCCCATAAAGCCTCCTTCTTCAACTCTGTCTTTATTTTCAATGCACTTTTCTTACCACCTGTCTGGTTTCTGAAGGCAACTCTCTCAGCATCCCTCACGCGCCTTTAATGCTCTTTGTGCATTTCACACTCACACCTCTTTTTTTGTTGCGCCAGCCAAACTGACCAATCAAATTGCTCAGAGGGACTGGACAGACAGACCTTAGTGTTTTGATATAGAGTAGATAGATTGCTTTGATTACAAACTATTAAGCAGTATAGGAAAATATATTATTTTAATAATATTAACCCATCCATCCATTTTTCTTAATCCAGTTATCCAGGGTAGGGTTATGGGGTAATAATATTAAATGTAATAATGTTTGTATAATTTTTTTAAATGTTTAATATTCTTCATTTACAGTTACTATTAAGCAAATCCAATTAAAAATGAAATCCATTAATTCAGTGTTGAAGTTATTTTTTACATATTGAAGACAAGATGAGATATTATGTTCTTAAAGAAAAGAATCGTAATTCTTCAAAGTAAAAGAAAAAAAAATAATGACATAGAAAATATAATGCAATCTTTTTTTCTTTCTGGTGGATTGCACTGGAAACTCACAATGCAGAACAAGACCTTTTTAGAGAAGGATTTCTTAAGAACTCGTTTTTAACAGCTTTCTTTTCCTTTGTAGAATACAATAGTTTCCTTCCTGACACATTTCTTTATAATCATCTTCTATTTCTGTTGCCTTTTATTTTGTCCTCGTATTTAAAGTTTAGTATGTTGCATTGTTGTCTGTTTAGTGCTTGCTTTTCCATCATTGTGTGGTTTTTTTTATTTGAGTTACTATATTTTATCAAATATTACTAAATAAAAAATTAGACTTTTTGTCTATGATTTTCACCCACTAGAATAAAAAAAATGAAAATATCATAGTTAATTTTCTTTTCTTATATAAAATGAATGCATTACTTTGTATAGGCGAAAGGATGTAGAATTAACTAATGCGTCTTGGGTTCAATTGCTGTGCAGTGTAGAGTTGGTCTGTTCTCCCCATGTCTGTATGAATTCTGGTTTTCCT
Organism: Polypterus senegalus; assembly: GCF_016835505.1. Classification (NCBI taxonomy): domain Eukaryota; kingdom Metazoa; phylum Chordata; class Cladistia; order Polypteriformes; family Polypteridae; genus Polypterus; species Polypterus senegalus. Next base: position 205,795,363 of record NC_053157.1, read on the forward strand.
CCCACATCCCGAATACATGTGAATTAGGTTAACTAGCACTCCATAGGTCAGGGCTTATACAGATTTAGATCCAGCCTCCCGTCTGCTGTTATTAGGATTCACACCAGCCTTCCATAACCTGGAATTGGAAGTGGGTTTGAGAATTCCATGCAATGTGATTACTCTGAAAAACATTTTATCATGATAGACACAATCAAAGTTACCATGTAAAATAAACACTAATTTATTACTATGGAGTATTAAATCTGTTAAATAACCTTATCTCAAATTACTTAAAACGTACCACAGATCCAAAAGTAGTCATAAAGAGTTTTCTTTTTTATGTGTACTGTAATGTAAAGCTGGGAAATCCATTAAAATTCCATTCAGTTCAATTCAATGTATTCCTGTAAAGCACATTTCCACTGTGAAGTCCAGCATACCTTAAATATAAGTACTGTATAGCAATTTTTTTTAGAATTTATATTTGCATTTTTTTCTGCTTTCAGGCTTTTCCAGCAATTTGTATTGCCCTGATTTTGCCTGGAGTTGCATCTACAGTATGAATTAAATGCTATTAATAGTAAAGGCTTCTGGTCATGAGAACAATTTCTTCTCATGAGGTAGGAGAAATCTGGATCAGTCCCATGTATTAGAGCTATTACAGATGTCAGTTTAATAACCTGCCCCTGCATGACCATAAATTACAAACTAAAAACAGTGAACACATGCAGTAACTAAATGAGTAACAATACTCATGCATACTTCCCGCAGCTTTATTCTGCCTTTCATTCTTATGAAAATGTGAAATTGGTTACTATACACCCATATTAAAGTAACTACAAGGTGTGAAAAAAAAGTGTACAGTAATGGGACGTAAAATACTGAACACGTGTTGCTGTGTTTGCTCAGCACACCTGCAGGTCAGCTTACATTTACTGGGATGGACTCATAACCAGAAAATGAGGCAGGGAGGTCCGCAATTCAAATTTTTGGTAATGTGTGAGAGAATTTTCTGGAAGTGGTTTATATAATGATATTTTATTTAAAATCCATGTGGTTTGGATGCATTAAGTATAAAACTGGATGACTTGATGTTAGATTATACAACATGAGCAAGGTCGAAATAAGACTCCCTCATGCCCCTAGTGACTTAGCTCCTTAACAGAAAGTTGATCATACTTTTTAACAATGCAGTGAGTGGACTCTATGTCATTTAAGGCAGCACAGTAGTTCTCACTTTTGAATTAAACACTTCATCACCCCATTTTAGCATGCTGATACTCAATTATTTCATTGTGAGTGATTCTCCTTGCTCATTTTGACTCACGGATACTCATTTCATTGAGGAGGAGGGCACACCCATGCCCTGATGGTAGATCTGCCCCTGGACATAAGGAAATTTTTTTACGGACGTTTTCATATTGTTTGTTGTTGTCGAGCATTGGGAACCATAGATGCCTATTCTATCAGAAACTTTGTAAAATTTATTAAGACTTTAGGGACTTTCAAAACTAGACTTGATGTTTTTGGAAGAAATAAGTGGATAGGATTGGCCAGCTTGTTGGGTTGAATGGCCTATTCTCGTCCAGATTGTTCTAATGTTCTAATTTCTATTCTGCCTGAACACATGATATTAAAACTTTTCTCATCTATCACTATGAACTGAATGGGGTAATTAATACATACAAAAAATACCACTTTTGGATGTAGTATTCTTTAGCAATAGCAGTATTATCATGTGTATAAAGTATTGTGAAATTCTTACCTATTACCAACAATTATATGAGCAAAATCCTAAATAATTATCACACTGATTAAAAGTTTCCTAAACGATGATTCATTTTTGTGCTGTCTTTTGCACAGTTGATATTTGTTGAGTGTTTTTGATTCTAAAGTGGCAGTTTGTCATTGCATTTTAACAGTAAAAAAAGCAACCACGGTTCATATTCAGACAGAGCATCTCCACAGCACACCATGCAGAGAGTTTCACTGCATACTATGTCCTAACAATGTCAACCCCTCGGCGTGCATTTTAATGATACTCACAGCAGGAATAAATTACCTTCACTTACAGGCAGCCTGCTAGCCCAAGTCAACAATAGTGTGTTCTGCAATTAATTCTCTGGTTAATTAATTTGAATAATGTTTTCTGCTTATTTTTAGATGATACTTGTGGAGTGGTAATATATTCCTAAATATTACAAGCAATATGCATGAAATACCCATCCTTCTATCTATCTATCTATCTATCTATCTATCTATCTATCTATTGTGAGTCATGGCCAGCAGTTTATCCCAGCCAACACTCCCACGCCACCAGATGGAGTCTTCCCTGCAACATGGAGTTGCCCCAAGTTCCCGCAGGGCATCATAGGCATCAGAGTTTTACTTCACAGCCCTGCTGGATACCGTGGGAGACACCAGGGGATGCTGCAGGGAGATGGTTTCTATTATAGCCCAGAAGTACTCCCTAGTCACCAGGGAGAAAGAACTAAAGTACTTCTGAGCTGAAGAAAAGGAGAGTTTCCATCTGAACTAGAAGTGCTATGAAATCACATGGACTGAAGGACAGAAGCACTTCTGTGTCAAAGAATATAAAAGGACTCTGGGAAACCCCAGCAGATCAAGCCAGAGTTGGGAGGAAGTGTGACAAAGCTGATTATTGTTTATTGTGTTGATTAATTGTTATTGTATATTTGAGTATATTGGAGGTGGAGGTGCTTTGTGCACAATATTTACAAAATTAAATTCATTTCTTATATTTTTACCTGATGTCTGGATGTGTAGTCTGCAGGTTTCACGGGGCAACAGCGACCCCTGCTGTCACACTATCTATCTATCTATCTATCTATCTATCTATCTATCTATCTATCTATCTATCTATCTATCTATCTACCATTAAACATTAAATCTGTTTATTTCAGTCCAGGATCATGGAGAGTAACCATGCATGTAAGATTTAATCTTCAGTTTTTATTGTATTAAAATGGCTTTTTTCTTTCAAAACCTACTTGTCATTCCTAATTATTATTAGTCAATGAATGTGACAGTTACTTGTAAATCACTCTTAATTGAACATGTTGTGGTTAGTCTGCCTTCTCTCAATTTGTATTTAACACATTTCTATATTTAACCATATCATCTTATTTGCCTTTCTAATCGGTCCTCCATGCTTCTTCAGTATTTTCAAAGCAAGAATGTATTTATTTTATAATAAGAGAAAGTGTTATCTCCTGAAATGCCTGAAGACCAGTGTTGTTTTCATTTCACACAAATACATTACCTCCAGTCATACTGAAGATCAGTATCTATTTTTTTTTTTCAGGTTTGGCATTTTACCCCATCTGCTGACTTTTCAAAAAATGGTTTATATTTTCACATTGGTTTATTTATCTTATTTGTCTAAAATGACTACTGTGGTATTTAACTTATTAACTTGTTTAAAAATAATCAACACATTTTAAGCAAGGACTCCAGTGTATAACTCCTTAAGAAGTGATTATTTACCACAGTGCATATCATGTGAACACACCCAATGTGCTGTAGCAATTGCTTGTTGAATCATAGTTTGACCATTTTAAGAATAGATTGCATTCAGTTTTGTAGTTGATTAGCTAATAGCTTAGCTGTCATACCTCATCCAGATACTTTGCTGTCAACTTTTCAGCGAGAACTACATGACTTAATAGTTTGCTCCATATTATTACTCCTCTTTTTATAAGAAATGATTTCCTGGTTTCAGATTTAAACACACTTCCTCCTAGGTTTTATTGTTTTTCATATTGATGTCATGTAGTCTTCCATTAAACCATATAAACAAATTGAGAGCACAGTGGCACAGAGGTTAGCCCAGCTGTTTGACAAATCCAGAATCCAGAGACTGAATCCATGTTTGACCCAGATTATTGGGTTAAAAGAAAACAGGTGAATTAATAATTTAAAACACAAACAAGCATATACACATACAATATGAACGTATTTATATAGTATTTACACTACAGTATACTCTATGCGCTACTGGTCAAATGTTTTAGATCACCTCAGTTTTTCCAGTTTTTCTTCAAAATTATTCAGCTGAAATGCAATGGATGACCTAAAATGGCGAAAAGGTAAGCATTAAACTGCCAGAGGTTTAAATTTAAAGTCTAAGAGCAAAAATTGTAAAAAAAGGACAATTTAGAATATTACAAATAGGTCTTCTTCATGGCTATTATATAAGTGAAATGTGGCTACTTTGATTAATCAAAAACTAGAATAAAATTTTACTCACTTAATGATTCTTTGACTTATTTTTTATTTGCCATTGTTTGCTTGTTATATACCAGTATAATATTGTCCAAGTAGTTCTTCAGAGGGTGTAGTTACACAGTCTGTTCCAATTCAGCTTTAAGACAAACAGAGGGTTTTTAAGTAATCAACAGAAGTTGGGAAACCTGTGCAAATTGTTTGCTTCAACTTACAGGGATTAATTTACTTTAATTGCTGCAGAACGTCTGTAGGTTCTAACCTATTAGTTGTTCCTGAAGAAGGCCCATTTGTAATACTGTGAAATTTGCTCTGTCACATCTACCACTTTCATGTCCTCTCTCACCACATCCATAAACCTTCTCTTAGGCCTTCCTTTTTTCCTCTTACCTGGCAGCTCTATTCTTAACATCATTCACCCAATATACGCAGCATCTCTCCTCTGAACATGTCCAACCCAGCACAATCTCACTTCTCTGGCTTTGTCTCCCAATCGTCCAACCTGAGCTGACCCTCTAATGTATTTGTTTCTAATCCTGTTCATCCTCGTCACACCCAGTGCAAATCTTAACATCTTTAACTCTGCCATCTCCAACTCTGTCTCCTGTTTTTTTGACAGTGCCACCGTCTTCAACCCATATAACATAACTGATCTCACTACTGTCTTATAGACCTTACCTTTCACTCTTGCTAGTACCTTTCTATCACAAATCACTCCTAACAACCTTCTCCACCCACTACAATCTGCCTGAACTCTCTCCTTCATGTCTCTTCCATACTCCCCATTACACTGTATTGTTGATCCCAAGTGATTAAACTCATTCGTCTTCACCATCTCTATTTTCATGCGTCCTCAAAATTCCTCTGACCTCCCTCTTATTCACACACGTGTATTCTATATTGGTTTTACTGATTTTCATTCTTCTCCTCTCTAGAGCATATCTCCACCTCTCCAGGATCTCCTCAACCTTCTCCCTACTCTCACCACAGATCACAACGTCATCCACAAACATTGTAGTCCATGTGGACTCTTGTCTAATCTCATCTGTGAACCTATCCATCACCAATGCAAATAAGAAAGGGCTCATAGCCGATCCCTGATGTAATCCCACCTCTACCTTAAATGCATCCGTCACCCCTACCGCAGACCTCACCACTGTCACACTTTCCTCATACATATTCTGTGCAAATCTTACATACTTCTCTGCCACTCCCAACTTCCTCATACAGTACCAGAACTTCTCTCTAGGCACCCTGTCATATGCTTTTTCTAAGCCCACAAAGACACCATGCAACTCCTTCTGACCTTCTCTATACTTCTCCATCAACACCCTCCGAGCAAACACTGCATTTGTAATGCTCTTTCCCAGCACGAAACCATACTGCTGCTCACTAATCATTAACTCCCTTCTTAACATAGCTTCCACTACTCTTTCCCTTAACTTCATTTTGTGGCTAATCATTTTTATCCCTCTGTAGTTACTCCAGTTCTAAACATCCTCCTTATTCTTCAAAATTGGTACCAGTACACTTTTTCTTCTGGTTAAAAACTCCACTACCATCTCTCCTAGCACTTCCATGCTTCCACAAATATGTCATCTGGACCAGCTATTCTTCATCATCTTCATAGCTGTCCTTACTTCCTCCTTGCTAATCCATTGACCTTCCTGGTTCACTATCTAAACATCATACAACCTTCTCTCTCTCTCCCCCTCATTCTCTTCATTCATCAACCTCTTAAAGTATTCTTTCCATTTGCTCAACATACTCCTTGCTTACTCCTACTCCTACTTTTCCATCATTATCCTTTATGACCCTAACCTGTTGCTCATCTTCCCAGCTCAGTTACTCTGTCTAGCCAATCAGTACAGGTTATTTTCCCCCTCCATAGTGTCCAACCTCTCATGCAACTCATCATACACCTTTTCTTTTGCGTTTATCACCTCTCTTTTCACCTTACACCTTATCTCCTTGTACTCCTGTCTACTTTTTTCATCTCTCTGACTTTTCCACTTCTTCTTTGCCAACCTCGTCCTCTATATACTCTGCTGTACATCCCCATTCCACCACCAGGTTTCTTTGTCCTCCTTTCTCTGTGCAGATGTCACGCCAAGCACCCTTCTAGCTGTCTCCCTTACAACTTCTGCTGTAGTTCTACAGCTATCTGATAACTCTTCATTGCCATCTAGTGCCTGTCTTACCTCTTTCCTAAACTCCACATTATAGTCTTCCTTTTTCAGCTTCCACCATTTGGTCTTTGGCTCTGTCCTCACTCTCCTCATCTTCTTGCTCTCTAGTGTCATCCTACAGACCACCATCCTGTGCTGCCTAACTATGCTTTCACCTGCCACAACTTTTCAGTCTCCAGTCTCCTTCAGAATGACCCTCCTGTATAGGATATAATCCACCTGTGTGCATCTTCTTCCATTCTTGTACATTGTTCCTCCCTTGTCTTAAAATATTTATTCACTACAGCCATGTCCATCCTTTATGTAAAATCCACTTTCATCTGACCTTCTTCATTCCTCTCCTTGACACCATACCTACCCATCACCTCCTCATCCTCTGTGTTCGCTTCACCAAAATGTCCATTGAAATCCGCTCCAATCACCACTTTCTGTCCCTTGGGTACACTGTCCACCACTTCATCCAACTCACTCCTGAAATCTTCTTTTTATCCATTGCACACCCAACTTGCTGGTCATATGCACTAGTAACATTCATCATCCCACCTTCAATTTCCAGCTTCATAATCATCACTCTGCCTGACACTTTTCATCTCCAAAACATTCTTGACATGGTGTTCTTTCAGGATAACCCTTACCACATTTCTCCTTCCATCCACAACTTGGTAGAACAATTTGAACCCCCTGTGATCCACCTGGCCTTACTCCCTTTCCCTCTGGTCTCTTGCACGCACAATATATTAACCTTCCTTCACTAGAACATATCAGCTCTCTCCCTTTACCAGTCTGTCAAAAATCAGTATCAGTTCCTATCATCATTCCCACTCTCCTAACCTTCCTCCTCTTTTCTTGCATCCAGACATGCCATCCCCCTCTTCTTCTCCATCGGCTAACAGTAGCCCATTGTCCCCCAGCACCCTGTTGGCTAACAGTGCTTGTGCTGGCTGTTGTTAACCTGGGCCTCAAACAATCCAGTATGTAAATCTGCATCAATGTCTGAATTTTGATCTGACAAAATTTTACACTGGATGCCCATCTTGATGTAACTCTCCCAATTTATCCAGGCTTGGAACCGGTATGAAGAAACAAGGTGGTTTATATATCCCCCATGGCTTGGGTTATTTATGTTCTTGATGGACAATACATTCAAATTACTGTCATAATTAAATTACTGTTAATTAAAATCATATCAGCAAAATTACCACAATTATGAGGCTTCCAATTCTCATTTGCTTTGGTTTACCAATGTGCCTAAATTATTATTTAAAAAGCTTAATTATTAGATAACTTTAAATGACATCCCTAGGAATCCTCAGCTAAGAAAGTCTCTTTTGTTTGGACACATATTTACCTGAGATTCTCAACATTTGTAAAGGGCTATTGAATTTTTTTAAACATATGGATTCTGTTTTTTTGAAAACAGTTTTAAAACAGTAGAAAATCCAAAGACTTCCATCTCTACCTGTTGCTTGTTCTGAATATTTTGCATCTATGATGGCAGGTTTTAATTTTTTAGGTGGGGGTCTGTCTCATGTATTTCAATGAAAGATGCACAGGGTGCAAGGAGAAGCTTTATGTGATGATAACAACACTACAGCAAACTTCACCTCCAGTGTCAGCTGTAATGCATTTAGTTCTATAGAGTATACGCTCTAACTGTATTTATGATTGTTCATCACACTCTTAATTACAGTGCATCCGGAAAGTATTCACAGCGCATCACTTTTTCCACATTTTGTTATGTTACAGCCTTATTCTAAAATGGATTAAATTATTTTTTTTCCTCAGAATTCTACACACAACACCCATTAATGACAACATGAAAAAAGTTTACTTGAGATTTTTGCAAATTTATTAAAAATAAAAAAACTGAGAAATCACATGTACATAAGTATTCCTAGCCTTTGCTCAATACTTTGTCGATGTACTTTTGGCAGCAATTACAGCCTCAAGTCTTTTTGAATATGATGTCACAAGCTTGGCACACCTATCCTTGGCCAGTTTCGCCCATTGCTCTTTGCAGCACCTCTCAAGCTCCATCAGGTTGGATGGGAAGCGACGGTGCACAGTCATTCCAAGATCTCTCCAGAGATGTTCAATCGGATTCAAGTCTGGGCTCTGGCTGGGCCACTCAAGGACATTCACAGAGTTGTCCTGAAGCCACTCCTTTGATATCTTGGCTGTGTGCTTAGGGTCGTTGTCCTGCTGAAAGATGAACCGTCTCCCCAGTCTGAGGTCAAGAGCTCTCTGGAGCAGGTTTTCATACAGGATGTCTCTGTACATTGCTGCAGTCATCTTTCCCTTTATCCTGACTAGTCTCCCAGTTCCTGCCGCTGAAAAACATCCCCACAGTATGATGCTGCCACCACCATGCTTCACTGTAGGGATGGTATTGGCCTGGTAATGAGTGGACTCCTGGCATTCACACCAAAGAGTTCAATCTTTGTCTCATCAGACCAGAGAATTTTGTTTCTCATGGTCTGAGAGTCCTTCAGGTGCCTTTTGGCAAACTCCAGGTGGGCTGCCATGTGCCTTTTACTAAGGAGTGGCTTCCATCTGGCCACTCTACCATACAGGCCTGATTGGTGGATTGCTGCAGAGATGATTGTTCTTCTGGAAGGTTCTCCTCTCTCCACAGAGGATCTCTGGAGCTCTGACAATTCTGAGCTTCATGGCAAAGGCTGTGAATACTTATGTACATGTGCATTCTCAATTTTTTATTATTTTTAATAAATTTGCAAAAATCTCAAGTAAACTTTTTTCACGTTGTCATTATGGGGTGTTCTGTGTAGAATTCTGAGGAAAAAAATGAATTTAATCCATTTTGGAATATGGCTGTAACATATCAAAATGTGGAAAAAGTGATGAGCTGTGAATACTATCTGGATGCACTGTACATGGTCAAGATTCATTAGGAATTATATTTTTTTTCAGCTTTTTAGCTACTGATGAATGTACTCTTCAAGAAAAAGAAAATCCCCACTGATAATAGTGCATAGTTAGAGTTTAATGCATTTCACCATGTCATAAATTTAAAATTTAAAATTTAAATTGACTTAAGCAGGTTTATGAGTAAATGGATAATTATTATGGGAGAACTAATTAATACATAATAGCTGTATGTATTATATTATTTAAAGATTCTGCATGAAATAAATAAAATGCAGTATTTGACGAGTAATTACTCAGTGCATCAATTTTATTTCCATATTAATAATTGAATCACTAACAAAATATTTTACATTTCATCACTAAATGAGTCAACTATTTCTTTTACATTTTTTGGTATCTGACGCAAAGGATTCAAAGTTTATGTTTCTGTACGGAAAAGAAAGAAAGGAAGTTTAGATGTGAGTAAAGCAAGTTTAATGGAAAAATCCTTAGCTGTAAAATTTGCAAAATTAAGATTTATTTATTTAAATATAACAGTACATTATACATTATATAGCGTATTTCAATAAATCAACTACAGGTTAACTGCGGTGGGCTGGCGCCCTGCCCGGGGTTTGTTTCCTGCCTTGTGTCCTGTGTTGGCTGGGATTGGCTCCAACTGAACTCTGTGACCCTGTAGTTAGGATATAGCGGGTTGGATAATGGATGGATGGAACTACAGGTTTACAGATATTACATCTAATAATGATTATCTACTTCAAACAGGAAAGAGTAAGAGTGGTGAAGAGTAAAGTAAAAGGAGATGTGGCATAAAGGACCACACTGGTTTGCTTGTTGAATTATTAATATAGAGTGCAAGCAAAAGATAGCATTTACAAGGAGAAGATCTATCTGAAAAATATATTCAATTTTGAATTGTTCTCCTTTGTGTAAATATGGCACTTGAAATTGAAATATATAATACCAGTAACGGCACACTGCACGATAACGTGCAGTGAATGCACTTGTCTTGAGCATTCCTCATTTTCATCCCCTTTCTCTGTAGGTTTGCTCAGAGGTTTATGCGCTTGCTGCTTCTTGAACAGCTATTCACTTCTCCACCTTACCGGCCCTTTTCACGTTAAAACTGATTAAGTCAGTTTTTGTGTTGCAATTACTTAGTACCTTTTTCTTAATTTTTCACTTAAGCTGGTGCTTAAGTGTTCAATCTGCCTCAAGAATGATTTAAGATATGAAAAGATAGGGGAAGTGATGGTGAAGATGGTAGGGAAGGAGAACTTCCCCCCTTCTGGCCTCTGCCGAGAGTTGATTCTATGATAAAATAAAATAAAAATAAAAAGAGGAAAAACCTTGGAGGTCAATCATCACCCTGAAAGCAAATAGTACTGTAGACATCACGTAGTATATGTGTACCAGATTTCAGGTCAATAGGTCAAACGGTTGGTGAGCTACAGGTGATTTAAAATCCTGGACGGACAAACGAACAGACATGGTAGAGTATTATATATAAAGATATATTTATATATACTGTATCTTAGAAGAAAAAACAACAAGTTGGAAATTGTATACATGGTGGTTTTGAGACATGGCTAGCTGATTTGTAAGTTGGACTATTTTAAATTGTTTTGATTTGATTGTTATTCCATCAAAGAGTCACTTATCTCATTTTCGTTTATTAAATATTTTTCCAAAAGTTTGCAAAAATAACAGTGGTACCAGAATGCCATTACATGCTCTAGTCAAGCAAAGGAGGAAAATATACAAAATATACAAGACATACAAGATAAAATATACAAAATATAAAAGATGAAGTATACAGTGTCAAGGTATAGTAAATTTGAAACAGTAAATTAATCAGCAATTGAATATGCACAGAATGTTTCTCTATTTTAAGTTAGCTAGCTAGCTAGATTGTTTTTTGTATAAAATACTTTGAAATGGAGGTGATGCCTCCAAAATATACCCACAAAGCTGGCCAGGTGCTTCACTGGCTAGCCTAGTAGAACTTACTCATGGCGAGAAGGTCCCAAAAATAACATGAAATGTCCCAAAGTATAGAAGAAAGACCTACAAAAGGGAGGATGGCTATAAACCACTGGCTTGTGAACAATAGGGAAAAATATTTGTAAATAAAGGATTTAGTTGACAAAAAATGGAAAATAAGGCAAAAATTCTCAACAGAGCAAAAAGGCAAAAACAAGTCACGTCAAAGGCAATCCCTACAGCAAACAAGTCCCAAATACTAATTTTAAATTGTTATCCTTAAACAGAAGCAACAAAGTCAAAGAAACCAGCAAAATTCAAAGAAAATAGCAATATTTACAATAGCTCAAAGGACACACAATAATTTCCTGATCTGAGGTTACTCTATTCTGGCCTTAAATAAGCCAGAGAGAGGGCTCAGTATGAGTGATGCCAATTTGGCCCGTCTTCTGGGGCTCTACGCACAAAACACGAGGCACTGAGGCACCATTTGTTGGTCAATAGTCAGTCCAGTAATTCCAAAAGTATTTGATTTTTTAGCAGGCAAATGGATAGCAGATATTTTGGATATGCAACAAGAGCAACATGAGATTTTTCTTTCATTTTTTCATGGATATTTTTAACACTGTTTTCTATTGCACAGCACTGGCCACCATTAAGTCATTATATGTCATGAACTTCTTTTTCTCCATTCTGCACAAAGAGGGAAAAACAGCAAGGTGAGGAAGGCAAAGCAACTACTCAAACACTAGAGGGCACTCAAAAAGTGGGCCTATAGAGGAAAAGAGAAATTTTTTTGGCTGTTGAATGACCTTGAAAGACACTGGAGGCAAATCTCAAAATGCTGGATATTTTGTTATCATGATCTTCATATCAATTATAACAATCTCTTTTTTATCAAATTTCCATTACCATTAAATTAATTTCAAAGTGCATTGCTAATGTTGCAAATAGCTATTACTACTTGAAGTGTTTGATTTATAATGCCTTATTCGCATGAATGAAGAGCTCAGTTTTCAACAGCCATCTCTACAGTGCACTAAAGATAAATTTCTACGTTCAATATTAATGAATCATGTTTAGGTGCTAACAAGTTACAAGAGAAACCTTTAAAATTGTATTTGCATCGCTGAAACCTGTTACTCTGTTTAAAATAGCAAGTAAACTGTCTTTTCTAGGGATGCAAGGTAAAGGCATGCCTAAAGTTCAATTCTGGGTTCAAAAATGGCCAAAATGATATGGCTATCTCAAGAAAGACATTGATCTATTGTTGTTTTATGAAATCAAGGTAATTTCATTTGATATATTGCCATCAAACTGAAGATTTTTTAAAGTCTCCCTCTCCTGTCAAACCGAATGTAACCCGGACAGAAAAAATAGTAGAAGACTCCTATCCACAATGGCATTAGATGATAAGGGCATAGTCTGCAGTTTGAGAAACAAATAGGTTACAGATCCTCAGGTAGCTATTGTCTTAAATACACATCAAATACTAGTGTCATCTGCAACAGTGAAAATGCGATTCTGGGATGCAGGTATTTGAGGCAGTTTCAAAAGGAAAAGCCATACAGTATCTGAGAGTACCAGATGAAAAGAAAATGTTAAAATGGGCCAAAGAATACAGGCATTGGACAGTGGATGACAGCAAAAGATTATTATGACCAGCATTTCAGTGTCATCTTTTCATTATTATAAATGACTTGGAGTGTATTTAGACATGATTAATTAAGAATGAGCTAGCAGAGATTACCATTAAGGCACTAGACTAATAGCTGCTGAAAATAGGGTTTTGTAGTCATAAATAAATAAAATATTTTAATCAGTCATTTCAAAGACTAATAGCCAATTGCAACATTAGTAATGTCTTGACTATATTTTTATATTAATTAAATGGTACCTTGATAAAAAGGTATAACTTTCCATCATAAGGATGAATCTAAACTTTTAATGCCAGTTTTTCTCTCTCTCTCTCTCAGCGTTTGTCACAGATGTCTGGGGAGGGACTGCAGTAGACACACCCACTGACGGGTCCGGAGGAGATTGTCTGGAATCGTGTCACTGGCTGGGGTGTACATATCTGGTCCTTTTATAAAGATGTGGTCTCCGGGTGGTGTCGGCATCGCTAGAGGAAGGGAGGATCCGGAAACCCTTCAAATACGTGAGCTCCAGCAGCCGAGGCAGAGGACGGCAGCGAGTTCCAGCCCTTGCAGTTCCCTTGGGAGAGGAAGATAGCAAAGGAGAGGACCGGAAGTTCAGCCCGTGACAGGCGGGTCCGGAGGTATTGGATGGAATGTGTGTCTGGGGTTCCATATCTGTCAATTATTGGTTGAAGGGGAGGATCGGGGCAGGCAAAGGACGGCAGCGTCCATCTGAAACAAGGGAGGCCCGTGACAGGCGGTGAATTGGGTTCCGGAAGAAAGCTCCAATGTGCACAGCCAGTAAGAGGGACCGATTTAACGGTAAGTCCTTCACTGGCTGTTAATTATTTTCTACCTGCAGATCATGAAGAATCGGACAGGATGATTCAGTTAATGCAGCGGATCAAGCAGGTAGAACACGACCTCCGAGTCTGCATGGACGAGCTGAAGGGGAAGGCGGCCGCGTCAGGGCAGATGTTACGTCACGAGGCAGAGAGGCGTGACGCTGGCATCTTTGGCCGGAGGATCATGGCATTAAAGGTAATTAAAACTGATACCGTAAAGGAAAAGGGAGGCGCACCGAACCCATCCCAGGATCGTGTGGTTCTGGGGACTTAATAGCTGCATCTCCGACAGCAGAAACGAAGCGAGGTGCTGATCGCTTGGAAGGGGTGGAGCCAAGACGCCGGCTGATAAGTGCCGTGAGTCCTAGTGCTCTACCGCCGGAACCAGCATCAGTCTTGCGTCATTCTGCAGGGGCGCAGATGGCAAGGGGTCTTTTCCTTTCTCATAGGGTGACCCAAGCTGTCAGAAGGCCCCAGAGAAATAGGAAGAATCGTTGGAGGAAAGCCGGTTCTTCCTACAAAGGGAGACGTGAGCCCGTGAGCTTACGTAAAGGTATAAGACACTCGCTGAGAGTGCAGAGGGAAGCCCCAAAGTCAGCAGAGGGGTTTCAGAAAAGGGCAGTTCCTGTAGCTAACTCAAAGGCGGGGGCACGAGAGAAACGGAGCGGGTGCTGAGGTTTTGGAGACCAGGGTGCTGATCAAAGGGGGAGCGACGTTGGCCCTACTCTAATGACAAAGCCAAACAGTGGAGTCAGGACAACGTCTCCACCCCGTGTCTCTTTTCTTTTTTATAGAAACAGGCCCTGGAAGACAACAAGTTACGCCCGCTTTGGGCAAAATATGCCCTCGTGGGACAGGCTGCTTTGACAAACAAGTCTTTGCTGGCGGAAGGGCAGTGTCACAGATGTCTGGGGTTCTTACCTGGCTGGGATGCCTGGAGGGACTGGATAGAGACATTAAAAGCTTCCGGGTCAGGAGGACACAAGCGCCCTGGAGCAGGAGAGGACCACGGGAGAGGAGGAGAGACTTTCCTACTCGTTGGGACCCGTGGCCACCGCCAGGGGGCGTCTTAGGCCTCCTAGAACCCGGGAGAATTTTATTTCAGCCACACTTGACAAGATGGCGGAAGAACCTGCCAGGGACGCCTGGAGTGCTTCCGGGGCAAAGGGCAGCACTTCCGCCACTCCAGGAAGTGCTGCCGGAAATTCGTTTACAGCCACCTGGAATGCATCTGGGTGGGAATAAAAGGGCCCGCCTCCTAACAGTCGGGGAGCTAGAGTCGGGAGAGGGAGCAGGACAAAGCTCCCAGGAAGAGATTAATGGTCAAGGACAGAGATTTAAAGTCGAATTCTGGTGATTATTGCTGTGTGCATTGTGTGGTGTTTTGGACTGTGTTTATTTAATAAATAATAAATGTGTGACTTCTATAAAGATGTGGTCTCCGACTGGTGGTGTCCGGGCAAGTCTCACAATAAATATATATATATATAGAAACCACTATGATGGCCGGTACGTCCCTCAACCAAGAGAAAGAGCCTCTTTAGGGCAATACATCCCCCGGGACGCTAGATGGACGAAATGGTTCCCCGGAGTCCCGCAGAGTTCTTCAGCCCTGTTGGGTGCCGTGGGTGCTGCCAGGGGAAGCTAACAAAGAACCCTGGGACTATTATGGTGACGTTAACCTGGAAATACTTAGAAGTCATGAGGACAGAAACCTGCAGTACTTCCAGAACACCTGAAGAAGGTGTTTGACCCGGAGACGGAATACTTCCAGGTCAGAGACTTTAAAAGGACTATGGGAAACCCCAGCAGATCGAGCCGGAGTTGGGTAGGAGTGTAACAGAGTTGCTGGGAGTGGACGATTTGTGTATTATTGATTTGTTATTGCTTATTTGAGAATTGTGGAGAGTGCAGTGTTTTGTACACTTTATTAAGAAGAATTATTAAATATTATTCTTGGTTTTTTACAAGTGTGTCTGGGACGTCTGTCTGATGGGTTCAATGCGGCAACAGTGCCTCTACATCACACATTTTGAGGATAAAATTCTTCTCTCTAAGCACTTCTTCACAGAGGTCTTTCCAATGAGAAGCCACAATACTACAATAAATTAAACAATTCCTTCTCCTTCTCCACTCCTTGTTGAGTGTTGCCTGCTGCATCCCGACACTGACTCTCTGATGTGAGGCAGCGGATTTCTTTTATGTGGAACCTGGAAATGCTTCCAGTGCCACTCCCTGTCTTTCAGGGAGCACTTCCGAGTCATAAAGAAAGTAGGGAGGTCCACCGCCGACAGTGCCCTCTAACGAGACCCAGGGACCTCAATAGGGCTGCACTTTCAGACTCCAGTTCCCAACACCCCTGTGGGTGTCCACCTAGCATTGGGGAAATGGGACCTTTCCCAAATTTCAGCTTCCTCTTGTCCATCCATTATTTCCTACCAGCTGCACACCAGATTATTTCTCCAATCCACTCGTCAATTTAATTTGGTCTTCACGCTTGCCTCCTGTCTGGGTAATGTGTTCTTATCTGTCTCATGTATTTATTTATTTATTTATACAGTGTAGTACAGTTATATATATATATATATATATATATATATATATTGCATTATAGGTTTTAATTTCTGTCCTATGATTCTGCCCACCAGATTTAACTATATTAGATTTGGGACAGGCTCTATCAACAGACTTATTAGATTAAAGAAACTAAATATAGCCGACAAGAGTCCTGGAAGTACAGAGGGTACTGCTGCCTCACTTCACTCTGTGTATGTTATCCAACTAAAAAACACAACTCTATACAGGATTAGAACCTGACTTATGGGACAGTAAACTGTCGCAGATGCCCATTGTTGATTCCTCTTTACTGAGGGTAGGGACTGAACGTTTGCAGCCTGGATTTTTAGGATCTCTAACCATCTGTTACAAATCATTGTGACAAGAAACTTGCTGACAGCAAGCAAATAAACAGGAGGGCAAACTTAACAGCTATGGCTTTGAGCTGCCCCTGACACTCTATATAGCAGACTCAGAGAGAGCGGGTCACTTGGCACTGAACAGCTTCTTGCTACTTTTTCTTGCTGTCTGAAAAAGCCTGGATAGTTTCTGGCTGAGAAGTGGCATTTGCTCGCATCAAGAATTAATGCATGGCGGCAGAGAAGCCTACGGCTGTCAGGGGACATCCCCACAGGGAAATTAATGCGAGCCCAACACTGCTTGCTAGTCGAGAAGACCAACATGAAATCTAACATGTTGCAGGTTTCCGTAAAAAATATGCAACAGAATATCAAATACCAGTTCCCAGGTGCCTGTCAATGAAAGTCAATTTACTACAACAAAAATTCACATTAAAAGCAAAGATTTTCAGAGAGTGTTAGTGTCCATGATGGAAACTGACTGGAATCACTGTTAATGACAAGTGAGGAAATGAAACATGATGTGCACAAAACTGCAAATGTGAAAAAGCTGCCTAACTATTTAAGCTGACTTCAGTAGAGATTACATAGATAGATAGATAGATAGATAGATAGATAGATAGATAGATAGATAGATAGATAGATAGATAGATAGATAGATAGATAGGACTTGTTGCATTACTTGCTCTTATGGTAGTAAGTGAAGTTTATTTATGCAGAGCTTTTCACAGACAGACAGTCACAAAATGCTTTACAAGGTAAAAGCCAATACATAAATGTAAAATAATAGGTAGAGATCAAGAAATATAAATTAAAACCAATTTAAATTATAAAATAATGTGACAAAATATACATAGAAACAAACAGTATCACATCATTTTAACCAAAGCCCTGTTTCAACAAATGAGTTTTCAGAAAACACTTAAAATTAACTTTGCACATTACAGACTCAATGGAAGATAATTCCAGGCTCTTGGTCCAAAAGCCCTAAAACTCAGTAACCATGGGTCTTGAACTTAGTGCATTACAGAGTTGAAAGTCCCAGACCAGAGGTTGTAAAGAACTGATTTGCGGAATATAATTGAAGTAGGTCTACAATTTATTCAGGAGCCTGGCCATGCAGGGCTCTAAATGTTAAAACCAGGACAATAAAATGAACTTTAAAAGCTATGGGAAGCCAGTAAAGTGAGATCAAAATGGAGAGAATATGAGATCTTCTGTTGTACCTGATTAAAAGCACTGCAACGGCATTTTGGTCAGTTTGCAAATGGTGCAATGATGCCTTGCTGAAGCAAGTGAAAGTTATATTACATTTGTCTCAACAAGAAATAAACGCATAAACAGGTGCTTACATCTTAGCAATGTGTCTTAAATGAAAGAAACATGACCAAGGGCCTTGTGTATAACACCGTGCGCAGAATTCACACCAACACATGGTGTATGGACAAAATTGGAAATGTGAGTATGCACAAAAAAGTCCAGATGCATAAAACTGTGCATACGCCAAGTTCCACGCACTTCCTCTTTGTATATCTCAATGAACATGAAATTTAATGCACATGCATACGTCTTATAGCTCCATCCTTACCTGACACATAATTTTGTGTATTTGAATATGCAAATTTCTGTGTTGGGTCAGGGTGGAACTGTAAGACGTATGCATGTGCGTGGATCTAGTGCAATTTGAATATGCAAATCAAGATCAATAGCCCCTTCCATTCAGTGTTTTGTTAAAAGACAATGGCAAAAGCACATGGAAAAAAGAAGAGTTTCAGCGAATGCAAAGTGAAGGCAAGGAAAAACTTTACTATTTGTTTTCGTAAGCAGTGGTATAAGCAACAAAAGGAAGCTGATGGAGTGATGCAGCATCCAATTTGGCTGATCATTCAGTGGATGAAGGTCAGGTTCATCATACCGCATTTCTTCAGGTACGGGCAAGCCACAATTGTGTACCATGTTATACAGTACGCTACATGCTTGCACAATGTGGCACACTTTCTGTGGACTTATAGAGCAACACGTTAATAGAGTGGAAATGCTTTCTATTTACATAAACAAATTCATTCTCTGAAGAGGCCTTTATTGTGTAGCATTGGTGCCAAGCGCCACTATGGATATAGTCTCTGCTCTTTACATGGCTCTTTGAGAATGACTCACTATCCTTAAAAGAACTGCTTACCTTTTGCCACACTAGTTGGAAAACGCACCTGTGCGTGTATGGAGTTGCCGTTTTTATAGGCTTTTCTGCTATCAAGTCGTCAATATAACACATTAAAAACTGAAAAAGTTCTTCAGTGCAATATGTAGCACTGACCCGCTTAAAAAAATAACTAAAATGCAGTCTGTGTACTATATTCATCGTTTTCGAGGTGTAATACGTTTATCACATTAATGGATATTATATAATGATCAGTGATATGAAGTAATATGTATGCATGTCGTCATTTATCTTATTTGGCTGTATTTCCTTACTTGATCAAGTGTTTCATCATTTCCCAGTTTCTCAGAAATGTTGCGTATGCATGGTTCAGACTTGCTGCAAATACATGCATGGTCCTTTTATAAATCCCGACGTTTGCGTGGGAAATTGCATACACATATTTCAGGCCTCTTTTTTGTGTGAACGCAAGCTTTGTAAATGAGACCCCTCATTTGTTTAGTGATGGTGGGGTATGATGCCCCTGTGCTTTCTTGTTGGTATTACCACCTTGAACCTAGCACATCGATAGTTATGAACTGAGATGGACTGGGCAATGAGGACACATACATACAGCAAGAGAGGTATAAACGTGCTCGTTGCAATTATTCACAACAAAAACAATGGCAGTGCAGTCTTCTTCTTCATAAGTAAAGAAATAAAACAGTCTTCATGATGAAGATTAAAATCAATTAATATAGAAATAATTCATAACAGTTAAAATCCACAGGATTTATCTCTCCAATGGAAACCACTACAAACTACAGAGCATTCCTTTAATACCAATGTCTTCTCTACTCACCCTTTAAGGTCTCTTCAGTGAGGAGGGATGTCCTCTGGCAAGCACAGTCAACATTCAGTCTGGCTCTTGTCCACGCTGTCATCCTTAGGCATTCAACAGTGAGCCCTGCATGCCCTGCTTCCTTTTACTACCAACATTTTCATCATTCTTGCTCCCTGGGTGCTCAGCTGCAGTAACCCTGCCTTGTAAGCACGATTCACTTATTAAGGACCACTTTATGACCTCTTGCCTCCCTTCCTCAGCACCAGCTTAGCCGCCTCTTCTTTTTCTTTCCTCTTCATTTAACTACCAGTCTTTCTTTTCACTCTTTCTTACTCACTTTCTCAGCCCCTTTTCCTGACCCCACCAATCTCCATTTTACTCTTGTGGGTGCAGTGTGCTAATTACAATTTGCAGAGTGCTTATGTGAAACAGCTCACCTCCACATCAAACACCCCACAGCTGCCCAAATCCGCCTGAGTGCACTGTTTGTAATTGAACAACTCCCACCACCACAAACCTCCATCTCACCACAGGGGGAGTAAAGTCTATAGGAGCATGAGGTACAAGGCAAAACCAGCTCTGCATGGGGCCTCAGTAATAATAATAATAATAATAATAATAATAATAATAATAATAATAATACACTTGATTTATACAGTCTATCATCATGTTTAAAGCACTTAAAGACTACCACAGGGCTTATTGCCACAAAGACCTATACTCACGTGCGGGCTAATTTAGGGTTATTAGTTTAGGTAATATCTTTTTGGAGAGGTGGAAGGCAAACCAAAGTACCAACAGATAAATTCATACAGACATGGGAAGAATGAGCAAAGTCACAATGTCTGGGCTCAACATTCAAACACCTAATATGTTTCAAGTGTCAGATCACATTATTAATGGGCTGTATGCGAAAACAGAACGCTAAGCCTGATGGGATTTTTCACTTTTTGCCTGAGCTGCAAGAATGCTATGAAAGAGTTTTGATAAATCATTGATTAAGTGGTAGTGAAATCTGTAGTAGGCGAAATGTTTTTTTTTATTCTTTCCTGTTTAAGTCATTTAATTACCAACATTAACCTAGTTTACATATAAAGGGTGAAACATGTCATGTGCACTTTTTATTATTTGGCAGGTACTGTATCATAAATCTGTGATCTGCTTCTCACAACTGATGGGACATGGCAGATGTTCACTGACTGGCCAACCAACCATACGTGTTTACCTTGTAGGTGACTGTCCAAAATATCAGACCTATGGATGTAATGCTCTGATCTTCACCCTGTCAAGTAATCAATCCAGCCGCCATGGTGCAACGTCAGAGGCTTTGCCTCAGGTACTGACATCTGAGGTTTGATCCCTGTAAGGGAAAGCAAATGTGCGTATACCTGATGAGCCCCAATTAGGATGAAACGCGTGTTGTGTACTCTTTGTATTATTTGGCAGGTACTCTATCACATATCTACGATTTGCTTCTTGTAACTGAGAGGACATGGTGGTTAGGTGCTGTTAAGTCACCTAATGGATTGACCAAATCTGACTGCAGCCATCTTCCATTCCCACTCACTGGCTTTAGTCTTTACTTCAGTAAGTGAAATGCATGCTAAATCAGATTTTGGTCAGGTGTTATTTGCTAAAACTGCATTCCTTAGATAAACTTATTTTTATAAAACAACCTAAGGTTAAGACACAAAGTAATTTTTAATACTGATTTCCACTTTCCTCTTTATTGTTCCTTATCATGTTTTGAATTAAGTCCAAAAAAAGTTTCTGTTTTCTTGAGTTGATGCAAACATTTTAAAAATATTATTAAGGTGACAATAAAGTTCATGATACTTAGAAGAATGCATGATGTCTATAAACTAATGTTATTTCCAACATTAAAGATAACAGAAAACCCCTAACCAATTTAAGAAAAAAGTATGTATATACAAATTTTACCAATAAATTTCACTTTTTCATCCTTTGATGGTGGATGATATTTCAAAATCCTTTTCTTGATCTGTACAGCAATAAAAAAAACAGATAAGTTTTAGTGGGCTGCAAATTAGCATAGTCAGCTTCAGCTCCCCAAACACCCAACACAGATAAGCTCAGACACAAGTGTAAAAGCACAATAGAGTTTATTCGTGGGGAAACTCTTCCAGTAAGTGTTTTCCACGCCACAACCAAAAGTACAATAAACACAGTACACGGGAACACTTTATCTCTTCCTCTCTCTGTCTTTCTCTTTGTCTCTGCCTCCTTCACTCCTCACAGGAAGCGTTGTCCTCTACCTCCCGACTCTGGCTCCCTGAATGAAGGCAGGAGCTTCTTTTTACGTTACACCCAGGAGTACCTCCAGTGGTCTGTTAGCATGGTCCGGAAGCACTTCCAGGAGAGGCAGAAGCCCAAATTAATTAGGGTTCTGCAGTCGCCGCAGCACACCCTGCCGGCATCCACAGAACCCAACAGGACTGAGTCTGTAAACACCAACTCCCAGCGTGCACTGTGGGAATCCGAGGCACTGCTAGCAATCAGGAGGAGATAATGCCCTGTGCATACTTTCTCTACCCCGATCCTTCCATTATGAAGCTGTCTTGGCCATCCACTACATTGCTTAGAAGTATAAAGAATAAACTTGATGGTCCATTGTAGGGCCTATTTAAAAAAAAAAAAATCAGATTTAAGCCTAAATATTGTTAGATGATAATCTAAAATGTACTATTCAATGTTATAAAAAATGTAGTTTAGGGTCTTTCATAGTGCATCAACAGTATAATTCACTTACTGTTCCTTAAAAGGATATTTACAAGGCCTTTATAAAACTATTAGAATTAGAACATCTATGAAAATTTTTTGTCTAATTTCAAGCACAAAAAGACAGCCAAAATGTATGTTTAGTATATTATACTGTAATTTCCAGTGATGAAAGAAAATCCACCATCATTATGCTTTTATGGTTATATTATCTTATATTTTCTATAACTATGCTGCAAAAATTAACCATGGTGTATTTCTTTTTTTTATTGATTTTATTTAAATAAAACAACATTTGATACAATTAAGTCAAACCATGATGTATTTCATTAATGTAATTTCTATTTGTATTTTTATGCTCAAACCAGTAAAGTCAGGAAATTATTCTACAGTGTCATTAGTTAACTGCTTCAATAAGGTGAACGTGTGAATAAGTGAAAATTAACTTACCCAGTCACCCATCTACTGTCAAACCCACCTAATCCATCTGAGAGCTAGAGTCTGTCCTGGTAGGATCAGATGAAAGTCAATAACAAACCCTGCGTGCCAGAGTCTATCTTTATTTATTTTATTTTTTACTCTACTATTACTAATACTGCCCATAGGGGAGTAAATGCGAGCATTAATTTTATTTGTATTTTTTTTTTCATTTTTATTACTATTTAATTTAATATTGTTTCTTTGTATCAGTATACTGCTGCTGGATTATGTGAATTTCCCCTTGGGATTAATAAAGTATCTATCTATCTATCTATCTATCTATCTATCTATCTATCTATCTATCTATCTATCTATCTATCTATCTATCTATCTATCTATCTATCTATCATGGTAGCAAACTGTTGCTTTATAGGTTCATTGTCTTGGGTTTCAATCCTGTGCTTTATTGCTGTGGGAAGTTCTTCCTATGTGAGAGTGGGTTTTCATCTGCGTGCTCTAATTTCTTGCCACATCCTTAAAGACCTATTTGTTACATTGATCATTGAGTCTGAGATGGTCTCCAGTAATTGTGAATATGACACTGTAATGGACTGGCATCTTATCCAGGACTGGTTACCTCAATGCTCCAGTTGCTGTCAGGATGGGTTCTACTGTAGAACCCCCCCAGTTCTCAATTGGATCAAGCAGGCTTGAGAAGGTTATATTTTATATTACCTTACCCACCATTAGGGGCCTTAAGAATCTCAAACTACAGAAATGTCACAAATTCAATTATTAAAGCTTAAAGGTATTGATTTACTATATCTGCGCATATGTGTGTATGCATTGAATGAATGGTGTTGTTTGTCTACTTTTAACTCAGTTTGTAAATTTGTACAATTGTTTGAGCTTATTCAATAGTAGGTACACTATACAAAGAAATAAGGAATGTATGGGGAGGAATATAATCTCGTTCATGCTGCTGACATGCTGGCACATAAGCTTCTTTTGCAGAAAAATACACAGCTTTTGGTCAGTGCCATTTGTCATTACAATTTTTTTTTGTAAAATCCAATTTGTAACCAAAATGGTCTTCTGTTTTCTACCCCTGAACTAGTCATCTCTTCACATGTGGCCCAATTGTGTCTCATGTTCTAACTGTCAACAAAATAAAACATATTTGATATTGATCTTTCAAAAGTCCTTGATGTTGACATTATGATTAATAACTTAAGTTTTCCAAAAAATAAAGCAATTGATCTACAAAAATAGCTTTTACACAAAACTGTTTTCTACACTGTGTTTTAACACATTATTCTTTTTTATTTGTAGCAGTATGAAAGGGTGATGGGTTGTTTTAAAGAATGGGACCCATAAAAACATAGTTTTGTAAAGGATAGGAATCATTTTGCATCACAATGAATTCTCAGGGTCATGAGGAAGGTCAAATTGAGCGCCTTGTGCATGGGAATAAAATGTATAATTGTTATTATTATTAAATAAAAAAATTGAACATATTCCTATACTAAATATTTACTATGTAGTTCTTAATATAGGTATGCATGAAATATTCTTCTTTGTTTTGAGCAAATTAAAAATAAACTAATAAGATTAGAGCTTGTTTAAAAAAACATATTAAGCAATTTAACAGCTGCTACAATGAAAGAACATTTAAACCAGTTACTTATTATCTTTTTTTTTTATTTTTAGCCTCTTACCTGATGGCAACATCTGTAAATCCAGCTGTTGTGGATGGGTGTTCTGTGAAAAGACACAAATATCTTTCTTCCCTACTTTTATTACATTCTTAAAATGTTGATGATAAATTGCACAATTGCATTAATTTAATCTCTCTTGTTAATATATTTATTGTAGAGGCCCAGCTGACAGCTCCTCTTCACAGGCAGGGCCGGGTGACAGCTGTCCTCTAGATGCCTGAGTGACAGCAGCAGGTAAAGAAGCATGTCTCTTGACAAGCCCTGAGAGGATAAAAGAAAGAAGGTGAAAACTTTCAGAGTAAAAAGATAAATATGAGCAGCAAACAGGTTTTTGGTTGTGGTGATACTGAAGAAGAGAAAGAGACAGTGGCCATTGATAATGGCAAGGGTTAATGTTGTAGAGGAAAACTGTGGGGCTAGCCGCATCTTGTAGCCAGTTCACCTTTGTTATTTGGTTGGGTATTCCCATATGCTGCTTCGCTGTGAGCTCTGCAAAATCTTGAAATTCATGTTCACAAACTTCACCAGACTCCATGAAATGTATTAAAGTCAATGTGGAAGGAGAAACTGAACTTGTTTTGAGTGGCTTATAATGGTGCAATGGGATTTGAAGTGCCCCTGAGAGGTAGGGAAGCATCTCCCAACTAGTTTGACTGACTACCATGGCCACAAATGTGATTTGATATATTTGGTAGCAGTGCCTCAAACAACAAAAGATGCAAACAGAAGATAATCAGAAACAAAATACAGCAAATGGCCACAAATTAGTAATAAGGCCATACTGTATATTATTGGCCATACAGTATATATATATATACTGTGAAGGATGCCGGGGATCTTGCCCTACCGAGAAACCTGGAGGGGGCAGCCCCCCTGGGTTGCACTGGGGCTATGGGCTTGGAGCTTAGAAGTTCCAACCTTTTGTGGTCCCTGGCCACCGCCAGAGGGCACCTGGACAGTTCCGGAAACAAGATCTGCAGCACTTCCACACACCCAGAAGTGCTGCCTGAAGAGGAGCTGGATTCAAGAGCAGCGCTTCTGCCACACCTGGAAGTGCTGCCGGAGGTTAATCGGGAAGCACATGGAGCACTTCCGGGTGCACTATAAAAAGGGGCCGCCTCACTCCATTCGGGGAGCCGGAGTTGGGTGGAAGAGAACGGAGCTTGAAAGGAGTGAAGTACAGGTGGCAATAGAGAGAAAACAAAGGACTGTGACCATTATTATTGATGGTCCGTGCACTGTGTGTTGTGCAGGTAAAGAACTGTGCAATAAACGTGTATGATTTGGAACAGTCAGAGTTCGTGTCTGTCTGTGTCCGGGCTGAATCTTTAACAACACATATATATACACGTCTTTGTGCTCACATAGTTCCAATCTCAGGCACACATTAGCAATACGATGAAGCTCCGGCCTGAATCTGGCTCGTTCCATTGTTTGATGTCACAGGGTGATAGCTGCACATGTTTTTTTTTTTGCTTCTGATCTATCTGTACATATGCTTTGCACTTTTATCTTACATGAAGAAGAGAGAAATGCCTGGTAAACGGTAATACATCTTTTGTTATTATTATTTTGTGTTTTCTTTGTCAGGTTGAGGTAGGAGGAAGGCTCCTTTAAGGCTTGTTTTGAGATTGTAGCTGGGTGCATGGCTGATTTCGCATGCAAATTATGCCTGCTGCACTACACAGCCAGTGCACAGAGATCAGTGTTACATGTCCAATGGCAGTACTCATAATATACTCATTATGTAGAACTAATGTATTCCTCTTATAAAAATACTCAAGGGTGGAATGCTGGAGTACTGATTGGCTGGTAATAACATGCATGTTTGTAGCATTTCCGCAATGATCTTGCAGTAGGCGTTGTTACACATGTGTGCTTGGGAGGCAACTTCAGGGCTTATCTAATGGTAATTCCACACCGTGTTGCTGTTGTTGCCTAATGCCTCTCTACTCATTTCCTTTGCAGACCTGAGATGCATTAGATGTCAAGACAGTGGTACACTGCCATATTTCAAAGTTGTAATGGTATTTTTAAATACTCAAAGGTGTTTTCTTTTAAATAATTTCTAGGTTTCTATTTTGACTACTCTGTTTCATTATTAAAATATGTGATTTGCACATGTATACCCCGAGGTGAGCAGCGCGTCACAGCTGAGTTAGTCTGCTATCATCAATTATCCCTCCTATGTTGAGCCGCATAAAGTGAAAGGCTCATTATTATTGGAAAGCTGAAGTTCAGTGCATTTTAATGATGTATAGGTGTCTATGATTGGCCATTTAAACCACATGTCACAGCTGTGCATATATGGAAACAAATATAATGCATATGTAACCTCTCATCTTTAGGCACCATTATGCATCGTTATACACCAAGCTTGAGTCAGATTCTGAAGATAGGTTTGACTTTATTGAGCATGATATGCTTGATGAAGGATTCAAAGGTACATTTGATTTGTAATTACTGTTTAGTATGACTTTAAAGAGTTGCAGTGTGCATTTTTACAATTGAAGCATCATGGGTTCATTTACCACACCCGGGAGGAATGTCTGCTGCTCATTCTCTCTTTGTTAGTTTTCTGAGTGGTGTTCTTTAATTTCCAACTTAGAGTACAATGGCAATGGTTCTTAGTGTATCAATGTGTAATTGTTATGCTGTACTTGTGCTTGTTGAACTTTCACATGAGGCTCCCCACCTCCGTCTGATCGTCTGTCACCGTATGACACTGAGAAAAATGAGAAAATGAGCATGTGAGAAAAAAAGACATTTCAGCTAGTGACTTGTTCACTGTATAATACCCCCACCCCCTCTCCACCAAAGGGATACAGAGCCATGAAGTATTTTTAGCGTCTTTCTCTTTATGCTCTTTTTACCCAAAGCTCCCCCATCAACACACTAAAAACAAAAGGGAGAAACAAGCACGATTACAAAAGGGAGATAAAATCAAACAGCGGCTAGGGGATCAGGGGAGCTGAAGGAAGCACAATTAGAAATGGAAGAAAAAGTCCCACAAGGCCAGTGGCTTCTAGAAGTCTACTATCCATTGTAATTTGGATACGGGAAATGTGGGTGAAGGTGTTGTTAACCAGCATAGTCTAAGGAGAAGGAAAACTCCAATCCTCAACCTGAGCTGACTGAGTGTGCTATCCCTGCATGAGTGGAGTGATCAGACATGGAGAACGGAAAACTTTGATTTCAAATCTGAGCTGTTAGAGTCTGTAAGGCTTAGCAAGCAATCCATCTAGGAGAAAGAAAGATCTCATTTCAAACTCCTGTTGGGCTGACGGTCCCAAGACAAGCATCCTACACCAGTGGGCTATCCAGATTCTAATGGCAGAACAAGTGGTAGAGAAAAATGTTTCTCCTAAAGGCTGCAAAGACAGAAGAGAATAGCCCGGCCAATGGTAATTAGCCAGCTAAAACAGAGTTGAAAGACCAGTATGGCAACTATTCTAGGGTAGGAGGCACCCCTGTGTAAAAATCTCAACTACCAAATATGGAAGAAAACAGACAGCATTTTTGTTATAAAATGGCCATGCTCTGTCTTGATTCAACACTCAATTCTTTTGGTTTAACGGAAATAAAAATATTTCTTTAATTTTGCATTCCGTTACTAAAGTTTCCAAGGGTGATGTCCTAATATGTGTATCTGACTTTGTTATAAAATACTTCATCACTAACATAGTTTGACATAAAATCCATATAACTCTAAAACATTAAGATATGCTGTTAAAAATAATAATAAATAACAATAATATATTTTACTTATATAGCACCAGAATACATGTATACTGTATATACTGTATGTGTGTGTGTGTTTGTGTGTATATACACTGCTCAAAAAAATGAAGCGAATATTTGATCATCACCTTCTAACACCAAGTCAATTAGGCTTCAGGAATATCAATCTGTCCAGGTAGGAAACATAAGCGATTGTGAATGAACTTCATCTGCTTTGGTGCAAATGAAAGGAACAACAGGTATCTCCTTCATGCTCTTGGGACTGTGCTGGGAGACACAGTAAACCTTCTTGCAATGAGACATATGGATGTGCCTTGCTGGATGAGATGAACAACCTGTGCAACCCAAATCGGCTGCAGGTACAGCCACATGCTACCAGTAGTGACAAGGACACTAGTGATATTCGAAACTAGAGAAGAATCAGTCTAGAACGATAAGGAAAGTGTAATTGTCTGTGGCCACCACCTGCAAAACTGTTCCCTTTTTGGGGGTTGTCTTGTTGTCGTCTCTTCTGTGCATCTGTTGTCTCTTTCATTTGCACCAAAGCAGGTGAAGTTGATTCACAATCGCTTAAGCTTCTGGACTAGAGAGACTGATATCCCTGAAGCTTAACTGACTTGGTGTTAGACTGTGATGATTGTGTTCCCTTAATTTTTCTGAGCCGTGTGTGTGTGTGTGTATCTTTTGTCATACTGATTTCATTAGCTAATACGCTTTTGATAATCCTCTCAAAGGCCTTCCTGAATACACTTTTCTTTGACAGACAAATAAAATTATAACTATCACACTTCTAATTTGTTAAGCACATCCTTGCCTTTCTGCATATTGCAGAAGTATCATAATTGAAAAAGGAGCATGAATGAGAAACCTTAATTACATATTATAATATCATCTTTCATTAGAATAAATGATATCCACTTTGCAATTATTTAATGTGCATGGAATTATTATCTGATCAGAACGTCCACTGCATTTACATAGAATATCTCCTGTATAATGTGATCATAATTAACTAAACTTTTTTTGACCAAAGAGTTTCCAACTGTCACCAACAATAGAAGATGGTGAATCATTGAATTCATAGACATATGTGATCCTGACAGGAAACCTGAACACAGTGTACAAGATCTTCTACCATGGGCAAATGATACTACTGTTTAAATAAGCAAATTGCAAGAAAGGCCTCAGAGATGAAATGTACTATAAAAAGCAAGATATTTGACTTATTGTTGAAAGAAATATGGGATTGGCCCCTATTTCTTACTGAATACCCAACCTTGAATAACTCGTGTAACAAAGGCGCTATATAGACGCCTGACCCGACACAGATGGACATGGAGGCACGTATAAAAACGCAAAGACTTTATTTTTCTCTTCAGCTGTGGGACACGTTTTCCCTGTGCCACACAGCCCAAACACAGTCCCAAAGCACAAACACATTACCACAAAACACTTTTCTTCTTCTTCTTCTTCTTCTACCACCACTCCTCCTCAAGCTTCGTCTCTTTCCTCCCAACTCTGGCTCCTCGAGTGGTGGTGGCTGGCCCTTTATATAACCCACCCAGAAGCATTGCAGATGATTGACCACCTGGTCCTGAATGCACTTCCGCATGGGGCTGAAGACTTGTCTAGCCAGGCTGTTGGAAGCAGACAGCCCCCCCTAGCAGCCTCCCCGGGCCCCAACCAAGCTGTGGAGGACTCCATCTCCCATGGAGCCCTGCGGATGGTTGGGGAATCACCGTCGGCCAGGGAGGCTGCCACCAAGGGTCCCGGGGGAGGTATTGGACTGTCCATGGTGGCTCCCCCGGAACATAAGCAGCAGGGGCGTCCCTGCTGGGCATGGGACCCGGCTGTGCACACTCGCTTAGCATTTTCTTTGCTCAAAATCAATGAATGTGTATGCACAGACATTACGAGATAATGAACTGTCTTGGCTGGTTCAGGATGGAGATGTATGAGCTATGAGGAGTAATTGAAGGACTTGAACTTTTTTTGTATAAGCAAATGGAAATTAAGAGGTGACATGATTTAAGTGATTTTAGAGAAATTAGGTGACTAGGTTTGGAGATTTTTCAGGGTCTGAATGGTCTAGTCTCCTCATAATTATTCTAATTTTGTAATGTGCTAGACCATTGGTGTTATCATAAAGTATATTTTTTGGTTTTAGATAATATGAATATGTGGAATTAATTGCATTAACACTTTCTATTTATTTAATAGTAGTAGCATTGTCGTGTGCACAGAATACAGTGAAAATTTTACCTGCATGTTTAACCAAAAATGAACATGTCACCACTTTTCTGCATCAATGTAAACAAGGATGTATTAAAATACAAACTGTTATTTTATTTATGAATTGTATCATGCAAACACTCTACAGAACATCTACAGAAGTATGTTATGCATGACAGTATTACTTCAAAGAAGTGCCTTCGTGAAATGCAGTGTGAAGCAAACACTTAGAGACTGAAGTGTGCTGCGAAAAATACTTATAAAAAAGAGTCTGGAGCCATCATTATACATGCATTTCAAACATGGGCGTCCTTTGTTTACACCAACAGGTAGAGTCCAACATGCTCTTGATAGTACAGCATGGCAGAGTGAAGAAATCATATAGGGCATGTCGTTTTATGAATTACATTCATTTACTTAACACATTTGTGTATATTTTCATTTTCACCAATCAGTTTTATATGATTGGTATACTTCAGAAACACATCTCTTAATTAAGTTTTATTTAAAATTATATAAAATAGTTACATTTAAAGTCCTAAGTATAAGAAATAAGACTTTTCATATCTAAGATGTTATCAGAGAACAAAACACAAAGTTAACATTGAAATCAGCATATCCTACCCAGCACTTTTTTTCTTTACTTAATTGTAAAAAAGTTACATTTCATTTTGGGTTTTAGTACTATAGTGACAATGCTTCTAGTTATTTGTTGGGGTCCAGCTACAGTGGTGTGAAAAACTATTTGCCCCTTCCTGATTTCTTATTCTTTTGCATGTTTGTCACACAAAATGTTTCTGATCATCAAACACATTTAACCATTAGTCAAATATAACACAAGTAAACACAAAATGCAGTTTTTAAATGATGGTTTTTATTATTTATGGAGAAAAAAAAATACAAACCTACATGGCCCTGTGTGAAAAAATAAATTGCCCCCTGAACCTAATAACTGGTTGGGCCACCCTTAGCAGCAATAACTGCAATCAAGCATTTGCGATAACTTGCAATGAGTCTTTTACAGCGCTCTGGAGGAATTTTGGCCCACTCATCTTTGCAGAATTGTTGTAATTCAGCTTTATTTGAGGGTTTTCTAGCATGAACCGCCTTTTTAAGGTCATGCCATAGCATCTCAATTGGATTCAGGTCAGGACTTTGACTAGGCCACTCCAAAGTCTTCATTTTGTTTTTCTTCAGCCATTCAGAGGTGGATTTGCTGGTGTGTTTTGGGTCATTGTCCTGTTGCAGCACCCAAGATCGCTTCAGCTTGAGTTGACGAACAGATGGCGGACATTCTCCTTCAGGATTTTTTGGTAGACAGTAGAATTCATGGTTCCATCTATCACAGCAAGCCTTCCAGGTCCTGAAGCAGCAAAACAACCCCAGACCATCACACTACCACCACCATATTTTACTGTTGATACGATGTTCTTTTCTGAAATGCTGTGTTCCTTTTACGCCAGATGTAACGGGACACTTGCCTTCTAAAAAGTTCAACTTTTGTCTCATCAGTTCACAAGGCATTTTCCCAAAAGTCTTGGCAATCATTGAGATGTTTCTTAGCAAAATTGAGACGAGCCCTAATGTTCATTTTGCTTAACAGTGGTTTGCGTCTTATATATCTGCCATGCAGGCCGTTTTTGCCCAGTCTCTTTCTTATGGTGGAGTCATGAACACTGACCTTAATTGAGGCAAGTGAGGCCTTCAGTTCTTTAGATGTTGTCCTGGGGTCTTTTGTAACCTCTCGGATGAGTCGTCTCTGCGCTCTTGGGGTAATTTTGGTCAGCCGGCCACTCCTGGGAAGGTTCACCACTGTTCCATGTTTTTGCCATTTGTGGATAATGGCTCTCACTGTGGTTCGCTGGAGTCCCAAAGCTTTAGAAATGGCTTTATAACCTTTACCAGACTGATAGATCTCAATTACTTCTGTTCTCATTTGTTCCTGAATTTCTTTGGATCTTGGCATGATGTCTAGCTTTTGAGGTGCTTTTGGTCTACTTCTCTGTGTCAGGCAGCTCCTATTTAAGTGATTTCTTGATTGAAACAGGTGTGGCAGTAATCAGGCCTGGGGGTGGCTACGGAAATTGAACTCAGGTGTGATAAACCACAGTTAGGTTATTTTTTAACAAGGGGCAATTACTTTTCACACAGGGCCATGTAGGTTTGGATTTTTTTCTCCCTAAATAATAAAACCATCATTTAAAACTGCATTTTGTGTTTACTTGTGTTATATTTGACTAATGGTTAAATGTGTTTGATGATCAGAAACATTTTGTGTGACAAACATGCAAAAGAATAAGAAATCAGGAAGGGGGCAAATAGTTTTTCACACCACTGTATTCTAACACCAGTCCTAGTTGGATGGTAATAAAATATGACATCTTCTGAAATACTATATTATACCAAGCTACTATAATGAACCTCTTTGAATGATTTATTAAACTTATGCTGGTAACCCATGACTACTGACAACATGGTTTCAGAGTCCTGGGTTCATATTCAGGTCCAAAAGCCATCTCAATGGAGTTGGCCTCTCCTTGTGTCCTTTATCGGGTTATATGTGTTCTTTAATCCACTCTTATATCCTACAAATGCATAGGATAATTTCATTGGTAGCTTGAAGTTGGTGCAATATGATTGACCGTTAGGGTTAGAGGGTGTGCCTTTCTGTGGCAGGCTCCGCCCCATTTTACAAAGTATCTTTCATTGATTCCATAGGATTCTTAGGATATGCTCTAAATTCCAAGACCATGTAATGTCATGTTAATCCAATGAGGAGGAAGAAGAAGAAGATAGCAAAAGTGTTAAAAGTGTTCAAATGTTTGAACTATTGATGTAAGTTTTGAATGTTTTTCTGTTTTTATGTTATGTAAAATTTAACTGTATCCTACAAAATTACACTGTGACCTACTTGTTTTATGAAAGTTACTCTAGGACTATATAAGCATAAAAATGTCAGAGAAAAAAGATAGGATAGATAGATAGGATATAGTGAAAAACAAGTTACATAACATGTACATATGGCATTTATTCAAGTGTGTTTGAAGACTTGAACCGATTTGAAAGTTGGAACACTTTTACATTTTCTGAAGAAATAGTTATTACATTTTTATATATAAATGTTTTTGTAATAGAAAGTTATATTTAAAAATAAAAGTAATAATAGGGTTCAATTCCTTGAGTTAGCAGACAGTATTAAACACAAACTTTGAAATAGTTCTTTACAAGACCACATACTGTACCTGTAGTTGAAAACAAAGCCCAGATAGGCTTGTGGTGGCTTAGAAGCTTTCATAGACTTCAGTTGATGTCCTATTCTTAGCTGTCATTTGTGGAGGTTCTATGAGTAACTTAAGTCCAAATTTAATGAGCATAAAGCTTTTGAATGGCATACTTGAAGAAGAATTAATATGTGCTATAAGTAGCAATGCAAAATTGTTAGTTGTTTTGGACAAAGGTTGAGAAAAAGCTCTCAGGCTTTGCCAATAAATTAATGTGTCAGAAAAATACTGAATCATTTTCATGGGTTGCTGTTGAGCTTGCTTTTATTCATACATACTGTTATTGTTTAGTTCATGTTTATTCATTCTATATATATATTTTTTTTTATTTTTACTATTAACTTTCCTCAAGCACCAGGAAAAATGAGTTGATATACCAAAGGTTCAGTTTGCGCATGCGTGTGTCTTCCAGCTTTTCACTGAATTAAAAAATTAAAATAATTATTCCTGTACAAAATATATATTGTATTTCTGATATCATAATTGCAGTGATCACGTTGTGTGATTCATTCCAGCAGTGATGCATTAAGAAAGAAAATCAAGACTGTAAAGAAAATAAGAAAAGACACCAAGACAGATTCTTCACATGTCAAAACCTGAAATAAAAATACACTCACAGAAGTGCGGGATTTGTACAATTGTTAAATAGTAAATACAGTTATTTACTAATGATTATTTGCACCAGGAAAAGCAGAAGACAAGCGTGCAAAATGCAACTTTCATCGTCATAGGGGTTTTGAATTAAGAGGAGCTAAGACCAAGAGGTCAGTCATATAATTTGCCCAAATGCTGTTATGGTGTACAGTATATCAGAAGACAAGCTGCATTTTAGTTCCACCGTCACCAAATTTCTGAATTACGGATGAGGATGGTCTTCATATGGTCCTGAAAATGGTGCTATAACAGTCTTATTGACTTTATTTCTGTTTACTAGAAGATGATCACATGCAAAGCAAGATACTTATTTACTTACTTGTTTACTTTACTTTATCTTCATGGTGCTGGGGTCTTGAGCTGATGATTATATATGTTTTTCTGTCTTATGCCAGGATCTTCATTTATTCCATGTTCATCCCTCAGGCGGCTGCTTTAATGTTTTTTCCCCTACTCTTTAAGGTCTTCCACAAAGCAAGACACATTACTGAGAAATGTGTGAAATAAAGGGAGCAAGAAAAGTAGAATTACTTCCCACCTGGCCTCTTAATTACATTATCCGTTTTATTCTCTGATCCAACATAAAACTTCATAATATACAATATGGTATTATATATACATGAGATATGAATGACTTTGAAGTCATGTTGAGTATAAAAGTTAATTCTTAGTTAGAGCCTGTCTAAAGCCAAGTCAAGTTGGGGAGCATGCACTGCTACAGTGCGTTGCCGCGCCCACTACATGACGAAACAACTCGGGATCCCTGTTTGCAACCCCCCAGGCGGACACGCGGTCCTGTCCCACCCTCCGGAAATGACCCTCTATCTGCCGCAGCTAGGTGTTATGTGGGCAGCCCCTTGGCCTGGTCCAGACACTTAGGTCCCTAACAATGATGATCTTATGAACCGGATCACCCTCTGGGAAATGTGCCACATGCTGTAACTGACGCTCCCTCACAATGCAGGTAATATGCCTCATTCAGGACTCCATGAGCAACCGCTCATTCGACACAAAGTCAAACCAATGGTACCCAAGGATTTTCCAGAGAGACACAGTACCAAAGGAGTCCAGTCTTTGTCTCAGGTCACTGGATAGTGTCTGTGTCTCGCAACCATATAGCAAGACAGGAAGCACCAGGAGCCTCATGTATAAACGGTGTGTATGCACAGAAATGTTGCGTAAGAACGTTTCCACATTCAGATCGCAATGTATAAAACATACACTTGGCGTAAAGCCATGCACTTTTCCATGGTACCTCATACCCTGTCGTATGCAAGTTCTCCGCTCGGTTTTGCAGACTGGCAGCACCCAGCATCAAAGCAGTGCTACTGGTCCTGTGTGGTTACTCTTTATTTCTTAGATGCACATTCCTGCCACGGCTTTATAAATACACTGAAACTAACCATATATTGTTTATTAGTGTAATGCATCTGATTGTAATTAACTTGTAACAATATAATGGTCCAGGGAATAGCCATAGTATTCCAAATACCATAACTGGCCCCGCGACCTTGCCCAACAAGTCCATACAAGCATTAAACAGAGTAGGAGCAAGAACACACCCCTGATGAACCCCAGAATCAACTGGGAAAAACGCAGATGTCCTGCCTCCACTCTGCACAGCACTCACAGTACCAGTGTACAGGCCGGCCATGATATCCAGCAACCTCGAGAGGATCCCGTGAACCCTCAGGATGTCCCACAGGGCAACTCCATCAACTGAGTTGAATGTTTTGCGGAAATCGACAAAGGCTGCAAAGAAACTCTGTCTATATTCACGTTTGCGCTCCATGAAAACCCTCCGTGCCAATGGTAGAGTTCTTAGGTGTAAAACCAGACTGTTCCGGTCGCTGGTAGGTGAGCAAGTGATCACGGATCCTATTGAGAAAGACCCTAGCAAGGACCTCACCTGGCACTGAGAGCAGTGTTATCCCCCTGTAGTTGCTGCAAACCAGGCGATCACCCTTCCCTTTCCAGATAGGGACTACAAGTCCCGTTTTCCAGTCAGTTGGGATGATGCCAGTCTCCCAAATGGAGGCAAAGATTGCTTGCAATGCCAGGAGGACAGCCTTATCACCAGCCTGGAGAAGTTCACCCCAGATACCACACATCCCTGCAGCCTTTTCCCCCTTCAGCTAGTTCACCACCTGTGCAATCTCAGTGAGATTGGGTGGTTGACAGCTAATTGGAGGATCAGCCTCAAGAACCGTTGACCTAGATATATCTAACATCCTAGCCAGAGGATCAGCTTTGAACAACTGCTCAAAGTAGCCAGCCCAGCGAGTCACTACTGCAGTGTCATCCATAAGGACCGTTCTATCAGCTGCCCTGACTGCAACTCTCTGAGGAACAGATTCAGATGTGTGTAATGCTTCGATTCCTCTGTCACTAGACCATAGATGGTGTGTCACTTGCTTACAGATTCATCTTTATCTGCCCACAGAGCCCTTGCAGCTGTCCTTATCAGTTCCCGGTATAGACCATAGTTGCCATTGAGCCATGTGCTGCGACTACTCTCGATGATATCCAGAGTGCCCTGCGAGATGAAACACCTCCTTCTGGGAGTACCGGTAACACCAACACAACCCTCAGCAACCTTCAGGGTCTTGTCGCGGAAAGTCTCCCACATCACATTAGAAATGGCTGTCGTACCCAAATCTGCAAGTTCCTCGCACAAACTGCGTGCCAACTCATTAGAAACAGCCTGGTCTTGGAGTCTGGCTGGAGGAATATTAGGGGATGGACCAGCAGAAGCCAGGAGCAGTTCCAATACCCTAATACGATGGGTGGCAGTTTGGAAACAGGAGTACATTGCAGATATTGTCCAGAAGTGGGTGCCGCTAGAGTGCACTGTTGGGGGAGGACCTCCATGGTTCCCATGTGACCCTGAGGTTTTCCAATAGGATGCACCATGGTATCGTAAGCATTGCCGGGTCCTGCTCAAGGACTTTGAGTTGGGAGGCAGTGTGTGACACTTATTAGGAGGACTGAATGAGAGAAAACAAATCAAACTTGCCTTGGGATTGTGTAATTATAGGATGTAATAGATAGATAGATAGATAGATAGATAGATAGATAGATAGATAGATAGATAGATAGATAGATAGATAGATAGATACTTTATTAGTTCCAAGGGGAAATTCACATACGGCATGTAATGAAATTGCCTTTATTTGAAGCCAAGACTGTACTGGGCATTACTGTATTTGGAGCTCAGTGGTGCCCCCTACTTGGTTCCACAATCTATAAGGGGAACCTAACGTGTAACAAATGAGGCTACAAATATTAGAAGATGCCGCGTTATTGTTTCCTTAAACTTTAACATATTGTCACAATACGGTTTCAGCAGGTTTAATAATGCATTACTGCTTAAGCTTTGTGTTATTTAAGCTTAGCATTATTTTGTAAAATGTTTTGTAGTCTCATTTCATAACATTATAGTCTTTTATCATCTGCCTTCATTACTTCATTTAGTTAATTCTGTAGGATTGCTATTCAAATTAGCTTATGTTGCTATTCTATATAGTATCTTTGAAAATGATCACTATTGCAAATGCAAGTGAAGTATGGGTACAGCAGTTAATAACTAACATCAAGTGCAATGATGGCTAAAGTAGTAAGGTTCTCATGCCAACACAACTGGTGAAATGTGCTTTTCTCATTTGCTACTACTTTACTTTTATTTTTTTCTAGTTGTTTTTAACTATCATTACACACTCTAGCATCATTACCACTGGACATCTACTGATTTGTTATATTTTTTTATTTTCTGTGCAGCCAAGTACCATTTCTTCTGTTTTTTTTTTTAGTTATTTTACTTTATTATTCTATAAATATTAAAATTCAAATTTGGTATATAGCTACAGAACATATCGGCTTTTTTATTTTTTGTCCAGAATAAAATTATGTAAATGAAAATTTTATATGCAAAATATTGGTTTTAGTTGAGGTGCATTTAGTCCTCAGTAAGAAAACTGAATCTATTAAAATTCCATCAAACATTGCAATAGATCTAAGAATGTTATGTTATATAAAATATTCTTTGTACATTTTAAATATTTTATATTATATTAGTAGCATAATTTCATAAATCTAATCATATTTCTGGTGGTAAGAGCATCAGGTTCTGGGACTGCATTTTATAGTAAGAGACAAGGGCTCTGGTCAAGTGTTATTGTACAGCCACGGCTTATTTATTGGCCTTTGTTTTACTGCTTTATTGTTATTTTTATCACTTTTGGATAATTATTACTTTCCACATGTTGGTTGTTTATTTTTATGTATTTTTGTGTTAATTTCTTAGGTTTTATTCAGTATTAATGTTGTAAATGTAAGATTGAATACACTCCCCCTACACCTCTGATGGAGGCACCCGCCAAGAGAAAAGGCCAAATTTAAGTCACTGCTGAGGGACTACCATATCTCATTCCTGGTTGAAACTTGGCACAAACCTGATGATTATTCAGTGCTTAATGAAGCCTGTCCCCAGGGATATTGTTACCTGGAGAAAGCCCGTGGCTCTGGGCGGGGAGGAGGTTTGGCTGTTATCCATCGAGCTGATCTGCAACTTTCTCCTCTTCCACTACCTGATTTTTCCTCCATGGAATGCTTAGCCTTTAAATGCAAACCCCCCCTTTCAATGACAGTGCTGCTTATATATCGCCCTCCCAAATCACACTCCTCAAGATTTGCTTACATCACTTTGTTCATTGTCAGCTAACATTGTCATTGTTGGTGATGTTAATATTCATGTGGACAATCCTTCTTGCCATCTCTCAACAGAATTTCTGAATGTGCTCGATTGTTTAGGTCTCCAGCAGCATGTAAAGGCCCCAACACACACCAGGGGGCACACGCTAGATCTTGTCATCACTGACTCAGCTCTTTTGAAAAGCTTAGAAGTCTATGATCTGGGTGTGTCTGACCACAAGGTGGTCTCTATGGCCTTCACATTTTTACTGCCTGTCACAAGACCTAAACGCCAAATATCTTTCCGGAATTGGAAACAAATTGACTTAACCTCTATGGCTGCAGACCTCAAACAAATTCCCTGTCCAACGGTTACAACGGTGGATGAGCTAGTTGATCATTATAATACATCATTGAGCAGTGTGTTTGACCTCCATGCCCCTATCAGGACACGTGAAGTCATGTTTGTACGCTCTGCTCCCTGGTATACACCAGAGCTACGCCAAATCAAGAGGGCAGGACGTGCTTTGGAGCGCATCTATAGGAAGACTGGACTCACTGTCCATAAGCTTGCATTTCGTGACCATCAAAAGGCCTATTCCAAGTCCCTAAAAGATGCGAAAGGCCAATTTTATTCAAATCAGATAAATAAAAATACAGGAAACTCAAAGCAGTTGTTTGCTACAATGAATCAACTTATGGAACCACAGCAGCCATCTTTCTCAACGCCAGTTACTAAGGAGCATTGTAACAGCTTTATTGACTTCTTTAGATCAAAAATCTATAACATTCGCTCCTTAATGCCTGGACCACATGTTCCGCCTATGCCTGCTTCAAATCCATCAGCTGGGAATGTGTCATCTTTCACACATTTCACGGAGGTTTCCAGCAGCTACATTGGTGGAATTGTGCAAGGAATGAAACCATCATCCTGCACATTGGATCCTATTCCGACAGTTCTGCTTAAGTCATTTATCCCCATTGTCAGTCCAACTATTACAAAGTTAGTCAATCTCTCGCTACAAACAGGCCATATGCCACCATCTCTCAAAGCAGCTGTCATTCGCCCACTGCTGAAGAAGTCCTCATTAGATCCTGAGGTTCTTGCAAACTACAGGCCCATCTCAAACCTGACGTTTTTGTCAAAGATTATAGAAAAGACAGTTGCCCTTCAACTCCAGAGTCATCTTACATGTAATAACTTGTTTGAAAAGTTCCAGTCAGGCTTTCGTTCAACCCACAGCACGGAAACAGCACTGCTCAGGGTGACAAATGATTTACTGATTGCAGCTGATGCAGGCTCACCATCCCTGCTTATTCTTCTGGACTTGTCAGCGGCCTTCGATACAGTTGATCATTCCATCCTCCTGGATCGTCTTCATCACACAGCTGGACTCTCGGGAACTGCATTACGGTGGTTCCAGTCCTACCTGTCTGGCAGGACTGAACAGGTCTCGTTGGGAGATTGCTCCTCCAGATTGTCAACTGTTTTATGTGGGTCCCAGGGTCAGTTCTTGGTCCTATTCTTTTCACTATTTATATGTTACCTCTTGGGCATGTCATTGCCAAACACGGACTGTCTTTTCATTGTTATGCCGACGACACGCAGCTTTACATTAAAACTGCCCCAAACCCTTCAGAGGCCATATTACATCTTACTACATGCCTGGAGGAGATAAAGGCTTGGATGAACACCAACTTTCTACAGCTGAATAGCAATAAAACTGAGGGACTCCTTGTTGGCACCCCCCACCAGATTCGTTCTTTTCCAATACTCCAGTTCACTTTTGACAGCCAGGTCATTACTCTTTCTTCTGCAGTCACTAATCTGGGGTTCGGTTTGATCCACAGTTGACCTTCAGTGACCATATAAAACATGTGTGTAAGGCATCGTTTTACCATTTACGAAAAATTTCCAAACTTCGCCCCCTATTAACCATCCCAGATGCAGAGAAACTTGTCCATGCCTTTATCTCCTCAAGGCTGGACTACTGCAATGGACTTTTGCGGGAATTCATACCAAGGACATACAAAAGCTTCAATATATCCAAAATAGTGCTGCAAGAATCCTACTAAGAGTAAGGAAATTTGAACATATTACTCCCATCCTCAAATCACTTCATTGGCTCCCTGTTTCCTTCCGGATTGAGTACAAAATTCTTCTACTGACCCACAGATGTATCTACGGCCAGGCACCTTCTTACCTTCAGGATTTGATTCACTTAAAAACTTCCAATCGGATCCTCAGATCATCTGGCAGCATGCAGCTTCATACTCCCCTTACTAAGCTCCGTACTATGGGGGGTCGAGCTTTTTGCTCTGCTGCACCACAGCTCTGGAATCAGCTCCCTGTTGAACTGAGAAATACACAAAACCTGGACATTTTTAAAGCAAATTTGAAGACTTTTTTATTTAGGAAAGCATATAATTGCTGTGATTGTTGATTTAATCTATTCTTTTAAACTTTAAAATTTTGTGGTTATTGCTTTTGTTGTAGCACTTTGAGATCTTATCAATGAAAAGTGCGTTACAAATAAAATCTATTATTATTATTATTATTATTATTCTGGAGAGTGAATCCCTCAGAGGTTCATTGAGGCTGGTGGAGAAAGGTTTTTATTGTAAGTAGTGTCTTGATATTTTCTTTTTTATTGTGGATTCTTTCTTGGTTTTTGGTTTCTGATTTTCTTGTTTCCTTTTTTTAGGCATACCCTTTTTTGGGATTTTTTTTCCACATTTTTTTGTTATTGCTGTTTTCGTGTGCATTTTTGTTTATTCTAATATATTCTTCATTTTTAAAGATTCTGCATTGATCTTGTTTTTTCTAGGTGTACCCATTCTCCATTGTGTGCGCCGTAATGCTGCGCCCTGGCCTTTATACCGGTTTACACTCATAGCTTCTGCATTGGTGGTGAAGTGGTGAGGCGGCCTTCTGCTGTTATGCACCTAAAATCTGGAATAGCCTGCTAATAGGAATTCGCCAGGCAAATACAGTAGAGCAGTTTAAAACACTGCTGAAAACACATTACTTTAACTTGGCCTTTTTATAACTTCACTTTAACTTAATACTGATACTCTGTATGTTCAATTCTTCATAATAACTATTCACAGTGGCTCCAAAATCCATACTGACCCCTACTCTCTCTTCTGTTTCTTTTTCCGGTTTCTTTGTGGTGGCCTGCGCCACCACCTACTCAAAGCATCATGATGCTCCAACATTGATGGACTGAAAGCCAGAAGTCTACGTGACCATCATCATCAGGTCCTTCCATGAAAACCCTAAATACAAAGAGGACTGTTTGATTTTTGTTAGGTAGATTGCCCAGAGGGGTCTGGGCGGTCTCGTGGTCTGGAACCCCTACAGATTTTATTTTTTTCTCCAGCCTTTGGAGTTTTTTTGTTTTTCTGTCCACCCTGGCCATCGGACCTTACTCTTATTCTATGTTAATTAATGTTGACTTATGTTTATCTTTTATTGTGTCTTCTATTTCTCTATTCATTTTGTAAAGCACTTTGAGCTACATTTTTTTGTATGAATATGTGCTATATAAATAAATGTTGATTGATTGATTGATTGATTGAAGTTTGTATGTACAAACCGCCACGAAGGAGTAATGCAACCACAATGGATTCCTTTATTTCTGGATGTTTTTTTTTTTTATTATTATTAACAGACTGGACTGAAATGTTAAAATAGAGAACATAAAAAGAAATGACTGCTATATTGCTGCAATTCCTCCTCCTTCTTTCACAGTAACACAACAAACACTGCGACTGCGATGATAAATTACAACATATATATTCATGCACCGCTCAGCATACAAATACAAGAAAAAATAAATAACATACCTGCAATGTTAAAACAGAGAGCATAAAAAGAAATTACTTTAACTGCCCTGCCTCCTATTAACGAAAAAACACATGGAAAGGCCATTGAATGCTCACATTAACAGATAACCAAAATTAATAGAAAAACATTTCAAAACAACATCTGTACACTACAAAGATCATATTACTATTACTGTACCATACAAAAAAATGTAACTCAAGCAATTTAAAATAATATAATGAACTCTACTATACAGAGAATAACAGCGT
This sequence comes from Polypterus senegalus, assembly GCF_016835505.1. Lineage (NCBI taxonomy): Eukaryota > Metazoa > Chordata > Cladistia > Polypteriformes > Polypteridae > Polypterus > Polypterus senegalus. The sequence goes on from NC_053157.1 coordinate 205,838,601, forward strand.
GTGTACAGTACCTCCTCTCACAGTAACACAATGAACACTGGGAGAGGCTCATAATGATGACGTAACATTAACACAATAAATAAAGCAGGGAAATATAACAGGAACACAACAGGAAAACATAGAACATAATGAATGTCAGCAGGGTTTGGTGAAGCTCCAAATAGCTAAGCTTACTATTTTAGACACCTGCTACATAGGCAGGACAGTGAAGGTCTTGGCCTGGTTTGTGGGTCTTTTAGGGGGGCTTTCATCCTTGTCTTGTGTTTTAACATCAAGACAGAAGGAAAAAGAAATATCAGAATCAATATCTGCTGCTTTCTGCCATAAAGACAAAGTTAAAGTACTGTAGAACAAGAACAAGCACACAGCCAACTAAAACTCAAAAGGAATATTAATGTTTTGGAATACCTCCGCTTGAGTAAAGACTTCCATCCTATAGAAAATTTCTGCATGGTGTGTCCACAGCAGATTATCTTATAATTTGATTAAATTTGAATTCTCTTGCAAAGAAGACTGGGATGTGGGATGAATTCAGAAAAAACAGTGTTTTGAGAAAAATCCAAGCACACGTAAGTATCATAATCAAACAGGGTTACACAAAGTGTTACACTTATGCAAACTTAACTTTAAATGCCTTTTTTTACTATTTGTTTCCCTATAAAATTCTATTTGTTTTTAATTTTTTATATTATAAGCTTTTATGAAAGGTGAAAAAAGGCTTGTTGCGATGTCATCTTTACATCCTTTTCATTGTTTATATTGATAAAAGCTTAAGTTTCAATATGACTGTATAGACCTTTGATAGCCAAAGCACATTTACTGCAATTGTTAGGACTATATACAGTATTTATGTTTTGTACTTTAATTTCCTTGTTTACATTGATCTGATCTTGGCTTATAAAGGTTTTATCTGCTTTGAGTTAGATAATTTTTGATGTTAATTATAAAGTAAAACAGCAGCTTTCGTGAGGAAATTGAGCTCTGCAGGCAGCCCACTTTTGGTATATTAAAGTGTTTAGCAATTTTAAGTTAGCTTTGTGTATATATGATAGTGGGCGGTGCAGCAGTGTAAAGCATCCTTACTGTATATTATTAAGATATACTGTAGCTATAGTGAAATAGTTCAAGCTGTAACATTTCAGGCTGTCAACATTAAGCAAGTGAGCACAGATCAAGAAAGGCATACTCTTATAAGTAACAAAAAGGAAAAACAATATACTACTGTGATTTCGACTTTACAGAAATTTTTAATGGATTTTTCCTTTATTTACTGTACACAAGGCATTCTTGGCTTATTTACCATACAGTATATAAAAATGTTATGTTATGCTATGAAAAAGGGATAATATGGTGGCACAGTTGTTAGTGTTATTTCCTTAAGGTTTCACTCTCCTGGGTTCACGTCTTATGCTCAATCATCATGTTTGTTGTGTCCACACATTCTCCCCATGACTTCATGGTTTTCCTTTGGGTACTCTGGATTTCAACGCACAATCAACAAGAGGTGCATGGTAAGTTAATTGGCAACTATTTGGGCCAACAGTGAATAAGTGTGCTTATGATCATGTATATGTTCTGGAATGGAATGGTGCCTGTCCAGGTTTTGTATCTCATCTTCCACCAAATGTTGCTTGATTTGAATTAAAGTAGATTTTAGAATGTATGTATTTATCACAATGTGAGGAAATGTGAACTTACTCCTTACGCAGGTTTCTGTCTTGCAAAAAATGTTGTACAGGACACAACCTTAAACTGGATAAATGAGTTATAACGTGGATGGATGGATGGATGAGTGTGTGCTTAAGCATGACCTGTGATAAACTAGCCTTCCCTTTAGATTAGGCTCAGTGCTGTAATATAAGTGCACCATGACCCAGTAGCAGAAAAAGCAGCAAGAAAAATTAAATTTGTAAAACTCAGTCAGTCATTTTCAAACCCACTTTGTTCTAAGTAGGGTTGCTGGGGGTGCCAGAGCCTAACCCAGTCATCATATGACGCAAGGCAGAAATAAACCCTGGACAGGGCACCAGTACATCACACAAACACACACACAAACAACACATTAGTGCCAATTTAGTATCGCCATTCCACCTAACCTGCATGTCTTAGGACTGTGGGAATAAACCAGAGCACCCGGAGGAAACCCACGGGGTTTGTATGTGAAAATTTTCCAAGGATTTCCCTGGCTTGACACTTGTACACCCACCTGTATAATTTTACTGTTTTGAGAGATTCCATTGGTGAGATCACTTAAGTCACCATTTTGTATTTTTGTTGTTACGATGCCATACATTGTTAGGGTTAGTGTATGGGTGTCTATATGTCTACCTGATGTTACTGCACCCATCTTTCAAAGAATTATATGTGAAATCGTTTAGTGTCTTTGACAAAACTAGGTTACAAATTTATAGTCATTAGCTTTGTCGGCAGATTAATTTGCTTTCAGCATTTCTTTTGGATTCTCATCTATTCCCTCCTTAATGTCTTAAAATGTCTGCTTTCCCCTTCTAGTTCTAGTAACTTTGATGAATTTAGTGTGTAATAATTGAGCCTTTCTGAATAATTTCTCAGATCAGTCTTTGAAAGCCTCTTACCACTCTGAAGTCAACCATTCTTCTCTGCCATCATTTGCTTATAGGGTCATTATTGTACAATGAAACTGTTACTGGCATGCGGTACTCAACATGTAACACGTTATCAATCTTCCCGTGACACTTTTATCTTCCTTACCTGAAATAACTATCTTACCTCTTAGGTTCTGTGCCATTTAAAGCTTATTTTCCAGTTTTGACATGCATTGTTTATATTTTTAATCATATAATTTAATTTTATTGGGGCAAAGCCATCTTATTCATTAGCAGCGGTGCTATTGCTTATAACATCATCAACTTTGTCATGTGTGACGTCCCTGCTAAATGGTTGTTTAAGATGACCTTTTCAGAATAGGTGGCCTCTAAGATTTGAGACTCAAATAGAAAAGAAAATTATACCTTAATATATAATACCTTATATGCTTTTCAGTGTGTTTTTGATCACTGTACTTCCATTTTTGACTTTTTGATTGATGTTTTTTTGACTGACAATCGGTATTTAGTAGCTCTTTTTAGTATTGTGACCCCTAAATCATTGACTAAGATTTTTGACTAATGCTTTTCGGACTGTCAGTAGGTATTTTGTACTTTTTCTTGTTCTTCTGACCTTTTTACCTGTCCTCATCTTCAATTTATACCTTCTAGTGCAATTTCTGTTTCTTTTTAAGTAGAAGGACTTCTTGGTGTTAACAAAACTTTTAGTTTTATTATGTCCCTTTCCTTCTATTGTAATCTTCCATTAAGTTTTTTTAGCTTTAGTTAGTGTGTGCACTGCGAGTCACAGCTCTAACACATAGAATGGTTTATCCATACCTGAAGAGCATCCGTAACAAGCTCTAATGTTATTTAGGCTGTGTGACTAAAATCAGTAGGTGTATACCTTAATGATGTAGCAATAAGGTTCCAATTTCTTTTGCCACACAATTAATTTTGACTTTTAAACATATTAAGAATAACATATAACTGCAGATACTGCAATGTTCTTTAATTTTGAGGCAAATGATTTTTAGAATTAGAAAATACATTAAATACAACACTTTTTTTCTTTATTTTTCTCTTGTGAAGTGACACGGTAGATAGAATTTTAAATAAAGAATAGCTGAGATCACCACTACAAATGTCTCCATCTGATGGGTGTCCTTTATTACAACAAGCCTGAGGATGTCTATGATGTGAACAGCGCAGTTCTCTATGAAAAGACTAAAGAAATTCATAAAGAAACTAAGTTTATTAGTTTCATTTGCATAACACACTTAAGAAACACATTGGTTTGCACCAATTACTGCGCCTATCGTAAAGGCATTTCTGAGTTTCCTGCTCTCTTTGTTGATCCTCCACAGCAATATAGAAAGCACAGAAATTCTGTCTTGCGACGAAATGACCCAATCTGCAAAGCTCGGTCCTTGAGCTGTTGTCTTTCCTATCCAGTCCTCTCGTACAACATCCAGGATGCCTCGCGGGCGCCTGCCAAATAACAACTCGAGTAGACTCAAGCCAGTGGACGCCTGCGGTGATTCTCGAACTGCAAACATAATAAAAGGCAGGACAGAGTCCCATCCCAATAAAGTCGCCACTTGCTCAAGGGCTAAAAGGAACATCTCTGGGTCATCGGAGGGACCCATCTTCGTCAGCACATTCTTAAAATTTTCAGGAAGCGGAGGCAAAGGGATATACCGTCAATAGTCATGAACCGTGACATTCTGAACAGGAACAGGAGACGGGCCATCCTCTGGATCGTTCTGAGAGATTTGAAATAACTCCTCGGCATCCATCTGTGCAACCACTCCTGCTACCACTTGTCACGCTTGGGTCACAGATTTGCACAGAAACACAGGAGGTCGTAGAGACATAAAAAACTTCATTTAAACACTGCAAACAAACATTTGTCTCTTTTAAAGATTTTAAACGTGCTCCTTGACAATGGTGACGGTTCCGTCTCTCAATTAAAGGTATGCAAACGTATCTTCTTCTTCAAAGGAGTATGCGTCAGGGGCAGGAAATGTCTGAGAGAGAGAGAGTGATAAAGCAAAACAATCAATTCCGAAGCTGACAGGTGCTCTACAAGGCTTTTAAGTAAGCGGAGTACCGTGTGAGAGGATTATCATGCGTTATAGCGCAAGTAAGGTATAGGAGGGTAAAGAGCAATGTGAAGGTAGACTGTCAACAGTTTCAGGGGTATTTCCCAGGGGTGTCTGTGTCCTCTGAGGGTGCGTTCAGCCCTCCAGCTTACAATATAAATGGTACAGTATAATCTTTGGAACACCAATCACTTAATATTATCTAAGGGTCACACAATAGTTAAAAAGGTTAAAAGTTTTTGGCACATAATTATATCTAAAGAGAAACGTCTTATATATAAATTCTTATAGAGGACAAAATGAACATTATTAATTGTCATTATCCCTTCATTCTCTTGGTGACTGTGCTGGTTTAGAAATGGTGCAGAATGTCTTAGTTAATAGTTTACTTTGTGAAAACTTTTCCAAAAGCTCAGCTTTCAAGAAAACACTCACAATTAGAGAATAGGAGCTAAATTTAAACTGAACTATCCCCCTTATAGTAGAAAAACAAAATTTATCTTTGTGTGTTTTATTATTTTATGCAAACTAATACATTTAAGTTATGTGTTGTGTTTAGGAAGACATTCATATTAAGTGCTGTGAAGACTATGATCCAGAAGCGTCGCAATAACACAGGGCTTGTGCTTCTCCATTAGGCTGTTATGAAAATAACAAGAAAGCTAGATGTCCACAGATTTGAAAAAGGAAGAAAACCAGGAGATGAAAAAGTTTATTTAGGAGGAACCAAGGATGTGGTCAAGAGGCCAAGCAGGAGTGATGTCAAAATCAAAACAAGAACCAAAAATTAGTAAAATATTTTAAGCCATAAACTCTTCACTAAACCTAGAAACTCAAAAGCCATAACCAAAAAAACATTGAGAGAACTGACCACAGTATTATTTTTAAAATTATTCCAAAACAAAGATGTCTACACTAATGCACCACAATCTTAAGTACTCTCCAGGGGATGACATCATCCATCATGCAATGTGTGTTTTGATCATTTGTTACGAATAAAGCTTTTTTAAAATTTTTCTTGGGTTTCTCTGAAGCTGGAATATTAATCTTGGCATTTTTTTAAGGGTTTAAACACCCAAGAAATCTAATTCTGATATTTGCTTACAAGTTGTATATTTTTACCATATTTTTCAAACATCATTTTTGTTTTGGAGGTAGGCTCACTATTTAGTGGGTTCTGGTGTCTGTTTCCATGGGGATTTCCCAGGAAGCACTGGGTCTGCTCCACTTGTGACATCATTGACACGCCAGTATAAAGATCATCCAAAAATACCCACTAGTGTCAGAGATTGGATCAAATTTGCTGTACTACTTATTACTGACTATGATTTTTGCTTAACAATTTGGGTTTGACATTTCTCTCTTTTTGTCTTTTGGTTTTCACCCTTGGCTTTGACCAAGAAATAAACCACATAAACTGACAGTGGCCAAGATAAAAGCAAAAGTCTTCAAAATGGTGTCTCAGTGACTCCAAAAACATATGAAAATAATATAACAATGTCCTGGGTATATCGTTAAACTGCATCTGGCCCTGCAAGTGGTCCTCCAACTTGTGGGGAAAACTTGGGGGTTGGTGGCAGGATTGGCATTCCAGACCCCTTAAAAACTTCTCACAGCTCTGAAACAGAAGACAGAACTCCTACTCTTCCCGGGAGTAGCTCTGCTGCAGACGCCCATAAGTGCATTATGAATGGGAACGAGAAAAGCCCTTGGGACCCTCATTCCCAGAGGAGTCAAAACCATTGGAGAGCCAATGGGGTCAGGCCTGTTGGGGATTGGAACTGGTGTAGTGCTGAGGTGTTGCCCGCTGCACTGCAACATTCAAGTCTCAATCTGAGGCAGCCCATCTGGATAAGCGTGTGGAACGTCTTGTCTCTTCGGGATGATGATCTTTCTGTTCTGCTCTGCTGTGCTTGATGGGTACCTGTGAGGTGAAACTCCTCTGGTCATTGGTGACTTCAGTGTGACCACTGGCACTGATAGGGCTGGCTATGAGAATTATCGGTCCCCATAGGTCTAACGACCATGGTGAAATTGGCTCCATGTTTCTTCACTTTGCATAAGGTATACTGAATACTGGTTGCAGTGCCCTGAGCCACATCGTTGAACTTGGTACTCCAATACTGGTGGTATGGTGAAGGAGATCAATCACATTTTCGTGGGTAGATGCTGGAGGTTCCTACAGAACTGCAGGGTCTACAGGAGTGCCCAGTTCATGAATTCTGACCACAGACTTGTTGCTACTCTGAAGATCCAGCTTAGTTTCAGTAGGCTTCCACCTACTAGGAGAATGATGCTGGACCTTGTCAGAATCCATGATCAGACTGTTTCTAATGAGTTTGCATGCAGTTTGTGTGAGGAGCATGCAGACTTGGTTGTGACTACCAATCATAATGTGATGTTGGAGACTGTCTATGACAAGACCCTGAAGGTTGCTGAGGTTATTGTTAGTGTTGCTGGTGTTCCCAGAAGGAGGTGTTTCAACTTGCAGGACACCCTGGATATCATCAATCGGAGTCGCAGCATGGCTTGATGGCAACTCTGGTGTGTACCAGGAACTAAGAAGGAAGGCTGTGAGGGCTCTGAGGACACATAAGGAGGCATTTGTTAGAGGAATCTATGAGCAAGTGACACACCATCCATGGTCTAGTGACCCACGTCCTGCTTACAAACCATTATGCATATCCAAATATGATTCTTGGAGAGTTGCAGTCTGTGCAGGTGATAAAATAGTCCTTATAGATGATGCTGCTGGGCTGACTATGTTGAGCAGCTGTTTAAAGCTGATCCTGGGGCTAGGATGTTAGACATCTCTGTGTCCATGGTTCTTGAGGCTGATTAACTGTGAACCATTCAATCTCACTGAACTTGCTCAGGTGGTAAACCAGCTGAGGGTAGGGAAGACTGCAGGGATCTGTGGTATCTGTAGTGAACTTCTCCAGGCTGGTGGTAAGGCTGTTTGCCTTGCATTGCAAACAATCTTTGCTTCCATTTGGGAGATGGGTATCATCCCAACTGGAAAATGGGACATGTCTTCCCTTTCTAGAAAGGGAAGGATGATCATCTGGATTGCAGTAATTACAGGGAGATAACACTGATCTCGGTTCCATGTAAGGTCCTCACTAGGGTCACCCTCAATAGGATCCGTGATCACTTGCTTACCCACCAGCAACCAAAGCAGTCTGGTTTTATGCCTAAGAGGTTTACCATTAACTACATCCTAGCACTGAGGGTTCTCATCGAGTGCAAACACAAATATTTGCAGAGTGTTTTTGCAGCCTTTGTAGATTTTCGTAAAGTAATCGATTCAGTTGATTGAGTTGCCCTGTGGGACATCCTGGTGGTTCGCAGGATACCCTCAAGGTTGCTGGATATCATGACCGGCCTGTACACAACTGTGAGTGTTGTGCAGAGTGGGGGCAGAACCTCTTAAGTTTTTCCCAGATGATTCTGAGGTTCATCAGGGGTATGTTCTTACTCCTACTCTCTTTAATGCTTGCATGGACTAGTTGCTGGCCAGGGTTGTGGGGTTCATCTGTACTGGGGCATCTGTTGATGAAGATAGATTCACTGATGTTAACTTTGCCGACGATTCTCTAACTGTGGTTCTCACGATACTGAGCGAGGTGTCTGAGTGTCTGGGCTTACGATAAAACCAAGATTCAGGCCTTTAATGACCTCTTAGGCACGGCCATCGGCAGTGTGTCTGACTGTGGAGAGAGTGTCGACCTCGTTGAGAGGTTTACTTACCTCAGCGGTAACATTCATGTCTCTGGTGACTCTTCCTATAAAATCAGTAGAAGGATTGGGAGAGCATGGGGCATCATTAGGTTGCCGAAAAGGGGTGTGTGGTGCTCCCAATATCTGTGCAAAAGGGCAATGGTCTACATTTTTAGAGTCCTGGGGCTTCCTGTTTTGCTATATGGCTGTGAGACATGGGTGCTATCCAGTGATCTGAGAAGAAGATTGGACTACTTCAGTACTGTGTCTGTTCAGAAAATCCTTGGGTACTGCTGGTTTTACTTTATATTGGATGAGAGGTTGCTCATGCAGTCCTGAATGAGACACATTACCTGCATTGTGAGGGAGCATCAGTTACAGCACTATGGCCATGTGGTGCGATTCCCCGAGGTGATCCGACTGGCCTGAGCAGCTGGACCAGGCCAAAGGGACACCCACGTAACACCTGGCTATGGCAGATAGATAGTTATTTCCGGAGGATGGGACTGGAATGCCTGACTGCCCAACCTTACCTGACCTGACAGCTGGCCAAGGCTATATCACCAAGGGTGAAAGCTCATACTGAAGAACTGAAAGGTGTGCATCCTTAGCAGGAACATCAAAAACAGTTTGCTAATGCAAGTAAATGTAAACAGGTCCTTGTTAGCTGAAACAATGATGTCCCAATAAGTGGAGGAAATCAAAAAACGTCAACAGCTGTTTGGGACATTACAGTGGAAGATGACTGCAGCTACAGCAAGGGTGTGGAAGTCTGGCCTTAAACATCTTAGAGGCAAGCATGGACAATAAATAAGCACTGGCAGATAAAGTAGAATCTGTCCTGATGAAATAAGGGAATGTTCAGGAGTAAAAAAAAAATGTGGAGAAATAAAGAAGCTTGCTGAAAACTGAGTAAGATTAAGAACCATGACGATAAACCATTAGAGAGAGGACAATGCTTGATGATGATTATAACAATAATGAGAAAAAATAACACACATTCCAAAATAAAAAAATTAATTATAAGCAGCAAAAACAGATTCATGTTACTGATAGAGAAGCTCACTGTCACATTTCCCTATCATGTAATGTTCAATTTCATTAAAATATAAGGTTTTTAATGACTGAAGCTGTACGTGTGCAAGCTTCCAGTATAAGGGACTGTCATCCAGGTAAGGGACTTGGAAAGGAAAAATATGGGTTGAAAAAAACTGGACAGATTGTTCAATAAAGCTAGAGAGTATCATAACAGAGTTTTTCTCTCATGGAATTTTATCAGCAACACTTAGCTTTCCATTTAACTATTTTTTAATAAACAATTTAGAACAAAAATAGTCCTACTGTGAAAATCTAATTTCTACTACAATACATATGGATATTTGCTGAATAAATCATTTAATTTAATGCAATATTTACTTTGAATTATCATTGACTGCTTTATTATTGCACTTTTTCCTCCATCCACAAAATGCTATTTTCCTCTGCTAAGCACTGAAATGACATGCTCTTAATCTTTTACCTCCTTGCTTCACATTGATGTCAACAAAATGTCATGCTGAAAATTAATGGAATCCTGAGGAGTATGTAATTCATCTCATTGCAGCAGGATGTACCCAACTTTATTAATTGATTTTTTTTTCCAGGCACTCCGTGTCCTTTGTAATTTTGTCCCTTATCATCAAAGTTGACAGCCAAGTATTTAGAAATACAGACACATATAAACACAGGGCTGGATATGACATGTGATGGCATACTAAAAAGCATTTTATTTTCATTTCATGAAGAATTTTCCACTAGTGTATTTCATCAATAAATACTACCATGCATGCTGTATTTTGGAGGAAAGAAAGATAAAATGAAAAAAGAAAGAGAATGAGGGTAGTTTAAGGTATTAAATTATAAAGTTTCTGAGCTGGCATTGCTACATGAGACCTCTTTGGCACTTTATGCCATGTAAAGTTTGGAAAGCTGCCTAATTGCACAGAAAACAATACGCTAAGGGCATTTTTATAAGGCTAGATGGACTGATCCAAATGACTAGAGGGCAATGAAATGAAATGATTGAAAAAAGCTTTACAAAATATAATGATAGCAGGAGACACATTAGCAAAAATCTATGACTAAATCTCATTGTATTCTGTTAATTAATGCATGAGAGGAGATTGTTATTCAACTTTGGAGAAATGGTGCTGCAGAGTTTGCAAAGTGGCAGCATGTAGCACTGGAATAGAAAAGCAATCCACCATAATGTGTAAATCAAGTTGCATTCTGATTTCCATAAAAGCCTAATAGTTTGTTTATGAAGAGTTGAGTGAATCTGGTCCTTATCTTACTGACATGTTCTTAAGTAAAATATTTCTTCAAGCTGGCAAAATCTATTTTTCTTGGTACATTTTTTATTAAAAAAAGAGGAGAATGGGGATATAAGGAAATAAGTTTGATTGTTTAGCTATGTAAAGTTTTCCCAGTGCCCTGTGTTTGTCTGGGTTTCTTTGAGGGTTTCTGGCTCATCTCTATAGTTTAGTAATGTGCTGTGAGTTAATTTATCTACTCTAAATTGGCCCTCAGTAGGTGTGTATGAGTGATTTTTACGACATTAGAACAATCTGAACGAGAACAGGCCATTCAGCCCAACAAAGCTCACCAGGCCTATTCATTTATTTCTTCCAAAAAAAAAACATCAAGTCCAGTTTTGAAAGTACCTAAAGTCTTACTGTCTACTACACTACTTGGTGACTTATTCCAAGTGTCTATCATTCTTTGTGTAAAAAAATAATTCCTAATGTTTGTGCAAAATATACCCTTAAAAACTTTCCAACTGTGTCCATGTGTTCTTGATTAACTCATTTTAAAATAACAGTCTCGATCCACTGTACTAATTCCCTTTATAATTATTAAACACTTCAATCATGTCACTCCTTAATCTTCTTTTGCTTAAACTGAAAATCCTTCGTCATAATTCATTCCCAGTAGTCCTGGAATCAGCCTAGTCGCTCTTCTCTGGACCTTTTCTAGTGCTGCTATTTCCTTTTTGTAGCCTGGAGACCAAAACTGCACACAGTACTCAAGATGAGGCCTCACCAGTGTGTTATAAAGGTTGAGCAAAACTACCTTGTACTTGTACTCCACATATCATGCGATATATAACCTAACATTCTGTTTGGCTTCTTAATGGCATCTAAACACTGTTTGGAAGTTGATAGCTTAGAGTCCACTAAGACTCCTAAATCCTTCTCATAAGGTGTACTCTCGATTTTCAGACTGCTAATTGTGTATTCAAACCTAACATTATTATTTCCTATGTGTAATACTTTACATTTACTGACATTAAATTTCGTCTGCCAAAAATCTGCCCAATTCTGTATGCTATCCAAGTCCTTCTGTAATGATTTAATGGATTCCAAATTATCTGCTAATCCAACTATCTTGGTATCATCAGCAAACTTAACCAGCATGTTACTTATATTCCTATCCAAATCATTTATATATATTAAAAATAGCAGCAGCCCTAGCACTGACCACTGCGGAACACCACTCTTAACATCGGCCAGTTCTGATAAGGATCTCCACACCATCACCCTCTGCTTCCTGTGTCTGAGCCAATTCTGCACGCATCAGCAAACATGACTCTGAATTCCCACTTCTTTTAGCTTGATGCCCAACCTTTCATGTGGCACCTTATGCTTTCTGAAGGTCAAGATAAGTAACATTATAATTTCCACTTTGATCATATCATTTTGTTGCCTCCTCATAGAATTCCAGCATGTTAGTAAAACACAACCTCCCTCTTCTGAACCCATGCTGACTGTTCCGAAAAACTCCTGTTCTTGCCAAGTGTTGCTCAATCTTATCCTTAATAATTTCTTCCATTAATTTTCCTGTTATACATGTTAAACTTACTGGCTTATAGTTGCTTGGATCTATCCTCCCACCCTTTTTATGTAAGAGGATAATATTTGCCATTTTCAGTCCTTCGGAATCTCTACAGTGCGCAGTGACTTCCTAAAATATGTGTCAAGTGTTTATATATGTACTCACTAGCCTACTTAAGAACTTGAGGGTAAATATTATCTGGTACTGGTGATCTGTTTGATTTCTTTAATCTGAGGGGTACTTCTCCCTCTACAGTTTCCAAATCCCTCAGTATCTCCTTAGTTGTCCTTTTTACCTCTGAGAATTGTATTATTTTATGGTCACTTGACCCTAGTGGTTCAATCACCTCTACACCCTCAGTTCTATCCTGATTATTACAGAATACTAAATCCAGACAGGCTTCACCCCGTGTTGGTGCTTTAACATGTTGTGTTAAAAAACAGTCACCGATTACTTCTTAAAACTCTTGCACTTGTGCTCCTCCATCTGCAAGGTTATCCCAGTTAATATTTGGATAATTAAAGTCCCCCATGACTATAATATCTCCCTGCAAACTTGACTTTTTGATATTACTAAAAAAATGTGTGTTGAAATTACTGTCCGAATTGGGTGCTCTATAACACACTCCTAAAATAAGGCCTCTTTCCCTAGTATTTTCCAGGCAAAGCTACATGTCCTCGCTAAGATGGGGCTCATCGTCCAGCTGAAGAGGACTTACATTTAAATTCTGTTTGACATAAAGTGTAACCCCACCTCCTTTTCTGTTCTGTCTATTCTTCCTAAAAATGTGTATCCCTCTATGTTACACTCATTCCCCATCTTTGTTATTTAGCCAGGTTTCCATTACTGCTATAATCATAATTATGCTCTGCTATATAAAGCTCCAACTCACTTACCTTATTTTTTATACTTCTAGCATTAAGGCAAGCTATTTTCAATGTGTTACTCCATCTATATTTAAATGTTGGGTTAGAATTTACATTACTAGGCATTTTTATTTCAACATCGTTGTTTGTTCCTCCATGTATAGATCTAAACCTGGCCTGTCCTAAACTCCAATCCCCCCATTCCCTAGTTCAAACAAACCTCGACTAACCTATTCATACGCCTCCCTGATACATTGGTAGCCCTCGGGTTCAGATGTAACCCGTCACGGCAGAACAGGTCCCAACTGTTCTAAAAGGAGTCCCGATGCCCCAATAACCCATACCCTGCATGAGGTTTTGGCCACGCATTAAGCCTTTTAATCTCCTCAATCTTACCTGGACTGGTGTGTGGCACAGGCAGAACTTCAGCCAAGAGTACTTTGTCAGTTCTGCTCTTCAGCCTGGCACCTAACTCTTTGAATTTGGATTGCGGAACTGACAGACTACCCTTATATATGTCATTTGTTACAACATGGAGATTGACAAATAGATTCACCCTCAATCTGGCCAAGAGCCTATTTACCCTTCCAGGGAAGTCCCCGACCTGTGCACCCAGAAGGTAACACACTGTGCAAGACTCTCTCTCTGGAGCACACCTGCACTTCAATCCTCCTAATGATTGAGTCACTACCTCTCTCTTTCTGGGAACTGGTTTTGGGGTGACCCGTTGGGGCTCCTCATCCCTGCCTACCACCTCAGAATTATCAGAGACACTGTCCAGGTCTGGGAGGACCTGATAACGGTTTGACACTTCTAATTCTGGGGTTGATGCCTCCGGACAGTATGCACCCTTTACCTTATGCCTTGTGACTGTGTCCCACCTATTTCTACCTGTCAGGGAATCTCCTTAGGGGTGCACACTATCTCTCTAAAGGACAGCTTGGCCAGGTCAGCCAATTCTCCACTACAACGCAGGTCAGCCAACTCCTCCTCCAGTTCAGCAACATGGAGCTCAAGATGATGGATCAGATGGCAACTCCTGCAGATAGGCAACTGGCTCCTCCAATCCATCATCTAAAAAGTCCAACATCCTACAAGACTTGCATTGCACTGGTCTCATTATTAAAAATTGATTTAAGATTAGTAAAACTTCCTTACATTTTTTTTCTTAAAAATAAATGATTTAACTATTTTACACCATTTGTCCCCGTAAGCACCTGTACTGTTCTCCCTGTTGCCTGTTGTTTGTCCTTTTATGAGGTTAAATTTACTTTTCTCTGTCTGTTCTCCTAACTTTGAGCTCCTCTTACTAATAAGCTCTCCACTGTTTTTATTACCCCGCATTAATGAACCCTTATGCTATTGACCACTTAACTGATCTACCTCTGGACCGCTAAGGACAGTTTAATCTAAAATAAACAAATTTATAAAACTTACATAAACCTTATCTGCTGCTACAGACCCTTGTGCCTGATCGGTGTCTTAATGCTGGCTGCTTACCTGCGCACTGCTGCGCCTTCTCCTTTACTGCTTTGAAGTCAGCCGCACCTTTTTTTTTTCTTTTAAACTAAGCAATCGCTTTTACGGACATAGTTATTTACTTACAGATGCCAATATCAGTTTCTGCTGCTTTCTACCCTACATCCTTGATGATAGTTCAAATACAAATAACAAGAACAAGTACACGTACACATACAAGTACAAGTACAAGTACAACTTTTCCAAGTGTACCTCCAAACACCCAGCTACTTTTGCTCTTGTGCGGGTGAAAAAGTAACAAAAAAAAAAAAACCTTCTAAAGGGAAAAAGCTTTAAAAATCACATGGTTCCTTAGCAGCAAACAAAACCCAAGTTTTTGAGAGCAAAATGTCTTTTTTTAATTAACTCTCACACCACAGAAAACATCAAAACTCTCAGCACCCTCTCGTCACCTCTCTACGAGTAAAGTACTGGTGAATCATGTGCTGTTGCCTCCCTCTCAACATCTCTAGAAAAGGCCTTGGCAATTGAAATGGGAAAAAAAAAATGATTTTAAAATGGGTCAATGAATGGATTAATATTTAAATCATTCAATTTTCAAAATTACTTACTCCAATATATGAGGGATGGGGCCAATTCGTGCAACAATGAGCACAAGAGAAGAAAACAATCCTGAGTTTGCCACCTGGATGGAAAGTGACAGCACGAGCCCAGAACACCAGTCAAAGAACAAGGGACTGCTGATACCGGAAGAAAAGCAGCAGTAGCAGCTGAGGGAGGACAAAATGTAAATGGAAGCCTCGTAGAGTCTGCAGACGCTACTGAGGTCGCCTCAAGGGATATTTAATCCTTTCCTTTTTTTCATGTGACCAACTTATATAAAAGGTGGATAAAATCAATGAAGTTCAGGGCATATCTATCTGCTATGAAGGAGGTAACTCCACCTCAACAGGAGTTTGCATTTGTGTTTCCATAACTGTAATTAAGGACCTGCATTGATAACTAGAGCACAGGCTGGTAAAGTATCTGGTAAAATTAAAGGATGGGATGGAAATTGCACCTTAAAAGCACCATGAACTCAACATTTCTAGGTTGTAACTTTTTGTTATTTGAATATATTTATTAAATATATCCTACTTGTCTCTGAAGGATCCTCCATTTAAAGCTTTTTTATTATTTTGGTTGGTTGAGTGCTTTACTATGATTTAAAAAAAAAAAAAAACTATTTATTGGAGATGCTAAATGGACCTCATAAGTATACTCCTTTGATAGAGTGGCTTGGTTCTCCATGTCACTTTACTGCTGAAAGGACAGGTTGTTTCTCCAAGTGACCTTAGACTAGGATTAATCAAGTCAAATTGAATGGAGGGTTTTATTCTGTTTTTTTATTCTGGCTAAAAGGAAAAGAGTAGCAGCCAGTATAATAATTCTTTGAATAACAATAATTCTTTGCATTTGTATGGTGCTTTTCTCACTACTCAAAGCGCTCAGCAATTGCAGGTAAAATGTCTTGCTCAAGGGCCCAACAGAGCAAAGTCCCCTTTGGCATTTACGGGACTCGAACCGGCAACCTTCCAATTGCCAGTGCAGATCCCTAGCCTCAGAGCCACCACTCTGCCTCGGTATAACATTGTTCTGTGTACTGTACATTAAAGTATCTTCATGAAAAATGCTTTTAAAGGAATAAAATCTTAGGTTGACATTTTCATTGGTTGTTTATTATTGATTGAATTATTTAAACAATATAAAACCATTTAATAATCTCTTAATGAAGTAAAATCCTACATACTATCACATACAGTAGCTTCAGAAAATGAGGTCATTATCCAAATGCTTGCAATCACTGCTGAGCCTTTTAGTTAACTGTACTGGAGATACTTTAACCTTTTCAGCTGATGGATGTCAGATGATAGAACTAAGCCTGAAAGCCTTTTGCTGAACAGGAGTCTGGTGTGTTCTGGGAATGTTGAAAGGCAAAGCAAGATTTACAATGTTTTTGCATTTTACCTTGAGGCTGTAATAATGATTTAGTAACATTTTCTGTAAAATGTTGTCAAGTTACGCTAAGGGAGATGGAAACAAATAGCCTTGGCAATTTCTTTAACCTGGGTCATCAATAATCATTAAACCAAGGATGGATTAGTGCAATGAGAAAACATAAACAAGCAAAGCTGATGCATCAAAAATGTTTAATGGTTTAATGTAACAGTGTCCAAATATATAAAGTGCAGTACACTGCTCAATCAAGTAAATAAATGGTCCAGTACTGTAGTAAATACAAGTGCTCAGTGGGAGTTAAAATCAATCAATCAATAAATGATCAAAAAAATCAAGAAAAAAATCTTGCAGTTAAAAATGCAAGATTGCATTGGGATTGGGATACTTCTGCTCTCTTCTCCAATGAGCCCTTGTGTGTCTTTCTTTTGGCTCCTCTGCCGACCCGTTGGCTCTCCTCAGCAGGCAGATACACCAACAAGCGTGATCATCATGTAAAATGACTTTTGTCCCAACTACTTCAGTTAGTTACCCTCTTGGACAACAGTCCAGCTCCATTGTCCCACCACCATCCTTTTTAGTCTGTAGGATGACACTTAAAACCCTTTGGCCACTCCAGCTCCCTAGATACTCAGCAGAAGTGACCTGGCCTGGCTCACACTCCCAATTCTCCTCTTTGCTCACCAGCCTGAGCCGTACACTGATATGGACACCATACTTGCTTCACCACAGGAAAGGAGAGCTAATGCTGATTTGTATTGTAAAAGAAGAGAATTTTCAGCTCTCCCAGCTGACAATCATAAGGAGTTTTTCTCTCTCCAAGTTACTGCTTTTTTGACATTTTTGCAAAGACCTCAGCTCAGTTGCTGCTTGGTGAAAAAATTGACACCTTCATGGAGCTTTCTCCCAGGCATTATGGACGCATTACACAGAGCTCTTTGTCAGGCATGAAATCTTTTCCTATTCAGGATTTCATATGGGATATATAATCTGGAACTAAGCAACTGGACCACCTGGGAATGTGTTATGAGCACCTTGCTGTTGCAAATGGGACTGTATGAACCCACCCAGGTTTTATGACCCTTTGTATGACTTTATATTTACTACTATTTGTTTTGATGTAAACAAGTATAGTTTTTGAGTAAAAGGCTAAACCCAGTGTCTCTGTTCGACTGGTACTAGCATTGTCAGAGGTTTAGATTGTTCATTCCTTGTCTAACTGCAGTCCCTTAAAGGCATGAGAAGATGCTGTTGTGAAGCTCTGTAGTGCTTGTAAACTTGGTTGAAGTAAAAGGCGTGAAAGTAAAGAAAGCCTCAGTCAGTGGTCCCTAGGGTTAGATATGCAGGTTACAATATGGACAGCAAGACAGGTATGAGTACAAGTAATGGTAAAATAGCAGGTTTTGAGATTTTTTTCCAATCCTCATTGAAATATTTACGTAAGGGGATAGATGGTACCTTTTGTGTTGGGTGGTCTAAAAACACGATTAAGCATCACTCAGTATTAAGTATACACTCCCTCGTCTGTTGAGTATGGTGGCCTTTTACCTTTACCTCTTACCTTTAGACTCACACCATACAATGATCACTTGAACCTATGCAGAGCAATGCATTTTAAATCTTGATTTTCATCATCTAAGGGTTTACACACTTTATTTATTAAAACTGCTTACTAGGAACTGAAAATAGCACGAAGAAGATTAATGCAAACTTCACTCATCCCAGCAGATGTTTATTTAACAGATTACCATTCCAGAGGAGATGTAGGTCCATTACCACTTGGACTATGCACCATCTCCAAAAATTACTTCCAGTAGTCATCAAATCCAAGTTATCACTGAATGTCTTAGTTTGATGTTGTTGGGCACTTGCATTTTTTTGTAGTATCATGCTGTTTTTTTTTTTTTCTTTAGATTGTTGAAGTTTTTATGTCAGTACTATTACTAAAATCAATGCCTACATGGTTAACATACTTGTAATAAATTGTCTTGATCTGTATGCGAATGTCCAGTTTGAGATACGGTAGGCTTTCTTGAAGCTAATAAGTATTAAAATGTAGAAGGAGTCTGATAGTTCTAATGCTTTTTGTATAGAACATGAAAGAAATAAGGTACTTCACTTCTACCAGCCATAATGACAGCTTCCTATGTTAGTCCCTTAAAATTAAGGCATTTCTGTAGCAACCATTTTCATTATTCTGGAAACACTCTATAAAAAACAGCCTTCTTTTCTTTAGTTCTTAGGCTGTAACTCAGATAATTTGCTATGTTTTTCAGGAGCCAGGAGCTAACCATTCAATTTATTACTGCACAAAGTGCAATAAATTCAACCCCTGGGATGATTTTTCAGGAAATCAATGATGTATATATATTGGAAAGAAGAGATTATTAGTAACATAACAGTTTCAAACCCTTTGATAATAGTAATAAGTAAAAATTAAATGTAATCATTTTTTTTAAAGTGCATGCATAGAATTATTTCCTTGATACAGAAAGACATTTTGTTCTGTTACTTACTTGTTAGCTACATTAAGTTCTGATTCAGTTCTGTTACCTCTTTTGCACATTACAATTTAGAAGCTGCAATAATGACTCCATTTTCGAAATGGCAGCCAGACTCTGGCCTCTCGCCTCATAAGTAATTTGAATATTCCCTGTGTAAAATTTGCCATTCCTTGTGGATTTGTGGAAAATGAGGTTTTGAAATTGATTCTGGTGTCATTACAGGACTGCAGATGATCAAACAGCTCTAGCACTCTGTGAAAGCAAATTATTCAGGGAGCCTACATGAAAATAACACATTTTAATGAAATGAATGAAGCCTCAAGCTCTTTTCAGAATCTTTTCATCTGAGTGCAAAGTTTCAAGACAGTATGAGGTTTGGACCCATGTAGGTCATGTGCATAAAACAAAATAGTTTAAACCTTAGTAAGCTTTTTATGTTAGCACTAAATTAATAAAAATGGTAAGTGAGTAAGAAGATTGTTGGCACTGTAGTAAAGTAGATTTGTATGGTGAGTGTATATGTCCATGTTAACTTTGTGTGCTCTTGTTTCTTCCTATGTCCCCAAAACATCCATATCAGCTTAATGTTGCTTTATGTGTGCCTATGTCCTATGATAGTCAAGCACTCTATGAGTTAATTATCTGTATACTGACTAATGCTAAATGTGAGACTCTAATGGAGAAAGCAATTTTATATTGATAGATAAATGGATGCTGAAAGTTGTTTTTGAGTTATAGATTATTTTTTATTTCACCAATACTTACTTCATCCCAAACAGGCTTTGCAATTGCACAAGGAATATGGCCTTGAAATACATATACAGTATATGATATATAACAAATAAATAATATACAGATAAAATAATATTAATGCAAATTACATAAAAAAAGAAAACACATGTAAAATAATAATTCAAAAATAATAAGAAATGAAATAAACAAAACCTAGGGAACAGCCAAATGCTACAACATAACCATTTCCAGGTGGTATGTAGAAACAAACTGAACCACCTGTGGCCTATAAATTAATCTGGGGTCCCGCACAGCCATCTTTAAACAGACTAAATGAGTTAATTTAAGTAATTAACAAAATACTTCACATAATCAACCTAATACAAAACACTAAAAGAAAAAGATTAACAAAGATGACATAATTAACAAAACTTAATCTAAAATAGAACACTTCAGGAAAAGATACAAAAACAAAATATACAAAAGAATCAGACTCACATTTATTGATGAAGTATGCACACATAAAAGGAATTTGACTCTGGTTTGGTGGCTCTCCAAGTATAAGTTACATAATCGACATACACACACCTGAGATAAAAAACACAAAAAGAATGTAGCTATATGAATGCATACAAAGTGTAGAGTGTGATTCAGTGCAAGAAATACAGAATTAAACACTGAAAAACAAGTATTAACAATATGTAAACAGTATTCAAAACCCTGGAAGGCCTGAGGGTTGGGTGCCCAGCCTGATTAAACTGAATTAATTTGTGTGCTTGATGGCCTGTGGGGAAAAATATTCCTATATCTGCTTGTTTTGGCAAAATTAAATGAAGTGTGGAAAAAAATGAAAAAAATATTGTGCAGATATCAGATGGACAGAAGAGGTTAACTGTGTTCTGTCATCACTGATCCATTGAACTGATGAAAGGGAGAAGATTGGCATGCGTTATTGCTAAGACATTAGAATCAGCGTTTAAAACAGACATGGGTCCAAATGATATGTAAAAAAAGTTATATTTTCTCTTCTTGAACAAGAGATTTTGAAACCTGTCATAGTGTTCTTGGAAGCATATGCCCCTAAGCTTTTTCCAGCACTGATAACCATGAGTGAGAAAATTTTGAAGCATGTTTTACTGTAGCTAGAAGGTCAGTAGTTTAGAAAGTAATGTAACTGAGAAAAATTCAGATATTCAAAAAAAGAATAATCTCCAAGGGAGAGTGTTCTGCCAGTGAAAACCAGGCCTATGTAGAATTTTGAATGGACCAGGAGATGAATCGCAAGGTAAATGCCAGAAAAGAATCATAACCAGGAATTCAAAGTAACCAATTTGCCAAGACCCAAATGCCAACCAAAAAATGAATTGCTCTAGTTGTCAAGTGTAGAACTCACAAAAACAACAGACACAACAGTCTTTGGTTTATTCAGAGTCTTGGATGATGCAAATTCTTTGACAACAGCTTTTATACCATCTCATTTGTGTTCTACCTGAAAGAAAGTCAGGGAATGTGGTACATTGATTTCTAGCATAAAAGTTGATAAATATTGTGTATGTCTTTATTTGTAAGCTAGACAAAGCAAATGTAATATTAATGTTTCAGGAGGATTTTACTTCATTGATGAGAACAGAGGTGCTTTGATGTTTGTATTATAGTGGTATTTCCCTCTACCTACCCTTTACCTAGGGGTAAGTGTACTCATCAGATTCGTTACTGGGTTGATCTACTGTTGCACCTTAAGTGTAACACACGCATACATAGCTATATGCATACAGACAGAAACTCAATAGTGCCCTATGAATGACAAACTCACAGCTGGTCAATCACTAGCACTTTAAACTATACAAGTGCCTTATGAATAACACAACTTGTCACTCTCCTAGAACGTCATGAGACTTACATATACACAGACCATAATCACAACAGTGCACCATGAATGACAAACAGACATCTGGTCACCCTCTGGCACTTTAAACCACACAAGTGCCTTAAGAATAAGACAGCCTGTCACCCTCTCAGCGCTTCAAGAGGCTTACTTATTATTGGCACAAACAACTTGATGTTTTAAAGATATCTCAGACCTAAATATAACTTTTGGCATCCAAGAATACATTTAAACATGAAAAGGCTGTGCATCCTTGACTATAGGCCATTTATCAGCCAAGAATGCTTTACTTTACGTACTGTTCCCTACTATTGGGTGAAGCTCACACCCTCAGCCCTTAATAAACCTCGCAGCACAGAGGTAATGGCAAATCTCCGGCTGCACCAGGTGCTCAAAGAAATCTACCTTATTACTTCAATCAGTCCAGGCATTAAGACAAAGCATAGAAAGTTAAAAGCAGTGTGGTATTTATTACAGAAATAATAATACCAGTAGAACAAAGAATAATAGAAAATAGGACTGATTGTAAAGTCTGGATATATATATAGTCTTTAGAAAAATCTTACAAAAAGTTGGAGATGACAGGAATGTCGCAGTCATAGCTGTTCATGAGATGCTTTTCTGATGATCAGATGGAAATGGCCAAACATTGCCGGGGCCCTCTTTTGATGTTGCTCTGTTCCCTTCTCCCTATGTCTTTGTTCCTTCTTCTTCCTCCGTCCTATATCGCTCCTCAGACAAGGCATATTTATTATAAAAATCTACCATGGGGGTTTTGCAAGAAGTGATTGTTAGATATTCTGATTGGCTGGCTGTCAATATGATGAATGAATTCACTATCCTTTTCCCAAACAATAAAACTTTTTTGATGTTGCCTGAGGTATTGGCGTCTTCCTTTCCCAGGCTGTAAAATAATTTAGCTACTTTTGTCCCAGATGCACAGGTTATAAACTAATCAATAGCCTTAGGCACCAGCATGTCTTCCTTTCTTTGTTGGAACAGCTGTTTTAAAAGTGAGGCACAACTAGGAAGAGGATATGATTTGTTGTGTCCAGAATTTTGTTCATCTGTTGTTTTTTCTAGAACAAAATATAATGAAAATATAAACCAAAATATACAGATATTGTACCCCACAACAATGTTTACTTAATCAATTGTATGGTGAGGGAATGGAGCATCAGACCAGCTTGCCAAGGGTGACTGTGTTTGGACTTAAAGCCAATAAGCCTTCCACCAGAGGAAGGCCATAAACTGACTAAACAAAGAAACTGGGGAATGAGTTGTACCTGAGCACTTTCATTGGTAACTGGTCATAAAGGGACTGGAAAATTAATTTGATTGGTCTAAAGTATGGTTGTTTATGTTTTGTTTTGAATCTGAGGCCATTCTGCATTATAACACCCTATTGGTTAAAGAATGGTATAAAGGTACGGTCTACCAATATTCATATAGTATTTTGCTTCCTTTACATTTTTGGGAGTTTTTATCAATAACACATAGTTAAATGAATAATTTAAATCCTGCCTGGTTCTTTACTCAGTCTCTGGGGCAAGGAAGTGCTAAAGTACATGATCACAGAGTGATAAGTGTATGAGATTTTAGACATTTTATTAAGGTCTACACAATCAAGATTATAAAAGTGTAAAATAGGGTCAACATAGCACCTCACACAATATAACTGGGGATTTTTCTTGCAAAGGACCGGGACAAAGATATACACCAAAGACCTGCAAATATTCAAAACCAGGAATCAAACTGATCTTTCATCAGAACAAGAGCAAGACATGAATCATAGCCAAGAGTTCAGAAAATAAGTCTTAAATGAGAAAATCACTAAAGAAATGATCTCAAGTGTTTTAACAAGTTTAATCCAATCTTAAATTTATACTAATAAAAGGCAAAGCCCTCACTGACTGACTGACTGACTCACTCACTCACTCATCATTAATTCTCCAACTTCCCGTGTTGGTGGGAGGCTGAAATTTGGCAGGGTCATTCCTTACAGCTTACTTACAAAAGTTAGGCAGGTTTCATTTCGAAATTCTACGCGTAATGGTCATAACTGGAACCTACTTTTGTCCATGTACTGTAATAGCCTGCAGCTCGGTCGCCATGTGAGGCAGAGTTGCATCTCACATCATCACGCCTCCCACGTAATTGAGTGCCTGCCCATATAAGGTAAATATTCGCAGGTGAAGGACTGTGCTTAGCATGTTCATAAGTGCAGCTACTGTGGAAACCCTCCCTCAGCGAAAGTGCGAGAGAAAATTTTAAGTGCCAGGTCTGAGTTAAAATTAAATAAAGCCGTGGACATCGCAAGATCGCACAAGATATTCGCGAAATACAAGTTTAATGAGAAGATGCAGGGTATAAAGCCTTGATGCTAAAGACCTGGCGAAGTCATGTCTTCTCTGCTGGCCTAAAAAAATATCTGAATCACAAACTAATGTTAATTATATTTTGTCCATGAATACTTATTAAATAATTCCAAATAATCTGTCCGCTTCCTTTCATAACTTTTCCGATGGTTGTGCTGCTTCCAGACATGTATTTTCGTATTAAAGCATTTAACCAATCACATTTCAGCCATCATTTTTTGCCAGGCAGAGAAGCCTTCACAATCCGTTGTGCAGGCCCTCTAACACAGAATAAAGGTTGATTAAACTGTTGCTTCAACCAATCAGATTTTGAGTTGGTGTCAGTAGGGCCCTCTAGCAGGCGTACAGCAACATCACAGTATTCAGACCCATTGATTGGATAGAAGCCGATATGAGGAACTCTACGAGGCCACTGAACAAACCGCAGAAGCTCTGAGCACAAGATCCTTGCGCGCACTACTGCCAACTCCATGTCAGGATTCTGGACAATATTATTTGCCAGACACAGACCAGATTTCAAGACAACGAAAAACTGATGTTTGTCACGCTCCTCGACCCTCAGAAGTTTTGGGAATACAAGGAAAATTTCCCGCATGCAGCCTTCTCCAGTTTAACACAAGAGCCACGGAGCAGTTTTTGATCTGTCTCGGCTAAAAACAGGACTGACTGTAATGTATGCCATGGATGATTTTGCAGGAAAATCTCCCACTGATCTCTTTGATTTCCTTCTTCAGAAAAATCAGAATGAGAGCATGGGGCAGCTGTTCACATTGATATATTTGGTGGTGACCATTTCCGTGTACACTGCTTCTGTCGAGCGGACATTTTCAGCCCTAAAGTGAATAAAAACTGCCAGAAATACGACAGGGCAGGTTCGACTTTCAGCATTAGCTTCGATGGCGATAGAAAGTGAGGTTTTGATGGAACTGAAGCACACAGATAATCTGTATGACAGAGTAATTGAACTGTATTTGAGGAAAGAGAGAAGGATGGATTTTGTTTCCAAATAATCCGAATTTTTGGGGAGTAAAATGTTGCGATTTTCCTAAATAATATTGCAAGTTTCTGAGTTATTATTGATGTTTTTCATGTGTGTTGTGGCTGTGGTTGCAGTAGAAAGGAACTTGTTCACCCCTGGTTTGTCTATTCAATAAAGGCATTTATTGTGGCTACAGGAGTTATTTATCTGTGATGCAGCTGCTCTTTATACTGTATTTCTGCATATTAAGATGGTTTTTATAACCATAAATTAGTTTTTGAGGGGCGGGTTGATTCAGACGGAGCACTGCTGAAGGCCTAGGTGTGAGATGCACGGTCCGCCATTGGACCAGATGATACGTAAATTTGATGAACATTACAACCCGAAAATAAATGAAACTGTAGAGAGGTTCAGATTATACTTCTCCCAGTGCGTCTCTCTAAATCCTCCGTGCAGGAACATTATCCTAAGGCTTAACAATCTTATTGTTACACCTTCTACGTGCACCAAGTCTTCCTTGCTTTACTGCTGGCTGCTTCCTTCCATTCACCATCCTAGCTCTTTATTTAAAGTTTTCTTTCTCACTTTTCCACTCCTTCGCTGTCTTCTCCCTTTTCGTTCAAAATACACACCTCCTTGCCTTTTTACAGTCAGCTCCGCTTACGTCACACCATGGTACGTTTAGCTCAAGTTAATACCGGGAATGCCTGTTAAACATCTTACATTCACGAGTAGCGATTTGCATGGTGAACACTTCGATGAATGAAACCTTTTATCTTTACAACGGTTGACAAACACGGAATGTAACTTCATAACAACACGTCCTCCAAATACGAACCTGATTGAAAGAAATAATGATAATCAAATCCTTGATGACAGCAACACTCATAACAGTGACAAAACAATTACATTGACAATCAGGTTATGTTATTTTTTAAATGTTTCCTTTTCTTTTTCATAACTTCTTTAACACACTACTTCTCCGCTGCGAAGTGTGGGTATTTTCCTAGTACAACATAAATTGTGCTATAATATTTATATGGTTTCATCAATGATACCACTCACAGCACAACACTGCCAAATTTGGGAACTCGCTGCCCTGCTAACCATCAACACAACAGAATACAGTGATGTCCAGAAGAAAAACAAAATGGCATTGAAGCATAACAGCTAAAATATATAATTTTCTCTGGAAGGCCTAGATCACAAAACAAATGTCAAAAATGAAAACCTGAGGTATTTCAACACCTCAAACAATACATAAATTGGCCCAAAAAGTTAAGGAAATGCTAAAATTGTAAATAAAGAAACCAATCACAATGGTTTGTGACATAATGTTGCATATCCTCTGGAACCACACACCTAGCAACAAGTCATCATGTTTAGATAGCAACAACACTTAATGGCTGGCTTGAAGAAAACAAAATGGTGATGCAGTAATCTCTGAATTAAACAAAAATAAAAACTGATACATATAAGAAAGAAAATAGTAAACACTCAATAAAATCCAAAACTACTTTAATAATTTCAAAATAAAGTTATGTTTTCTGTTAGGTAGAGATATATTTTTACAGTTCAATGATCCTGGAAAAAGACAGTACCAAAATTTGAATCTGTGTTATGTGTCTTGGCTATTTGTTTTTTTTGCCTAAAAAAAGTTTAGATTTTGTTTCCACCAAAAACTTTGAATGCCCCTCATTTTTCCCCCAGATAAATAGAAATACTTTTCTTATATTTTGGTCAGTTGCCCCAGTAAGATCTTACCTGTACATTCTTCTTAGTCTTGCACAATCCTAGGCATTAGTACCACACCATCCAAAGAAAACTTTCATCTGACTGCCTGTCTTGTGTCATTTGGGTATATTAGTACAGATAATATTGCTTTAAACAGCTCTCTCCCTTAGCCTGGAACTTAACAATCTAATCAAATCCTCCGGACGCCACACCTCCAGATGAGTTCAAGTTTAAGGGTCTTAGAAAACAAATTAGAGAAGTCACATAGGATCACAATTCTTTGCTCATTAGAAAAACGTTTGAAACTCCCTAGAAGCTGAGAAGAAAATAGTTTGAATTGAATGAGGCAATAGGGCACAAGTTTTTGGCAGCTAAATTCTGCTTTCAGCCAAGTTAATAAAGAAAGTAATTACACCTCAGAATTTAATGATGACTTCCACATATGAAAAAACAAATCTGTGGATGCAATCATCCCTGTTGGGAATGAAGAAGACGAAATATCTGAATAGCATAGCAGATGTGCCTTGCATGGAGTGTTTGCATGTAAATTAAAATTAATGAAGGAGCAAAATGAAGGACTGTTGAATTTTATTTTGGTATTTATATATAGAATATGAGGTTATAAACTAAAATATTGGTTGAAGTTACAAATTCAAGCCAAAACTAATTATTTTATTATAAATTAAGGTGACCCAGTAGTGCATTGGTTAGAGAGGCTGCACCACATCACACATTTACTTATCTGGCTGATGTCTTTATGCAATGGTAGAATTGGTAAAATTTCTCTTTGGTTTTTCCAGTTGGAGCACAGGTAGGTCAAGTGATTTGCTTATGGTCACATAGTGTCAGTAACTGGATTTAAACCCACAACTTCAGGGTTTGAAGTCCAAAGCCTTAACCACTACACCACACTGCCTGACTCACAACTTCACAGTGGTAGGCTCATATTCCAAAGTGTTAACTGTCCTTTTACTTGTTTGCCTTGCCTTTATATAGATAGAACTTTATTTGTCTTTTGAGCTACATTGTTTGTATGAAAATGTGCTATAGAAATAAATTTTGTTGTTGGTTGTTCAGAAGGAAATGTGGCAGTTTACAGAAGCCCTTTAAATAAATAAGTACATAAATAGAGAGATAAATAACTATGTTAGGCAGAGTGGTGGTTCTGAGTCTTAGGATCTGCATTGCTGTCTGAAAGGTTGCTGGTTCAAATCCCAATACTACCTGAAGGTATGCTACTTCGCTGCGCTAATGAACAAGGCACTTAACCTGAAAATTGATCCAGGGGCGTTGTACAATGCATGACCCTGCATACTGACTTCCAAAGGTCATGCGAAAAGACAATTTCCCCATTTGGATTAATAAAGTGTATCAAGTTTTTTCAACCCTGCAGAATTCAAAGTACAGAACTTGTACATAATGTCAACAGTATCACGGTTTTTACTGCCTCAAGTATTTATTGCTTTTATCTAACCAAGTAGGTGTGGACATAAGTTTTGATTTGTTTTTGCATGACACCCACATTTTTGAATGGCTTTGCACTTGAATAACAATCATTGTGCTTGTAAGAGCAAAATTATTTTTGATATTTTCAAGAGTCTATATTGCCTTTATCTAACTTAGCCACAGGGGATGCACAAACCAGTGTGTTTCTTCGTGCCGGTCTCAAGCCCAGCTTAATGGAGAGAGTTACGTCATGAAGGGCATCCGGTGTAAAATTTTGCCAGATCAACATGCGGAAAACAATTCAGATTTCCATATCGGATCAGTCGAGTCCCGGGTTAACAACAGTGGGCACCAGTACTGTTAGCCAACAAGGTGATGGCAGAAATTGGTCTTCTGTTGGCAGAAGAAGGAGAAGAAGAGTGGAGAGGTGTGTCCAGAGGAAAGAGGAGAGAAGGAAGGTAAAGAGAGTGGAATTTGAGGGTAGGGATTTTGAATGTTGGCAGAATGACTGGTAAGCGGAGAGAGTTAGCCGATATGATGGAGAGAAGGAAGGTTGATATATTGTGCATGCAAGAGACTAAATGGAAGGGGAGTAAGGCCATGGGGATCGGAGGTGGATTCAAATTGTTCTATCGTGGGGTTGATGGTAGGAGAAATGGGATAGGGGTTATCCTGAAGGAACACAAGAGTGTTTTAAAAGTGAAAAAATTGCCAGACAAAGTAATGATTATGAAGCTGGAAATAAGAGGTGTGATGATGAATGTTGTTAGTGCATACTGTATTTGTGTTGAGAAGATGGAAAGAGTACTTTGAGAAGGTGATGAATGAAGAGAATGAGAGAGAGAAGGTTGGATGATGTGGAGATAGTGAATCAAGAAGTGCAACAGATTAGCAAGGAGAAGCAAGGACAGCTATGAAGAGAATGAAGAATGGAAAGGCAGTTGGTCCAGATGACCTGTGGAAGCATGGAGGTGTCTAGGGGAGATGGCAGCGGAGTTTTTTTAATGGAATCTTGGAAAGTCAGAGGATGCTTGAGGAGTGGAGAAGAAGTGTACTGGTATCTATTTTTGAGAATGGGGGGTGCAGAGCTGTGTAGGGGTGTAAAATTTACGAACCACAGCATGACGTTTTGGGAAAGAGTAGACGCTCAATTAAGAAGGAAGGGGATGATTAGTGGGGCAACAGTATGGTTTCATGCCAACAAAGAGCACCACAGATGCAATGTTTTCTCAGAGGGTGTTGATGGAGAAGTATAAAGAAGGCCAGAAGGAGTTGCATTGTGTTTTGGTGGACCTGGAGAAAGCATATTACAGGGTGCCTTGAGAAGAGTTGTGGTATTGTATGAGGAAGTCGGGAGTGGCAGAGAAGTACATAAGAGTTGAACAGGATATGTACGATGGAGGTTTGACAGTGGTGAGGTCTGCGGTAGGAGTAACAGATGCATTCAACGTGGAAGTGGGATTACATCAAGGATTGGCTCTGAGCCCTTATTTGCAATGGTGATGGACAGGTTGACAGACGAGATTAGACAGAAGTCCCCGTGGACTATGTTGTTTGCTGATGACATTGTGATCTGTATCGAGAGTAGGGAGCAGGTTGAATAGACCCTGGAGAGGTGGATATATGCTCTAGAGAGGGGAGGAATGAAGGTCAGTAGGAACAAAACAGAATACATGTGTGTGAATGAGAGGAAGGTCAGTGGATTGGTAAGGATGCAGGGAGGAGTTGGCGAAGGTGGATGAGTTTAAATACTTGGGATCAACAGTACAGAGTAACGGGGATTGTGGAAGAGAGGTGAAAAAGAGAGTGCAGGCAGGGTGGAATGGGTGGAGAAGAGTGTCAGGAGTGATTTGTGACAGACGGATATCAGCGTGAAAGGGAAGGTCTACAAGACAGTAGTGAGACCAGCTATGTTATATGGGTTGTAGACGGTGGCACTGACCAGAAAGTAGGAGACATACTGTAGCTGGAGGTGGCAGAGCTTAAGATGCTAAGATTTGCATTGGGTGTGATGAGGATGGACAGGATTAGAAATGAGTACATTACAGGGTCAGTTCAGGTTGGACAGTTGGGAGACAGAGAGGCGAGATTGCGTTGGTTTGGACATGTGCAGAGGAGAGATGCTGGGTATATTGGGAAAAGGATGCTAAGAATAGAGCTGCTAGGCAAGAGGAAAAGAGAAAGGCCTAAGAGAAGGTTTATGAATGTGGTGAGAGAAGACATGCGGGTGATGGGTGTAACAGAACAAGATGCAGAAGACGGGAAGATATGGAACAAAATGATCCGCTTTGGCAACCCCTAATGGGATCAGCTGAAAAAAAAAGAAAGAAGATATCGCCTTTATCTCACGTACCTCTGGTTTCAGCTACTAAAAGCCCCATTACCAATGTTGTACCAAGGGTTCAAGGGCACAGTGTTCCACAGCCTCCTTGCCATTGCTGCATTACTGAAAATAAATGAATTTTTTTGCTGCTTCCAATATAATAACAATAACGCTGCAGACGTCCAAGTGCAATTGACTTTCTCAGAAGCAGTAGCTATGATAGCTTACAAGCCCGATTAAGTCAAGAAAGATTAGCACTTGTAACGTGAAACTAATTCCTGTATTTTAGGAGTTTCCATTTGTGTCTGCACTGTCGGTAGTTTTTGTCAAATTAATTTGAAAAACTAAAGATAAATATAAGATCACTTATTATGGATTTGTCATAACAGCTGCAATGCCAGCAGTTGCTTGTATGTAAAGTCAGTGGACCTTGCAGGAATAAATGAGATACCTAGAAAACAGCTGCCCCTGGTAAACTGAAATGTTATGTCACAGAAAACAAACACAGATGTATTTTTGTTACAGGATCCAATCTTAAAATACCAGACAGGGAGAACTAAGCTTTTACATAGAGCATTATTGTCTCCAAATAATGTTGGGTGTACAAAAAAATGAAATGGACTTTTTGTTCAATTTATTTCCAAAGAGAGGATTTAATGTCAAAAAACAAACATAATTTATTTTCTAGCAATGTCAATCATTCAGGTAATGAATTGGAGGTAGTCCTAGATTAATTAGATCTTTCCTTATTCTGTATCAAACATAATCTAACATTGGTGTTGACTCAGACTATGCAAAATGTATCTGGGTGCAGAGCTTATTTGTGAGCCGTGTGTCAAATGTTCAAAGATGTTCCCTCCTCAGATGTTTGAAATAAAAGCTTTGCTTATTTCTAAAACAGTCTCAATGCCCACTAGTAACAAAAAATCATCTTTTTCAAAAACCAAAACTTATCAAAGCATGCAATGCATGTCTAGCAGTTTAGCAGCATTTTCTCCACACATAATGGATATCAACTCTCTGGCTAACAGAAATCAAACTGCTTCTCCAATAGCATGAGGTTTACCTGCCTTAGAAATACATAGGATGATTTTTGCAGTTTGGAAAAGAGGGTAGAATTGCTCTTCATGATGAACTTTTTACTGTATCCAATCTTTGCATGTTCTTATGAAAAACAAAGAAGCCTCTACCTTAGTAACATTTACTGTATATTGTGCCACTCAGAAATGCTAGCTGCTCCATATTTTCATTGCTTAGAATGCCTTAGCTCATCCTCTGTCACGGGGTAACTAAATCCTAATCCTAAAGTTGGGTCATACAACTTGCTAGCAGTGTTGTATTGTATCAGGTTCAACATTAGAGCTAGTGTTGCTCACCAATTCATCACCCTTAAAATTCTCAACAGCTACAGTATGTCTGATTTTACAGAGCTGGCACCGGTCCTCTTGGTTTTTGGTCCCTCAAAGATGACAAGACTCTTGAACTCTTGAATTATTTTCATAATTCCTTGCTAGGATATGATAACTCTGTAGCGAGCTCTTCCTCAAATGTGCACTGCATTAAGACTATAATAAGTAGACTCAAACCTTAACAATGTGGGATAGATGCAAATAATTTAACTATCATTTCACCTCTAAATGTGTACTTTATTAAAACTATAACAACAGCTCATAGATTAAATTAAAAATCTGCACAAAGCGGCATTAACACGAAAAATGTAATTATCATTTCCAGCAGCTGTAACACTCCACCAGTTAAGCACTGTTCTTCCGAGACCTGAAATATGGCCTCATTAAATGTTAGAATGAAAACCAACAAGACGTTTTACATCAACAATCTGATTAGCGATAGGAATATCGACTTTCTTACATTAAGTGAAACATCTCTGATGGTGCGGCTGTTGTTATTGAATCTGCACCTCTGAATTACAAATTTACTCATGCGGTTCACCCACACATAAGGGGGGTCACATGCTGGATTTAGTGATTACTAAAGGATTAAAGGTTGATGTGAGGCAGATCGTGCATATCGGTTTATCAGACCATTTTTTCATATTATTTAATGTAGAAATACTGATAGCTACAACTAATGAGAAATGTATTGTTAAAAAACGGTATTTTGATACATATGCAGCTTCAAAGTTTGCTAACATTCAAACAACCAGTCCGTTTGTAGTCCTTACTACAATAGTGATAATAATGTAAAGAGTAAGGTGGAAAATTTTAATGCTAAAGCGACAGCTGCTGCTGACATATTTGCTCCTGAAAAGACAGTTAAAAGACACTCCAGCAATATTACAACATGAAAGACCTAAAGAGTGTCTGATTTAAAGAAAACATTGCCCAGAGGGGACTGAGCGGTCTCATGGTCTGGAATCCCTACAGATTTTATTTTTTTCGCCAGCCGTCTGGAGTTTTTTTTTTTGTTTTTTCTGTCCCCCCTGGCCATTGAACCTTACTCTTATTCGATGTTAATTAATGTTGATTTATTTTGCTTTCTTATTGTGTGTTTTATTTTTCTATTCTTTATTATGTAAAGCACTTTGAGCTACTGTTTGTATGAAAATGTGCTATATAAATAAATGTTGTTGTTGTTATAGAGCTGAACGTAAATGGAGAAAAACTAAACTGATAGTTCACTATGAAATATTGATGGCTAAAATAACAGAATATAACAACATAATCTGTCTGGAGAGGCGGTCCTACTTCTCTAAATTTATAAATAAAAAAGCTGGTAATCCAAGAGTTTTATTCTCTATTATTGATCATTTACTAGACCCAGGTCATTCAATGGAATGCCTCCAAAAAACTTCTAGTGAAACTTGTGAGGCTTTTGAGTATATTTTTTAAACAATAAATTATATTAGAAATAATATAGTACTTCCCCCCAATACTGATCCTATTAAACGCTGGTATTCCATTTTAAGCAAATTAAATTCATTTACCAGGATAGATTTACCTGATCTATGTAGAATAATTTCTTAACTGAAACACTCCACCTTCATCCTTGACCCAATACCAACAGCTTTTTTGAAAGAAGTATTCGATGTGCTAAACGATGGTGTGATTGACCTAGTAAACACATCATCTTCCCAGTTTGTCTTAAGACTGCTGTTGTTAAAACCCTGCTCAAGAAAAATAATCTCAACTCCTCTGTTTTTGACAATTTTAGACCCATTTCTAACCTGCCTTTCTTAAGTAAAATTCTAGAAGAGGCAGTCATTATGCAGATAAATGATGACTTCAATAAACATTCTGTTCTTGACAAGTTTCACTCAGATTTTAGAGTAAATCACAGTACATAAACTGTGCTGTCAAAGTAGTGAATTACTTGCGGGTTAATGCAGACCGAGGCCATTTATCTGTTCTCATCCTCTTAGAGTACAGCATTTGACACCATTGATCACAATATTCTTAGAAATCACCTTAGTCAATGGGTAGGCCTCTCTGGCAGTGTCTTAAATTGGTCTGAGTCTTACTTAACAGGTAGAAAATTCTTTGTTAGTTGTGGTAATTATACTTCAAAGACACATGATATTCTATATCCACAAGGATCTATCCTGGGTCTGCTGCTCTATTTGATCTACATGTTTCCGTTAGGTCAGATTATCTCAAGGCATAACGTGAGCTACCACAGCCATGCTCATGATACACAACTGTATTTATCAGCGCCTGATGACCCTGACTCTCCTGGTTCACTGATCCAACGTCTTAGTTGTGTTTCTGAATGGATGAGTAGTAATTTTCTCAAACTAAATAAGAAGAAAACCTAAATCGTATTTATAGGATAAAATGGATATAGTGAGTGTATGACAAATATACTCGACTCATTAGGCTTAAAAATCAAGACAGAGGTGAAGAATTTAGGGGCAATTATTTACTCTGACCTAAATTTTAAACCACATATTAATCAGATTACCAGGACATCTTTTTTCACTTAAGGAATATAGCAAAAATTAGACCTCTTATAACTCTGCAAGATGCTAAAAAATTAGTTCACACTTTTGGTTTATATGATTTATGTTAGGTAGTTGGGGCTGGGTGGTCTCTTGGTCTTGGAACCCTTACAGTTTTTTTTTCATTTTCTCCTGCTTCCTGGAGTTTTTTTTTGTTTGTTTGTTTTTTCTGTTCTCCTGGCCATCTGACCTTACTTTATTCTTTGTTACTTAGTATTGCCTTATCTTATTTCTAGTTTCTCTTCTGTCTTGAAAAGCACTGTGAGCTACACCATTTGTATGAAAATGAGCTATATAAATAAATGTTGATGTTGTTGCTGATGTTGTTGTTGTATTGCAAGGCTCTTATTTTCAATCACTAGGTAACATTAGCTAATGTGGAACATATCATTTCTTCAAGATTAAGAGAGCACAATTCACAAACGGAGCAAATATAAAGAGCCTGCATGAGCCAATGCATTAATTCATGTTATTTAAATTTTTTTAATGTTAAAAACCACAGCTACTGTATGTAATATAAATTCCCATGTTGACAGTGTTGTAATCTGAAACATATTTCTGGATGATTTTTAGCCAAAAATTCACCTTAAATAAAGAACAAGTGTCAACGTATCTGTCTATATGTGTATCCTTCCCATTGCTATGTCTCTGTGATTCCAACCAATGTTGCATCACAAGCATTTGTAGTATTAAAATGCATTGAATTTTCATTTAAACAGGTGGCTCACCAAGAACATTAACACTGCTTTTACAAGTTCCATACAAAAATTGTATATAACAGAGACATATGCATTGCGTTTGTCTTTCCAACAGAAGGAGCATCACAAACAATTGCAGTACTGCATGTTATTATGACAAATGTTTATGATACGCCATCTGTTGGAATGACAAGTGCAATATATTTTAATACTACATACATTACAAAATAGATTCCAATTAATGATGCACTGCAAACATTAACACTAAGGTTTAACTTAGTTAACTAGATTTCAACATGTCTTACATGGGTCGCACAGCCAGTAACCCCATTTCTTCCCAACCCTTATATTGGTTTCATTTGCATTTACTTTGATTTACTTAGAAAATGATTTTACCCAAAGTGACTTCTAAAAGAAGTCAACATAATAGATTTAAGAGATGCCCAGGATGAAGACTCAATACTTCAGTACAGCATACCCTAATCTGAGCTGCTGATTAGCTGTTCATAATGTCATCTCAGTTTGTTTCTCATTTGTACAAAATATTGTGGCAGAGTGCAGTAATGACAGCCTTGAAAACAGTCAAGAAATTCTGAGGCACCAACTGGGTCATCCCGTTTATTGTCCGGAGACAATAATTTGAAATAAAGGAAAACAAAACAAGGAAACTCGTAGGTATTTATTCCTTCAGCAGGAACATCAGGCAAATGAACAAAGAGTTTTCACTTCTAGCGGAGCTCTGTCTGGCGGGTTGCACACAACAGTAAATGACACCTCCTTCGGGGCTCCTGGGGTTTTACAGAAGTGTCACGGTTAATTGCCTTCACCAGGCAGCTTCTCTGCACTGTGGAGAAAGAAGGAGATAACAATGTTAGTGGCAGCTCCCTCTCGTCTCAGCAGGTGATTACATACCTCGAGTGAGCCTGCAAGGAGGTCCTCCAAATGGCATACATGACAATATACCTAAACTGTTACTAACCCTTTCTATTCTGTTTCTCTTCTTGATATCTTGTCGAGCCACTTGGGGCCACTTTTCTACTGCCAAGCTGTTGTCCTGCCCATTGAAAAGTGCTCTGAGATACTGGGAGCCTTGAAATTATTGGATGGAATGATTTTGTCTTCAGATTCAGTAGGGGGTGGTCAGCCAGTTGGCCAAGTTCTTCAGGACTCTAACTGCATCCGACTTTGTCTTTGATATTCTTTGTTATAACTGACTGTGGACATTCCAGAGGTTTATCTTCTCCTGGGATGTTGCTGACTGGAGTTTTTGTTTTCCTTTTCTTTGTTGTCAACTGACCATGTGTCCACAATATAACTAATGGACAGATATTGCTGGGATCCATTTACGTTACTCATTTCCAGACTGCTTTTCTTTCCTCTGTGTTTAGAGAAATCCATCTTCAGGTGGACCCATTCTGTATTTAGTTATCTGTAAAAATAATTGTCATGTTTGTTGGGAAGGGTAAAGTGCCTAATTATTGAGTATTTCCATTTGTGGGTGGTTGTTGTGTTCAGGTATGCATGCTCTGTAATGTTTGTCCTTCCTGAGCCGCCTTAGAGGGGGGCGTTCTCTATGTGGGTAATGTATCTGCCACGGACACATAGAGTGAAGTTCATCCTGACTGTTTAGTCCTATGGTTTATATTTGTAAATGTTATCGTTCTGTACTGCTACGTGTAGTTTAAATCTGTTGTCAAAATGTTTGTGTTGAATATTATATTTTTTTTTACTTGTAGTTTCACATCTACTCTTTATTAATAAAATTGGAGATGTGTACACCTCGTGTCAAGTCAGTCTCCGGGTCGTCTTATTGATCAAGGGAGGAGTTTAGCTGCCTGAATATCTATTACCATGTAATAGTGAGATCAGAACAATAATACTTGCATTTTATCTGTAAATTTGTCATAGCACTCTGCAACTGCCCTCACTGAAGAGTGCTATACACAAATAAAAAAAATGTAATTGAACTGACTCGAGAAGCCATCAGTCTAGGGGACTGTTTAAAACCAAATGTTACAAGATAATGTCTCAGATTGCAAAAACTAATCAATCTTTCCCTAGTTACAAGAATCTATTAAAGCTATTATCTTCACTGTAATTGTTTGTATTCATATCAAGGATTAAATTAAACAGTGTACCTTATTTACTGTAAAACATGGCCAAAAGACCTTTGTCTACAAGGCTCTCTTATGGTAATTTAAATGACTAAAAGTTTGTGCTTTTACCTACTGTGGATTACATTTTCAGAAGTGTCCAACCCTGCATTTGAATATGGCCTGTCTATGGATTTGAAATTAAATAACCAAAAAAAGGCAAGAATATTCAGGTGGGTGGGTAGAACTTATAGCTTCCAGTAGGTGGCTATAAGGAAGAGGTAGAATTGTGGCGGTCTGCTTGGTAGGTTCATTGGGGGCCAGTGCTGTGATTGCCTTGATATCATATTTTTTTACTTTCATTTTCTCAGTACCCCTTTCTGGCACTTTATTCCTAACTTTGATTAACCTGCCACCTGACTTAAAATGGATGCAACCCCAAGACAATAAAGTGAAATTCTTGTAACATTGTGGGCATTTGTCTCTGACTAGCAATGGGTTTGAAGCATCAACACAGAACTTAGCCTGCTGCACATGCCATCTGTTTCTTTTCACATTAAATACATTTCCCTTGAAAATAAATATTTCAAACAGATGTAACCTGAGAAAGAAATAAAAAACCCAACTATATTAGATGACACTTGGATATTTTCTGTATTGTCAGAAGAGAACTTTAAATCTTCATTAAACACACATGTGCTCATGTCTCTTTTTTATTTCTGGGTAGAGGCTAAGCTAAAAGAAATGTTTATTTATTTATTTATTTTCTAGCCAGGGACAAGGTGATGGAAAGCTGATAAATCAATTACAGACTGTTTTTGTGTAGGTGGATCTGGCCGTCAGCTCTGAAGGTGAATATGGAAGAGATAAATAGGCTTTCCCACAGGCCAGGCATTCAGATAAATTGAGGTCTAATTAGAAGCGATAAAGGCTGCCATCCTTGCTGAAGATGAAACGGGAGTCATTTTAAAGTAGCTGACTTGGCCCTCACAATAGTTTACTCACATGGTGTTTTGTTGAATTCCTGTCATAGGGCTGCATCGAGAAACAACCGGTCATTAATTCATTAAACTGTTTAATGAATTTAAGCTACAGTATGTCAAAATAACATTATTGTTTAATTAATCATTTAAGATTCAGGCTGTTTTTCTATTAAGCTTTCATGGTCAAGAATGGAATTTAATAATATCAGTCTGTGAATGTAAAAAAATGTACAAAATAGTACTAAATTTAAGTCTTTGAACATGCATCCAATTTGAAATTCTGGTAACTGGACAGGCACCAGAGTTTTCTGTATGGTAGGTTGGCCTCTCCACGTTTAAATCAACTATATAATAGAACACTAAGGTCTATGTGTCCAGTCCCTCAGAGCAATCTGATTGGTCAGTTTGGCTTTGGTGATGTGACAAATGAGGAAGTGGGAGTGTGAGATGCATAAGGGGGAGTAAAGGTGCATGAATTATGCTGAGAGAGCCGCCTTCAAAAACAGAAAGTATAAAACCGAACACTAGGTGTGAAAAGCGCCTCAAAAATAATGACAGAGTCTGAAAAGCAGCCTAGACGGGACCATGCCTGACAGAGGGAGTGACCAGTGAAGAGACATTCACACATGCAAATTTAGAAGAAAGGTGCTGAAAGTATGCATAGAGCAAGAGGTAGCAAATATTTTGAAATTTTTCTGCTACCTGTCTTCGAAAGTTACCATGGCTAGTTATTAATAAAACTATACTTGAATAGTTTACATTCAGCTATTTAGGGTTGTCCGCATTAGAAACTGGATGGCAGAACACAAAACAAGGTAGACCATTTAGAGGTCTGCATGGTACTGGTTTTTCGACTCCCACCAAAATTTCATCCCATTTCCTGCTAATCCCACCTGCTTTTCCCTTGAACTCATCCATTCTGCTCCCATTTTTGCTAAAAGACACTTG
Source organism: Polypterus senegalus (assembly GCF_016835505.1). NCBI lineage: Eukaryota > Metazoa > Chordata > Cladistia > Polypteriformes > Polypteridae > Polypterus > Polypterus senegalus. Next base: position 205,877,861 of record NC_053157.1, read on the forward strand.
AATCAGACACATAGCCTAAATGGGCTCTTAAAACAGCAGAATTTATAAGGGGAAAAAAAAAATCACACAGATGCGAGTAAATCTGTTTGTGACCGTTTTCTTCCTTTTCATGATAGAATCAGAGTTTATCAATTCTTACCATTTTCAAGAATTAATAAATAAATAGAGAGTGGCACAATAATAGTGCTGCTGCCTTACAGTAAGGAGACCAGGGTTTTATCAAGTCCCCAGTCCTCCCTGCACATAGTTTGCATGTTCTACCCGTGTCTGCATGGGTTTCCCTCTTGGTTCTCTGGCTTCCTCCCACAGTCCAAAGATATGCTGGTTGGACTTAGTGGCCTGTCCAGGGGTTGTTCCTGCCTTGAACCCTATGCTTGTTCAGTTAGGCCCTAACCCCCTGTGACTCTGCTCAGGGTTAAGTTGGCTTAAAAAATGTTATTGTAATGGTATAGATAGATAGATAGATAGATAGATAGATAGATAGATAGATAGATAGATAGATAGATAGATAGATATTTTATTTTTAAAATGACCTTTATTATGAACAGTAACAAAATACAGTCATAAGACAAACAGTCCCAATATTCAAGATAAACAAAAGGTATATATCAGACAACTACCACTACTCCCCCTTTACACTCCTCCTACTCCGCAAATAAATAAAAAGTTTACAGTACATTATAATACAAAAACCACCACTGCCCCCCCTTTACACTCCTCCTACTCCGCACATAAAATAAAAAAGTTAACAATTTATTATAATACACAGACCGCCACTCCTCCCCCTTTACACTCCTCCTACTCCGCACATAAATAATATAATCAAAAAGTTAACAATTCATTATAATACAAAGACCACCACTACTCCCCCTTTACATTCCTCCTACTTCGCACATTAATTGGAGCATATTGTTGAAGCCCACCAATACTTTTCATTCCCAGTTGATCACCAGTTTGCCCCCCTCCACAGCACACAGTACCTGTCGTGTCCCCCACATGTCGCTGAACATTTCTAAATTGTTTGTTAGTTTATGGTACATGAATTCAAGTTTCAGTCGACTTTTAATTAAAACTTTGAACAGCAGCAGAGCGTCGGTCCCCATGAGGTTTTTCTCTTTATTCCTCCTTGTTTTAGGATTGCCAACTTGGCCTGTCCTAAGACGAAATTCCCAAGAACAGACTTATTCCTATTTTTTGATTATAATTTATACCAAAGATAAAGTTAATTTTTGAGAGACCAAAACCAAAACCACTAAGAATTAAATCCAAGAAATAAACAAAGGCCTCAGCCGTTCACAGTGAATGAACAGATGAAAGATGGTCTCCCTTGTGTCACAGAACGGGCACTGGTCAGTCTCTGAAGCGTTAATTATATTCAGAAATGAGTTTGTGGCCAAGGCCGAGTGCATTATCCTCCACTGCAGATCCCCAAGTCTTTTCTGTAACGGGAGTTTATAAAAGCTCTCCATGAAGGTGTTATGTTCTCTGAGACCTGCAGTTCTTTCCTCCACAAAGTATCTGGCAACCCTTTCAGTTGGTTATAAAATGTCACTTTGACACACAGTTTATAAAGTTCTTTTTTGTTAAACAGTTCAAAGTCTTTCTCGACCAGAGTCCCAAATCTGAGAAGGTGTCCAGGTCTGTCAGTGTGGTCAGTGACGTGTGGTCTTACAATGATGGTGGGTGATGTCATCTCTGCCTCTGGTGTCCCCTCACCTGTGAAGTACTCGCACACCGTGAACTCGCTCCTGACCTCCGCAGTGCTGTTTGTACTTGACTAAGAAAAATGTCAACCAGGCGTACTGATCTGATCCCCAGGACTGTCGCTAGGTGGGCAGGGTGTGCCAGCACCTCATATTTGTATTAAATAAATGTCTTATTTTTAAAATTCTTTTGTTTAAAAGAATTGATACGAATGAGTCAGAAAATAATAACGACAATCTAAAAGAGGATTCCATACTAACGGTTCTTCCAAGAACCAAAAAATATTTTTCAGATTTAGCCTGGTCCTCCTGAACTTTCTGTGCCAAACCTGAAGTGCAGATTTATAAAATTCCGGCAGGTCAGACCCAACAATTGGCAGAATGTAATAAAAATAATGTTCAGCAAAATTTAAATTCCTTACCCCACGAAATAAGGTAAAGGCCAGCTGTCTCCATGGTAGGTGCTCAGGGCCGTATAAGAGCCGATGTAATGCCTGTAACCTAAAGGCCTCCATCTTGCTCACCAAGTCAATGAGTCCCTGACCGCCCTCTTCTACAGGCAGATACAGGACACTGCGCTTTACCCAATGCAGGCCATCCCAAAAGAAATCTAAAAGTATTGCCTGGATGTTCTTGATGACGGATATTGGGGGTCTATACACTGTAACTTATGCCAGAACATGGAGGCTATTAAGTTATTAATAATGAGGACCCTGCCTCGACAGGAGATCTCCTTTTGAAGATACTTCCATTTCTTCAGTCTGGCTTGAACTTTTTCCGCCCAGTCTGCCCAGTTTTCTTCAGCTACTCCTCCTTGTCCTAAAAACACCCCCAGGTATCTGAAGACTCTTCTGTTCCACTTAAGGCCACCAGGTAGGCCCGGTGGGTCTCCATCCCTCCAGTTGCCAATTAAAAATGCGGTACTTTTGTCCCAGTTAATTTTTGCCGATGACAGTTTTTCAAATTCATCCAGGCAATGTTTCAGCTCCGTGATGTCTCCAGGATGACAGATGAACACGGTTAAATCATCAGCATACGCGACCACCTTGAGCTGTAAATTCGGCACTGAGGGATGTTCAGACCTTGAAGGCGGATGCGAAGTTGTTGTAGTAGCGGCTCGATGGAGAGTGAGAAGAGCATACCGGACAGAGAGCAGCCCTGACGTATCCCTCTGGTGACCTTGAACGGGGCGGTTAGTGTTCCATTGAGTTTCACGACACTAAAAACGTTGTGATATAAGGTCCAATGTGTTTAATGAATGAAGGTCCAAAGCCAAAGGCCTTCAGCACTGCTAAAAGGTAATTGTGGTCCACCCTGTCAAACGCCTTCTCCTGATCCAGTGATAAAAGACCAGCATCAAACCCAAAGAGCCTGGCAGCATCAATCACATCCCGAACCAGGAAGATGTTGTCCAGAATACACCTGCTGGGGACACAGTATGTCTGCTCGGGTTCACAATACACGCCATGACTCTTCCTAACCGGTTAGCCAGGGCCTTGGAGAAGATTTTGTAATCCGCACACAGCAGGCTTACTGGGCGCCAGTTCTTTAGCTCCGTGAGGTCTCCTTTCTTTGGGAGTAGTGTGATAACCGCTCTGCGACAGGAAAGGGGCAGTTCACCCACTGCAGACTTTCACAGAAAACCTCTGCCAGATCAGCCAAGGTGACACCAAAAGCTTTAAAAACTCAACAGGCAAACCGTCAATTCCTGGGACTTCCCAATGTTCAGCCCATTCAACGCTGTGGTCAACTCATCTAGAGAGATCGTAGTTTCCATGAAGTCTTTCTCTCCATCTAGAACCTGAGGTAAGTCCTGGAGAAAACTGAGGTCTCTAAATGTACCTCTTCAATGTCTGCAGAAAACAGTGCTGGTAAAATTGGTGTGCCCAGGATCGAAGGGCTTCAGGCTCCAGCAGGTCTTGACCTTTGTCATTTTTTAAACAGTTGATGGTCTTACTTTGGCCAATTGTTTTTCCAGTTGTAAGAAAAATTGTGTGGGAGCGTCCATCTGGGTGAGCGACTGCATTCTCGAGTGGACGAGCGCCGTTGACTCTCTTGTCTATAAGGTCCATCAATAATTGTTTCTTAGTTTTGAGGGACTCAAAGTGCTGCCGTCAAAGTTATTACATAAAACTGAATGAAGTTCCTCAATATCCTTCTCCAGTTCAGAAATGGCCGCATTCACATCCCTGGTGGTGTGCTTAGTGTATTGTTGACACAATACGCGTATCTCAGTTTTTGAGCAATCCCACCATTGCCTCAGTGAAGAGAAGGTCTTCTTTTTGTATCTCCATTGTGTCCAGAAGTATTTGAAACAGTTGATGAAGTGGGGGTCTTTCAGTAGATTATTATTAAAGTGCCAGTAGGATTTAACAGAAGGAGCAGAGAGAAAAGAGATTTGAAGGAAAACAAGACAGTGATCAGATAAACCAGTTGGAAGAATGGAGCAGTTAGCTATGAGGTTCCTGTGATTTTCTGGATGTAAATTCTGTCAAGTCGAGCCATAGACAGCAGCCCAGCTGAGCTCTTCACCCACGTATACTGCCGGACCCCCGGATGAAAATCCCTCCAAATATCAAGGAGATTATTTTGGTGACCACAGACCTCAGTGATTGGACGGACCCCGGGTGCGGTTCTAGCCCATTCCTGTCCAGCTGCGCATTTTCTGTGCAGTTAAAGTCGCCCCCAACAAACACCAGCTCATCATTGTCACATGTCCCCAGGACATCATTTAAAACTGAGAAGCAGTGAGTTCTCTCAATCCCTACATTTGGGGCGTACGTTAATGAACACCCACTTCTTCTCTCCCAGCTGTGCTTCTACCTTCAGCAGCCTCCCTGGATTAACTCAGTACAAACAACACTGTCAGGTACAAAACTTTTAGAAAATAGGATGGCAACACCTGCACTGAGATTTGAGCCATGACTAAGATGTGCCACCCCTGGCCACTCTCTGTGCCAGTCAGACTGATTAGCCTCGTCAGTATGGGTCTCTTGAAGGAAAACCACGTTAATTCTTTTTGCGCTAAGTGCTCAAATAGCGCCGTTCTTTTACTACTCTCTGCAGCCGTTTATATTGAAAGAGCACAGGGAATAAACAGGCATTTTAAAAGAAAATAAGGTGGCGGTCAACAACACTACATTAACCAAAGAAACGGGGATTCGCTTTAAAACTGCCATCATGATTGTGCTTCTAGTGAACGTTTCACTTTGCTTATGATATTCTTTAATCGGACTCTCTCTTTGGAGGTCATACCTAGTTCAGCAGCCCGCCGCCGCACTTGCTTCGCCGAGCTCAGAAACTGATGGAGATCAGGAAAGTGTTCAACTATACTGACCCCCCGCTTCCCTTCTAAAATAAAGCGCAAAATGCTTTCTGTGCTGTAAGCCTCGTGTAAGCTCGAGTGAGATGACAGATCAACTCTGATCGACGGGTCAGATTCATTGCCGTCCTCCCCTCCTTCCTCTCTCACTGTGATTTCAGTGCCGTCTGTCTGCTGCAGCTCAATAGATGCGGCCGCGGCACTTTCAGTCTTCGTGCTCTTCTTGGCGCGCCCACCACTGGTTGTTTGCTCTTTTCTTTTCTGGTTACCGGCTTAACATAACCGTGTTCATCGTTACTGTCTTCAACGAGCATTTCTCCATCGGCCCCCGTCTCATGCGTTGTTTCTTCAGTCAATGCCTGCACAGCCAGCGCGCTCTTCTCCGCCCCCCCTTGAGAAGGCGCATCTCTTGGGCACGTCTCTAGAGCGGCAATACTCTCGGTGGGTGTTTTTTGGAGAAGCGCTGCAGGGTCATCTTTATAATATTCAACCCCTGGTAATCACCTTAGCCACCTCCTCCTCTTCATGGCTGACTTCAGCCTTCTTATTCCCATTACTTTCATTATTTTGCCCGGCATTATCCGCTGCGCCCGTGATCATTTCAGCCCTCAGAGTTTTCCCTATTGCAGGCTCTCCGCTGGACACTTCCGGCTCCCCTGCTTCATGTCCCGGGCCAGCTGTGATACTTTGAACTATAGTAATTTCACTCTGATCTTCAGCCGCTTCATCAGAATCGTAACTCCGATCCTCCATTTCTGAATCACTGATCACCGACTCATTTTCTTCGTTGTCCGAAATGCTATTACGGGGCTCCCTGTGCACACCAGACGGTCCTGGCTTATCCGAGCCGTCAGTCATCTCACCTCGCTTGCACTGACTTGCTTTGTGCCCTGTCTGACCACACTTAAAGCATTTCATTTTTTCTGTAGTGATAAAAACTATATATTCATAACCTTCTACTTTGAATTTCAAAGCCACATCAAGCTCCTCGCGCGAGTTAAGTAGTACCATGTACACCTGTCTCTGGAAAGACACCACATGCTTTAAATCCGGTGAGCGGCAACCAAGCGGTATCATTATCAAGTCAGATATTATTTCACCATATCTACAAAGTTCGTGTAATAAAGCATCATTTTTCAAAAAAGGTGGAACATTTGAAATGATAACTCTTTTAGCAGGAGTCGATAAAGGCAGAACCGGGATTAGCGAGCCGTTTATTACCAGGCCCTCCTGCACTAGAGTATGCACCATGGCTTCGTCTCTTAAAAACACTACAATAGTTTTGTTCATGCGGGATGCTGACTTCACATTCTTACAGCCAACTCTTTTCGCCACCTCCACAACACACGCTTCAACAGAAACCATCGGGTCCACAACTACCTTAATTCCGTTCTTTCTGGAAAGGTGTTCAAAATTTCGTGGGTTAAGCCCTGGAGGCTTTGCTCGGGACGCGGCCATGGCGGCAAGCCGCAGCCGCGTCCGACTATTACACCAACCACCAACAATAAACTTTCAAATAAATGGCAAATCAGTAAAAAAAACTTTATACATGAAACTGATAATAAAGAAAGATAGAAAAAGAAAACGAGAAATACTCACAGAGCCCCAAACGAACGGAGTGGACCTGCGACCAACTACCATGCCCACCCAGACCAGAGTAATCGACAGACAGAGATTCCACAGACAGAAAGGATAGATAGATAGATAGATAAAGGTGCTATATTATTTAGATAGATAGATAGATAGATAGATAGATAGATAGATAGATAAGATAGAGATAAAGAAAGGTGCTACATTATTTAGATAGGTAGCTATAAAGAAAGGTGCTTTATTATTTAGATAGATAGATATCGATAAAGAAAGGTGCTATATTATTTAGATAGATAGATAGATAGATAGATAGATAGATAGAGATAAAGAAAGGTGCTATATTATTTAGATAGTGTGGCCCCCGGCCGGGCTCCAGCCCCAGGAGGACGTGAGGAGGGCTTGTGCCTCCTCCAGACCGTGAGGGGGCGTCCGTCCTGGTTCTGTTGGAAGCCACGGGTCGAGGGCATGGAAGCCCTACCCTGTAGGGGCCCGTGGCCACCGCCAGGCGGCGCCCCGATGCCGGTTTACCCCGTGTGGTCTTTGGCCGGGGATGGAGCCCGGCCGGGACGCCTTGGAGGACCAGAGGAGGGCGTGTGCCTCCTCCAGACCGAGTGGGGGCGTCCGTCCTGGTTATGCAGGGGGCCTCGGGTAGGGGGCTTTGAAGCCCAGCCCTGTAGGGACCCGTGGCCACCGCCAGGCGGCGCCCCAGTGCCTGTTTATCCCGGGAGCCTGGCACTTCCGCCACACCAGGAAGTGCCGGGGGGAAGACGACCGGGGAGACACGGACGGCTTCCGAGTGCGCAGCCGGCACTTCCGCCACACAGGGGTGTGGCCACCGCTAAGTGCCGGGAAGCAGCTGGAACCCGTCCGGGTTCCCATAAAAGGGGCCGCCTCCCTCCAGTCGGTGGTGGACGTCGGGAGGTAGCAGGACGGAACTGGAGAGAGAGGACGGGAGGCGGCCAGGAAGGCACAAAGACTGTAGGCCCTGGACTTTGGAGAAATCGGTGCAAGAGGCACTGGGGTTTGTGAGTGTGCACTGGACTTTTATATTTGTATATAGTGTAAATAAACAGTGTGTTGGGTGCAAAAATGTTGTCCGTCTGTCTGTGCCGGGGCCAGCGTTCACAATAGGTAGATATAAAGAAAGGTGCTTTATTATTTAGATAGATAGATAGATAGAGAAAGATGCTATATTATTTAGATAGGTAGATATAAAGAAAGGTGCTATATTATTTAGATGGATAGATAGAGAGATAAATAGATAGATATAGATAAAGAAAGGTGCTATATTATTTAGATAGATGAGACCTAAAATACCAGTCTGCCTTGTATATTTAAAACAGTCCAGGACTTTGTCTTAATTGTTACTTAGACAGTGTATATAAACATCAGACCTACACATTTCATATGATCCACATATGATATCTGTACATGAACCTTCAATCACTGTAACTTGAATGTAGTGTAGGGTTTTTTTTTAAACAAAAGGTACATATGATAGTTTGACAGCTAGGGAGGACTGGGTAGAGCCACATTACTACTCAGCACTAACTTGTAAGTAAAACTATTCCCAAAAAATAGAAGTACCAATCTACAGACAAGAAAACAATAAATAAATACAAAATTAACATCTATGTTTATGACTAGGATATAATGAGAGTCACATCACATAAAGTTCTCTTTCACTCTGAAAAAATGCAAAACTGGTTTTAAGAAAGAGAAATCATCAGTATATCAGGGATACGGTAAGAACCAGCACAGCCCATTACAATGCACCCTTGCTCAAGTACTCACTCTCACTGGGCTAATGAAAATAACCTTCATATCTTTGGGTGGTAGGAATAAAACTGGAGTACCTGGAGGCAGAACCCACACTGACACTGAGAGAATATGCAAACTCAACACAGACAGTAACAAGGCTGGGAATGGAACCCAGCCTCTTAAGTCTGTGTGCTGACAGCATTAACCACTATGCCGTTGTGATGCCTCATGTAAATTCTACACAGGCAGTGCCCACACTAGCATTTTAGGTCAGGGGCTGTGAGACAGCAAAGCTGACCACCGTGACATCTACTCTGTAGTTCTCCATTAAAACATCAAAAAATAGTTTTTTTTTAATGATTTAATATCCACAGCAGAAACACTAATTTTGTACTTTCCTCCAAGACAGGGCTTATTCAAATCTAACATTTCATTTTGTTTAAACTAAGAGCAGTCATGTCATTCATCATTTTTTTGCAATTCTCTGCCTTGATAGCCTAATTGCCATTTAATTACTGGGCCACCCAGTTTAGCAAATCAGTGCTAATAGTTCAGCTGTGAAAGAGGAGTCTAATTTAAATGCACAGAGACAAAGAGACAAAGCTATCAAGAACAATTTCATGGCATCCCTTTCACTTAGACAGCAGAGCTCATTCAAATCACTGCTTCTGTGCGAGTGCAAAAGGGGCACCATGTGTTTACTCTGACAGACTTGTTTTCCTCACAGACGTATATTGAGATTGAAGGGAAATGGTTTGCCTGTAACAATGTGGTAATGTTTTAAAATAAAAGGTCTGACAACCACTGTATGAAACCTGTGACGCGTGCAATCACAGCAGCATTTTCATTTACAATACCCATCATTTAAAGACGAGAAAAGGACACAACATGAAGCAAAATGATCAGTCTCTGAGTTCAGATATAAAGTGCAGAGAACAGTCTCAGTCCTCTTTGGTTTTCCTGCAAGTAAATGTTGGTTGTATGCAGTAAAATGTGGATCTCAAAACAGTAAAATGAAGTAGCACAGTGACACAGTGAGTAGAGTTGCATCTTCATGGTGCCTGATCATCAAGTTCAATTGTAGGCTTCTGTTTAATAGTGTGTCTGTTCTCCCTGTGCCCCTATAAGTTTGGCTGCACTGTCTAAACTCTGTAGATTGTGTGGCAATGTGATAAGAGAAGTCCACGACAAAGCACGATTTTACTGAATAAGCACGAGTCCCAGAACATGCAGGCTCCGGGTGAGTGCAGGTACACATGTGATTTCACTTCCAAGGTTGATTGGGGTGGTTGGCTGATTCCGCATTCATGTCCAAATGAGAGTGAGTCGGTCAAGTGCTTCATTCACACCTCGGAGCAGGTGGAGGACAGCATTTACACCCATTCAGGACTATGAAGGGAGCCTGCATGGTGAGATTGGGGTAAATAAAAAAATGAAGAAAGAAAAAGAAAAGACAGTTGGAGGTTAAAGGGTTTTGAAAGAAGGCAGGATTGGGAGACGAGCTGGTGTGAAGAGAACTGGAGGCAGGTAGTCGGGAAGATACTCCTTGGAAAGTAACATGTGGCCGACACTCAAAAGAGTACTGAGGGTCGTACCAGCTGAGTGAACTAGGGAGCAGGAGAGACCAACTTTTCCACAAGGGCCCCTCGCATAATGCCAAGGAGTGGCACTGGGAGTCAAAGGAGCCAGGCTTGGAATGAAGCCCTGCCAAGAGCTTGTGACAGCTGGAGGGACCCCAGTCCTTATTAATGGGCTGGCTATGCCTGTTGAAAGGAGGCCTTCTCGGGCTGAAAGGTTCTGTTCAGGGTAAGCGGAGGAGACATCAGTTTTTAGAATTCTAATATAGAGATACCTGCCATGATTTTAGTTTAAATTATTATTAATGACAGTGTTAATATTTATGCAAGTATCAGGTACACTCTCAAAGAGCCCAAAGTGTGATAAAGAAAGGTCAAAGATAATATCAGAAATGTCATATGATCCACTGTTTATAATTACCACTTTGCATACAAAACACCCTTTGTCTTCTCTCTCTAGCTGGCTGAGTGAATGTGTAAAAATGTATCTTTCACTAGCTGTGCTACTCGTCTATGATGGGTAGAAATCAACACAGACCTCAGCGTTCAAGTCTGCAGTGCACAATACACTCTATTATGTCTCTGTTATATGTCATTCGGTGTGGGATTAGTAAAAGCAGTGTTAATGTTTGTGATGTGCCAATTGTTGGAATGACACAGTCACAGCAACCTAACGTACACACAGACAGACTCAATGAGACTTGTCCTTTTTTAAAGTGGATATAGAGAAAATAAAAGTTTGATTCATTCCAACTCTGTTGAGTTTGCAAAAGGAATTCCACGTTTAAAATAATTAACTCCAAACAGGGTGTGGACTCAAAGGAGCAATTAATAACCACTTTTATTTACAGGATCATATACCTGTGGATTATTAACAATTAATTGTTGACATTACCACACTTTTACTTCAGTTATCCTGGTGAGGTCTATAGTGGCAGCATGTACAGGGTGGTCCAGATCTAATTATGCAATTATGAAAAGGTGAACACATTGCACCCGCTGTTCGACTGACAACCGTCTCCCCGCCATTTTAGAATGCAGGGCAGGTGCTGCCATCTATTGGCAACAAAAATATTTTTTGTGAATTCTCTATGTAATAAACTTAATAAGTTATAGCGTAATGAAAGTTGCATAATTAGATCTGGACCACCCTATACAGAAGTACAAATCATGCTGTCCTTTGGGAATTTCCTTAAAAAACATAACATTATGTTTACCCCCAGAAAAATAAGCAAAAATGTAGAATTTATTTTTTCAACAAGAAAAAAAAGAATTATTTGTTATAGAAGAATGTAAATACCAGGTCAGGTCAAGTTAGGGAGCATGCACTGATACAGCATGTTGCTGCACCCACCACATGACGAAATGGCTCAGGATCCTGGTTGGCAATACCCCAGTCCAACCCTCCAGAAATGACCATTTATTTGCCTCAGCCAAGTGTTATGTGTTGTCTCCTTAGCCAGGTCCAACTGCTCGGGTCCTCAACAATGAAGATCCTGCGACCTGGATCACCCTTGGGGAATCGCACTACATGGCCGTAGTGCTTTAACTGACACTCCCTCACAATGCAGGTAATGTGCTTCATTCAGGACTCAAAGTGAAACCAGCAATACCCAAGGATTCTCTGAAGAGACACAGTACTAATGGGGTTCAGTCTTCATCTCAAAACCATCCATCCATCCATCCATTTTCTAACCCGCTGAATCCAAATAGGGTCACGGGGGTCTGCTGGAGCCAATCCCAGCCAACACAGGGCACAAGGCAGGAACCAATCCTGGGCAGGGTGCCAACCCACCACAGGACACACACAAACACACCAAGCACACACTAGGGCCAATGTAGAATCGCCAATCCACCTAACCTGCATGTCTTTGGATTGTGGGAGGAAACCAGAGCGCCTGGAGGAAACCCACGCAGACACAGGGAGAACATGCAAACTCCACGCAGGGAGGACCCGGGAAGCGAACCTGGGTCTCCTAACTGCGAGGCAGCAGCGCTACCACTGCGCCACCGTGCCGCCCCATCTCAAAACCAAATAACAATAAATACAGTAGAAAATGTACATATAGTGTACCACTGTGCTGATGTAGACTTAGTGTGATATGTTTTAAATCTGTTACCAATTCACAGCACGATGTTGTGAACAGGACAGTAGAAGTTTCTTGGCACAGTTTTTGTATAATATTTTTTTCTGGTGCTCGCGCATGAGAAGGTAGAATGTCAGTGTATGATCCACATGACGTGACCCTTGTGTTATTGTGGGCTACCATAGTGCTTGGCTTAGTGACTTCCACATTTCCCCTGAAATAAACATTAACAGTGCTTAGGGTGGCTAATGTCTTTCTTATCCTTCCACTTGAACACAATTATTTTGCCTTTTTTCATTGACTCTACTTGCAGCTTTGCATGACTGAAGACAATACATTGCCCTATGCATCAGCTTTACTGTACTATTCGTGTCAGCATCTGATGACCAATTCACATTGCCATCACTATCATTTGATTCAATTAATGATGCAGTTTCTGTTTGTTGTTAAATTGACTTTCCAGCTTTCCATTTATACACCAATGTGTTTTTTTTTATGAAGGCTCTGCTGCCCTCTCATGAGTATTAAAGAATTAACATAGAGTGGCAGAATGCATAGAACAATTCAAAATTTTTTTGCTATATGATGTTATATTATCCACAAGATGCATAGAAAATAGTGTCCCAAGGGTCGTTTGGACTTAATGCTCCATATATCATCAAAACAGGTTACCTCAAGTGCTACTCAGGGTTAACCATTTTTACTCAGAATTCCAAGCATGGGAGAGGCTAGGAGTTAATGCCAAGGAGGTGACTTGGCCCAGTATGAGTGAGTGAGCCTGGCACTGGACTCACATCTTGTCCAGAGATGGCTTCTGTCTTGTATTCAGTGTCGCTGAAGCTCAAACTCTCTGATCAATGGGTTCAGTAAACAAGTAGATGGATGGATATCTTTCTCAATATGCCCTGTGTCACAGATGCGTCTTTACAGGACACCATCAGGGTTCTGCCAAGGAAAGAAATTCTACCCCAAGGGGAAACGGAGCCTCAGATGACCTCTGACGACACTCCAGCCCCGGACCAAATCCCTGCCCTTTCTGGGACATTTCCTATATATGCAGCTGACCAGCTAAAGACAGGAACCCAGCTCCACCTAGGGATAAAGCTCTGGGAGTCTCTATCAAAAAGAATGAAGAAAAACAGTGGTGAATGCTGTTATTTGTATTATCCATCCATCATTATCCAACCTGCTATTATCCATTATCCAACTACAGGGTCACGGGGCCTGCTGGAGCCAATCCCAGCCAACAAAAGGCGTGAGGCAGGAAACAAACCTCGGGCAGGGTGCCAAACCACCGCAGTCATTTATATTATTTATCCTTTATTCTCATTAGTTCTATTGAAAGGGAGTTTCCAGGCTTATACCCCAACCGTTGAACCCGTGTATAACATATTGACACCTGTTATAAACTGGTACCCAAACTGTATTTTTGTCTTGTGCTGATACTTCTGTGACTATAATAAATAGATTAGGAAAATCAATGAATGAACACTCTTCTAATGTATGCTGTTCAATATTTAATTGTATTTGTCTTTGAGTGTTTTTGAAATTTTACCCCATTCTTAATAATCAGCTTATTTTCTACCTTTTCATCCCAAAGATTGTAACATGTAATTCATTTTTGCTTTCACTACGACTCGGATTAAATTCTTTAACACAATGCTACTCACAAAGTGCAGGTTAGATGAAGTGACAATTCCAAATTGTCCAATTGTGATTGTGTGTATGTGTGTGTGTGTGTGTGGGTGTGAGAGAGAGTAGGATCTGTGATAGAGTGATATCCTGCCCCTTACCCAGATTTGGTTCCTGACTTACATTTTCTGCTGCTAAATTAAGCTCTGGCACCCCAGCTAGTTTAGGTTTAGGTAGACTTTATTTTCCCAGAGGGAAATTTGTTTGGAGCAGTAAAGGTCAAAAGCAGAAGACATTGCTACCGAGATCCAATAGATACAACAAAAACACAACATTTCACAGTGTTATTGGATAAACACGCATTTAAGATCAATACAAAGAAGAATAATTACTTTCAAAAGTATACAAAATAATAATGCAGAATTTAACATTTAATACATTTTACATTTTATTTATATAGCGCCTTTCCCATGCCCAAGGCACTTACAGATTATAAGAAAGAACGGCAGGGTATACAGTATATAGCATTGTACAAACCAAATAAATAAATAAAGAAGATTAAGACAGTAAATTCAGAGAAAGCCTAACAGACAACATAATTGATGGTCTAGCACACACACACACAGGTTACATGAGCATCTTGACAGAGAGGTAAACTGAGAGAAGAGGAATGAAGTCAAGTAGAGCTAAAAGCCTTCCTGAACAGATGAGTTTTAACTTGTTTTTTAAAAGAATTAGCATCATCCCTACAAGGAACAGAATTTAAAATGCTTATAGCTCTAGGAATAAAAGAGTTCATAAATCTATTGCTCTTAACCTTTGGAAATCTAAATCTGCAGCCTGATGGCAACAGCTGGGATTTAAAGAAAAGAAGATGGCCACTGTCTGACAGAATTGACTTGACTTTCTTTCCAACCTGTTTGCAATACATTTTAGTGGTAAACATCTGCTGTGAACCAATAATTTTACTGTACATTTTTATAATATTGTTATTTATATTCTTGTTGCTGAGGTTTCCAAACAAACAGATACAAGCAAATGTGACAATGGATTCAATAAAGTGTCATTATGGTTTTGTCCACTTTAAAACAGTTAAGTTTCCTAAGAAAGAAAAGTCAGGCCTTTTTTTATAGATTTGTGCTGTGTTAAGATTAAAGTTTAGTTTGTTATCAATGATTATTCCCAGATATCTATATTTCTCTACCATTTGCACAGTTTCCCCTTTAATTAAAGTTGAGACAGTGGATGGTGGGGAGCACCTGAAATCTACAACCATATCTTTTGTCTTGGAAATATTAAGTCGTAATTAGAGTGATCACACCATTGTACAAATTCATTGACAATCGGTCCATGGCTGTCTTCCTTATCTTGTAGAAGACTTACAATGACAGAGTCATCTGCAAATTTCTGGACGTGTCTATCTTTGTGAAAACTCCTGCTGTTATTTGTATACAGGATAAAGAAAAGACATAAACCATAATGCAGAATCAGTGAGAGCCCTGAGCTTGTTTTCCTGCAACCAGACAATCCCATCTGGGGAGGATGGAAGACAGTGACACACGAAGTGTATTGCTTATGTTCAGTCTACTCCGTAATCTCGTTTTGGTTGCTGTCACTGCAGAAAACGTGCATCACAAAGATAGGATGTTGGAATTGTAAGCAGCTTCAATAGCTTCTTTCGCGTTAGTTTAATCTTCTCCTGTCTGCAAGTAATGCTAACGAGAATTTTTCTCAGCATTTCCTTATGATAATACACTTTCAGGGTGCGAATGATACCCAAATCCAAATTGGGCAGGAGGAATTCAACGCGAATATTATCTGAATGTGGAAGTATTTTGTGTGCAGCACAGTTATACTTTTCTTCTTCTTCATCTTGTGAGGTTTCTGAACTCTTTTGGCATCTGGGATCCACCCCACCCAATAGGAACGACACGCTGAAGTGCATCCCGAAGTGCTATTGCCACGTGTGAGATTGTTTGTCTGGGTCCTAAGCAGAGTTTAAAAACCTCATATTTTCTTGAAAGAATGCCACATTAATTGGAATGTTTCTTGAACAAACATCACTGCAATCACATAAAAATCACACGGCGTTTTCAAATGCAGCAGTTCGCATACGTTTGCAACCCGAGATTTTTCTTCTTTTTTGCATATAGCAAGTATGCCGTTTCTATAGAAAGGTGACGATGAGTTAAATTCCAATGGAATTTTCAAATGTTAACGAGCAATAAGGAAAAGGTATCACTTAAAACCACACAAAACAAAAACAACAAAAAAACAGTACGAGGAATGTTCGAAGAAAGAACATTTTTTTACAATGTTTCTGTTTGGGGATCGTTGTGAAAATGTCCACAACTGAGCTGTGACCACAGAACTAACTGCTCTGTGGATGATTCATTCAAGCATTTCACGATCACTTTGTTGTAATGAAAGTATCTGCTGCTGAATGTACTTAGTAGTAACGAGATTTCTGTGGACTCGTGTCATATGGGGAAACTGTCAGAAACATAAAAATACTTTGTTGTAATACTCTCTCACTGTTGTCTCTCCTCTCTCTGCGCCGCTGCAAAGCCCCGCCCACCTAGCATTCTGAAAAGTGTCCTCAGTGAAGGAGTCAGCCTTTTTGCTGTAGCCCTTCACTGATTGAGTCTCCATTGCTGGCAGCTCTATCGTGGCTCGGGAGTGGGCCGAGACTGCAGCCTAGCACTTCAGTTGTGACTTTTAACTAAATTATACTAGCAGATGACATTTCCGGTACCATAATGCCATGGGAAAATGTGCTTTTGTCAGAAGGCAGAAGTAAGAAAAGTCAATAAGTAACGCCGAAGATGCAGAATGATTCAATGATAGTAATCATTTCGTACAAGTTTAGTGCTAACTAGGATCTGTCATGCGGGCCACACAGATATCTGTTGCGGGCCACATGCGGCCCAGGGGCCGCGTGTTTGACATGCCTGATCTATGTTTAGTGAGAGGGAAAAATTGAAAAAAGGGGCAATTATTTTAAAACATAATTCTGCTACTGGATTATTTTTACAATATCAGGTATTTTGAGCTATGAATATAAACTAAAAAAAGATAAATTCATAAATATAGAATAAATACAAAAACACATTAGTAAGTTTAGTTTTTCACCAGTTGTCAGACTCTCTTCACCTAACTACCTGTACTTCAGTAGAGACATTGCCAGCTCAGGCATTTTACATGGTTTGTATTGCTTTGTTGTTAAATGACTTTTTTAAAGCAAAAGTGATTGGTCAGTGAATTATTGTTAACAAAACGCAGGCACCTGAGAAATAAACTGAAACTTTACTCATTCGTGATATTTCTGTCCATACAGTAAAGGTTTTGCTGAACAGCACATTCTGATTTCAGGAATTTCAGAATTACATCTTGATATACAACAAGCACAAAGAAAGGCAGCACAGTAAATCACATTCTATTTCACATGCTTTACGTGTCCATTTTCAACTTGCTCTGTCACTGCAAATGCTGTGTGAACACCCGCCCTCCATCACCACCCGCTGTTCACTGGATGAATATATGCGGGGGGCTTGTGGTGGATTACTTTCTGTTTTGGAGTTAAAAGCTATAATGGTTAAAGAGTAAGGGCAAGAATATTCATTCAAAAATGAAAACCAAAAATATTTTTTGTAAATTATTATTTTATTTGAGTTAGTCTTTTCAGCTACTTTAATAGTTTTGTTTAGTTTTAGTTTTTCATTTCGGTTTTGTTAATTATTTTATTTCAGTTTACGAAAATGTTTTTTTAATAATAGTTTCAGTTTTGATTTTAGTTTTTCGTTAACTATGACAGCCTTGGTCAGGAGACAGAGCTTCAAGTCTCTGTACTACTCTGGAGATGGTCTTAATAGCCTTGCTCGCCACTGCCCTCGGGTGAATATATACGATCATCATGAAAATCTGTGGAAATTCTCTGGGAAGAGAAATGGGGTGCAGCGAGACAAGCAGAAGTTCCATATCTTTCGTGCACAGTTTTTCTCTAACCACCACCATTTTACACCATTGTTTATTTATATAAAGGCAGACACCTCTACCCTGTGACTTACCGGTAATGACTGAGTCTCTGTACAATTGAATTGGTGCGCCAAATCCATTAATTATCAAGAAGTCTTTAAAATACCCTTCCCAGGGTTTATTTCCTGCCTTATGCCCTGTGTTGTCTGGGATTGGCTCCAGCAGACCCCTGTGACCCTGTAGTTAGGATATAGCAGGTTGGATAATGGATGGATGGATAGTCTTGGAAAGCAAGTTTGACAATGCAATATAATGTTATGTCCCATACCCCCATAGGCCTTCATTTCATAAACCAATGAGACAGAATTGTTTCCTGTCATGTAGCCAATGCTTCCAGGACAGGCTACAGCCACTGTGACCCTGGAATGAATGAAGCCGGTATGAAAATGTTAGTGTTGTTTAATGTATTGTACAAGATTTTCTCTATTTTTTTCCTGTATTTTTTTTGGCCATAGATTTTTATTTCTAGAATATTACTTTTTTCTGTTTATTGTTTTAGTATTTAGTTCTGCTTTTTCTGTTTTTTTATCTGTTATTTAAATAAGGATTTATGTGTTTAGTTAAGCAGCTTGAAAGCCATAATTTATGGAGTTTTAATTAAGCAAGAGCCATGTTTCCATAATCTAGTTTTTGTCTCTTAAGGCACAGTGTGTGCTTAATGGCACTGGGAGCACATCTCACAACAAGGGGAGTATGGCAGTTGATTTAAGTGGGTGGGTGACTAATTCATTGGAACCCTATGAAAAACTAAACAGAGAACCAAGACCACACTTTAATTACTATTTCAAAATGTGGTCATGAGTTGTTTATCCCAGGTTTGTGGTTACATGTAGAAGTACCTGTAGAAGTGAATTAAGTGAGAGGAGGCTTGTAAAGGTCCCGGGCCAAACAGGCCATATGGAATAGTTTTACCTGAGGCTCTTTTGTTAACTCCATCTCTGCTAGTGCATGTGAATCCCATTCCAACATTTTATATAATTAATCAAAAGCCATCTTGATATATGTTAACATATATTATTGAATACTTCAAATGTATTTAGAATACACCAAAAAGGTGTTCCAATAAATTTCCTATAACAGTATGACCAGTCTCTGTATTATTTTTACTGACTGATTGCAAGTAAGTTATCTAATCATTGTGGTCCTATGCAGTGGAAATATCCAATATAACATCAGTATCGCTTACCTTCACATCATTTTGGAAACACAGTGCCACACATTTCTTCCTTAGATCTTCTCGGTTTTCAAACATGGTTTATATAGCATTGAAGCTGTATTCTAGTCACTGGTCATGTCCCTCTTTCTAGCAACTGAGCAGCAGGTTCATTCATAAACACCATAGTGTTGACAAGCCCTCACTAACCAAGATATGAAATCTGTCTTGTCAGTCTTCCTTTCCACCTCTTCAACTTCTTACTGATGTGTCCTGTCTGAGCCTCACATTTCCTGGATGCCCTGACCCTATAGTCCCTTGCCCTGTGTGATTCACTGGCTTGGAGCAACTTGTTACAGATTGAGGATGAGTGGTCAAAGGTATGAGATATAGGATGATTTGGCTTAGGCTGTAGCCTTTGGCTCTTTACCGAAAAATGAAAGTGTAAAGTGATGTTCTCATAGACTACTAACATTATCTGCTGGCCATAAGGGTAGGAGGCTAAGTGTTTATTCCAGATCTGACATTACCCTTGATGAAGGATATACTGTAAGTAGATTGTTTAATTAGACATAGGAAAATATAGGGTTGCTCCTGGAATAGCTGTTGATAAGGGCAGATGGGGGCACTCACCCTGTGGCCTGCATGTGGATCTCAATGCTTCAAGTGCAGTGATGGGGGCACTGCACTGTAAATTTGGCACTGTTCTTTGGATGTGATGTAAAACAGAGGTCCTGACTTTCTGTAGTTATTAAAGATCTCTGGGCATGTTTGGAAAAGAGTAGGGTTTATCCCAAAGACCTGGCTAAACTGCCCATCATAGCCTCATCCATTCTAATCATTTCCTGTCACTAACTGACTGTCTCTCTCATTGCTTCAACACCAAATAGCTAATGTGTGGTGAGTGTACTGGTTCAGCAATGGCTGCTGTTGTGGTAGGTGCTACACATTGATTGTGGCTGAAGTGGTTTCTCTCTGTCTATTTAAAGTGCTTTGAGTAGTGAGAAAAGTGTTATACTGTATAAATGTAATTCCATCCATCCATCCATTTTCAAACCCGCTGAATCCTAACTACAGGGTCACGGGGGTCTGCTGGAGCCAATCCCAGCCAACACAGGGCACAAGGCAGGAACCAATCCTGGGCAGGGTGCCAACCCACCGCAGGACACACACAAACACACACTAGGGCCAATTTAGAATTGCCAATCCACCTAACCTGCATGTTTTTGGATGGTGGGAGGAAACCGGAGTGCCCGGAGGAAACCCACGCAGACACGGGAAGAACATGCAAACTCCACGCAGGGAGGACCCAGGAAGCGAACCCGGGTCTCCTAACTGCGAGGCAGCAGCGCTACCACTGCGCCACCGTGCCGCCCATAAATGTAATTAATTATGAATTATTAGTATTATTCTATATCTTATTGATTTGGGCTCAGTTAGTACTCAATGGAAATATGGAAAACCCATGAATCAGGCAAGAATATACGGTAAAAGCTTGACAAGAACTAGAAAGAAAGAAAGATTATTTCATGTTTGGTTTCTTTCAAAAGAACAGTGGCAAAAATAACCTAAAAAGATGAAGATTAACAGATTCCACCTTCCATCTAATGATTTTTTAATGAATTGCACTGCAAACAGTATGTATGCCAAAAAAAAGTTCTTCTTTTTGTAAAAGCTTAGGGTTGCCTTTCTAATTATCATAGCATCCTGCTGACAAAACCAAAGAGTGCTAACAAGTGGTAGTGCATACTAACTTTAAAAATGATTTATATTTTTTTTTTCCTTTCCCCCAATAGGCTAAATTATTCATTTTAAATTCTAAAGAGAAATCAAACTTTTGATGGTATGTCCAAAATTCTTTGATGTAATAATGTGGAAAAAAGTCATATTATAAGCAATAAAAAATATTAATGTGATACTCTATATAAAATTATTCTTGTTAAGTGAAGTATAGTAACTTTTTTCGATTTTCATTTTGCAAATGAACTAATATTAGGTATAATTCCATACATATAATAACATGGATATACAGTATCTACTGTAAGATAATAACAATAACAAAAGGTTGACCAACATCACCACAAGTCCACATATGGTTTGTTGCACAAAATAATTATATTATAATTGCGATTTGTGTCTTTTTACCATCTATGGATCAGATTTTGCACAACTCAGTCATAAAATGGAAACATGAAAAATGAATTACTTGTGTTAAAAATATTGATATTGATGGTTTCCATTTACTTCTACATGTTTTCTATATGTTTTAACAAGTATGTACTGATTCTGTATTTAGTCATTTGTAAAATCTATCCTTGCATTTTGTCGGATAATTAGTCACAGTGCTCTGCTCCTGCATCAGTTGAAGAGCACTATAAAAATATAAACTGAACTGAATTGAAAAAAAAGTGTGCTGCAACCCAGACATTTAATATTACAGCTGTTTCCAAAGGTGTTGCTATTACTGTATTATAATGGACTTGCATGTTGAACACTTTTACAATGGCATATATGATACCTGCAGTATATGATGCTGTTTATCTGAAGCCAAGTAAAACATGCTTTGCTGTTAGTGAGGCATGTAGCAATTCTTCTTACCTAAAAATATTTCACTGACAAGATTGGGCTGTCTATATGTAAGCGATAGAGATTGATAATGGATATTTTCAGGAATGAGCAGCTTGGCAGTGTCTGATGACCTTATGTGTACAGCGTACCCACTCTCAACACTGAAGGTAAAATAATTTCCCTTTCAATTACTTATCCTAGTCTGCACAAATGGAAATTCCATGAGTCAACCTTCATTTTAATGGCATCTTCACAAAGAACATCATAATAAGTAACTGTGCAAAACTCACTTGAAAAAAGTTCAAGGCAGAAAAAGAAACAAATGACATAGAGGAATTTATAAGTTTGAAGATTTATGAGAGTTACTTCTGGCTTGAGAAACTGACCTATATCTGGCTTCAAGATAGAAGAAGCTCTTGGCAACTTTCTTTCAAAAATTTCTGGTGTCCACAGTCTATCCTTCTGTACAGAGTCCTGTCCAACAAAATCCATATTAGGAGAGCTATGCATGCCTAAAGGAACCTTTCAACTACCAACCAGTGGAACAAGGGTATTTGTACTCCATTGTCCCTCATTATTCTTTTAGTATATTTAGGCCTCTAGGATATTTGCTTCTGGGGATCCTCCGATTATTAAGGCATGTATCATGTTAAGTCAATCACAACTCAGTCGCTTTACATGCTGTTATTGCCAGTGAGTTTCTGACCAGAACATCTAATAATGCATTATCTGTCCTGGACAGCCTGAAATTGTTTATAGACCCACTCCTTGCCACACCTAACAATACCTGTTCCTTACCTGCAGTAGGCTCACACCCAAAGTGTGAGTTTACAGTAAATGATGGAAACTCTGAACAGAGATATGTGCCTGAGCCCATGGAAACCCCAGATCATTAAGAGCATGCCAAAGAAGGGAATACTGGAAGACTTTGTGGCTGGTGGTCCTAATAATTTGTAAGGCACCTTTCAGTCTTAAAAGTAATTCTAAACATGCCATGAAATTGAACCCAAAGATTCAGAAGACCATTTCCCTTTTCCTGTTAAAATCTGTAACTAGACTATTGCACCATCTAAAATGTGCCCTTGTGCTTTTATGTCTCCATTTTTGTTTTATCCCAATTATATTTTACTAGAAATACAACTCATTGTGATGGACTATAAATTGTCTTATATTGATCATTAATAAGAGAAAAAAGGAACTTATGGTTATCATAAGTAATTAAACCTACTGCCAAATCTAAACCCTCCAAAAGCCATGGCTATAACATTAACATGTTTCATCTTTAAATAATAAGCATTAGAATTAGAATTAGAATTAGAACAATCTAGACGAGAACAGGCCATTCAGCCCAACAAAGCTCGCCAGTCCTATCCACTTGCTTCCTCCAAGAAAACATCAAGTCGAGTTTTGAAAGTCCCTAACGTCTTACTGTCTACCACACTACTTGGTAACTTATTCCAAGTGTCTATCGTTCTTTGTGTAAAGAAAAACTTCCTAATGTTTGTGCGAAATTTACCCTTAACAAGTTTCCAACTGTGTCCCCGTGTTCTTGATGAGCTCATTTTAAAATACAAGTCTCGATCCACTGTACTAATTCCCTTCATAATTTTAAACACTTCAATCATGTCACCTCTTAATCTTCTTTTGCTTAAACTGTAAAGGCTCAGCTCTTTTAATCTTTCCTCATAATTCAACCCCTGTAGACCTGGAATCAGCCTAGTCGCTCTTCTCTGGACCTTTTCTAGTGCTGCTATGTCCTTTTGTAGCCTGGAGACCAAAACTGCACACAGTACTCAAGATGAGGCCTCACCAGTGCATTATAAAGGTTGAGCATAACCTCCTTGGACTTGTACTCCACAGATCGTGCTATATAACCTAACATTCTGTTAGCCTTCTTAATGGCTTCTGAACACTGTTTGGAAGTTGATAGCTTGGAGTCCACTATGACTCCTAAATCCTTCTCATAAGGTGTACTCTCGATTTTCGACCGCCCATTGTGTATTCAAACCTAATATTTTTACTTCCTATGTGTAATACTTTACATTTACTGACATTAAATTTCATCTGCCACAAATCTGCCCAAGCCTGTATGCTATCCAAGTCCTTCTGTAATGATATAACGGATTCCAAATTATCTGCTAATCCACCTATCTTGGTATCATCTGCAAACTTAACCAGCTTGTTACTTATATTCCTATCTAAATCATTTATATATATTAAAAATAGCAGCGCCCTAGCACTGACCCCTGTGGAACACCACTCTTAACATCGCCAGTTCTGATGAGGTTCCTCGCACCATCACCCTCTGCTTCCTGTGTCTGAGCCAATTCTGCACCCATCTAAAAACATCACCCTGAATTCCCACTTCTTTTAACTTGATGCCCAACCTCTCATGTGGCACCTTATCAAATGCTTTCTGAAAGTCCAGATAAATAATATCATAAGCTCCACTTTGATCGTATCCTTTTGTTGCCTCCTCATAGAATTCCAACATGTTAGTAAAACACGACCTCCCCCTTCTGAACCCATGCTGACTGTTCAGAATAACTCCTGTCCTTGTCATGTGTTGCTCAATCTTATCCTTAATAATTCCTTCCATTAATTTTCCTGTGATGCTTGTTAAGCTTACTGGCCTATAGTTGCTTGGATCTGCCCTGTCACCCTTTTTATATAATGGGATGATATTTGCCATTTTCCAGTCCTTTGGAATCTCTCCAGTGCACAGTGACTTCCTAAAAATATGTGTCAAGGGTTTATATATGTACTCACTAGCCTCCTTAAGAACACGAGGATAAATATTATCTGGGCCTGGTGATTTGTTTGATTTCATCTTATTTAATCTGAGCAGCACTTCTCCCTCTACAATTTCCAAATCCCTCAGTACCTCCTTAGTAGTTGTGTTTACCTCTGGCAGGTTATCCACTTGCTCACTTGTAAACACCTCAGAAAAATGTAAGTTTAGGGCATCTGCTATTTCATTGTCTGTATCTTTTAATTCCCCTTTACTATTCCTGATGAACTTGACCTCCTCCTTAACTGTTCTTTTACTACTAAAATACTGAAAGAATCTCTTGGGGTCTTCTTTCGCCTTATCTGCTATATTCCTCTCCAACTGTCTTTTAGCCTCTCTGATATCCTTCTTAATGGTTGCCCTCATTTTCTCATACGCTACGGTTCTCTTTGCAGTCATTAGTCTTATATGCCTTATACAGCAGTTTTTCCTTTGCAACTTCTTTTTAAATCTTTATTAATCCATCGTGGAGTTTTTTAGTTTCCTATTACTTCCAAATTTAGGTATGTATCTGTCCTGCATTACATGTAAAACATTTTAAACCTGTTCCACTGCTCCTCGACTGTCTCCACATTTAAAAGCTTATCCCAGTCTATCCTACTTAGACTTTGTCGCATCTGCTCAAAATTAGCCCTACTAAAGTTCAACTTAACAATTTTAGTCTTTGCATCTGTACTCTTACAAAATACTGAGAATTGTATTACATTATGGTCACTTGACCCTAGTGGTTCAATCACCTCTACACCCTCAATTCTATCCTGATTATTACAGAATACTAAATCCAGATAGGCTTCACCCCTTGTTGGTGCTTTAACATGCTGTGTTAAAAAGCAGTCGCTGATTACTTCTAAAACTCCTGCTCTTGTGCTCCTCCATCTGTAAGGTTATCCCAGTTAATATTTGGATAATTAAAGTCCCCATGACTATAATATCCCCTGTAAACTTGCCTTTTGATATTACTAAAAGATGTGTGTTGAAATTACTGTCTGAATTGGGTGGTCTATAACACACTCCTAAAATGAGACCCTTTTCCCTAATATTTTCCAGGCGAAGCCACATGTCCTCACTAAGATGGGGCTCATCATCCAACTGAAGATGACTTACATTTAATTCCTGTTTGGCATAAACAGCAACCCCACCTCCTTTTCTGTTCTGTCTATCCTTCCTAAAAATGTGTATCCCTCTATGTTACACTCATCCCCATCTTTGTTATTTAGCCAGGTTTCCGTTATTGCTATAATATCATAATTGTGCTCTGCTACATACAACTCCAACTCACTTACCTTATTTTTGATACTTCTAGCATTAAGGCAAGCTATTTTTAATGTGTTAATCCTTCTATCTTTACGTGTTTGCTTAAAATTTACATTACTATGCATTTTTATTTCTACACCATTGTTTGTTCTTCCATGTATAGATCTAAATCTGGCCTGTCCTAAACTCCCTGCCCCCATTCCCTAGTTTAAACAATCCTCGACTAGCCTACACATACGCCTCCCCAATACATTGGTGCCCCTCCGGTTCAGATGTAACCCGTCCACGGAACAGGTCCCATCTGTTCCAAAAGGAGTCCCAATGCCCCATAAACCTATACCCTTCTACCCTGCACCAAGATTTGAGCCACGCGTTAAGCCTTCTAATCTCCTCAATCTTACCTGGACTGGCGCGTGGCACAGGCAGAACTTCGGAGAAGACTACCTTGTCAGTTCTGCTCCTCAGCTTGGTACCTAACTCTTTGAATTTGGATCGCAGAACTGACAGACTACCCTTATGTATGTCATTTGTTCCAATGTGGACAATGACAACTGGATCCACCCCCGCTCTGGCCAAGAGCCTATCCACCCTTCCAGGGAGGTCTCCCACCTGTGCTCCCGGAAGGCAACACACCGTACGAGACTCTCTCTCTCTGGAGCACACCTGCGCTTCAATCCCCTAATGATTGAGTCCCCAACTATCACTACCTCTCTCTTTTTGGGAACTGGTTTTGAAGTGGCCCGTTGGGGCTCCTCAACCCTGCCTACCACCTCAGAATTATCAGAGTCACCGTCCAGCTCCGCCAGGACATGATAACGGTTAGACACTTCTAATTCTGGGGTTGATGCCCCCGGACAGTGTGCGCCCTTTACCTTACGCCTTGCGACCGTGACACACCTATTCCTACCTGTCTGGTCTGGAATCTCCTCCCGCGCCACCTTAGGGGTGCACACTATCTCTAAAGGACACCTGGGCCAAGTCCGCCAATTCTCTATTACAACGCAGGTCAGCCAACTCCTCCTCCAGTTCAGCGACCCTGAGCTCGAGGTGCTGGATCAGCTGGCATCTCTTGCAGATGTAGCCCTCATAGACAACTGGCTCTTCCAAACCATCATCTAAAAAGTCCAACATCCAACAGGACTTGCATTTAAACACATTAAAAACAATCTAAGTGCTTGTACATTTTAAAGCAATATTTTCTAAACTTCTTTTGCTTAGAAATGCAGAATTTTAGTTAGCAATATTATATAAAGTACAAAGTCAGACCTCTGTTTACTAATGACACACACACCATTTCCATAGTTGAGGTCTTTCCTGATGGTTTTACCTAGTACTATAGACTAAAAAAGTTGAATTAAGGAGGTAGTCTTTGTTGTGATTAAATGTAGTGTATATTCCTGAGCCTATTTAATCCTTTACTGGAAATTTTATAGCTTTATTTTTGTGCATTTTTATGAAATATCATTGATGAAGAGAGAGAGAGAGATTAGGAGAATGCGCTGATACAGCACATTACCACACCCATCACATGACAAATCAATTCAGAATCCCAGATTAGGACCTGAGTGCAGCCATGCCATGGATGATACCTCAGCACCACAATAATTCAGATGGAATGGAACAGTGTGAGTTTTTTTATGGTGGCTGGAGTGCCAATTCTGTCACCAACCTCCAGGTTTCGTTTTCCCTGCAGGTTGGTGTAGCAACACGATTTTTATTTTTTGTATGATCGCCACCACTGTGCACCTGTCTTTGCATGGCGATGAACAGCATTCAGCAAGGTGTTAGATTAAAGAGATATAAACACCCTTAATGTGCAGGGAGTACTGAGCCAGTGTTAGGACATATTCAATAATTATTTTGACTGCAATTTCCTGATTTTGTGTTTTGTGTTTTGATATACAATGCAGAGGTTTTGCTTTGGTTATTTTGACTTTGGCATGTTTCCTGAAAATATTCTTTGCTTCGAAAATATTTTTTCCATCTTCTGGCTCTGTGAGGTTCAATTTCATCCTTGAGCCCCTGTTTTTACCCAAGTGCTCATCACAATCTCATGATTTTTTAACTGCAAATAAACTTCAAGAAACCGTAGGAGCTCGTGTTAAATATAAAAATATAACCAAGCATATTTGTTGTTGAGATTAACAGAATTCTTGGACCAAACATCATTTTCACGACTCTAATAATAACCTTTTTATCAGATGTAGTTAGAACATGTAATACTAAGTTAGTCTTTATGTTACTAACCTCAAAGAAATGTAAAAACACATTTATAGAAACTGTTGTCTCTCAATATTGAACTTCAAATGGTCAGACAAACTGTCTGCCACACTCCTAGGTTAGATCACATTAAACTCATGGTGTGGAGAATTCCAAAACCAATTATTACTGCAATTACTACTCTTCGAAATGAAACTCTCTCAGATCAAATTATATTTGATTGGCTTCTGCCCTTGCCATTAAATTCACAGCTAAAACCCAGAATTGTGCAGATCACAATACTGCATCAAAATTCATTGATACTGTGAGAAACTGTAACCTCATTCATTAGAAGAATATAGATCAACTTTCATGAAATTAAAACTTGTCTCTCAAACAGACTTTACATATGGTACCTGCTGTCAAAGCTGAAGGATATAGAGCATAAAGAAACTCACTATAGCTTAACAGTAACACAGATTCTCATATATTAGAAAAACAAAGACTACAGAAGAGTTGGAGAACAACTACAGTAAAATGCAGGTCTACCAAATAACATGGACTGATAATGAGAAAACTTGTAAATAAGACACACTATATGGCAAAATGTTTGTGGACACCTGAACTTTACATCGGTTTGAACTTGTTGAACATACCATTTGAAAACCATGAGCATCAACATGGAGTTGTCCAAATGTTGCTATAGCAGCTTCCAACATTCTGAAAACACTTTCCATAAGATTTTAGAGGAAATCCGTGGGAATTTATGCCAATTTAGCTGAAAGAGCACTGGTGAGATCAGGTATTGATGTTTGTCAAGAAGACCTGGCTCATGATCAGCATTCTAATTCATCCTAAAGGTTTTTAATAGGGTTGATGTCAGGGCTCTCAGCTCTCTTGAATTTCTTCACATCAAATTTGTTATACTATGTCTTTATGGACTTGGCTTTTTGCACAGCTGTACAGTTATTCTGGAACAGAAAACATTCTTCCTTAAATTGTTGGCATAAAGCTGTAAGAGGACAATTGTCTAAAATGTCTTTGTATTCTGTAGCATTAATGGTACCTTTCACTGGAACAAGCCCTAATCCTGAAAAACTGCCCAGATCATTATCCTTCCTCCACCATACTTTATGGTGGGCACTATACAGTCCAGAGAGTAGTGTTCAAGCTTTACAAAAAACGCTGCAGAAGTCATGTGTATGTACTAAAGCCATTGACCTGCATGAAGACCATTGACTCCAGTCGGCTCTGCCTAATTCCCTAGCAACCACCTTCATCGTTTCAAAAGGATCAACACTGACGTCACAAGACATCATTTATGATGCTATAAAGGAGTATGCTGTGCCACAGTACTCAGTTAAATGTTTTCAGTATAATTTACTGAAGAACCCAGCCACAGGGGATGCACAGACCAGTGTGTTTCTTCATGCTGGTCCCAAGTCCGGATAAATGGGGAGGGTTATGTCAAGTAGGGAATCCAGTGTAAAATTTTGTCAAATCAATATGCGTACAACAATACAAAATTCCATACAGTATCAGTCAGCCCCGGATTAACAACGACTGCCTCCAGTACTGTTAGCCAACAGGGTGCTGGCGGAAATTGGGCTACTGTTGGCTGAAGAAGAAGAAGGAGTTGAAGAAGGGGGAGATTGTGTGCAGAGGCAGGAGGAGAGGAGGAAAGTAAAGAGAGTGGAACTGAGGGTAGGCGCTTTGAATGTTGGCAGTATGACTGGTAAGGGGATACATTAGTAGATATGATGGAGAGGATAAAGGTTGATATATTGTGTGTGCAAGAGACTAAATGGAAGGGGAGTAAGGCCAGGTGGATTCAAATTGTTCTATCATGGTGTGGATAGGAGGAGAAATGGAGTAGGGGTTATTTTGAAGGAACAGTATGTCAAGAGTGTTTTGAAGGTGAAAAGAGTGTCAGACAGAGTAATGATTATGAAGCTGGAAATTGGAGGTGTGATGATGAATGTTTTTAGTGCATATGCACCGCAAGTTGGGTGTGTAATGGGTGAGAAAGAAGTTTTTAGAGTGAGTTGGATGAAGTGGTGAACAGTGTACCCAAAGGACAGAAAGTGGTGATTGGAGCGGATTTCAGTGGGCATGTTGGTGAAGGGAACAGTGAGGAGGTGATGGGTAGGTATGGTGTCGAGGAGAGGAATGGAGAAGGTCAGAGGATAGTGAATTTTGCCAAAAGGATGGACATGGCTGTGTTGAATAAGTATTTTAAGAAGAGGAAGGAACATAGGGTTACGTACAAGAGTGGAGGAAGATGCACACAGGTAAATCACATCTTATGCAAAAGAATGAATCTGAAGGAGATTGAAGACTGCAAAGTGGTGGCAGGGGAAAGTGTAGTTAAGCAGCATAGGATGGTGGTCTGTAGGATGACGTTGGAGATCAAGAAGAGGAAGAGAGTGAGGGCAGAGTCAAGGATCAAATAGTGGAAGTTGAAAAAGGAAGACTGCAAGGTTGGGTTTAGGGAGGAGGTGAGACAAGCACTGGGTGGTAGTGAAGAATTACCAGACAGTTGGGCAACTACAGCAGATGTAGTAAGGGTGACTGCAAGAAGAGTGCTTGGCGTGACATCTGGACTGAGGATGGCGGAAAAGGAATCCTGGTGGTGGAATGGGGAAGTACAGGAGAGTATACAGAGGAAGAGGATGACGAAGAAGATGTGGGATAGTCAGAGAGATGCAGAAAGTAGTCAAGAGTACAAGGAGATAAGGTATAAGGTGAAGAGAGAGGTGGTGAAGGCTAAAGAAAAGGCATAAGATGAGTTATACGAGAGATTGGACACTAAGGAGGGAGAAAAGGACATGTACCGATTGGCTAGACAGAGGAACCGAGTTGGGAAAGATGTGCAGCAGGTTAGAGTGATAAAGGATAAAGATGGAAGCATACTCACAAGTGAGGAGGGTGTGTTAAGCAGATGGAAAGAGTATTTTGTTAGGCTGATGAATGAAGAGAACGAGAGAGAGAGAGAAGAGGTTGGATGATGTGGAGATAGTGAATCAGGAAGTACAATGGATTAGCAAGGAGGAAGTAAGGACAGCTATGAAAAGGATGAAAAATGAAAAGACCGTTGGTCCAGATGACATATCTATGGAAGCATGGAGGTGTTTAGGAGAGATGGCAGTGGAGTTTTTAACTAGATTGTTTAATGGAATCTTGAAAAATGAGAGGATGCATGAGAAGTGGAGAAGAAGTGTACTGGTGCTGATATTTAAGAATAAGGAGGATGTGCAGGACTGCAGTAACTACAGGGGAATAAAATTGATGAGCCACAGCATGAAGTTATGGGAAAGAGTAGTGGAAGCTAGGTTAAGAAGTAAGGTGATGATCAGTGAGCAGCAGTATGGTTTCATGCCAAGAAAGAGCACCACAGATGCAATGTTTGCTCTGAGGATGTTGATGGAGACGTTTAGAGAAGGCCAGAAGGAGTTGCATTGTGTCTTTGTGGACCTGAAGAAAGCATATGACAGGGTGCCTCGAGAGGAGCTGTGGTATTGTATAAGGAAGTTGGAAGTGGCAGAGAAGTACTTAAGAGTTGTATAGGATATGTACAAGGGAAGTGTGACAGTGGTGAAGTCTGTGGTAGGGGCGACGGATGCATTCAACGTGGAGGTGGGATTACATCAGGGATGAGCTCTGAGCCTTTTCTTATTTTCAATGGTGATGGACAGGTTGACAGACGAGATTAGACAGGAGTCCACATGGACTATGATGTTTTCTCATGACATTGTGATCTGTAGCGATAGTAAGGAGCAGGTTGAGGAGACCTTGGAGAGGTGGAGATATGCTCTAGACAGGAGGGGAATGAAGATCAGTAAAACCATTATAGCAGTAGCTTTGCAAGCATTGGTACAAGAATGCAGTAACACTGCAGAGCAATAGCGTGTCTTTATGTGAAAACAGCAGTGTCAGATGGGGAGTGTCTGATGATTACATATAGCGCTGAAGTTACTGCTGTTTACTATTCTTTCATCTGCATGTCCTGGAGTACAAAACAAACAGCATACAGCAACATGTGGGGACTGGCAAGATCATGGAAAAAAAACATGCGGTCACTGATTACAAACCACATGATGTTATGCGAATGAATATGAATAATGTTGCATCCGTGCCGCAAAGTTTTCTGAAATGTACTATACAGGTCATAAAACGAATAATTCCAAATATAATATATACCTATGTCTCTAGTTCTTTTTGGTTTTTTTTGACATTATAGACCATAAGGTGCATACTAATTCAGCGTGAGCAGGAACACTCAATAAAACTGAATAAAAAGAAAATCAAGTGAAGGTGAGATATTAAGAAGGCAGGTTCGCCAGTGTTTGTGTGTCAGATCCCTTGGGGGTTAGTTTGGGTTGGTAGTATGTATTGTGATGCACTGCAGAGCTATAGCGCGTCTTTACGTGAAAACAGCAGTGTCAGATGTTGGGGGGTAGGGAAGGATCCTGAACGCAATTGAGAGAATGATAAGTGAATAAAAAAAAAAGAAACAAAGCTAACCTTTACAAGTATCATAAATTACACCGGCTGTTACAGACTCAAATCAAATGTATGTTTTATTCTAAAATAGTAATAAGAGGAGTAGGTAGGAGTTGATATCATTATGCCACCGAGGCAGTTGTAGTACGTATGTGTCAGTGTTGCATGCTAGCACGGCTTTTTTTTCTGCAGTTATATTTTTGAATAAAAGCACACTTGTTCTGTTATACTTGTACCTTTTGTGAGAGTGTTTCTTTGATATTTGGACCTCAGGCTTCATACATTATATAGTTTATGCCTAACATTTTGTCATTTACTACTAGAATATGAAAAACGTTTCTGTTTTAAAAATGTGTTTACACAGATTACTGTAGAAAGGGAACACACATGAAATGCAAGTGTTCCAAATAACGATATAGTATTTATAAAAGGTGTAATTTTGCTTGATTTCTCACTCTATACACTCTAAGCAACTGACACGCAGGTAAACAGACTTGAGCTGAGAAAACTGTGTAGGTTAAGGGGATGTGATAGCAGGCTGCTTGCTGTTTGGTGCTTATCAACACATTTACAGGACAAAGGACGCTGATGGAGAGGTGAGAAGCGATTTCAGGTGGGACGGATTTTTGAGTTTTTTTGTAGGCTCTGGTAATTCTAGTGTTAAACAAAATATCCGGAAAGAAATCAAAGAGAGAAAATCATGGCCTTTAAATATTAATCTACTACAGTCCACATAAGATTAGGATGGTGTTCTGGGAAAATAAAAACTTACAATGTAGGAGCTGTTAGATTTGGTATAATGAAAGGAATAGAATTAAATAACAAGTTCTACTAGCAGAAAGAATTTCATTTAGAAGCTGCATTGGAACAAGAACCTGCAGCCATTGCAGTCCTCCAGGGCCAATTTAAAGTCTCCCGTTTACCTAACATGCATGTCCTTGGAAGGTGGGAGAAAAAACTGAAACACATGCAGGAAAAGAGGAGAAAAGAAAAAATGCTAATTTCTCACACATAGAACCAAGGCCAGTATTTAAATATAGGACTCTGGAGCAATGCTAACCATTGTGCTACCATGCTACTCACTAAACACTTCCAGCTTAATTCAAATAATATGCAAAATTAAGATAAATTATTCTCTTAAAAGAAACTCCTCAGTTTATATTTTAATACTTCATTTTCTTTAAGTGTTCACCTTGTATGCAATTCACGATAAATTCCAGTCTTGTTCTACATTTTGCCTCCAGATCCCACATCACCAATTAGGACTGAAGAAAGCAAATTAGAATGATGGATCTGGAGGCATTCAAAGTAGGTGCTTTCCCAATTTAGATTCAGAACACATAAATCCACAGACAGAAGAGAATAATATCAAAGGGAAACAATAGGAAACACAAGATTTACTGTGTCAGACTGGCACTGGTATGAATACAGATAATTCAACTCAAAATTTTTGTATTAAATTAATCAAACCAGATTCTCACTGGCACAGTAAGACCTTAGCAAGACAGGAACAAGATGTGCTTTTTGCCATTCTGTTTTGTATTCTAGTTTGTCTGCTGTAATTTTGTAAACAGTGGGAGTAAATTCCCCAGACATTTTCTGTATAGAGAGTACATTTGGTATTATGTACTAAAACTAACTTGTATAAAAATTGAGCAAACAGTTTTAGGCATCTGGAACGTTTGAAAATAATTGCATGATAAGGAAGCTTATCGGAATAAAAAAACATGTCAGGAATAAAAAGCAAGTCAAATCTAAAAACCTAAGAATAAGGAAAGTTACAATGGGCCACTTCCACTGTACAGTACATTCAAATGGATTTAAAGCTTATATTGTAATTCAAAGTGTAATCTTGAAATTGAAACACTTGAGAGCATCTGTAAAAACTGAAAAAATAACTAGTGGTAAATCGGTTATTTTCTCTTATATTCATATAAAAAAATGTTGGAGTTGAATAACTACAGAAGATTTCAGCCAGTTCTTAAAAGCTCTACCATCCTGTAAAGAAAACATATCAAAGAATAAATTCTTAACCATACTGAGATATAATATAGTCGGCGTGTTCTCATGAGTGCCTTTTTCACAGGCAGTGACTGGATTTTGAATCCATTGAGCAATTTTTTTTATCACAAGAATGCAGATGCCTTAGAAGTATGATTTGTTGTGTACTGTACAATGTGTAATCTTCAGTGGGGAGCAGCTGTTTTGAGTAGCAGCTCCATGGAATTTAACTAAGATATGGACTAAGGAGAACCTTTTGAGTTATACATACATTTACAAAGAACCTCCCTTTTCAGAGTTGTTTCTTGCCTTGAGCTCAAAGCTGTCATGACAGACTTCAACTCCATGACAGAACTGTATATTATATTAATACAAAAAGCATACACATTAAATGCAATCAGCACTTATTTCTCCACCGTAAACCAGACTTCTTAATATCGGAAATGATCTTATGTTGTTCTTTTACTGCAGTGAGGTCCAATCTGCTAACTCTTACAGATTCATTGCCTGGCTTAGTCTGATAAACCAAAATTCAAAAGGCCACAGCAGATCACCAAATGTGCAGCTAAAGTTACTGGTAATTTGGTTAGTATGTGTCAGAGAGCAATGTTGAAAAAACTGGAAATCATCTCATCTTATGGCAGAAATCCATTACACACACAACTTCACTTCAGTAAATCAGGGAGGAGAGTCACCTTAAAGACCTACACAAATCACCCCAGAAATCTCTTTCTTACCAGTGCCATATTTCTTTTTAAAAAGGAATATCAGAGATAATAAAATGTATAGAGTTTTTCATGTGTATCATGTAACCATTGTAGGTAAAAATGCAGTATCAACCTGCTAGAAGTAGTTAGTAAAGAATGATGTAAAAACTTTAAAATTTAGGTGTAAGTTTTAATCTGTCTTGTCTGTTTTTTTATTTTACTTCTGTCTGTTACTGGTTTCAACTGAGAAGGCAAATTTCATGTTTTCTTGTATAAACACATGTCATTTTTACATACTGTATGTTATGACAGAGTGCAATGTGTCCATGCACCACCAGGAGGCAGCTTTGACTGGAGACCTTTAATTGAGTTCTTGTTTAATTTTATAGGACATGGAAAAAATAACTAAATATAATGCTGGCTTCAGAAACTTTTAATTAAATGATAAATTAAATTGACAACAGGTCCAAAAAGATACAGCTCACTAGTGTCATTATTAAGATTGCTGCCCAAAAGGGAAAGGAAACTGTCTAAAACACTAAACAAAAAGACTCTAGAAATTAGTTATTTTATTTATCAAATTAGGAATAACATAAACAAATGTCAGAGCATCCATTTTCCAACCCGCTGAATCCAAACACAGGGTCACAGGGGTCTACTGGAGCCAACACAGGGCACAAGGCAAGAACCAATCCTGGGCAGGGTGCCAACCCACCACAGGACACACACACAAACACCAACTTAGAATCGCCAATCCACCTAACCTGCATGACTTTGGATTGTGGGAGGAAACCGAAACCCAGGAAACCCACGCAGACACGGGGAGAACATGCAAACTCCATGCAGGGAGGACCTGGGAAGCGAACCCCGGTCTCCTAACCGCGAGGCAGCAGCGCTACCCACTGCGCCACCGTGCCGCCCGCATGTCAGAACATAAATTTCTAAATTTAAAATAAAAAAAAAATCCAAAGTTCAAAACTTCAAAATATAAAAAAATACCTAACATTCAAAAAGGTATATAACTAAAGGAACAAAAGGGTAAATAGATTCAAAAAGAAAAAAAATGCCAAATGCACAATTGGAAATGAAAAAAGCAAAAATCATAAAAACACATGGCTAACTAAAAAAAAATAAAAATAAACACAAACAATTCAGAATACAAAACAAAATCACTCACCAAACAAGGTTAATACCCACTGCTCACTAATATAGTCCTTAAATTAAAAATATATACTGTATATTCTGATGCACTGGGACACATCATCACAACATTATCATAACCTGATATTATTTATTTTTTGGGGTCTTTCAACATTAGATACTTAGGCTCAACAGACTCTTGCCTGTGTCCAGTGCATAATTTAGGTCAGAGTGGACAGGAGCTGAGATCAGGTACCTATGATTTTGAGCTGTCTGAGCTTAATGGCCACAAAATCTTTTTTATTTTTTATAATACTTAAATAAACAAAGTTTATTACACAGACTAAATTTAAACTTTATAAAAGTAGCCTAGGTAATGTTATACTTATCTTGTTTTTCATTGGCAAATAAGAAAAAGAAAAAGTACACCAAAACCACTGGAAGCTGCACAAATCGAAAATAATTCATCAGATCAGTGTAGAAAAAAAAAAAAAAAAAGCTGGTCCTGGCCAAGTGGGTGTAGGTGCTAAAATGGGTAAAACGAAGAGGAGTGAAGCAATGATGGTAAAGACACATCAGACAAGACTGGTTTGAAGAAAGTTAAGTTTCAGTATACCTTAGCTGCAAACGATGTAACTAAATGTTAACAGTGCTGCACTCCAATGCCCAAATAGATGCTGCAGCACCAGCCCAATTCCACCTCTGGGCAGAAACTGTGAGTTCCAGCACCTCATGCTTTCCAAATTAAGCATTACCTGTGTCCCAGAAGCACTCACATTGCACAGCTCACCCTTCCTGATACAACGCCATCTAGAGGAATGTTCTGCCACTCCCTGTACTGTGTAAAACACATCTCTTGCACAAGTTGTGTGGCCATACAAGTCAATGTTACTAAGGTCTTAGGGAAAGCTCAGCCGCCAGAGGAAATGGCTTAATCTTCAGTGGTTAGTGGAAGCTCATATTACTGTATAAGCAAAAGCCAGAAGGTGAATGGTAGATCCAAGCTTTCGACTTCTCAGGCAAACCTGACGTGTCCACTACTACTATCCATCCATCCATCCATCCATCCTCTTCCGCTTATCCGAGGTCTGATCGGGGTAAACCCCAACGCACAGGCTCCAAGTCTGGGGGCAATAAGTATGCCCACACCTGCTCGCCGCCTCTCACCATGGGCAACTCCAGACTGGTAGAGAGTCCAACCCCTCTCAAGGAGATTGGTTCCAGAGTCCAAGCTGTGCGTTGACGTGAGTCCGACTATATCTATCCAGAACCTCTCAACCTCGCGCACTCGCTCAGGCTCCTTCCCCTTCAGAGAGGTGACATTCCACGTCCCAAGAGCCAGTTTCTGTAGCCGAGGATCAGACCGCCAAGGTCTCCGCCTCCACCCAACTCGCACTGCACCTGACCTCCTTGGCCCCTCCCATAGGTGGTGAGCCCATGGGAAGGAGGACCCACGTTACCTCTTCGGGCTGTGCCCGGCCGAGCCCCATTTCTAATCCTAACGACCTAATGGCAGCCCCTGACAACACTGAGCTAATCAGGGGCCTTGTTTCACAACCTTACAAGACACAAAATAAGATAATTAACTACATCCATAAACGAATGAACAAAAGTAAACAAGGAAGCTGAGATAACAGCTACAAGATGAATAATGGAATTAAAACCTAAACCGAACAACACAGAAAAAGACCACAAACATAAACAGCCATATTTTTTTTTTGTTTTATTTGTTCTCCCTGGCCATCGGACCTTACTTTATTCTTTGATAATTACTATTGCCTAATTTTATTTTAATTTTTTTTTCTTTCTTCATCTTGTAAAGCTCTTTGAGCTACATCATTTGTATGAAAACGTGCTATATAAAAATGTTGTTGTTACTTATTATGGATAGGGTTTGTTACATTTTTGGCAAATATATGCTTATGCATAGCCCTTGTAACATATAAATAATGACAATATGTAATAACATGATTTTATAGTCATGTAGATGGCATGATACTATGAAAAATATGTGTCAGTTTGTGTCCAAAATGGCTTAGCTGCCAACCCAGATTATGACCAGTGGGCCAACATGGGCTCTGGCTTTCCATATTCCTATAATGCAAAACGTGCTCTCAGAATGAATAAATGGGTGATTGATGAAGTTAATGGGCAGATGGATGTAGAATTAAACATTATACACAAATTCCATCCATCCATCCATTTTCTAACCCGCTGAATCGAATACAGGGTCCGGGGGTCTGCTGGAGCCAATCCCAGCCAACACAGGGCACAAGGCAGGAACCAATCCTGGGCAGGGTGCCAACCCACTACACTACACAAATTCCATTTTAGATTTCTTTTGATAAAAATTATTTTCAGTGTTTTCAGTCCTTGCTGGTGTGTTAGAATCCTAACTAGGAAAAGAAAATCCGAACACATTTCTCCAGTTTTAATGTCACTACACTGGTTACCTGTGTCATTCAGGATTGACTTTAAAATTCTGCTTATGGTTTATAAAGCCTTAAATAATCTAGCCCATCTATATATCTGGAATGTCTGACACCTTATATTCCAAATCGTATCCAGGCAAATACAGTAGAGCACTTTAAAACACTGCTGAAAACACATTACTTTAACATGGCCTTTTATAACTTCAATTTAACATAATCCTGATACTCTGTATGTTCAGTTCATCATAATAACTATTCATGGTGGCTCTAAAATCCGTACTGACTCCTACTCTCTCTTCTGTTTTTTTTTTCTGGTTTCTTTGTGGTGGTGTTCTGCGCCACCTCCACCTACTCAAAGCTTCATGATGCTCCAACAATGATGGATGGATTAAAAGGCAGAAGTCTACGTGACCATCATCATCATCAAGCCCTTCCGTGAGAATCCTAAATCCAAAGAGGACTGTTTCATTTATGTTAGGTAGAATGCCCAGAGGGGTCTGGAATCCCTACAGATTTTATTTTTTTCTCCAGCTGTCTGGAGTCTTTTTTTTTGTTTTTTCTGTCCCCCCTGACCATTGGACCTTACTCTTATTCTATGTTAATTAATGTTGATTTATTTTGTTTTCTTATTGTGTCTTTTATTTTTCTATTCTTTATTATGTAAAGCACTTTGAGCTACTGTTTGTATGAAAATGTGCTATATAAATAAATGTTGTTGTTGTTGTTTTTGTCTTTGGTTTGCCTTTAATACTCACACTGTATCTGCTTCTATCTCATTTGTCTGTCTGCAAACCCAAATTTGCATCTCTGTAACAGGGCTACATTCTCTGGAAAATGAAATCAATATCATTGTAAAAGGAGTGGCTTGAAAGGTGAACTTTGAGTTCTTGTTTATTACTTGCTGTCAGTAAATGTGATTTCACTGCAAAGCTTGTCTTGAGCTGGGGTCTCTGTGTCACAGTCTCTGCTGTTTATTATATTGAAGCTAGGCAGCTGTTATTGATGTTGTGCTTCTCTGAGTGACAGACTGTATCCCAATATGTGATTTACAACAAATGGCCAGTGACAGGTGGCATCAATAGAAATGTGTTTAATAACACACAGTTCTGTGGGGCCTTCATTTAATTTAGAATAATTAATTTATATTGTTATAAAATATTACAGTAGCTGCAAGCAACCCAATTTGTGAAAGAATAATAATATAAGAATACCAACAGTGTTTTTTTTAATCGTCTTAATGTCCAAAAGACATTACATTTTGCCATTAGGTAATTATCCACCACGGCCACAATGCCATTTACTGTGTTCATTTAATATTATTGGGGTTTGTTCACTAGCTCCTTGAGCACCTAGAACTAGCCCTGGGATAATATGTTTGAACCTGGCACAAAATCAAACAGATGGATGGGTTGGCACTGACTGACATTATGCCTTAAATACTACCTGTGTGTAATGTATATTACACAAAGCAATCTGTTCATCATTTTCCTTAAATGCCTTCTTCCAAACATTAGCCAAATGAAATGAATCTAATGTTCTGTGTCTATTCATTCCTAATACCTGACATTGAGATAAGTATTAATCTTGTTAGAATGAAAGACAAATGTTCTGATTGGCTACTTTTGTGAAAAATCTTTTGTGAGGACTCTATCATTCTCTCTCTGTGTCTTTTCCAGGAAATGGTTCTTTAAATCTTACACTGTCTCCTTCACAGCTTGTTCTTGAATGGAATCTTTGTGAGCAGCATCTAAAGATGTTATTGTGTGTGTAAAGTTAGCTATTCTTTTGTCACGTACCTAAAACTGTCCTCCCTTCATCACCTTTTCATTTTGCATTTTATTGTGTAATCAGATCACCCATGATAGACATCTAACATGAAATTGGCCTTTTAGGTTCTTTTCAAGATGGGGGATAGGAAGAAATGTAAAAATCAGCTCTATAACAGCTACCTGTAACCTCCTGCTGGCCATACTTTTTTGGGACAATTTTAAGACGTATTTGCAGATTTCTTCAGTTGGCATGATTTCAGCTGAGAGGGGTTGTGAGGTCCAATTGCATCTTATGACTGGAATGTTGTATGATTGGAAGAATTTTTGTCATGTCAGAAATTTCATTTGGTTGTCTTGTAGTGTGAGTAGCCCATTGGGATGATTTTCTGTTCTTGGTATCATATTCATTGGGCAGCAACTGTAGTGAGTGCATTGAACATTGAGTGCTGTCATTATCATGCTCATATACATGTTTTTTGTTTGAAAAAGCTAAATATATAGCAACAGAACTACTTGAAGAACAGTAAATTACATCAATTATATACCTCCAGTTTTCTCTGTAAAACAGGCCATATTATCCGCACCTCACCAACCCACTTTGTAATTTCAGAGCACAATACAGCAAGAGCCAGCAACACAGCTCTTTTCTTTATTGACATTTTCATTAGCCTGTGGCAATATTGATTTTTTAACGATTAAAGCTTTATTGGGAAATATCAATGGGTAAAACTGTCTGTCAGAGCAATGTACATGTGTAGTCTGAGCACCTCCGTCATGGCATGTCAATCAGATGGAACATACTTGTACAGTTTGAGCACATACAGTTGTGCTTGAAAGTTTGTGAACCCTTTAGAATCTATATATGTAATTCACTAAGGCAAGACAACCATGGAAAGCACGCTGGAAGGGGCGTGGATTCACTAAGCCGCCGACAAGTGAGACACCAATGGAGCACGCAGGAAGGAGCCACGCCCACCAACTCCAAGACCATTGAATACGACGACAACTCGCAGGGCCACACCCACCAACTCGGACGCGACGACACAGAAAAAATGGCGTCATTTATATTCGTCTGTCGTAGAGGCCACATGCAGTGCAGGTCAGGTTTATGTCATGTGCATGTCATGCACCTCTGAGCTATGTTGACTGTTCATAGTGGCATTTTTCTCGCGGAGGTGAATTGCCATATGCAGTGTGTGAAACGGTTTGCGAGGGGTATCCCATGGGAATCTTAAAACAATCCTTTACAACTGAGGTTAAAGCACAATGAAGTAAGCAGTCTTTAAAAACCGACTTTTTGGTTACAACGCACGACCGCGTGCATCATAGCAGACTGTTTTACACGCTACATACAGCTATTCGCATCCGGGACAAACATGCGTTTTCTTAGATGCTCCTGCAGGAACACGGAAGACGTTTTCCTGCCCACCAGCACTCCTTTTTCACCGGCCGGCGTCTACCCTCGCTCTCTAGGCATTCACACTGCCTGCCCATTTGCCCGGACGCAAAAACTCACCGACCACCCAGTTAGTCCCTTTCGTCTGTGGTAAGAGTCCACATGCACGTCTGAGCCACATGGCATCTGTTATGCCGCGGGTTCACTATTGTGTTGTATTTTGCTCTCTCCAGAGTTCCATCTTTTCATTCACTTACTATTGTATTCTCACACCAACCCGTTTTAGACATCCGTGTCTTTCCAGAAGCGAGAACACCTTCTGTTATGCGGTTTAAAAGTACGACAGATTGCAGATCTGTATGGTGTGTCGGAGAAGACGATCACAAGGCGAATGAGCCAGTTTGATATATGGTAAGCTGCAACGGCTGTATTTGTTTAGGTACTTTGACATGGAATGCCCAAAGCAGCTCTAACTAATATTTTGAACTGAGTATTTCGCCCTTGTTGTACGAATATAAAGTCAGGTGCATATTCGCAGCTACTTTTTCAAACAACTTTACCACTGATCAGAGCTGTAGAGTTGTTTGAAAAAGAAGCTGCGAATATGCACCTGACTTTATACTCGTAAAACAAGGGTCAAATACTTAGTTCAAAATATTAGTTGGAGCTGCTTTGGGCATTCCATGTCAAAGTACCCAAACTAATATATCAAACTGGCTCATTCGCCTTGTGATCGTGTTCTCCGATACACCATATAGATCTGCAATCTGTCGTACTTTTAAACCGCATAACAGAAGGTGTTCTATTGACTCAGCTGGAATGTCAAAGGATGGACATCCAGAGCAGGGAACTGTGTCATCTAAACTGAAGTGTAGTAGAGTCCTTTCCACCTGTTCTTCGATAATTTCAAAAATAGTTTCAACTACATCAGAGTCTAAAAGGGCCGCCAAAATTGTAATTTCTTCCGATAAATCTTCAATTCTCTCTTTGAAATACGTAATATCTTCGGCAGAATCCATTTCATCGGCAGTAGTAAGCATTTTTCTAATTAATTCTTGTGCTATCGATTCACCAATCAGTAACTAGAGGGCGTGTTAGAGCCCACCCTCTCAACTTTGACGAGTGAAAGTGACAGTTTTATTTAAAGTCGTATTTCATGACGGTTTGCAGGAATGTTACGGACAAAATGAAATAAATAAATAAGTAACAAAAAACATATTTCGTGACACATTATTTATGCTCTCATTTCATGACATATTTATTTATTTAGACTCTCATTTCATGACACATTTATTTATTTATGCTCATATTTCACAGTACTTATATTTATTTATGCATTTATTTATTTATTTAATTTTGTCCGAAATATTCCTCCATATCTGTCCGACAGGAGAAGGCTCAATGACGGTCCGCCAGTTTTCAGTCACGGACGATTGTGTGTTGGTTCGTTCCGTGCATTGTTACAATGTTGCTTTTCTTGCTGATTTATTACATTACCAATTTTTCAAATGTTAATTTTCTCCCTGTGCTTAAAAATCATTAAAAAACCGGCCTGATTATGCAGGGTATTTAAAACCACAGGTTGGCTAGTTTTCTATATTTCTGCATAAATGTGACTTAAAAATCATCAGAT
Organism: Polypterus senegalus; assembly: GCF_016835505.1. Classification (NCBI taxonomy): domain Eukaryota; kingdom Metazoa; phylum Chordata; class Cladistia; order Polypteriformes; family Polypteridae; genus Polypterus; species Polypterus senegalus. The sequence goes on from NC_053157.1 coordinate 205,921,114, forward strand.
TTTGCCAAAGTCCTAAAAGTAGATAAAGAGAAACCAGTTAAACAAATCAGACAAAAATATTATACTTGGCTCATTTATTTATTGAGGAAAATAATCAAATATTATATATTTGTGAGTGGCAAAAGTATGTGAACCTCTAGGATGATCAGTTAGTTTGAAGGTGAAATTCGAGTCAGGTGTTTTCAATCAATGGGACAACAATCAGGTGTGAGTGGGCACCCTGTGTTATTTAAAGAACAGGATCTATCAAAGTCTGCTCTTCACAACACATGTTTGTGGAAGTGTATCATGGCACGAACAAAGGAGATTTCTGAGGACCTCAGAAAAAGAATTGTTGATGCTCATCAGGCTGAAAAAGTTTACAAAACCATCTCTAAAGAGTTTAGACTCCACCAATTCACAGTCAGACAGATTGTGTACAAATGGAGGAAATTCAAGACCATTGTTACCCTCCCCAGGAGTTGTCGACCAACAAAGATCACTCCAAGAGCAAGGCGTGTAATAGTCGGCGAGGTCACAAAGGACCCCAGGGTAACTTCTAAATAACTGAAGGCCTCTCTCACTTTGGCTAATGTTCATGTTCATGAGTCCACCATCAGGAGAACACTGAACAACAATGGTGTGCATGGCAGGGTTGCAAGGAGAAGGCCACTGCTCTCCAAAAAAAACATTGCTGCTCGTCTGCAGTTTGCTAAAGATCACGTGGACAAACCAGAAGGCTATTAGAAGATTGTTTTGCGAATGGATGAGACCAAAATAGAACTTTTTGGTTAAAATTATGTTTGGAGAAAGGAAAACACTGCATTCCAGCATAAGAACCTTATCCCATCTGTGAAACATGGTGGTGGTAGTATCATGGGTTGGGCCTGTTTTGCTGCATCTGGGACAGGACGGCTTGCCTTCATTAATGGAACAATGAATTCTGAATTATATCAGAGAATTCTAAAGGAAAATGTCAGGACATCTGTCCATGAACTGAATCTCAAGAGAAGGTGGGTCATGCAGCAAAACAACGACCCTAAGCACACAAGTTGTTCTACCAAAGAATGGTTAAAGAAGAATAAAGTTAATGTTTTGGAATGGCCAAGTCAAAGTCCTGACCTTAATCCAATTGAGATGTTGTGGAAGGACCTGAAGCAAGCAGTTAATGTGAGGAAACCCACCAACATCCCAGAGTTGAAGCTGTTCTGGGCTAAAATTGGGCTAAAATTCCTCTAAGCCGGTGTGCAGGAATGATCAAAAGTTACCGGAAACGTTTAGTTGCAGTTGTTGCTGCAAAGGAGGGTCACACCAGATACTGAAAGCAAAGGTTCACATACTTTGCCACTCACAAATATGTAATATTCGATCATTTTCCTTAATAAATAAATCCATCCATCCATTTTCTAACCCGCTGAATCCGAACACAGGGTCACGGGGGTCCGCTGGAGCCAATCCCAGCCAACACAGGGCAGGAACCAATCCAGGGCAGGGTGCCAACCCACCGCAGGACACACACAAATACACCAGGGCCAATTTAGAATCACCAATCCACCTAACCTGCATGTCTTTGGATTGTGGGAGGAAACCAGAGTGCCCGGAGGAAACCCACGCAGACACGGGAGAACATGCAAACTCCACGCAGGGAGGACCCGGGTCTCCTAACTGCGAGGCAACAGCGCTACCACTGCGCCACCGTGCCGCCTAATAAATAAATGACCAAGTCTAATATTTTTTTCTCATTTGTTTAACTGGTTTCTCTTTATCTACTTTTAGGACTTGAGTGAAAATCTGATGATGTTTTAGGTCCTATTTATGCAGAAATATAGAAAATTCTAAAGGGTTCACAAACTTTCAAGCACAAGTGTATATGACTGGTGACTTTTTTATGCAGTGTGAGTAGTCATTTGACCACAATTTAAAAAAATTATACAGTGTATACCTGCCATTCCCTGCCTAACTGGGCTGCACCCACACTCATTTCTGTTTGGGTGCCATTTAAATGAAAAAATGAAGAAATTATGAATCTTAAAGAACAAGTCAATTAAAATGAAGCAAAAAATAAGCAAAAGCTACATACTAATTAAGAAAAGGGTTAATATGAAAACATGCAACCACAGCAGTGCTCCAGGACTGGAGTTGGAGACCTCTGGTTTAAAGCATTGTCATGGTATCTGCTTCTATTACTTGTTCGTAAGAGCAGTGCTTCCTATTTTCTATTTTAAAAGCATTTTGCTTTAATTTTCAACACTGTCTGTGAGAAGGCGATTTACTCTTTGCCTGAAAGAATTCTGCCCAGATCATGTGTATTGTAAGGCTCCTTTATTTAACCTTCTCTTTTGCTCTTTTCCATCTTCCATTTCATATTGTTTCTTATTGGGTAAAATGTAATGCACTCCTAGTGTTTAATATTCAATTTCAAAGGCCAAAAAACAGAAAATGAAACACTGCATGAAAGGAATTTGTATTTGTATGAGTTTGTCAAGACATTTATTAAAGAAAAAGGGCAACTTTGGACAAAAAGCAATGGAAAAAACTCAAGCTAGGGCACGAGTCTATTGCAAGTCTCACTCACCTGATGCACATTCACATGCACACAGGGCCTAATCAGAGCTGCTTCTAGGATTTTTGCTGCCCTAGGTGAAGTTCTAAATGGTGCCACATCACCACCTTTGCTTTGAGATGAATCATCACTGCCAGATCTGTACATTGAGACCTGAGGACAGCAAAAGATTTAGGACTTTGAATTCAGTTTGAAAATGTTGATTATAGCAATGTCTGTTTACAAAACTGTCACAGAAAAATATGCAATTGAGGGGTGCAATTTCAGAAAATACTGTAAGTAGGAATCGGGCTGTATTAGTAGTCTTTATTTATTGCCTTTAACATTTCTCTAAAGAAACACTTACAGTTAGGTCCATAAATATTTGGACAGAGACAACTTTTTTCTAATTTTGGTTCTGTACATTACCACAATAAATTTTAAATGAAAGAACTCAGATGCAGTTGAAGTGCAGACTTTCAACTTTAATTCAGTGGGGTGAACAAAAAGATTACTTAAAAATGTGAGGCAACTAAAGCATTTTTTTAACACAATCTCTTCAATTTAGGGGCTCAAAAGTAATCGGACAAATGAAGTAACTGGAAATAAAATGTTCATTTCTAATACTTGGTTGAAAACCCTTTGCTGGCAATGACAGCCTGAAGTCTTGAACTCATGGACATCACCAGATGCTGGGTTTCCTCCTTTTTAATGCTCTGCCAGGCCTTTACTGCAGCAGCTTTCAGTTTGTTTGTTTGTGGGCCTTTCTGTCCGAAGTTTAGTCTTCAACAAGTGAAATGCATGCTCAATTGGGTTAAGATCAGGTGACTGACTTGGCCATTGAAGAATCTTCCACTTCTTTGCTTTAATAAACTCCTGGGTTGCTTTGGCTGTATGTTTTGGGTCATTGTCCATCTGTATCATGAAACACCACCCAATCAATTTGACTGCATTTAGCTGAATTTGAGCAGACAGTATGTCTCTGAACACCTCAGAATTCATTCGGCTGCTTCTGTCCTGTGTCACATCATCAATAAACACTAGTGTCCCAGTGCCACTCACACACACTACCTCCACCATGTTTTACAGATGATGTGCTATGCTTTGGATAATGAGCTGTTCCACGCCTTCTCCATACTTTTTTCTTGCCATCATTCTGGTAGAGGTTGATCTTGGTTTCATCTGTCCAAAGAATGTTTTATCAGAACTGTGCTGGCTTTTTTAGATGTTCTTTAGCAAAGTCCAATCTAGCCTTTCTATTCTTGAGGCTTATGAGTGGCTTGCACCTTGCAGTGCACCCTCTGTATTTACTTTCATGCAGTCTTCTCTTTATGGTAGACTTGGATATCGATACGCCTACCCCCTGGAGAGTGTTGTTCACTTGGTTGGCTGTTGTGAAGGAGTTTCTCTTCCCCATGGAAATGATTCTGCGATCATCCACCGCTGTTGTCTTCCGTGAACGTCCAGGTCTTTTTGCATTGCTGAGTTCACCAGTACTTGCTTTCTTTCTCAGGATGTACCAAACTGTAGATTTTGCCACTCGTAATATTGTAGCAATTTCTCGGATGGGTTTTTTTCTGTTTTCGCAGCTTAAGGATGGCTTCTTTCACCTGCATGGAGAGCTCCTTTGACCGCATGTTGTCTGTTCACAGTAAAATCTTCCACATGCAAGCACAACACCTCAAATCAACTCCAGGCCTTTTATCTGCTTAATTGATAATGACATAATGATGGACTTGCCCACACCTGCCCATGAAATAGCCTTTGAGTCAATTGTCCAATTACTTTTGAGCCCTGAAATGAAGGGATTGTGTTAAAAAATGCTTTAGTTGCCTCACATTTTTATGCAATCATTTTGTTCACCCCACTGAATTAAAGCTGAAAGTCTGCACTTCAACTGCATCTGAGTTGTTTCATTTAAAATTCATTGTGGTAATGTACAGAACCAAAATTAGAAAAAGTTGTCTCTGTCCAAATATTTATGAACCTCACTGTAAGTCATTGCTAAAACTGATTCAATTTCTATAGACCACCACCAGCCAAACATGCATCTTTTGATGATGGTGGTATTTTATATGTACTTTTTTTTTTAACTAAGATATTACCATAACATATCCATCCATCCATTATCCAACCTGCTAAATCATAACTACAGGGTCATGGGGTCTGCTGGAGCCAATCCCAGCCAACACAGGGCGCAAGGCAGGAAACAAACTCCAGGCAGGGTGCCAGCCCACCGCAGGATACACACACCAAGCGCACACTACAGACAATTTAGGATTGCCAATGCGCCTAACCTGCATGTCTTTGGACTGTGGGAGGAAACCGGAGTACCTGGAGGAAACCCACGCAGAGACAGGAAACTCCATGCAGGGAGGACCCACCGTGCCCAGAGCAAATCTGACAACAAATGGTGGTGAGACACAGAGGATGAAGTTTTAATGTATGTCCATTTGGGAGATGATCACATTTTGGGTTAAATCAACTTTTAGCAATTCACTCAAGAGCTGCAGTCCTGTGTCTGTTTTTATTGTTTAATTTTATTTCACCATTTTTGTCTCTTCTATGCTACAGTTGGAGGATTACTATTATTATTGTAATCATCATCATCACCATCGTTGTTGTTCGTGTTATTTTTGTTGGACTGTGTAGGTCTTCAGATGTTAACACTGAACATCGCTTGTATGCAAAAATAATATAAAACAATTAAATCAAACATTTGCTTTGAGTCAGACTGGTTCATAGGCCTGTATAGTTAAAAAAAAATGTTGTGTCATCCATGGTCGTTTCTGGGCAACAGACTGCGCCATGCATAGTGCAGACAGAGTAGGCACTGCTGAGGTGCACATTAACAATTTTTTGTGTTCCAGTCCAATCCAGACAAATATTTGTAAATGAAATAAGGATAGAAATCTCTACATGGGGCTGCAGTAATGTGCCCTAACCACTAGAGGGTGCCCTGGGTGCTTTCCTAGACTTCCAATGCCCAGAAACAGCCCTTAGCATAGTCAGCTATCTTATAAAGCATCTCTTTGGTGATGTGAGCTAACAGCAACTGGGTTTAGGATTTGAACACAAGAAGATGGGCCTATGCGACAGGAGCGCTAATCTTTGCAAAGCCATATCCTGTGTTTAATTTATGGCCTATCCATGATCTTAATATGTACATGTTGAGCCAATGTTTATATAATTCAAACAGTTCTTTGGAAGACACAGCTTATTATAGAAACAGTTCTTCCACTACTTGCACATTCAACATGTTGATCACATTGATATACCTTTTATTTCCCAACAGCATACACAAACATTCTAGTGGTGTTACCACACTGTAAAATTCCAGTCACTGTGTTGAATATCTACAAAATAACTGTGGGCAATGGACTCAAACAACTAGACGAAAAAGAAGACCACCTGGAATTCAATAAATATCCAGTTTGCTAGCACTAACTTGCACAATTACTTTATTAAACATGCACTATTAGAATATGTTACACATCAAAGGTACTGTACAGCAACTGAGGATGTGGAAATTTAAAGGAAAATGGCACAAACTGTAGTCTGAAAATGAACAAATGTTTGGAGCCAGAAAATCCACAGAAGCTTCCACCACACTGAAAAGAATAAACGAGAAAAAAAGTTAATAAAACAGAGAGATTGCCCAAACTTGGGTTTCTTTTTGCTATCTATACTAATTTGACTGATTTTTCTTTTTCATTTTTAGATCTCAGGTTAGGATATTACATTTAGGACACTGCTGTCTTCACTACGGTCTACAGTACATGACAATGTCATGTATTACGACTCTGTCTAGAAACAGACATCATTCTTGTTAACTAGTGTTTCTCAACCTTTTGTAGTTAAGCAAACAGACCCCTACCTGAGCCTAAACCCAACACAACCATAATAGTGTTTTTTGTTTAGAATAATCTTTTTTTTAATAATAACAATCATCCATACAACCTGGTAAAAATTGAACATACAAGACTTCTCCAATGTCTTTCTTTTCATGAACGTCACACACATTTTTGTGAAAAATAAAGTGCTGCTTTTCAAGCTTATTTTATAATTGTAGAAAATTACCATAAATTAGTATTCTCCACAGTACATAATATATATTGTAAGGTTTCTAAACTCTTTTGGGACTCCCTCAATGGGACAACATGCCGAAGAGTGTCCTGAAGTGCAATCGCTGCATCTGTGGAAGACAGTTTATCAGTTGCCAGGGCAACTGCGGACTCCCAACGCAGCAGTGGCTCGCGGCTAAAGCAGATCCGAGTCAATTGTGGTTGCACTATAATAGCTTGCTGTCAATGGGTGATGCAAGGAACATTATAAATGTAAGGAACAGGATTACTTGGCCACTAACCTGGCCAAAACCCTGCCTGATTGCTGTGTCTGTGTATAGCAGAGTGGTAGATCCTGCTACAATAAATAACTGTGCTGTTCCTGTTTCAAGTGAATAAAGTTGGTTTTGCTAAAGTACTGAGACTCAGCCTTGTGTTTTGGGGTGGAAGTAAGGGACTCACACATCAAAATATAAAAAGCATGAGTTAACATTCAATAACTATTTTGAATAATGCTTTGTAAACATAGCCATGCTTCGTTGAAATCTCATACCAGGGTCATTTTTTTATATTTTCATATTTAACATCTGTTCCAAATAAAGTGCCCGCTTTTCCCTAAAAATGCATTAACTCTTGAAACAAACATTGTAAATGTTAACAATAACATAGTTCTCTGGTATAGCTGTCAATAATATAGACCAGAAGAGTATGTAGGCACACTAGTGGGAGCTCCGTGCCTGGTGAGTTCACAGCAACTTCTATTTCTTTACACATGAAAAGGTGGACGATCATCTGAGTGCACCAAAAGTTATCAGATTGACCCAATGTCTGTACTTTGATTGCATATGTACCACTTGACTAAAGCCCTGCTCAGCAAGGTGGGAGATGCTTCTTCCACAACACAGGAAAGTATTGGCCATATGAGAACCACATCATCTGCCAGCCAGGTGTACGAAATATCACCTGGGCCTCCTCATCATTTTGTAGGTCAATGAGTATCTCCTGAATTGTGAACAAATTAACCTGGAAAGGCTCCACTGACCAATCAGGGGCATCCAAACTCTTAAGATCTTTGAAGTGGATCTCCATTTCAGCCTTAGCCATACTCAGGTGCTCGGTGCAATACAGGGGTTTATCATTGGTCAGCTCTGTTGACATCATCATCAAGTCCTTCCGTGAGAACCCTAAATCCAAAGAGGACTGTTTCATTTATGTTAGGTAGAATGCCCAGAGGGGACTGGGCTGTCTCATGGTCTGGAATCCCTACAGATTTTATTTTTATCTCCAGCCGTCTGGAGATTTTTTTTTGTTTTTTCTGTCCCCCCTGGCCATTGGACCTTACTCTGATTCGATGTTAATTATTGTTGATTTATTTTGTTTTTCTTATTGTGTCTTTTATTTTTCTATTCTTTATTATGTAAAGCACTTTGAGCTACTGTTTGTATGAAAATGTGCTATATAAATAAATGTTGTTGTTGTTATCAAAAAAAAACAGATACAGGCTACTGAGCTATGTTGGCTTTTAAGGATGTTTCAAAGTCTCTTTACCTTGGCCAGCTCATATTAACCTAACAGTTGTATCCAAATGCAATAATCATAATAGAAACATAAATATTAGTTCTAATAATATTAATGAATTTTAATATTAGTAATAATAATAATGATATCTTGAAAAGCTGAAAGAAGTGGGTAATTTGATACCGGGCCAAGTAGTCATTGTACAAGTCAAGCTTGTTGAGAAAACGGAGTGGACCAGGTTTAGCCCTTTTCCCTGAAGCTTCATGGTCACCTCATTCATCTTTTTAAAAATGTTGGCCAAGTAGAAAACATCACAGTGGCAAGACAAGAACTTATTTCTGAGAGCCAAATCCTTATCCTGAAAAAACTCTGACAGTAGCAAAGAGTTCACAGAAAATGAGCAAAACAAGCAAGACTATTGCCTTTAGAGAACCAGCGTACCTCAGTGTCGAGCAACAGACACTCTAACGTCTTGGCATTGTATCCGCACAGCTACCTGAGTAGTTGGTCATTCAGGGCGTTTGCCTTGATTTTGTTGAATGCCTTGATAGTGTAATTCATGGACTTGTTGACCACAAGATCGTGATGGTGCAAAACACAGTGAATTGTGAAGACAAGCAGCATTATCTCTTTAATAAATGCATTGAGCCCCCATGGGGGGCATCATCAGTGGCATGGGCAAATATTATCCATAGGTACAAACTTCTGATTGAGATACTCTTCAAAAGCAGTAAAAAAACTGTTTGACTTTTGTCTGTCATCAGATATTTACCAAACAGAAAATCCTCAGCTACTTTGTCAGCAAAGTAGCAAACAAAAGAGATTAACCAGGCTTCATTGCCATCTGTTATTTGTTTATCTAGCTGGATACTGAAAGGCAGGACACACAGTTGCTCCTCAAAACCCAGCGCCATTTCTTTTTTTCTTTGAGACACCATGTCATTACTCCAGGGTAGTGCTCTTTATAAATGGCGATGTGTCATGTTCATAAAGATGGAAACAGCCTCATTCATGGCTTGGAGACCTAATGTCTCAACCACTGTAAATTGTAGCCCTGACTTTGCAATTAACACGATGATGTTGTTGGAGGCCATTAGTGCCTTTATATTTGCTTTGGTAAAAAAACATTGCCCGTTTCCTCTTTTTGAGAGCTTGGACGTAAGCTAGTCATTTTGACACCATTTCAGAGTGAATTTTCAACTAGTGCTTCTTGAAAAGTGATGGTTTCATGACCTCATTTGAAATGACCTGTATGCAAATAAGACACATTGGCAGGTGCACATTCATGGGTAAAGGAATGAAGTTGTATTGTAGATATTCCACATTGTATTGCTGGCATTTGTTTCTTGGATGTTTGCTCCACTATTGCTCCTCTCTCTTTCTTCTTCTTTGTGTCAAACACTTTGTCAACCCACAAAACCCACCCCCAAACCTCGGCAATATCCCCCTAAAAGTGTGAAAGTTTACCACGCTCCCTGAAATGTTCTCAATATTTCCTGGGAGGAGGTACCACCTGCAGTGAGAAACACTTTTGTAAGCCAGATGGCAGTGCATGTGAAAAAATGCATGCCAAAATAATGAATCTTATAAGCATAATGAGAAAAAATAAATAATTATTTAAAACATCAAAAATGACTTTTATTCCATGGAAATATGGAATTTGTCCAATTAATAACAAATAGTTCAGCATTTTGATAAATTAATTTGAGCTGCCCCTGAAATCTAAATCTTGTTATTGCTCTCACAGCTAAAAAAAACACACTACTTTGCCAATACAAAATCTGGGACAAAAGTACAGCACTAGAGGAATTAAAGTGCACTCAGCGTGACTTATAATGTGACTATAAATTCTCAAGAGCAAACAGCAATAGGAAAGCAGCATATTAACAGAAAAAAACAGTATCTCAACCACTTAAGTGAGGGCAGGATAATAAGCTGTTCTCTGGTAAAAGCTGAACTCCACAGGCTGCTGGCCAGCTCTCAGAGTAACAACTATCAAGTGGAAATCTCTGGTATGGTGCTGTTTTACAGCTCGGCTCAATTCTTTGTTTTAAAACCATTTAGCCAGTTACAAAAGCCCAAAATATATATTGTCCTATTTCTATTGTTTCTTCTGATTACAGTGAATTTAATTGTGTTACAGTTTAAACCTTGTTTCGTTCTCCTCCTGATTTCTAACAACTGTATTATAAAAAAGGTGTCATTAGACTGCTTATGTTTTCTACAGTATATACTAATTTTTTCAACCTTCATCGTGTACTTTTCCACTGTTTTTCCACTTGTTTTTCTATTTTACGCTAAATACTTGTATTTATATCAATGTAAGTGTGCTGCACTGGCTAAACCACAAGTCACTGAATCTGCCTGTGATCATAAAGGCGCATTTCCTTAAATCTTTACTAGGAGGACAAACACAATATTATTAAGTTGGAAAGTCCAAAACCACTAAAATACCTTCAGAAATGCAATACCAAATCAAAATCGGATCCAATCAAATATTATTAATTTTGACTTTCAGAAAGCATTTGCTAAGGTGCCATATGAGAAGTTGGTCGTCAAACTCACAGACGTTGGAGTTCAGGGTGTTTAGATGGGTGGTGAATTCGCTTAAACACAGGAAGCAGAGGGTTGTTGTGCGAGAAACCTTGTCAGAGTTGCTAAGAGTGGTGTAACATGGGGTCAGTACTAGGGCTGCTGCTAGTTTTAATATATGAAAATGATTTGGATAGGAATATAAGTACAAAGTAATAAGCTGGTTAAGTTTGCAGATAATACCAAGATAGGTGGATTGGGAGACAGTCTTGAATCTGTCGAATCATTACAGACGAACTTGTAAACCATTCTGACTTGGGCAGATTTTTGGAAGACGAAATTTAATGTAAACACATTAAAGTATTACATGTAGGAAGTAAAAATGAAAAACAAAAGAACACCTTATGAGAAGGATTTAGGAGTCATAGTGACTTGACACAATCAACTGCCAGACAGTGTTCAGAAAAAGGCTAACAGAATGTCAGGTTATATAGCGCCCTGATGTGTACAGTACAAGTTCAAGGAGGTTACACTGAAGCTTTATAACGCACTGTTGAGGCCTCATCCAGAGTACTGTGTGCAGTTTTGGTCTGCAGGGTACAAAAAGGACTTAGTACCACTTGAAAAAGTCCAGAGAAGAGTGACTAGGCTGATTCCAGGGCTACAGGATATGAATTATGTGGAAACATTAAAAGAGATGAGTCTTTTCAGTTTAAGTAACAAAAGATTAAGATGAGACATGTTTGAAATGTTTACAATTATGAAGGGAATTAGGCTGTTATTTTAAAATGAGTTCAACAAGAACTTGGGGACACAGTTGGAAACTTGTTAAGGGTAAATTTTACATACACATTAGGAAGTTTTTCTTTACCCAAAGAACCATAGGTTAACTGTGGCACAGTGGTAACATTTCTGCATCAAGGTAAGGAGACCAGGTTTCACATTTTTGGTCCAACCTTCATAGAGTTTGTATGTTCTTCCTGTGTTTGAATGGGTTTCCTCCGAACGCTCCAGTTTCCTCCCACTAAGCCCTAGTGTGTGTTTGGTATGTTTTGTGTGTGTGTGTGTGTGTGTTTGCCCTGTGATGGTCTGGTGCCCTGTCCAGTGTTTGGTCCTGCCTTGCACCCTGTTCTAGCTGAGATTATCCTCAGGCCTGAAACAAGTGACCTCCTGGATAAAGTGGATTAGCACATAACATGACATGACAAAGGGTTAACTGAAAACACCCTAAAATGGAAATGTCTCTCTGAAAAATCTTCAATAAGTGACCAAAATGCATACATTCGTAATAGCTATGCGTTATTAAATAAACTAAAGCCCAGTCTGAATAAAAATAATCAGATGAAGAGGCCAACAAGTACAAACCCAAAAACAAAAATGACAAAAAAGTGCAAAACTGAGGAAAAAACCCTTCAACAAAAGACTGAAACAAAGAATATCCTTGGTAGTTCTAGTTAAATAACCTGAGGATTAATCTTTCAATATACAGTATACACAAAAAGTTAATAAACCTAGTTAAGGCAGTCTAAGACAAAGTGCAGGAACGCAGTGTCTAGAGCTCAGTTAGATGGGCTCCTTTGAGCAAATCAGGAGGCACCACCCCCTTGGGCTCAACACAATTATAACAACAAAAGGAAAAGAACTACAAAACTATTACCAAAAAGATGATCATTAGTTAAAAATAACTACCAAAACACAGATTTTAACACAAACAAATTGATTGATCAGAAGAACAAAATAATTTACAATGAAAAAGAAAATAAGTAAATATTAAAGAGCAAAATAAAACCAGGACTATAACTCCAGTGAGAACTTGACATCTAATGTCATACCTTTTTTCTCCTCTGGGCTGATGGGTGAGTAGAATAGTGACATCAATCTATTAGATCAAGAGTACAGTTTACCTGAGAGCACCCCAAATGGCAGGAGATGAATAGATGGATTATTTTTTATCTAGGTATTTGCATGTAGTTAGAAAAATGAATTTATTTGTATATGTTTAAAAACACCAGGTGTCCCTCTTGACAAAAATGAATAAATTGCATCTCAGATTTTGGCAAATTAATGAACTTTTAATTTTGATTAATTGAAATATAGGGGTATAAGTGTCAGTTCTCTGGGACATGCAATTGTCACAATCAATAAAATTCAAAGAAACAGTTTGCATTTCACCAGTTGTGGGAGTGCAGCTTTGTTAACAGAGCTCACATCATCACAATATATTCTGTTAACACAGTGAACGTACAGTGAATATATGCATATATTTAAGTAAAGATGCAATGTAAAACAGCAGGCTGTCTGTTTTAAAAGGCCAATCTCTATGCGAGTCACTCAGAAGGGTGAAAGAGGTTAAAGTGAGATGGGACAAATATGCTTACTGGTGTCAGAATAGATAATGACTTTTGATCTGAGATCTGCTATGCTTGCACAACAGCCATTTCCAGGTAACTAACCTCCAAACGAAGACCAGGTCTCAGTCACTTGTCAAAAGCAAATTACTAATGCCTAGCTATTTACTGTCATCCTAAAAAAGACTAAAAGAAAAACAAAAAGATTGATTTCACATTGACAGAAGAGAATGTGTTGAGTGGTGTTAATAGTGTTTGCCAGGTCCCAAGATCTGTGATATGGAACAGAAAAGAAAGATCGATAAATTGAAGGAGGAAAACAGTACCTTTAGTTCAGCATTAGGTCACACCTGAAGTGACCTCTATCATGCAGAACAATGTTTCCACTTTCTCTTCTCCTCGGCTTCAGTGCCTCGGGGAGATGAAAGAAATATTCCTGCTCTGTGATGCTTGAGAGCCAAGCTCTTTGTCTCTTTCTGCCTCTTCATGCTCTTGTGTCAGATTAGCAGCTGAAGCCCTTAGAGGTTTTTCTTTCAGCCCAGTTTATAAATGGATGGGTGCTCACTAATCTGGAAACAACAGTTCAGTCCTAGTGCCAAACTTTCTCATAAAAATGAAGCTTTAGTTATGCAGAAGCCTTCCAGAAATATATACTACTGGACCACACCATGGTGCGGTGCTTTGTAAAGCAAGGCTGGCCAGATGTTCCTGCAATTAAGAGCTGATTAGGATGAATTCAGTATCACTCTGCTGTGACCAGCTGGTAAATAAAGCCATTTTAATAACAAGACCGTTAAACTAACGAATAGTCAAAAATATTCACCAGAACATCATACACAATAAATCAGTGGTAACACAGTAAAAACCGGGTAGAAGGTTGGAAAACATGAAGGTCAGGATTAATTAATGATAAAAACAAAAGGGAAAAGTCAAAAAGCACAAAATTCAATATCATACAATATTCTAACTTTAATGCATAAAAGAGTTCAAGGTATTGGCCGTTGCAAAGACTACAAAACAAATGCTTAAATGAAACAATTGGTTGACTCCCATTTATAAGTTCACCCAAACCATTGTGCAACTGCTGCCTGTAAAACATTGCTACGTGACAGAGAAAGATGGAAGCAGTCTGAGGCAAAAGGTAGTACAAGGAAGGACTAGTACAGAACTTCACTCGATTCCTAGTAACAATTAAACAGTTCTTGCTAAACTGTCTGCATTGCAGGGTGGCTTACCCACTTGGCTATCTAAAAATGCCAAACATCCCATCTTTCTGTCATCACAAGACAGTGAAGATTTTAAATTTATACCAGGAGGCAGTCAAGTCAAGTTCATTGCCAAAAGTGAACCGATTTGTCATCAAGTTATAAGTACTAGTCAAAAATCAAAGTTGTTAGTACAAAAGCAAGTTCATTTGTCAGGAATGTTTTTGAATCCAAAAGAAATTCTTTTTTTCTCATAATCTTTGATAATCCAGAAATGTAATACCTTAACCCTTGTAGTGTGGTGGTTCAGAATCTCTTATATATATTTCCTTTCTGGTTCATCCTGCTTCTAACTCAAAACTGGTCGCGCACACACGCAGCCGACACAGCATTTCTCGATTCCTATTCATCCTCTTCCAAACACCTCCCCATGCTGCCAGTGGCTCCTCTTCAAAACCGGTCCCACCCACACGCAGCCGACACAGTCTCACTAAGCTTCTGAAGTACGCTTACAAAATAAAGCAAACTCTGCATGCAGCAAAAATTTACTTCTTCAGCTAGATTCCATGCTCAGAACCATCAAACCCTTCGCTAAATCATACAAATACATGCATGAAATTGCTCGGTCCAATCCAAAAGCATCTGTACGAATGCTTTTTGAGGAAAACCCTACTCAGGATTTACGACAATACAATGCCCTGACATGTCACACCAATGTTGCAGCGATTTTCATCGGAGAAGATGGCAAACCGCCTGCCGAAAGGGACATTTGCATATGTCCCATAGGCAACTCCTGTAAACAGATTTCCACGCTCAATATGAATTGCAATCCTATGGTGTACCCACTTTTATTCCCTTACGGAGACATTAGCTGGCACAAAGATTTACAACTTGTTCCTGAAAAAGAACCGTTAAGCAAATAAGGCTTACTTAATGCCAATTTTATGCATACAGATTAGCAATGAGGAATACATTTAGTATTTTGCACTCCAGCGGTGAACTATTCCAAGTACGTTGTAGATGCGTATGTTAAAACAGAGGGCGCGCGTCTCAACTATCTCAGATTAGATCAACAAGATTTGCGCGTGGAACAATACAAAGGACTGTCAGACGCACTGCAAGCTAAAGCTGAAAATAACAACGTACATGTAGGCAAAATGATCATATTATCATCCACATTTCCAGGAAGTCCAAGATACATGCAACAAAACTAGCAGGATGCCATGGCCATAGTACTTAAATTCGGACAGCCTCATTTATTTATCACTTTCACATGTAATCCTGCTTGGCTAGAAATTCTACATGCACTGTCGGATACCCAAAGACCGGAGCACAGACCTGATATTGTAGTACGAGTCTTTTGGATTAAGCTGCAGGAATTACTTAGAGACATTCTACAACAACATCATTTTGAGGTTGTCATTGATTATATAAACGTAATCGAATTTCAGAAGCACGGCCTTCCTCATACCCACATGCTGTTTACTCTGCAAAATAATTCTAACAACCAGTCTTCAGCCACGGTCAGTTGTACGTGGCTTTTTCTAGGGTTAAACCTTTCGACTCATTATCTGTCATCACCATCAAAACACCTATTCACAACTACGTCTTTCAAGAAGTATTTATTTCTTCTTGATTTCTGAATTCCTTTCTCACTCTCTTACACCACTGTATGCTACGGCGGGCTTCAGTTATAATATTTAAAAAGTAACATCAGACACAATCACTCCAAAATGGCAGTGTTATGATTGCTGAATTTTATTCATTTTTATTTACCGTATATGTGTGCCTTTCCTGAGGAGTATTGTGGCTAAACTGGGATATTTAAGGCAAGGAATTAGATTTTGATTTTTCCCTACCTTCATATTTGAACTTTTAGCATTATCCCACAATATCAATTTGTATTGCTTGGCACCAGCATTATGTTATATTCTCACTGGGTGTTGCCTATAGAATTTCTCCCATTATCCCCAGGAATGTGTGATGTATGATGTCATCTGCAGACCTTATAAAGGTTTACAAATGTGCTTCCAGATTTTCTGAGTTTTGGATAATAATGTTCAGTGTGTACTAAACTCATCTCTGTTAGGTCAGAGTTCTTTTCGGTTTCACAGTTTTTGAGTTTTCTTTAAATGTGTCTGGCTTTGCGAAAGATCGGTTTACTTTTTGGGTTGTGATCCTGCACTTATTTTTTGTCTATGTTTCATCTCCTGATCCTGTTATATATATTTTTCACTGTCTCCTGCTGAGGCAAAGTAGATGGTGCCCAAAGCAAAACAAAATTATATTGTGGAATAAATAGAAAATCTTTTCTCAAAACCGTTTCAAGACAAATGCTAAAATCAAATTCCTCAGGTTAAAGAATCCTTAATTTTAAATACAGAAGCCCACCAAACTCCACTAGGAAATTTAAATATATATATATTAAAGCACCCTCTCTATCCTTTTAAGACCCTGGCCTATTTTGGAGTAAGTGGGTTACTGGTAGGAAACAAATAAAAACCTCTTGTGGGGCCACTATTGTGGAAAACGTATGAATCTCCTTTTAATATGGGATAGCCCCTAAAAAATACATGACCACTAGAGGCTGCTCCCACTGTGCTTCTATGCCTCACAACATGTACAATATTTATATTGCTTGAATAAAACTCATAATATCAAACTGGGGCCCATTTCACCCATTTGGAAGTCCCTTAATAAAATCTGTTAATTTCTGGAAATTCTTCTGGCCTTTCTCCATTTTGCATTGACCATGAGGTGACTATTTCAGGAGAACTCTTCATCTAAAACAATTTAATTCAATTTAGTTTATTTTTTCATAGTACCTTTTCACTAAGTACAGCTGAAGAGCTCTGTGCCAAATACTTAAGTAAAATGCAAGTATACATTTTACAAATTACTAAATACACAATTAGTACACCTAAAGACAAAGATTTGTTTACACACACAAAAAACAAAGTACAAAATGATTAACGTACATGATAACTAACAATATCTGTCCATTAATTAATTGTCAAACTATGGCCAGTTGACAATGAAGGAGAAAAACCAAAAACTCCAGGCAGAGAAATCCCTGGAGAAAGTAAACCTCAGTGGGGTCCATGATCAATTGTAACAGAGAAAACCATAGACAAATTTAGACACATTCACAGTCCTGGAGACTGCGGCCAACTGGCCTCCAACCTTCTCAATGGCATTCTATAATAGAGCCTTTGCTAGGTCGTCCAATCTGGTGAACAAATCTTTTCATCTGAGGCATCCAAAGATTCCAATGCTACCAATGAGATGATTTTTCTGTGGATAGGAGAACAGCTTGGCAATAGAAGAGAGGCATCAAGTGACACAGCAGGACACAGAAAATTCATTATGAGCAGCTAATCTGTAGTTCTAGTCAGGATATGCTATACTAAAGTAGTAAGTCTTCAGCCTGGATTTAAAAGACAAAACTGAAGTGCCATCTCTTATATAAGCAGTCAGAACATTCCACAGATCCAGGGTCCTGTAACTAAAACCTCAACCTCCACTGTTATTTTAATAATCCTTGGAATCATAAGTAGGCCAAAATCTTAATATCTTAACGTGCAATCTGGTTTTTAAATAATGATAAGCTCAGATAAGAAGCAGAGTTATGTTTTTGTACTTTTTAGTTTTTGTAAGGATTCATGCAGCATTGTTTTGAATTAGCTGCATTACTCCTTGGTGGTTCTCCTTTCCTTTACTGAGATAAAGGTTAATGTCAGTCATCATTGCCGTATGATGCGTATGTCAGTGTACAGTCTTTTCTCTTTTCTAATTCTGGGCTGCATCCTGTTCTTATTTAATTCCAGCTTTTCTTGCCTAGCTGCCCAGTTACCTTGACCACAAAAAATGGGAAATTTATGAAATATTATTAATTTTTACTCTAATTTATTAATTGTAATAGGCATACTAATAAACCCAACTAATGTACATCCTATAAAGTCTTTTGGCCCTGATGTTTTATTCTTTAATAGATTCATAGAAAGACTTGGATTCAGTTCAAATGTCCAATACAATATTCTCTTTCCATGACAAATCCTTGAGACATGCAATTTCATTAAAATGTGATCTACACTACATGGCCAGATGTTTGTGAACACCTGACCATCACACCTCTATGAGCTTATTAGACATCCCATTCCAATACCACGTGCATTAGTACAGAGTTGGCCCCACCTTTGCAGCCTCCACTTTTCTAAAAAGGCTTTCCAGAAGACTTTGGAGTGTGTCTGTGGGAATTTGTGCCCACTCAGTCGTCAAAAGACCATTTGATATTCATGTTGGCTGAGAAGATCTGGCTCGCAATTGGCTTTCAATTTATCCCAAAGGTGTTCAGCAGGGCTTTATGGACCTGGCTTTGTGCACAGGGGCACAGTCATGCTGAAACAGAAAATGGCCTTCCCCAGAAGTGCTGCTTCAAAGTTGGAAGTGCACAATTGTCTAAAATGTCTTTATATGCTATAGCATTAACAGTACCCTTTGCTGGAACCATTTCCACTCCTCCATTAAACTCACTATGTCACTATGAAGACTGGAAGGTAATGTTCTTTTGTCATCTGCCAAACCCAGACAGAGAAGCATGATCCATCACTCCAAAGAACACTTCCACTGCTGCAGAGTTCTAATGGAGCATGCTTTATGCCACTCTGGCCAACGCCTGGCATTGTTCATAGTGATGTTGGGCTTGTATGCAGCCATTCAGCCATGGAAAATCACCTCATGAAGCTCCTGACACATGCAATAGATATTTTGCTGATGGTGCTTCCAGAGGTGGTTTGTAAACTCTGTTATGAGTGATGCAACAGTGGAGAAGTGATATTTATGTGCTATGCACTTCAGCACTCAACAGCCTAGCTCTCTGAGTCAATGTGGCCTGCTACTTTTTGACTGAGCTGCTAATGCTTCTAGACATTTACACTTCATAATAATAAACCTTACAGTTGATTGGAGAAGATCTAGCACAGCAGAAATTTCAAATACTGACTTATTGTAGCGGGGCTACATAGTAATAGTGTCAAATATTAGTACTAAGTGCGCCTTGTTTCCATCGTCCCGTTTGCTGTTTGTGTGTGTCAGTAAATGTCGTCACCGTAAATACAAAGGGGGACAGATGATGGAAGGAAACCGCAGAGACGCCTCTGAAGGGTGTCACGCATATGAACAATTTTGTTTATATTTTGACCTGTTTTCTTTTTGCAATATTGTGGATTTTCTGCAATATATAGGGCCGGAAAACCCCAAACCTTGATGTTGTCTATTGCTTCATCTTTTACAATATATATATATATATATATATATATATATATATATATATAAATATAAATATATACTGTATATATATTGCATATTTCTTGTTGTTTAATTTAATACAACTAATCAGTTTAGTTTTACATATCTGCTTTTCTGTTGTGCTTGTATTTACACCGTCAATTGTGGGGAAAAAGTTTATTTGTTAGAGGTACGGCTTGATATTTAGGTTTAACCTCAGTAAATTATCCAGGCCACAGGTCTTGAAGGTGTAGCTGCCGGCTGGGAAAGGGGTCGGCCGTTACATTGTGACAAAGGTGGCATTCTATGACAGTACCACGTTTAAAGTCACTGAGCTCTTCAGTATGAGCTGTTCTACTGCCAATGTTTTATCAAAGGAGATTGTGTGGCTATGTGCTTGAGTCTGTGCAGCAGCTAACAATGAAGCAAATTAACTCAGTAATTTGCAGAGGTGTTCCAATACATTTCTCAGTACGGTGTACATTATTGTCCTGGTCTGATATAACAAATATTGCCTACTATGTACTATGAGATGCATTTATTCTTCTGAAACCATGATGCATCAATAAAACAGAAGGAATTTAGAAAGAAATAATTGCATGGTGTACTACTAGTGACTTCAATGGATAAAAAAAATAAATAATAATGTCCTTATAATTTAGTATTCTGTATACTTGTTTGCTAAACCAAAAATCCGATTAGTGAAATATTATATTAAGCAGGTCAACCTTGTCTTCTCTGCCCATAATTGAATCTGTGTTTCACGTTTACCACACTGCACAGATGCCCATTAACCTTTTCTAGGTCACTGTGCATAAAGGCATTTCCTATATAGCATATAATAACACATGCAGCCCTATGTTGCATTATCACTCTGACCTGGAGAATATATTCAGAGCAGGGCAGGCATTGTGCTTGACCCAGATTTCATTGCTCCTGGGACTGTAGGATGCACTTCTTAGCTGGGGGTTAAACCTTTTTCTTTCTCTGGTTAATGGTAGAAAACAGAAGCTTGAACTCTATTTTTAGAATAGAATAGAATGAAAATCTTTTATTTATTTATTTTTTCTGAAAATAAGTGTGCCTATACCTTGGATTTGAAAAAAGATCCATCAAAGAGATGCAAAATAGTGGATATTAATGCAACAATGCGGCCACTGTGCCTATTTCAAAGGTCTCCTTATCTTTCAGTGATTGCTCAGATAACTGATAAAGCATGCATAAGGGAGAGCTGTGGGTTTAAAGAACTGATTTTAGTCTCTGTGCTAAATCTAGGACAATATCTCACCAAAATCAGTTTAATTATCACTTCTCCTTTAATGGATCTTATAGTTCAGTTTCAGCACAACCAATTTAAGTTAAGAACTGGGCAAACCTTTTGTTCTTGGTGTGTGTGTTATTTCACTGGCAGAAAAGTCCTCAAGAGATGCTTCTTAGCACATCATGGTGGAATGAGCCTGTAGCTAAAAGTGCTCCAAGATGGCATCTCCTGAAGGAGATGAAGGGGAATTTTCACGATGGCATCAAATTTTGCCACCATCCTCTTTTCCATAACAGCTTACAATGCATCCAGGGTTTGCCCTGAGATGGAGCGGACTTTCCTAATATGTTCGTTCTGGCATTGTGAGTCTTTTGAGCTCATGTTGCTTCCTCAACCATAATACAGAACAATATAAAGGCCACTGCTGACTAATAGAACATTTCCAACAGCTTGCTGCACACATCAAAAGACTGGAGTCTCCTAACGAAGTACAGCCTGCTCTGGCCCTTTTTGTACAGCAGCATTATGTTGTCAGACCGGTCCAGTGTGTTGCTTATGTTCGCCACCTGTACTTGTAGTTCTGCACCACTTCCACATCCTCCCATTGATGATGACTGCTTTCAGATCTCTGAGGAAGGCCTAGAAGTCCCCATCTACACTCATCAATTTTTGCAAGTACACAGTGGTGTTTGTCTTGACTGGCTGCATTAACATCCTAGTATGGCACCAGCTAAGCTCAGTACTACAGGTTGAACCAGAATATTACTGGAACACAGTCTACTTTCACTTTAGGACATGCATAACACACACTGCCTTAGAAAGACAAAAAGCGTTATTAATGACCTCAGTCATCTTGCCTAGACATTTTTGTTTCTCCTCCATTTAGGACCATCATCATTCACATCATTTGATTTAAGGACAGTTTTTATCTGCAGGTTAAAAGGCTGTCTGATTTATGATTGTTTGTTGTATATGTGTGCATTAGTATGTTGTATTCAATGCACGGTGTTCCATGTATTTCTTTTGTTGATTTTATTTAACTGATGTCACTAGTTTGTCAGAAATGTACTATATAAATATGATTCTATTGTACTGTCTACAATGATAATAAAATTGTACTTGAGTTTGAAGTACTTTAAGTTAATGTACAACCACATAATTCATCTTTCATACATTTTTGCATTGGTTTTCAGTTGTATTTAGTGCTGTTACACAATGTTCTGCTAAATGTACCTCAGTAAATGCTGTGAACCCTGATGATTACTTAAACTGAACTTATCAGTTCATGCCTGCTGGATAACATATTATAGTCTCAAGTTACTACTGCTCTAAAGGTTCCACAGATTAATATAACAACAATGGGGGCTGCAAACCCATTAGCTATAGGAACCTAAAGCTGTGGTATAATATGCCTGCTTGTGCAAGGGATTCAGTCTATGAATCAATGATGAAGAATTGGAGTTTTTGTTTTGTGTTGCGAGGGCCCTGTATGGGGAATGGAATTTAACCAACTGGAATAAAGGAGATAAAGTGTACGGGTCAATATTTTGTGGTTTATTAAGTCAATGAAATATTATCAAGTCACCTTATTTTTTGTAGTCAAAATAATTCATTCATCGTCATAACAGCGATTCCTTAGCTTAAAGGAACACAAAAAAAGGCTGACTTCAAAGCACTTAAAGGGGAAGGCTCAGCTGTGCAAAGGTAAGCAGCCAGCTTTAAGATATCAATCAGGCACAAGGGACTGTAGGAGCAAATAAGGTAGTAAAGTTTTATTTATTTGTTTATTTTAGATTAAACAGTCCTTAGCGGTCCAGAGGTAGAACAGTTAAGTGGGCGACAGCGTATTGGTTCATTAATATGGGGGAATACAAACAGTGCGAGTGAAGAGCTTATAAGTAAGAGGAGCGCAAAGTTAGAAGAAGAGACAGAGAAAAGTAAAGTTAACCTCATGGAAAGACAAATAGCAGGCAGCGGAGATGGAGAACAGTACAGGAGCTTAAGGGGAAAAGGTGTAAAATATCTGTAGCAGATCTTAGTGTTACCATTCAAGTTAAGGAGCAGCCGAAAGAAGAAGAAATTTAATTTTAAGAAAAAAAAAAGTTAAGGCAGTTTATTAATCCCACATCAAATTTTAATAATGAGGCCAGTGCAATGCAAGTCCTGTTGGATGTTGGACTTTTTAGATGATGGTTTGGAAGAGCCAGTTGTCTATGAGGGCTACATCTGCAAGAGATGCCAGCTGATCCAGCACCTCGAGCTCAGGGTCGCTGAACTGGAGGAGGAGTTGGCTGACCTGCGTTGTAATAGAGAATTGGCGGACTTGGCCCAGGTGTCCTTTAGAGAGATAGTGTGCACCCCTAAGGTGGCGGAAGGAGATTCCAGACCAGACAGGTAGAAATAGGTGGGTCACAGTCACAAGGTGTAAGGTAAAGGGTGCACACTGTCCGGGAGCATCAACCCCAGAATTAGAAGTGTCTAACCGTTATCATGTCCTGGCGGAGCTGGACGGTGACTCTGATAATTCTGAGGTGGTAGGCAGGGTTGAGGAGCCCCAACGGGCCACCTCAAAACCAGTTCCCAAAAAGAGAGAGGTAGTGATAGTTGGGGACTCAATCATTAGGGGATTGAAGCGCAGGTGTGCTCCAGAGAGAGTCTCGCACGGTGTTTTGCCTTCCGGGAGCACAGGTGGGAGACCTCCCTGGAAGGGTGGATAGGCTCTTGGCCAGAGCGGGGGTGGATCCAGTTGTCATTGTCCACGTTGGAACAAATGACATACATAAGGGTAGTCTGTCAGTTCTGCGATCCAAATTCAAAGAGTTAGGTACCAAGCTGAGGAGCAGAACTGACAAGGTAGTCTTCTCCAAGTTCTGCCTGTGCCACGCCAGTCCAGGTAAGATTGAGGAGATTAGAAGGCTTAACGTGGCTCAAATCTTGGTGCAGGGTAGAAGGGTATAGGTTTATGGGGCATTGGGACTCCTTTTGGAACAGATGGGACCTGTTCCGCGTGACGGGTTACATCTGAACGGAGGGGCACCAATGTATTGGGGAGTGTATGTGTAGGCTAGTGAGGATTGTTTAAACTAGGGAATGGGGGGGCAGGGAGTTTAGGACAGGCCAGATTTAGATCTATACATGGAAGAACAAACAATGGTGTAGAAATAAAAATGCATAGTAATGTAAATTTTAAGCAAACACGTAAAGATAGAAGGATTAACACATTAAAAATAGCTTGCCTTAATGCTAGAAGTATCAAAAATAAGGTAAGTGAGTTGGAGTTGTATGTAGCAGAGCACAATTATGATATTATAGCAATAACGGAAACCTGGCTAAATAACAAAGATGGGGATGAGTGTAACATAGAGGGATACACATTTTTAGGAAGGATAGACAGAACAGAAAAGGAGGTGGGGTTGCTGTTTATGCCAAACAGGAATTAAATGTAAGTCATCTTCAGTTGGATGATGAGCCCCATCTTAGTGAGGACATGTGGCTTCACTGGAAAATATTAGGGAAAAAGGTCTCATTTTAGGAGTGTGTTATAGACCACCCAATTCAGACAGTAATTTCAACACACATCTTTTAGTAATATCAAAAGGCAAGTTTACAGGGGATATTATAGTCATGGGGGACTTTAATTATCCAAATATTAACTGGGATAACCTTACAGATGGAGGAGCACAAGAGCAGGAGTTTTTAGAAGTAATCAGCGACTGTTTTTTAACACAGCATGTTAAAGCACCAACAAGGGGTGAAGCCTGTCTGGATTTAGTATTCTGTAATAATCAGGATAGAATTGAGGGTGTAGAGGTGATTGAACCACTAGGGTCAAGTGACCATAATGTAATACAATTCTCAGTATTTTGTAAGAGTACAGATGCAAAGACTAAAATTGTTAAGTTGAACTTTAGTAGGGCTAATTTTGAGCAGATGCGACAAAGTCTAAGTAGGATAGACTGGGATAAGCTTTTAAATGTGGAGACAGTCGAGGAGCAGTGGAACAGGTTTAAAATGTTTTACATGTAATGCAGGACAGATACATACCTAAATTTGGAAGTAATAGGAAACTAAAAAAAACTCCACGATGGATTAATAAAGATTTAAAAAGAAGTTGCAAAGGAAAAACTGCTGTATAAGGCATATAAGACTAATGACTGCAAAGAGAACCGTAGAGCGTATGAGAACATGAGGGCAACCATTAAGAAGGATATCAGAGAGGCTAAAAGACAGTTGGAGAGGAATATAGCAGATAAGGAAAAGAAGACCCCAAGAGATTCTTTCAGTATTTTAGTAGTAAAAGAACAGTTAAGGAGGAGGTCAAGTTCATCAGGAATAGTAAAGGGGAATTAAAAGATACAGACAATGAAATAGCAGATGCCCTAAACTTACATTTTTCTGAGGTGTTTACAAGTGAGCAAGTGGATAACCTGCCAGAGGTAAACGCAACTACTAAGGAGGTACTGAGGGATTTGGAAATTGTAGAGGGAGAAGTGCTGCTCAGATTAAATAAGATGAAATCAAACAAATCACCAGGCCCAGATAATATTTATCCTCGTGTTCTTAAGGAGGCTAGTGAGTACATATATAAACCCTTGACACATATTTTTAGGAAGTCACTGTGCACTGGAGAGATTCCAAAGGACTGGAAAATGGCAAATATCATCCCATTATATAAAAAGGGTGACAGGGCAGATCCAAGCAACTATAGGCCAGTAAGCTTAACAAGCATCACAGGAAAATTAATGGAAGGAATTATTAAGGATAAGATTGAGCAACACATGACAAGGACAGGAGTTATTCTGAACAGTCAGCATGGGTTCAGAAGGGGGAGGTCGTGTTTTACTAACATGTTGGAATTCTATGAGGAGGCAACAAAAGGATACGATCAAAGTGGAGCTTATGATATTATTTATCTGGACTTTCAGAAAGCATTTGATAAGGTGCCACATGAGAGGTTGGGCATCAAGTTAAAAGAAGTGGGAATTCAGGGTGATGTTTTTAGATGGGTGCAGAATTGGCTCAGACACAGGAAGCAG
Source organism: Polypterus senegalus (assembly GCF_016835505.1). Taxonomy (NCBI): domain Eukaryota; kingdom Metazoa; phylum Chordata; class Cladistia; order Polypteriformes; family Polypteridae; genus Polypterus; species Polypterus senegalus. The sequence continues at coordinate 205,946,885 of NC_053157.1, forward strand.
AGGGTGATGGTGCGAGGAACCTCATCAGAACTGGCCGATGTTAAGAGTGGTGTTCCACAGGGGTCAGTGCTAGGGCCGCTGCTATTTTTAATATATATAAATGATTTAGATAGGAATATAAGTAACAAGCTGGTTAAGTTTGCAGATGATACCAAGATAGGTGGATTAGCAGATAATTTGGAATCCGTTATATCATTACAGAAGGACTTGGATAGCATACAGGCTTGGGCAGATTTGTGGCAGATGAAATTTAATGTCAGTAAATGTAAAGTATTACACATAGGAAGTAAAAATATTAGGTTTGAATACACAATGGCCGTCGAAAATCAAGAGTACACCTTATGAGAAGGATTTAGGAGTCATAGTGGACTCTAAGCTATCAACTTCCAAACAGTGTTCAGAAGCCATTAAGAAGGCTAACAGAATGTTAGGTTATATAGCACGATCTGTGGAGTACAAGTCCAAGGAGGTTATGCTCAACCTTTATAATGCACTGGTGAGGCCTCATCTTGAGTACTGTGTGCAGTTTTGGTCTCCAGGCTACAAAAAGGACATAGCAGCGCTAGAAAAGGTCCAGAGAAGAGCAACTAGGCTGATTCCAGTGCTACAGTGGTTGAATTATGAGGAAAGATTAAAAGAGCTGAGCCTTTACAGTTTAAGCAAAAGAAGATTAAGAGGTGACATGATTGAAGTGTTTAAAATTATGAAGGGAATTAGTACAGTGGATCGAGACTTGTATTTTAAAATGAGCTCATCAAGAACACGGGGACACAGTTGGAAACTTGTTAAGGGTAAATTTCACACAAACATTAGGAAGTTTTTCTTTACACAAACAATAATAGACATTTGGAATAAGCTACCAAGTAGTGTGGTAGACAGTAAGACATTAGGGACTTTCAAAATAGAAATAAGTGGATAGGACTGGCGAGCTTTGTTGGGCTGAATGGCCTGTTCTCGTCTAGATTGTTCTAATGTTCTAATTCTTTTCTATTACAACTGAGATATGAAAATCTGTTATGTAATGCCAAGTGTATAAATACATTAAGAGCTACACCCTTTGTTCACTGAGAATCCCTCCTGTTGATCTGTTGACTGCAGGGGTCTCCCTTTCTGCAAAAAGAAATAAAGACAGATGGCAAGCCTCCTCCTGTATGGTTCTTTGGGGTGACTACTTATATCAATTAAATTTCTTCCACGATCACTGTTGTGTTTAATGGAAATAGGTTATGGACAGTTTGCTATGTGGGTCACGGTGGGTTGCCAGGTTTTCATTAAGCATTCGACATTGCCCCAACAGTCATCCTTGATTTTTTCACTTCTCTGATGATCAGCAGTGATTCTCCAAGGGGGACCAAAATGCAACCTGTGATGATTGGCAATGATTATCCATAGAGACACACCCTCGCACACCACAACCATCAGGGCATTTAACAAGGAATGGGTCTTGAAGACACTAAAAAGGGGAAGAATGGGTCACAACACAAGAAATTTTAAGAAACCCAGAGTTAATGGACTTTTAGTGCCCCTTTTCTATATGTTAGCCATTGACAATAATTTTTCTATAATTTATTTAGGGTTTAACGATTAAAAACTATTATTGTATTATAGTTGCAAAGATTGTAAACTCTCTGAGCTTATAAGCAGTGAAGAACACTATACAAATACATATCAATTTTAATGCAGTTATGTAAAATTTAGCCATTGATTATGAAGTATTATTGAAAGCTGCTATGTTCACTGCTCAGCTTGAAACTTATCCCTGCTTGCTCTGTAAAAACACATTGCAATAGTTTATTATAAGAAAAGTGCCATCTAAAATACAAATGTGATTAATTAATTGATATTGGCAACAATCTAGATAAAGTAACGTATGACTAACTTGTCTGTTAAGCGGGCTTTATATTAATACAGTGGTGCCTTGGTTTGCGAGCATAATTTGTTCTGGAAATGTGCTTGTAATCCAAAGTATTTGTATATCAAAGCGATTTTCCCCATAAGAAATAATGGAAACTCAGACGATTCGTTCAATAACCCAAAAATACTCATATAAAAATGATTAATACAAAATATAAAGTAAAACAACATAAAACAAATTATCCTGAACTTTAGAGAGAGGAGAGGAGGATGGGGGTTATTGTGTAGGACAACTTTCACTATAACTAACGGAATCATGGTATCTGTCGGCTCACTGGAATCTTTTTCTTTTTTTGAGACTTTAACAAGAAACCTATCCAATCCTTTTGAGGATTTTGCGGAAATGTGACGTTGCATTGTTGTTAAACAGATTCATCGCTCGCACACAAAATAAAAAAATGCTTTAAGCACACACACATGGTCACAACTCTATAGCAAACAGTATACGCTCGTATGGATGTTGACTATAAGAGTGAGGCATACTGACTATGACCGAGTATGGGAGACAATTACCCACAATCCTGCAGCGAGAGAGAGAGAGGAGAACCATCAGCTCAGTTGTGATCATGTGACGATCGGCAGACAAAGTGTATGTGATGCTGGAATGAAGGCAGGTGCCTCAGCTGTCCATGAGACCAACTTCATTGAATCCTATCATATCAACCCTGAAAACAATTAGGAATGACTTAAGAACATTTATGTCCTTGGAACCCCAGCAGATTTTTTTTCTCCATGTTAACTGGAGTCTTTTTTGTTTTTTCTGTCCTCCTGGCCATCTGACCTTATTGACCGGGCTCATCTTTAGAGACTTACAAGAGGTTATTGTTTACAAGGAAGTTGCTCTTCTAATAATTATATATCTATATTTTATAAACTCATATGTATTTTATTTCTTTTTTACTTATTCATTATTACCTAATCTTATTTGGGTTTTTTTTTCTTTTCTTGTAACTTTATCTTTGAAATCTTGTTAAGAACTTTGCGCTAAATTCTTCGTCTGAGAATAAGCTATATAAATAAATGTTGTTGTTTTACAAGTCACTGTAAATGTTGTACACATTCCTTTGCATTTAACGTTTGCCTTTTTGATTGAGTTATGGCTGTGCTTTAACAACTGCATGACACAGGACTCTGTTTTACTGGCACTTGCTGGAATAAACAGTTATTACATCATTTGTGTCTGTGTCTCTTACTTCCACCCTGGTTTATGTCTGTGATCTACAAGATACCCAGTGAATAGGTACATGCAAGTGTTTAAAGGTAAGCAGCATTACAACCTGTCCTAAATATAATTAGAAGGTTGTTATTGACTGGAGCAGCTCTTGATATATTTAAAATGCTAATTGTCACATATGACAAAAAAACAGATTTAGCCTTGCAACATCACTTACACCTTAAGATCTAAATCCTATCTGAATAATGTCAGCCTGCCAACATTAGTCATGTGATTTATGTCAGACCATTGATGAAAGGGAAAAACACTCTTTGACCTATCTTGTGCATTGCAACAGATGGATTATGAGCAATCAATTAATGTTAACAAATATCGGAATAAACAACAACAAATTTTACCTTGTCATAAGTTGGATATGTAGCTTATGATTCACACAAGGTTTGTCTCAGCAAACAACAAGCAGATGTGGTTACAGTAGGCTAATGAATGAAAGTATTGTCGTGTGTAATTATGCAGACTGTATGATTTTAGCACAAACTGGTTCCCCGGATAGATGATGAGCCACATTTGAATACTACAAATTATCTGAAAATGACTGCTGATCAGATACAACTATTCATAGCAGTGCATATCTATACATTGAGTACTTTTAAATACGATTCTAAAGTCCAGTACAAGGTGATAAAAGTATTCTAAAGTACTTCAGTATGAGTAATATACTAATGATTGAACAAAGCTTCTACTACATAAAGTAGGTTTGGAAGCAGATGCTACATTTTCTGTACCTCAAAACAATAAGACGAACACTCATTATTATCTGCTGTTTTCTCTCTTTTAATTTCATCACTAAAAATTTCCTTCCCTGGTGTCTTCACTTAAGCTTATTTCTATATTCTAGACTATGGATAGTTGTCCATTTTCAGTATTTTCTTATGTCTGAAGTTAACTCCTGGAAACACTTTGTCATTACTTCCCAGACTGGGACAAAGCCTACAATCAATTTAGGTATCAGAATATTGGGCTTGGTTTAGAAATGGAAGATTCATTGAGTCATAAAGGTTTGACAGTTAAAGGGAGGGTGGGGGGTTAAGGGGGGGATTGAAAGAGAGCAGGCTTGATCTATACTTAATCTATCCTCTCAATCTTTATAATTATAACTACCAACGTAATAATAAGCTGCATGGCAACAACTCTTGGGGGAATAGGAAATTAAGACCTAAACTATCTCACTTCCAGTTAAGACTATAAAATGACATCAAAAACTCAGAATCAGTGTCTCCATGATGGGACAGTTAACTTCGTAAGCTGGAATGTTAAAGGCCTGAATCACGAATTAAAGAGAAAGAAAGTACTTTCTCACCTAACAGGTCTAAATGCTAAAATAGTATTTTTACAGGAAACCCACTTACTAAGCAAGGATCAGTTCCGGCTGCAAAAAGACTGGACTGGCCAAATGTTCCATTCTAGTTTTACAAAGAAAACTAGAGGGGTGGGAATTCTCATACATAGAACAGTACCATTTGTAGCATCAGATGTAGTATTGGATCCTGAAGGGAGATATGTAATGGTCATGGGAGACTTATCTAACTGTAAAATGATTTTGATAAATGTTTATGCACCTAATGTTGATGATAAGGAATTTATACAAAATTTATTTGCATCCATTCCCAATCTGAACACTCATAAAGTTATAATGGCTGGGGACTTTAATTGTGTTCTAAATCCACTTTTAGATAGGACTTCCTCCACAGGGGGAACAGTATCTAACACTGCAAAGATAATTACAAAGTTTATAACTGATCACAACTTATCAGATCCCTGGAGGTTTTTAAACCCAAATTCAAGAACATATTCTTTCTACTCACCAGTACATCATTGCTACTCAAGGATTGATTACTTCTTTATAGACAATAACTTCTTGCCTAAGATTAAATCTTGTAAATACGATGCTATTGTTATTTCAGACCATGCACCTATGATCTTGGAGCTGAAATTTACTAAGCCCCATACACTCACCCAGATGGCGCTCAACCGCTTCTATTAGCTGACGAGAATTGTACTGAATTTATATCCAAACAAATCAAATTCTTTCTAGAGACAAATACATCCCCTGAGATCTCTGCAGGAATACTCTGGGAAACTCTTAAGGCCTTCTTAAGAGGACAGATTATCTCATATCTTTCCCACAGAAATAAATCCGAAGCCAAGAAAGTAGCAGAGATAAAAGGCGAAATTACTAAAATAGATGAAGAACATGCCAGACTACCAAGCGAGACTCTACATAGAGGAGGCAGGCTCTACATTCAGAATTAAACCTCTTGACAACTAAAGAAACTGAACAACTAATTTACAAATCCAGACATCATTATTATGAACATGGAGAGAAGCTAATAAGCTTTTAGCTCAACAAATTCACAAGCAAGAAGTGCAACGCAATCTCGTAATCACTAACACGAACGGAGATAAAATCATCGAACACAAAAATATAATGTACACTTTCAGAGACTACTATAAATCCCTATATACTACTGAGTTTAAAGAAGACAATATACAATCTAATGCATTTCTGGATACATTACAGATACCACAAATTGACGCTTTAGTGTGGAGGAACTTGATAAACCTCTGTCATTATCAGAATTACTAGATGCTATAAAGTCACTCCAAGGTGGAAAAGCAGCAGGCCCTGATGGCTACCCTGCAGAGTTTTACAAGAAATTCTCCGCTCAGCTAGCTCCCTCCTATTAGCAACATTTACAGAAGCCAGAGATAACCAATCTCTTCCACAAACCTTTCGCCAAGCACTAATCACTGTCTTTCCAAAACAAAATAAGGACTTATTACAATGTGCATCATACAGACCAATTTCACTTCTGAATAACGACGTTAAAATACTCTCTAAAATCATAGCTAGAAGGATGGAGAAAGTGCTCCCTCGTAATATCACAAGACCAAACTGGATTTATTAGGGGCCGACACTTATCTTCAAATCTTCACGCCTGTTTAATGTAATATACTCACCAACTAAATCAAACACCCCAGAAATATTATTATCATTGGATGCAGAAAAGCATTCACATGATTGAATGGAAATACCTTTTTACTATTTTGGAGAAGTTTGGGTTTGGCCCGAACATTTGTGCATGGATTAAATTACTGTATACTAACCCAGAAGCTTCAGTTTGCATCAATAACATTTGCTCAGACTACTTTAAACTAGAACGTGGCACAAGACAAGGATGCCCTTGTCACCACTGCTGTTTGCATTGCCATTGAACCACTGGCAATACATTGTCGAAATACTGATCAGATAAAGGGGATTAGCAGAGAAGGACTGGAACAGAAAATCTCATTATATGCAGATGACATGGTACTGTATATATCGGACCCAGAAAATTCTGTGCCTGCAGTCTTAGCAGCACTCACAGAATTTCAAAAGATCTCTGGTCTCAGAATTAATCTGAATAAAAGTGTACTCTTTCCAGTGAATTCTCAAGCATATAATATTAGATTAGACACCCTACCTTTTATCATTGCAGAACAGTTTAAATACCTGGGTAAACATCACAAGTAAACATAAAGCTCTTTATCAACAAAATTTCGTCGTCTGCATGGAAAAAATTAAACAAGACTTGCATAGATGGTCAACCCTTCATCTCACACTAGCTGGAAGAATTAACACTGTTAAGATGAATATTCTTCCTAAGCTCCTTTTTATTTCAAAACATACCAATATACATTAATAAATCATTCTTTAAGCAATTAGATTCAACAATAACCTCATTTATTTGGAATTCAAAACATCCACGCATCAAAAGAGCGACCCTACAAAGACAAAAGGCAGAAGGCGGCATGGCTCTACCTAACTTCCAGTTTTATTACTGGGCAGCAAATATACAGGCGATAAGAACCTGGACACAAATAGAAGAACATACACAGGCATGGACCGCAATAGAAGTAAAATCCTGCAGTACTTCTTTGTATTCCTTGCTCTGCTCCAATAAACACACGTTATCGGCAATACACTAATAACCCAATTGTGCTCCACTCACTTAGAATCTGGAACCAATGTAGAAAGCATTTTAAGACGGAGAAGCTTCTTTCTGTGGCACCCTGCAAGAGAACCACCTCTTTCAACCTTCACAAACATATGCAGTTTTAATATCTGGAAAAATTTGGAATTAACTTGCTTAGAGATCTTTATATAGACAACGTCTTTGCATCCTATGAACAATTACATTCCAAATTTAACATTCCAGCTACACATTTCTTTCACTATCTTCAAATCAGGAACTTTGTTAAACAGAACCTTCCAGATTTTCCTCATCTTGCACCCTCATCCATGCTGGAAAAATATTGCTCAATTTCAAGGAGTTAGACTCCATCTCTACAATATATAAAATCATTTTACAATCCCTTCCTTTCAAAGATCCAAGAGGACACTGGGAAAAGATCTCTCAATTAATATATCAGAAAAGGAGTGGAAAGTAGCAATGCAGAGAATCCATATGCAAAGCATACAATTATACAACTTAAAATTATATATCGAGCACATCTGTCTCGACTAAAACTCTCCAAAATGTTTCCAGGGCATGATCCAACCTGCGAACGTTGCAACCAAGTCCCAGCCTCACTAGGTCACATGTTCTGGGCCTGCACCAAATTAACATTATTCTGGACAAAATTTTTAATTACCTCTCAGACAGCCTTGGACTCACAATCCCTCCTAACCCATTAACAGCTGTGTTTGGGGTTCTTCCAGAGAGGCTTAAAGTGGAAAAAGACAAACAAATTGTGATTGCATTCACTACACTCTTGGCACGCAGACTTATTCTGATAAACTGGAAGAACCCAAACTCTCCTCTTTAAGTCAGTGGGAAACTGATGTGTTATATTATTTGAAATTGGAAAAAATCAAATACTCAGTTAGAGGATCTGTGCAGACTTTTTTCAAAACATGGCAGGATCTAATCAGTAATATTTTAAAATAAGTTCATAAAGCACAGAGAATTTATTAATTTAGGTATGTTTACAAGCTTTAAAATTTAACGCAGCTTGACTTGCTTTCTCTCTCAGGGGTGGGGATCGATCTGTTCTTAACTCAATTTTTCTTTTTGTAAAAACTTGCTTGCTTTGTATGGATTGTAATAAAATTAATAATAATAATAAAAAAAAAATGGTTTGACAGTTAAGATGGAGTAAATTAAACTGATACTTTGGCCAATGCATTAGAGCATATTGGATTACAGAACAGACTCAGCCATTACGCTGTATACAGAAAATTTTAAAGATGTAGGGAACATTACATAAATCGGTTCCAAGATATCAAAAGTGAAGATGCCAAAGAACAAATCTCAAAAGCCAGTCAAGTCTTTACTGTACTCAGCAGTACCTTGAGGGCAAAGAACATCAGCATTCTCACCAAGGTCCGGCTATTCAAGAAAAATGTTCTCTGCACACTATTGTACAGTGCACAATCATGAAAAATGACAAACAAAATCTATTGCATATTAGTCTTTAGGAACAGAAGGTTAACAAGGCTCTTTAATATCTTTAGGCCCAACATTATCTTTAATTGTGAGTTACAAAGAAGAACATCCACATAGGAGATCAGCAAAAATATCAAAATATGTTGTTTGAGATGGATTGCATGTGTACTTAATAGATCACCAACTTCTTTTTCCAGATTTTCCCTCAAATGGATTCTAGAAGGCCAGGGACATAAAGGCAGACTCAATGAAACCTAAAGGAGCACTGTAAAGAGAGAGAGAGAAATGAAAGAAGGACTGACTTAAGACAACCTAGAGAGATGTAATGTAAACAGGCCATGGTGACAGACAGGTGGCAATCACATGCACATATCATTGGGAAAAGATTGAGAGAGAGAAAGTGATAGACCTGGGACTACTGGAGAGAAAGGCCATGGTGGCAGGCCTTGATGGAGGTCATATGCACATCTCAATGTGAAAAGGATTAAAAGATAAAGGAATAAGAGCGAGAGAGAGAGAAAGAGACAAGAAAATATGCACCAATCTTCAAGCTTTTAAATTAAGTTGATTGATTTGTGGACTTTCCATTCAAACCATTATTGGGTTTTGGATTGAAGATGGATTGATGAGTTGTGGAAATTATTCCAAACTGGAAATCAAAAAATAAATTTGTAGTAGGCAACAGGGGCTCCCATTTGAAAGTTTACCAATAGCCAGTTTGTTGCTGATTTTCTTATCTTTATCTGTAGAAAGCTTTACAGAAAGCAAATCTCATTATCGCTGGGATATTCCACTTTTCCAAAGCTATTCTTTGCATTTTATGAAAAGCCATGCACATCGTAAGCCTACAATTTGACTTTTCTGCAACATTACAGGCATTTTCTAGGTCAGCACCCCAGGCAACAATTTTTTAAAAAGGGATGGAAAAGAGAAAAGAAAAAAAATCACTACAGCGAAAAACACTACAGAAAGCCATTTTGTAAATGGGATCTTATGTGTGTGGCTCATTAATGACTGCTAGAAGAACTAAATAGAAAGCAGCAAACTGGAGTCATAGTAGCTGTCCTTTCATGTGTTTAAAACACAGTAGAAGACTATTTGAAAATTATTTTGTCAGTTGCCATTCACAGTAGGTACTTTCACCAAACTCCTTAATCTGTATAAACATTACATTTTTATTACAGAATATTTAATCATTTTTATACAACTTAAGCACATCCAGGTTACATTAATTGCCATGAGTCATTTGGAGAATTCACTTCCAATGTAACAAGTTTTACAGAGGAGCTACAGTACTATTTCGTTCCTCCAATATTTTAGCCTGTTTAACTTAAATTGGTAGAAGTGTAGAAATATAATTAATGTTAAATAATAATAGAAAGCGCACCTACTGTATGTGGATCCATATATTAGAAAACAGTTTTGGTAATTTTTGCACATGGTTAATTCTAAATGGGCTAAATCATGGAACCAAAAGGTCAGATTAATAATAGATTAATAATAAGGTTAATACATATTAATAACAGTTAATTAGTAGTCATTATTCCTGTTTTACAGATTGTTGTGATATAATAACTTGGTCATTAAACCACAATAGATAGTAATTTTGACTTACTGTGTATCCTGCCTAAACAGCTGTAATAGGTTTTGATCTTCCAAGTTACCTTGTGTAAAGTTGTCTGCCAAATAACCTGCAGCCAGTTTGGTTCTATGTTAACTCAGATTGGTATTCCTGCCATATGTCTGGCATATAACTGTCCCAGCATTAAATCATAATATTAAAATGCAATTACTGAATTAATATATATTAAAAATAAAAGTGAACACAAGTGAGCAAGAGAAAGGAAGTGCAAAAGAGTCAAACAAAAAAGCACAAATAAGGTTTATAAATTTTCATATTGATTTCATATACTTTGTTAATCCCTTTCTTAATCCCCAAGGGGAAATTGTGTTTTTACATGACCTTTTGCGATCAGAGTGCAGCGTTAACCATTGCACAGTGACTTAACAGGACCCCTGACCTTGAACCATTTTTAGATTCCCACATAGCTGCACTGAGCTAACTACAAAAAAAATATGTAATGTCATCGTTTAAGGTTTGCCTAGACTTGAATAGCCACAAGAAACTCATGTAGTTTAAGAGTATGCAATAAGTGTATAGACAGCCACAAAAAAGAAAAAAGAAATAGCATCTCAAATTGTAAGCTTTATATGCATGTATTTATAAAAAAAAAAGACACGGAGAGAGAGAGAGTGAATATAATGTCAAAGATTAATATTATATTTGATAGCCATCAGGGCACAACACAAGAACAAGTGATCCCTCAACAATTGCAGTATACCATGTCAAAAGTTCAGAACAAAGAGACTATTATCCTTCAACTACCTATTTCATGGGGAACTGAAAGAGACAGGAGAAAAGGAAGGAAAACTATAATAAAATCTTATTCTGATCACTTTTGGTGGGAGCACACTGTGCACACTTGGCTGCCATTTCTCTCTGGTGCTATGCATTGCTCGTTGTGACTTCTCAGACTCTTTTTAACTTTCTTCAGATTTACTCTTACTCTTACTCTTGGATTTTTGGACATTTGCTTTATTATCTGGAACTCCTTATCTAAGGTCAGTGGTCTTGATGCTACTCTGCTACACTTCACCTGCTTTCCACGAGCCCTCTTCCAGTGGTTGTGTGTGCTTGGCATGGTCAATGAGTGAATCTCCATTTTTTCTTTAAGTTGTGTCTGACTGTTTTTTGCCTGGTGGTTCTGCTGCCCTCCTCTCAATGCAAAGAGGTGTTTAGGCTTAGGCTAAAGTGGTTATGATATGGTGTTGTAGCTAATTGGTTGTATTATTTGTTCTTATTTATGTTGATTATTATTATTTGTGTTTCTTGGTCTTGTACTGATGTATCGTCCTCTGAAGCCCAATTCTGTGTTATTTATTGAATTCTCAATGTAAATTTTTCTGTTATGATCTTGTGTGGTGATCTTAATATCCACGTTAACATTCCATGCAGTGATATTTATAACGTTCTTGATTATTTTAATCTCTCACTTCAGGTTACATTTTCCACACATGGGAAAGGTCATATTTTTAATTTAGTCTGCACCACTGGTGTTGATGTGAAAAATCTTGAGAGTACTGAAGTGGATATTTCTGATCACAAACTTGTTACATTTGATTCAAATTTTCCATTGCTTCAGTCTTCACAAAAACATTATTACAATCATGAATATTAAAAATGTTAATCATAGTCTCTTCTTCAATTTTGTTGTTGTGCTTCTAAATATCAACTGTCTGGATCAGTATACTTCTGCATTTGCTTCTTTTTTGGCCTCTATGAAAGAACGGACTGTGTCTTGTTAAATGTTGTTGATGATACACAACTAAATTACAGTTAAAGCTAGACAATGGCAACTTTAACGATTTTATAAAACTTCAGCTCTTACTGTACATATACAAATGATTGACCAGCATCAATTAGAATATAATTATAAATATACAGATACAAGTATAAATTGCTTAAGCCAGCTTATAACATAGTATATTGTTCTTCTGATGTAATAATGTTTTTAACTATTTTATTAGTAAAATACATCAATGCCGTTCTGCCAAGGGCCTGTTTCTCTGATCCAGTTGAGATTTATCCCATCAGTCCTCCTTCTTTTGGATTATCGAGAATGCAATAAAATACTACTGCTACTGTAAATGCAGAATATGCTTTTAATTTGCTGTTAAAAATAAGGGCCACCACCTATGTTCTTGACCTACACACCATCCTGAAAAATTGTTTATCTTCTACAGTATTTGCACCATTACTGCTATGTTTGTCAATACCTCTCTCACCAATGGACTAGTTCCCCCTAAACTAAAAATTGGTGCTATCATACCAGTATCAAAAAAGCCAGGGCTTTCAACTATAAAAAAAAATCTTTAACATTCCATTTCTTTCTAAAATGTATGAACGCAAGGTTTCTATTCAATCACACAATCTTCTGTCTTTTCATAATTCCAGTTAGATTTCAGAATTGGTTACAGCACTGAAACTGCCCTAGTCAGGATTAATAATAACCTCCTTATTTCAGTTGATTTAGTGGCATCCAGCACCTTAGAATTGCCTGACCTCAGTGCTGCCTTAGCCTGCCATGATCATATGGAAATGTGGCTCAGGCTATCTGGTACAGTGATTGACGGGTTCAAGTCCTTTTATCAGAACCTACTCCATTATATTCTGTTTAGCATCTCGATGGCACCCTTAGGGCAAATTATAAGGAAATATGGTCTGGGTTATCTTAGTTATGCAGATAGAGCTCAAGTTTACATTTGTGTAAAACCATTTCTACTTCTATTCTGCTTACCAAATGTTTCCAAAAAAATAAAGTTATGCATGCAACACAATTTACATCAACTAAATTGTTTAAAGACTGAAGTTATTTTAATTGCTAAACCTTCTTCTATACATAAAATCAATATGTTTAGTCTTCCAGTTGGTAATATTCAGGTATCACCAACCACTAACACTTGTAACAGGAATGTCCAACTAATTCTAATCCTGGAAAGCCGCAGTGGCTACAGGTTTTCATTCTAGCCATTTTCTTAATTAGTGATTAGTTTTTGAGACTAATTAACTTCATTTAGTTTATTTGTTATTTAAGACCCATACCCTTTAAATCAGTCCTGGAGGGCAGCAGTGGCTTCAGGTGTTTGTTCCAACCCAACTGCTTCATGAAAAATCGTTCATTGCTAATGAAGCAGTTATTGCTCAAGTGACATTTTTCTGGTTTATTTTAGTTGTCTCGCTTCTTAAGAATTTGAACCTTTAATTGTCTTTTTTAATCTTAAACAATTGTATTCATTGTTTTAACTTCTACTTATTAGCAGTACAATGCAAATGACAAAGAAACCAGCAGTTTTATATCTGATTTGTCTCCATTTCCACACGTGTGTATTCATCATTCACTATTTGGTTTAATTAAATATTCAGAAGGAAACTGAAGAGAAAGTGAACAACTGAAAATTACTCATCCATTTTCGGCTTCAAATCACTTGGATGATACATGTACCATTAGAATGGAAAAAAAAAATCTGTGATTTAAAAATGAACTGGCATGGTAGATTTCAAACACTAACAAGCCATGAAATTCAATTAGATCTGTTATTGGGGAGGATTGGCTTTTAATTAAGCAATTGGGTTGGAACAAAAACCTGCAGCCACTGTGGCTCTCCAGGTTCAGAGCTGGCCTTTAACCTTGGAATTGTTTTTGACAATGAGCTAACACTTGAGGCACACATTAAACATATTAATAAAATTTCCTTCTTTTAGCTTTGCAATATTGCAAGATTCTGGCTATTTCTGGCACATACTGTTTTCTGAAGGACTTATTCATACGCTTATCACCTTTCGATTAGACTATTGTACGGCACTCTTCTTAGGTCTACCTGCCAGTTCCCTTTAAAAAGCTCCAGCATGGAACTTGATAAACCTCTGGCATTATCAGAATTACTAGATGCTATAAAGTCACTCCAAGGTTGAAAAGCAGCAGGCCCTGACGGCTACCCTGCAGAGTTTTACAAGAAATTCTCCACTCAGCTAGTTCCCCTCCTATTAGCAACATTTACTTAAGCCAGAGATAACCAATTTCTTCCACAAACCTTTCGCCAAGCATTAATCACTGTCTTTCCAAAACAAAATAAGGACTTATTACAATGTGCATCATACAGACCAATTTCACTTCTGAATAACGACGTTAAAATACTCTCTAAAATCATAGCTAGAAGGATGGAGAAAATGCTCCCCTCGGTAATATCACAAGACCAAACTGGATTTATTAGGGGCCGACACTTATCTTCAAATCTTCAACGCCTGTTTAATGTAATATACTCACCAACTAAATCAAACACCCCAGAAATAATATTATCATTGGATGCAGAAAAAGCAATCCTTTCCTTTCAAAGATCCAAGAAGACACTGGGAAAAAGACCTCTCAATTAATATATCAGAAAAGGAGTGGAAAGTAGCAATGCAGAGAATTCACTCGAGCTCCATATGCGCAAAGCATACAATTATACAACTCAAAATTATATATCGAGCACATCTGTCTCGACTAAAACTCTCGAAATGTTTCCAGGGCATGATCCGACCTGCGAATGTTGCAACCAAGCCCCAGCCTCACTGGGTCACATGTTCTGGGCCTGCACCAAATTAACATTATTCTGGACAAAAATTTTTAATTACCTCTCAGACAGCCTTGGACTCACAATCCCTCTTAACCCATTAACAGCTGTGTTTGGGGTTCTTCCAGAGGGTCTTAAAGTGGAGAAAGACAAACAAATTGTGATTGCATTCACTACACGGTTGGCACGCAGACTTATTCTGATAAACTGGAAGAACCCAAACTCTCCTCTTTTAAGTCAGTGGGAAACTGATGTGTTATACTATTTGAAATTGGAAAAAATCAAATACTCAGTTAGAGGATCTGTACAGACTTTTTTCAAAACATGGCAGGATCTAATCAGTAATATTTTAAAATAAATTTATAAAGCATAGAGAATTTATTAATTTAGATATGTGTACAAGCCTTAAATTTTACACCGTTTGGCTTGCTCTCTCTCTCAGGGGTGAGGATCGATCTGTTCTTAACATAATTCTTTTTTTTGTAAAAACTTGACTGCTATGTATGGATTGTAATAAAATTAATAAAAAAAAAGCTCCAGCAGATGAAAAACCTTGCTGCTTGGGTTCTTATGCAAACAGCATATCACCTATGTACTCTCACAACTGCACTGATTCCTTGATCTTGCATGCATTACATTAAAAATTCTTATCCTAATATCCTCATTATAGCTCTGACCTTGTTGGTCCCGGTGTTTCCTTTGCTCTCTCTGTTCTGCTGGCTCTTTTACCCTGCAGCAGCCACGTTCCAGACTTGGGCCCATGGAGGGGAGAGCTATGAAATGCCTTGGCAGCAGCCATCAGAAATGCCTTGACTCTTGATTGTTTTAGGAAACCAATTAAAACGTACATATTTAATATAACTTGTAAGGATTTCAACAGTTTTAAGGTTTGCTTTTCTTTCACATTGGTTTTTATCTACTGTATGGCTTATTTTTTAAACCGTGCTATAAATGTTATATAAAGTATAACTATACATTTTTTGTTATACTTTATGGAGCTCTGGGTTTAAGATAAGCATGTTATAAATAAATAATAATAATTATTATTATTATTACTTGGATATAAAAATTGTTTTCACAATATCAGATGATTCCAGCTGTGAAGGTAAACTAAGAATTAAAAAGAAAATAAAACTAAATGTAAAAAATATATAAAATTAAACTAAAAAAACTCATCAGCAGGTTTAGTTTTTAAACAGTTTTTAGTTTTCATACACTTTTGTTAATATACCAAGGATGTTTACCTTTTGTTTCAGTAAAAAACTCAGTTATTGGACATAGTACTTATCACTTCATTGACAGACAACATTCCCAAAACATAAATGATGTTACCCTACCCTATTTTTTGTAAGGTGCTCTTCACTGTGTGCAGGCACAGAGCGTTGTGAACAATTCTCTGTTAAAATACAAATATAGTTTGTATGAATTACTAAATAAAGAACTGGTACATATATAAATTCAAATTTGTTAAAACACCCAAAGAACAAGATAGAAAACTATTAACACTAGAATTACCAGAGCCTACGAAAAAACTCGTAATTCCGTCCCACCTTAAATCGCTTCTTAAAATCGTTCACAGCTCTCCACCGGCGTCTTTTGTCATCTAAATGTGCTGATAAAAATCAGGCTGCAAGCAGCCGGCTATTCCATCCCCCCACCGACTTAGAACGTGCACAAACTTCTCCCAGCTCATGCCTTGATTGATTATCTGGGAGTGAAGTGGAGTTTTAGAGTGGAAATAATAGATCATTATTTGGAATACACGCATTTCACGTGTTTACAGTTTCTACAGTAATCCGTGTAAACACATTTTTAAAACAGAAACGTTTTTCATATTGTAGTAGTAAATGACAAAATGTAAGCATAAACTATATAATGTATGAAGCCTGAAGTCCAAATATCAAACACTTCCACAAAAGGTACAAATATAATAGAACAAGTATGCTTTTATTCAAAAATATAACTGCAGAAAAAAGCCACCTTAGCATGCCATATTGACACATACTTACTACAGCTACCACGGCAGCATAATGGTATCGGCCGCTGACTAGTATCCAAAAGGTCATGAATTCGATCCCACATGGTTCAGTTTTGAGAAGTAAACTGTTCTTATTCTTACTATTTTAGAATAAAAACGCGCATTTGATTTCAGTGTGTAACAGCCAGTAATTTATGATACTTATAAAGGTTAGTTTTTTTTTTTTTGATTCACTTTTCATTCTCAGTCTCAGTCGTGTTCAGGATCCTTCCCTACCCCCCATCTGAGAATGCTGTTTTCACATAAAGATGCGCTGTAGCTCTGCAGCGTACTTGTGACTGCATTCTCGTACCAATGCTTGCGAACTGAAGTGCCTGCGTGCACTTTTCGTGGCATTACACGTCTATTTTTGAGCATGCCCGTGTCACTCAAACACAGGAACATATGTTGGTGTACAAGAATAAAAAACAAGTGCACTTTTATTCTAGACTATAAGTGAAGAAAAATAAAGCAAGTTACAGTAGGCGGTTGATACGACAGCTTGCGTGGTGCAATGCTAAGAACTGCTGATTTCCGATCCGTGCTATATAAAATCATCACATTCAAATATTAACAATTTCCACACACCCTTCCTACATTCACGACATGTGTACTTGTTGCATTGTACACATCTCTCTGTGCTATGGTTCCTATTACACTGAATGAGCACCTGACATTGTACTTTCTTCCCTATATAAATAACATTCGAGTATAGCGCGTCTCCAAATAAATCACATTTTAGTTATAGCGCTTCTTTATGTTAAAACAGCATTGTCAGATTGATGATGGGGAATCGTGAACGACTGAGAGAATGGAACTGAATAAAAAAAGACTGAAATCAAATGTATGTTTTTATTCTAAAATAGTTAAGTACATGCAATATTATTTGAAAACAAACAGCGTCAGATCGGGTTTGAATACGCTGGCGCTATTACAGAAGCGTCAGCTTATTCAGTGCAGCAGTTTCAGCGCACAGTACATGCAATATTATTTGAAAACGAACAGCGTCAGATCGGGTTTGAATATGCGCCCGATCTGACGCTGTTCGTTTTCAAATAATATTGCATGTACTGCGCTGAAACTGCTGCACTGAATAAGCTGACGCTTTTCTAATAGCGTCAGCGTGTATTCAAACCCGATCTGACGCTGTTCGTTTTCAAATAATATTGCATTAGTGCGATGATGTTTCTACATATATTGTCTCTTTCATTCATCTTGCGGTTTGTAATCAGTGACCGCGTGTTTTTTTCCCCGATCTTGCTAGTTCGCACATGCTGCTGTATGGTGCGGTTTCTTTTGTACTCCAGGACACGCAGAGGACAGAATAGTACAGAGCAGTAAGTTCAGCGCTATATGCAATCAGACAGACAAACAGGCTGAGAAGGCACTAGATATATAAATAAACAGGGAAGGCACTGTATAATAGATATATAAAAAACAGCAAGGGGATAGATATATAGATAGGTAGGAAGGAAAGGCACTATATGATAGGCAGACAGGGAAGCTCCTATATAATAATAAAATTACTGTTATTACTATGTAGATAGACAGGGAGTTCAGCATCGCAGCGTGTATTCAAACCCGATCTGACGCTGTTCATTTTCAAATAATATTGCATGTACTTAACAATTTTAGAATAAAAACATACATTTGATTTCAGTCATCTGAAAACATAACTAAACATAAATGGAAACCAACAATAGCTGTCCATTAATTAATTGATGAACTATGGCCAGTTGACAGTGGTGGAGATTAAGACTGTAAAAGAGAAAGGCAAAAATAATGTCACACTGCTGAAGACCTCAGCCATCTGGCTGCCTACCTACTCCTGGGCAGTGGAGTCTGTGCTAACCATCCAATTTAATGACAGAATCATTTCCATCCATCGTTTCCAATGTTCCTTTATCTAAAATGACTTTTCCATATGCAGGTGAGCAGCCAGGCTGTACAACAGTGGCGCCAAGTCCCATATCCACATACTGAGAAGAGAAACAGAATAAACGAGGGTTAGTATCAGTTTAAATATACTGTGATACTTCTATTTTTGTGCAAATGAGTAACAAAGAGAAATGCAGTATGCACAGCTAACCAGCAGCTCTAGTCAGGGTGTGCTAGACTAAAGCAGTAAGTTATCAGCCTGGATTTCAAAGGTGAGACTGAAGAGGCATCTCTTATAATACCAGGTAGACCATTCCACAGCTTTGGGGCCCTGTAACAAAAAGCTCAAACTCACACTGTTGTTTTATTAATCCTTGGAATCATAAGTATGCTGACATCTAACAATAACATTGTGAGCATTGTGATTTCCTGAAAGGTTTTCTCACTTCTGGGTGACAGTGTAGTATAGCAGGTCCGCAGCTCAGCAATAGGTTACATAAATAATCATACACGTGGCTCCAATTAGGGTGGGTGTCTGGCTAATTGGGGTACTTGGCTGATCCTGGTGCATGTATCCTGCAGAAATGGGCAGCTCGGTCAGGCATTTCAACTGAGCTGTACCCAATTAGAGAAGCAGTATAATGAGGATCCTGTTCAGGAACAAAGAGGTTAATGAAAGGAGAGAGAGAAGCAGGCAGGAAGGTGGAGAGAGCTGGAACAAGCGAATGAACGAAAGAGAGAGAGAGTGGAGAGGCAGGCAGCTGGGAAGAGATCCCCTTGGGAGAGCATGCGGCCGACACTCAGGGGGCTAAAGATGGCCACTGCAGCTAATCGATCAGGATGCTGGAGCAACCCAAATGCTGCTCCTGCATAATTCCAGGGAGGCAGTGAAAGGTAGAGAGACTCAGATGGAGAGCACTGCCAGGCCACAGATGGCAGCATGGACCTGAGCCTTGGTACAGGAGGTTCAGTTGGGGTGCCCTACTTGAAGCTATGGAGCAGTAGGGGCCCAAACCCAGAAACGAAGGATGGATGTGGGTGTCGGATGGGAATCTTCTCTTCCTGCAAGGTCTGTTCAGGATAAAGGGTGAAGATGCCAGAATAAAGGGACACACCAGGGATTGAATTTTAAAGAATTATTTCCTGGAATTTTAGGCTCGCTGTTAAATGATTATTTACTGGACTTGTTTTAACCTGCACAATGCACATGTCCTTATCTGTTCAGCTCATATCAGTTTCAAGACTATAGACAGTGGCTGGTTCAAGTGGCTCCCAAACAAGAATGGAAGCATGGAGCCAACAGTAACTAACAGATAAGCTGAGATTTTTCTCACTTGTGATTTTCTCTCCATTAAGTAAAAGTTTTGTTGACCAGCACAATTCAACATTATCATTCACTGTGAATGAATCCTTAACTTGCAAGAAGAGCAATGAAAGTCGGTAGCTGATCGATCAGTCACTGTGTGTATCTTTAGGGCTTAGTTACAATTACATCTAACATGCCATATCTTATACACGGACTGAACTCAGTCCTCTGGACCCCTTGTAGTTTCAGGCTTTTGTTCCGAACAACTACTGTTTAAATTGGACTATAAGAGTATAATTAAGCAAGCTCTTGTGTCATTGTTTTCTATGTATTGGAGCCAATGTATAGATTAAAATGCTAAATTGATTAAAATTTTATTATCTAGAATGTACCAAGTATTTATGTACAGTATGTTACATTGAGATAATGTAGTGTTTGTTTAACTAGTTTTTTAAGATTTTCATTGTAATCATGATTTTCATTCTGCATTTCCAGTGCTGTGGTTATTGAATCTATTTTTAACTAATGAACATGTTTAGTGTCTAAAGGTGATGTAGTTGTAGTTTTTCAGCATTTATCAGAGTGTGTGCCCTGCTCAATGTTAATTGATATTATTAGGATACAATTAAGGGTACAAACTACACAGGAAAAAATGAGAGTTAAGCATTTAAAACTAAAAGAATTTATAAATGTCTCATAAAAGTATGAATTACATCGCTTTACTTTGCTGAATTCAGAATACGAGAAGAGAAAAAAGACCTGCTAACTAAATGAGGCCAATTACATGTAAAATGACTTACTGATTGTGAAACTACTTGGAACAAAACCTGCAGTCACATGGTGTCCCCAGGACTGAGTTTGACAACCACTGCTGTAAGGATTCATCTGTTTCTGGTATATCTTCCTTGTGCCCTGCAGATCCAGTGAATGACAGCTGTGAAAGTTGCACAGCACTCTTGTGACACAACATCCATTTAGAAGTAACATCCTAGTTTACCATTTGAGCAAAATCATCACTTCCATATGCTTCACTATCACTAGAATTAGAAAGAACCATGCTGTTACTGGCTATTTCTGAATAGCTGTCACTAGTATCACACAATAAAATGGCCTTTTTCTTCCTGCTATGACAGACTGTATTCAGGTGAAAACACTGCTTGATTCTACAGCCACACTATGACACCAGCTGCTGTTCACAGAAGAAGAGTTAACTTAGGAATGGTAAAGGAGTTAAAGATGCAGTAGCTTGATTGGCCATTCTAGTGAAAGTATTACCTTTAAAAAAAAAAGCAAAAAGCAAATATTTTTTCATATATTTTAGTTAATACCAGAGCTCCTGCAGCCCACTGTGCCTCTGGCTAAAGCCCAGGTTTTTCTGTGCATATGTCCAGCCATGCAGATCCAAATTACCACAGAGAGACATATTTTCCCAAGGTAGGAAATGAAAAGTTTGACAGTCTAAACCTCATGGATAAAATTATGAAGGCAGTTCCACAAGGTAAGAGCTAAAAGCTAAATGAGTGCTCTTAAAGAGTAATACAGTAAAGGGATTTTGTGATGGCAAAAAGGGAAATATGGTAAATGAAGTAATAGAAGTCACTCTAAGGTGAAGCGATTTGAAAATCTGTAATTTAGCTTGTGCAAATGATTCTGTTTGAGTATTTCAATAAAAATGTGGCTGTTGTTCACAATATTAGTGATGGGTAATGAACCTGAGGCCATCATGGCCCACTGCCTGTGCAAAGCAACATAAATAAGCCTTATTGTAAATAATTTGAAGAAAGCTCTGAAAAGTTGATTATCAAAGTCAAATACATGGGATAAGTAAGTCTTCTACAGGGAAGATTTAAAGGTATGTGATGACCTCCATCCGATAGCAATAGACAAGCACATCTAGTAAATGGGACTGAGGACAAATGAATCAGTGAAGGAATCCAGAACAAAAAGGGATTTATTGAAATAATATTTAAAAAATGAAAAACAATCTAAAGTACACTCTATATAAAAATGTATTCAATAAATACAGAATAAAAGAAGTGACAAAAAGTGTCCAGTAAAAGCACAATAAATAATGAAATCAATTACATCCATGTCCCATTGTTGTACAAAAAATAAAAATGATATAAATTGTGAGATTTTTGACCTATTTTCAGACCCTCCCCAACAGCGCTGCACATCGAAACGTGGTTGACAAATCTGTCAAGGGTTGCCTTGTTCGTCACGGAGGCAAAGTCAAGTTTGCAGCACCACCAAAGCAACTGCAAGCTCACAGCCTCCCCACGTAACACATCTGATGCCCGATGGCTGATGCAGGGAACATTCTAACCTGGCCACTGACCAGGCCCCTTCACTGCTTGTTTGCTGAGTCCATGTGTATTGAAGTGGTGGCTCCTGTTTGAATAAACACCCTGACTGTTCCTGTTTGATTGGAAGCCTTTGAATTCAGCGTCTTCTCTCAGGTTACTCATGTGTCACAATACAACACCATTTATTTTTGTATTGCCCAAAATCACACAAGAAGTGCCGCAATGGGCTTTAATGGGCCCTGCCTCTTGAAAGCCCCCCAGCCTTGACTCTCTTTGAAGACAAGTAAATACTACTAAAACCCTAGTAGGGAAAAAAATGCAAGAAACCTTGAGAAAGGCAGTTCAAAGAGAGAGCCCTTTCCAAGTAGGTTGGGCATGAAGTGGGTGTCAAAAAGATAGATAGATAGATAGATACTTTATTAATCCCAAGGGGAAATTCACATAATCCAGCAGCAGTATACTAATACAATGAAACAATATTAATTTAAATAGTAATAAAAATGAAAAAAAAAATAAAATAAAAAAAGCAGACAATAACTGAGTAATGTTAGCATTTACTCCCCCGGGTGGAATTGAAGAGTCGCATAGTGTCTGACAAAAGTCTGTCACTGAAGCTACTCCTTTACCTGGAGATGACACTGTTCAGTGGATGCAGTGGATTCTTCATGATTGACAGGAGTTTGCTTAGTGCCCGTCGCTCTGCCACAGATGTTAAACTGTCCAACTTTACTCCTACAATAGAGCCTGCCTTCTTAACAAGTTTGTCCAGGCGTGAGGCGTCTTTCATCTTTATGCTGCCACCCCAGCACACCACCGCGTAAAAAAGGGCACTTGCCACAACCATCTGGTAGAACATCTGCAGCATCTTATTGCAGATGTTGAAGGACACCAACCTTCTCAGAAAGTATAGTCTGCTCTGACCTTTCTTACATAGAGCATCAGTATTGGCAGTCCAGTCCAATTTGTCATCCAGCTGCACTCCCAGATATTTTAAAGGTCTTCACCCTCTGCACACAGTCACCTCTGATGATCACAGGGTCCATGAGGGGCCTGGGCCTCCTAAAATCCACCACCAGCTCCTTGGTTTTGCTGGTGTTAAAATGTAAGTGGTTTGAGTCGCACCATTTAACAAAGTCTTTGATTAACTTTCTGTACTCCTCCTCCTGCCCACTCCTGATGCAGCCCACAATAGCAGTGTCATCAGCGAACTTTTGCACGTGACAGGACTCCAAGTCATATTGGAAGTCTGATGTGTATAGATTGAACAGGACTGGAGAAAGTACAGTCCCCTGCGGCGCCCCTGTATTGCTGAACACAATGTCAGACCTGCAGTTCCCGAGACGCACATATTGAGGTCTGTCTGTAAGATAGTCCACAATCCATGCCACCAGGTGTGAGTCTACTCTATTGATCAGAAGGGGATCAATACACAGAACAAAACACAAGTAACCCTCAATACACTATAATAGTAAAATGAAAATATTACAAGTACAGAGCAGAATTTAATAGTAGATGATATCACATAATATGATTTGGAGTTGTTTGGAGACCTGGAGACCTCAGTCATCAAGCTACCTCCCCCAATTGGCCATTCCACAGCTGAGACAGTGCTGGCCAAGCCAATCCGATGAAAGGAACCCTTTACCCAACGATTTGATAAATGTTATGTACGTATGAAAATGTATATACGGGGTGGTCCAGATCTAATTATGCAGATCCAGATCATCTGGATGACTTTGATTTATGCAGGGACGATTCCAGTTATGCGAAGACGATTCTTCATTTTGTCAGTTCACACACTTCTCGATGGTCCAGGAATTTTCGGGAGATTTTCTATGTAATAAGCTTAATAAGTTATAGCGCAATGAAAATTGCATAATTAGATCTGGACCACTATGTATATACAGTATATATATACAGTAAGCCTGTCCTCTTTTAAAATAAGGTGCTTAGAAAAAAAATAAAATAAAATAAGGTGCTTAGTAATATTCATTCATCTCTATTTCTCACTCCCTCTTATTTCTCGTTTAATATTCAAACAGAGATGACTGTCTCCATGTACAGGGACTGTACTCCATGCACAAGGAGACATGCAGTACAAGGACCTGTTGAAAAATTCCAGTTCCAGAACATTCCAAACACCCATTGACAGCTCACCTCAGGGAAGAACTCATTAACTTTTCAAAACTCCAAGATATAGAGCTGACTGAAACTCTTCACCTTTGTTTTTTCTGCTGTTCCCTTTCTTTCCTTTTCTGACATACAGTACATTTGCATGTTTCAGGTGACAGGAGTACAAAGCTACCTACGAGTCATCACCTGCAATCCTCACTTAATCCTGTGCCCTCTCTGCACATGCACAATTGCTCCATTTACTCAGACACACACTGCCCACTACACACCCTACAACATTGTGAGCTAAGCGTGCCTTCACACAGCACACCTCCTTCCCGACCATATGTTCAAACTTTCCACCATAGCACAACATGCCTAAAATTCATATTATCCATTTGAATTCCGTTGGCTCAAAGAAGGTGTAGGGGTAAATTTCATTTCAAGGCCCACAGAACTATGATAACTGAGACTTTGCAATTCTTCCGGCTCTACGTGCAGCAGAAGCCAGCACTTTCACTAAAGGCAACATGGAGAGAAAACTCAAAACAAATCTCAGCATATGCAAGAAAAACATTTCCCATTCTGAGTTTATCTGCTGTAAGCCTGCTGTTTCACTAAAAGCTTTGAGGAAAAAAAAACACTTTAGCAGTAAAATATTTCTTCACAGGTTACCAGGGAAGAATTGTAAAGGCTGCAGAGACATTTTCCCCTTTTCTCTTTTCTATTCATAGAAGAGAAGATTAGGAACCAGAGTGTAGTGATCCAGCAACACAAAATGCCAAAAGGGGTGGAAGAGCTCCAAAAAGACCCACAAACCACACCAGGACCTTCACTGGCCTGCCTAAAGATAGGGCTAATCGAAAAACGTAGCAGCCAGGCTTTGGCCTGCAGAGGCTCAAAATTGGGTCCGACTTTTAAAGTTCAAAAGTACACAACATGCCTTACAAGAGAGGATGACTGTAAACCTCTGGCTTAGTAAGACAAAAGTTCATACAAAATCTTTGTAAATGAAGAGTTCATTTAAATAAACAAAAGAAGCACACAAATGTTAAAAAGGCAAAAAAGGTTTGTCTAAAAACTCAATCCTAGTCAAACAAGTGTAGGAAAAGTGAAATGATTTAACTTCAGTCAATTAATTAGCAGGTTTGCCTACAGTATGCTGGTAATCAACTAAATAATTCAGTATGGCTCCTACTTTATTTACTTAATTATTCTCTGCTGTAGGAGGTAGTCTTTGGCCAATAGTCTAATGGTATATCAAAGTAACTGAAGCAAACTCTGTTAAGAAAGAGAACAGTACAATTTATCGATAAACGCAAGGACTATAGGCACATGATTACTGCATATGTAGGTTGACATATATGATAGGACACAAGACTGACTAGACAGACAAACATGTAACATAGAAAATGCTGGCTGTTTACTGGTGTGAAAGAAATAAACAAGAGATCCACAGTAAAGGGTTGGGGAATCCACCCTGTATACTCTAAAAGCAAACTTTGAGAACAAAAGAGTAAACACATAAGACTGAGCCAAAATCTTGACTGCTAACAAAATGAAAGTTTGGGTTTATATAGGAAGAAAACAGGAAGGGGTGGAATCTCAAGCAGAAATGAGGTCTGCAGAAGGGTGTGGCAAAGAGGCGGAAGGAGGTGGAGTCTTAATTGGCTTTTCCTTCTGGTGGTCCATGGGAGAGGGAAAAAAGGTGTTAGTGCCATTCATCAACTTCTGGTTCTGTACCTTACTTCCATTTAAGCCCTTAGACTGCCTCCCAAGCTCACGTGTGTGACACTGGTTATTTAAAGTTCTAATATGCTGGGTGTCTCTGGCACTGCCCTCCAGTGGTTCAAGTCCTATCTAACTGATAGTCAAGAGTTTGTTAGTCTTGGCAACAGCAGATCCAGCTCGGCGCCAGTCACACAAGGAGTTCCTCAGGGCTCTGTCCTCAGCCCTCTTCTCTTCTGTATTTATATGCTTCCCCTTGGCCATATTATTCGTAGCTATGGATTGGGCTATCATTTTTATGCAGATGATACTCAACTCTACTTCAATGTTAAAAGTGGAACTTCAGCTTTCTCAGCTCACAACCTGCCTTAGTGAAATTAAAACTTGGATGGAGCAGAACTCTTTAAAATTAAATTGCAGAATTAAACAAAACTGAACTCCTGCAAATTGGGACTAAAATGCAACTTAATAAAATTAGCACTTTACCAGTCCATCTTGGCTGTGATCTCATCAGGCCTGCCTCTACTGCAAAGAATCTTGGTGTCATTTTTGATTCCTCCCTCTATTATTCCGTCCACATAAATCACATTAAGAAACTTTCTTACTTTCACCTCTGTAACATATCCCGTGTTCGCTCCTTCCTCTCCTTTTCTAATGCTGAGAAACTTGTCCATGCTTTTATCACATCCTACATCGATTATTGTAACTCGCTGCTGGCAGGTGCCCCGTCTAATCTTATATCACAGCTCCAGCTTATTCAAAACTCAGCAGCAAGAGTCCTTACTTGTACCAGCAGCAGCGAGCACATCACACCCATCTTGCTCCATCTTCACTGGCTCCCTGTGTCTCACAGAATCGAATATAAAATCCTACTAATAACCTACAAAGCCTTATATAACCTCGCGCCAAACTACATCAGTGACCTCCTCCATCACTATGTTCCTGCCCGCCCACTAAGGTCCTCTGATTCTGGTAATCTTGTTGTGCCCCACACTAATCTACACTCTATGGGTGACAGGGCCTTCAGCTGTATAGCGCCCAGACTCTATAATGACCTACCGAAATTAATCAGATCTGTTCAGGAAGACTTTTAGCTCTACTTGACTTCATTCCCCTTCTCTCAGTTTACCTCTCTGTCAAGATGCTCATGTAACATGTATGTGTGTGATAGACCATCAGTTCTGTTGTCTGTTAGGCTTTTTTTTTTTTTCTCTGAATACACTGTCGTAATCTTCTTTATTTATTTATTAGGTTTGTATAATGCTATATACTGTATCCCCTGCCATTCTTTCTTATATTTTGTAAGTGCATTGAGCATGGGAAAGGAGCTATATAACCAAAATGTATTATTATTATTATTATTATTATTATTATTATTATTATTATTATTATTATTAATATATCTTGGCACAGTCTTATGATACCTAGCCTTTAAAGATAATATTTCAGGTTTTGCGGAGTTGTCACTATTGTTGCTGCTCTGGGTTCAAGTGGAGGGCTCTTCTGGTGTTGGAGTTCACTGTTTCTCTTTGCTGCATGATCCTTTGTCCATGATATTTTGTGCTTTTCTCAATTAGGCTGTTTGTACTGCCATCATAGAGGAAAAGCATTATTCTTCCTGGCATAATAGTTTAGCTGGTGAAGACCCCTTCCTGATGTAATGGCTGCTTCTCATCATTTCAAAATGGGTTCATTGTTTGGCTTAATAGACTAGATCTCAGCTTTCAGGCCCAAAAAGAGAAGAGACATAGTCAGTTCTCAGTTCCCCCAAAAGAAAGTGGCTCATCAGCTTTTTAGTTTCATGGAGAGGTCATTTCAGAGAGAGCTCAGGTGACAATGCAGAGAGTGTCCCTGGAAGTTCCTAAGATAGAGTGCCCGTAGAATTCCTCTGAGAGTTTCCTCAGCATTTCTTTGAGTGAGTGCCCTGCAGCTAGTTTTTCCAAAGAAAGGTAAAAAAAAAATCTCATAATTGGATTAATGTCACTTTCAGTTATAAAATAAGCGCCTTCTCCAACAATAGGTGTGTTATTTTCCCCATCACAGTTGTCACTTGTTGAATTATACCTCTTTGTTCTTGAATGTCTATTTGGTGCCTTCTGGCCTGAAAGGGTCTGCAAAGATCATTTCTTTGATTTAGTTTGTACACTGCAGTTAAAGCTGTAGCCAGTCTATGTAAATATCATATTCTCTATCCAGGGTTATGCACAATAATTTGAAATTTTGTTTCTCAAAGAGGTTGGGTTGTAGTTTTGTGGACTAGAAGCAATTTTCCTAACTTGGTAAAGTTTGGCACATATTCCAGGCTTTGCTGAAAATTTCTTAAGTATTTTCCTATGTTACGTCTATTATTACTAGATCACATTCCTCACTGACTCTTTTAAAATCTACTTTTGCCTATTCGTCAAAGGCAAACACATTCTTATAAAGTGCGTTCTTACAGTGAAGCACATCTTCCTCATAAGGCTTGTTCTTATAGTAAAGCATGTGTTTGAGCTTTAGAGCTATCTGGCATGGTTGCTTGCATTAACTCTCATTTCTTGGTTTTTCATGCAGGGCCGACAAGGCATAGGTTTTCTTTTTGTAAAATGCAGCTTTCTGAGGAGAAAGTGATCTTAACTTAAACCATTCCATGTGCTTTCCATTAACTGGGTGTATCCTATGCAATCTGAGGTTATGTGGCTGTAGAGGGTCCGTGCATTTCAGTGCTCTTTGGCTAATTCCGTTGGAGTTTGCTTTGTTTTGGACCATTCAAAGGATAATTCAACTCATCGCTTTTAGCTCTTCCTGTAATCTTTTGATCTGTTTTTCAAACTGTGACTATTTCATTAATTGTATATAGTAACTTGACTTGCAAGCATAACAGATTATGGTTACTCACATTGTAAGGTTTTTAAACTCTTTTGGGGCTCCCCCCAATGGGACGAAATGCCAAAGAGCGTCTCAAAGTGCGATCGCCGCATCTATGGAAGACAGCCTGTCGGTTGCCAGGGCAACTGCGGGCTCCCACTTCGCCACAAAAAGAAATCCAAAAAGATCATGGTCACGTTATGAGCACCTGCCATCGACGGGTCATGCAAGGATCATTGTAACTGCAGGGAATAGTATTACTTGGCCATTAACCTAGCCACGACTTTGCCTGATTGCTGAGTATGTGTACAGGAGAGCCGTAGATCCCGCTACTATAATTAACCGTGCTGTTCCCGTTTCAAGCTGAATAAAGCTGGTTTTGCTAAAGTACTGAGACTCAGCCTCATGTTTTGGGCTGCAAGACAGGGACTCACACGTCACAACATCTACGTCCGTAGTGACAGATTACAGCTTTGTGTTTAAACTTTTATTCTCTGTGTTTAGAACACTGAAATTGTGCTTATATACACTTGCTTTTACTTTTACACAAATCTTTTTGAAAGGTGAACTGGCAAGCTGCTGCTTTCTTCTACTTTTCTAAGCTTTTCCTCTTGTACTAATATGTGCCTTAATGGCACCAATAAAGCTAGATTGAACGCGTCCATTAAATTCTCAGTTGCTAAGCTAGCATGTTTCTCTTTCTTTTTATTGTTTTCAAAGCCCTTTACAAACAAAACACTTAACAAGGTATTGCTAAAGCTCACTTTCCCTCTTTCACTCATTTTGACACAGGGCTTCTATTCAAATCAGCAATCCGGCATCCTTAAAGCAATAAATCACATGCTATACCCAAGTAAATGCAGTTGCTTATTTTACTCTACACTTTAAGAAGCAGAGGAAAACAGCATAAATGTACATTACATACATACTATGTAGCGGGTGCCATATGTGCTATTGTCCCGTTGGCAGTTTGCTGCTCTTTTGGGTGCAATTCAGGAAAAGTAAATACTGTAAATACACCTTTAAGGGGAAGGTCATAACACGGACAGGACGGTTGGTGCTGAAGACTTTAAAACCGGAAAAGAAGGGGAGAGAGGGAGACAACTTGTGGTGGAGCAAAGGGAAGCGACGAGGTAGCGCCAAGAAATACACCTGCTGGAAAAAGTTTTCTTTTGTTTACTCGCCGACACAAAGGAGAAGCGTCTCTGAAGATGGACTCTTTTTTTTTTTTTTGGTTCTGCTGACAATTCGTTGGACGAGTAGGACTGAACATTTTTGTTATCGGGTCGGCGGCCGACGTAGGCTTTCTCCTTGTCCATAAACAGTAAAGGCAGTAAACCTATTTGGAAAGCTGGTTTCTCCTAAACATGAACATCTTACTCCTAAACCGGGAAAGATGGTTTGGATTGAATTGTTGTGTAATTGTTGGTTTTTTGTCTATATGTAAAATATATATGTGTATATTTTTTCCCCTCTTTTTTATTTGTGATATTGCTTGTAGTTTAATGCTGAGCTGGGACATGTGATGAGGGGTCAAATAATAGGACGAGCATTGGTCACGTTGCCCCGAAAGATTTTCGATATTGAACTGCTTTGCTCTAGCAGTTTTCTAATTGTGCAGCAACCCGGGGTTTAGTTGTTCTCCCGGGGCAGCGGTACAACTAAACCGTAAATAAACATAACAATATTAACAAAAATTACATAATAATAAAAATATGTCACAAATAATAAATCAAGAACAACAAAACAAGGAAAATATACTTAAATCAGCAAATAAACCTTGGCTAAAACATAACACACAGAACAGCCCACTACTCCACATCTGCCTCCATCTCTAGCTCAGCGTCTTCCAGTACAAAGAATATGAAAGATCCTCAGACAACACATGGTCAGGCCTTGACCAGTCAACAAAGTGGATACATCTCCATAGCTGATAACAATATTAAAAATATGGACTGTATATGCATTTGTACAATACAAAGGGTACTCAAAAGTATGTCACTCTAACCTGAGAGGGTTACTCTATTGTGATAATTTTGCCAGTGTCCAAAGTTTAACTAAAATATGTGAATTCAAGTTCAAATTCTATTTGAGGTTGTTTCTTGTTACTGATACTACAGTACTATTACTATTGCCACTCTAATGCCGTCCCTACTATGAAATATGGTCATGGCTATGGGTGTGCTTCTCAATGGCAGGGCAAGGGGACTAATCAGATCTGAAAGAATGCTAAACTCAGTCAAATACAGAGAGGTCAATGAAGGAAAACACAATGACACACTGGGGCAACAGTCCACTTTTCAACACGGTAATGACTTAAAGCATACAGCCGAGACAATGCCGTAGTTGCTTTGGGACAAGTCTCATATCTTTGGGTGGCCCCAAACTTAAAGCCCATAGAAGATCTGTGGAGAGGCCTGAATATGGCATATTACTGACAGTTCCCATCCAATCTAATAAAAATTAAGAGGATCTGCCAGGAATATTGGGTCAAACTGGCCAAATTTCGGTGTACAAAGCTTGTGGAACGTGTACTTGCTACCAAAGGAGCTGTAGGGTCAGAATACTGTTTTCATTTTGTTCTTTGGGTTGTTGGGTGTGCATTGATTGGCAAAAGTGGCAAATGTATCCATTTAAAATTAAAACTACAATAAAATAAAATGTACATAAAGTGAAGGAGGCTCAATACTTTCTAAATCCTCTGTATATTATTCAGTCATACAGCATAGAGCTGAGAAAATCTGCTTTTACTTTAACCCCACATTTTTACAGAGACCTGCAGACCATGCTGACATTTTGTAGCTGGTACCAGTAAACCAGTATGCAGTATTCATCATGTCCAAGTGCACCCAGAATGGCTGCAGGTATGATGTGTCTATTTATTTGCTACTCTGTAATATCCCAAAGTTTAAACCTTACTTCCTATTTTGTATGAACATTCTATAGACAAAACACTATTTCTCTTACCTTCCTTTCTTTTTAGCATGGAAATAACCTTTACCATTTTTTCTATATGAAGCATATGCAGTTGTGGCTGTTATTGAAGGATTTATGTAAATAATGCATAAATGCTTCGACACTCATTGCATGTGGGAGGTTGTGGGTGGGCAGTTGTATGCTTTGTTGTTGCATGACCTGCTTTTTCAAGATTCCCATGGGCTTCAGCTATTTGTATTATTTTTATTTCAATATATCAATGTTTATTTAATTAATAAATAACAAAACAAGTATTTTTCACACAAACACTTTTGGAAGACAAACCATATCTACATATGGAAAAACAAAGCTGAAGAATCAAAGTAGTCATCTGTTCATGCAGAAACTATTTACCATTTATCATGTTTTAGGTCTCACTAAACCTGCAAATGATGAAGGATCTTATATTATTAAGGTTAGCCTGAATAAGTTAGACATGTACAATGGGAATAACACAATATGATGTTACATAAGTGATCCTCTAGATTGAACTTGTGAAGGACTACTTCCTACAGTGATCTTCCAAACTAACCAGGCTTGGATATAAAGAGGGTTCATAAATGAAGGGCCGATTACTTTTGTTTACCATTGACAATGAGTTGACCCACCTTCTGGTTTAAGCCCCCACAGTGAATTCCTTTTTGACTTCACAGAGTTCTATCAGAGTGTTCTAACAGGGTCAAACATTTCTTATGTTAAAATCATCAAAAGTAGTTCATTCTCTTGTTCTCTTACAAATAAATACCACTGAATCCTTTCCTCAATGTTTTTTAGTCTTCTCATTCTACTGCTGGTTTAATAAATGCTATCATGCAGAGAAAATATACTTTCTGTTTCAGAAAACTGTGCTTCGTGTACTTAAACCTGATGAATTCTCTGTCTCTCTTGCTTCCTCTGCATGTTATGCACCTTCTCTATTCCTGTAATGACACATCTGCCTCTGCCTCTTTATATTACATCTAAAGTTTTCCAAGTCACATACATAATTCCTTTTACATCAAAAGTTAAATCCATCCATTCATTTCAGGGTTGTGTGTGCCAGAGATTAAATTCATTCAAGTCCTAGTCATTAGTTCCTCTTCATTAGAAGCTAATTGCATTCCTTCCATTTACAAGCCTACTTAATCCATCACAGGTTTGCGATTTTTGAGAGAATGCGATCCTACATCCATATTCATCCATCCTAGACCTCTATTGACCTAACATTAAAACCTTTGGGAATTGTGAAGAAAGTAGATTATATAGAGAAAAACATGGAGCACATAAATCCTACACAGACAGCGTTATGCCAGGAATTTTAACCCAGGTTACCAGAGATAGGAGGCAGTTAGATGGTCACCATCTACTGACCCCATGTTCAAGAGCAAATGTGGCTTGTGGTGCGCAGCGAGCACATCCAATACTAATTCTTACCTTGCCAAGACAAACTTTGCTTCACTCTAACTGTAACACATGAATCTTAGAAGTCCATTTTCTTGTTTAACAATATTCTACATATAAAAAAAAAGGTGGGCGATTTTTGTGATTTCCTCAGCAGCTCATTAATTCAATCCTGCAAAGCACCCCTTTACCTCCACAGGACATTGCATTTCATGTGAAATTTACCAGGTTAATGTGGCCACGGCAGTAAAATTTATTGACAAACATGGATACACCAGCATTTGCAATAAAGCATAAGACAAATATTTAAACTTAAATAAAGAGCTATGTCATGTCATGTCATGTCGTTCTTTATGTAGCTTCAATAACAAACACTACTATATTAAATGGTGTGGAGTGTAGCTCACCACAGCAGAGTTGTAATAAAATTACTCAAGTTGTAAAATAAATTTAACAAATTCAACACTGCATATCTGAAATAGTAGAAATATACATTTTAAAATCCTAACCAATGTAGAAAGCATTTTAAGACGGAGAAGCTTCTATCTGTGGCACCTCTGCAAGAGAACCACCTCTTTCAACCTTCAAACATATGCAGTTTTTAATATCTGGAAAAAATTTGGAATTAACTTGCTTAGAGATCTTTATATAGACAACGTCTTTGCATCCTATGAACAATTACATTCCAAATTTAACATTCCAGCTACAAATTTCTTTCACTATCTTCAAATCAGGAACTTTGTTAAACAGAACCTTCCAGATTTTCCTCATCTTGCACCCTCATCCACGCTGGAAAAATTATTGCTCAATTTCAAGGAGTTAGACTCCATCTCTACAATATTTAAAATCCTTTTACAATCCCTTCCTTTCAAAGATCCAAGAGGACACTGGGAAAATGACCTCTCAATTAATATATCAGAAAAGGAGTGGAAAGTAGCAATGCAGAGAATTCACTTGAGCTCCATATGCGCAAAGCATACAATTATACAATTCAAAATTATATATCGAGCACATCTGTCTCGACTAAAACTCTCCAAAATGTTTCCAGGACATGATCCAACCTGCGAACGTTGCAACCAAGCCCCAGCCTCACTAGGTCACATGTTCTGGGCCTGCTCCAAATTAACATTATTCTGGACAAAAATTTTTAATTACCTCTCAGACAGTCTTGGACTCACAATCCCTCCTAACCCATTAACAGCTGTGTTTGGGGTTCTTCCAGAGGGTCTTAAAGTGGAGAAGGACAAACAAATTGTGATTGCATTCACTACACTTTTGGCACGCAGACTTATTCTGATAAACTGGAAGAACCCAAACTCTCCTCTTTAAGTCAGTGGGAAACTGATGTGTTATATTATTTAAAATTGGAAAAAATCAAATACTCAGTTAGAGGATCTGTGCAGACTTTTTCAAAACATGGCAGGATCTAATCAGTAATATTTTGAAATGATTTTATAAAGCACAGAGAATTTGTTGATTTAGGTATTTTTAAAAGCCTTAAATTTTACACCGTTTGGCTTGCTCTCTCTCTCAAGGGTGGGGATCGATCTGTTCTTAGCATAATTCTTTTTTTGTAAAAACTTGATTGCTATGTATTGATTGTAATAAAATTAATAAATAAAAAAATAAATAAATAAATAAAAAAAATAAATAAAATCCTTCTATGGGTAGAGGAGAAGTCTAGGATTGACTCCAGCATT
Organism: Polypterus senegalus; assembly: GCF_016835505.1. Classification (NCBI taxonomy): domain Eukaryota; kingdom Metazoa; phylum Chordata; class Cladistia; order Polypteriformes; family Polypteridae; genus Polypterus; species Polypterus senegalus. The sequence continues at coordinate 205,981,886 of NC_053157.1, forward strand.
GCACCATGTGTGTCAGATCTTTCAGTGGGTAAACAAAATGGATAGACAGATTAATAAAATCCTGGGGGCTTTTACAATGTGCTCAATTAAATGTTTGAGTACTTATGAATGAGATTTTAATTTTGATTTTTTAATAAATTTACTAACATTTCTGAAAACATGTTTTCACTTTGTTAATAGAGGTTATTGAGTATAGAATGACTGGCAAAAATGGCAAGATTATCCATTTATAATTAAATCTACAACACAATAAAGTGTGCAGAAAATGAAGGAGTCTGAATGCTCTCTGAATCCACTGTATAATACACTAACAATGGTCAAGCAAAGACTCATCAAGTTATCTATACTAATAAAAGGCAAAGCCCTCACTGACTGACTCACTGACTCACTGACTCACTGACTCATCAATAATTCTCCAACTTCCCGTGTAGGTAGAAGGCTGAAATTTGGCACGCTTATTCCTTACAGCTTTCATTTCGAAATTCTACACGTAATGGTCATAACGGTCGACAATGTCCGCCATGTTGAACTTTCTTATTTATGGCCCCATCTTCACGAAATTTGGTAGACGGCTTCCCTGCGCTAACCGAAACCAATGTGCTTACTTATTTCGATGGTATGACGCCACTGTCGGCCGCCATATTGAACTTTCCAACGTCACCAATTTTCAAACTTCCCGTGTAGGTAGAAGGCTGACCCCATCTTCACGAAATTTGGTAGGTGGCTTCCCTGCGCTAACCAAAACTGATGTACGTACTTATTTCGGTGGTATGACGCCACTGTCGGCCACCATATTGAATTTACCAAACGTCACTAATTCTCCAACTTCCCGTGTAGGTAGAAGGCTGAAATTTGGTACTTATTTCGGTGGTATGATGCCACTGTCGGCCGCCATATTGAACTTTTAATGGAAACCGATGTCCGTACTTATTTTGGTGCTATGACGCCACTGTCAGCCGCCATATTGAATTTTCCAACATCACTAATTCTGCAACTTCCCGTATAGGTAGAAGGCTGAAATTTGGCAGGCTCATTCCTTACAGCTTACTTACAAAAGTTAAGCAGGTTTCATTTCGAAGTTCTACGCTTAATGGTCATAACGGTCAACAACGTCCGCCATGTTGAACTTTCTTATTTATGGCCCCATCTTCTCGAAATTTGGTAGGTGGCTTCCCTGCACTAACTGAAACCAATGTACATACTTATTTCGGTGGTATGATGCCACTGTCTGCCGCCATATTGAACTTTTCAACAGTCTTTGTTACTTATGGGCCCATCTTCAAGAAATTTGGTACACGGGTTCCCAACGCTAACTGAATCCTACTTACGCACATATATACGTCCATAGCCTGCAGCTTGGTCACCGTGTGAGGCGGCGTTGGGTCCCCCATCCCAACGCCTCCCACGTTGTTGGCTGCCTGCCTATATAAGGCCGTCCGTCACTCCAGTCTCTACATTCCCTTCCTTGCTTCCCTACTGATAACTACAGCCTTTTTGTTTAATCCACGGCTTCTCCGCTGTTTTATTGTTTGTTTATTACAATTATAGTTATTGTATAGGTATTTTACACTTACTTTACATTGCTCAGGTACCCATTTCCTTTATCATTCCAACCCCCATTACCATGTCTATCGAGATGATCACTATCGATCAAAGAACTATCACTTACCGAGTGGTTTCCATGCCCGGAGATACACCTACCTTTTCCATTCTCTTTGTTACATATTGCACGGCCATATCGGGCTCACTCTTGATATCCGGAGGAACATTGTCTCTTATGTATTGAATGACTGGGACAGGTTCAAGGTGTGGACTGATGACGGTACAGGAGATAATTATACTACACAGGAGCACTATAAGAGTGAAATGCTTAAGCTCTTCACCTATGGTTCTGCATGTGAGTTGATAGCTGCCGCTGAATTGTTCGGTTGTCACTTTCAAGTGTACCGAAATGGCCAAATATTTTACACCTTTCGACAACCGCCAATGCCTCTTAAACATCTTAGATTCACAGGTGACAATTTCAGTAGTGGACACTTTGATGTTTATGAATGTTTAAACTCTCAAAAGCTGGATGTGATTTTATCGTTGAAACCGGTTGCGTGCTTACAACGCTTGACAGATGCCGAATGTCACTTCAATACAACAAATCCTGCAAATACTGTCATAATTGAAACAAACCATGAAACTCAAACCGATTATGACAGCAGCAATCCAAGCTGTGAGATTTGAGACAAGATTACTGTTCACATGGCCAACTGTAAGTTGCATGCTCAAGAGTAAGCTCAGCGCACAGCTTGGTCATATTACAACCGAAGGGCCGAACTGACAACATGGTATACAAAGAGAGGGAGAATTTTAATGCAGTACTTTGCCGCTGCGAAGCGCGGGTATTTTGCTAGTTTTACTATAAAATCAATGAATTAATCCAAAATTCAGGTCTTTATGTTTCTTATGAAACATATTGACACCTTACATCATGTTTTTGGTAGAATATTACATTTTCTAGATCCCACAAACACTGACAGCATTAAAAGTGCTAAATTAATGAGAAACGTTTTATAGGAATCTGCTGGATATTCATATGGTTTGCAGCGTCTCCTTTCAGAAGTTGTTGTGAATCTTATTATTTTTATGTTTTGTATGTGTTCCATACATTATTTTGAAAACTAAGTTTTGGTATTGTTCATTTATTTTTAGCATTCTTATTCTGCTCCCAGCTTTTAAGTTCATTTTGCAGGGCGTGCTGCCATTTTGTGATATTTTCGGATGGCGGCCATATTGTGTTTAGGTTGTTAGGCTGGTTGTGATCATATAACAGCTACAGCTTTGACTGTATCCTAGTTTTTGGGCTTCCCAAAACAATTTTTGATGCATGTGCTTGTGTTTTCTATGGTTGGTGGTTAATTTTACTTACTAAAAACTGCTGTAATTTTTAGACTTTGGATCCCTCTTGACACGAAAACAAGTTTGGTCACTGTTTTTTGCTAGTTATTCCATTTTCACCACTTTTTGTCAATACCTTTTCCTTTGAAAGTCCCATTTTGATCTCCTGATATCCTTCTCACTATTGAGGTGCAGGCTCAGTCTGTTCCTAACAGCACTGAGTTTATAGCAGTTTGAATTTCCGAGTGTGTCAGGAGTGTGCTGCACAGTTTGGATCCAAGTCTGGCATTTGAACTTTAGCTTAAAATCGTTAATTTGTGCCTCACCTTCTTCACAATCAGATGTTTATAAAGACGTATAGCACCTTAAAATGTTATTTCTTTATCTTCCAAGATTTTAGTTTGATCTGTTTTTTTAATCTCTTACTATTGAACTCCAAACTTACTTTTTACAGTATGAATTTTCATGTAAAAATCTTGTTGGTCTTTTCTCTGTGTTCGTAGTAATGACGGTGTGACTCGTAGTCATAGTATTAGTCATAGTACTAGTAGTAGTATTGCCACCTGTACAGAGTATAGTGAAGTTCTTGTATGTGAATAAATGAGTTGTTCTGCTTCCCTTCTAGCTAATACGTCAAATCCTGCTTGTAATGATAACATTTTCTTTTTTAAGTGCATCATTTGGCAAACTTGCATATTCTTCATTGACAAGTAATCTTTGGGATCAACTCTGATACCATTTCTGATCTTTAGTTTATTTGTATGTGAAACATATGAGATGATTTATCCCTTTAGTAATGGCTTGAATGTTTCCCAAAGTGTTCCTGCAGTCTCCTCTGGAGGCATATTTATCTCTAAAGATAAACCATTTTGCATGGAGTCACTGCAGGTGAGTTGTACTAATGGTTTGAGCTCTAGAACAAGATGAGCATGGTTCTAGCTAACTGTAGTATTATATATACAAGATTCAAGATGGGGTAGTAAGCTGCTACCATTTTAAAATGAAATTCAACTGATGTGAAAGTATGATATGTAGCACTTCTTCAAAAGTGTTTTTGTTTTGTTTTTTTCAATTTATGAAGATCACACTCACTATGATAAACTGTCTTAACTCAGTACTTTGGCTTTAACTCCAGTAGATTCAACTTCTAAACTCTTAACTGTGCCCTTTTCAGCATTGTAGTACATTACAGCACCCGAAGCATTTACAGGCCTTTTCACATGTAACAAAGGTAATTCCCAGATTTTACCATGCCACAAAATGAGCTGTATGTGGTCATTAACAGAAATCAGGATGAGATGACATCCTCAAATGTAATCCAGCTCACAGTCACGGGAGCCTATCCTTGTAACACTGGGTGCAAGGCACTAAGCAGCTCTGGACAGGCCACCAGTTCATTTCAGGGACCCCTCGTACACACCATCACTCACTCACTCAATTAATCTAACCTGCATGTCTCTGAGGATGTGACTTCCGGGCATTGTGCAGGCAATGGCCTTTTACAGAGGCTCATAGTTCTCCTTCTCTTTCTTTTCATAATTTGTAGTTAATAGGTTTTGATAAGCTTTTTCAAAGTCAAGATTAGATGTGATCAGGCATCTGGCTTATCATTGGAATTGTAAAAATTGATTTAAATTGAAGATATGCTGCTGCTATTGCAAGCATGAGTGTTGGCTCATCTTATCTACTCTTTGAACAAGCTGCAAAACTGGGAGATATCACTGGCAGAGTGAAGAGGATCCAGAGGCTACCTTACATCTGCAGCTTCTGAAAATGCAGACAACAGACTGTGGGAAACTAAAGTGGGGTATATTAAATATTACCATAATTGACTGGTAGCACTACAGTCACAAAGGAGCTATGTTACCCTATCATAAAATGCCAGAGCTAGAACAAAAGTAAGGTGGAAAAGTCTCAGAACTGACCTATCTCCATATAAGAAGGAATATTCAATCACTTTGGAATAAGTTGGGATGAACTGCCACATCTCATGACAAGTCACAGCACATTCAGGAACCATGGCATTTTGCCGAATGAGGAGGACCATCCTAGACTTCTAATTTCAGATGCAATTTGTGAAAGGATGCCCAGATGTGTTGTATGTGTTTTTATGTGGTGTTGTTGTTTGTTACAGTGTTTCTATTTTTCTTAATATTCTTTAAAGTCTTACTTTATTTGAACCCAAGGGGAAATTATCTGTCTGTCTGTTTGTCTGTCTTTCTGTCTCTGTCTATCTATCTAATATTCTAAAACCTTCTCTCTTCCAGTCTCTGCAGATCCCAAGAGTAATGCTCACTCCAGTGCCGACAACACTTCTTTTGTCCTTCCAACTGGACCTTTGCCCTTCCTGCCAATCATATTTATAAACTGGGAATGTACCATTCTTGGACTTGCATCTGAAAAGATAACACCTCATACATTTATTAAAGAATTGTTTTTTTTATTTGATACACATTATAAGGTTTCATGATTATGCCCACAAAACGTTTTCTGTATTTTGTTTTATCTTTTACACTATATGGGAGCAAAAACCATACAGACATGGAAAGAACATGCAGTCTCCACACAGACAATGACTAGGCACTATTTTAAGGATACTGAATCCTTGCGGCAGTAGGACTGTACAACCGTGCCACCCACATGTCAGTGTGACCTTGCAATTTACAGAGTCCAAACTTTTAACAAATGCCTGTAAGCAAAAGTTCTAGACCTCTGACTTCACTGTATATATTTTTTTAATAAAAACAGGCTAGCCAGCAGCAATGTTTGAGTGCTGTATTTGTTCATTTCTTAATATTTTTTCTTCCTTTTACACCATGTATTCAAATCACAAAGGCATATTTGAGGTAAGAATGTTTCTCAGTTCTATGGTTAGAGAGTGAAAAATAGCAAAGCCAAACATGAAGCAGTAAGGATTAAATGACAAAGTGTTACTGAATCTGTATTGCTACTGAAAGTAGCCTGAAGCTCAATTTTCACCCAACTAGTGGTGTACGTCCTGTAGTTGTCTGCTGCTTTACTACTCAATTTGCACCTGACTAGTGGTGTATTTCTCATATTTGTCTGCTGCTTTCAAGCTGCCTGGGCACATTACTTACTTCTGGAAACAGCAGCTTAAAAGCAGAGAGCAATTATGACTACAATCAGTGACTGCTCACCACAATGGTCTCTACATTTGTTTGGGGGTCAGATTAAATTACTTATTTTAAAGACCAGCTAATTTCTTTAAACATCCATCCATCCATTATCCAACTCACTATATCCTAACTACAGGGTCACAGAGGTCTGCTGGAGCCAATCCCAGCCAGCACAGTGCTCAAGGCAGGAAACAAACCCTGGGCAGGGCGTCAACCCACACCACACCAAGCACACACTAGAGACAATTTAGGATTGCCAATGCACCTAACCTGCATGTCTTTGGACTGTGGGAGGAAACCGGAGTACCCGACTGAAACTCACGCAGACACGGGGAGAACATGCAAACTCCACGTGGGGAGGACCCGGGAAGCGAACCCGGGTCTCCTAACTGTGAGGCAGCAGTGCTACCCACTGTGCCACCATGCCGCCCCCTTTCGTTAAACAACTAACCTAAAATTTACAAAAACATTTTTATTATAATCAAGTCAACTGATGGCTTGTGTGTTGTTGGCCCAAGTGTTTTATAATGGGTGTGCACTTTTCCAGAAAATCTCTTTTTTTTTCAATCATAAGCACACCTATGAAATTCCCAAAATGGTCAGTGTATTAAGACTTGACTGAACTGCTGGGCTGAGTTTCCTGGAGTATCTGTTTTCTTCACACATACCTCTGCCCCAGCAAATTCCTCGTATATTCTTCTGATAGCCAACATGGCTGCAATAGCCTTTTAAAAATCTCAGAAATTTTGCTTTTTGTGTAGATTTAAATTCAGCATTATTACACAAGTCAGAAAATAAAACTATAAAAAAAAAAACTTATGTGTGAGCAAAGTCAAGTTCTAAAGTTTTAGCAGAACCTAAATAAAGAAAACCAATCAGCCTCACACTGACCCACAGCCTGCCACCAGTGTCATGAATCTTATCTTCGGCTATTTTAGTAATTAGCAGGTTTATATTTCCAACAGCATGGGTTATGAATCTCATAAACTCACTTGCCTCTTGGGTTTCCCACATTCTGTTCAGAACTGCCCAAGATTTAACACATTTATGCAGTGCTTGGAAGAAATATAGGACAATGGGGTTGTATTTGCATTTTCTTTGCAGCATTATTTAATTAAAGTTTTAAAAGTATTAAATCACCCCATCACAAAAACAAAACATAAATAAATAAATAAAAGGGAAAGCCAGTCTAACAATTTTCTAGAGCCTGCGGAAGGTGAAGTGCGTTGTGTGGTTGTCATGGTGATTTTTGAGGCCCCTGATGCCTTGCCTCCCCCGCACCCTTTAATCTTTCCCTTTCATCTGCTGAAACTTTATCAGGCTTGGTAAACAGGGTCTAAATGATCTTCACATTTTCAGGTTTTTATAACCAACTGGGTCTCCATAAAGGTAAAGGGCTTAAGCTGTAACATCCAGAAATGATTAAAGGCATCTTGAAGTTAAAAAAATGAAAGCATAAATTAAAAAGGAATTGAAAAGGGTAACCTTTGAATCAGATTTATACTTTTCATTAAATAATCTGAAATAAAAAAAAAATAGTTATATGTTCCTGATCAAGCTTTGAATAAGCTATAACAACACCTATTGCTTTTTAATTTTGAATGACTGATGAGTTTTTGCAGGATCCTATAATAAAGAGTTTCCCATTCTTGTTTACAAGATGAGCTTGATTCAGTTTACAAGATAAAATATGACAGGCGTATATTACATTTGAAACATATGAAAATCGATTTCATTTTCAAACCTGCATAATGTAATTTAGGATTGCAGCGGCTGGAGCTAACCAGGGATGAAATCCTAAGCTATAATAGGATAATTCACACATTCACTCATACCGGGCCAATTTCAATATTTCAACTAACTCAACATGCACATCTTCATTACGAGGAAGGAAAAAACAAACAAAAAGCATAAAAACGGATAGCAGCATGGTAGGACTGCAGTCAGTGTTGCTGTTTCACAACACCAAATTCAAAATTCCAATATTATCTGCAATTTACACACTGATTTAGTACTCAAATGCTTTTCCACCAAGTGCTTTGGTTTCCTTCTACCTCCCTTTTGTTTGCCAATCTGCTGTAACTAGATAGATAGATAGATAGATAGATAGATAGATAGATAGATAGATAGATAGATAGATAGATAGATAGATAGATAGATAGATAGTGTCAGGGATGCCAGGGGCAACGACTCGGCCGGGACGCCGTGAGGGACCGGAAGAGGGTCAAAGCCCACCCTGGATCACGTGGGGGCCGCTTTCCTGGTTGTTCTGGGGCCCTGTAGGGGCTCATGGTCACCGCCAGGAGGCGCCCCAATGCCTTGGTGACCTGGGGAAGACTTTGGGAGACACCCGGAGAGCTGCCGGGAGGACAGCCGGCACTTCCGCCACACTGGGGCGTGGCCAAGCGAGGAATGCCGGGAACACCTGGTGCTCATCCAGGGACTGTATAAAAGGGGCCGTCTCCATTCATTCAGAGCTGGAGTCGGGAGGACGAAGCACAGAGGAGGTGTGGAGGCGGCCCGAAGAGAGGCATTGTGGCCAGGACTGAGTGTGTTGGGGTGTATTGTGCACTGAACTGGGTCTGTGTGACCAATTTAATAATTGTAAATATTGTAAATAAACGTGTGGTGGTTGAGAAACAACATGTCCACCTGTCTGTCCACATCTGGCGCAGTCGGCAGGATGCACCGCCTGTTCCAAGGCGGGAACCAGTAGTAAGAAATCTTGTTGTGGACGGCCCGGCGCAGCAGGGAACTCAACCCACGTAGGCCCCAAGTCGGCTGCAGTCTCGCACCGCACTGTAGGGACGCAGACGGGAAAGAGGCGCTTTGTTTTTCATAAGGAGTCTCAAACCGTCATGGCGTCCCAGAGTGAAAGGAGGAATAAGAGGATGGGTGCCGATTCCTCCGGTATGTTGGGACGCGGTGCTGGGTGCACACGTCCGGGTGCTGGCCGCCCTCTGCAGGAGCAGAGGGAATCCCTGAGGCCGGCGGAGAGAGCGCAGGCGGTGCCGGCGGTTCCACCATCAAGAGGGACACGGAAGCTGCGGAGAGGGTGCCGAACAGGCAAGTGCCGGGGTGCCGATTGGAGGGGGGAACGCTGCCAGTGTGTGGCACAGGAAGGGTGCCTTGGCAGCAGTTCTGCCCCTGTGTTGTTCTCTATTACAGGGATGGACCCTGGGCGAGCAGTAGGACCCCCTTCATTGGGGACCTCCCTCAGATGTCGGACCATCTGCTGAAGGATCTCTCTGCTGGTGTGTGGGTGCCACCACGGCTGGAGGAGGCTGCAAGGGAGCAAGTAACTCCGACCAAAGGGACAAGGAGGCCTCGGAGGGGGTGCCGAACGAGGGGGCCCCGGGGTGCCGGTAAGAGGGGGGAGTGCAACCTGTGCGAGGCGCAGGGGAGCACCAAGTGGTGGTGCTCAGGCCGCGTCTCCGCCCCTGTCCCTGCTTGGAGAGCGGGACCAGACCCCGGCTGTCCTAGAGTAGGACCCGCTTCGGGGCTGTGCTTCCCTCGCGGGATGGGTCGCTCTTTCCCCCGAGTGGTCTTCGCTGGCTGTGGGGCACTGTCAGGGATGCCAGGGGCAACGACCCGGCCAGGACGCCATGAGGGACCGGAAGAGGGTCAAAGCCCACCCTGGATCACGTGGGGGCCACCTTCCTGGTTGTTCTGGGGGCCATGGGTTGAGGGCATGGAAGCCCTACCCTGTAGGGGCTCATGGTCACCGCCAGGAGGCGCCCCAATGCCTTGGGGACCTGTTGCCCCAGCACTTCCACCACACCAGGAAGTGCTGGGGGGAAGACTTTGGGAGACACCCGGAGAGCTGCCGAGAGGACAGCACTATCTTGCTCAGATATACCTCTGATAACCCTTTTAGGTGGAAGCATTCAACATGAATTAAGATAAAATTTTTAGTGTGTTGTGACCTTTTTTTTACTGTTTTTATTCTTGTTCTTATGTCCGCAGCGGATTTGTTCTTTCATATGAATGAATTTATATGATTATGATTTTTTTGCCCACTCGGAATTTTTTCTGCTGTTTGTTAGTGAAAATCTAATGAACATCTTTGTTGGCTCTTACAAATTTTTGTTTTGTGATATGTTGTGTTTTTTTGCCCATTTTGCATTTACTGTATTTTAGCTAGTTGTAAATCTTATTAAGATCTCTGCTGGCTTTTGCAAGTTCTTGTTTGTTCATTTGCCATCATTGTTTTATTTCTTTTGTTTGCTAGTCGAGAATCTTTGTTGGCTCTGAAAACTTTATGATATGTTAAAGTTTACTTTTTCTACTTTAATGTTTACTTATTCTTGCCTACATGCTTTTTTTTACTGTTTGGTAGTCAAAAATGTAACGAAGGTCTTCATTAGCTTCTAAAAATTTATGATGTGCTAATAAGTAAAAATGGCTTAAAAAAACAATTCATTAAAGTTCCAGAATAAGGTTATATTAGAAAATTGGGAATGTTGAATTTCATTGAAACATATTCATTTAAATTCATATTATTACTTGACATTGATTTGAATTGCACCCCTTTCTTTTCCTTGTTCCACCTTTTTTATTTTTGTAATATATATTAAGTCCTAAACTATTAAATTGTCAAAATGCTTCAGTGTCCAGACAAGGGAGTCCACAGTAAATGGAAGATTATAAAAGGAGACTCTGAGAAAAAAAAGGCTGAGATTGATTGGTCTAACCAGTTGAATTGCTGAATTTTATTTTGTTTCATAATTTATTTTAGGCATCTGTTATTGAAAATATGTAAATTAGTAAACATAGAAAGAAATACAATAATCATAAATTGCATATTTTATTTCAAATAATGGTACAGTAATCCCTCCTCGATCACGGGGGTTGCGTTCCAGAACCCCCCGTGATAGGTGAAAATCCGCAAAATTTGTGCTCAAACTGGAAAAACAAAAGAAATGTAACCAGTTGTATCTCTAATGTTGGAAATTGCCTTGGATAAATTAATAATAATTATTAAGTTTCCCTGGTATTCTGGTTGGAAACATCCTTCTGGGTGAGCCCTTGTTTGGACACACGCAGAGCCTTAGAGAGTTGTAGCTCCAACAGGTAGCCCTATTAGGGTCTTTGAGTGCCTTTGGGAAAAGCTACTGAGAGGGGTTCCACCTAACCACTTTTATACAGGAAATACTTAAGAGTTCATCTAGAAATGAACCCCTCCTCGGCCAGGTGAGCTGTAGTCCAGAGTGGATGAGGACAACACTCCTCTGGACAGAAGGAGAAGGAAAATTGAAAGAGTACATTTTCAGTGGCTTTTGAGTATCTTTATGGTGTGTTTTATGTGTAAAAAGTAGTTGTGTCTGGGGTACGTGATGTCCCCTACAGGCCACACCATTTTAATATAATATGCAAATTGCTTATACTGTATGTACCTCTCAGTTCTTTTCAGAGTTTGTTTCCTGTAGGTTAGCATTATCAATAACATATTTTTAACTAACGTTCCATTTGCCTGCTTGTAATCGTTTTCATTTTGCTGTACTAGACTGCATTTTCCAAGTGTTTGTCTGGTTCTGAAAATTGTTTTTGCTGCCTCTTTATTATCTTCTCTCCTTCTAATTTATATAGATTTTGACCTGGAAAATTAGGAGGTTCATTTTCCCCAAATGCTTAAATCCAGCAATTTACGTACATGCCTTAAACCAGGGTTCTCCAACTCCAGTCCAGGAGAGCTACTGTGGCTGCAAGTTTTCATTCTAACTCTTTTCTTAATTAGTGACCAGTTTTTGCTGCTAATTAACTTTTAATTTAATTAAATTTTAATTGACTTTTATTGAGACTCTGACCTCTGAATTGATTCTTTTTCCTTAAAACGACACCTAAACATAAATTTGATATGAAGTGAGCCAACAGATGACCAACTAAGTTGGGGCCTCAAACTCCAACCAACTTCACTTCATTCAGTTTCTTAATTTAAAGCCAGTTCTCATTGCTAATTAAACCCGTTATTTAATTCCACGGTGCTCCTTCTGCCATGGCAGACATTTCCAAAACTGCTGATTTTCTTTTTTTAAGAGCACTATCAAAATGTTTTGTGGACCTGACCAGATCAACATTACTGAGGCCTTCACCTTTCTTTATTTTCAGTTATTGCATGTTTATGTGTTGGTACATTTTGTGTCCTAATATTGTTTGGTTGCTAATTAAGGAAAAAGAAATAATTAAAGGGCCTGAGTCTTAAGATGTGCTTCAATTGAAATTAAGGCAAAGAGTTAATTAGCAGCAAAATCTGGTCACTAATTAAGAAAAGGTTAGAATGAAAACCTGCAGCCACAGTATCTCACCAGGACTGCAGTTGAAACCCTCGCCTTAAACCAGGGGTGGGCAAAGTCATTCCTGGAAGGCTGCAGTGGCTGCAGGTTTTTGTTCCAACCCAGTTGCTTAATTTAAAAAAAATCCTTGTCAATTATTTAATTTCAGGGCTCATTAGTGCTTTAACTCTGCTACGTCAGGTCATTCTCATATCCTAGATATTTTTTCCTTTCTAAGGATATCATCCAAATGATTTGAAGTCTAAAACAGATGAGTAATTCTCAGTCATTCACTTTTTTCTCTTCATTTTCTTTCCAAGTATTTAATTAAACCAAATAGTGCACAATAAACACACGCAGATGTAAATGGAAACAAGCTTAATGGAGAAATGCTGAATTTCTTTTGTCATTTGCATCTGATTGCTAAGAAGGGGTGATTAAAAACCAAGACTACAGCTGTTTAAGACTAAAATAAGCAATAAGGGTTCAAAATCTAAACGAGTGAGACAACTAAAATGAAGCAGAAGTGTTTCTAGAGCAATAAGGGCTTCTTATGAAGCAACTGGGTTGGAACAAAAACCTGCAGCCACTGCGGCCCTCCAGGAATGACTTTGCCTACCCCTGCCTTAAACCCTTCAAGGGGGCTTTAATGTATAACAGGGGCTGAAAAAATATGTGAGTTTACCTTGAGAAGAAGTAATACAATTCTTTGGACCTATGCTCAATCATTAATCAGATAGTTGTGAATTAAAACACAATGATTTAGTTTTTAAACAAGTGTTCTGAATAAAATCTGTTTAAATGTTGCCAGAAGGCTTTTCCAAGCTTCCACGCTTTAGAATGGTTTAAATATATTACACGTTATAGAACTGATTAAAAATAGCATATTGTATGTATGTATGTGTCTTAAAGCCTAGCAACAATGTGCAAAATTGAATATAACCCTTAAACTTTAACTTACATCATATTGTAATATTTTGGTAAACTGAAATGCATAAAGCTAATAAAAGGTACGACAACTTAACTATAATAACACAGCAGTAGCTGCCCATAAGATATTAAAGTCCAGACATGAGAGGGCACCCGGACAAATGAGCAGAATGCCAAAGCCATCGGCATAAACATAGAATTGCAGATTTTACCTGCCATGGGGCTCACGATCACAGCAGCAATGCAAATTTAATCAGGCATGGAGTGTCTTTTGATCCAACTGACAAGTTTCTCATTTCAAAAAGAACTTGGCATGCTGAATATCTTTCACCCTATGAATCATAAACATATTTGTCCTGCATGCAATTCACTGACATTACAGATGCCTTACAGAAATCACAAAATACAATACGCTCGATAATTGTCTTTTAAATCTCAGCAAGTAGCCAGCCAAAGCCTTCATTTTTTCCTTTCATTTCTTCTTCAGGGAGTCAGCTCCAACAAACCAGGTGATACCTTCCTATGATGGAGTGCATTCCCTTTATAAAGGCTCTCCTTGTGGTTTAAATGTCAGGAAGAATCTGGCTGAGCAGTCCGATGGGGTAAAAGGTCAGCAGCGGGTGTCTGAACTAAAAGAAAGCCATTTGGTGGAGTGATGAAATGTTAGCTTCTTGATCCATGCCTGGGTTAATGTGTTTCTGGAACTGAGCCACATGTCACATACAAGAAAAGCTAACCTTTGAGTGAAGCGCTTCAGATATGAAAAATAAAGGCAGCCTGGGTCTCCTGTTCTATCATCTCAGTTTTAGTGTCTGTTTAGATTAGTCGAAGTTATTATTTAGCCTTGAGTTTTAAAACACTTTATAACTGAGGTTCTGTGTGAACTATCCAACCATCCATCCATTATCCAACCTGCTATATCCAAACTACAGGGTCACGGAGTCTGCTGGAGCCAATCCCAGCCAACACAGGGCGCAAGGCAGGAAACAAACCCCGGGCAGTTTGCCCGCCCACCGCAGCTGTGTGAACTAATCATTTGATAATAAGTTGGCACTGCTTTTTGTATCCCAAGCTCAGTTATTGTCTCTATGCAGTTTACTTTATATTCTTTCCCTATGTCTACATGGGTGTTCCAATGGATGCTCTGCGTTTTTCTTCTTATCCCCTAAGATACTGAGGTTGAGTAAACTTTTAACTCTAAAATGGCATCATTGTAAATGAGGCTCTGTAATTGACAGGCTCTTGTAATTCAGTGGCAACCTGTCTGCTGTCTTGTGCCGAGTAATGCTAGGTAGCCTCCAGGCCTGAACCCCTCAAGTGGATTACACATGTTTGAGAAACTCATGTTATATTTGTTATGTAAGGAGATAAAAAAAGTCTTTCTTTTATGCTTTGTTTTTTCTACAGTGAGTGCAGTTCCAGCTCTTCTTACAAGTGATCAAGCTGATCCAAGAAACTGCAGGCCAGTAAGCATTATATATTAAGAATGTATTGTGACATGAAGATCCAGCTTTCCAAACCTGACACAGACAGACATAGACACAGGCACAAGTTTCTTCAATAAAGGCTTTTTATTCTGCTGTGTGAAACTCTTCCATAAGTGTTTCCCACCCACACACAGCACAATACAAACAAAGCAGCACACAGCAATGTCCCTTTTTCTTCTCTCTGTCTCTCTCTCTTCACCTCTGCCTCCACTTCTCCTAGTATGCTTCATCTTCCCTCCTCCTGACTCTGGCTCTTGGAGCAGTGGCAGCTGGCTCCTTTTATGTAATTCCCAGAGTACTTCTAGTGTCCTGTAAGCTTGGTCTGGAAACACTTCTAGGTAAGGTGAAAGCAAGATGAAGCAGAGCTCTACAGTCCCTGCAACACCCCGCGGTGGCAACCCCGGAACCCAACAGGGCTGAGGCACCAAACTCCAAGTCCCAGCATGTCCTGTGGGAATCCAGGGTGCTTTAGTAGCCTACGAGGATCGCCATCTAGCAATCCAGGGGAGAAAATGCCCTGAGCCCACTTTCTCCCATGGTCCTTCCATTAAGAAGGCATCCTGGCAGGCAAGGGTGTCGGCCTTGAGCCACAGTGTATATCAATAAACAGCATGGGTTTAGATGGATCGATCAAGTTTACATTTACTTCTACTTATTTGGCTGGCGCTTTTATCTGAGGCGACTTAAAACATTTAAGATACAATTGATTACATTTCTGTTCCTTTTCCAATTGGAGCACCGGCAGGTCAAATGACTTGCTCATGGTCACACAGTGCCAGCAGCATGATTTGAACCCACAACTTGAGGGTTTGAAGTCCAAAGTCTTAACTGCTATATCACACTGCCTGTCTCTGTTTTACTTGTGTGTTGGACTTCTATGAGGAAAGAACCAAAACATACTGTATGACATGCCTTATGGAAAAAGTAGTATTTCAGCAGTAACATTAAGTTTATTGGATTAACAGAAAATATGCAATATGCATCATAACAAAATTAGACCAGTGCATAAATTTAGGTACCCCAACAGAGATATTACATCAATACTAAGTTGAGTCTCCTTTTTTAAATATAACAGCCTCTAGACACCTCCTATAGCTTTGATGAGTGTCCGCATTCTGGATGGAGATTATTGACCATTCTTCCATACAAAATCTCTCCAGTTCAGTTAAATTTCATGGGCAGGTGTGGGCAATTCCATCGTTATGTCTTATCAATTAAGCAGATAAAAGGTCTGGAGTTGATTTGAGGTGTGGTGCTTGCATGTGGAAGATTTTGCTGTGAACAGACAACATGCGGTCAAAGGAGCTCTCCATGCAGGTGAAAGAAGCCATCCTTAAGCTGCGAAAACAGAAAAAACCCATCCGAGAAATTGCTACAATATTATGAGTGGCAAAATCTACAGTTTGGTACATCCTGAGAAAGAAAGCAAGCACTGGTGAACTCAGCAACGCAAAAAGACCTGGATGTCCACGGAAGACAACAGTGGTGGATGATCGCAGAATCATTGCCATGGTGATGAGAAACCCCTTCGCAACAGTCAACCAAGTGAACAATTATTTCCAGTTATTTAATTTGTCCAATTACTTTTGAGCCCCTGAAATGAAGGGATTGTGTTAAACAAATACTTTAGTTGCCTCACACTTTTATGCAATCTTTTTGTTCAACCCACTGAATTAAAGCTGAAAGTCTGAACTTCAACTGCATCTGAGTTGGTTCATTTAAAATTCTTTGTGGTAATGTATCCTGTGATTGGCAGGATGACGCCGGACTTCGTCCTGCATCCAAACGGTGCCATCTTTCACCTTTACGCCTGGTGCAGCTGCGTTGTTCTTATATGTAAGTGGACGTTTCTTGCAGGGAGGGCTTCTGTTCTCTTTCTCCGATCTGAATTCACCTCTGTTATAGCGCATCTTTATTTGAAAACAGCCGTGTCAGATCAGGCAGAGCGTGAACGCGACTGAGAGAATAAAACTGAATAAAAAAACGCTAACTTTGACAAGCACTCTAAATTTACAACGGCTGTTACAGACGTAAATCAAAAGTATGTTTTTATTATATAATATTAACAATAATAGCAGCTCTCTACTCAAAACAGTAAACTTGAGAAGCTGCCAGCATCGAACCCAAAACCTCTTGATTGGGAGTCAGCAGTTTTTAGCATTGCAATTCGCAAGCTGTCACATCAACCGCCTACCGTAACCTGCTTTCTTTTTTCTTCAGTTATATTCTTGAATAAAAGCGCACTTGTTTTGTTATACTTGTACTTTTTGTGAAAGTGTTTATTTCATATTTGGACTTCAGGCTTCATACCTTATGCACATGTTGTAAAGACAGTCCTTGGGTGTGTGTGGGAACTGTTAACATTTGAATCTGATGATTGTATATAGAGCAGAACCGACCTCTCTGTACTATGCTGTCCTCTGCATCTCCTGGAGTTCAAAAGAAATACCAACATACAGCAACAATATCAGAACAAAAAAACAAAAGCGGTCACTAACTACAACCGCATGAAGTCATGCACACCACTCACATCCACGTCTACAGTTTTCCCAGTCTTGTTCGTGCACAAGATCTGATATGGTTTTTAAATAAAGAGGGGGTGTAACAAAACAAGTTTGTCTGTTATACCACGTCTTTATCTGAAAACAGAGTCATATCCGGGGGGTGTGTGGGAGCTTGAATGTGAGTGAGAGAATAAAACCTAAAAAAAAAAAAAGTTAACTTTAACTATAAATTTACAGATGCAAATCAAATGTATGCTTTTATTGTAAGATATTAACAATTAGAGCAGCTCACTACTGAAAATGGTAAATTTGGGAAGCAGCTAATATCGAAACCGCGACCTGCTGGAAGGCAGCAGTTCTTAGCATTGCACCACGCAAGCTGTCGTATCAACCCCCTACCGTAACCTGCTTTCATTTTTCTTCGGGTAAATTCTTGAATAAAAGTGCAGTGGTTTTGTTATACTTGTACCTTTTGGGAAAGTGTTTGTTTCATATTTGTATTTCAGGCTTCACACCCTATACATTTCATGTCTGTATTTTTTCAATTATTACTAAAAACATGAAAAACGTTTCTGGGTTAACAACGTTTTTACATAGATTATTGTTGACACGGAACACACATGAAATGTATGTATTCCAAATGATGATGTACTTTTTTACCCTATAAAGCTCCAGCACTTCACTTGAAGATAAACACTGAGCACTGAGAAACTTCTTTGCGAATTGAACTGCATTGGTGGGTGGGGAATGGGATACCAGGCTGCTTGCTGCTTATCGGCACATTTACAGGACAAAAGACACTGACAGAGAGGTGAGAATGGATTTAAGGTGGGCCGGATTTACTGGCTTTCTCGTACGCTCTAGAATTGCCAGAGTCTACGAAAAAACTCGTAGATCCGTCCCACCTTAAATCGCTTCTTGAAACCATTCTCACCTCTCCGCCAGCCTCCTTTATCCTGTAAATGTGCTGATAAAAACAAACTGCAAGCAGCCAGCTATTCCATCCCCCCACCGAATTAGTCATGCACAAACTTCTCCCAGCTCATGCCTCGATTATCTGGGAGTAAAGTGGAGTTTTAGAGTGGAAATAACAGATCGTTATTTGGAACACATGCATTTCACTCCCAGATAATCAATCAATGCATGAGCTGGGAGAAGTTTGTGCACGTTCTAAGTCGTTGGGGGTATGGAATAGCCAGCTACTTGCAGCTTTTCTTTTATCAGCATATTTAGATTAACAAAAGACGCTGGCGGAGAGGTGAGAACGGTTTTAAGAAGCGATTTAAGGTGGGACGGATCTACGAGTTTTTTCGTAGGCTCTGGTAAATTCTAGTGTTAAGCAAATGGAGATTAAGAGGAGACATGACTGAAGTATTTAAAATTAGGAAGGGAATTTGTTCAGCTCTCTCACAGGAACACAAACTCAAATTGCAGATTCTCACTTTGTTGAAGTGGAATTTCTTCAAGTGCTCCAGCATTCTTCAAGTCTCAATGGCATTTAGATTAGGTGAAATGGTGACTTTATATTAACTTTATATATGAGTACTTGGGAGTTCAAACATGCCCTGCTATGTACTGATTCCCACTCTGAGCTCAGTGCTACCAGTGGCTCTGCAATGGGAAAAACACATTGAAAAACGAATAGCTAAACAGACAATTCTATTTTGTGTTATTTTATTATAGAACAGCTCCAGTACCCTGGATTAAGTCAATAGGCAGATTGACACATGTAAATTATACAAATGATGCTATCTTTTTAATTATCGCTCATATTTTCTCTGACATTAATTAATTATCCATATTTCCCTTATCGCAAGGGTGATGTTATGGATTTCACTACCATTTCACAGACTCAATGCCCTGAGTTCAGTTGCTTCTCCTGGATTCGGTCAGTGTGTGGAGTTTATGTATTCTTTCTGTGCCTATATGTTTTTTTCCTTTGGGTAGCCTACATTTCTGGTTACAGTATGCACTTGGACACTTCATCAGTGATGTAATCCTGGGTCATTGAGTGTTTCAGGTCTTTTAACATCAGACACACTCACCCAGGTGACACAACCAGAAGTGTTCAGTTCCTGGATAATACTCAAGTAGCAAATGCCCACAGTTTACGCCTCTTAATCCTCAGCCATCTGGAGGCTTTTTCTGCTGCCTCTGCAATGGTTCTGATGGCTTTACTCCTGCACACACCTGTCATGCGCAGAAGACAGTAGGCCTTAAACACAGAAACAAGGTTGCAGTACCTCTCCGGCCCAATTCTATGGATACACATCATATTCACCACCCCAGTCTGCAGCACACCTCCACCAGCCTTAATTACTTGGCATTCCTGTGTTCAATGGCTTCCTCCATCCTCTTCTCCCAAGGTACTGTGAGTTCCAGCATAACCATCTGCTTGGATGTTTCTGAGAAGAAGATGATTTCAAGCCTCAGGGTGGTGTCTGTGATGTGGGAATTCTGGGAATTGAATCTGCTTCCCCAAGTCTACTTTCCACTAACAGTCAAGTGCTCTTCCCAAGAGCCCCAACTGCTGATATGGGCTGAGATTGGAGTATTTCCACATCTTTGGCAATCCTCAGCCTGATTGGCCCAACGCACATGGTTGGGTCTTTGGCACAATAGATGGTTTATGCAATTACCTTAAGCACCTGATCATAAAGCTAATGATAGCACTCCTCATTTAGTACTTTTGGGGAGCTTCAAAGGATGTGTTTGACTGTTACTCTTCTCTGGTACAAGAGACATGCAGGTGAGCCAGTCTTGCCCCAGCAGAAGAGGTTGGTTGGGCTAGATAGGACATCATAGATAGACTGTATCAAGAAGTTGATACAGAAGGGCCCAGCTAGCCAGAGCTGCTCAACACATGCAGGTTAATTTAATTGGCAAATCCATATTGGTCTGTGTGTGTGTGTGCATGAGTGGCTATACAGATGGACCGGTGATCTGTCCAGAGTCACTTCCTGGCTTACACATTGTGCTATCAGGATAGCTTTCAGCACACTATGACACTAAATTATATTATGCTGGTATTGGAATCTTATGTTATTTTATGCACATCATAAACATGTACAGTAATTTGAATCCATAGTAAAGTGGTTGGTAATAGGGCATATAAACAAAGGCTTTATATAAAATAAACATTGATGAGTTGAGATTATGAAAATGGAAAGTCATACATAGCTGTTACTGTCATATTGTTATATAGCCTCAGCACTGTAATAAAGAAAAAAAATAAGAGAACATGAGAGTTCAGCATATTTACTTGATTTCGGCTTTGTTCACCTTTTCTACTGAGCTATGCATAAGGAACAATAAAAATTGATGTGAAATGAACTGGGCTGGAAAACAACTTTTAAAGTCTAAAATGATCTGATTCAGATCTTATTCTCAATGGCAAAGTTTTTAATCCAGACAAATAAGAAGATAGACACAGCTTGACCTGTGATGTCTACAAAAGAGGAATGTAAACTCTGGAAAAAAAGAAAGTGGATCATGAACATTCAAAACACCAAGAGCCAAATTACTTTATTCAACCTCTTGCCATTTTGAAGTCATAATTTTAAGTTTACCTTATGTAATGTGATTCAGCAATAGTAGATGAAGTGGAAAAAAGTAGCAATTGATTATTTCTACACATATGCTAAGAATTCAATCCATTGCTATTAAGAAGCAATGCATACTTATGTGGCGCTATGTGAAAAGCACAGAGTTGAATTTTAATTAGAAACATCCAAGGCTAAGGATCTGCAGTGGTATCTGGAAGGTTGCCGGATCAAATCCCATTATTACCAGAAGGGATTCTACTCCATTGGGCCCTTGAGCAAGATCCTTAACTTGATAATTGCTCCAGGGGTGCTGCACAATGGCTGACCCGGTGCTCTGCTTTCCAAAGGTCATGCCCATTTGGGGATTAATACAGTGTACCAAAATAAAAATAAAAAAATAAAAAGTTTAACAAAAGGTTATTGTTTGTCCAAAAACCATAGAAAAACATATCCAAGAGGTTATGGGTTTGTGCCACAAACTGTAATCCACCATAATAAAACGATAAGTGTCTGTGTGTCCGTCCAGTTGCTATGTCTCTGTCATTCCACAAAATGGTGCATCTCAAAACATTTTAACAATAAATTACATTGCATTTGTCCATCCAATAAATGGCACATCTATTATATTGCTAATGAATTTGCCCTTTTGATCAACTCTGTTATTGATATGGTATTTCTTAACACGCTTACTTTTCTATTTGCAAGTCAGGAACTGTGAATATGCCTAACGTCCCCATTTGTTCCCCCAATGGGAGAGAATTGTTTTATCTAGTAATGAGAAGAACTTTGGTAGTATTCACTAAGTTATGTTATGGCATCCACCATTAGACAATCTTAGGCAACACTGGCAATATATAATTATCTCAGACACTGAGTAGAATTTCATTATTTATAACATTAATTCTTCATCAGTTTGTGCAAAACATGCTGTAATTCATCTTAAACGTATACAAAGGACATAATTCCCTAGATTAAAATTATCTAAAGTATCTCTGGGATGGGATTCTAATTGCTGCTGTGCCATGTAGTCCGAGCTTTATTAGGTCATTTGTTTTGAAAATGTCCTAAATTAAACCCTGGGAAAAATATTTACTTATCTGTCAGACAGTGCCAGATTTATAATCATCCCAAATCCTCTTACAGCAGTGTTTGGAGTAACATCAGATATTAGACTGTCTAGTGACAAACCTACTGTGATTTCCTTTACTACACAGACAGGGCATGAACTCATTTTTGAAGAATCCTAATGCACCCTCCATAACTCAGTGACCAGACAATATCTTATATTATCTAACATTCAAAGCAGGCAATACTACTTTTGAGTGGAGCTATGCTTAGCTTCTTTAGAATTTGTGAAAAATTCATTAAAGCTTTTCTAAGATAAGTCTTTTGAGCTTCTGCCAACGTTTGTGTTGACCTCCTGTTGTTTTCATGAATATGAAGAAGTATCATAAAACAGACATTTCATTATTATTTCTACATTGGGTAAAGGTGCAGTATTTTAGTGTTGTTCAAGATTAATGGATAGTATTTCTTTGTTATTTATCAGTTTAAATGAATTCTTTATTAGACTCATTTTGCATCTTTTGGTTATTGTAATTGGTGTTTAATTGTTGTAAAGTATTATAACTTACTTATTGTAAGATTTAATTAAAAAATAATTTCTGGAAAAATGTTTTCTCTGTAGCACATTTGACATTTGCAGCACCTAAAGTTCAAACAATGTAATTTCATTGGTGTTTTTAGCAGAAAATCATATCAATAAAGATGGGAATGTCTTGTTTACATGTTGATATTAATAAAATATGTTTTCACAGTTTGCTTTGCCCAATTGTAGGAAACTATCTGGGAACTCGTAAAAAGCTACTGGGAAGTCCTCGCAAAAATTAAAAATGAGATATATTGCAATATATAACCAAAATATATGTGAACATTATTTTACTAAAATGTAAAACAAATGTATTGCAAATGTATATCTTAAGAATATCTGAAATGTATCGAAACATATATTTTTACATTACATAACACGCATTTCTATATTTACATTGTGTATAAGACATGCAATATACAGTGTGTTCAGACCCAATTTCTATGACAGATAATTTATTTGGCTTATTATTTTACCTGGAATAATTTAAAAATGTCTTTCCCTGTGAATCTAATTTATTTTGAACTCCAAATAACTCACTAAAAACATTTCAAGTCAGTAGCTGCCTCCATATGTAAGCTTTTCAGGAAATTCCTTACTTATTTCACATTATAAGTACTCAAATTGGATAGTAAATTAGAACAATTAATGTTAAAACGAAGCATGGTGAGCTGGAATGGATTTTACTATATCCCATTCCAGTGAACATGCACTTCCCAACAGAAATATTGTGATGGAATGTGTGGCGGACGGCTGGGGGTGGTACCCAGCCGGGACACCTAGGAGGACCGGAGGAGGGCGTACGCCTCCTCCAGACCACGAGGGGGCGACCGCCCTGGTTGCACTGTGGGTCACTGGTGCAGAGCTTGAAAGCTCAACCCTGTAGGGGCCCGTGGTCACCGCCAGGGGGCGCCCCGGTGCCTGAAAAGCCCTGGACCTCAGCACTTCCGCCACACCAGAAAGTGCTGGGGGGAAGAAGACTAGGGACACCCGGAGGGCTTCCGGGTAAGCAGCCGGCATTTCCACCACAGAGGGGCGTGTCCGCAGAGGAGTGCCGGGAAGCAGCTGGAGACCATCCGGGCTGGTATAAAAGGGGCCGTCTCCCTTCATTCGGAGTCAAGAGTCGGGTGGAAGAGGATGAGAGACGAGAGAGAGAGGAGTGGAGGCAGCCGAAAGGAAGGCACTGTGAAGAGAGGCCTGGACTTTGGGGGATCGGTGCTGGAGGCACTGGGTTTGTGCACTGTAATTATGATTGTAAATAAATGTGTGTGGTGAACCAACATGTCTGCCTGTCTGTGTCCCATCTGGGATGCCATTGTGGGGTACAGTCCGGACACAGACAAGCAGACATGTTGGTTCACCACACGTTTATTTAAAATCCTACTCCAATCCACTCCTTTCTCTCTCATCTCTTGTCCTCTTCCACCCGACTCTTGACTCCAAATGAAGGGAGACGGCCCCTTTTATACCAGCCCGGATGGGCTCCAGCTGCTTCCCGGCATGCTTCCGCGGACACGCCCTTGTGTGGCGGAAGTACCGGCTGCTTACCCGGAAGCCCTCCGGGTGTCCCCAGTCTTCTTCCCCCCAGCACTTCCTTATGTGGTAGTAGTGCTGAGGTCCCGGGCTCTTCAGGTACCGGGGCGCCCCCTGGCGGTGACCACGGGCCCCTACAGGGTTGAGCTTCCAAGCTCTGCACCAGTGGCCCACAGTGCAACCAGGGCGGTCGCCCCCTCGTGGTAATGGATGGATGGATGAATAATATTTTCAATGCAAGGGTAATATAATTTTAAAACATACTACAATATTGAAAAAACACAAAATATTAAAATAAATTGAAATAAAGTCATATAAAAAAGTTTGGGAACCCCTCTCAGCCTGCATAATAGTTTACTTTCAACAAAAAAGATAACAGTGGTAAGTCTTTAATTTCCTAGGAACGTCTAAGTCCTGGGATGTTTTCCGAACAAAGATTTTTAGTGAAGCAGTATTTAGTTGTATGAAGTTAAATCAAATGTGAAAAACTGGCTGTGCAAAAATTTGGGCCCCTTGTAATTTTACTGATTTGAATGCATGTAACTGCTCGATACTGATTACTTGCAACTCTAAATTGGTTGGATTAGCACATTAAGCCTTGAACCTCATGAGAAAAGGTATTTAAGATGGTCAATTACAAGTTGTGCTTCCCTTTGGCTCTCATCAGAAGAGTGACAGCACGGAATCCTCAAAGCAACTCTCAAAAGATCTGAAAACAAAGATTGTTCAGTATCATGGTTTAGGGGAAGGCTAAAAAAATCTACAGTATCTCAGAGGTTTAAACTGTCAGTTTCAACTGTAAGGAATGTAATTGGGAAATGGATGGCCACAGGCACAGTTGCTGTTAAACCCAGGTCTGGCAGGCCAAGAAAAATACAGGAGCGGCATATGCGCAGGATTGTGAGAATGGTTACAGACAACCCACAGATCACCTCCAAAGACCTGCAAGAACATCTTGCTGAAGATGGTGTATCTGTACATCGTTCTACAATTCAGCGTAATTTGCACAAAGAACATCTGTATGGCAGGGTGATGAGAAAGAAGCCCTTTCTGCACTCGTGCCACAAACAGTCACTTGTTGTATGCAAATTCTCATTTAGACAAGCCAGATTCATTTTGGAACAACAACAACATTTATTTATATAGCACATTTTCATACAAATAATGTAGCTCAAAGTGCTTTGGACAAATGAGACAAAAATTTAATTATTAGGTCATAACAAAAAGTGCTTTGCATGGAGGATGAAGAACAACGCATTCCAAGAAAAACCTGGACATGCTACCTACTATCAAATTTGGTGAAGGTTCCATCATGCTGTGGGGCTGTGTGGCTAGTTCAGGGACTTGGGCCCTTGTTAAAGTCGAGGATCGGCTTACAAAGGGGTTGGATATTCCAACAAGACAATGACCCAAAACACAGTATGAAACCTACAAAGGCATTCATGCAGAGGGAGAAGTACAATATTCTGGAATGGCCGTCACAGTCCCCTGACTTGAATATCATCGAAAATCTATGGAATGCTCAGCAGCCATCAAATTTAACTAAACTGGAGAGATTTTGTATGAAGAATGGTCAAAAATCCTCCATCCAGAATCCAGACACTCATCAAGTCTATAGGAGGCGTCTAGAGGCTGTTATATTGGCAAAAGGAGGCTCAACTAAGTATTAATGTAATATCTCTGTTGGGGTGCCCACATTTATGCACCTGTCTAGTTTTTTTTATGATGCATATTGCATATTTTCTATTAATCCAATAAACTTAATGTCACTGCTCAAATACTACGGTTTCCATAAGGCATGTCCTATATTAAAAGGAAGTTGCTACTTTGAAAGCTCAGCCAATGATAAACAATAATGCAAAGAATTAATAGAGGTTCCCAAACTTTTTCATATGACTGTATATACTGCTAAAAATAATTGTGCAATATAACTAGTATTTCACCTATATTATAATATGTTTTAATATATTTTCCAAGTATATCATAAAGTATATTATTCTTGGTACTTCAAAGATGTATTAAAATATTTTTATATTCTGGAAAATGTATAGCAATATCAAAAATTTTAATAATTTATATATTTTACAAAACATTTACATATATTGCAAAATTTGTAACACATTTATTCTTGAAGTAAATCATAAAATATTTTAAAATATATTAATATTCGTAATAATATTATTTCTAAATATATTTTACGTTTATATCATTTTCCTTAGTCCAATTAGAATTTAATAATTTTCTGAAAAGAAGTACATTTTTATAAAAGATTATTCTTTTTCCAAAAGGCTTCACTAAAAAATGTTAAACTAGTGAAACATGTGGACCTATGATACTAAAAGGCTGAATATAAACAGCAGCAAACTGTCCGCTCCTGTTTCCAAACATAAGAAGTTGTATTTGATTTGAATTCTAAACACATGTGTACTGTGTCCTGGAGAATTGCAAATAGGTGGTCTTGCAGGACCTAGGGTTTAATTAAAATGGACTTTTCTGATCACTAGGTTGCCGCTACCTACATTTTTTTTAATTTCCAGAACGTCAGACCATAAACTTTCAATTAAGATCAAGATCAACCCCATTAATTGACTAGTAAACGCATGACAGACTGACAGGCATTAGTATTTTATATATACAGATGTTATTTTTATTTTACCAGAATACAGTACCATGTTTGTTTATTGGTGGCGCTGCTGTTTTGTGGCTTCGTTGCTAACTGCAACATATGATTGCTGTGTGCATGGCATTTGAAGACGGCTGTGCTGTCGTCATCTCTTCAATATTTTGAAAGGTCACCATTTTCATTAGTGTAATGTCCAACTTTGTGGATGTGAAAAGGAAAATGTGCATGTGTGTCTGTGTTCCTTAGTGATATTCTGGTCTTGATTCTTGCTTGTTTAAAATTACTACACTTAGTGTTCTCCCTTGGGTTTCTGTTGCTTTCGAGTTTGTTTCTGTATGTTTTGGTGTTTCCACTGTGCTTACTTCCTGGTCCCATATTCCTTATTTACACTGTGAGTGGCTTCATAACACCACTGATTCCTCAAAATTTGTTTCTATTTTTTGAAGGAAATTTCCAGAGATACATTGGGCAGGACACACCATATAAAAATGCCAAGCAATCCCATAGGAAAGGTCATAGTGAAAGTCATAAGAGAGGTAAGTAGACAACCTCTGTCACATGGCCCCAGAGAGCTATAAACTAGGACTGAACAATAGGAAGTCAGTTTGCTTATGGTTTGTACAAGAGATGGGATTCCAAATGAAAGGCTGCTCACAGTAGTATATAATTTCTAAAAGAAATTCCCTACTGTGATACACGGGGAGTGGCATTTTCCTTGCTAAAAGTTTATTTTCACAAGACATCACATCTTTGTAATATAAACAAAATTGCACCTTTTACAACTTAACCAGTATGCCTGGAAAGACAAATCAATTCAGTGGCTCTGTGCCTTGGTTTACTAAGCACTCCTAGCAATCAAAGTTTTCATTTGAATTGAATGTATTTGCCTTTACCCATTTTTCATGAGTAGGCTGCCCATTTTGAGTGTTCTCAGAGGCAGCAGTAGTGATGATAGTTTTCCAAAAACAGAAAATGACCTACTTGAGGGTAACAGTAGACCTTTGTCAGTGTAATGGATTAGCTATAGGAAATGATATTTGTGGCAAATAAACCATTATGAAGATACTGGAAATGAGAATGTGAAAGAAAATAATGGCAGTAGACTGGGAAAAGTAAATACCAAAGACACATTTCAGATTGATTAAGTGGCTAAGGCATTAGACGTTAAACCTCAAGGACGTCTGCTCAGTTCCCACATCTGTCTCACTGCATGACCCTGGGCCAATGCTCCAATTCGAAGACATATGCATAAGCAGTTGTAATGTGTCCTGATCTCATACAGTAAGTGTCATCCAAATATACAATTACAAATTTTGAGAAACAAAATTAGTCAATAAAGAATGGGAAACAACTGAGGCTGTCACAAAAGGAAGTAACTGTAACAACTTGAATGGCTATATCCCTCTGTGTTTTTTGTTTAACATAACTTCAAGGCTGTTGCTTTCCTTTTGTGTACCCCAGTGTCAAAATTTCAGAAGAAATCATCAAAGTGTTCAAATGCATCAAAGCCAACAGAGTAAAAGAGTCAACAAGATCACCCAGTGGGATATCGAAGGAAATGGAAATGGCAGAGCTGTCTATACAGAACTGTGTAATTGGGCAAAGGGTGGAGAAAAGAAATGTAAAAGTGACCAGTGTGATGGCAGATAAAGGCAAGGATGGGATGATTGAATCAGCAACAATGTATTTTTGGTCTATTTTAAAAGTTTATAAAGGTAGCATGGAAACCTTGCCGTTGTAAACCTACTAGTTTACCTGAAGGTTTTCTAATGCTGCTAGCCTTCTTGCTTTCTCAAACTGATGACACAAATACTCTTTAAAGTTTCCATTCACCTTTGCAGCTTCTTTGGTTGGGAACTCAGTTACTAGGTGTGTCTTTAGGGTTCCACTGAGCATGAAGTTCACATCTCTTCTACAAACCAACCCACCTATTTTATTCAGGTTTTACTTTCTATTAATTCTCTTAAAAATGTATTACTTATATTAACACCCGGCTGCATGTACTGGTTAGCACTGAAACAGTAGGTTTTTCCCAGGGTTTTCCTCCCATATCTGTGATGCTCTGTGCCAGTACCTATGAGCACAATGCATTTTCTGGAGCATCTGAGGATGAACTGAGGCAAGTGAGAACATAACAAGTTGAAGATGCAAAATGTGCAAAAGTACATGTTAATGAAGCAAAACCAAAAAAGCAATATCAAAGTGCAGTGCAGTTAACAATCTTCATCAGTACCCGCTTAGTTAAATAGTGCCTGCTCTTCTCACTGCTAACCTCTACCAGTCAGCCTGGCTCTCCCTCTCTGACTTGCTTGCTGCCACCTACCCAAACATAGCAAAAAAGGCCCCCTAGAGCCCATGATCTCCCCCTGCTCCCTCCAAATAGGCAGAAACCATGATCAACATCTCGTGGGATGGCACTCCTTGTTCGTTCCCTGAATGATCTATAAGACCAGTCGGTTCTCTTTTTCTTATACTAGCATTGTTTTGCTGGTTCTCACTTTAATGGAATTATTGTTTTTGACTTTAACCCCATTTCTCTCTTGGCTCAGGCTTTTATCCTGTGAAAGTAGGCACTGTGCTGAATGACCCATGGAGCTGTAAATGAGGGATGGCTGTGCTAATCTTTCTCTGCACATCAACAGCTGATTAGTCCATTCCCCCTGTAAGTGCTCTGCGGCTGCCCATCACTCCTGCACACACCTACACTAATGAGTCTGTGTGGCACAATTTATCAAAACCTGAACATCTGTAATCCACCTCTGACCCATGACACAGTGAAATGTGTGATAAGGTAACTGGCAACTCTGAACTGGCCTAGTGTGTGTGAGGGTGCCATGGGATAGATGCACGTTTCATTGTGGGTTTGTCCCTACCTTGGGCTTGAATCAGTCAAGATGGCTTCTGCCCATTTTGTGATAAGCCAAGTTCAGTGGCTGTAGATAATTTAAAAAAATGAGGCAACTGCTTGGCGCATCATGGACATTTGCGGCAAAAAAATGTTAAGGAATTAAAGTTTTAGCGCCCAGTCATAGATTAGTACAGCAGTAGCACAAACGTACACAGTTCACAGTTTCTGACGGCCGAGTGCGGAGGCGCGCTTCCAGAACAGCTGGAGGAGAGAGGGCGAAAGTACAATATTTAAAGTCAGAGAAACAGGTCTGAAGGTTAGAAATCTCAGTTTTAAAGTAACCAACAAATGGAATGCACACATGTGGCAAAGCATAGATTTGAAAGCGGAAGAAAGTTAAACAGCACTTTACTTTACAGAGGCTGAATGGGAAGCCCACAAGTCACCAAGACGGACGGGTATGTGCACGCGAGAGCAGAAACATTTAAATAGGGTGTACCGCACCTGAGCAGCTGTTGACAAATTGTGTACGCCCCGACGTGACTGTTAATTAGATGTCCGTGGGTAACGTAAAGGCGGATTGGATGGTCAAAAGGGCTCGCGATATAAAACCAGGGTCTGAACGCTAGAGGTCGGCTTTAGACCAGGGGCCTCATGTATAAACGGTGCGTACGCACAGAAATGTTGCGTAAGAACGTTTCCAAGTTCAAATTGCGATGTATAAAAACTAAACTTGGCATAAAGCCACGCACTTTTCCATGGTACCTCATACCCTGTTGTACGCAAGTTCTCCACTCGTGTTTGCAGACTGGTGGCACCCAGTGTCAAAGCAGTGCTACTGTTCCTGTGTGGTTTATCTTTCTTTTTCAGATCCACAACCCTGACGCGGCTTTATAAATACACTGAAATTAACTGCATATTGTTTATTAGTTTAAGGCATCTGATTGTAATTAACATGTAACAATATAATGGTCCATGGAATTGCCAAACTGTTCCAAATACCATAGCTGCATTAGTGTTGTTACTCTCACTGCACCTTCTTCTTCTTCTTTCAGCTGCTCCCATTAGGGGTTGCCACAGCTGATCATCTTTTTCCATATTACTCTCACTGCAACACTCGGAGCAGCTGATCGGAAAGAGAATTATCGGTATACAGCATCAAGCATACACTGCCTCAGCCATACTTCCTATTTGAACTGCTTCTCACGCGGCAAATGCCTCAAAACCTTTCCTGTACGGACCTCGCGGTTCAGAAAGAGTTTCATCCCAAGAGCTCTAAACGCACTCAGTCAGTCCATCAATTGCTCCTTGTAGAACTGTTTGTACTTATAAGTACAGTCACCTCACTGTAAACTTGCACTACAGTTATAATATTGCATAAACTGAGCCACTTTATAAAGCACGTATTTACATATGATGACGATATTATTTTAAAGATGAAATGCAGCAAAGTATGTTTATTATATTATACAGATAAAACTTTAACTTCATTTAAATAATCTATATTGTTAATAATTAAACATGTGAGGACACGGTGTTGCTACACTAGCAAGAATCTGGCACTCCGTTCATGGATTGTTCCTGCCTCGCACTGTATGCTTCACTGGGACTGGTGTGAAGGATAGAATAATTAAACATGTACTACAAAGATATTTTAATGTTCCTTAAAAGTTTTGAAGAATCATTTTATAAGCTTACAGATGGTTTAACGTCTATTACAGAACTGATTGTATGGTGATTGGGTATTTGGAGAAAGAAAGGTAAGGACAGGAATCGGGGGTTAGTACGTTTGAAAGAGACAGTACGGCTGCAATAAATTATTTCATCGAAGGTCGCACAATCACTGCGCCAACGTGTTCCCATGTTTAATAACATGCTTTAACTCCTATCATCATGAAAATTATATCACATATACATCTCAGTATTTTAGTTATTCAGAGAGCTGTAATATTATGAATGTAATGGATTCTGTGTCCTGTTGGAGGAAGAGAAAACCCGGAAGCACGTAGTGATTCACACACATAGAGCACAAAGAAGATCAAATACAAAAGCATTTAACGTGCTATTTTAGTTATGATGGGATTTGAGAAACTAGTAAATTAAACGATTTTAAAATAAAGTTTATGATGTTCTACTTTAATGACAAAATAAACTACATGATTAAAATGGACATTTCGTGCTTTTTCCCACTGTGTGCCTATTTTTTTTCCCTGTACCCTAATAAGCTTTCATATGAAACTCAGAAAGTGGGCTACGACTCTCCTTTTCATGGCGACTTTGATATCTGTCAACTTCTTTTTTTATTTCGGGCACTGTGCGACTTTGTGAACTTAATCTTTCGAGTTTCTCCAGACACTCTGTGTCACTCAATCAACTTCCTTTTGTTGTTTATACCACTGTTTAAACCAACAATTTCTTTGCCTCCATTTGGTATTCATTGAAATTGTTCTGTTTTTCCTTGTGGTTTTGCCATTGTCTTTTCACAGAACGCTGAGCTTAAGGGCTATTTATATTGATTCACATATTCAAAGAGGCATAATTCTGGAGGAGATGGGGCGGGACAGCAGGTGCGTGCACGTGAGTTACTTTTCACGCTGACCAGGAATTATGTAGCGGAAGAACGTGGAAGTTGGCGAATGCACAGATTTATTCATCTTGGATATTTTGTGCATACGTACATTCCCACTTTTGTGCTTACGTCATGTTATAGTGCAAATTCTACGCACGGCGTTATGCATGAGGCCCCAGGTCTTTGGGTTTTAATGTAGATCTGTGCTACTGATTTATTTACCTGCATAGTGGAGATATGTACTGTCTTTTGTGTATATAGTAAGTTTCTTAGTTTTTCAGATTATTTTTTTAGCCTGTCCTTTGTAATCTTTTCTGTAGCTGGATGAAGGAGTTGGAAGAGTTTTTTTTTTAGTTCTTTTCTTCACTTTTGATTTGGAAACCACTGCAAATATTATAAGTAACGCCTGCATTAAGTTTTCTTTTTGCAAGTGCCTTTGCATTTGACTTTGTAAATAGTTTTGCAAGACATTCATTTGTAAAATAGATTGGACACTGCTGGAATAGAACAGAATTCTATTTTTGAATAGTGTTTTCAGTCTGAGTCTATCTCACTCCATGATTGCTGTACAACAGGGATCTTATCCAGGGTGTCATAACTTTCAATTGGAAAATGAATGAATGAATGAATGAATGAATGGGTGAGGTAGTTTGGTCATGTCCTGGATCTCTATGACCCTGTATAATGATTGAACATTCTCAGAGTCAGTTAAACCAAAGAAGGGCCTATCCTGACAGCGCTGAACAAAAGAAATGAAACAGCCCTTAACCTCAGAGGGGCCCAGTGATGCACACATCCACATTGACACAGTGTCAATTTAGAATTATCAATTCACCTAACCTGCACACCTTTTGGGTTGAGTGAGTAAAACTGGAGATAATGAAAGAATGTGGAAACTGCATGTGGATGACTAGGTATGGGATTTAAACCTAGGACACTATGTCACCATTCTACCCTCCTTGCATAATTGTAGTGCTGGGATGTATAACGGTTCATACCAAAAACCGTTTTTTATTTTTGTTACAATATGGATTTTTCTTATACCGCAACACCGGTTTAAATAGCCTAGACACCGTTCAGAATGTGGCGTAAAGGGAAACTGTTTAAGGGGAGACCATTTTTACTGCTACACCGCTAAACACGCATGCAATGGAGTACATGTGTTAGTGGAGGTATTGAGCGGTGAAAATGAACAGAGAACATTCCAAAACTGAAGCTGTAGCAGACAATAAAGTTGAACACGATGACACAGATGAACTTTTGCTGAAAAAAGTTGCCTGGAGATACTTTGGGTTTAAAAGGTCAGATGTGGACCAAACAACTATTCACTGCAAATGCTGTCAAGCTAAAGTTGTCACCGGAGGCGGCAACACAAGCAATTTGCTGCACCACCTTAGCCGCAAACATGCTTTGGAGTACCATGAATGTATGGAATTAAGATTGGCACCCTCCACGTCCTCAGATAAATCTGAAAAAGCTAGAGGACACTTGAGTCAGACGTCACTTGTAGACGCGTTTGCTAGAGGTACTGCCTACAACAAAAACAGCAAGCGGTGGATCAAGATAACCAACGCCATTACAATCCAGATAGCTAACGTGTCAGTGGACAGAGATTGTCAACATTAACAACATTAACAGAAAGTGTAGTTGGTTTACAAAAAATATTTACTAATATATTTACTAATATTTTCGCCTTAATTCTACACTATTTCTTTTATTATACGTATAGTTCGTGGATACAGCCGACTTGAATTGCATGGATTTGGTTTAATATTTACAGATTTTATGGACTCTACTTTGACTGGGAACAGCTGAGTCTGTGGAACGTGGGACGAGACCTACAAACATTTCTTTGTACCTGGCGATCTAGGACCTCGGGATGATCTGTTTCCATGATTATATTCGCTATGCTGGTCTGCTCCTGTTTCATCTTACAGTACTCTACGACTGGGAACTGATCTGATGTTCATACTGACCTGGCTTATGGCTCCGGGGCGATCACACCTGAAACTACCAAGCGTTACTGTTTGTGGCTGTGTATTGGAACCTCCAAATCCTGCTACCTCCTCCTGCTATGCTTTCTGCTGCTTTGCTATCGCCGCTCATGCTACCACACCCGCCTGTCCTACCGGTTCTGCTGTGCTGTGCTGTGCTGTGCTGCTTCTCTACTGCTTTTCAGATAAGTATTGCCCAGTATCATGCTAAAATACTCTCATGACAAACTCCTTCTTATTAAACAGTTTGTCCAGTGCAATTGGTCTGACTGGAACATCCTAAAAGACGGCGGTATTGTGCAGCGCCTGAAATATGTACATCGCGGGTCAGTTTGCTGCCACCGCCAGGCTGCGAATGAAAAGACAACCGGCAGCATTTGCTCAGGAATAAGCCGTCCTTCTAGTGGCCCTGGAAATAGAAGTGTCAGTGTGCCAAATTTACAGTATGTGTAAATAAACCCTGGTCACGGCTCTGTGCAAAAAGAAGCCTCATTAACTAATATTGCTCTGTTTAACTCTAGATCTCTAAATGGCAAAGCATTGGTGCTGTCAGAACTCCTCACTGACACCAAACTTGATATACTGTGTTTAATGGAGACTTGGCAAAAACCGAACGAATTTACGTCTCTCACGGAGGCGACTCCACCTGGTACTTTTACTTATAGAACCTTGCAGCTCAAGGCAAGGAGGTGAACTTGCAGTAATTATCAGAGCAGACTTAAACAGACTTAAACTCCCAATTGAGTGTCCACTGTCTTTTGAGTGCCTGGCTCTTAAACTAATAACGGAAACAGGTCCTGTCTCACTCATTGTTCTTTATCGTCCCCCAAAATACAATGCATCCTTCTTATCTGATCTGATTGAACTTTTAACCCACCTAAGCTCTTACTCTCAGAGAATTATCCTTCTTGGTGATTTCAACATCCATATTGACATTACTACATCTAAACTGAGAAATGAATTCCTATCCTTACTGGACTGTTTTGACTTGACACAACATGTTGATTTTCCCACCCACTCTGGTGGTCATATATTGGATCTGATCTGCACTTCTGGACTATCTGTTGCCAATATTTACAGCACTGATTTGGGACTCTCTGACCATAAAGCAGTATTTTTCACTGTCTCACTGCCTTTACCTCCTCTTACCTGTAAACGACAAATTTCTTACAGAAACCTTAAAAATATCTGTCCCTCTATCCTTTCTGGATCCATTTCTGATCTTTTACTGTCTGCACCTATTCCGTCAACACTAGATAGTCTTGTTGACCACTATAACTCAGCCCTTCATTCAGCATTAGATAAAACAGCTCCTTTAAAACATAAGGAGGTTTCCTTTAAACGTTCAGCTCCTTGGTATAACTCAGAATTGAGATCTATGAAAGCAGCTGGCCGACGCCTTGAGAGAATGTCACGTAAGACTGGCCTCACCCTGCACATCCAGGCTTTCTCTGACCACCAAAGAGCTTACAGAGAAGCACTAACTGCTGCTAAGAACACCCACTATGGCAGAATAATAGAAAGTGGCCATGATAACCCAAGGGTTTTGTTTTCTGTAGTTAATAAACTACTCAAACCCACATCTGGCCCAACTACCTCTTCTACTGAAGTTTGTGAGGAATTCCTCCACTTTTCTGTAACAAAATTAAAGATCTAAATAATTCAACTAACATAAATACATCATCTGTTTATATCTCTCCCTGTTTTCCCACTCCATCCAGCTCCTTCTCTAAGTTCTCACCAGTCACATCTGCGTTTGTTAATAACCTGCTTTGTAAGATGAGGCTGACTACTTGTGTACTGGACCCCATCCCCAGCACACTACTTAAATCCTGCCTTCATGCCATAATCCCGACTGTTACAACAATAATAAATTCATCCCTTGATACTGGCTCTGTGCTGCTCACTTTTAAAATCGCTTCTGTAACCCCAATGTTAAACCAAGTCTGGTCTTGATGCTGACAATCTTAACAATTTCCGGCCTATTTCCCACTTACCTTTCCTGTCAAAAGCTCTTGAGCGTGTTGTAGCTTCCCAGCTCACCAATTACTTAACGTCTAATAATTTGATGGAACCCTTTCAGTCTGGTTTCAGGGTGCAGCACAGCTGTGAAACTGCTCTGCTACGGTAACCAATGATTTGCTTATGGCAGCAGACTCTGGACAAACCAGCATATTAATTCTATTAGACCTCAGTGCAGCATTTGACACTGTCAGACATGACATTCTACTCTCTAGAATGGAGAACATGCTGGGTATCTCTGGCACTGCCCTCCAGAGGTTCAAGTCCTATCTGACTGATAGGCAAGAGTTTGTTAGTCTTGGCAACAGCAGATCCAGCTCAGCGCCAGTCACACAAGGAGTTCCTCAGGGCTCTGTCCTCGGCCCTCTTCTCTTCTGTATTTATATGCTTCCCCTTGGCCATATTATCTGTAGCTATGGACTGGGTTTTCATTTTTATACAGATGGAGCAGAAATCTTTAAAATTAAATTGCAACAAAACTGAAATCCTGCAAATTGGGACTAAAGTGCATCTTAATAAAATGAGCTCCTTCCCAGTCCATCTTGGCGGTGATCTCATCAGACCTGCCGCTACTGCAAAGAATCTTGGTATCATTTTTGATTCCTCCCTTTCTTATTCCTTCCACATAAATCACATTAAGAAACTTTCTTACTTTCACCTCTGTAACATATCCCGTGTTCGCTCCTTCCTCTCCTTTTCTAATGCTGAGAAACTTGTCCATGCTTTTATCACATCCCGCATAGACTATTGTAACTCGCTGCTGGCAGGTGCCCCTTCTAATCTTATATCACAGCTCCAGCTTATTCAAAACTCGGCTGCACGAGTCCTTACTCAAACCAGTAGCAGCGAGCACATCACACCCATCCTGCTCCATCTTCACTGGCTCCCTGTGTCTTACAGAATCGAATATAAAATCCTACTAATAACCTACAAAGCTTTAAATAACCTCGCGCCAAACTACATCAGTGACCTTCTCCATCACTATGTGCCTGCCTGTCCACTAAGGTCCTCTGATTCTGGCAATCTTGTTGTACCCCACACTAAACTACACTCCATGGGTGACAGGGCCTTCAGCTGTATAGCGCCCAGACTCTGGAATGACCTACCGAAATTAATCAGATCAGCTGACTCCATGAATTATTTTAAAAAACAACTTAAAACTCATCTGTTCAGGAAGGCTTTTAGCTCTACTTGACTTTATTACTCTGCTCATGTAACCTACAGTATGTGTGTGTGTGCTAGACCATCAATTCTGTTGTTTGTTAGGCTTTCTCTGAATTTACTGTCTTAATGTTCTTTATTTATTTATTTATTTGCTTTGTACAATGCTATATACTGTATACCCTGCCGTTCTTTCTTATATTCTGTAAGTGCCTTGAGCATGGGAAAGGCACTATATAAATAAAATGTATTATTATTATTATTATTATTATTAAGTCTAAATGCCTCTTTGGATGGTTGAAAATATGTTGTTAAAATTATAGTTTAAGTTGTTTGCAACATTTGTTCATTAAAAAGATTCTATATTTTGACTGCAACTGTCATGCAATGTGATTCTTTTTCTTCATTAGTGCCTCCCCCTTGAAAACTATCACTTTATGGGGCCATGCAAACTTGTATTAATACTTTTGTGCACATTAAAATGTATTTTTGTACAATTCTCATGACAGTGGAATACATTATTCTTAGCCAGTCTACTGCAGTAATGTGGTTAACATCCACTCATGCATAGGAAAAAATACTGTTGAATACCGTGAAACCAGTATAATTTTGAAAAATACCGTGATATAGAATTTTGGTCATACCACCCAACACTACATAATTGTTTACCTAAATATTATTTTTCTAATACTGATTGTGCTGATTGATGCGCAAGTATATTCATTACCTGTTGTACAATTCTATATTGATTGTAGGACATTTGCAGACTCAGAATTTTGTCATGTCTTTTATTTGACTTTATTACATATTCTGTTCAGCTTTGTATGATATTCTTGAGTGATTTGTGAAGTGAGGTTATATTAAAAAGCGCTTTATATACAATAAACATTGATGAATTGATTGATAAATTGAACTGCCTTTCACTGCTAGTTCTATTAAAAATCACTTTAAGAGCAATTAGGATTACACTACAAAATACTTGGGATAACTGAAATCTAAACAATTGGAGAGATGACAAAACAAGGTTTAGAGTTTGATTTTGTTCTGTTATGAAAATGCCAGAAACATTTGTTTCATCATATAAGTCAAGCATATTTGTAAAACACAGTTAGGATCAGACTGGAAGTCAAATGTAGAGGCTGTTCTCGCACCACTGAATGACCATGAAGTCTTAAGCAAGTCACATCACCTATCTGTACTCCTTATGCAGTAATTCAGCTCTGTACAGATTCAGGCAGTACAAGGAAATCTATTTGTTATAATGTTTCCCATGAAAGATAATTTTACTCGATTGAATAAGAAATATCTAATTGTGACTACCTAAAGACAGCAATTAGTTGGTGGAAATAAAGTGCAGTGATTAATATTGAATTGATTTGGTAAAAGCCTCAAACAGGATGATCAAGATTTAATAAGACAATGCATGAGCCAGTGGGTTTTTTGATAGAACCCTTTTTTAAGGAAAGTTGAAATGCAGAAAAGCTGCCAATAATAATAGCATTAATAATTTTACTATTCTATTTTTCATAATGAAAGTGACAGCAAAATGGAGCCTGTCTAGTTTTTTGAAAGGTCAGAGAGCATCAGCTTTGGAGAAAGGGGCTTAAAAAGCAATTCACACCAATTAAGGTGATGCCAGCTAAGGGATGCCCACAAGTATAGCTTGAAGAACTGAAGCAAAATGTTGTCAAAATTGCTCCTATTACTAGGCCCATGTTGTCCTATTGAGAAAAAATGTGCTATCAACAGGCATGAAAATTTCTCTCTTTTGCCATCTCTCACAGGCCATGAGCTATTTAATTCCCTTTCTACAAGCTGGCTCTTTCCCAGGAATTGAAGCACAATAAAGGACCTCGGAGAAATTAAGTGAGCTGCAGTCCTGCAAGTTAAACAGAATGGTCTGGTAAAGACCACAGATATTGTTTGTCCAAAGTAGAAGCTCATTTAGGCCAAGCTGTACATTAATCCAGTCATTCGGAATCAGGCAGCATTAAATGAGCATGAAATGTGAAATTAGTAACTCCCTGTATGATGTACAGTGGATTCGGAAAATATTCATACCCCTTCACTTTCTGCACACTTTAGCGTGTTATAGAATTAATTTTATATGGGTAAATTTTAAATATTTGACCATCAATCTACACCTGAAAGTCTTTCACTGCCATAAACCACATAGGACATCAGTGGAGAGTGCTGAAGATGACAGTTTACAGATACTTTAAATCCAATCTAATAGAACTTGAAAGGATCTGTCAGGAAGAATGGGATAAACAGCCCAAATCCAGTTGTACAAAGTTTGTAGAGATTTACCCAAGAAGACCCAAAGCAGTAATTGCTGCCAAAAGGGCTTCATCTTCTTCTTCTTCTTCTGGCTGCTGCCGTTAGGGGTTTCCACAGAGGGCCTCATTACTTATATAAATGAGAGATTTCGGTTTTTCATTTTTAATAAATTTACAGACCTTTCTGAAATCTTTTCACTTTGTCAATGAAAGTTATTGAGTGTAGATGGATTGATAAAAATGTCAAATTTGTCCATTTAAAATTAAATCTACAAGGTAATAAATTTTGAAGAAAGAGGTATTAATACTTTTTGAATTCCTTTGATTGATTTTAATAATACTATTAACAATAATAATAAAAATTCTTTACATTTACATAGTGCATGGGGAGCCACTTCAGCCATTTTGCACCAGTACACTCACCACAAATTAACTGTTAGGTGGTGAAGGGGCAATTTAAACAGAATGCCAGGATAAGCCCTACTCGTTAAGAAAGACGCCCAGGGATCTTTTATGACCACAGAGAGTCAGGTCCTCAATTTTAAATCTCATATGAAGGAAGGTGCCATTTTTACAGCACAGTGTCCCCGTCACTGCACTGGGGTATTAGGATCCACATTCAGACCACAGGTTAAGTACCTGCTACTGGCCTCACCAACACCTTTTCCAGCAGCAACCCAAGCTTTTCCTGTACTGGCCAGGCCCGAACATGTTTAGCTTCATGTGGATTACCTGTTCTGAAGTGCATGTGGTATGGCTGCTTTACTTAAAAACACATTCTTCTGAGCATAAAACATGGATGGAATTTTCAATGGTCTGTTAATAACCAGCGGTCTATTGATTCTGAAGCTGACTTACTCATTTTTATTTTCCTGGTTTTAGTTCCTCCTGATAAAGTGTGGTAACCCCGCTAAACTAAGCCATTATTAAACCATGTGAAAGGTTTTTAAAATCAAGTTTAAAATCAGGTATGTCGATTTATTTAATGACACTGAAAATGCAGACTACAGTGCTACCAAACACAATGTATTTTAAAAAAAAAACCCTCCAAAATACAGTGCTTGTGAATGATATTTATTTCTATATACTGTATGTAAAGCACATCTTGAAGATGTACTACTTTATTAGAATGCAAGCATGACATGATACAAGCCAAGTTTATGGAGCAAGCTTTCTAAGCAGAGTGTGAAATAATCTGTGGTAATTGGAGAGGTACACTTGGTGCTTGGCTGAACACTAAAATCTTACTCAGATAATATGTTCTATACAATAGATTAGCTATTTAGACTGCTATCAGTTAGGATATGCATATCTTACACAAATCTGCCAATAAATGCTATGCCACCTTGTATTTGTGACCAGCATCACTCAGAACAGCCACTTTTTATGAGACATACACACCTAGATGATGTGTGCTCATGGGTGACTATTTCATCAATTAAGTGAATTGTGTACTATAAACCAATTTGACAAACTTCCACAGAGCACCACTGCAGCTTAATTTTTTTTTTTAAGAGGGCTCCACTATATAGGCAAACTAGGCACTTGTCCAGGGCATCCAAGCTTGTTGGGTGTGTTATTTTCTCATCCATCATAGATGTAGCATGCTGTATATAAACACTTGTGCTCGAAACTCAATAAGAGAAACACCCATCTCCACGGGTCTGCAATTGCATTCGAGATTCTGTGGTTTAGACACAACCTGTTCATCTTCACCTAGGGCAGCAAAAAGGCTAAAACACTCCCCCGGTTAAGGGCAGAGAAGACAGAAGTCCATCATTTTCATGGTAGTGTACGGCTCTCTGGCAACGTGAATAATCTTACTGTCACGGTACTCAAGAAAACAAACTTACAAAACATACAAAATGTGATTGTTATATTAATCTGTTTGTTATGCTTTGTACTTGGGCCACTAGGTGGAGATAGAGAAAGTGTAAAAGAAGAGAGACTTAAGAAAAAAACATAAGCAGGACAAATTGTCTCCTGTTGTTGCTTCCAGTTGTTGGATTAAAATCTTTTGGGCACTGAGTCCTTTCATTTTACCTTCTGACAACTTAAGAAACTGGCAACGAGGTACTTACTTGCTTCTACTGGTCTACAATGGCTGTTGCTCCTCCGCCATTTCTGCCATGTCCAGGTGAACCTGCTATACTGTTTGAAATGTGGCAGAAAATGTTCAATAACTACATGCTGGTTCTTGGTGCATCAGGAGATGAATGGCTGGAAGTGTGCAAAAAGGTTCTTCTCCTTCATTGTCTGAGAGCAGAAAGTCAGAGATTGTTTTACACACTTCTGAATCAAGGCATTTCAATGGAGGACGCCATTCTGGCTTTACGAGCTCACTTTGCTCCATGGAGAAATGTTACAAACTTTACATACGTCATGCATTTGTTGCTGGCCGCCACCACTGCCACAGACCTCCTTCTAAGCCCCCGCCAGTTTCACAGCCTAAAGCTGCTGTGCCTCCTGCAGCCCCTGTTCGTGCTTGCTATTGCTGCAGATCTGATAAGCATCTTGCAAATGATAAAAACTGTCCTGCTGCTTATGCTAAATGTAAAAACAGCCAAAAGACTTGTCATTTTGCACGGTTTTGCCATTCTCCGCAAACATGCTCTGTGCAGGAAGTTGCCTTACCTGAGCTTCAAATACTTTACTTAAGGGACCATTCAGTGTCTGATAGAATCTGTTGCAGTGTCACAATGACATCTTCAACTGCTGCTGCACTCGTGGATCTAACTGTAGATTCTGGATCATCCAGATAAATGTAACGCTCTTTCTTAGCTAAATATGTACCTTACCTTTGTGTGTGTAAAGAATGCTGATTAGATATGAAACATAACCAGCAGTCAATATGCATGCGGCCAATTGAATAGTGAATAAGCTACTCTTTTGGGTTCATATATTTGTAAATCTGACTCCTTAGGAGTCACTACCTCACCAGCCATGAAACTCACCACACTTCACTACCATTTTGCCTAAATGTATATATGATGCAAACTTTTAAGGAGAACCTTTACTGCCACCTTTAGTTAAGTTAGTGACTTATTCACGTTCTCCACTCCCTGTGCTTGGTTGCTTACCTATTACTGTGTCCAAAGATTATAATAAAATCCTCTACATCAGTCTTCATAGCGGAGTCTGGGACTGCTTTGTTGGGAATGGATTTAATAAAGGGTCTACATTTGTGCTGTAACGGCAGTACTGCTTTACCATGTGCAACCACAAACTCTGTTCCTGTCATGCGTCTTTCTACAGCTCTATCACCTCCGCTTACCCTAGGTTGTGCGAAAGGCTTCATACATAAATTTAAAGTATTAGACTCTGTTACTCCAGTACAACAAAAATTTCGTTGTTTACCTCTGTCAGTTCAGCATGATGTCGGGGCAGAGTTAAATCACCTTCTTCAAGCATTGATGCCTTTCACAGGTTCTCGCCCAGTGTGGTGGTCCAAAAGTGGACTGGTGGTTTTCACATGTGTGTTGACTTAAGAGAGCCAAATAAAGCTACTATTACAGACAGCTTTTCCCTTCCTCATATTGATCTGATGCTATCATTACTGAAACCAGCAACAGTGTTCTCTACTATTGATTAAGAAAGTGCGTACTTTCAGCTTTGCTTCATGAAGACAGCTGTGATCTGACTGCCTA
This sequence comes from Polypterus senegalus, assembly GCF_016835505.1. Lineage (NCBI taxonomy): Eukaryota > Metazoa > Chordata > Cladistia > Polypteriformes > Polypteridae > Polypterus > Polypterus senegalus. The sequence goes on from NC_053157.1 coordinate 206,024,971, forward strand.
TATTACTCATGAAGGGCTGTTTAGGTTCTGCCAGGTCCCATAAGGGTTAACATCTGCTCGATTTGCGTTTCAAAAGATGCTCGCTACAATCTTGCAGGGGTTGCCAAATGTCACAAACTACTAATTTTGTGGGGACGAACACAAGCCAACCATGATTGGACACTTCAAGAAGTTCTTAAATGCATAAAAGATGCATGATTGCAATTGAACAAATCAAAATGTCATTTCAATGAAGCTAGTCTGCATTTTCTGGGTCATACTGTTACAGCAAAAGGGAAACAGCCTGATCAGGAGCATCTTGCTGCTCTTCTGCATACTCCAGCTCCAACTGATGTTTCCAAGTAGCTACGTTCATTCCTTGGATTTCCATCTTGGTGTAAGAAGTTTATCCCAAGTTTTGCCACCATGGCTATGCACCTCCCTCCACCAAGATACGCAGTTTTTCCTGGTCTGAGGAAGCGCAGCACAGCTTTATGTCAGTGAAACAGTTGCTAATTGACAGTTCATTCTTGGTTTTATTTGACCCTGATTTGCCTACTATAGTTTCCACTGACGTGTCTGATTATGAGCTCGGAGCTGCCCTAGCTTAAGTCCAACTTGACCACAAAGAATGGACTGTTGCCTTTGTGTCTAGGACTCTTACTGCTGCTGAAAGGAAATATTCTACAGTTGATAAAGAGTTTCTTGGATGTGTGTGGGCTGTTGAAAAATGGAGGACTTACTCGTGGGGCTGTAAATTTATCCTCCACACATTTAATCAAGTGTTGACCACTCTGCTGTCCTCAACAGGGTCTGATCGGGCAGGCATGTGAATTGCATGCTGGGCTGCGCAACTGCTGTGTTTCAACTATACTGTTGCTTATCGTCCTGGGTCACAGAATTACACTGATGATTGTTTGTCTCGCTTGCCCTTGCCTGCCACTGCTGAAGACATTTCTGAAACTGAACCTGAGTTTGTCGCAATGTTGTCTACTACTTTGACTGCCCTGTCACCTGGTGAGTTTGTTTCTGCCACTGCCTCTTGCAGTGAGTTGTCCACTGTGTGAAATTAGATTATCCGTGGTTGGCCTTCTTCTTTAAATGCAGTTGACAAAGTTATGTGTCCACATTTCCGATTACGTGTTGAATTCAGAGCACAAGATGAGTTTGTGTTCTGTGGTGCTCTCCTCATTGCGCCTGTTTCTCTGTGCCACACTTTGGTAGCACTTGCTCATGAAGGTCACCAATGCATTGTGTGAACTTAATGATGTCTGCGTAAGCTATACTGGTGGCCAGGTACAGATAACATGGTTCAAGTTAAAAATTGTCAGTTGTGCCAGTCATCTGACAAGACAGCCAATCCTTCTGCTGTATCTTTACAACCCATTCCATTTCCAATAGAATCCTGGCAGAAGTTAGCTATAGATATAGTGGATCTATTTGAAACAGCTGTCTGGAATTGTTATGCCCTAACCTTTATTGATTATCTTAGCAAATGGCCAGAAGTTGCCTTCACTGCTTCTATTACTACTTAGAATGTTATAGATTTCCTCACTTCAGTGTTTAGCAGATTTGAAAATCCACATTCCATAGTGTCAGATAATAGATGTCATTTCACATCAACAGACCTTGCAGCATTTCTGAAAAAAAGAAATATACAACACATATGCACTTCAGTATACCATCCAGCTTGAAATGGTGCCATTGAAAGATTTCCTCATGTTCTCAAAGGCTGCATCCAATCTGTTATCTTACAAGCAAAACCCTGGAAACCTGCTGTCTCAGAATTCCTTCATGCATATTGTGCAACACCAGATGCTACTACAGGAGTTTCTCCTTTTGAATTGCTTCATGGCTGGGAAATGTGAACACACCTTAGTGTCCTTCCTCCACGTATTGCCTGCAAGGCTGATGATGATATTGTTGGTAAGAGAGTCTCCTCATTTCAACAGAGAATGAAAAAGTATACAGATATTAGACGTGGAGCGTGGATCCCTATTTTTCAAAAAGGGGACAAGGTGCGTATTTGGAATCTAATACATGTTCCAAAAGCACATCCAAGATTTTCACAACCTGTGGAAATTCAAAAAGAAATCGGTCCATGTACGTACCTGTTGGCAGATGGAAGAAAATTGCATTCTTCCCACTTATCCAAGTCATATGCACCTTTGACAAATGATGATTCAGGGGATGCTACAGTGGAATTACCGTCCGAGTCTACGTTGACGTCAATACCTGAGGTTTCTCACATTCCTCCAGGTTGTATGAGAACAACCCCTCGTTGACTTGAGGACTTTGTTACATAAATTTGAATGCTTGATGTAATTTAGTGATCATTACAATGCTAGTGATGTTTAACTTACCTACTGTAATTTTAGTACTATTCTTAAGTAAAGGAGGAATATGTTATGTTCTTTACTTGGGCCATTAGGTGGAGATAGAGAAGGTGTAAAAGAAGAGAGTGATAAAGAAAAACGTTAAATATTTGGAGAACTAATTGTTTCCTGTTGTTGCTTCCAGTTGATGGATTAAAATCTTGAACTTTTGGGTACTGAGTCTTTTCATTTTACCTTCTGACAACCTAACACTATTTTTTACCTAAGTTTTTTTGTGTATTTTGTGTTTTTTTAAAATGAGAATTTAGTTTCTGAGGTCTCTTCCTCATTTTGATTTAGTTTTTCAAAGTTTATTTTCATTCATGTCGTTTGGTTTTATATGACACACGTGTGAAGCATCACACGACTGCGCTCATCATGCTAATGACGTCACAAGGGTGAAGGTATAAATTTGTGATGACCAGATATGGTATCCCTCAGTGGATACACAATGTGTTGAAATTGTTTTCTTAGTGTAGTTAGCTTCTTTTCTAAGTAGGCTCTATTTTTAGGTTTTAAATTCTATATTGACTTTGTTTTGCTTTTTATCTACCGATTAACTTCTCACTCTTTTGGTCTTGGTTGCTTGATTCTATGTTTGATTTCCTGGATTTGACCTTGGCTTATCCTCACCATGTCTCTATGTTTTTTAACCATCGCCTGGTTAACCTTTAATTTCTCAACAATAATTCTTGGACACATAACATGTCACAGTATACAGTAGGTACTGAAATAATGGTAAAAATAACAAATAAATAAAAACACATCATTTCTTTTGTAATTCTGAAACTCTGTATCAATGGCTGGTCACAAACCATTCCTATTGGAAACAAATAGAGGTCATGTTAAGTATTAATGGAGGGCAGGCAGGTCCTTAAGTGGCAAAATGGAGGTCAGGGGAACAGAACTACCTGGAGTCATCAGTGGTCTCATTTACAAAACTTTGTGTGGTTTTGAGCTTGAAAATATGTGCTCACCGAAAATCATACCTGGTATACACACATTTTGCCCTTTATAAATCACAATTGCCTTATAAATGTGTGTATGTGAATGTACCTTGAACGTGAACTGAATTATTCATATATGAAGCATGTTAATAAACCTCATACATACTGTATACAGTCTTCATGCTGATCCTCATTGGCTGGTAGACCTCGCCACCTGTACTCAGAATATCTGGCTGTGTTCTGCAACTGACAGCATAAGATCATGCACGATGTAACGGCACCTCTCCTATGTGCTTTATTGGTTTGGAAAAAGTGTAAGGCACCTTCGCCTGAGTGGGCAGACACTATTACTTGGATCTCCTGTTGATTAACCGGCAGGAAACAAAGGGTACCAATAAAAGGAAAATGCTATACATGGCACAAGGTCATAAATGCAGTCCTTTAAGGCTCTGTCCTTAAACCATTACTGTACACCGATCTCTCTCCCACTTGGACAGAGGCAGTGGTGCTGTAAGAATTATGTTTTTGGACTTCTCTAGTGCCTTCAACACCATCCAACCTCTGCTCCTTAGAGACAAGCTGACTGAGATGGCAGTAGACTCACACCTGGTGGCATGGATCGTGGACTATCTTACAGACAGACCTCAATATGTGCGTCTTGGGAACTGCAGGTCTGACATTGTGGTCAGCAACACGGGGGCGCCGCAGGGACTGTACTTTCTCCGGTCCTGTTCAATCTATATACATCAGACTTCCAATATGACTCGGAGTCCTGCCACATGCAAAAGTTCGCTGATGACACTGCTATTGTGGGCTGCATCAGGAGTGGGCAGGAGGAGGAGAAAAGGAAGCTAATCAAAGATTTTGTTAAATGGTGTGACTCAAACCACTTACACCTTAACACCAGCAAGACCAAGGAGCTGGTGGTGGATTTTATGAGGCCCAGGCCCCTCATGGACCCTGTGATCATCAGAGGTGACTGTGTGTAGAGGGTGCAGACCTATAAATATCTGGGAGTGCAGCTGGATGACAAATTGGACTGGACTGCCAATACTGATGCTCTATGTAAGAAAAGTCAGAGCCGACTATATTTTCTTAGAAGGTTGGCGTCCTTCAACATCTGCAATAAGATGCTGCAGATGTTCTACCAGACGGTTGTTGCAAGTGCCCTCTTCTACGCAGTGGTGTGCTGGGTAGGCAGCATAAAGATGAAAGACGCATCATGCCTATCTATCTATCTATCTATCTATCTATCTATCTATCTATCTATCTATCTATCTATCTATCTATCTATCTATCTATCTATCTATCTATCTAAAAGACCTGGACAACCTTCAGAACTGGGTGAACACTTGGAAAGTGCATTCTAATGCAGAGAGGGCAAAGTGCTACACATAGGCAAAATGAGCACCAATTATAAATACAAGATGGGAGACACTGCCATACAAGAAACAACCTCTGAAAAGGATTTAGCAGTATATGTTGACACAACATTTTCATCAACTAAGCAATGCATAGAAGCAAATTAAAACGCATATAAAAGGTTATGTCATAAAAACTTTTAAATTTAAGTCAAGGGATGGTATGCTCAAAATATATAATGCACTAGTAAGACTGCATCTGGATTATTGTGTGCAGTTCTGATCACCACAGTAGAAGAAAGACATAGAAGCACCTGAAGCTGTGCAACCAAGTGCATACCAGGACTTAAGGACATGTCCTACTCTGACAGACTCAGAGAATTAAACCTTTTTAGTCTTGAGTAGAAGAGACTGTGTGGGGACCTAATCTAAGTATTTAAAATCTTCAAAGGCCTTGGTAAAGTAAATCCAGCAACATTCTTTCGGCTTAAAGGTGAATCACGTACTTAGTGCATTTAAAACTAATGCCAGAAAGCACTTTTTTATGGAAAGAGTTGTGGAATTCTGGAACAAACTACCAAGACCTGGAGTTGAAGCAGAAACTTTGACAAGTTTTAAGACAAATCTGAAGGAGATATTGGGACATTTTAGTTATTAGCTAAACAAACAGGCTTGATAGAATGAATGGTCTCCTCTATTTGTCAAATTTCTTATGTTCTTATCACCTGGCACATGTAATGACATGATTGCTGCTACAAAGAATAGTACAGGCAATATGAAAGACTGAGGGTTGAGCAATTTACTTTACCAACAAGCCAACCACCATGTACAGCACCATCACATCTGCCAAAGCTACTTTGCTTCAAAATGAATGAATCACGGTGGCAATCTCCCCATGGTAAACAAAAGTGGCTTAATTCTCACTAGATGCCCTTATTGCAATATGAGTGCAGTGAATTGCGTTGATTACCTAAGAAGAACCAGACACTGCTACAAATTGCTTTTTTATGCTCGTAAAAACATGTTATGTTTCATGTAGGTAACCAATATCACACGAAAACTGGATGTAGCGCCTCACCAGTGGGTTAATGGCTTCCAGCACAGCTAACATACAGAGTGAAGCTAGGCTGAGATACTTTTGGCCTGTCTGCAAAATCTCTGAGAAATAACAACAGGAAGCCGATATAAACTGACAAATAAAAAAAACGTTTTTACAGTATAAATATGCAACATTGGCCCTCTTAATAGGGAACTAAAATACAGTCCATACATCATATTCATTGCTTTTTATTGTGTAATAATATGAATAATTGTATATTCGTGGGATCCCCTCGAGGTTGCTGGATATCATGGCCGGCCTGTACACTGGTACTGTGAGTGCTGTGCAGAGTGCAGCCAAAACCTCTGTGTTTTTCCCAGTTGATTCTAGGTTTCGTCAGGGGTGTGTTCTTGTTCCTACTCTGTTCAATGCTTGTATGGACTGAGTGTTGGGCAAGGTCGTGGGGTCAACTGGCTGTGGGGCATCTGTTGGTGAAGAAAGATTAACGGATCTTGAATTTGCTGACGCTGATGTGATCTTCACGGAGTCAAAGGAGGCTCTGATCGGGGTGCTTGAGACACTGAGCAAGGAGACTGAATGTCTGGGCTTGCGAGTGTCCTGGATAAAACCCAAGATCCAGGCCTTTAATGACCTCTTGGGCACAGCCATCAGCAGTGTGTCTGTCTATGGAGAGAGTGTTGACCTCATTGATAGGTTTACTTACATCGGCAGTGACATTCATGTCTAAAGTGACTCTTCCTATGAAGTCAGTAGATTGATTGGAAGGGCATGGGGGCTCATGAGGTCGCTGGAAAGGGGTGTGTGGTGCTTTTGATATCTATGCAAAAGGACGAAAGTCCAAGTCTTTAGAGTCCTGCTGCTTCCTGTCTTGGTATACGGTTGTAAGACATGGACACTATCCAGTGACCTGAGATGAAGACTGGACTCCTTTGGTACTGTGTCTCTCCAGAAAATCCTTGGGTACTGTTGGTTTGACTTTGTGTCGAATGAGCAGTTGCTCATGGAGTCCAGAATGAGGCACATTACCTGCATTGTGAGGGGGCGTCAGTTACGGCACTACGGCCATGTGGCGCGTTTCCCCGAGGGTGATCCGGCTCATAGGATCCACTTTGTTGGGGACCCAAGTTGCTGGACCAGGCCAAGGGGTGACTCACGTAACACCTGGCTGTGGAAGATAGAGGATCATTTCCGGAGGGTGGGACTGGACCACGTGTCTGCCTGGGGGGTTCCCAACCAGGATCCTGAGTTGTTTTGTTGTGTGGTGGGTGTGGCAACGCACTGTACCAGTGCATGCTCCCCAACTTGACTTGACTTGATAGTGTAGTTTTTATGACCTTTCGACCCTAACCTGTCCTCAGTATTGCCTCACCTTTCTGGACTTCATTTCCTGACAGCCCTATTCAACCCCACTTCTGGTGACATTTGACGGGTAGTGTGGTGTTGTGGGTAAGGCATTAAACTTTATACTTTGATGTGACAGATTAAATGCCCACCTTTGCCCCAATGTGTGACCCTAACCAAGTCACTTACTCTGCCTATGCAGAAACTAAAAAAATATAAATATGAACAATAGAAATCAATAGTATCTTGTTACCAAGGAAAACTGAAATGTTATCTTTACAAACACAAAGACAGAGCTTTAATTTTTTTTTTTTATTAAGAATGAACAATCTGTGAAGTAAACATGGCATTAGGAAACTTTTAGAATATGAAATAATTACTACAATAAATACAGTATTTTTTTAAAAGTCCTACAATAATGTTAAGGCATTTGTTCTCTTGTGCCCAAGGTGTGTATGATTTGGTTTAAAAGAAATGTGTTGTTTTTTTACCCAATAGTATAATCATCCTTCAGAATATTTGGCAATGAAATTGATTTTTCCCCAACCAGCTGTCGTGTTGCCGAAGTGTTCATTTAGCAGCTCCCACATGCTGTCAACAACTTGTTCATCATCTAAATGTCACTGGCCTAAAATGTGAAACAAAGTAGAGGAGAGAGAACCTGTAGGAGAAACAAAATAAAAGAAAACGGATGCCATAACCTAACTTAAGTGGAGAATGCTAACATGACATTAAGAGATAGCTAAAGTAGAGAATGCGCTAAATTGACATTAGACAGAGTTTAAAGACACAGCTACTCAGTTTAATTTTCATCAATCTCATCTAAATCTTAGGGATGACTATTTTATCTATTTATCATCTATGAGGTAACAAATAAAACATAATACATGCATGATATTCATCAAGTCCCAGGTCATCTGTCCCAGTAGCATCAGGTATACAAGGCAGAACGTAGCTCTAGATGGCATGGAAACATAGACTTCTGCACCACCATGGCACCCTGCTAGGCAACATAGCACAAACAAAGACAAAAGCAAAAGTAGGCAAAACCAAAACAACAAAATGAGGAACTTAGAAGAGAACTATGCTATGAGCTTCTGTCAAAGGATTAATAAAGAATCAGAACTCTAGATGGGTGCCTAGAGCAGCCTCTAACCCAGCAGTTAAAAATTATGTTTGGGGCAATGAGGGATGGTCAAGTGAGAAAGCAGATTGCACTTAAAGTATCACAGTAAACTTCATTTGGCAGGTCTTGTTCTGTTTAGGGAAAAAAATTAATTTTCATCTAATTTTAGTCAGGAGGTTTTTCATTTTTAAATGTAATCCATGTGAGACATCTAAATTAATCATTTCTGAAGTTATTGTGAATGCTGCTGACAAAGGAGTGTCATCACAGTAAACAAGAACATTTAAGAGCCTCTTTTTAAAAAGCTGCATGTTTATTTTTTTATTATCCATGATTTATATAGGATTCAATACAGTATTACAATATAAACATTCCATTCTCAGATCTACTTATTCAGTTCATGTTAACTGTTGGCCAGAACCTGACCCAGAAACATTAAACAGTAAGCAACTGTGGTTGGAGCACATCCATACAAAGATGGACATTGGATCAGCTTAAAATTGCCAGTTAACATAACAGTCACGTCTTTGGGATGTGGGAGGAAAGCTACAGTACCCAGAAAAAAGTCTATACAGACATGGAAAGATTATGCAGATATTGAACTGACAGCAGCAAGGGGCAGGATTTAAACGCAGGAAGCAAGATCAATGAGACATCAAGATTAATACTGAGACACTGTTTTTCCCACAGTAAAACAAGAGTCAATGAGTCAATAACATTGATGCTTACGCTATACAGTGACTTAACTTTCAACACATCAGTCCTTGCTATTTTAATGTACCACTCACATTATAACACTGCTATAAATAATAACAAAGACTGGCATTTTATGTGTTATGTTTTAGTTAGTGTTTGCTTCTTAACTTACTAGTGGGAGTCAAGTTAAAGTTAGAAAATGGGATTCATTAGAAAATGGAACAAACCTTAACAAAACAGATCATGTCATTTCTCAATAAAGTCTCCACTCTTCTCAATGCACTTGCGCCACCTGGCTGGAAGTGCCTGGATTACAGCAGAATAAAAGTTTTTGTCTTTTCCTCGCAACCACTTGTGCACCGCTTTCTTCATGTCGTCATGTGTCTTGAATCGATGACCATCCAGATTCTTTTCAGCGTTCCAAAAAGGTGGAAATCACACGGTGCCAAATCTGGCAAATAAGGAGGATGTGGTAATGCCTCAAACTTCAGCTTCTCCAGACAAGTCTTGGTGTTCTTAGCAGTGTGTGCATGGGAGGGAATTGTCGGGCAGCAAAAGGACTCCATGAGACAGCAGCCACCAAGTAGCAGGCTTCACAATGATCTCCAGCAAGTCATAGCAACTTGCACTGTTGACTGTAGTACCCATTGGCATGTACTGTTCAAGAATAACTCGGGTGCACAAGTGGTTGCAAGGACAAGACAAACATTTAATTCTGCTGGAATCCAGGCACATCCAGGTAGGTGGCACAAGTGCATTGAGAAGGGTGAAGACTACTTTGAGAAATTACATTATCTGTTTTGTTAAGGTTCATTCTGTTTTCTAATAAATCCTATTTTCTAACTTTAGCTTGACTCCCTCTCATATATTTGTTATTTCTGTTGTTTTTTTAATTAGTATCTTTTGCTTTTTTTGTTATGTAATTTTTGAAACTATTGGTATATCTGTTTATTTAATACCTGTGTGTTATGTATTTTTGTTTGCCTGTTTCCGTTATTTTCTCTGAATGGAACCCAAAAAGGCGGGGCCACCATGATGTCACTGCTGAAGGACCGCCCTCAGCCAATATAAGTCTGGCTGGAGAGGAGGTCACTCAGATGTTCATTGATTGTGGTGGATTGTGCTTCTTAATGTTAACATTATGTAACATTTTTTGAATGGCATACAATTCTAATTTACAGTAGACTTGTATAATTCTAAGGTGTTGGATTCCTTACATGCACAAAAATGCAAATAAAATTAAGGTAATGGCTTAAAGATTGTTTATTTACAAAGCCTTGCCATAATACACATACAGAACAGGGAAAACCCAGATATGGTATCATTCTTGCCTTGGCTCATTTTTTTTAATTCATAGGGTTATTTATTATTTTTCAAATGATTATTTTTCAAATGATTAATCATTTGTTTTGTTTACTTCTGGTCGCTGCTATTTTGTATTGCAGTAGCAGTTTTGCACAGCTGGTTATCATGGAGAGCGTTCCCTGAAGTTATATCTATCACGTCAATTTTCTGATGATTTAAAGGTTGGCATGATTCTTATAAAAAAACTTTGCTTATTTCCTTTCATTATTTTCTTATTTGTCTTTTCGGCCCCTAACTTCTTGTTATTGTTTTACAATTAGGGGTTTTAGGTACAAAATAAACAGCACGATCATAGCAGTCAAGGAGACCATGCATTCATTTAGGATTAGGAAACATTTCTTAGTATTGGAAAACTGATGATGCAGTGTTAATGACACTGATTTTTAAAGATCTCTGTCTCTTAATTTTCGTGTTTGCCTGTTTAAATGGTGTCACACACGTGCAGTGGAGGACATCATCACAGACTCTGTCAAGGTATGTAATATCCTGCCGGGCTGAGAGGTGGCGCTATTGCTAAGGCTGTCATTTCCTTCTTTTCCAAACAGTGCTAAGAAGCCATTCAGAGAAGGCCACTGACCCTACCGTCTTCAGGCTCAGCCTTTGAAAAATCCCAGGTCTCCAGGAAGGAGATGTAATTACTGGCACGAGGGACCCATTGGGTGGAGTTTCAGTATTACTATGACCTTCCTTAACCAGCCAGACAAACATCTCTTTAATTTGGTCATCCACCATAATGGGAAAATCACCCATTTTTGTTTTGCATCTTGTGTCCTCGGACAGTAAATGGGACGAACCGGTTGGTGTCTGAAATTTTCTTTCTTCGTGGAGCTGTCATTCCAGCATCTGGCCACAATGGTCATTCCATTCATATTTGGTTGTATCCCAGTTTTACCTTAACACAAAATCTGCAAAACGTAAGAAGACAAAATGAATTAGGTGGAGAGCGGGCATGGCTCCCAAGTCCATGAGCCCCCTTGGCCTGACAAGACATTGGGTCCCACTCTCTCAACCCCTGCCACCAGCCAGAACAAACCTATAGACACGCCAAATATACGTGCCTCATTTAACCAAATGTGATTGTTTATTTATATTTATAGGACAATCTAATAACTTTAGTGGCTTGTACTGGGTTTAGCCTCCGAGACTTAGTTGGTAAATTCACATAAGGGTTCCCCTGACCTTTGGGCCCCTGGGGCTGTGCTCATCAAGCCCATTTGAGGATCCATGTGTGGGAAAAAATATTCATAATTCATAATAAGCAGACTAAGTTGATGATGCTATTGCAAACTATAGATGCAAATATATGTAGCACACCTGAGGCAAGCTTAGAGAGGTGTATCTTTCCATCATTGTGTTCTATTTAAATATGAAAGCAACATCACAGACATGCTATGAACTCAAGAGGCATCATCGGCTAACACTTACCTGCAAAGTGAATGTAAATAACATCAAACTATTTCTACTCAATGGGTTGCCACGTACATATGCCTAGGTAAAATGTAGATATATACTGTATATACTGTATCTATTTATATTTATACAGTATATATTAATTAGATCTGGTTGTTCTATTGTCAGTCATAATGTATACATATTTTAAATAGAAAGCCTTTTTTCTGATAAGACTGAAGATTTGTTTTGCACTTTAGTGGTTACATTTTGTTCAACAATACCTGGTTGATTTTGTATTTAGTATACTTACATTTATCAGAAGGGCAGCACAGTGGTTCAGTGGTAGCGCTGCTGCCTCACAATTAGGAGACCAGGGTTTGCTTCCTGGGTCCTCCCTGCGTGAAGTTTGCATGTTCTCCCAGTGTCTGCGTGGGTTTCCTCCGGGTGCTCTGGTTTCCTCCCACAGTCCAAAGACATGCAGTTTAGGTACATTGGCGATCCTAAATTGTGCTTGGTGTGTGTGTGTGTGTGCCTTGCGGTGGGCTGGCACCCTGCCTGGGGTTTGTTTCTTGCCTTGTGCCCTGTGTTGGCTGGGATTGGCTCCAGCAGACACCCGTGACCCTGTAGTTAGGATATAGTGGGTTGGACATTGACTGACTGACATTTATTAGAAATGATCATAGTATTAATTAATGATAATAATCCAAGAAAATGTACTATAGTCTTGATTTTGATTATTCTGTGGAATGCACCTTGAGTTGTATGTACTGTAAATGTATGATGAGGTGCTATATAAATAAAGTTATTATTATTATTATTAAGAACCAGAATTTGAAGTAACTTTGCCTTTTTTCAAGAATAACAATAACTTTAATATGAAAATACAAGTGATTCAGCAAAGAATAATTACAGCACCAATAAAGGTTTTATTAATGACAATAATAGAGATAGTATGATGCAGGATAAAGGTGGCACTTCAACTGGCTTGTGTTTCCCTTAAACAACAGAGCCTTGCCTATGTTTTATAATTGATTTAGAATTGTAAAACCATCAGTCACAGGTGAATGAGTATTATTTATTTTTTTTTTTTTAGAAAATAGACTATCATGGAGGCTCGCATCAACTTTTTCTGACAGAATCTTTAGATTTTTGCTTGCAGACAAGGAATTATTATCGAATAATTAGTGACATTAATACTGCATGAACAGTTTTCCAAAACTAACAAATGTTCCCTAATCCTAAATGAATTCATGAACTGCTTGACTGTTATTATCATGCTGTTAAATTAAGTCAACTATTTATTTGTTTCTGGAAGCCTGTGCCTTCATTGCTGTCTTGTTTTATTAGTTTTTCACTGTAATGCAAATCCCATGACACAGTTACACTGAGTTTAGCACTGCTGCCTTACACCTTGAGTAAACTGAGTATGAATCCCATCTTAGTGCCTGCCTGTGTGGAGATTTCCCATCAACTTCAGGTCTTTCTGAGTCTTCCTCCTATTTTCTTCTGCCTGCCAAAGATGTGTAAGATAGATAATTTGGCAATGTTTGATTGGGGCCTGTATGCTCTATGTGACCTGTCCAGAGTTGTTGCCTTGTGTCCAGTGATGCTGGGATGGGCACCTGCTATCCCCTTAAATTTAATGTGGGTTCAGGACTGGGTGGATGTAATGTTCATTCTTTCTGAAACTTTTTCTGATGTTTTCTGAATAAAGCACTATATAAAATAAAGAAGGATTTAGATTTTCTTATAACTTGCCAATGAATTACTAATAGACAATGCATAATGCCCCGTCCACCTGCATGTTCAGTATTGATCAGTGAATTTTAGCCTGCTTTAAGTCAGTCATTCTTTAATTTCAAATTGGCTTTTAAATTATACAATCTCACTTGTTTGTGCTGCAGGAGGACTAAAATAATGGGCAGCTTTCCATGTTCATTTTCAAAAGTCTTACTCTGTTAACCATCACCAACTTCGCACAAAATCTGCTACCTTCAGCTGGCTTCATTATGTGATGTTTGAAGAAGCGGTGACATTAACACATGCTCAAAGATGATTAAGGCTCTTCTGGCTGCCATAGTTTTGCTTGCGGGCAGTTGCATTTTTTTTTCAGCCTGGTGAGCACTGATTTTCCTGTCAGACAGGTGGCAGCCTGTTGTTTTGCAGTGTGAAACTAAGAGCTTGCGGCATTTTCATATTTTGTAACAGCTGGCAGGCTCAGATGGAGAGACCATCCTGGAGCTGACAAAAAGACCTTATTGAAGCAATCAGCAGAAAGCCTACTAGTGCAGACACTCATTACTTTATCTTTAAACTGGCAAGGATTCCCTATGACAGGAGACCTGAGGCAACCATGTCCCATGGCCACTCAGTCCAAGACTAACCTCTGATTCAGAAGCTTTGATTGTAATACAAGCCATATATTTGAATTCCTCTCTGACTAAGGAACAAAAACAGCACATCAGAAAGAAGTGTTATTGTTTCAGATCACTGTCAGTTTAGGCATAACATTACAATGACTTTCTTACCTAAAGTCATGTAAATGGCTTCAGATAGTTCAGAATGTTTAAAAATCCCTAAAGCTAACCCTAACCCTTCTGCTCCCAAAAACTTTGACATTTCCCTAAATCCTACCTTTAATGTGATTAGAGCAATATAAACCAGCTCTCTATAAAAGTTGACGATGTTCAGGCATTTGTAATTTCTAATAAATTGCACATATTAGAGCAACACAACAAGCAAGAGACAAAATATACATTATGGGCAATATGATTGGGTCAACCAAACAGGAGATAGAAGGCAAACAGAATAAAAATGGCATATTAAAAAACAAACAAACAAACAAGCAATCAAAAATGGGATTAATCGAGCTGGGTGTTAGAGGCACACGCCTTTGAGAACCTGAGTGGTTTATCACCTTAGTGCTGTTGGGTAAATTTTATCAGCAACTTGCTTTTTAAGCTTTCTTCATTTTTTCACTTTTAGTATAAGTTTCCCAGACAGGCCTTAAACAGTATGGAAAAACATTTTCATGAAAATGAAATACATAAAATAGTAATTATGAAAATTATGGGTCATTAATTAGGGAAAATTGCATAATTAAATAAAAGTCATCTAATTATCATGAAATGCAATACCATCAGTATATTTTGGTTCAGTTTATTTTAATTGGTTGTAAAGAAAGAATACATAACTGTGAAGTGTTGGGGCACCCGTATGCAAACACAATATAATTTTTAACAAAATGAGGGCTATAAACACATTGAAAAGTAAAGAAAAAATTATTTGCAGACATGAATCTGCAAGTAAAGTATATCAAGGTGGCTGAGCTTCCACTGAAGAGGTGGGTTCAGGCAGGCTGATACCGGAAGTGATGTTAAGCGTGGTAAAGCCATCAATCTTTCGGGTTGCAGACAGAGGAAGAGATAGGGTGTTAGTCAACAGCGGCATCCTGTGTTCAAGCAGGAAATGACCCTTTTTTTTATCCTTTTAAGCTGCCCTCAGTGCACACGCGTGTTAACATAGTTTGGTTTTATTTCCCTCTGTTTTTAAAAGTGTTTTTATTTAACAATGGGACTTTTCCAAAATGAACATTTTAGAAGGTGTCTTTTAATGCCAGCTCTATTTAAATCAAAATGCGTCTTTTCTTGATAGATTTGTCATTTTTCAATCCAAGACAAAGACCAATGAGTTGCACCTTTTCTTATTGGTTAATCCTTTGCTGTCCATTGCTTTTCCCTGATTGTAGCTTGTTGACTACCAAAGATCTTCAGGACTACTTGCACTCCAACTGGTAAAGACATGGAAGCAGTTAATTACTCTGGCACACAAATTAGAAGCAGATCATTTAACACACAATTCTATTTAGAGGCTAATTAAGAATGGTTAAATATTTTATAAAAATAATGAGTGACACAGAAAAATTGAACCCGTAAATAATAAGATTACACAAAGACATGACCTTCATGACATATTGTACATGTAATTTTTCGTTGACATGAGGATTTCTTTCTGTACAGATACAGAGATCCTTTGTAGTTCATCTAGGGATCTTGGAGGCCAATGGAACTTTTCATTCTTTTCCAGATACTTTCCAAAATCTTTTTCTTTCCTTAGTCATCTTTATTGTTGTCTGTTGTCCTATTCCTAGCCATTCTTTGATGTCATCGATCCAGCTACTCACTGGTGTTCCTACTTGCTGTTTCCAATGTTTTTTTCTCTCTATCATCATTCTCCAAATGTTTTTTTCTCATTTGCGATCTTTTGTAATTCTTTCATGTGTTAATTTTTGCCTCCATCCAATTTTCAGACTCTCCCTGTAACATCTCATTTCAAACACATTCAGTTTTCAAGAGTTCCTTCTTTCTCAATGTCCATGTTTCATAGGTATTAAGTAATATTATTATGAATGGTTGGCCTTGGCCTCTGGGGTACAAATGGAAGGATTTATTGGTGGAAGTGCATTGCTCACAGAACCAGTAGTATCCCTCTTTTCTAGCAATATCTGAGTTGTGCATTTCACAGGAATATTTACACTGTTAGGTTGCCTAACACTTCTCTCCTAGGTCAACTTGAAGAATCCTGTATACACTCAGAGCGAGACAATAGGTTATTAACGATTAGGACTGAGAGATGTCAGGGAAAAGCCAAGGTCAAAGCCGAACGTCAATCCAATTTGTGGTCAAAATTAAACCACTAACCAGAACTCAAATATTTAAAACAAAAACTAGGATTTCTATACTGGAAAGTTAAAGATCAAAACGTTTTAGCTGGCATGCTATGCAGGTTGTTTATCCATCTAAAACAGTTTCAGTTATACTGGAAATGCATGTGCCAATCTATATATTGTTGCTCTGGTTGCATTGCATGTGTTCCGCATTCTGGTGAATTCTGGGAATGATTAATACGGAAACACCCAATGTCTTTGCTGTAAAATTTTAGTGCCATTTGGTGAGTCTGTACATTTGGCAATTTATTTGTAATACTTTATTTGAATCTGGGACTGTGTTGGGAACTATTGTGTCTGAAATTTTGAACTCAGTGGCTCCCGCTCATGGTCACACCTTCTGTTTTATGTTTGTATTCATGTTTTATTTGTAATATTAATAATAATAGTAGTAGTACTGGCATGTGTACAGAGTCCAGTGAAATTCTAGAATGCATATCAAGCCATGATAAATAGGATAGTATTAAAATACATAACTTCATTTTATTTAGGTATTTCACCAAATCAAAGTTCATTTAACTGTCATGGTAATAGACTAAAGAAAAACAAATATCACTTACCTGCTGGCATTTAAAAGCAGACACTGCAGCAGAGTTCAGAACAATACTCACCTGAAGGCATGGCTTCAGTTCTCTGCTGCCTTTATGAGCGGCATCAAGTCCAGGGTTGACTCTTGCCATCCATGCAGGATAGACTCTCTGTAACTGTATAACCGTGTAGTGCAAAACGCATGCTGCCCTGCAGTGACTTGGAATGGCTTAGATCCACATTCTGAACAGACCTGCAAGACTTGTTTTTTTTAAATCTCCCATTTGCAAAAATTAAATATGAATGAGGAGACCTAATGCACCATTGGTAGTGTGCTAGGTCCATGGTAAAAGCACTCCACTTAATGCCAAGCAAGCAAACATAATCCCAAAACCCCACCAGCTTTTAACATCTTCAACAAATTACCTCAAGGTTCAAGGTGATACTGGCTTCCCCCAAACTATGAACAACCATTTTACATAAAATTGTGTAATACTGTTTTTCATCTTGTGAACCACAATGAAGACTATTTTTGCATATATAAGGACTGGCCTGAATGTCAAACGTGCTGCTATAGCTGACACCTGTTTATCTTCACAACCATTCCTAATGTACCTCGCTGCAGCCTGCAAAATGGATTGAAACTGGCTGACATTAAGGACTGGCTGGCTGTAAACTTCCTTCAGCTGAACGATTCAAAAACCGAGGTCATTGTTTTTAGTCCCAACTGCAAACAGACTCCACCCCTTGACCTCAACTCTCTTCCTATTCCAGTAACTTCGTCTGTCTCCAATCTTGGAATCAAAATGGATACGTTCCTGAAAATGGATGCTCAAGTCAACAGCACAGTAAAATCCTGCTTTTTCCATCTAAGGCGAATCGCCAAACTCAAGCCTATTCTGTCTAACCACCTCCTGGCATCAGTAATCCATGCATTCATTACGTCCCGGCTTGACTACTCTAATTCATGCATTTTTGGTATCAGTAAAGCCACTCTTTCTAGACTCCAACTGGCTCAAAATGCGGCTGCAAGGCTTCTAACTGGAAGTAGCAGAATCCAACACATTTCACCGATTTTAAAAACCCTACACTGGCTGCCGGTTAGATTCAGAATCGATTTTTAAGATTCTCCTCCTAACCTATAAGGCATTAAACGGTCTAGCCCCCGCCTATTTGAGTGTCTTGCTCCATTGTCACAATCCCCCTCGTGTTCTTAGATCTGCAGATCAGCTGCTCCTAACCGTTCCCAAGGCACGTTTTAAAGCTCGTGGTGAAAGGGCTTTCTCCGTCTGTGCACCCAGGCTCTGGAACTCCCTACCCTTAGTGGTTAGAAAAGCCACCTCAGTCGCCACATTCAAATCTTGCCTAAAAACGCACTTCTTCACATTGGCTTTTAATTCTTAACCTGATTCATTTTCCACTTGCCTTTTGCTATTTTCTCTATTTTATTTGGTCCCCTGACCTGTTTTTAGTATCTCTGTTTAAATTCTCTCTTAATGTTTGTTTTAAATATTTTGCTTTTAGTCCTGCTTGTTGTAACTGTACAGCGCTTCGGTCAGTTGTAATGCTGTGTTTTTAAGCGCTCAACAAATAAATATGGTATGGTATGGTATGGTTTAACGGCAAAGCTAGATTTTGGTGTTTGGGAATCACAGTCTCAGTTTTCTCACCCCTGTGGCTACATTAGAGACTGTTCTTGCAGCAGCGTGATGAACAGAGTGACGCTGGATCTGATGGCGGCAGCGAGGGGTGCTTGTGTATTGATGTGTTTGAGTTCACTCTGTAATTTGTCACATGTGCTGACCACAGGTCTTCTCGAATTATTCGAGAACTATTCCAAACGCCATTCCTTGAAAGTGAAACTTGAAGTAGTAAAAAATATGTAAACACTTTTCATACAGTAAATAGTATTTAATGAAGGACAATGTCTCATTTTAGTTTGCTTTGATGACTAATTACTAAACTAATTCAGTCAATTTTCATGTATTTCAATGTTATTTTAACAAAAATGGGGGACATTTTTGAGCCAAGGAAATGTTTTGAAATATTTTGTTCTTCATTTACTGGTTTTTAGGTATTCACCATTTAAACATTCACGGAGAGTTTCAGGAATGGATTTGCTTTGTAAAGAAGTAAACTCTTATTAATGTACGAATTACATATAAACAGCGTGGCCATGGATTGGTGACACTACATAGTCCTGTGGAACCCATGTTGATGTATCTATGTTGAGCTAGAATGTGACTTCCATACTGAGAAGGTGAAAGGTAGGTGAAAGGTGAATGATACTTGCAAGCCAATGTCATTAATTTCAATACATACGTTCATCCTTTGACATAATGTAAATAAATATTATTTCTTTCTTAGTACATTTTGTACAAATCCACAGAGAAAGAAAAATCACTGAACATGAAGCTTTTAGCACCTATGAAGGATTACAGACTTTTTGAAAGCCACTTGAATTGTTATTCTGATAAAAAGTGTTTGTATTTCTGATAGAGTCAGTGTTTTTTTCATTTGTAGGAGCTCTTCATACATTTCAAGGGCCATACTCATTTTGAGTAACCTTTTACAAATCATTTTTTGGATGATAAAATGTTCACATCAATATTGCATCTTTTATCTCTAAATAGAATTTGAAACACTTTATCGAGATGACCATTATTTCTAGAACTACTCCTGGGTTATTAATTCTGATATCACAGTTTTCACATGCAAGGTACAAAAAAGAATCAAGTAAAAAGGTTAAGATCATAAAATAATCAGAAACTTGAAAATGTGTAATAAAGTAATAAAACTTTTATTCTTCCGTCTTAATATCTGTTAAGATTTAATAGATTATTTAAGAATACTGTAATTAACAAAATGTCCAACATGTATTCAAATGTTATTTTCAGATGTCTATATATTTCTTGATTCTTCATTCTTCAGAAGTATAATGTGATATACAGCAGCTGGAAAACATCAGCTAGTAAAGTCACTGGTGTGTGTAACAGGTTACAAAGCTGTACGTGTGAAGGTGGATTCTCAAAACAGAATTTAAGGATGAATTTCAATTAGACCAAAATAAAGATAGGACATAAGTCAATACATCTGCTGTGAGCTGGGGTTTATGTCCTGCCTTGCGCCCTGTGTTGGCTGGGATTGGCTCCAGCAGACCCCCGTGACCCTGTACGGTAGTTAGGATATAGCAGGTTGGATAATGGATGGATGAAGTCAATACATTTAAACTTGAACCTGAATTTGAATTCATGCAAGGCCAACCCAAATAATGTTAACAGAAGTAATATCACAACATCTATATGGTGAATCATTAAGAGTCCCTCAGATAAAACATTTAGCAAGAGTTAAGTTTAATAGAATATGTGTGTTGTGACCAGAGCTGGGTAAAATAATTAGCCAGCCATGGGTAATTCAGAACATTAACTTCTTTATTTTACGACAGGCACATACTGATCTCCAATCAAGAAGAACATTCTTTTATTCAAGTCTCATTTGCTATCCCTTCAACAGGTAACACATTTTTTAAAAACTTCCCCTAGCGTTCTGGCAGAAACTACAACTGAACACAACATTTTCCTTTTTTTTTTTTAAAGAAAAGCTTTATTTCTGCCTGCTAATGAGATTAACAAGACAAAAATTCTTAGAACTTTCATATAATCAAGCAATGAAATAATTAAAGTTAAGAGAACCTGATATGTATATTCCACAACCAGAATAAAGCAAATGCAAGTATATTATTGCACAGGTTCAGCAATATTATTTTAAGTAACATAGTCCTTCAACCAGTTTGGTGGGTGAGTACAGCGTTTGGGTCTGGGTGACTGAGGAAGCTCTGGTGGTTTGACTTCCTTCTGGACAGGTGTAGACGCACAGTCTGGAAAAGCAACCAGATGAGATGCCTTCCAGGTTTTTCCATCACTCAATACGTATGTATGAGCACCCAGTTTCTTATTGATAGTGATAGGGTTGCTGAACTTCTAGTGTCCTTTTGGAATATGCAGAGGATTACTGACCCTCACCTTATCCCCTGTTTTGAAACTAGGCAAGCGAGCACCCCGTTTGGCATCCGTGTAGACTTTCATTCTGTTTTGGTGTTGCTCAACTGTGGTACAGACATCACTGGCAGACTGTAAACCTGAAGAAGTAGGTGGTAGTATGGTCAATTTTGTGCACATCTGTCGACCATAAAGGAGTTCAAATGGAGAAACGCCAGTAGTTGCGTGTAGAGTAGCAAGGTAGACATGCAAAAAGTCTGGAATGGCAGCTTTCCAGGGATGGTGTTCTGGAATAGCTAGTTGAATCGTATGTTTCAGTACACGATTGAATCGCTCTACAGCTCCATTAGCAGCAGGGTAATACAGTGAAGAGCGGTGATGTTTAATCTGTCTTTCTTCCAGAAAAGCAGCAAAATCAGCAGAGGTAAACTGAACCCCATTATCTGTCACCAGACTCGGGGTTACCATGGTGACTGAAAATAGAAGACAGGAATGTGAGTTCATTAGCAGTAGTTATTGAAGGTGTGAATGCTACTTCCGGCCACTTGCTGTGGTAGTCAATCAGGGTCAAGGGATATCTACAGTCCGATGCAGCAGTGTCAAAGGATCCTACAATGTCCAAAGCCACTTTTTTCCATGGGCCATCTGGAAAAGGTGTAGGCTGTAAGGTAGCGGGATGTGCATGAGCTGTTTTGTCATTCATCTGGCATGTCAGACAAGAACTGATGGCAGTACAAACATCAGTGTCCATCTTTGGACACCAGTAAAGTTCTCTGAGTCATTGCTTGGTGTGTACTACACCTTGGTGACTCTCGTGTGCAATTGCAATTAATGATGAACGAAGGCTAGCTGGCACAATCAGACGTCAACCACAAAACACAAAGTGTCACTGACAGAAAGTTCCAGACGGAGCTTGTAGTATGACAGCAGATCAGCATCCAAAGCCTTTAGAGGAGGAGGCCAGCTCCACGCAATACAATACAATACAATACAATACAGTTTATTTTTGTATAGCCCAAAATCACACAGGAAGTGCCACAATGGGCTTTAACAGGCCCTGCCTTTTGACAGCCCCCCAGCCTTGACTCTCTGAGAAGACAAGGAAAAACTCCCAATAAAAACCTTGTAGGAAAAAATGGAAGAAACCTCGGGAAAGGCAGTTCAAAGAGAGACCCCTTTCCAGGTAGGTTGGCGTGCAGTGGGTGTCAAAAGTAGGGGGTCAATAGTAGGGCAATCTGTG
The DNA here is from genome assembly GCF_016835505.1 of Polypterus senegalus. Taxonomy (NCBI): domain Eukaryota; kingdom Metazoa; phylum Chordata; class Cladistia; order Polypteriformes; family Polypteridae; genus Polypterus; species Polypterus senegalus. The sequence goes on from NC_053157.1 coordinate 206,047,105, forward strand.
TACATAGCTTATTGAGGTCTGGACATTCAGCACAAGCAGACTCCAAATCAGCAGGAGACAATGTCTTACATGCCACAGACAGGAGAGCAACCAACTCTGGTTCAGTATCATTAGCAGCTGCAGGAGCAAAAGGTAAGGGCAGAGGAGACAGGCAGTCAGCAGGAGCATTCTGAGAACCTGGGCAATATATTACATCATAGTTAAATAACAGAAGACGTGTAGACCATGTCGCAATGCAATCCCAGCACCACCAATCCCCTTGGTGGTCAAAAGAATTGTGAATGCCTGATGGTCCATGCGCAGGGTGAAACGACGTCCCCACAGGTATGTTCGCCACTTCTCTACTGCCCACACACAGGCCAGGGCTTCTTTTTCCACTATTGAATATTTACGCTCTGTAGTGGAAAGTGTCCGCGAAGCAAATGCCACAGTTCTTTCTACATTGTCAGAACCGAGTTGAGAAAGAATGGCTCCCAGACTGTAGTCAGAAGCATCAGTGGAAACTACAGTATGCAGTATAGGGTCAAAAAGTGCCAAAGCAGGGCTATTCACTAGCAATGTTTTTACCTGCTCAGAGCTCTTCTGTGCATCAGCAGTCCACTGGAATGCACCTGCAGGTTGTTGCAAGCATGCCCGCATTGGTTCAATGACAGTAGCATGGTTTGGTAGAAATTTAGAGTACCAAGACAGCAGCCCATGGAAAGAACGCGAAGTAGCAGCATCTGTGGGTGCAGGAGCATTCATGATGGCTTGTACATGGGCCTTTTCAGGAAGAAGGCCATCAGCAGACACAATATGCCCAAGGAAGGGTAGGCTGGACTGACGAAACTTGCACTTGTCATTGTTTAGCTGCAGGCCAACAGTTTCCAGCCCGGCATAAACAGAATGTAAGGTTTTGTCATGGGTAGTCAGGTCAGGGCCTTGTACTATTACATCATCCACGTAATTCTCCTCTCCAGGTAAGACAGCGAGAATAGCGGTCATCATTTTCTGGAAGGCGGAGGGTGCAGACGCCAAACCATAAGGAACCCGACAAAACCTAAAGAGGCCCTCATGTGTAATGAATGCAGTCAGGTCTCGACTGTCCTCATGCAGTGGCACTTGGTAGTAGGCACTGGCTAAGTCAAAGGTAGAAAATACTGTAGCCCCTCTGAGTGCAGAAAGGAGTTCATCCATATGTGGCAAGGGAAAAGAGTCTACAATAACTTCTTTATTGGACTCTCACAGATCAATACGCATGCGAATGTTACCAGATTTGCCCTGAGTGACTACAGTAGGTGAGACCCAAGCAGAAGCATCAATTCATGCTATGACACTAGCTGCGAGTAGGCGATCAAGTTCTTCAGACACAGCATCTCTTACCGACAGAGGTAAGCGGCACAGCTTATCTCGCACAGGAGGTACTGTCTCATCAATCTTAATGTGGTGGATAAAGTTTTTAACACAGCCAATGGACAGGGCACAGCAGCACACTGTAAGACTGGCACAGGCAAAGTGGGAGCTGCAGCATCAGAAGGCATAGCTTTATTGTTCACAATGTGCACATTAAGTCTCTACCCATTAGTGGGATTCCATTTTCCACAATGAAAAATGGAGTCACAGTAGTACGGCCATGTAAACACACAGTTACAGATTGGCATCCGAGTATGGGGATATGAGATTTTGAATACGTCACAAGTCTCACGGTAGGTTTTTACAGAGAAATGTTGCTGAAGTGACAAGTGTAAATGCAGTGTGATAATATTGAGACTGACGAGCCCGTATCGACAATCAGGCCCAGTGAGCAGGAATGTGATCCTGGAGCTATGATTTCCACTGGAAAAGTAATTTTAGCAGGTGTATGTATTGTATTTTCTGTATATAGTACAGTAACTTCTGGCAATTCAACCTCACGTACTTCCCATGTACAGGACTGGGCAGAGCGACACACTTTAAATAAATGCCCAGTCTTTTTGCAATGCATACAAGTTGCTTTTGTGGCAGGGCAGCTCACTGAGTTAGCCAGGTGTGACTGTGATCCACATCGAGAGCACGCTTTCCCCTTAGCAGGGTTAGCAGACATAGTAGTAGCAGGTGTCTGTCGTTGTCTGGGTTTATTCCTCTGTTTATGCTGTACTGTCTGTACTGGCATGACGCTGGAGCTCATAGAAATGATTTTAGCCTGATCTATAGCTGCTTCTATTTGAGTAGCAAGAGTTACTACTTTATCCAACGTAAGGTCTGGCTCCAACAGCAATCTTTCACGTATACGTGGGCTATATGCATGCTCAATCAATTGGTCATGAATCATTTCGTCCATGCATTCGGGCACAAACTCACAAGCTCACGTAGTGCCACCACGTATTGTAAAATGGTCTTTTGTGATCCCTGGGTCCTCTTACAAAATGCATGGCGCTCAACGACCATGTTAGCTTTAGGTATAAAGCTTTTACGGCGGTATCGAACGTTGTACCTGTGTTAGGCAGGGTGTAAAAAATGTGCTTACCTTCGGTCCCGAGACAATGAAGTAACACAGCTCTCTTCCTAGCATCAGTCCAAGCATCCCCAGTAGCGTCAATTACAAGCAAATTGTTATTGAACATCTGAAGCAACGTTGCGAAAGACACTGCAGGCTTGCCCGGACTTGGAAGAAAAAAGCTTGGAAAAGGCACATTAGCATTTTCACTGCAAGCATGCACAATATAAAGAGGACAACCTCGGTGGCAATTTTGTTGTGACCAGAGCAGCGTAAAATAAGTAGCCAGCCATGGGTAACTCAGAATGTTAACTTCTGTATTTTATGACAGGCACGCACTGATCTCCAATCAAGAAGAACATTCTGTTATTCAAGACTCCCTTCAACAGGTAACACATTTTTAAAAAACTCCCCCTAATGTTCTGGCAGAAACTACAACTGAACACAACAACGTGTGTCCTCCTGATACTTTGCATGCTTGACAAGTAACCTGAAGTTGGCCTGGCCCTTCAAGTGTGAATTGGAAGCCATAATTTTAGGGACATCTTGGGCCACAAGGGAAGGTGGTAGCAGGACAGCTAAGAAGTTCCTTTGAGACAGTTATAAAAGTGGAAGTGGTTCCCAGGCCTGTCAAGGACATCATTTTAGCTGGAGCTTTAAATTAGAGTCTAGAGGATTCGACTATGTAGGACATCATCTGGTAGGAGGAAGAGTACCAGAAGAGTGAGAATATCTCCTCCTTGTGCATTTTTCATTGTTATGGTATGTAACTTTCCTAGTTGATGGCTTCTCTGATTCACTGGCATGATTATTAGAGTTGGCAATAACAGTGACCTTCCTATCAGGTGAACGAAGTTCCACTTCTTGCCTTGCAATCCCAGTGCCTATGCCATCTAGGCCAGACTTTACTAAGAGTACAAGGCTTTTTGTTTCTCAGATCAAGCCATTTTAACATATACAGATGGCTATTAATTTGATGAAAAAGTAAGGCATGGCTATGATATGCATGTTGTTTGTTTATTGACAAAGTGGGAGCCTTACTGCTATGCACCAATGGTGAGATGTTTATGTTAAAGATAAACAACAGCAGATTACCAAACTGCAAATAGAAGGCTTCAATATTAAAAAGTGACTGATCAAAGAGAATATCTACATCACCCAAGCCTTACTAGTCTGAATAAGAAAGTTTTAATGTATTCTCCTGATGCTACAATGTAAATGTTTATACTCTTTAAGTTCATTTTGCAATTTTTGCACCATATACATTATTTATTGATTGTATTATTTATCCTATGAGCTAGTATTCTAGTTTTGTTTTTCTTCTGCTGCTGTATGCATGTAAATTTCCCCTTGGTATTAATTAAGTGTATTTAATCTAATCAAATTAAGTAAAGGTATTGATGAGCCTTCTTTACAATAGCCAGAGCTGTCTTTTGTCCACTTCAACTCATAGAAATGTAAAGCTGTTGACCTTCTGAATTACAAAAGAGTTTTGGTTAGTGTATCTCCCCGACCATTTAACATGTTTTATAAACTGCTATTTTCAATCAAAACAGTACATCACCCTGTGCTGGCCAAAAATGGGACAAAGGCTTTTAAAGTCACGAATACTCAAAATGAGGAGAGGAAAATTAGAAAAATGTCTGATGTTCTTTCTTCTTTTTCTTTGGGCTGCTCCCATTACAGGTTGCCACAGCGGATCATCTTGTTCCATATCTTCCGGTCCTGTGCATCTTGCTCTGCCACACACATCACCTGCTTGTCCTCTCTCACCATATCCATAAACCTTCTCTTAAAGGACAAAAAATATTTATTATAGAGTCAAAAAAGAATTCAACTAAAGGAATTCAAAAAGCAAACACATTTTTAAATAGAAAGAGTCCATTAAAGAGAAAGCAGGGAGTTGAATCTAACCAAATCTTCTTCTTCTTCTTTGTCTTTCCCTTTCACTCTTGCTGGTACCCGTCTATCACCCATTCCACCCTGCCTACACTCAATAAGAATGCCAAAAAACAAAAACATTAGAAATCATAAAGATATGCTATAGTTTCAGAACAACCTGTAGCTTCTTCTTCTATACAACAGGGGCAGTGCATACAAAGAAAACTAAGACATTGAAACTTATCATAATGCAAAAATGAAAAGTAATGAATAAACTATAGCAATTTACGCACACAAATTCATACTGAGCAAATGCTCAAAGACAATTAACATAACCTGAAAAATGAAAGAAAACAACAACAAAAAGATTGAATAAACAAAAAGTAAACTTAAACCAAATCAACAACCCTAGTTGAAACATAGCAGGAAAATGGATTGAGGCTGGTGCCAAGCTTGTGCTAAGCATCCTGTATTTTTCTAGTAACTCCTTCCAATGCTAAAATGTGAAATTTGTCTTTTTTCAAGCCTTCACACATCTGTGTCTACTTTGAAGCCACATAATCTTTTTTTTATTAGAGAGGACTTGATTTCCTAGTGTTGTATAAGGAACAGACACACTGGAGTTTAACAAGTGCTCCATGAAGGTGGTGCCCTGTCTACTTAGGTTTTGTGCAGCTGAAGGATCGTCAGGTTAATAGTAATGTTTCACAAGAGTGTAGTAGGATTCCAGAATGTTTTTCACAGCCTGGTAAATCTCTGTTGTGAGCGGCAGGTCCTTCGAATATAAAAAAAGCACTTTAAGATTGCAGCTAAAGCATAATGGCATGGTGGCTTGACCTCTGAAGTTACTCTGGGATTGTCCCAGAACTTAACCCTAATATAAACACATAAATATCTACTGCCTGTCAGTGTTCCAAGTGCTACAACCTATGTTAAGAAGAGCTGAATTGTGTATTTTGGTGGGCAAATAACCAGAACAAAGACCACCAATAACAAACCTGCTTGTAGAAGCTATGCTCAAAAATACTAAGGAATAAGCAGGGAAATTTAACTAAATGAAATTATACTGAAAAGTATCCAGAAAATAATGATCAGAGCAAAAGTATATATATATATATTAAACAAAATATTATTTTGAATGAAACTACAGGCATATAAATAAAAAAATAAAAAGCTAATGTAGCAAATAAATTAAAGTAAGAAAAATGCATGAACTAAACTGTATAAAGAGTTGGCATGGATACTGTGAAAACTTCAAATATATATTTTCAAAACAAATACATTTTTAAACATTTTTTATAAAATTAAAATCAGATACAATCAAAAGTTGAATAACAAAACAATAAATAAAAATCGAAAGGAAACATAAAGTATATCAATAAATTAGTACAATAGAAAGCCTGCAAATAACCCACAAAAACAAACACATTCAGATTCCAAAAATATAGTGATTCATAAATAAATTGCCTGAAAATTCAAATAAAATAAGAAAAATAAAGGCATGGAAAATAAATAGGTAAAAAATATCAGGTGGTCTAAAACAACAAACATATGATAAAAAGCTCACAAACCACTGCTGTATTCAAACGTCAATGCCTCTAACTGTAAACCTGTGGTACAACAGGACAGGTCTGACATCTTAGTGCCACCTGCCAGCCTGTTAGAAGAAGGCAGCAGCCCTCTTGTTACCCAAGCCAGAAGCTTTTTATGTCCTTGTTGCTTATTATATTTATATTTTCCTTGAGCTTCTCTAAAGTTTTAGTTTCCCTTTGGAGGTAAATGCAGCATCTATCTACTTATCTACTGTATTTACAGTAAGGAACAGAATTCCAAAGGCACAAGGGTAGTGTGAGAACATCAAAAGCAGATAAATCAGTTCTCAAAGGAGAGTTCCATGAACTTCATCCATCTGGCTGAGTGTGCTAGAGATTGTGTTGTACTAGCATCATATCTAGACCAGACTATTGGGTATAAGTGTTGTTGCAGTGAACAACAGAAGGAATCAAGACTAAGCATAATTAATCCACATTGTGGTCTGTAAATTATCATTTGCATTGTATACTTAGCACCAATAATAAAAATAATAAATAATAATAATACATTTTATTTATATAGCGCTTTTCCCAAGCTCATGGCACTTTACAGAGTTTAAGAAAGAACGTCAGGGTATACAGAATATAGCATTGTACTAAACCAGATAAATAAATAAAGAAGATTAAGACAGTAAATTCAGAGAAAGCCTAACAGACAACAGAACTGATGGTCTGCACACACACACAGGTTACATGAGCATCTTGACAGAGAGGTAAACTGAGAGAAGGGTAGTAAAGTCAAGTAGAGCTAAAAGCCTTCCTGAACAGATGAGTTTTAAGTTGTTTTTTAAAATAATTCATGGAGACAGTTGATCTGATTATTTTCGGCAGGTCATTCCAGAGTCTGGGCGCTATACAGCTGAAGGCCCTGTCACCCATGGAGTGTAGATTAGTGAGGTGCACAACAAGATTGGCAGAATCAGAGGACCTTAGTGAGCGGGCAGGCACATAGTGATGGAGAAGGTCACTGATGTAGTTTGGCGTGAGGTTATTTAAGGCTTTGTAGGTTATTAGTAGGATTTTATATTCGATTCTGTAAGACACAGGGAGCCAGTGAAGATGGAGCAGGATGGGTGTGATGTTCTCGCTGCTACTGGTTCAAGTAAGGACTCTTGCAGCTGAGTTTTGAATAAGCTGGAGCTGTGATATAAGATTAGACGGGGCACCTGCCAGCAGCGAGTTACAATAATCGATGTGGGATGTGATAAAAGCATGGACAAGTTTCTCAGCATTAGAAAAGGAGAGGAAGGAGCGAACACGGGATATGTTATGGAGGTGAAAGTAGGAAATTTTCTTAATGTGATTTATGAGGGCGGAATAAGAAAGGGAGGAATCAGAAATGACACCAAGATTCTTTGCAGTAGAGGCAGGTCTGATGAGATCATTGCCAAGATGGACTGGGAAAGAGCTAATTTTATTAAGTTGCATTTTAGTCCCAATTTGCAGAAGTTCAGTTTTGTTGCAATTTAATTTTAAAGAGTTCTGCTCCATCCCGGTATTAATTTCACTAAGGCAGGTTGTGAGCTGAGAAAGCGCTGATGAAGTTCCACTTTTAACATTGAAGTAGAGTTGAGTATCACCTGCATAAAAATGATAACCCAGTCCAAAGCTACAAATAATATGGCCAAGGGCCATATAAATACAGAAGAGAAGAGGGCCGAGAACAGCGCCCTGACAAACTCCTTGTGATGATTACACCAGTAATCATCAACTTGCTGCAATGCATTCCCCCGCATTTGCAGGAAAAAAAATATATTTTTTTTTCAACCTTATGAAACATACTTGGAAACACTACATTAAATTTTCTATGCTCATCATACATTCTTGGAAATCAAAATGATTGTTTTTGTACACTGCAGAATTATGGTAATTGTTATTGCTCTGGGACTTGTGGAATGGCCTTTAAATTCTTAGATTGGTACCATTCTCTGTAAAATATCACCTGGAACATATTGAATCAGGAATTTATTACAGTATTATTGTCAAAACCAATTTCTGCTCCTGACTTTGTGTATTGTACCATTCTTTTGAATCCTCTTTAATAAATCTTTAAATATAAAGGAACTTTGTTTAGCTTGGGAAACTGAGATTGATATGTTGTCGTCATTGTTGAGAGTGGATGTGAAAGTACTGATGTGGAAGGATTCATTAAAATACAAATTTTGCTCCTAAAAACTTTGTGTTTTGATTGTCACTATGGAGCATGTGTGAGAAATTGTAAAGCTTTTTTCCCCTTTAGAAGGTTTTATTCCTTTTTTTTCACCTGCACAGGAGCAAAAGGAGCCAAGTGTCTGGAAAACCATTCAGAAAAGTTGCTTGTATTCAAAACTAAATTCTAAAAGGCGTGGGGTGGAAAGCACAGTAAATGGTTGCAAAAACCTGCCAGTCCATAAGTAAATACTGTAACTGGCATTGTAGTGATGAATAGTTAAAAGTAACAGTGATTCCTTAGTGGGAAGAAGTTAAGGTATATAAAGAATATTTGGATATAGCACTATATTGTACTCATATTGTAAAGCATTAGCACTAGAAGAAAATGAGGACATACATGTTCATAAGGAAGAAAGCTTTAAAGTGCAGGCAGGCAGTTGTCAAGTATGGAGACAGGCATCTAAAGAGGCAGCATCGATCAGGGCCAAGCAGATGTAGAAAGAGACAAGTGTAGGTAGAAGGCTGAAATTTGGCAGGCTCATTCCTTACAGGTTACTTACAAAAGTTAAGCAGGTTTCATTTTGAAATTCTACGCATAACGGTCATAACTGAATCCTACTTACGCACATATATACGTCCATAGCCTGCAGGTCAGTCGCCGTGAGGCGGAGTTGCGTCCCCCATCACCACACCTCCCACGTAATTGACTGCCTGCCCATATAAGGCTGTCCATCAGCAGCAATCCAAGCTGTGAGAAAACAGTAAAAAGGAGGCATGTCAGACATCATGGTACATTTTCTGATGCAGCTAGACAGAAACAACTTTGTGACGCTGCCGCCAAATACTCGCAGAAAAATCCACAAGTCAATAGACATGCTGTCGCTAAATACTCGCAGGCAAATCCACAAATTCATAGAGACACTGACGTTAAATACTCACAGGCAATTCCACAAGTTAGACACGCTGCCGCTAAATATTCGCAGGCAAATCCACAAGTTAATACCAGGAATGCCTTTTAAACATCTTAGATTCACGAGTAGCGATTTGGGTAGTGAACACTTCGATGAATGAAACCTGTTATCTTTACGACGGTTGACAAACACAGAATGTAACTTGAACACAACACGTCCTCCAAATACAAACCTGATTGAAAGAAATAATGATAATCAAATCCTTGATGACAGCAACACTCATAACAGTGACAAAACAATTAAATTGACAATCATGTTACATTATTTTTAAAATGTTTCCTTTTCTTTTTCATAACTTCTTTAACACACTACTTCTCCGCTGCGAAGCGCGGGTATTTTGCTAGTACAAGATATATCAAAAAAAGAGAGAGAATTGGACTTGTATGTAGCAGAGCATATTATGATATAATAGCAATAACAGAAACCTAGCTAAACAACAAAGATGGGGATGAATATAACACAGAGGGGTCCACATTTTTTAGGAAGGATAGAATGAACAGAAAAGGAGGATAGGTTGCCATTTATGTAAAACGGAATTTATATTTAAAAGTCTTCTTCAGCTAAATGATGAACAACATCTTAGTGAGGCCATCTGGATTCATCTGTAAAGTAGTAATAGTGTACTATAGACTCCTCACTGAAGACAGTAATTTCAATATGCGTCTTTTTAGTAATATCGAAAAGACAAGTTTACAGGGGGATATTATACTGATAGGGGGATTTCCATGACAGAATCATGCCTGTTTTCAATACAGAACTGCCGGAGGTCCTGCAGATCATGGGCATCCAATATTGATTTTCAGCCTTGTCTCTTGTGCACAGAGATTTCTCAAGATTATCTGAATCTTTGGATGATATTATGTACTGTAGATGATGAGATATTTAAAGTCTTTGCAGTTTTCTGTTGAGGAACATTATTCTGAAATTGTTCAAGACAGATTTGTAATATATATATATATATATATATATATATATATATATATATATATATATATATATATATATATATATATATATATATATATATATATATATATACTGCTCAAAAGAATTAAAGGAACACTTTTAATCAGAGTATAGCATAAAGTCAATGAAACTTATGGGATATTAATCTGGTCAGTTAAGTAGCAGAGGGGTTGTTAATCAGTTTCAGCTGCTGTGGTGTTAATGATATTAACAACAGATGCACTAGAGGGGCAACAATGAGATGACCCCGAAAACAGGAATGGTTTAACAGGTGGAGGCCACTGACATTTTTCCCTCCTCATCTTTTCTGACTGTTTCTTCACTAGTTTTGCATTTGGCTACAGTCAGTGTCACTACTGGTAGCATGAGGCGATACCTGGACCCTACAGAGGTTGCACAGGTAGTCCAACTTCTCCAGGATGGCACATCAATACGTGTCATTGCCAGAAGGTTTGCTGTGTCTCCCTGCACAGTCTCAAGGGCATGGAGGAGATTCTAGGAGACAAGCAGTTACTCCAGGAGAGCTGGAGAGGGCCATAGAAGGTCCATAACCCATCAGCAGGACCAGTATCTGCTCCTTTGGGCTAAGAGGAACAGGATGAGCACTGCCAGAGCCCTACAAAATGACCTCCAGCAGGCCACTGGTGTGAATGTCTCTGACCAAACAACCAGAAAGACTTCATGAGGGTGACCCAAGGGCCCCATGTCCTCTAATGGGCCCTGAGCTCACTGCCCAGCAGCATGCAGCTCGATTGGCATTCGCCATAGAATACCAGAATTGACAGATGCACCACTGGTGCCCTGTGCTTTTTACAGATGAGTGCAGGTTCACCCTGAGCACGTGACAGAAGTGAAAGGGTCTGGAGAAGCCATGGAGAACATTATGCTGCCTGTAACATCATTCAGCATGAGCAGTTTGGTGGTGGGTTAATGATTGTCTGGGAGGCATATCCATGGAGGGTCACACAGACCGCTACAGGCTTGACAAAGGCACCTTGGCTGCCATTAGGTATCAGGATGAAATCCTTGGACCCATTATCAGACCCTATGCTGGTACAGTGGCTCCTGGTGCACGACAATTCCTGGCCTCATGTGGTGAGAGTATGCAGGCAGTTCCTGGAAGATGAAGGAATTGATACCATTGACTGGCCACCACACTTTCCTGACCTAAATCCAATAGAACGCCTCTGGGACATTATGTTTTGGTCCATCCAATGCCACCAGGTTGCACCTCAGACTGTCCAGGAGCTCAGTGATGCCCTGGTCCAGATCTGGGAGGAGATCCCCCACAACACCATCTGTCATCTCATTAGAAGCATGCACCAATGTTGTCAGGCATGTATACAAGAACACAGGGGCCATACAAAGTGCTGCGTACAATTTTGAGTTGCTGCAATTAAATTTTGGCAAAATGGACTAGCCTGCCACATAATTTTTCACTCTGATTTTTGGGGCGTCTTTGAATTCAGGGCTCTGTAGGTTGATCATTTTATTTCCATCAAACGATGTGGCATCCTTTCGTTCCTAACACATTACCCAGTCTATATCAGTATAGATATCCAGGAGGATTTCTTTTCCCATTGAGATCTGATGTGTTTTCAAAGTGTTCCTTTAATTTTTGAGCAGTTTATATATATATATATATATATATATATATATATATATATATATATATATATATATATATATATATATTTTTTTTTTTTTTTTGAGATGAAATTTTTATAATAATAATAACTGATTTTTGGGCTATATAAGAACAAAACCTGTCACCCAACCAGAGACGGCTTTTAATAGTGTTTAATCAGAAACACAATAAAATAAAATTAAAAAAGTCAACAGTAGGCATGCACACACACACACACACAAACCTCACACAGGATTGCAAGCCAAAATAAAGGAGAGAAAAAAGAAAGGTGGAAAAACTCCCAACCAGCTCTTTACTAACTGAACAGCATGAAGCCAGTTGAGGATGTTAGAGCCAGAATAGTTGTTGATCCAGACTGCAGGAAGTTCAAGAAGGATAAAATTATAAAATGAAGGCTTCTAGTTTGCAGGAGAGACAAGGGCAAGATATTTCCAGTGAGAGGCTAAAAGCAATTTAGCTGCAATGGTTGGAGTCATTAAAAGCCTCCACTGTTAGAGAGAGAGAGAAAATAAGGAAAGAGAAGAAAGGTCTAGGAAGAGAAGGACCTGAGGGGATAAATGAATGGGGAGAGAAAGAATCGTAGAGATGGATTCAGCCACATCGTGACAAACAGCCGCAACCGGAGGACATTCCCAGAACATGTGGAGAAAAGTGCCACAAATGTAACATAGTGGTTCTAATTCTAGTCCCATTAGATGATGTCTCCGGGGAGTATGGCACAGTCTATGAACAAATTTAAATTGTGTGTACTGGTAATTAGGATTTTTAGAACAGTTTTTGATATTTAGAAAGATGGTTTGCCAGCACAACACAGAGAATGGGGAAGGGCATGTTAGCCAATTAGACACTATTGGTAGAGTTTTCAGGGAAACTTTATGAAGGAGAGAATAAAGACCAGATACTAGTTTGGACTTATTAGAAAGGGGTGATGCAAATGAGTACAGTGGATGCATTGGAAGAGAGGGGAACTCCACATGTCCTGATTTCAGAACTCACATGCAAATAGAAAATCGAACATATAGGAATGCTTCCAGTCCTGATTGAGTAAATACACTGCTTACACAGATATACCAGACTGATACCAAGGAGAGGAGGGAATAGGCCTCCAATATTTAGGGAAAAATTACAAAATAAATCTGTCTAAACTTGGCACAGGACACATCCATTTTCAACACTTCTTCAAGTCTAAAGGACATAAGACACAATTTGTTCAACAATAGGAGAAAGGGACTGTATTTTATTAGAAAGAAATGGAAACAAAGGTGAGTATTGGGGGAAAACGTATTTTGTTTCTATGAGCAACCAGGAAGGAGGATGCTGGGGAGGGCTCATCCCACTCCAGACTGGCCTTATAGTAAAGGCAAGATGGTACAGCTTGAAATCAGGGAGGAAAATACCACCATTTGACTTGTCGCGGATCAAAGTGGATTGCTTTATAGATGGTCCCTTGTGATTCCAAAGGAAGACACCAGAAACTTAACAGATTGCCAGAATTTAGGTGGGGGAGAAAGTGGGAGCATAGAGTTAACAAAGTTAATTCTAGGGAGCAAATTAATTTTAATAATTGCCAGTCTGGATTAAAATAAGAGGGAAAGGTTGGAGTCTCTGACACCGCTCAGAACATGGTGAAGCTTGGCAGCTGCAAGCTCCTAGGTCCCAACATAGATGTTCAATCTCAGATATCTGAAAGACACCGTCCAGGGAATGAATGAAGGAAATGTACAGAGATTACAGCAAGCATTTAGTGGGAAAACAACAGATTCAGACCAGTTGATCTTACAACAGGAGACAGCTTCATAGATATTAAACAGATCAAAAACATGGGGAAGATCAGCAGTGGCATTACCAAGGTAGAGAAGAGCATTATCCACATATACAATGAAACTTTTTGGGGTATATCTTTAATCAATATAGGACTGATATTGTCTGAGTTTCAGAAAGCTACTTCTAGAGGCTCTAATGAAAGAACGAAGAGAACTGAGGAAAGAGGACAGCCCTGTCTGGCTACTTGAAACAAATGAAAATGGGGTAGACAATGTTGGTATTAGTAAGAAGGATAGAAGAGGGGGAGGAATAAAGAGTCTGAACCATGTTTATAAAAGCTGGGCCAAAGCCCATTCTACATAGGACCTTCCACAAAACAGACTGGTTCATCCTATCAAATTCCTACTCTGCATCTAGGAAAAAATAGCAGAAGGCAAGGAAAGAGTAAGAGCAACATAAAAAACATACTCTGAACCTAATTAAATAAAGGATTGAGGTGGGATGAAGAAAGGGCAGAGTTAAGCAAATGGAAAAGTGGGTCTGAGTGTTGCTTACAAAAAGCGCACAAGCTCTCAGGGGGCAACCCATCAGACCACAGAGATTTCCCAGAACTCATAGAGTCCTATGCTTCTTTGAGTTCATTAACTGATAGGGGACTATTCAGAACAGAAGCCTCTGACTCTGAAAAGCTAAGAGATGGGTAGGGATTTTAGAAATGAGTCCATATCAGTGGATCAGAGGAAGGGGATGAGGAGAAAATATCAGAATTGAAGAGTCACATAGTGTGGGGGAGGAACGATCTCCTCAGTCTGTCAGTGGAGCAGGACAGTGACAAAAGTCTGTCACTGAAGCTACTCCTCTGCCTGGAGATGACACTGTTAAGTGGATGCAGTGGATTCTTCATGATTGACAGGAGTTTTCTTAATGCCCGTCGCTCTTCCACAGATGTTAAACTGTCCAACTTTACTCCTACAATACAGCCTGCCTTCTTAACAAGTTTGTCCAGGCGAGAGGCGTCTTTCATCTTTATGCTGCGACTCCAGCACACCACCGCGTAGAAGAGGGCACTCGCCACAACCGTCTGGTAGAACATCTGCAGCATCTTACTGCAGATGTTGAAGGATGCCAACCTTCTCAGAAAGTATAGTCTGCTCTGACCTTTCTTACATAGAGCATCAGTATTGGCAGTCCAGTCCAATTTGTCATCCAGCCGCACTCCCAGATATTTATAGGACTGCACCCTCTGCACACAGTCACCTCTGATGATCACAGGGTCCATGAGGGGCCTAGGCCTCCTAAAATCCACAACCAGCTCCTTGGTCTTGCTGGTGTTAAGGTGTAAGTGGTTTGAGTTGCACCTGCCCACACCTGATGTAGCCCATAATAGCAGTGTCATCAGTGAACTTTTGCACGTGGCAGGACTCCGAGTCATATTGGAAGTCTGATGTATATAGATTGAACAGGACTGGAGAAAAGTACAGTCCCCTGCGGCGCCCCTGTATTGCTGAACACAATGTCAGACCTGCAGTTTCCAAGACGCACATACTGAGGTCTGTCTGTAAGATAGTCCACAATCCATGCCACCAGGTGTGAGTCTACTCCCATCTCAGTCAGCTTGTCTCTAAGGAGCAGAGGTTGGATGGTGTTGAAGGCGCTAGAGAAGTACAAAAACATAATTCTTACAGCACCACTGCCTCTGTCCAGGTGGGAGAGGGATCGGTGTAGCATATAGATGATGGCATCCTCCGCTCCCACCTTCTCCTGGTATGCGAACTGCAGAGGGTCGAGGGCGTGGTTGTACCTGTGGCCTCAGGTGGTGAAGCAGCAGCCGCTCCATGGTCTTCATCAGATGTGACGTCAGAGCAACAGGCCGGAAGTCATTCAGCTCACTAGGACGTGATACCTTTGGGACTGGGGTGATACAAGATGTTTTCCAAAGCCTTGGGACTCTCCCCTGTTCCAGGCTCAGGTTGAAGATGCGCTGTAGAGGACTCCCCAGTTCCAATGCACAGGCCTTCAGCAATCGTGGCGATACACCATCTGGACCCGCTGCTTTGCTGGCACGAAGTCTTCTCAGCTCTCTACTCACCTGGGCTGCTGTAATTGTGGGTGGGGATGTCTCACCTATGCTGGTATCAGCAGAAGGATGGTTGGAGGATGCAGTACTCTGAGGTGAGAGTGGGTTACTGTGATCAAACCTATTAAAGAAGTTGTTCATTTGGTTTGCTCTCTCCAGATGAGAGATCTTTTGACAAGATTCAAGGACCAAGCCACTGACAAAAGCAATAGTAGTATCACGAAGGAAACCTTTAACAACCATCCAGAAAAGGCAGGGTCTTGAGTTGTCCCAGCATTGATAGAAATAAATTCTTCAAATAAGCAATACATTTAGAGTTCTGAAGCTTAGATGTAATACATTTCCATCGTAGTGCCCAGGAGATGAGAAAGGGCAAAAACATGCGTAACAAAGCTTACTTATGATCAGAGATGCAGTAGTAGAGGAGACTAGTATTAGTAACAGGTGAAACAAGAGTGTGAGAAGCAAAAATGTAATCGATGCAAGACTGAGACTTAAAGCAGTGAGAAAAAAGTGTTTTTAACAGAGGTATTAATTGAATGATATGAGTAAACCAGATTAAGAGTAACAACGTCCCAGGAAAAGAGGAGATTTATCCAGGACTGGGTCAAGCACAGCACTGGCATCTGTGCCAATAACAAACTTATGGTTATGATGTGTAAGAATCTGACTAGCCAGCTCCTGGAAGAAGGTGCAATGAAATGGAGTTGGAGCGTAAATGGCAAAGAATCTAATCTTCCTACCACCATGTTCAGACAGGAGATAACAGTACCTATCCTTAGAATCACATAAAAGGCCCAGAACTTTAAGCTGAAGGGATCGCTGGACAAGTATCACAACTCCACACTTGCGGAAGGGGGCAGATGACGGTGAGATAGCTATACAAAGTTTGGTAGCAGCCTGCATCACATCTTGCTTTAACAAATGTGCATCAATTAAGAAAGCAAGATCAATTAGGAGTTGATGTAAAATGTTAGGCACACAAAACCTTTTTTTCAAGTGTTGACAAGGGTTTTACATATAAGCGTGGTCTGAAATAAAGAGATCAGTAAAGGCAGAAAGCAAGAAAAACAGAAAGATATGCCTAAAGAGCCATGCATATCCCCACAGCAACACATATGCGCTGCTCAACCACAAACTCATAATGACAGAAAACCCACAACCTCGTGCTCTGGATGCAACCATTCAGAAAACCGATTGTAAAACTTAAAATCAGACACAGCAGAACCCGAAGCACTTACACCTCTCCACCCCTCACCTCCAGTCTTGCACAAGTGAAGCAAAAGGTCTGAGCTAAAAACCTTGAAAATGTAGTATAAAGGCTTATAAGTAGACACATGTATAACTCAAGGATATGATGCATGAGAGTTACAACGCACATGGCACCCATTACCAAACCGCGAGCAGCTGCTGTGACGATGCGGGTTCGGCTCCACACTCCCAGCACTGTTTGGGAGCCCTTGAACCAAACACCGTCGGTAATGTCACTGATGAGCTAAATAGTGAGACAACATTTGAGCCAGGGGATGGTAAAGATGTGCAAAAGTGCTTTTATTAAAAGAAACAATCAAAACAAAACAGTGTTCCATGTAAAGTGCAGTACTTCGAATTCTTCATTAAACAAATAGTTCAATAAATAAATAATCCATTAAAAGAAAAATGTGTAGGTAAAAACACACACAAAAAAAACCCAATCCTTTTAAAACGAGGTTAAAACGTTCTTATGGAAGCAGTCTTTAAAAATCAACAAGAAGTTCAGTGCCTTCTTTTAACTGGTGACTCCCCTGCTTCTCCCTGTCCAGGCTTCGCAACAGGGGAGCCACTCTACCTGCAGCTGACCTTCTCTCCACTAATGATCTGGTGGCGTCCCGATCCCTGGCTTCGGTTCCGCCCCCTCCAGACTGAGACTTGGCTTCCCTGACAACCAGGACGCTCACGCCAGGGAGTTTACCGCCCAAGCCTCCCGACTCCCACTAACTACAACCCACGGGTGTCGACAAAACACCCCGCTAGGGCTCACTGTCCAGCTGCCTGCGAACCTAACTCTCGCTCGCCCACCCACTTGCTCGTTCTCTCCTGCACCGACTTGTTCAAACACTTCCCGCTTCCTGTAACCTCCGTCCTTTCTTTTTCTCTCTCGTTCTTTTTTTCTCAACTGACTCGCGCTTCTTTTATACAGCGAGGGGCCATAGCAGCTGCAGTACATTAGCCACGGGAACAATAACGGATGAGGGCAGTCCCTCACCTGTGCACTCGGTGAGAAACGCCCACACCGCAGATCGCCCCGTGGCTTGCTATGGCCCAACGCCCCTTGCTAGACCGGCGCGAGAGCGGTGATTATTTATTTAAAAAAATGGCCTTTACTAAGCGAGCTGTGGACCCATAACACCACAGCTGCGTACACGGGAGCAACAACCGGGATCAACGATTACGCAAAATGTAAACTAAATACCCAGACCTTGATGATCACTGCATACTATTACCCTAACAGGTTAAATCATTACAATTAAAATAAATTAAAACACAATCATGAAAACATTGAGGGATAATCTGTCCTCATAAAATTCATTGACAAAATAAAAGTGATCAAGAGCAGAATGAGCAAGGTAAGCTTCACAATGTGTTGGTTGGAAAAATCGTGGCAATAGCCCAGTGGCAGGGCCATCTTAAAACATGGGCACAGTGGGCAGTTGCCCAGGAGCCCAACGAGCATAAGGGCCCCATGCTAATCTATGTATGTTGTGACTTGCTGAGTGGTTGTGTAGGTAGGGGCCCCAGTGCACTGCTTTGCCCGGGGGGCTATAATGCTGTTAAGATGGTAATGCCTAGTGGAGAACTAAATGGTGTAGACATCCAGTGAAGCATCATAGAGGAAAGGAGCAGAGCGATTCTAAGTCATCTAAGGCTTTGATCACCTCAGCTGAAGTGTTGTACGATCTATGATGACCTCCAGAAGAGAGCTTTTGCCATGATCTTGAAAAAACAAAAATGGAGTGCCTCCTAATTTCTCCTGTTCATCTGTTTGGCTCATTCATTACCCGTCTTCCACTGGCCATTTTAGAACTGGTCTTGATAAAAACAAATTTTATCTCAATCATAAGAGAGGTCCTGAAATTTTCTTGACTCTTGAATAACTGTCAGGCATTCCTGATAATTGATAAACCTCATTATTATTGCGGAAAAGGTTGAAATGTAATATCTCATGCACTATACACCCTCTGTGCCCTGAAAGGAAGCAATAGCCGGAAAAATCTTTGGCCAGAGCTGACTAAGGAAAGTTAAGCTAACTAAGCAGAGGCAAGGTCTGCTCCAAAATGTTGGCAGAGGTAGAGCGATTCGAACGTAGGCAGGCATGTGAGTAAAAGGGCCCTCTCTGGCTCCCCACTCCTGACATTATGCTTCCCCCTCCCCTCGGATCGCAGCCTCTCTCTCATATTAGTGCAAATATATCACTCCTGCAAGCAAACTATGATACTTAGCGCGATGTTTAAGCAAATGATAGAAAAAAACCCAATCTAAATCTGTTAAGTAGTTCTCTCGTAAAAAGTGGACAGACATACAAACAGACAAATGTTGAATTTTATATATGTGTGTATATATATATTGTAAGAAGAGGAGACCAGAGACGTAGAAAGGTTTGGGGCAGCCACCCGTTTAATGCGGTTTCCCGGCTGCAAAAGTCTTTGAGGCATTGTTAAACAGTTGTTACACAACAGAGTCCAAAACAGAACTGCCTGCCTAAGCAAAGGCAGTGAGCTTTATAGCACAGAGGGCGGAAATGATGTCGTCCTCTGGGCCGGAACCGGAAGTGACATCATCCTTGGGGCCGGAACCGGAAGTGACCTCATTCTTGGGGCCGGAACCGAAGTGATGTGTCCTTCCTGGAAATGGCGGCTCCTGGTGGGATTTCCCGGGTAAGACCTGCAGAGAACTCAGAAAGAGCGTCAGTGCACCCGCCCCCCCCTGGGCAGATGTATAAACAGTATTTCCTAAGCCCTTCAGCTGCTTCCCATGCACACGCAGTGTGACAAGACTCCCCTCAGCCCAGACCCGTGGGTCGGGCGACCTGCACCAGAGGTCGTGGGCCCGGGAGAGGGCATCGGCGTTGGCATGAAGAGACCCCTGTCGATGAACGAGCGTATACTTGTACTGCTGCAGGTCAAGAAACCACCTCGTGACCCGTGGATTCGACTCCCTGTGAAGGGCCATCCACTTCAGAGGTGCATGATCCGTCACCAGAGTGAACACGCGACCCAAGAGGTAGTACCGCAGCTGAGTTACCACCCATTTGATCGCCAGAGCCTCTTTCTCCACCGCCGTACCTGGTCTCCCTGTCCAACAGTTTCCGGCTCAGGTACATAACGGGGTGTTCAACACCGTCGACGCTTTGGCTCAACACGGCACCCAAGCCTGTGTCCGAAGCGTCCGTCTGGAGGATAAAAGGGAGAGAGAAGTTAGGGGAGATCAAGATAGGTGCTGAAGTCAGAGCCCTTTTTAAGTCACTGAATGCAGCCCCCGCTTTATCAGACCATACCACCGTATTAGGAGCTCTTTTCTTTGTCAAGTCGGTCAAGGGCGCCTCTCGGAGAAGCGAGGCACAAACCGGCGGTAGTACCCGCCAAACCGAGAAAGGATTGGACTTGCCGCTTGGTTTGGGACGGGCCAGGCCATTATGGCTTGCAACTTGGAACACTGTGGCCTCACAGTACCCGCCCACTAGGTAGCCCAAATATTTGGCTTCCTCAATCCAAAGAAACATTTCTTGGGGTTGATTCGGAGCCCGGCCTCCCCCAGCGTCCGTAACACTGCTGTGACCTGCTGTACGTGTTCCTTCCAGGTGCTGGAATAGATGACAACGTCATCCAGATAGGCAGCACAGAACGAGTTATGGGGCCGGAGCACTTTGTCCACCAGACGCTGAAAAGTCGCAGGCCCCGTGTAACCCGAATGGAAGGACACGATACTGCCAGTGTCCGCTAGGAGTGCTAAACGCGGTTTTTCCTTCGGACTCCGTTAAAGGAACCTGCCAGTACCCCTTTGTCATGTCAAGTGTAGTCAAGAATTTGGCTGGTCCCAGTCTCGAGGAGGTCATCCACGCGAGGCATGGGATAAGCATCAATCTGGAAACTTGGTTAAGCCGACGGAAGTCATTGCAAAACCTCCAACTGCCGTCAGGCTTAGCAATCAAGACGATGGGACTGGACCAGGGACTACTACTTTCCTCGATTACTCCTAGTGCCAGCATTCGCTTGATTTCCAGTTCCACTTCTACTTTCTTTGCCTCCGGGAGTCTGTAGGGTCGCTCACGGACGATCACCCCCGGGTCAGTCAATATGTCGCGCAATCAGAGAGGTCCGACCGGGTTTTCACTTACCACCTCTGGGACAGAGCGGATAGCTGCTTCGAGCTCTTGTTTCTGCCTGGGGATAGCTGCTCGCGAAATTAAGGGAACTTACTTCAGCGAAGAGAGAGCAGGGCTGTCCGGAGGAGGGATCGGGACCCCTCTCCTTCCACGGTTTCAGCAGGTTTACATGATATATTCGCTCAGCTGGTGGCGATTGGGCTGTTTCACCAAATAGTCAACCAATCCCTTCCTTTCCTTAATTTCGTAGGGGCCTAGCCAATGCGAGCAGTTTAGAGTGAGAAGTTGGTACCAATACCATGACGCGATCCCCCGGTTGGAACTCCCGGAGAGTCGTGCCACGGTCATAAAGGCGGGCCTGTGCTGATTGCGCCTCCTCTATATGACTTTTTAGAATCGGTCTTATTGCATCAAATCTATCGCGCAATTGGGCGATATATTCCAAAATATTAGTGGAGGGCTGTGCCTCCCTTCCCAGCCCTCTTTAAAATATCCAATAAACCCGGGTTGTCTTCCGTACAGTAATTCAAATGGATAGACCCCGTAGAGGCTTGAGGAACTTCCCGATATGCAAAGAGGACAAGGGGGAGGAGTTGGTCCCAATCCCTCCCATCCTTGCTGACTACCTTACGTAGCATTTGCTTGAGAGTTTGATTAAATCTCTCCACTAGCCATCGGTTTGAGGATGATACACCGAGGTCTTTAAATGCTTTATTTTCAGTAACTTGGCAGTCTCCTTGAACGTTTCCGAGGTAAAAGGCGTTCCTTGGTCCGTCAGGACTTCTCTAGGAATGCCTACTCGCGAAAAGACTCCTACTAGTTCCCGTGCAATATTTTTTGTGGTAGCCGAGCGCAACGGAACGGCTTCAGGGAATCGGGTAGCATAATCCACGAGGACGAGTATATATTTATATCCTCGGCTGAGGGTTCTAGGGTCCTACTATGTCAACCCCAATCCTATCAAAGGGAACGTCAATAAGGGGAAGGGGAACCAGAGGAGCACGGTCCTCCTAGGAATTTGCCGCAGTTGACATTCCGGACAGGAAACGCAAAAGCGGCGAACCTCCTCATTAATCCCCGGCCAGAAAAAACGGAGCTTAATTCGCTCTAATGTTTTATCGGAGCCGAGATGGCCTCCAAGAAGGTGGGAGTGTGCTAACTCGCAAACCTGCCGCCGGTAGGTCCGCTGGATTAGCAACAACTTCCGGACCTTCCCTCATGTTCAGCGACCCGATACAACAAATCATTATCAATGACAAAGTGAGGTCCCTGTGGCATGGGCAAATGCGTCGTTGGCGTTAACGAGAACCACTGCATTCTTTATGTTTTTCAGAGAGTCGTCATTCCATTGTTCTCTCTTGAAAGAAGCCGGTGTTGCTCTAAACTGAAAGTGCAACTCAGAGAGGGGTCCGGTCTGACCTCAAGGGGCGTAGATTCCTCCTCGCTGCCGGGGCGCTAGTGGATGACGTAGTAGCCCGCGACGGTCCGGGAGTGTCTTCGTCACTCTCTTGGCCTACCGCCCCACTCCCTGTCGGCTGATTACACGGTGTGGAAGCAACTTGAGATGAATCGTTGTCATCTATAACGAGGCCATAAGTTTTCGGGAATGCTTTCTAAACTACGCCGTTACTATCAGACCAGTCTCGCCCGAGGATTACGGGAAACGGAGGATCCGGATGCACCGCCACGGTAAGCTGTCGAAGGGTTCCTCCGAGACATACGTAACACCGGGCGGTATTGTATGTGCGGATATCTCCGTGTATACATTTTAGACTGGTCTTCTTTTAATCCACTGTTGCGGTAGAATAAAACGGCGAGCAACGACAGACACGCTACTGCCGGAATCGAACAGCGCTGTTATTTATGTCCATTAATAAGAAGCTCCCCGTATGTTTATCCGCCAGGGATTGCTAAGGGCACACAAACAACCCCGCCATTGTCCCCTACGGTCCGCCTTGTTCCCGACAGGTCGCAAGCCAGACGGCCCGGCGACTTCGAACAGGCTCTGGATTGCGTGGAAGGGACTGCTTTAGTAGGACATAGCTCCCGGTAGTCCACAGAGCGGCTGTTCTGCCTCCCAGGTTTCACAGCCGGCCTCTGGGTTTGCAAGGTTTGTAGCAGCTCGTCCATAGAATGGAATTCGCCCCAGGCCGGCTGGGCAAATTCCTGGGGTAGCTTTTAGCAGCAAAAACAGGCCACTTGCTGCACTATTTGTAGGGGTCAACTCAATGGCGTAGCCACTCACCCACCTGTTGCCAGAGAGCCATAGCCTGCTCTGACAGCCCTTTGTTTGGGTTAAACTCCCAGTTTATTATTTCCTTCACCTGCCAGCCTGGGGACAACCCATCGCTAACAGGGACCTTGGTCCCGATGGGCAGCTCGGCTTTCCTGCCAAGGAGAGCATACTGAGCCACTCGGTGTGTTCCCCAGAAGCCAGCCCACGCCTGTGGGTCCCTCTACCTTCTCCACGAGATGGGTGGTCAACCCGGTTATGCTCATGGAGCAGAGCCTGCACCGTCCTTCCTGACCCTCCGGCACTCCCTGCCCTGAAACTCGGCCCGGTACTCACCCACCTGGTTCCATGAAGTTCGTGTCCCGGGTTCATCGGGACACCATCCTGCCGACTACGCCACTGTAAGAAGAGGAGACCAGAGGCGTGAAAGGTTTGGGGCAGCCACCCGTTTAATCGGTTTCCGGCTGCAAAAGTCTTTGAGGCATTGTTAAACAGTTGTTACACAACAGAGTCCAAAACAGAACTGCCTGCCTAAGCAAAGGCAGTGAGCTTTATAGCACAGAGGGCGGAAATGATGTCGCCCTCTGGGCGGAACTGGAAGTGACATCATCCTTGGGGCCGGAACCGAAGTGACCTCATTCTTGGGGCGGAACCGAAGTGATGTGTCCTTCCTGGAAATGGCGGCTCCTGGTGGGATTTCCGGGTAAGACCTGCAGAGAACTCAGAAAGAGCGTCAGTGCACCCGCCCCTGGGCAGATGTATAAACAGTATTTCTAAGCCCTTCAGCTGCTTCCCATGCACGTGTGTGACAATATATATATATATATATATATATATATATATATATATATATATATATATATATATATATATATATATATATATACTCAGCAAAAAAAGAAACATTCCTTTTTCCAGGACTGTGTATTTGAACAATAATGTTTTAAAAATCCAAATAACTTTACAGATCTTCATTGTAAAGGGTTTAAACAATGTTTTCCATGTATGTTCAATTAACCATAATCAATTAATTAACATGCACCTGTGGAATGGTCGTTAAGACCTTAACAGCTTACAGAAAGTAGGCATTAAAGGTCACAGTTCTAAAAACGCAGGACACTAAAGGGACTTGTCTACCGACTGTGAAAAACACCCAAAGAAAATGCCCAGGGTCCCTGCTCATCTGCGTGAACGTGCATTAGGCATGCTGCAGGGAGGCATGAGGCCTGCTGATGTGGCTAGGGCAATAAATTGACATGTCCGCACTGTGAGATTCCTAAGACAGCGCTACAGGGAGACATGAAGGACAGCTGATCACCCTCGCAGTGGAAGAGCCCGGATCTCAATCCCATTGAGCACGTCTGGGACCTGTTGGATCGCAGGGTGATAGCTAGGGCCATTCCCCAGAAATGTCCAGGAACTTGCAGGTGCCTTGGTGGAAGAGTGGGGTAACATCTCACAGCAAGAACTGACAAATCTGGTCCAGTCCATGAGGAGGAGATGCACTGCAGTACTTCAAGCAGCTGGTGGCCACACCAGATACTGACTGGTACTTTTGATTTTGAGCCTCCCTTCATTCAAGGACACATTGTGAAACATTTTTAGTTTATGTCTTATGGTGTTGACTCTTTTACTGTTCATACAAATATTTACACATTAAGTTTACTGAAAGTAAAAACAGTTGAAAGTCAGAGGACGTTTCTTTTTTTGCTGAGTATATATATATATATATATGTATGTATGTATGTATGTATGTATGTATGTATGTATGTATATATATATATATATATATATATATATATATATATATATATATACAGTATATACTGTATATGTGTGTGTGTGTGTTAAAAAAATTGTTTTCAAGCTTCTGAAATCCTAAACAGTTGCAATCATAAATTATCATACAGCACATCATCTCAATCTGAGTATTTTACATTATTCCATATTTTGTTTATAGTGAAACCCAGTTTAGTATTCCACCTTCTACGGTTCACTATCTGCTGGTTTAATATATCTGAATAGACCTAATTAAAGACCTGCCTATACAAAATATTTAACAAAATCAAAGAGTGTTATTTTTTTTTCTTTGAACGTATTATTTACGTTCAATGCAAGGAGGTTTTTAATTTATACCTTAAGGTGTTCCTGTGATCTTGAAGTAATTTAATTCTTTCTAATATTAAAGTAATTAATATTAGCAAGCTTGGCTGGTGAATATTTAATTTTTCCATTTAAATCCTAATTTTCTTTTAGGGCTTTAGGTTTGTCCTTCCCATTAATTATGTATTTGAATAAGCAACTAGAAAAGATTTTTTTGGGGGGAGGGGGGCAGTAGCATTTTTTAGTGTAGGCAATAAATACCTCATCACAGCCTGCCCTCAACACTTCAGAATGATCAATACAGCGGAAAAGGTTAGGGATGACTAACAACTCATTTAACAAAAGACAGCATTTGGAACCAGAAGGGAACCATCTCTGAATGTAGTGCCAATGAGATCTGTTTAACTAGGAGTGGGAGATATTGATGGGGTATTTGACACTCTGTGTAGTGAGAAAGGGGGCACCAGACTGCACACTGTTGTGGACTTGACCCGGACACAGACAGGCGGACATGTTGTTTGTCACCACCACACATTTATTATATACAATATTTACAATTTAAAGTCACTCAGACTCAGTATAAAGTGCACAACAAACCCCAATCCACAGTCCTGGCCAAACAACAATGCCTTCATCTTCGGGCCACCTCCACACTCTCTTCTGCCTCGCCCTGCTTCCACCCAACTCCAGCCTTGAATGAAGGGAGACGGCCCCTTTTATATACTCCCAGACGAGCTCCAGGTGGTTCCCGGCATTCCCCTCTTGGCCACGCCCCAGCGTGGCAGAAATGCCGGCTGTTCTCCCGGCAGCTCTGCGGGTGTCCTCCTAAATCTTCCCCCCAGCACTTCCTGGTGTGGCGGAAGTGCTGAGGTCACAAGTCCCCAAGGCATTGAGGTGCCTCCTGGCATTGACCACGGGCCCCTACAGGGTGGGGCTTCAATGCCCTGAACCCGTGGCCTCCAAAGCAACCAGGAAGGTGGCCCCCACGTGATCCCAGATGGGCTCACGCCCACTTCTGGTCCTCCAAGGCGTCCCGGCCAGGTCATCGCCCCGGCATCCGCGACACTGTACATTTTGTATTTTGGGGACCACAGGGGATCAGAAATGATGTTAGCCAAGGAGACACAGACACAAAAAGGTTAGATTACAAAAGCAAAAGTGGGTTTTTATTTCCAGGTGCACATTAAACAGTGTTGTGCAGGCTTTTTACACGATCCACAGTGCAACTGATATTCCAAACACACAGAAGCAATGTCCCAAAAAACAATGAAAAAGAAACAGGAATAATAAATGTGCATATACAAAAATGAACAGTCTTTCTCAATAAAAATGCTGACAGGAAGATACTTCACAAAAATACCGCCCTCTAAATAGTAAGATCCAAAAATATTTACAAATACAGTGGTACCTTGAGATATGAGTTTAATTCATTCGTGACCGAGCACGTAAGTCAAAATGCAAATTGAAATTAATTGAAATGAGATTAATTTGTGCCAGCCCCCAAAAAACCACCCTAATTTTTTGTTAAATGTTTTCAACATAAGAAAAATATATTTATAACGAACAAATATTGTATACAAACAAAATAAAACCTAATACATAAAAGAGAATCTAAAGAAATAAACAGATGTTGGTGGAGCCGATTAGCGTAGTGTAATGTTTTTCTTTCACTTCAATTTTGCTTAACTTAATTTTCTTCTTCACTATTTTTTTTTTTCTTTTTTGCCACGCTTTTGTCACTTTCATTCGAAGGGTGTTTCAATAGAAACCTGTTCAAGGAGCTTTGTTTCTTCCTCCATTTTAGAATATCTCTGAAATGAGTTAGGCAAGTGTCATTAAATAGCAACTTTTTCAGGGTGTTTCTATTCAATAAAGTCCGAAACTTTTTCTCATATTGCCAACACTTCCTTTATCTCACTTGAAGAGATAACCTCCTCCACCTCTGGCTCCTCTGTGATACTGATCTCCTGCAGAACCTCTGTATGTTGCTGCGTCTGTAGTTTCATCAACTTCTCCATCGTCAGTTCCTCGGAATGTGAGGTGACAAGCTCTTTGATGGCTCGGAATTCGAATTTTGGCTCGTAACTCTAGGAAAAAAGGAAACTGACCTAGTGACGGCTCATATCATATAAAACTCGTACGTTGGGGCACTCGTATCTCAAGGCACCACTGTAGAAACAAAAATCAGCGTATATACAATATACACCACAAACTCAATTCACAGAAAACTATGTTATTGCTAGGAGATATTTACATATACAAAAAGAAAATATTTATAAAAATGAGGCACAAGCTGCTAGGACTGATTCACTTTAAAGGCTGAGCTGCACCAAACACTCACCACTACTACTCAAATGAAAATCGGCCCCTGCATGTGGCTAGTGCATTTTATACTCGACGCTGTAACGGTTCATGTTGCATCCACCTATGCAAGGCATTTTGGTCTTGTGTGAGTACATACAGGAATCAGGCATGAGCACATTCCGACTCCAAACTGAAAGTAAGTTAATAACTCTCTTTCTATACCTACAAGCATGTTAACCATTGCAATCCCTTTCACTTTCCACAGTAAACCAAACTAAATACTCCACACCTTTTTTATGTCTTGCTTCAGCAGACGGTGGCCATGAGGTGTTAGCATTTAAACTGGATTGCATGTAAAGCCATGTAAGCCTCCATGATGATACCCCAGCCAAACTGCCAGAACCCAGCTGCAATGCACCACTAGAGCAGCGCTAAAACATTAGCAAAAGCATCTTCTTGTTTTCTCTTCTGCTAAAGAAAAAGGTAAATATCTTTCTTTCTTTTCTGTTCTCCTTTCCTGACTTTAAAGTTAAAAATTAAGATATTTTTCTCTTGGTAATGCCTCGTTAGGCACATTACCACAGGGTACCAGATGAAATATGTCTTGAAATATGGATGGTAAAAAAAAGCTGCAATGGTATGATAAAAATTAATGGAATACATGAAAATATATTTTAAACAGGAAACACAAAAGATGCAAATCTAGTCAGGCAAAATGAAATGTAACTTTTATGTTGGTATAGTAGTGTCTAAAAGGTGATGTCTTTGTACCATATATAGACTTGTATGTGAATTGTGTGTAATAAGTGAGCCTAAACCCTTAAAAGTGTTATCCAGACTAATACATACTTCACCCTGATTGGTGAATTTATCCTGGCTCTGGCCCCTGACAGTTCTGCTTGGATTAAGCACAGTTGAAAATGTATTGAATGTTTAAAGCTATTGTTTGAAACAGAGGAAGGAAATAGAAGAGAAAGAGGATAGCAAAAAATACATTTTTAGAATATTAAAATAATCTTGATGATAACTGGCCATTCATCCCAACAAGCTTTCCAATCCTATTCACAAAATTTCTCCAAAATAACACTGAGTCAAAATCTGAAGTTTCCTAAAAGTCTCCTCTCTACCATCCTACTTGAAAAAGTATTCAATGTCTCTGTTGTTCTTTTTGTGAAGAAAAACCTTGACATCTTTTCTTAACAAATTTCCAACAATTTCTTTGCATTCATGGTGAAGAATTCTTTGTAAAGAAACAGCTGAGATCCACTGAACTAATTCCCATCCTACTTTTAAACACCTTAATCCTACCACCTCTTAATCTTCATTTGCTTAATGTGAAAAGTTTCAAGTCCTTCAATCTTTCATCACAGTTCATACCTTTCACTGCATCAATCAGCTTAGTTGCTCTTTTCTGGACTTTTTCTAGTGCTTTCTTTTTTGTAATATGGAGACCAAAACTGTACAAAGTACTCAATTTACTAATCAGTAATACAGATTAAGAAAAACCTCTTTTAACTTGCACTTGCTAATTCTACAATAATGTGGAATTTCGGTCATACCAGTCACCAAGAGTTTTAGCCATTAACCAAATGAGCTTGATAAATAAATTGTCTTATCTCATTTGTCAAAATCTTATTCATATATATATATATACTATGGGGCTCTGCCCCACGCTCGCTTCGCTAGCCCACCCCTGGGTTTGGTTTACCGGATATACAATTTAAAGAGATTGTTATTTTCATGGGAATTGTTACATATGCATTATTTTCACTTTTACTTTCAAACTTTTGTAAAAACAATATGTGCTCCTTATTTCTGCCCCGGGCATGGTTAAATCTTTTTCTCGCGGGTTTCGTATAATGCTGCTTGCATTGTTGTGGCTGAATGCACGCTAAGGAGATGTGATCAGCACAGCTGCTGTCTTGCTGCTGCTGGTGAGCTGCATGTTCTGCTTGTCGTGCTGCACATCAATCATTTAAAAGCCGGTACAGCACCTGTCCTTTTGCCACTTCATGTCTCTGCCGCTTGCGTTGTGAAGAGGAGGCTGAACGCATGCTAAGGAGATGCGGTCAGATCATCTGCTGGTGAGTTGCATGTCCTGCTTGTTCTTTGTTGTTGTTTTAAGAGCTGGGAGCACATGAAGTGTGTTGGCCAAAAGCATTCCAACAACTGCTAGGTTAGATGTCCGTGAACTTGTTTTAAATTGTTTGTAAGTAGGGAGTGATGTGCAAAAGTCATGGGTTTTGCTTCCTAAGGTTGTAATGTCTAGTCTCACGTGACGTCAAAGTGTCTCTCCGAGATGATCTGGTCTCGATTGCTTCGCTCAACCACCCCCCAGAGGTGCGCTACACTCCTGCCACTTCGCGTCTCTCCTTCTCATATTGTGAACGGGGGCGGGTGGGCTTGGGGAGGCTAAATGCACACTAAGGAGAAGCGGATGGATCAGCTGCTGGCTTTGTGCTGCTGCTGCTCCTGCTGCATGTTCTGCTTGTCGTACTGTGCATCGATCATTTAATATCCTGTACAGCAGCTGTCCTGTCTCACTGCCTTGTCTCGTGGGATGTTAAATTATCTCTCGTGGGACATCAAATTGTTTTCCGAGAAGATCATGTCTCATTTCCCTTGCAAGATTTCCCAAGATTTTTTTTATAATAAATATACAGTAATCCCTCGCTATATCGCGCTTCGACTTTCGCGGATTCACTCTATCGCGGATTTTAAATGTAAGCACATCTAAATATATATCACGGATTTTTCGCTGATTTCTGCGGACAATGGGTCTTTTAATTTATGCTACACGCTTCCTCAGTTTGTTTGCCCTGTTGATTTTATACAAGGGACGCTATTGGCGGATGGCTTAGAAGCTACCCAATCAGAGCATGTATTACATATTAACTAAAACTCCTCAATGCTATAAGATATGCATCCCGCGCATAGCTTGATTGTTTGCTTGTCTCTATCTCACCCTCTCTGACATTCTCTGCGCCTGACGGAGGGGCTGTGAGCAGAGGTGCTGTTTGCCTAGTGGATACAGACGCACCTCTAAGAAATGCCGCTTTATCGCGGTGCTTACAGAAGCACACTTATTGATTTTTTGATGGTTTGCTTTAATCTCGCTCTTTCTCTCTCTGACGTTCTCTGCGCCTGATGGAGGAGATGTGAGCAGAGGGGCTGTTTGCTTAGAAGATACTGACGCTCCTCTAAAAAATGCCGCGGCAAACTTAAAAGCACAAGTATTGATTTTTGATTGTTTGCTTTTCTTTGCAGGCGCTCTCTCTCTCTCTCTCTCTCTCTCTGAAATTCTCTGCTCCTGAAGAGAAGATATGTTTCCATTCTTTTAATTGTGAGAAAGAACTGTCATCTCTGTCTTGTCATGGAGCAGTTTAAACTTTTGACTAAAGGGTGTTATTTCATTTCTAGAGGGCTCTAATAATGTTAACAGTGTGGGAGAGTTTACAAGGGCTTAAAATATATAAAAATAACTACTCAAACATATGGTTTCTACTTCGCGGATTTTCATCTATCGTGGGGGGTTCTGGAACGCAACCCCCGCGATCGAGGAGGGATTACTGTACATATATATATATATATATATATATATATATATATATATATACAGTGAGAAGAAAGATGGGATTACAACTGATGTTGAATTGTTGAATGTGCAAACTTTACACTCTTAAAAATAAAAAACCTTTAGAAAATAATCTGAAATGAAAACATTGTTTACAAATTTATATGTGTTATTGTAACTCCTAGGGAGGAAGAATTTTCATGTAAATGTTTGGAATATTAAACAGAAACTTGCGCTGTTCTGCAAAGGGTTACTGGTTTGAGATCTAAATTTACTTTTAGTGACAAATGCATTACATCTATGTAATTTTAAGTCAAATAATTTTCTAGATTTAGCAGAAAACCTATAGTGTAGTATCACAAAGGGATGCTGTGCATCTTAACTTTAACAGACAGTCTCTTAAGTAAACTCTATTCCTTGATGACTCCTGTAGTCTAAAGTCATAATTTTAATTTGCAGTAAATGGAGTACACTCTTAAAAATAATGATTCTTTAATGGCATTTTATGGGTCTTTACTGGGTTGTGTGGTTTCTCATAGAACTATTGCTTGACAAAGCACCATTTCATTCTGGAAGGGTTCTTTGTATATAAAGTTGGTTCTTTCTGCTTTGAAAACCTTCATGATATATAGAATACAACTGAAATCATTAATGTTTGGTAGGCTACCTAGCAGGACACTAACAGATTAAGAAAACCTGATCTTAGTGTGTTATTGCATGTAGCTAGGGGATTTTAAAATCAGAGATCTGTTACCATCAATTCATAGTTATTTACTGTAAGGAGCCTGTTATAGATCTAAGTAAATAAAGGATCTTTTTGCAACCCTCATGTGGATGGATGTTTTGGGAAAACAAAAATGGCTCCTCTTTGTAAAGAGCCACTCTGACACCTTTATTTTTAAGAGTGTAGATAGCAAGGAGACTTGGATTCTGAATATTTAAGGAAGAAATGTTAAGTACCAAATCAACTTAAATTCATCTGAAGTCTCAAAGAACCTTACAAATCCAACCTTAGCAGAAGGTCCCTCAAAAAAAAAAATGATTAAACATATTATAAACAGGGAAAAGGGGAGGGAGAGAAAGAGACATCATGTCACTCTTAGCTGGTTTAAGAATGTCTGAGAATTCCCCAGAAGGAAATACAAATATTGCTATGGATAAGCTTAGGAAAATTGATTGATGACTTCAGTATACTCATGCAAACCTTAACTAATCCAAAATGGAAACTTGGCAGACTTTGTTTCTGTGTAATTTACTGCTTTTTATTATAAGTGATTGTTATTACTCATTGTATCAGCAGTTTTTCTTGTGAAATGTCCTAATCTTTTGCAAATTTACTGCATATGATAATGATGAAATTAAGCAGTAATACTGCAAAAATACACAATAATAAATGGAAATTGACAAACGCAAAAACAGAGGTGTGCATTACAAAAATATTCCTGTTAAGTAAAGATATGTAAAATGAAATAACATGCCATCAGAATGCTTTAATCTTTAGGGTCTATCCTTTTCAATTTCACTTGAAGTTGTTTTGATCTCTCTATAAATAGATGTAATATATTCTTAGATAGTTTCCTTTATCAGTTCATCAGCTTATAGACAGGCCAAATATGAGGATACAAATCTCCAACTTCATTTAAAAAATGTAGGTGTTAAAAGAGCAGTATGCTATGCTACCAAGAGCAAAGGTAAACAGCAGAAACTTAGATGGCTCTTACAGAAATGGCTGCCAAAAGTTAATTTACATTGGGATCCTCCTCACCGTAAGACACAAACATAAAATCACACGTCTTACACTGGCTAGTTGGAAGTGAAGTACATGCAGATTTACAACACTAAAAACACTAAAAAACCAATATTGAACAAAAGAAAACATCCTCTCACTTTCCACTTTTCCCAGTGGACCTAAGCTGAGGTGACCAGAATACCCAAAATTTTTCAGGACAGGCCTGAGAAATAATATCTCCAGGCTGTCATGGGTCTTCTCCCAGTGGGCTGCTTCTTGTAGACCTCCTGATGTAGTTATTCAGTACATGTCCAGATCATTTTATCTGGCTCTTCCCAGGTAATGTACTGACCAAATAGCACCTATAGACACCAACATGTTTAACATCTCCCTAAAATAGGTCGTCATTTCATAATATTTCAAAGACACTTCTATCATACCAGTACCAAAGTAGTCAACTGTTGCGTGCCTCAATAACTACTGATAGCACTCACTCTCATTATAATGAAATGCTTTGACAGACTGGTCAAGGCCGACATAACATCCAGACTCTGTCCCATACTAGATCCCCTCCAGATTGCTTATCCTTCCATCAATGGTAGCGACACTGCTCTCCAACTGAGCCTGGCACACTTGGAGGGTAGAAACATGTTCAAGCAGATGTTATTCTTAGACTTCAGCTCTATAATTCAATTCAATTATCCTTCAGCATCACATTGAAAAGCTTGCTCTACTGGACCTGGAAACCTCCCTCCACTTTTGGTTATTAGACTTCCTGACAGACTGTCCCTCAATCAGTTTGAGTTGGATACAGTACAACAAATATTTTCCTTCTGAGCACCGGGCTCCCCAGAGTCCTCTACTCTTCACCCTAATGACCCATGACTGTTGCGCCATGTACAACATGAGCCACATCATTAGGTCAGTGGTAATGACAAGGTGGTTTACAGAGAGGTGGTCAAACATTTCATTGACTGGTGTAAGAACAATAACCTGACCCTAAATGTTGATAAAACAAAGGAGATCACTGTCTACTACAGGAAGAACCATGCCACCTTAACGTTTCTATCAATTTGCTCCATTACACAAATTTTCTGGGGATGGAGATAATACAGTAAATAGTCTCTCCTTGAACCCAATACACATTCTTCCTAGTCAAGACAGGACAGAAGTGATTGCACTTCCTGCAGCCCCTTTCCTACCCTGATCTCCTTCTACACAAGCAGCATAGAAAGTCTATTGACCACCTGCCTCTCTGACCGATATGGGGACTGTACGGTCTCAGACCAGATTTCCTTACAGAGTGTGGAGATAGCAGAGAAGAAAATAATTGGACATCTCTCCCTGCTATTCAGAAACTCTACAGCAAATTCTGGCAAAACAGGGCCACCAACATTATTAGAGACCACACGTACAGTGCATCCGGAAAGTAATCACAGGGCATCACTTTTTTCCAAAATGGATTGAATTCATTTATTTCCTCAGAATTCTACACACAACACCCCATAATGATAATGTGAAAAAATTTTACTTGAGGTATTTGCAAATTTATTAAAAATAAAAAAACGGAGAAAGCACATGTACATAAGTATTCACAGCCTTTGCCATGAAGCTCAGATTGAGCTCAGGTGCATCCTGTTTCCCCTGATCATCCTTGAGATGTTTCTGCAGCTTAATTGGAGTCCACCTGTGATAAATTCAGTTGATTGGACAGGATTTGGAAAGGCACACACCTGTCTATATAAGGTCCCACAGTTGACAGTTCATGTCAGAGCACAAACCAAGCATGAAGTCAAAGGAATTGTCTGTAGACCTACAAGACAGGATTGTCTCGAGGTACAAACCTGGGGAAGGTTACAGAAAAATTTCTGCTGCTTTGAAGGTCCCAATGAGCACAGTGGCCTCCATCATCCGTAAGTGGAAGAAGTTCGAAAACCACCAGGACTCTTCCTAGAGCTGGCTGGACATCTAAACTGAGCGAAACTGGCCAAGGATAGGTGTGCCAAACTTGTGGCATCATATTCAAAAAGACTTGAGGCTGTAATTGCTGCCAAAGGTGCATCGACAAAGTATTGAGCAAAGGCTGTGAATACTTATGTACATGTTTGCAAAAACCTCAAGTAAACTTTTTTCACGTTGTCATTATGGGGTGTTGTGTGTAGAATTCTGAGGAAAAAAATGAATTTAATCCATTTTGGAATAAGGGTGTAACATAACAAAATGTGGAAAAAGTGATGCGCTGTTAATACTTTCCGGATGCACTGTATCCCAACAATGGACTGTCTGCCCTCTGGCATGGGGTACCAAAATACTGTATATAGTACAAAACTACCAGATTTTCATCTCACAAGCCATTAGACTCTTAAACAGTGATCAGTCTGACAACACAGTCTTGTAATATAATGCACTATGGAACTTATCTGTGCAATATGTTGATGGTTCTCTCTGTTATTTAATCATGTTATTCTTTTTGTCATCGCTGTATGGGAAAGGTGCTATATAAATAGAATGATTTTGTCTGTTCTTGCACACAATTTCATTCTGCTGTGCACTACTGTGTGTGGTTTACAATGAAAATTAAAGTTAACTTTGAACCTCAAACCAGAGAAGCAGGGGTTCAACAATATACAGTATGATTTTAGTCAATACAACACAAGTCAACCAAATATAAGATTTTTCACACCAGTTGGTTTGAAATTGCTTTTTTTAATGTGCACTTAAACTAATTTGAATTTTATGTGTGTGCATTATATAATTATTTTTATAAAAAGTCTGGAATTGTATTTCACCTGTAAACTTCTTACAGCACGCTAGGCCTGCACTCTGTAAAGAGCACTATATAAAAATGAATAGAATTTTAAAAATATGATCAAAAAAGATTTGATATTTGTATATTACACATATAATTTAAGCATTTTTAGGACAGACAACATTTTTCATCAAACTGCCTTATTCCTAATCACATTTTGATTGTAGCATTTTAATTTCCTGTGTACTTCCATCATTTAAATGGCCCCAAATTTCAGTCTGGCTAATCATTTTTTAGCACTCACTATAAAAAGCACTAAACAAAATAATGCTTAAGAGGCTGATGATGAACATAATTTAGAGAGGGATAATAACACTAATTTTTAGGATGAACAGTTGGAATGGAGGTGGAATAGATCAAGGACTATGGAGTCGGCTGACAGAAAAAAATTGTGCATTTATTTTTAAGAGTAAGCATTTGGGCGCGTTATATGGGTGTGCTCCAACAAGCGATGCTACACTATTACACTGTAGATGATTATGGAGACACTTAACTGCATAATTAGAGACACTTTGTTGGGGTCAACATTTTTACAAATGCACTGGGAAGACTGTAAGTGCACTCAAATGCTGTGTCTAATCCAGTGAGAGTTCTCTGAAAATAAGGACACACACCATATAAATAATAAACTTTTTTTTTTTTGTTCATTTATTGATTGTTCATGTTCATGCACACATTCTGAGCCACATGGAACAGGTATTATTGTGGCCTGGCAGTATAATCAGGCGGCAGACCTCCAACCACATAATTACACTTCACTGCTGCAAACCCACAGAAATTCAGTCCTCTTCAACATTTAACTTTGCTTTGATTATCACTCATTTGACTTGCTGTGTTTGTACCTTCTAGAGAAAGTATAAAAAAATTATGAAAATAATATTCCTCACAACACCTCCACATATACAAACTCATTGCCTGGAAACTGACAGCATTTTCTTTTAGAAAATCATTCAATTATTTTCAGAATCGATTTTTAGAAGATGATGGCAGGTTCAGACCAACCCTAGATAAAACACAAGTCTCTTACAGGGCAAACTCGCCAACAAACTCTCACTATGCCAATAGAGACGTCCATGTCCTGGAATGGCTCTCGGCCTTGACGCCATGACTGTAGGCAGCAGTACTACACACTGTGTCAACATGCCAGCCATCAACAAGCAATTTAATGCACACCTTGAACTTTTAATACTGATTTCCTTTTAATTTGTGTTGCAAATAATGTAGTGAGTGAGGCAGTTAATAGATGCAATGTAAATGTAGCTCCCCTACGCCTGAGATATGGCCACTACTCAGTGTTATGGAAAACCGACCGTACCACACTGGAGTTATGCTTCTGTTCAGGTTATTATTCACCAATGTATATGAATAAGATACTGAAGATACAAAATTGTTGAATTCATGGTTGGTTAGGTTTTATTTTTTTAATTCTTTGGTGTTCTTCTAGATTGATTTTGGAGTTGTTTATTATATAAGTATTGAATCTGTTTGACTCTTTGTTAACTTCTTGAGAAAAAAATGAAACTGACAGCTTTCCATCTACATGTGGAGGATGTCCATGTGGTGGACAAAAGACAAAGATGGAACAAGTCATAACAAAGAAGCCAAATAAGCATCATGAGGAAAATAAATATTCTATTCATTACATTCAAAACAACAATAAAATTATCCAAATGGGAGCTCACATTTTACATAACTCGCCTCAGGTAAACTTGGTGTGACTAAGGAGAGGGAATGCAAAACTTGCAAGAGATGGGGCAAACTTAAAAAAAAAACAGAATAAAAATTATGTAAAAGAAATTTATTATAAAATAAATTACATTTAGTAAAATTAATAAGGGATTTGATGGAAATGTAACTCCTTTTACATAAGCCACAACATTTACCCAATGCGTAATTGAGGTTCTGCACCATTTACTTTGAAGAGTTTGGGTTGACATCTTTCCGAACTTGACCCTGTGACTCTGAATTGAATTTTGCACATTTGAGAATGTTATGTTACTTTCTATTCCTTTACATATTTGTATTCAATTTTTTTAAAATCATTATACAGAATCCATCTGATAGCCTTTGAGTCACTTACAAAATAAGATTCAGAAAATGAAGAAGCAGATGGAGTGGAAGGCTTTAAAATATAGCATTAAAGTAAACATGGCAGCTTAGCAATTTCATTGAATGTATACTAGCTGAAATGAGTGTAGAAATCTCCACAATTACAAATAACAATTCCAGAAATAAGAATAATGTGTCATTTTCATGAGCGACAGAAATCTGAAAACAGGCAAAAATGATTGAAAAGAAAGACCAATCATAAATAGATGACAACCAGATTTCAGTTCAATTATTGGCAAAGTTAAGGAGTTTCTTGAGATCATCCCAGTAGTAGCAATTCAGAGTCAAGATCAAGTGGGACAGCTGCTTCCATCCAGATTAAGAATACTGATTACCTTTTATTTTGTACAGAAGGTGTACTGCAAATATTGTAGCATGCAATCGTGTGACAACCTGTAACAACAGGTCTTAAACTTCATACATAGGATTTCTGTACTACTGTACAGCCAGGATATACAACTCTGGAGATATGTTATATTGAATCCATTTTCAAGTTTTTTCCAGATTTCAATTGGAAAGGAGGAAGAACTTCAGTTTTACTATTCAGAAGGCTAAAACCTACTTCAATGAATGCTTTTCTAATATATCCTTAGCGTCCCAAGTTTATCTCTCTAAAGCAATTGTCACAAATACAGTCACAAGATGTCAAAAAGGTTTGGGGCACCCACCCATATATTATGCTGTGGCTGCAAATGGGTAATTTTTCTTGAGTTCTTCAAAACAGAACTGATTTGAGTTTGAAAATATGGTGGCTTTAAAGGCCGGGACAGAAAGTGGCATGATCGGGACTGGAAGTGATGTCACCAGGATCGGAAGTGATGTCATCAATGGCATTGAAACCTAGCAGGATTTCCAAAGGATGGTCTGCAGAGGATTGAGAAAGTCAGTGCAGCTTACCACCCCCTGGTCTGGCATGGTACTACTATTATTCAGGCCCTTTAGCTGCCTCCCAATTGCATGTGTGTGACCCCATTAACAACTTTACTATCTAGGACAGTTTTTTAATGTCATAAAACCATAGTACCATAATTGATTATCTTTACCCGATTACCAGTTCATCCAAATTAGCTTCTGACAGGTTAAAGAGGCTATGATCAGAAAATGAAGCTACAGAAGGTATGGCAGAATGTGCTGTGATTAGTGCACAAAAACATAATGAAATGGGTGTTGTGACGAGTGGCTGGGGGTGGTACCCAGCTAGGATGACCGGAAGGACCTCCGGACCACGAGGGGGCAACTGCCCTGGTGGCTATGGGGACCATGGGAAAGGAGCATGGAAGCTCAACCCTATAGGGGTCCGTGGTCAACACCAGGGGGTGCCCAAATGCTTGGAGAGCCCTGGTTGTCAGCACTTCCACCACACCCAGAGGTGCTGGAGGGAAGAAGACCAGGGACACCTGGAGTGCTTCCGGGTGCACAGCCAGCAAGGAGTGCTGGCAGAAGTTCATCGGGAGGCACCTGGACCACATCTGGGTGGATATAAAATTGGCCATTTGTTAGCTGGAGTTGGGTGGAAGAGGACGAAGCCTGGAGGAGAGGAGTGGAGGCGGTCAAGAAGACTGAGGGTGCTTGGTGCAGGGGCACTGGGTTGTGTGTGCGGTACTTTTGTAAATAGAATGTACTATAAACCTGTGCTGGTGGTTGAACCTTCGGTGTCCACCTGTCTGTGTCCTGGCCAGCTTCCACAGGGTGAAGCCCCTAAAAGTCCCACAAAGCATGCTAGGACCTTCACAGCCAGCACAGGTATAGTTTCACCCTAGGCAACTAGCCCCCAACCATTGCAGGCACGTTTCAGCCTGCACACGCCTAAAATGGGGCACTGGTCTTTAACGTTCAACATCTTTCAAAGGAGACAAACCATAATATCCCTGCAAATGAGAATTTATTTATGTAAATGTAAAAAGGCACAAAATAATTGCTGCTGGAGAAAGAAACAGAACTTTACAGGGAGGAGCACAACTTTTCTTGTAACATTTACAAAGTGAACCTTCAAGATACTTTATTCTTTTCTATGCTAAAACCACCCACTATGTTATGTTACTTGGCTACTAAAAATGTTCATTATCTGTTAATGCTTTGTTTTTTACTTAAGAATTACCTGAATGTATTGATAATCAGTTTAAGTAGAATATGCAATAAGCTCTGCTATATTTCAAGTCTAAGGTATTGCTTGGCTATGAGTGTCTTTGTTGATATGAGATAAATGTATAACCGTCACTATAAGGTACATATGGTGTCATAAGCTGTTTCTAATGTTATACAAACATCCTGTGCTGTTGGCTGATAATATTTGGAATAACCAGGAGAAGGGTGTGAAATCAAAACAGGTCAAAACCAAGAGATCAAAGAAAATAGTGAGCCAAGGCCAAAATAAAGAGCAAGAAACAAAGCCAAGGACATAAGCAAAGGGTCAAAACATAAATAAAGGAAGACCAAAGAAAGATCACCCCAAATGATTGTCCATATGCATCGCATCACAGCGCTCTGGTTGTGACTTATAACAACCATCAGGTGTCCTAACTATGGGTACCTAACAGGATGATGAAAATCTGCAATTTCCTGTGACAGAATAATTCCTATTTGCTACGGAGACAGCCATACCTGGCTGAAGTCTGAAGGAACTATTAACAGTAGGTAGTGGACTATAGTCCTGGGTGCAAGTGCATTGAACTATGAACATTATATCCCCAAGTAAGTGGGTAAGTGTTAACAATAGGAAAATTATTCAAATTAATAACAGAAAATTAAACATTACATTGTAGGTCCACATTAAAAGAAGAATTTCTGCATCTGATGAAAGGGGATTTATGTTTTAAGGAGAGGTGTCCCTCAGAAACCTTTAAACAATGGCAAAGGCAAAAACAAGGCATAAGGGATTTGCCTAAAAAGGC
Organism: Polypterus senegalus; assembly: GCF_016835505.1. Taxonomy (NCBI): domain Eukaryota; kingdom Metazoa; phylum Chordata; class Cladistia; order Polypteriformes; family Polypteridae; genus Polypterus; species Polypterus senegalus. Next base: position 206,087,724 of record NC_053157.1, read on the forward strand.
AATCCAAGGTGAATGAGTTCAAAACTCATAATCCAATATCGAAATCCAAAACCAGAATATAAACACTTACATTAGCACTCTTCACTCTTCAATGAACCACTGCTGAGAACATCTCTCTTACCTGAATATAAAGGCTGAGGATTGACCCAGCAGAAGTGATACCTGGGAGGTTCTGTCTCTCAGGGCTTCACCCACAAAATACAAGGAAAGAAAATTAATTTGAATGCATAATATATACAGCGCATCCGGAAAGTATTTACAGCACATCACTTTTTCCACATTTTGTTATGTTACAGCCTTATTCCAAAATGGATTAAATTAATTTTTACACTCAGAATTCTACACACAACACCCCATAATGACAACGTGAAAAAAATGTTTACTCGAGGTTTTTGCAAATTTATTAAAAATAAAAAAAACGGAGAAATCACATGTACATAAGTATTCACAGCCTTTGCTAAATACTTTGTCGATGCACCTTTGGCAGCAATTACAGCCTCAAGTCTTTTTGAATATGATGCCACAAGCTTGGCACACCTATCCTTGGCCAGGTTTGCCCATTCCTCTTTGCAGCACCTCTCAAGCTCCATCAGGTTGGATGGGAAGCGTCAGTGCACAGCCATTTTAAGATCTCTCCAGAGATGTTCAATCAGATTCAAGTCTGGGCTCTGGCTGGGCCACTCAAGGACATTCACAGAGTTGTCCTGAAGCCACTCCTTTGATATCTTGGCTGTGTGCTTAGGGTCGTTGTCCTGCTGAAAGATGAACCATCGCCACAGTCTGAGGTCAAGAGCGCTCTGGAGCAGGTTTTCATCCAGGATGTCTCTGTACATTGCTGCTATAGGTATTGTAGTAATCCATTGGTAGGTCAAGTTCATGAACAAACACAGGGAGGATCTAAAGTTCCATGTGCATACAATCTGCTGGTCAAAAAAGAACAAAATTATTCATGAAAAATTCGATTGAAACCTGTGAGAACATAAAATCCAAGCAGATAGGAGCTAGGTTGAGACACAAAGTCATAAACATCTTTGTTCCAGAAGGTTCCTTTTGACTGAAACATGACCAATCAGTTAGCATGATTTATTTTGATCAGGGCAGGTTGATATCAGTCTTGATTGTTAACCAAAGATTTCAGACAACTGACCTTAATTAACCCCCTTTGTGCTAAGATCGCTAAGGCACAATACCGCTTTGACACCATTGTTTCATTATCTTATATACTAAATAAATACTGAAACAAGACCTGCATTTTATTTTATTTTTTATTCCAAAGTCACTTCTATTTCCTGTTGGCCTAATCCAACCTAATTCATGTTAATACTCTAAATATGCAATAATACAAAACATCTCCAGCTGCATTAGACCAAACATGTCTTGACAAAACTAAACAAAGTTATGATCTATTGATTTATTGTTACAAATGCCTGGAAGTTGGCGAACAGTATAATTTATGTGTGGTCCTAAGATGCAAATAACAAAATGTATTGTTCATCTGTACCTCGACAATTATTCTGTTAGATAAAATATTTTTACCTAATATTATACCAACACAAATTTATTTAGAAAAACAAAAAACCTATTAATCATCAAAAGAAAGACTTTATGAATTCTCTTCAACAGAAGGACTCGTGCGGAGAGGTCCCTTTATTCCAAGCTTTGAAGTGTGACGAATCACCCTCAGTGGGAAAGAACTCTCATGGAGGCCACAAAGAGCATCTCCTAACAGCTCTGAGCACATCATGCAATTTACTCCCTGGGAGCAACGTACTCCACATCAAACGGGAGCCTGCGACAAACCGCGCAAGATGAAAATAGAGTGGGAGAGAAAATGTGGACAAGGACAAATACTTTTTCCCTGCACTGTAAAGTTTTTGCAGTGTTATGCTTTTACAGATTCTGTATACTATGTATAAAGTGCCTTTCATGGTGGAAGTCTTTCCAAAATTCTTTACTGCTAGAAACACCTACAGTATTTTTACATTACCACAACAGGCACAAATAACCTTCCAATGGATTTATGCACTTTATGTGGACGTTTATTGTATTTTTATATTTCTTGTTTTAACACTATCCTGCATTGGTGTGTAAGATTTGTGATACACTGTAAGAATAAAGACTGAAATTTTTAATAGGGTGGTGTCAAAAATGAGGCAAAATCTAAAAATGCTCATTTATATTTTTGAAAACTTCAGGTCATCTAGAAATATAGCTAATGGTGTGTGTAAGAGAGTCTAGTTGGACAGAGGGTGTCAATGGAAAGGATTTAATCTAACAATAATTCAGTTAATTCCTATCATGTACACTCTTACTTATGAGACCAACATGACAATAAGAACAAATGCAATGTAATAAATGAAATTCAATCAGCACAAAAAAAATGTTAAAACATATGAACACAATAACTGCCAGTGTTTGTAAATAAAACATCTACATCATAAAACAATAGTTATCTTTGAAAGAGTGAGCAGATATTCTTAATAATAAACAATCAAACAAAATACTCCAAAATCCTTACAGCTAAAACAGTTATATTAACAATTACCATTAAAAATAGGAATGAGTTAGAGTACAGGGAGGTTATGGAGGACTTTGTCTTGTGGCACAGGGACAACAACCTGCAACTCAACATCAGCAAGACAAAAGAGCTGGTGATGGACCTCCAGTGTTCCAAAAAGCCTCTGATACCAGTCACCATTCGGCAGGGTTAAGGAAGTGGTGAAGTGCTACAAGTAACTGGGGGTTTACAAATACAGCAAACTGGACTGGTCTAACAACACAGCATCACTTTACAAGAAGTGCCAGAGCACACTGTACTTGCTAAGGAGATTCAGGTATTTTGATGTGTGCAGCAAGCTGCTGAAAATGTTCTACCAGTCCACAGTAGCCAATGTGGCGTTCTACGCTGCAGTCTCCTGAGGAAGCAACTTGAGCACAATGTGAGAACAAACTTCTTAGGAAAGCCTGCTTCATCACTGGGACAACCTTGGACACACTGGAAGCTGTTGTGGAAAAAGAGGATGGTGGCAAAATCGGATGCCATCATGAAAAATCCCCTCCATCTCGGCCAGGAGGCACTCTCTTGAAGCACTTTTAGCCACAGGCTCATTCCATCATGTGTGCAAAGAAACAACTCTGGGGGCTTTTCTGCCCACTTATATCAAGCAATTCAAAGTTTTCTCCCGATGAACTCAGGTTCATTTTGAAACAGCTGCACAATATACTATATAATTTATTTTTATTTATGTGTTTATTCATCAATTGATTGATTGGCTGTATTATTTGTCCTGTGAGTATGTATCCTTGTTTTTAAGTTTCTGCCGCTGTATGCTTCTGAATTTCCTGATGAGATTAATATAGTTTACCTAATCTAATTTAAATTAAACAGAGGAGTAAACAAGCAGTCATATTAGATGGCAGTTCAACATACCTGTATCTGTCTCCAGGATTAGGAGATCCATGGTAAAATGGAGAATCCCATTCTGTACAGGAGATGTCACAGACTTGCTCAGTTGTAAACTAATGGAACATTCAGTAAAGGCAGCCACTATAGCCACATAGGCAGACGATGCCTCAGAAGTCACAAAATTGAGCTTATGGAAAGTTTGTCATGAAGTGATTTTGTTATTATTTTTTTTAAAAGGTTTTGTCATACCCAGAGGGTTTTTGTTTAGTACATGGAATACAAATTTGGTGTTAATGAATTAAGAAACTAAGTGTTCAATCTGTTTAAAATTATTTTGCACTATTATTGAGGGCATTTTATTTTATTCATTTTGTGGGGGCCATTGTGACAGATGTGACAGACAATTTGGCAGTCCTCACAGTATGGCAAGAGTGAGCTTAGCAACAAAACAAAAGGTGGTCATCATGCATCACAAGAAAAGAGTAAGTGGCAGACAGGAGTAAAGCGGACAAGGTTGAGAAGCAGAAAAGCAGTGGTCAGCCACAGAACTTGACTGCAGCAGAAAAGAGGTACATCAAATTGACATCCATTTGAAAGTGGAATACATCCAGAACTGCTATCAGCTCTAAACTCTGAACTCACAGAAAGCACTGGGACTCAGGAACACCTTTCTACAATCCAGAGAAGTCTTTTTTTCATGGAAGAGTCCTGCGAAAAAGCATTTCCGCCAAAGCTGAAACAAAGCCATGACAATCACCTATGCAGAAAAACTCAAGGAACTGAAGGTGCTGCACAATGCTAGCAAGTGCTCTGGACTGACAAGTCAAAATGTGATTTTTTTGTGTGAAACAAGAGACAGTTTGTTCATAGAAGAGCTGAGAGTGCTGCGTGAATAACGATCTGCAACCATCACTGAAGCATGGTGAATGTTCACTGTAGGTTTGGGTCTGTATTTTTGCAAATAGCAATGGTAATCTGCTCAGAATGAACAGATTCCTCAATGCTTTGAAATATAAGCAGATTCTTATCCATCACATCATTCTGCAACAGGACAAGGATCACAAACACACAGCTAAGGTCAAAATGAAGAACAAAAATAAGAATAAGGAGTACTGTCACTAGTGGTGAGGCTGCTCAACATTAAGGAGGTTATCTGGAATTTTCTGTAGTCACAGAATCAAGGAAGACAGCCAAAGTCTGCAGAAGAAGATGGACACTTTCAGCAAGAACCTACTGTAAAAATGCATAATAGTGGACATCAGATAATTGATGCCGCTTTAAGGGCAACATTGGTTTATCAGTTTTTTTTAACTCTATACTGCTGTTTATAGTAAATGTTTTGATATTTAAAAAAATGCATTTCGTTATTTTTAAGTGAAGCATGTCTGAATGGATGTAGGTTCACAATCAATAAAACTGTCAAAATGATTAAGTTTCTAAAACGCAAACAAAAGTGATTGCTTCTCCTAATAAGACTGTAGGTTTTTTGCAATCATTTCTATTTATTAATTTTGTGTCACATTGGCATCCACTTGTAATCAGAGCTGCGAGTAGACAGCTCCGTGACTAGAGTCCTATCAATGGCTCACATTTTTCCCTGAGAAAAAAATAGTGAAACCTTAATGCGGGACCGGTAAGTTGAAAAGTTTCCAGAGCAAAGATTGTGTTTTACAATACTAGATTTTTAACACTAGAATCCCTGAAACCTATGAAAAAACTCATAATCCTGGGCCACCTTAAATTCCTTTGCACTTCTCCATTAGCGTCTTTTGTTTTGTAGATGTGTCGATCAGCACAAGCAGCAAGCAGCCTGCTATCCCATCCCCCTGCCACAGCTCAATTCGGGCAAAAAGTTCTACCAACTCAAGTCTTGTTTATATGGGTGTGAGAGGCCTTGAATTGTATAGGGTAAATAATATATAATTATTTTGAACATATGCGTTCATGTGTGTGCCATGTCAACAATGGTCTATGTAAATGAAGGATGAGGGGAAATAAGAGAAATGCAAGACATGTCGAACAGATACCTAAAACAAACTTTTTTCATGTTATAGTACTAACAACAAAAATTTGACATGAAGTGTATAATATGTGAAGACTGAAGTCCAAATATCACATAAACACTTTCACAAAAGGTACAAGCATAACAAAACAAGTGCGCTTTTATTCAAGATAATAACCGATAAAAGAAATCGGGTTAGGGTACAACACTGACACGACCGCTGGGGTGGTGCAGCAGTAAGAACTGCTGACTCATAATCAAGAGGTTGTGGGTTTGATTCTATCCGCTTCCCAGAATTACTGTTTTGAGTAGTGAGCTGCTCTTATTGTTACTATTATACAACAAAAGCATACATTTGATTTTAGTCTGTAACAGCCGGTGTAAATTTATGGTACATGTAAAGGTTAGCATTTCTTTTTTTTATTATTTTGTTTTCTCAGTCACATTCACACTCCCCCCGATCTGACAGTGTTGTTTTCAAATAAAGATGTGCTATAACAGAGCTAAACTCAGATGAGGGTGAGAAACGTCCACTCACACATAAGAACAACGCAGCTGCACCAGGCGTATAGGTAAAAGATGGCACCATTTGGATGCAGCAAGAGGCCGGGCATCATCCTGCCAGTAAATCTGCCACACACATGTCCTTCAACAAAACAGCAGGGCATGCTGAGCTCGCCAAGGTATTGTGCAAAGTTTTGTTTGAGATTATGTTTTGTGATGGTCTTTATATGAAAAAACATTTATATGTTACACATATAACAACCACATTGAAAGTTGTTTACCTATATTTATTTATTTATCTTCCTACAGCGTAAAGTCACAAGTAGACTGCAGAGCTTCCTGTGTCTGATCGACATGGGCATGCTCACAAAGTACATGTGCAATCCCACTCCTTATTCAGGAAAAGATCAGTTATGTAAAGTGTGACAGTAGCTTCCACCTGCAGCTATAGACACTTCAGTATGCGATCACGTGCTGGGGGATAGCAGGCTGCTTTCTGTTTGTGCTGATTGATGCATTTACAAAACAAAAGACACTTGATGAGGAGAGGTGCAAAGGGACATAAGGTGGCCTGGAATTACAAGTTTTTTCATGGGCTTCAGGGATTCTGGTGTTAATCATATACTATTTCAATAATGCAGGTTTTTTTATGGCACTTTTAATTCTTCTATCCTGATATATTCCTTGTTACTGGTGAAAATGAAAATCATCCTATCAGGGTTATTTCAGTTATTTTAAATGATGAAGTCTAATCCTTGAGCCATGGATCTTGAGGTAGTGGGAGAAGGAGGTTCCATATTGGAATGGTTTCAGGATCATCTTGTACCATTCTTCCATTCTTGAACTTTGCTTGTGTGGTGATATCTTGTATATAACTTGATAAATATTTTATACATCTTTATTTGTAAGTCAGACAAAGCAAATGTAATATTAGTGGCAAGCTTCACCTAAGAAAATGGTATCCACTACCTGAGGGCAGTGTGGGGCATGGAGCATCAGATCAACTTGGCAAGGGTGACTGTGTTTGAACTTCCAAGAGCCCATAATCCAGCAGCTGGGGATGAGTTGTACTGGACTTCTATTGCTCTAAAGTCGGCTGTTTCTGAATGGTTTTTGAATCAAAAGCCATTTTGTACCACAATGCCCTACTGGCCTAAGGATTTTTACAGAGAAACCAAACCATGGCCATGAAGAGAAAACCATAATGACAAGCACAACTTGGCAGCCACATTGAGACAGGCATGTGGCCTGTCCTGAAAAACACTGACTAGAAATGATAATTTGTCTGGATACATCTGAGGAACTGCCAGTCTGTGTGCCACCTGAAACTACACATCTACTGTTTATTAGGTTATATGGATTCCAATATTCACATCTACTTTGCTTTATTATTATTATTTTATTAAAATTATCAATAATACATTATTAGATTTTGTAACTCCTCCTTTTCCTTCCACTCTGTGTTAATTGCCTGAGGTTATAGATGTAGAAGGGAAGGTGGGGAGAAATAAAGTACAGCCGTGGTAAGTCAATGGGATTTGAGGTATTCTGATAATGTCTACACAATAACAACAAGGGAAAGTAGAGTAATATTATTCTCTACCAAGTCAGAATGTTTGGCATGTTTGGCAAGATTTTGGGGAAACCATGTTTTGCACCGTTTGTGAATACTGTTTTGTGTATGTATTTGAATTTTAGGGCACCTGGTGTACAACTGTGGTGGAAGTAAGGCATTGTTTGTTTAATAAATAGCATATAACCAAAAACATGTTGAAACTTCATGTGTGTCACAAGGACACCTGCATGTTTGTTAGTGCTGGTGATAGTGAGTCCCTAGTTAAAGTACAAGAGAGTGACAGGCAGTGCATGTGTCATTCATACAGCACTTACGTGGTTAAAGTGCTAGGGAGTGATTGGCAATGCATGCGTCATTCATACGGCACTTATATGCTTAAAGTGCTTGGGGCATCATTCATAGTAAGTGCTTGTGTGAATAGGAATGGTATGTTTGTGGGTGTTAGCTTACGGGGCAAAAGTAGGTCAACCCATAATGAATTTATCAAACTGCATTAGATTCAGCATTGTAGACTCATGTCTATATTCGTATTAAAGCCAGCCATCTTCCAGTGGAATGGAAGAGGCAAGCAGGCTAAAGATAGGAAATGGAATCCTGTAGTGCAGTTAGAGAAAGCAGAAGCTGAGTCCAGCATTCCACCAAATGGAAGGGAGCTAAAAGTATTACAAGAAGGAAAATGGAGATCAGGCATGAAAAAGGCAGTTGCTGTTGTAAGATGTTTACTATCTTGTATTATTGGTAATAAGGAAGAAAAGTATGAGGAAAAAAAAAGTGAAGAGGCTGAAAGTGAAAATGGTATGATGTGTGAATGTTTAAGTTCTGAGAGATGTAACAGTTGGCATGAAAAAATGTGAGTTTCTAGCATGTAGAATGGTCACTTCTTTTTCCCTTTCTTTCTCTGCTTTCCACTTTAGAAGTGTAAACTGCCCATGGTAAAAGTTAGGACAGTAACGGGATCTGACTGGAACCCTAAAACATTGAAAGTGACTTACCTGAGACCTATGAGAGCTCAGATAAAGAGTTGGAATGCAAGTGTGAGCAAAAAGAGAGGGATGAAAGGAAGGAAAAAGGCAAAGGTATTTCCCTCCATTATTTTTCAATGCACCATATTGTCCATGTAATTCTGAGGTCTGTCCAGTATTTAAAGAACATGCTACACTGAAAGCTATTTTGTCAGATGTTAGGAAAGGTAACCAGTGCTACACTGAACTTTAATTTAGAAAAAAAAAATCAGATAGGATGTAGAGAAGCTGGTGACTTTGAATAGACATTACTGACTGCAGGGCATGAACTGGATAATGGAATATGGGAACTGAGTGAAGAAAGTGTGGAATTAAAACAAGGGACAGTGGAAATGAAAGAAATTCAACTGCTTGTGTGTGAAAGGTCTAAAAATGCTAGTGCAAGAATGACTGAGCTGGAAAGAAAGCTGCATCAGTTTAGCAGTTGTTTTGACTGAAACAGGACAAGAGAAAGAAAAAAGGAATATTAACGTTTACCACCCCAGGTGGAACTGAAGAGTCGCATAGTGTGGGGGAGGAACGATCTCCTCAGTCTGTCAGTGGAGCAGGACAGTGACAGCAGTCTGTCACTGAAGCTGCTCCTCTGTCTGGAGATGATACTGTTCAGTGGATGCAGTGGATTCTCCATAATTGATAGAAGCCTGCTCAGTGCCCGTCGCTCTGCCATGGATGTCAAACTGTCCAGCTATGTGCCTACAACAGAGCCTGCCTTCCTCACCAGTTTGTCCAGGTGTGAGGTGTCCCTCTTCTTTATGTTGCCTCACCAGCACACCACGGCATAGAAGAAGGAGCTCGCCTCAACCGTCTGATCGAACATCCGCAGCATCTTATCGCAGATGTTGAAAGATGCCAGCCTTCTAAGGAAGTATAGTCGGCTCCGTCCTTTCTTACACAGAGCAGGCATAGTCACAATAGCTATAGATTAATAAAAAAAAAAAAAGTTTATCTGGGACCTGGAGTACACCAGCATAAGGTGAACTGCAACAAATTTCTGATATTCCAGCTCTCTGCTCATTTAGAATCCTTAGATTTATACTTGATATCACTTTCATGAAGAAATACATTAAAATATATATGTTACATTTTACAGATAAATCGTTAACTTTGTTTAAATAATGAATACTGCTAATAGTTACGCATATGGGGTGGCACAGTGGCTGAGCGGTAGCACTGCTGTCTCGCAGCGAGACACGTCCCTTGTGATTCCTGTCTGGAGTTTGCATGTTTTCCTGGTGGGTTTCCACAGTGGGCTTAGTTTTCCATCCAAAGACATGAAGGTTTGGGGATTTGGTAAAGCTACAATGACGCTAGTGTATGTGAGTGTTTGTGTTCACCTTACGATGAGCTGATGCCCCGTCCAGAGATTTTGTTTCTGTCTTGCGATGATGCTGCTGGAATGGGCGCAACCCCGGATTGATGGATGTAATCATTAAACATTCTTTTCAGAGATATTGTGGCAAGGTGTCCTCAGAATTTAATGGATGCTTCAGGCACACACGTCACATCGCTTGAAGTATAAACCTGGCCTTAGGCACCTTAATTTTCAGCTGACGATCTTGACTAGGGCTTATTTTTGGGGTAGAACTTATATTACAGAGCAGCCTGAAAATCATGCTAGGGATTATTTTTGAAGTAGGTCCTATTTTCAGGGAAATACGGTAGTTATTGTTACAAAGAAGACTAAACAATCTTTTGCTAAATCACAATACAAAACCCTGAACTGTAGTTGAGATTAACTCCTAAACATCTAAAGCCACAAAGATCACAAAAAGCAAAAAGCAGCCGAAAGTTTCACAGTTATTATACAAACTCCCGAGGACTCAAAACATCCTTGGTGATCTGTTACGCTGTTATGACAATTGGCACGCTAGTAATATAGCAACGTTTAGCAGTCTCACCACAAGAAGACTAAAAACCAGCATGGTGCTGAAAAAGATGCAAATAATTTAAAGCCACTTGGAAGTAACTTCAAATCAAACAATTACTCAGTGACCACAAAAACCATAGTAATTAAGTTTTATTACATTTATTTTCTTCAGGAAACAAATACAAAACTTAGCAATGAAACAAGATCATACCACATAATTACAGATGAGAGCTCAGTGTCTGGCATTATCTCTGGTTTTACCTCATCTTATCCTGGTAAATTCCTTAAATAAAATCTTTGTTTAAATTGTTTCCCTTAACCTTTCCATCTCACCTATTGTTATCTTTCCGATTAGACAACTGTATGTTGTCCAGTATTTCCTTGTTCATCTCTTATTTCATTTCTGCATATACTGTAAGTCTGAATGGTCTGATTGGTCTGCTCTATTCTTTTTGGTGGGTGTTGTATCAGTTGATAATGTTGTTTTAACTTCTTTCTTATTTAATGCATAGACAATTTTCTCTTTGATTGGCATTTTTGATAACCTTTATTCATCCTACAAAATGATATTTTTCAAAGTATTCCAATATGCACTAAAATTAAATTGATTTCTCAGTGCTAGAAATGACATAATAAAGAACACTATTCTCATCCAATTCAGGGTCATAGAAGGCCATAGCTAACCTTTCCAGGAACTCATCGTGGTGTTAGTCGCCTACAAGGTCCAATCATGCACACACACACACACATACCCACACTCACACACAGGTCCAATCTGGAATTGACATTCAACCTAAAACAATGTGTCTTGGGCATGTGGGAAAAAACTGGAGAACCCAGAGAAAAAAATGACACACTGGGACAAAATGCCAACTTCACACTGACAAAGAAAAGGTGTAGAATTTGAACTCTGGAATGTAGATCTGAAAGGCGGCAGTGTTAACCACCACACTACCCCTGCTGCTAGAACAAGTGTATCAAATGTTGATTTAAAATGTACTTAAGTAATGCTTAACTATTTTAGAACATGTATCCTTATTAACCTCTTTGTAGTCTATGCCCAATACTTCATATACTGTTACTAAACTTCATCTGAAAGTATTCAAATATTATTACATTTTGACCTAAAAAAATAATTTATGCCAAAAAATAATTCAGAGAACAGAGAGTGTGTGTGGAGGGTGGTTGCGTACAGTTATACAATTATATTTTTTAGTTGACAGACGAGATTATACACGAGTCCCTGTGTACTATGATGTTTGCTGATAACATTGTGATCTGTAGCAAATAGTAGACAGCAGGTTGAGGAGACCCTGGAGAGGTGGAGATATGCTCTAGAGAGGAGAGGAATGAAGGTCAGTAGGAACAAGACAGAATACATGTGTGTAAATGAGAGGGAGGTCAGTGGAATGGTGAGGATGCAGGTAGTAGAGATGGCGAAGGTGGATGAGTTTAAATACTTGGGATCAACAGTACAGAGTAACGGGGATTGTGGAAGAGAGGTGAAGAAGAGAGTGCAGGCAGGGTGGAATGGGTGGAGAAGAGTGTCAGGAGTAATTTGTGACAAACGGGTATCAGCAAGAGTGAAAGGGAAGGTCCACAGGACAGTATTGAGACCAGCTATGTTATATGGGATGGAGACGGTGGCACTGAACAGAAAGCAGGAGGCAGAGCTGGAGGTAGCAGAGTTAAAGATGCACTGGGTGTGACGAGGATGGATAGGATTAGAAATGAGTACATTAGAGGATCAGCTCAGGTTGGACAGTTGGGAGACAAAGGCAGAGAGGCAAGATCGCATTGGTTTGGATCTGTGCAGAACAGAAATATATTGGAATAGGTATATTGGGAGAGGGATGCTAAGGATAGAGCTGCCAGGGAAGATTAAACCTAAGCGAAGGTTTATGGATGTAGTGAGAGACGACATGCAGGTGATGGGTGTAGCAGAACAATATGCAGAGGAGAAAAAGATATGGAAGAAGATGATCTGCTGTAACAACCCCTAATGGGAGCAGTCGACAGAAGAAGGAGTACAAAAAAGTATGACAAATTGCCTTGGGCTATTGACATAGGCCATGTTGAGCACTGTAATGAGCTTTTATTAAAATGTAACCTTTTCTTATAAGATGGTCTTTTATTAGATACTGACTAAGCCAACTACTTGATGCACTCAACATAGAACTGTTAAGGAGACTAGAGTGGGTTTTTAAGGAGACTAGAATGGGTTTCCCAAAAGGAATGAATCTTAGAGATTAACAAGGCAACTTTTCAGTGTCCCATAATGAGGTATTTTACAACTTAACATAAAGCACTACTTTGATAACTCTGTCCTTGAAGTTGCTTATAAAAAAGAATCACAAGTCAACTGAAAAACAATCGATTGGCAATACTCTGCGAGGTGAAATAAAGTTGTGAAAAGTAATCTGACAATCTTGACACCTATTTTTTCTGTGGTGAATGTAAAAGAAACAACAGATAAGCTGTAAAAGAAAACCACACTTTCTACAAAAGAGCTTGATTTTCTTTTACTATAGATGACAACAAAGTATTTCTGTCTGCCAAGATGCATAGCATTCTTTCAGCGATAAGAAACAAAAGTGGGATGATATGGTGAACAATGGCCTGCATATCACACTTTCTTTTTAATTAGACAGGTACTATCTGGACAACCTTTAGGGCAATTTGTAATTACTTGTGTATGAATTTACTTTATATATCTGGTTATTTTTTCCCAATTCTGAAATGAAGATAACTAAATACCATTATGTACACATTTTCACACTCTTTCAAGCTGGGTATGGTGTATTTATTTCTCATATACTGTATATAGGGAATAACTCAAGTATAGTGAAATGCAAAAAAGTTTATCATTTACAAACCAATGAACAAATGGTAGAGATGATTATCTGGCTAGCCTCCACAACATCAGAACATTAGAACAGATGAGAACAGACCAATCAGTCTGAAAACGCTTGCCAGTCTTAACCCCTAGCAAAACTTGTAAAATGTTATCCTTTTTTGAAAAATATGAGTGAGCAGACAAAACACCATTCTTTTATTTAGGAATAATAGTTAGGTGAAACTATTTATCATCACAGCATTGTGTAGGTCTTCTAGTAATCATAATTATAATTAAAATCATACATATTGCCCAAATTTTTGGCCAGACATTTTGAAATGGCGATGAAGGGTAAGTATATCCACACCTGTGACTTGTTTGATTGTAATTTGTGTTTATGTATAGTGAATAAGTTTCTTACTTCTTGAGACGCCCTTGCATATTCATCCAGGGTTGAACAGACTTTGCTGGTTACTGAACCATGGAATAGGGTTCCAACTGACTAGAAAATGGGACTTTTCGCTCCTATCTGGAAAGGGAAAGGTGATCGCCTGGATTGCGGCAACTATAGGTGGATAACACTGCTCTCGGTGCTGGGTAAGGTCTTTGCTAGGGTTGTCCTCAATAGGATCCGTGATCACCTGCTAACCTACCAGCGACCAGAGAACTCTAGTTTTACGCCTAAGAAGTCTACCATTGACCACATCCTGGCACTGAGGGTTTTCATGGAGTGCAAACGTGAATATCGGCAGAGTTTCTTTCCAGTCTTTGTAGATTTTCGTAAAGCATTCAACCCAGTTGATCAAGCTGCCCTGTGGGACATCCTGAAGGTTTGCGGGATCATATCATGACCAGTCTGTACACTGGTACTATGAGTGCTGTGCAAAGTGGAGGCAGAACCTCTGTGTTTTTCCCAGTTGATTCTGGGGTTCATCAGTGGTGTGTTCTTGCTTCTACTCCTACTGTTTGGCGCTGTCATGGGGTCCAGTGGCTGTGGGTCATCTGTTGGTGAAGAAAGATTCACTGATCTTGACTTTGCTGATGATGCTATGATCTTCACGGAGTCAATGAAGGCTCCGATTGGGGTTCTTGAGAGACTGAGCGAAGAGTCTGAGTGCCTGGGCTTGCGAGTGTCCTGGATAAAAAATGAAATCCAGGCCTTTAATGACCGTTTAGGCACAGCCATCAGCAGTGTGTCTGTTTGCGGAGAGTGTTGATCTTGTTGAGAGGTTTACTTACCTTGGCAGTGGCATTCATGTCTCTGGTGACTCTTCCTGTGAAGTCAGTAGATGGTTTGGGAGAGCATGGGGGGTCATGAGATCACTGGAAAGTGGTGTGTGGTACTCTCAATATCTATGCAAAAGGGCAAAGTCTTTAGAGTCCTGGTGCTTTCTGTCTTGCTATATGGTTGCGAGACATGGATGCTATCCAGTGACCTGAGACGAAGACTGGACTTCTTTGGTACGGTGTCTCTCTGGAAAATCCTTGGGTACTGCTGGTTTGACTTTGTTTCGAATGAGCGGTTGCTCATGGAGTCCTGAATTAGGCGCATTTCCTGCACTGTGAGGGAGCGTCAGTTACGGCACTACTGCCATATTGTGTGATTCCCAGGAGGTGATCCAGCTTGCAGAATCCTCATCCGAGTGGCTGGACCAGACCAAGGGGTTGCCCACGTAACACCTGGCTGTGGCAGATAGAGGGTCATTTCTAGAAGGTGAGACTGGACCGCGTGTCTGCCTGTGAGGTTGCCAACCGGGATCCCGAGCTATTTCATTGTGTGGTGGGTACAGCAATGCATTGTACCAGTGCATGCTCCCCAACTTAACTTGACCTGAAGCATGGGGAAAGCAAAAGAATGTTAGAAAAATACAAACAATGAACAATAATGAAAAGAACTTAAAGGACAAAAGAAAAAAAAAACATCAAACAGGAGCCAGGGAAGGAGACCTGACTTGATCATAACATCCTGGTGTAAGTTTGAAGTGAGTTAGTCTCTTTGAGTTGGCCAGTGAAGGCTGTGGCCTGCTTTATCCTCTTTAGCGAAGGCCCCATCACCCAATTTAAACATGTTCAGTTCTCCTTTTCATAACATCTGCATGTCTTGGTATGCAAGTTTACAAAAGTTATGCTCAAGCTATACAGTATAATGCAGGTGTCAGTCCAGCTTTGAAATATTTTATGAGGTTTTCTTCTGTATATTACAAATAAATGATAAATAAGCTCTACATGATGTCCTGAGGTGAGCTAGTGTGGAGTATGTGGTATGAGTTACAAGGAAACATTAAACAAACTGCATCTTTTCAACGTTAAGAGCTAAAAGAAGACTAAATAAGACCTCTTAAATGTGTTTAAAATTTTGCCATTTTTAGAAGTTAACAGATTTTTTTTTTCATGTATTGTTTTCTCTTATTATTTGCTATGTGCTTGGGATCAGATTGTGAGAAAAATGCTCAAACAACAAACCATGTAGCTCAAAAATTCAAAGCCACACGCTGATCTGTGTGAACTGAATCTCTTAACTCTGCCAGCCTGAATCATTTTCCAATTTTGATTCCAGTCAAACTCTCATTTTCTGAATTCAAAATAAACTAACAATGAATTGTCTTCTAGAGGAATGTAGAAAGTAGAGGTTCTTACTGAAAAAGAACAGATGGCATGCAGTTCACAGCAAATTAATTTGTGTGATATAAAGATCTCAAAATATTTCCTTTTATTTCATTTTTAATTGTCATTGCAGCATTAATGTTCAAGCAGATACAATACTAGAGCAGCACTACTCCGGAGCAATATGTAAATGTACATTTTCTATGATTGTTTTTTTCCCACAGTATTATCAGTGAAGACTGTTCCTATTCATTTGGCTTCTTTTTATTATTTTTTGTATGACAATTTTTTTCCGTTTCTTTGTAATAAAGCTCTCCAAAAGATGCCATTGTGTTCAGGGGTGGTATAAGTGAAATGTATTACAGCCATGATTTGCAGTCTATCCATCCCCCGTGTCGCTGTGTGCTTTTGTGATTATGGAGCTGCAAATTGCGTCCGCACTCTGATTTCTGTGAGGTGAATGTAGGTCTGGAGGCAGAGGATGGCTCACTCTCTCTGAGCTTTTCATCATCTATATTGATTTCCCATCTGGGTAGAATGAAAGAGGAAAAATAGGGTTTTTTGTGCTTGTAATTTTTTGGGGGAAAACGTAAGCAGTCGAAGAAATGTATAATTTCCCTATAAGGCTGGAATTGCCAGGCAAACATTAAAATCTTCTGCTTTTTTCTATCTATCTATCTATCTATCTATCTATCTATCTATCTATCTATCTATCTATCTATCTATCTATCTATCTATCTATCTATCATCGGTTTAAATTGTTTTAATTTGTGTTTTGAGTTCTGTCCAGCAGTGTTTGTGCAACATTGCTAGTACCTTATTAGGTATTTCACTTGTAAAACAAATAATTCTCTCCTATAAATGAATTTTTCATATTTTTTCACATATTGTGTGTTAAGGTTTTCATTTAATGTACTGTATTTTTTTTTCTTTAGACTGCTAATTTTTTTCAACTTTATATGTGCAATAATATTTTCAACTGAGGGATAATAAACTCCACCTTGTCCCTGATTTTGAATTTAAGGGGAACACTTTAGATTAGCATCCACTGTAAGAGTTTTTAATAGTCTACATATTATAAAATACATTGTAACTCTTTTAAACTTGATTTAAAACAATTAAACACACCAGCAATATAAGTCAAAGGACTTATTATAATTATTAATTAATTATATTATTAAATAATATTATTATTTTAATGGCAGCTCATTAATGTTTATAGCATAGTGAATGAAATGGTGATAGACCGTTTGTTAATATCTGGTTTATAACTGATACTGTAAGCAGCAAAATAATAAATAAATAAAAACATTAAGAAGGTTATGGGTGCCAAGGACTACACTGTTTAATACTGATGATGTCTCACTAATGAAGAAATAGCACAACTTTTGCAGCATGGAAATGTCTTGCACCTCTGCTGGTCGAGAATGATGACTACTTCCAGCAGCTGCTTTCCTTTAATAGCGTTGTTACCGGAGGAGACAGGTAAGAAGGTAGAGCTTGCGTGACATCACAAGTCTTTGGGTTGTTTTAAGATGTGTGTGGCTGATAGTGGAGAACTGTTATGCTGTGGTACGACTCTCAGTTCCTTCTGCTGTGTACCCTTTACATGAGACCCTGTTTAGGACAGACTCTATTCATGCATGTAACGATACTTAAATTACAGCATGACCAATCTGAATTCCTGCCTCCAAGTCAAAGTTACATGTTGTGCTCTAATCCCTCTTTAACCCTCCATCCGTTAAAGCACATGTGAAGTAAAGTCCATCCATCCATCCATTTTCTAACCCGCTGAATCCGAATACAGGGTCACGGGGGTCTGCTGAAGTAAAGTCTAAGTGGTATAAATTTTTTTTTATTATTTTATTTTATGTATTTATTCTGACTTTCAATATGTTATTAGTCTTTATAACCCCACTACTCTTTTGTGGATCACTTTGAACACCACCATTTTGGATGTTTCTGCATTACTCTGCCTATCAAACACAGCATTCCATTGCAGTCACGCGCTCATGGAGGCGTAACAAATAATTGCCACATGCTTGATATGTGACATAACACTATTTACATCACCATCACTCTGGTTCTTGCGTCCAAGATTCTGGATAAAAACAAACCTGAGTGCTGTGTGTCATCTAAGTTAGATCTTTCGAGTTTCTAAACTCTTAATATGCTATTTTGACTATGAATTTTGGTTACGTTTTGGGCTAGGTGTTCTCTGAATTTTTGATTCTCTGATCCCTGCTTATGTTTTTGAGTTTTGCTTTTCTTTTAAATTTCTCCTGGTTCAGTTCACTAATGTTGAAGTTGTGGCCTTAAGGTTTTCGTCTACTGATAACATTCAGAAGAACCAAACTCAGTTCAGTAACAAACAGGAAATAATACAACAAGCTTCTCCAGTTTTTTTGTTAACAGCTCTGCACTGTATGTTCCCAAGTGTTTTCCTGCTTTGTGTATTACTGAACAACACTGTATGTGTTTCTATTATTGGTATCTTTTTCTGTAACTTGTCCCAAAGTAAATATTATGCCTAACCTTCTTCTATTAGATTGATTCAGTCTCTTTATTTTAGTCAAATTGTCTTGGTAGGATTGTTCCGCCTTTGTCAACAGTTTGACGCAAATTTCTAACCATTTCCTTACTACTTGATTTCTTCCATGCTTTTCAAAGTTCATACTTGTAATAACTGCTTCTTTTCTACACTTTTCTTGAGCTCTGAGTCCTAATATTACTGTATTTAAGAGTTCAGTTCTCTTCTGTAAAATGAGTGAACATAATGATATTGGTCCTTTACCTCATCCCCTGATAAAGTTTGCTTCTTTTCCTACTATTCTGCATTGTCAATTTTTTTTTCTGTCTTCTTTAATATTTTTTGTTTCTGACAGCAAAGATCCTTGCGTAACATAATTTCCAGGTTTCTGTTTTCTCAGTTTAGTCTTATTTTATCAAGTAATTCTATTCATTTTCTCCAATTTGCCCTTTAAAAAACACACAGACCCTACAGCATGAGCACGTTCTCATTGTATTTTTGTAGTCTGCTACACAAAGTCCTTCTTTTGCTCTAGAGCTTCTCTTCTGACCAGATACGTAATTAATATACAAAAAAAACCCTAATTTCTCTAAATTATATGTAACTTTATATTTATAGTATATATGCACGGTTATAGGAAGATAAGAAAAATTGTCAGTTCATTTCTAGATTTTTACACTCATTTATATACCTTTCTCTAGCACCCTTCTCACATGTCTGACTATTGCAAGAAGTGTACGTGAAATGTCTGGGTCAAGGAAATGTGTGAAAATCTTCAGTCCAGAATCACAGGAAACTTTCAGCAATTTCCCAAATTAAACCCTGATATGACTCTCTAGAATTGCTTAAGTTAGCATGTGAATAAAGTCAGAAAACTGATGTGAAAAGCATTTAAATTATCACAGCATCATGTACAATGTGCTAGAAATTAACAGAAACAAACTAATCATTAGAGATTGGTTGATTTCAGGAAAGAAGATGAGCTGCTATTCCACAATTTGCAGGAAACACAGCTCTAAGCAAACACATACTAAGACGAGCAGATGAGCGGAAATTTTTCAAAGCTCAAGGATCACTAACCAAAAACACAAAAGCCCAATATGCAAACAAAAGCCAAGTTAAGGGAAAAATGGAAGGTCATTCAATCCTTAAAAAAAGTGTAATTAGTTTAGCACACTACAAAAAGTTAACACATAATCCAGAAATATGTGTGTTAGTGGTAGCATGCCACCATCTCAAATACCATCAAAACAAAATGATACCTAAAAATTGAATTCTGCATGTCTAAAAACACCTAGATCTTAACAGCCACTAGTTCATCCAATCATTTATTGTCTATTGCCAATTATTTCAAAACAGAGAAGATATTGAAATAATGGAGCATCTTTCCATCCGAACCAAAGAGGAAATTATTAATTATTATTATTATTATTTCATCTGTTTTTCAGCCACTGTTTTCTTAAACATTGAAGGTACAACCTCAATTCCAAAAATGTTATGACACTGAGTAAAATGTACATGAAAACAGAATGCAATGATTTGCAAATCTCATAAACCCATATTTTATTCATAAAAGAACATAGAAAACATATCAAATGTTTAAACTGAGAAAATTTACCATTTAAATAAAATAAAAGGTAATTTTAAATATGATGGCAGCAACACATCTCAAAAAAGTTGGGACAAGGCCATGTTTATACCACTGTGGAGCCTCCCTTCTTCTTATAACAACAGTCCATAAACGTTTGGGAACTGAGGAGACCAGATGCTGGACTTTTGGGAGAGGAATGTTGTCCCATTCTTGTCTGATATAGGATTGTAGCTGCTCAATAGTCCTAGGTCTTCTTTCTCATATTTTTTGTTTCATAAAGTGCCAAATGTTTTCAACTAGTGAAAGGTCTGGACTGCAGGCAGGCCAACTTAACTCCCAGATTCTTCTACTATGAAGCCATGCTGTTTTAATAGATGCAGTTTAGGATTGCCTTGCTGAAATATGCAAGGCCTTCGCTGAAAAAGACATCATCTGGTTTGAGGATATGTTGCACTAAAACCTGTATATACCTGCTAGCATTGATGGTGCCTTTCAGATGTGCAAGCTGTTTCTTCTTTGTATGATAGATCTTTAACCTGCATTTGTGTATGGTACTACAAAATGTGTTCACAGACAGTGATTCTGGAAGTGTTCTTGTACTCATGCAGTGACTTCCATGATAGAGCCATGCCTATTTTTAATGTTAGTGCTGCCCGAGGGCCCTGAAGATCACAATCACCCAATATTGATTTTCAGCTTTGTGCACAGAGATTTCTCCAGATTCTTGAAATCTTTTGATGATGTTATGTCCTGTAGATGATATTCAAAGTCTTTACAATTTTACATTGAGGATCATTTTTCTGAAATTGTTCCTCAATTTGTAGATGCAGTTTTTTTGCAGATTTATGAACCTCTGCCCATCTTTACTTCTGAGAGACTCTGCTCTTTTTCTTACCCAATCATTTTACTGACCTATTGCCAGTTCACCTAATTAGTTGCAAAATGTTCCTCCAGTGGCTTCTTTTTAGTACCACTTACTTTACCAGCCTTTTGTTTCCCCCACCAACTTTTTTGAGATGTGTTGCTGCCATACTAATTCATAACTAATCATTGAGTATCAAGCCAGCTCAGAGTTGTAATTCTTGCACATCTTTAAAAGATACAGTATCAGAATGTCTGGAGAAAATCCTTTATGGACAGCTTCCATGCTCAGATATAAACTGAGAATTCGAATTATACATTCAACCTGTTCTGAAGTCTGTCATCGCCATTACAGAATATCAAGTCAACATTTCTTGTAGTCCAAAAATATGTATAGAAAAGTCACCAGTGCAAAGAGAACCAAACACTGAGAGAGGGGGAGTTGATACACAGAACACATCAAGGGTTAGGGGTAAGCCCACTGGTGGTAAGCCGGAGGATTTCCATTCCTCCAGATTATAGCAGATTTTATATAGAAATCATCTCTTTAAGGATTACACCTTGCTGTCATAGTGGAGGGAACTCTAGGTTGGTGTGCATAGAGCATAACAAAAAAACTGATTTCAGTTTTTGGCTGAAGCAGTTTCCTAAAATGTGCACCTCAGACTAGAAAAAAACCTAGAATTAGGAGAATTTGGGCCTCCATTTTAATGCCGTATGTATCAAAATTAGTTTTGCTTTATCATGAATTATTTTCCATAATGCTGCTAAATAATTTAATAGCATGTTGGCACACTACCTAATGTCCTGGTTTTGAATTCTATGCTCAATTGCTCTCTAGGTAGAGTTTAACTATTCTCTTTGTGGGCATTTCTTCAGTTATTGAATTTTTCCTCCCACATCCTAGCAATTTACATGTTAGGCTTATTGATGATTCTGAACTGGCGCTCTGTGAGTGCAGATGTGTGTAGTGCAGGCTAAGCAATAGTCTCGCCTCTTGTCTAAGTTTGGTTCCTGTCTCGCTCCCAACGCTGCTATGACCCTGAACAGGATTAACTGGGTTTTAAAATGTGATATATTTTTTTTAATTGCATAATTTGAGGTAACAAGAATACAAACAACATCAATGTTTCATTTCATCCTTAAAAGTTATTTGTGGTTAAGTTTAATACTAAAGGAAATTATAAAGAATATGATACAGATTGATTCACTCAGGGTTTTATTGACTATTGCTCTTTTATATAGCACCTTTCTCAGTGAGTCCTAGTTGTTAGTGAGGCAAAAGTAAATGCTTTCTTTTGAGGTTTTATAGAATATGGATTATGGAGCAAGAGAATACTTCAGCGTTTAGTACATGTCATGTATCAGTTCGAAGGTATGTGTATTTTATGTTTTATTGTTGTTTTTGTTAGTTTTGATTTATTGTTTTTCATGTGTTAATGTTATTGTTGTCAGTGATTTTGTAATTGTGCACTGTGTCTTTAAATGTATTATGTTCTTTGTTCCCAGGAGGTGGCGCCATCCTCATGTCACCATTTCTGACCCAATCTCAGCTATATAAAATTGACTGAGAAGGCTCATGAGTAGGAAATCATTCACATGTTGGAGATTTGTGAATATTGCAATTGTTGGATTTCTTGGTTTTTTTTTTTTTGTGAGTTCTTGCATCTGTTTTAAGAATTCTGATTTCTGGACTGTGGAGCTGGCCTTTTAGGCAACACATTTGCACTTCTTTTTGCTCTTTTAAAATTTCTTTGTATTTACTGTTTTTTTTTTGTTGTTGTTAATAAGTCACTTATTCATAAAATTCTTCATTTGTGTTTTTAATACAAGCTAAGGGTTAATGGTCATCCATTATCTCATGGGGCTTTATTATACTTTTCTGATATTCATATTTGCTTTGCTAGCTCCCCATTTTTGGGCCTGCTCCATTTAAAGCCTGAAGATAGAATTGGGCACTGGCTGAGGTCGGGTAAATCTCTGCAGTTAACACCAGTTAGGATTCTGGCCTGCTCCCTTACATATTTTAGAAGACCTCGCAACCATTTTGCCTCTGAGGAAGCTCCATTTCATAACAGTGCATGTTCTTTTTCCTCTTCATATTTTCCCCCATCTATGTGGGGTCAATGTGCTTGAAAATCCTCCTCCACACAGCTCAGTCCTCACCAGTCAAGCCCTTTTCCTTCAGATCTTCTTTTTCTGTATCCATCCTCATCTGCTTTGACTTTACTTGCTTTCTCTTCTCCTGTACTTCCATTCGCATCACTCTTTTGCCGACATATTCATTGTCTCTCCTCATCACCACTCCAAACCACGTCTATCATCATAGGTGTGCTAATAGGTGCTAATTGTATTTATTCAGCATTATTTCATTAATCAACCATCAGTGAAGATCCTTTTAAATTGTTATTTGTCCCATGCTAAAATGCTCTGTAAAGAGAAGTAAAAAAGAAAATATTCTTACTGGCACTCTAAAGTGAATGTGACCTGTCTAGGTCTGTCTCCATGTACTCTCAGTTTGAGTTAGAGAGCATCCTCTCCCTGCTCCCCCTCCTTCTCTTCTTTCTCTTTCCCCTCTTCTACTCTGTTTCTCTCTCTCGCTCTCTGTCTTTCTACTCTCAGATAGTTTATGGGCTTCTTCACGTAGTAGCAGTAACGGCAAGGAATATTTAGAACTCTATTAAATAATAAAGCTTCATTATACTGAAAGGTACACAGGTGGACAGAGCATCTGACAGCCAAGGGCAACACAAGTGAAAAATATGATACTGATATTCAAATATGTAGACAATAAAATAAACTAGTTTTTTTAAAGCAGAAAAATGTTATTTTAGAAAGTTAAGTTTAAGGAATGCAGAGTAGCCAAAGAAATACTGTAAGTGTGATGAAAGGAAGGGAAAATATCATGGGTTAATCAGTCAGAGTCAAAAATGACTAAAGCAAGATCTAGGAACAAGGGGCAAATCAAACACATAAAGCAAAGTCAAAAATGATCAAAGCCAAAGAAACTAACCTGGTGCTTTGAAACTTACTATATATCTATCTATTATGAAAGAAGATGAAAGAAATTATGTATCCAATGAGGGATAACCCAGTATGCAAGTACATACTTATTTAAAGAAACTTTCCATGATGTCACAAGTGTGAGGTTCGCAGTCACGTGATCCAAACAGACAGCATTTCGGAAATACCGAAAAACAAGACGGTAATAGTTTTTTGCTACACAATAAAAACCCACAAAACTAATGGCAAAAATCATAATCTGGAGGCATGAAAACTCCAAATAATTCAAACTTATGTGCATATGCAGTAAATGTGTGTAAATTGCAAGAAAAATATAGATTTGTAAAAGACATGTTTAAAAAAATGTGAACCATGAGGGATCTGAAATGAAAACATTTACATAGTCGAAAAAGAATGAATATAAATGGTCAAAACAGAGACTTAAGTGACCAGTTTTTCTCACTGCAATGTGTACGTCCACATGATTCACTTACAGCACATCTGCTTGACTACAAATAGCTACAGCAGAAAAATGCAGAGAGACTGTTCTGTTAACAGGAAAGTGGAAGCCAAGGTGCCCTGAAGGAGAAGCTGTCACACAGAAAGTATTACTGACTCCCATTCCTATTTTAGAATGAGCTATTTTTATGTTAAATCTCTTTATTCCACTCTTCTATAATTAAAGTTTTTGCCATAATTGAGATATTGAGAGTTGTATCCGCTGTTACCAGCAGACCTGCAGTACAAGACTCTCATGTTGGTGAACTGTTAGCCATGTCCTGACACCTTGTAATCTTAAAGCATTTTATGGCTCCACTAATTTAAGTTGTCTGCGATAATGATTAGAGCAGAGATGTACCTGTCAAAGGAATGGAAATTCCAAATGGACCTTTCTGTTCAATCAAAGTCGATCTCTGCCTGCAGTGTTCAAAATCTCATACAACATGTCCAAATGTACTGTATTTAAAAAATACAGCCAAAATAATTTTAAGTTTTATATTCTTTTTTCTTTCTTCAGCTCACTGCTTTTTGTTAATATTGAATCATAAATTTACACACCATACTTAAAGTGTATAGTTTACTTTTCCTAATTTCTCAACTTACATTTAAATAACTAGGGGGTTCACTCCTGCTCACTTCTCTCACCAAAAGGCCTGCGTTACGCGCCAGACACTTCATGTCTCTGCCGCTTGCGTTGTGAAGAGGGGGGCTGAACGCACCCCAAGGAGACACAGTTGCTACTCTGAAACTCCCTATTAAATGGGGATACAATGGGAAACAAATACAGTTTTTTTTACCTCCTTTTTGCTCAATCAGCTCCTGGCTTGCTGTTGCTGCTGTGTTGCATGATCTGCATCTCGCACGGTACTTCAAACATTTAAAAGCCTGTACAGCAGCTGTCCTACTCTTTGTCTTTTATTTCCAGCCCCGGGCATGGTTAAATCTTTTGGCACAAAGTCTCGTCTCGTGGGACATGAGTTCTTGATATTTTTTAGTTTATAATTTAAAAAGGGAATAAGAATCTGAAAATCTAACAACATCACAACAAAGTTCTATACAGTAATCCCTCTCTATATCGCGCTTCGACTTTCGCGGCTTCACTCTATCACGGATTTTAAATGTAAGCACATCTAAATATATATCACGGATTTTTCGCTGGTTCGCCGCTTTCTGCAGACAATGGGTCTTTTAATTTATGGTACATGCTTCCTCAGTTTAATTGCCCAGTTGATTTCATAAAAGGGATGCTATTGGCGGTTGGCTTAGAAGCTACCCAATCAGAGCATGT
Organism: Polypterus senegalus; assembly: GCF_016835505.1. Classification (NCBI taxonomy): domain Eukaryota; kingdom Metazoa; phylum Chordata; class Cladistia; order Polypteriformes; family Polypteridae; genus Polypterus; species Polypterus senegalus. The sequence continues at coordinate 206,113,315 of NC_053157.1, forward strand.
ATTACATATTAACTAAAACTCCTCAATGCTATAAGATATGCTTCCCGCGCTGTGCTTGTTTGCTTCTCTCTGTCTCTCTCACTCTCTCTGCCTGACGGAGGGGGTGTGAGCAGAGGGGCTGTTTGCACAGAGGACACGGACGCTCCTCTACAAAATGCCGCTTTATCGCGGTACTTCTGTATACTTAAAAGCACGTATTGATTTTTTGATTGTTTGCTTTTCTTAGCGAGCGCTCTCTCTGACATTATCTGATCTTCACGGGCTCCTTTGAAGATAAGATATGTTTGCATTCTTTTTCATTGTGAGAAAGAACTGCCATCTCTGTCTTGTAATGAAGCACAGTTTAAACGTTTGACTAAAGGGTGTTATTTCATGTCTAGAGGGCTCTAATAATGTTAACAGTGTGGGAGAGTTTATAAGGGCTTAAAATATATAAAAATAACCATACAAACATATGGTTTCTACTTCGTGGATTTTCACCTATCGCGGCGATCTGGAACGCAACCCCCGCAATCGAGGAGGGATTACTGTAAATTCTGAAAAAAATGATACCAAAGATATATATGTAGGTTTTAAAATAAGCATGATTTAAAGCGTGACAAAAAACGTGACGTAAAAAGTCACATAAAATTGTTCCAATTTTAGGCTTAGGATTTTATATATAGAGAATAGATATGACAGAGTTAAAGTGGACACCTGTTATAATATGCACAATAACATTAGAACTTTAATAACATTGTGATGAGAATTGACTATTAAGTCCAATGAAGCTTGGCAAAGACACCAAGTCAGATCCCCAGAGTACTACTGCTATGAATTGGTGAATTATTCAAATTTCTAAGTGTTATTCTTCACATTTTTGAGATTTTTCTTGAATCCTAGATTCTGAATCTGACTTTTTATTTTAAATTAAAGTTCAGTTTTGTTTTGGATATTTTTTTTTCACTTCCATTTTTGTTTATTCATAATTGTTCCCATTTAGGTAGGTCAGATTCTCATGTTATTAGGAGTATATCCACAGAGGACATGATCGCTCTAGTTAACAAAATGATGGGTTTGTCTGTGGAAGCAGAGTACCTTCAAATCCTATAACTTCTTCTCTAGTTTTGATTTTGTCTCACAACTTGACCTTTAGTTTAGCTGTTGTTTTTGACTACTTTTTTTCAATTGACATTACCTTTTTCTCCCAGGAGCTACTGTAATGTTCTTGCTAGCTCACCTAGCATAATAAATACTCTGCTACACCACATGGTACTACAAGCTATTAATATTTCTCAATGTGAAGAACAACTTTATAATATTTGTGCAAAATTTATCTGAAGCATGTTTTCATCTCTGCTCATGTGTTTTTTTTGGAAGAGAAGTAATAGTTTGGATCCTCCAAACTTCATCATAGATAGTAACTGCACTACGCCGCTCCTCGAACCCTTGGGGGAATGCCAGAGAAAATCCTGGTGGTACTTTTAAGTAAAAAAGTCCATATCATATGCATTTGAATCTAAGTTTCTACAGGAGATATATAAAGGCAGATCTCTATATGGCCTATTAGCCATCAGCCTAAACTCATTACCAAAGCAGTCTCATAAACTATAAAAATATAAATTTAATTTAGGTCCATGGACATGGAATGTACAGACATGCCCAATATAATTCCCAAATACCATGTAATCAAAATATGAAAATCATCTTTAAACACTGTGAAATGAACAGCCTTGACACACACAGAAAGGTTTGGGGCAGCCACCCATATATTGTTCCTGACTGTAAAAGGGTTTTGAAATCACACTCATGTGAACTGTTTTGAGTCCTGAACTGAACTGGTCGTGTTAGGAGAAGATGGTGGGTTTATAAGCCAAAAAGCGGAAGTGATGTCGTTTGGCCGGAACCGGAAGTGACATCAGTCTGGGCTCTGGAATCCAGAAGTGCATTGGTCTCTGTGCCAGAACCACAAGTGACGTTGAATCAGGCAGGTTTTCCTGTATTTGGCCGGCAGAGATAACAGAGGTAGGTTTAGTGCACCCCGCCACCCCCTGGCCTTGCGGGTAATTACCTCCGCTTGGTCCACTCAGCTCCCTCCTAGTCACATGTGTGTGACAACATTAAGCCATGATTCCTGTTTACTGTGTCCATGTGCAAAGTATGCAGAAACACAACATCCTCATCCTCTCCATTCACAGTGTCAGAGTTTTTCAAATGAGAAGAGTTTTAACAATCAATTCATTAAATATAGTAAAGTACAGATGATGATTTTGGTCAGGTTTAATGCTAATTTTAATGAAAACAGATTTGACTTAAAATGAAATTAGTTATTAACAATGTCTCGAGTTACACTCATGCTGTTGTGTTGATTGTTTAATTTTATTTTGCTATGTCGATTTCTTGTATGCTGTGCCTTCTGTAAAAATCTAAATAGGAAAATAACATTTGTATTATTTATTTGAAACAATATACTTTAATTAGTTCTAGGGTTTTCTAAATGAGAATTAATATAATTTTAACTATATTTTTATAGAACTAGCAAAGTAATTGTTAAACTGAATTAAATATGAAAGCTATCCAAGAGCTGTAAGAAATTTATGTTGTTTAAAGGATGATGCTATATGCTGTCACTGTTTCAATAGCTACTTAGTTATGCTATCATTATGAGCTGTATTAAAATGCTCAGGATATTGTATAAAAGTTTTCTCTAGAGAATGTTGTATTGTATTGGCCTGTACTAATTTAATGGAAACATAGAGGTACTTCATTGCATACAGAAGCAATGAAGAAGGTTAATAGGATATTAGGTTACATAGCATGCTGTGTAGAGTACAAGTCAAGGTGTGTTATGATTAAGTTAAATAATTCACTAGTGATGCCTCGCCTGGAGTACTGCGTTCAGTTTTTTCACATTACAAAAAACGACATAGCAGCACTAGAGAAAGTCCAGAGCAGAGTGACTAGATTGATTCTGGAACAAAGAGGTACTGTATAAGCTATGAAGAGGGATGTGAAGGAGTCGAACATTAATTTTAAGCAAATGGAGATTAAGTGGACATAAGAGTAAGTGTTTAAATTACAAAGGGAATGAGAATAATGGATCCCTGCATTTACATTAAAATAAATTCTTTAACAAGTTTCCATTTGTGTCTCTGTGTTCTTGCTGAAGGAAAATTTCAAATAAATCCTATAAAGTGTTTCTTCACATCCAACTACAGATATGTGAAATAAATTACCAAGCAGTGTGGAATAGAATAGGACTTTAGGGACCTAATTGCTTAAAAGAATCGGAGTGAATAGGAATGGTGCGCTTGCAGGACTGAATGGACTGTTTTCATTAGAATTATTCTAACATTTTAATGTAAAGTAGGCAATATTACATGTTGTGACAGATGGCCAGGGCCGTCATGGCTGGGTGGAAGGGCCGAGGGAAAGACTATATTGGAGTCACTATCTTCCTCAAGACACTAGAGGGCAGCCCCCCTGGCTTGCTACAGCACCATGGATCCCCGCAGAGCATGTCGAGAGCTGTACTTTGGAGCAGCCCTGTTGAGCTCCGTGGGTGCCACTAGGGAGTGCTGCAGCTACAGCTGAACCCTTGGGGCACCACACCCAGAAGTGCAGCCAGAAGAGGGTCAAGAAAAACCTGGAGCACTTCCGGGTGCATTATAAAAGGAGCTGCTTCACCATCAGTCAGCGAGCCAGAGTCTGGAAGTGGAGGACAAAGCTTGTGCGGAAAAGTGGAGGTGACTGAAGAAGAGAGAGAGAGAGAAAGACAGAGAAAGAAAGAAGGACTGTATTGGGTTGTGTTTGGTGCTTTTTGTATTATGTTGTGTAGTGGGGAGAAAAAGAAAATTGCTACCCCACTTAAATAAAGGGGTGCTATTTGGCAAGACTTGTGTCTCAGCCTGTCTGCGTCGGGGTTAGTGGACTGGTACAGGGGGTGGTCCACAATGTACAATAAACACAGTCCGTTTTTGGAAAAAAAAAAAATTAATTTGTGCTTATTTGCTATATTAAAAAGCGCAATTTTACGTTAACCAGTCATTTACATTGAGTTGCTTAGTAGATGCTTTAATCCAAAGTGACTTACAAAAGAGGTCAACATAATCGAGTAACATAATTTGGGGGTCTGTTTGGGAATACAAGTGCACAGAGCTCAGAGTAAAAAGCAACCTATTTACAACTTCTAGGTTACAAAATCCTAAGAGCTAATGTCAATTACACAGAAATTCACCAAATTAAAGAGGCTTAAAACACTTCTTAAACACATTGTGGGAAACAGAATTTTAAATGGAGGTGGACAGCTTGTTCCACCAACTAGGAGTCACACATGAAAAGAGCTTTGACTGACATTGAATATCTTGCAGAGGTGGCATCACCAGATGCTGATTTTCAGCTTACCTAATTGGTTGAGGAGGGACATACAGTAAAACCTCCCAAGTGTCTCCACATAGATGGTGCTGACTCATTGTCTACATTGTAGGCAAGCATCAAGACTCAGTATGTGCCAGGGAAGGATGCTAAAGAGCATAATAATTACTTAGAATACTTGAACATACATTTTCTGTGACTAAGCACTGTAGGAAAGTATTCAGGAAAGCAATACTTTTTGAAAAAATAACAAACATATTTAAATCAATTGAAACATAGTTGTCACTGATGAAGTCTGAAGAGCATTATTCTTTTTGAATGCGCTTAGTTGTAACTTTACTGATTTTTTTTTTATATATAAATTTCACCTATATTTTTGGGATATACAATAATGAATATATATTTGTTTAGTAGTTAACATTCATCAATTGGGCATAACAAAGTCAGCACAGGTGCTACAGGAATTCAAAGGAGCTAAATGTCAAAACGTTCACTAGGCGGGCACTCCACGGGAATAGGAAATTCAGGTCAGGAATTGTAGTCGAATTTCTGTTAAACAAGAAAAAAGTGGAAGGGGGTAACTTTAAAATATTGGGCTTTGCTGTCATACTCTTCCGCGTTATTGGTATTATTAGTGTTATCATCAAGGTTGTAGATATTCTTTTCTGAAAAAAAGAAAACACAATGCAAATACACATTCCAAGCAAAGAATTTACATTGTTTTTGTTGTTATTTCAACAAGTCTTCACACCCTCACCACCCACCACAATTGTGTATCAAAGGCCAGGCTGCTCAAGTTTTTAATGCCTTATTTAAAAAAAAAGTTTAGATCTCTCCTGCTGTTTCTTTTACTATCAATGACTAATATGTGAACTCGAGAAATGTCCATTGTAGGCCATTGCAGGTAACCAAAATTTATTTATAAGTCACTGCCTATGCCTTTCATACCTTGAATCAATAAGTCGTGTCTCCTCTTAGCCTCTATTTGTTTTACTTGAACATTTTACTTTCTTCAATTTATCCTTATACCTCACAGTCCTGGAAATTGCCTAGGCGCTCTTCTTTGAACTTTCCCAGAGTACTGCTATGTATTTTTTTGTAATTTGATCATCACCCGAAAATTAAAGAATAAAGATCATTAACAGGGTTCTTAATTGCATGTGTTAACTTACATGCAATATGTTGCCATTTTCCAGCACCTTACCTCAAAACTTCTGTCCTCCTTACTTGAAAAATCTCCAAACAAATTTACCATAACCTAGCTGCTTAGCAAATTGCTATATATACCAAATGTTTATTTCAATGGAGAAGGGAGATAAAAAAAAAAAAAAAAACTGCCCAATTGGATTAAAAATATACAATAATTCACCATTCAAGCATGAAATGTATCCACTGCACAGGAGGTAGGGGTCCATTAGAATGTTGGCTCAAATCTCAAAGAGGAATGGATATCGTTTGAACTTAATTCATTGGTGGGAACCCTTTTAACAATGGCCAAAATACAGTTAAAAGTGAAACATTACAATAGGAAGCACAGTGATGTATCAATCTAAGTAATTTTTATGTTCTTCATCAGGGTTTTAAATCCAGATTTTGATTTTAAATTCCAAAGGGGTGACTTTTATCTATAGCTACATCCATATTTATATAGTCATGTGAAAAAGTAAGCAGTTAATGTCTATGGTTTAACATATCAGAATATATCTGATAATCATCAAGTTCTCACCAAGTCCTAAAATTAGATATTGTTAACCTCAGGTGACACATAACATATTTTACTTTGTCATAATTTATTAAAAAATGCAAGCTACTGTATGTGTAAAAATTAAGTTCCATTTCTATTAAGGCCGTAATTATAGCCAGCTGCTACTAATTGAGAGCACTTGATCACTTGACAATTGTGAACTGTTACCACGGCCATATAAAAACTGAACCTTTGTTAGTTGATTGAGGGTTGTTGTGTGAGTGTTCAAAAGGGTTTTGTGTCTGCTTCTTATTTTTTCCCTTCATGGCATACCTACTTTAGAAGGCATTACACAATCAGTGGATAGGAACAAACTCACCTGCAAAAGGGAGCCCTGATTGGTTGTTCGTTTTTAGTTTTATTTGACTTGCAATCATTACATTTGTTCTTGAGATGGAGTTGGAGGAGTCTTTGCTTGGTTCACTGTCATCTGGCACAAGTCAGGGATCGATCCTGGAAAGTATGCCAGTAAAACCCAGTTCACAGTTAAAAGTTTTACTTGATTGATTTCAATTTGCCAGTTAATCTTTTATGTACATCTTTCAGACTTAGGTTTGATCTTGGCCAGAATGCACAAAAATGCAATTAATTAAAAGCAAAAAATGACAAAGAAATACAGAATGAGTCTGATGGACAATTTAAAATACAAATATCTAGATCAGTGTTTCCCAAACTCGATCCTGAGGGACTCCCTGTGGCTGCAGGTTTTTGTTCCGACCAGATTCATAATCAGTGACAGCACCTGATAACACTGAGCTCATGCAATTAGTTGGTATTTTTTTTCTATTATTCTACATTCCAAAAAGGACAGCAGCGTGTTTTTTAAATTTATAAGACATTTAGAAATATTTCTATTTTTGCTATAGATTTAAATGCTTAATTTTCTTCTGTTGATTTCATTATATTTTGCCTTTTCTCTGCAGTTTTCCCCTTTCATTGTATCTTATTAATGACAATTAAAAATGAGCAGAGCAGACACGCTGGTAAACAACACTGAATAATCAAAGGCTGGAACTACTTTAGCGTCTGACCCACAAATCAGTAAATAATGGATTAATTAAACAATTAGAACACCTGGAAAAGTAAAATGAAAATCAAGATGAAAATATTGTTAAAGAAAAAAAACACATCATTCCTATATAACTGCTTGGTACGTTTTAATATATAATATATATACTGTATATATACACTCACCTAAAGGATTATTAGGAACACCATACTAATACGGTGTTTGACCCCCTTTCGCCTTCAGAACTGCCTTAATTCTACGTGGCATTGATTCAACAAGGTGCTGAAAGCATTCTTTAGAAATGTTGGCCCATATTGATAGTATAGCATCTTGCAGTTGATGGAGATTTGTGGGATGCACATCCAGGGCACGAAGCTCCCGTTCCACCACATCCCAAAGATGCTCTATTGGGTTGAGATCTGGTGACTGTGGGGCCATTTTAGTACAGTGAACTCATTGTCATGTTCAAGAAACCAATTTGAAATGATTCGAGCTTTGTGACATGGTGCATTATCCTGCTGGAAGTAGCCATCAGAGGAATGGTACATGGTGGTCATGAAGGGATGGACATGGTCAGAAACAATGCTCAGGTAGCCCGTGGCATTTAAACGATGCCCAGTTGGCACTAAGGGGCCTAAAGTGTCCCAAGAAAACATCCCCCAACCCATTACACCACCACCACCAGCCTGCACAGTGGTAACAAGGCATGATGGATCCATTTTCTCATTCTGTTTACGTCAGATTCTGACTCTACCATTTGAATGTCTCAACAGAAATCGAGACTCATCAGACCAGGCAACATTTTTCCAGTCTTCAACTGTCCAATTTTGGTGAGCTCGTGCAAATTGTAGCCCCTTTTTCCTATTTGTAGTGGAGATGAGTGGTACCCGGTGGGGTCTTCTGCTGTTGTAGCCCATCTCCCTTAAGGTTCTGGCTTCACAAATGCTTTGCTGCATACCTCGGTTGTAACGAGTGGTAATTTCAGTCAAAGTTGCTCTTCTATGAGCTTAAATCAGACGGCCCATTCTCCTCTGACCTCTAGCATCAACAAGGCATTTTCGCCCACAGGACTGCCGCATACTGGATGTTTTTCCATTTTCACACCATTCTTTGTAAACCCTAGAAATGGTTGTGTGTTAAAATCCAGTAACTGAGCAAGTTGTGAAATACTCAGACCGGCCCGTCTGGCACCAACAACCATGCCACGCTCAAAATTGCTAAAATCACCTTTCTTTCCCATTCTGACATTCAGTTTGGAGTTCAGGAGATTGTCTTGACCAGGACCACACCCCTAAATGCATTGAAGCAACTGCCATGTAATTGGTTGATTAAATAATTGCATTCATGAGAAATTGAACAGGTGTTCCTAATAATCCTTTAGGTGAGTGTATATTTACCAATCTCATTTTTGTCATTTTTGTTCCCAAAAAACACAGAACTTAGTAAATATCAGTTCACTTAATTAGCCCAGGAGTCCAATTAAAGACAGAAGCTGGTTGGACCAAAAACCTGCAGCCACATTGGGTCCCCAGGACCGAGTTTGGGAAGCACTGATTGTGATAAATACCTAATATGTAGCACAAATGTATCGAACAGTAATTGTAGCAATAACCTGGATTAAGCATAGTTGAGAAAGTTCAGTTATATTGGACAGTGATATTGAGATGAGAGGTCCGTGGTGAATTGACGATTTTTAATAAAAAATGGATGTGCCCATGATGGGGAGTGGAGCAGGTCCAAGCGATCTACTGAGAAGACGTCTCATCTCCGGGTTCATGCGAGGTGATCAGCAGTCCTTACATTGCCTTGTTGGCAAATGCAGACGGTCCAATTGTTTCTTTATCAACCCGGGGCGGCAATGAGGCGATCACACCTGCAACTGCTCCCCTGAATATAAAAGGGAAGAACAAGAGTGAAAAGAAAAAAGAAAGGAACAAGAAACAAACAGAAGTTGAAGCAGAGAGTGTGAAGTAGGCAGGAAAGAGCCCCAGGAGGACAGCGTGCAGCCGACACTTGGGGTTGTGGTGGTGGTTCACTCCAGTGAGTTAAGGGGGTGGGAGTGACCAGGAGAAGTGGGGCTCTGTGGAAGCCTGGGTAGGCAGCGGGTGTCAGAGACAGAGGCTTGGACAGTGCACCTTTTCTTTGTTCATGGGAGGGAAGGACCCAAGCCTAGGTCCGGATTGGGAGCCCTACTGTGTGGAAGCACAGAAGACCACAGAAGAAAGAAGGCCGAGTCTGCTGGGTATGCTGCTCCTCAGCTTCAAGGTCCGGAAAGATACGCTAGGGAGATGGTGTTTTTAATGGACGGCACTAGGATATGAGCTTTAAGGGACTGTTTCCTGCACTGCTGGTTTTTTACCTTGGTTTTAAAAGGAATATTTATTTGACTGATTTTAAACCTCCACTGCCACTTTTTTTTTTTAAATCGATTACTCATTTGTTGAGCTTTGCACTGCACGATTTTTGATAGCTGTTAGACTATTTTAATAAAAGCATTGAGCGCTTTTACACCTTCTCATTGCCTGGATGTGTGAATGTCCCCATGACATTATGGTGTGGAAGCTGAGCTAGATCTTGCTGATTTGGGTTTTGATGTTTTAATCATATGTGTGTTACATTACTGAGTAGTGAAATGTTTGTGACTTAAGTAGGTGGAGTCCATGAGCCTATTGCCCAACAAGACATCAGAGCCTCCACTCAGAACCAACCAGTAGATACATTGAATAAAATGTTCAGATACCGCTGCATTTTTGTATTTATAGGATATCAACCACAATCTAAGTTATTTTCACCAGCTGAGTAGACAGCATATACTTCATAAATACACAATAATATGTGATTGGATAAGTGTGCTTTACATGAAGAGCGGGCAAGTGGGGAAATATAATTGCCTACACAAGCTTTGTATTGAATAATCTATATATGTAAAAGTATGTGTGTGTATGTTCCAGCATCACTTCCGAACGGCTGGAGTGATTTTCATGAAACTTGGTACACATGTTCCTCATTGGTCGAAAATACTGTAGAGTGAAATCAGCCCTAACCCACCCCATTCTGGGTAGAGTTGGGGGTGATCTTGTGGTCTTTATATGCATGTTATTATCCAGTTGACACTTGCAACGCCCACCGCAGGGCGAACTCGAGGTGACTGCCAGCATTCTTCATGTTTGAGCACCACTGTGCCCCTGTTGCTTTTGAAATTAAATAGAGTTGGCTGGTTCTGAGCGTCAACTGGAACTGGACAACGGTGGGTATTTCTGCTAGTAATGTATAAATACAGCAAAACACCTCATAATAGTATGGCTTGGGCAGCCTTCCATCCCCACAAGCAATTGCAAAAACTGACAGGCAATAGTTTCCTCAAATTAAAGTCATACAGATGGTTGAGCACCTAACTTCATTAGCTTGTACGACGCTACAATTGCTGTGGAGGATTATTACAGACAAAATTAAATGAGTAAATACTCAAACAAATAAATGTGTAGTGATATATGAAGATAAGTGATAAATAAGAACACAATGATATGATGAGCACAAGTAATGAAATGTTTTTGTTGATTATTGCTTTACGTATTTATTTAGTTACTTCTTCAGTGACACTGCACAGAATGCGAAATACACATTAAAATGAAAATGGTCATTTTCACCTGTCTGTGCTGAGGAGATGTACTCCAGATGTACTGGAAGCCAACAACTATCATCAGTTTTAAATACAGTAGAAAAAACAACTAGAAAAGACATATACAGTAGAAAATAAATAAGTTGTCCTACCTTACAGTGGCTTCAATTTTACTCAGAAACTGACATTTTAGGGGGCTCAAAATCCTTATCACTGCTCTTGGTTAAATTTTCCAGGAAGTTTAATTTTAATGCAAACCCTTTTTTCTAGGTGGCATTCGGGAACAAGACTAACCACATTAAAACACATGTGGAGAGCACCAAATCCAAATGGGTACTCTGATGGAAGCAGTTCTCACAAAGCATTGACAAATAATAGCAAAAAATAGGCACAAGGCTCTATACATAATAAGAAGTGTGCTCAAACCCTCATTACAAGTAAAAACCAGTTATGTAAGCTAAATATGTCTGATACAGATTGACCATGCAGACAGCTAAAAGCAGAAACTATTAAGAACTTTAAAAACACAAACTATACCATAATGTTTCTTGACATAACTGTTGAGCCTTTAATTCTGCACTTAAATCTAATCTAAATGTATACTATATAGCATTATAAAAATTACATTACTCCACAGGGTCAGCAGCTTTAAGCTTCTTTGAGTCACTGTTACTGATAATCTGAATTGGGTTCATAATATCTCGGCTATCATCAGGGAAGCCCATCAATGATTTTACTTCCTCTGGGATCTGAATATACACTGAATGCCCCCATTTATGATCCCTATTTTTGTTTTGTTTTTTTTACAAGTTTACACTGGAGTCTGTCTTCACTGGTTGTATATTATTCTGGTATGGCGCCTACCTAGGTAATAACTGCAAAACACCCCAGAGGGTTGTGAAATCATCTAAACAGCTTGGAAGAAGGCATGAAGAACACACACCGCTTTAGAAAGGCAAAGTGTTAAAGAGCTCAGTAGTCATCCTTCCTTTTTCCTTCCTTTTGTACAGGGCCATTAGCACTCATACCACTAGATTATGGGATTGTTTCAGAAGGTTAATTAATTTAACTTTGTACACCAATTATATTCCAGGTCATGAACAATAAATTATTAATTATGTGTCAGACCATTTATGCCATATGTGTCAATCTGGGGAATTTAGCATGATTCTTCACAGGTTCAGGGGTTGCTGCAAAATATAGCTACCTTTTGGTCCAAGGTTTCCTCTTTTCTGCCTTCATCTCTTGATATTAATATTCTTCCTTTGTCTCATCAACTTGCTCTGCTTCATCTTTCTTCTCTCTTCTTATCATCATCAAGCCCTTCCGTGAGAATCCTAAATCCAAAGAGGACTGTTTCATTTATATTAGGTAGAATGCCCAGAGGGGACTGGGCTGTCTCATGGTCTGGAATCCCTACTGATTTTATTTTTTTCTCCAACCATCTAGAGTTTTTTTTGTTTTTTCTGTCCCCCCTGGCCATTGAACCTTACTCTTATTGATGTTAATGTTGATTTATTTTGTTTTATAATTGTGTCTTTCATTTTTCTATTCTTTAATATGTAAAGCACTTTGAGCTACTGTTTGTATGAAAATGTGCTATATAAATAAATGTTGTTGTTGTTATTGAATCTTCCTCAACACAGGTTATTCTCACATTGTTCTTTGGCTGCAAAATTAATTTTAATAACCTGTTGGAAATCCACAAACACCCTATCAATTTAATTCCAGAAAGCCCGTTTTTTTTATTTAACCTTATTGCAGCCATCAGCAGTAAGGATTACTAGAGTAACGGGAACTAACATTAGAAAGTGGCACAACTGGGTCAGCCTCATTCAGAACCAAGTTTTGGTGGTATACAGTAACTCAGCCAGCCAGCTTGTCTCTGTCTCTCACTTGCCAGTTTTGGATTCCTAGCTACAATAAATGTATTATCTTGAAGGGCTGAAGGATAACAAGTGAATGGGGTGGGGATGGACTGTGAGGTCGGGTGATTTCCTCATTGTGTAATTTATTTGTACACACTGTCATGTTTGTCTGAATTTGGTTGTTTTACCATTTATATAAACAAACCCAGATACAGGGGATGCACACACCAGTGTGTTTCTTCGTGCCGATCCCAAGCCGAGATAAATTGAGAGGGTTACGTCAGGAAGGGCATCCGGTGTAAAATTTTGCCAAATCAATATGCGGACAACAATACAAATTTCCAAACTGGATCGGTTGCGCCCTGGGTTAACAGCGACTGCCACCAGTACTGTTAGCCAACAGAGTGCTGGCGGAAATTGGGCTACTGTTGGCGGGAGGAGGAGAAGAAGAGGGGGGAGACGTGTCCGGAGGCAGGAGGAGAGAAGGAAGGTAAAGAGAGTGGAACTGAGGGTAGGAACTTTGAATGTTGGCAGTATGACTGGCAAGGGGAGAGATTAGCAGATATGATGGAGAGAAGGAAGGTTGATATATTGTGCATGCAAGAGACTAAATGGAAGGGGAGTAAGGCCAGGTGGATGGGAGGTGGATTCAAATTGTTCTATCATGGTGTGGATAGGAGGAGAAATGGAGTAGGAGTTATCCTGGAGGAACAGTATATCAAGAGTGTTTTATAGGTGAAAAGAGTGTCAGACAGAGTAATGATTATGAAGCTGGAAATTGGAGGTGTGATGATGAATGTTGTTAGTGCATATGCACCGCAAGTTGGGTGTGCAATCGGTGAGAAAGATTTTTGGAGTGAGTTGGATGAAGTGATGAACAGTGTACCCAAAGGACAGCAAGTGGTGATTTGAGCAGATTTCAATGGACATGTTGGTGAAGAAAACAGTGGAGACGAGGAGGTGATGAGCAGGTATGGTGTCGAGGAGAGGAATGAAGAAAGTCAGAAGATAGTGGATTTTACCAAAAGGATGGACATGGCTGTGTTGAATAAGTATTTTAAGAAGAGGGAGGAACATAGGGTTATGTACAAGAGTGGAGGAAGATGCACACTGGTAGATTACATCCTATGCATCCTAATTTGAAGACTGCAAAGTGGTGGCAAGGGAAAGTGTAGTTAAGCAGTATAGGATGGTGGTCTGTAGGATGACATTGGAAATCAAGAAGAGGAAGAGAGTGAGGGCAGAGCCAAGGATCAAATGGTGGAAATTGAAAAAGGTAGCCTGCAAGGTTGAGTTTAGGGAGAAGGTGAGACAGGCACTGGGTGCCAGTGAAGAGTTAACAGACAGCTGGGAAACTACAGCAGAAGTAGTAAGGGTGACAGCAAGAAGGGTGCTTGGCATGACATCTGGACAGAGGAAGGACGAAAAGGAAACCTGGTGGTGGAATGAGGAAATACAGGAGAGTATACAGAGGAAAAGGATGACAAAGAAGAAGTGGGATAGTCAGAGAGATGCAGAAAGTAGACAAGAGTACAAGGAGATGGCACAAGGTGAAGAAAGAGGTGGTGAGGCGTATGATGAGTTGTATGTTGTATTGATTTTACTTGGGTTCAAGGACTCCTCACAAGCATCCTCTTCAGGTTAAATGTATTATAGGGTTAAGCAGATAGGCAATCTCACTTCCACTGAAACACACTGAATGTACAAAAAGAAGAGGGGGAATTAATCTTCCACTGTATTTGAGCTTTTAGATGTTTGTGATCATCAATGATGTCAATTAAAAATCTAACATCCAAGAGATCAGGTTGCACCAAGTTACTTTGTGTGAGAGCTTTCTCAGGCTTACTGTAAAACTGAAAGACTAACAGTACTGACAAGGATTCACCAAATAAGGGACAACAGCAGCATCATGATAAAAGATGGTTGAGACCACTTTTTTGGGTACTTGAAAGAAAAGAAAATCTGTCAATAAAGTTTTTCCATTCATACATAGTATTCATATACTGGATTCTGGTATCATCTCTCATGTTAGTACATATGTGTCTCCTTAATGATGGAAGCAAAATTTAAATTTCGACCCCATTGGAATCAGTGTCAAATTATGGCTTCTTTTATCTCACATGACAAACATACCATCAGTTTAATTCATTGCAATTTTAACTGGGCCACCTGGTAGCATACCCCAGCAAGCTAGCTTCTTTTGATGAAATAACAATATTATGCTTACCGATATTTTTAGAAAAAAAACATTGCTGTACTTAAGAAGTCCACCAGAAATAGAACTACTTTGAATCAGTCCTAAAAGCCTACCAAGCAATTGTTTGCTGGCTTGCTGGATTACTGTAGTGCTGAACTCAAAGAGAAGAAATCCTTTATCTGCACCTACTTTTAACTGTTGCCTCTAGGCAGCTGAGGTTGAGAGAAAGGAAGACAGCTCAGCAGCATCGGCTATAGACATCAGAACAAAGTTAAACATCCTCAGGATCAGAGAATGAATGAGATAAAAAGCATTGCTGAGAAATCAAAATGTGCACTTCCATACAGTATGTGTGAATGCTTGAGATGGTAAAGGAATACGAGGCTCAGGCTGTAAGACAGAAAATGTGATGATAAAAGAAAAACTGAAAAGTGGCAGTCCCAGAAAAGCACAAATATTTCATCTAAATGTCACACTGGCCAGCAGATTGTTATTAGAGAGCACCTCTTTAGTATGTTAGCAAGGTATAAAGATGTTATATATACTGAATTTGTCCTGTCACTCTTGATCTCTAATTATTCTCTAAATGCCCCTGGTACCCTTTTTCACAAGTTCTGAACCAGTCCTCATTTCTTCTTGTTCTGTTTTTTCATCTTAATATGACCTTCCCCAGTCTATGTAGTGGTATTTTGTGATCTTTCTGTGATGCAGCTTAACTCTGCCCTCAAATGTCCTCTGACACCAAGGTATCCTTACATCCACTTCTGGAAAAATCCTGCAGGAACGTCCATGGTCATTCTGGCCTTTCATCTGTTCAAGGGAGAAAAGACCAGAAGTCCTTCTAGCAGCTCCTGATGTCTGTACACCCCTGAGCTTTTTATTAACTTTAAAAGGCCAGGAGTTTGAGGTAGAACCCCAGCTGCAAGTACAATCTGAGGACAGTACAATTCTGGAAACGAATGTCCTTTAGTGAACTAAGCCTTAGACTGTCATTCTATAAGAAGAGACTCTGCCCTGAACCATCCTATTATTTGGCTCCTGCCAGTTGAATACCCCTCACTAGTTATATACACTAGCTGTGCTACTTACTACTACTATAACAGGTTAAAATCTAAGTAATCAACAGAACTCAGCGTTAACATTTGCAGTGCACCATCTTTTGGAATGTATTTTGAAGTGCTTTTAGTAATAAAATGCATTGAATTTCTCATTCCAACAGATGGTGCACCACAAACATTTGTAGTAATAAAATGCATTACTACAAATGTTTGTAATGCATCATCTGTTGAAATGTCTCTGCTATATGTCATTTGGTATGGGATTCATAACAGCAGTGTTAACATTTGAGATGTGCCATCATTTGGTAATAGAAACGGGACGGGCACAGACACTTGTCCTTTTATTAAGGTAGATAAATACACATAAGGGTGCAGCCAAAACTTTCTGAAATTGTTTAAAGAAAAAAAAAATGCAACTTCCAGCAATTCACTTTTAGCCACCATCAAAACACTTCCCTTGATATGTAATACACTTGTCGCAGTACTTCTTCCATTTCTGGTTCACCATTTGTTACTGTGTCTAGAACCTCCAGCAATAATTTTCCTGGTTTTGTAACATGGTAGCAAATTCCTTTCAGACTCAATTTTAATTTTGGGAACAAAAAAAGTCACAGGGAGAGAGATCTTGTGAATACAGGAGGTGCGAAGCAACAACAACATTGTTTTTGGTCAAAATCTCTTTGACTGATAACATGGTGAGTGTGCTGTCATGGTGTCTTAGTGCAGGCTGGTGAGCTCTGACAGTCCAGCTGTGTGTGCAGATGTGCTATTATGGGGCAAAAAGCAGTCTTGCATGTCACTGCTCTGGACATTTTTTTCCAGTGTCTCCACGACCTGCTCCCCACTCTTGCTACAGATCACAGATCCTCAGGGACTCCTGTCTAATCTCGTCTGTCAACCTGTCCATCAACATTGCAAATAAGAAAAGGCTCAGAGCCGATCCCTGCTGTAATCCTACCTCCACGTTGAACATATCCGTCACTCCTACCACAGACCCCACCACTGTCACACTTCCCTCGTACATATCCTATACAACTCTTACGTACTTCTCTGCCACTCCCGACTTCCTCATACAATACCACAACTCCTCTCGAGGCACCCTGTCATATGCTTTCTCCAGGTCCACAAAGACGCAATGCAAGTCCTTCTGGCCTTCTCTCTACTTCTCCATCAACACCCTCAGAGCAAACATCACATCTGTGGAGCTCTTTCTTGGCATGAAACCATACTGCTGCTCACAAATCATCACCTCACTTCTTAACCTAGCTTCCACTACTGTTTCCCATAACTTCATGCTGTGGCTCATCAATTTTATTCCCCTGTACTTACTGCAGTCCTGCACATCCCCCTTATTCTTAAATATCGGCATCAGTACACTTCTTCTCCACTCCTCAGGCATCCTTTCACTTTCCAAGATTCCATTAAACAATCTGGATAAAAACTCCACTGCCATCTCTCCAAAACAGGGCCTCGACTGATCTGGTATGAAAATTTGTATTGTTCTCCGCATATTGATCTGGCAAATTTTTACACCAGATGCCCTTCCTGGCATAACCCTCCCCATTTATCCGGGCTTGGGACTGGCATGAAGAAACCCACTGGATTGTACATCACCTGTGACTGGGTTCTGAGCTTTCTGATAATACTACTACTACTACTACTACTAATAATAATAATAATAATAGTAATATGAAGTTTATCAGAATAGGGACATTGATTTAAAAGTTTATGTAACATTCTGTCAGAATGTGCCAGAATAGAAAACAATAAAAGTAATCACGTATTGTAATTTTGCTCTTCATTTGTAGAGAGACTAAGGTTTAGTAGCTTGGCAGCCATACTCCTGGACTGGCAGGTATCCTAATGAAGACTGAGTTCCGGCTGGAGGCAACAGCTGTTTGGATAGACTCATCCTCCTCCAAAATCTGCCCAGGGAAAAAGCTCTTACAGAAAATGGACAGATATTACAAAATCAGATGATAAGATGGTGCTGGGTTGTAAGTGTTAGCAACTGGTAGTATTTATGTTTGTTTACTCTTCATCGTAACTAAATGATACAATAGCACTTCCTATAACAAAATGTAGCATGCATTTATCTAACATCATTTTCATTTAAAAAAGGTACAAGGTCCAAGTGATATGAAAAATCCAGGTGGCAAGATGAAGCACTGAGTCAAGGTTAGTAAACTACTGATTCTGCACATCTGTTACATTTAATATTTACTATATGATAGTTACATTTTTAGAGTGAAGCTGAATAGTAATTTTTGTTGTATACATAAATCATAAATACTGTATGTGTGATAAAATGATAACAGAAGGAAAGGTACAAAATTAAAGATTTTTACAGGTTTTAACATTTTAAAAAAATGCCATGTTCTAGTGACGGAGGACAGTGAAAGCATGTACAGAAGTTTGATGGGACAAAACCACTGAGGCTTTACATGGCTGAGTAGGGAGCCCAACATATCTCGGCTCATTTTCATAATACAGAAGCAAGTGCACTTTTATTACTCCATGATTTAGTACACTACATTTTATAAACCAGACATGACACCTAAAGCACTAAAATGCTAGATATTGTTTAACTGAGAGCCATTTACTCCAGTATATATGCATTCTAGCCACACTGGCAGCATTTTTATCAAAGCAGCATTTTAATATAATGACAATAAAATTGAAGCCATCAAATCTGTATTGAGAAAGTAGACTGTTTTGCTTTTACCAATAATGATGAGTTACACTTAACTAGCTTATGATACATGCCTTCTATCCATCAATATTCATTCTAGCTGTACTTTTCTTTTGCTTAATACCAATTCCTAACTCTTAGAGGTTGACTACCCAGATCCTCTGACCCCATTTATCCCTGTCTGCAGGATGCTCTGCCCAACATTTAAGCTCTCTGCCTTCCTCTCGATCTTCTCCCTTTTCCTGACAGCTGCCGTGCTTTTCCAATTATTCAAATTTCCTCTCTACTGTGTATAACGTACCCCAACCACCTCAATGTACTGTCCATGACTTTCTCTATAGCAGACTTGACTGCTGTCGTTTTTTCAGATTTCCTCATTTTATTTTCTTCCTCTTACATAGACCTCCAGCAGTCATTTCAGCATTCCTGTTCTAATGAGCAGATATTCCTCCTTTTTTCTGATGACCCAAGTTTCTCATCTATACAGCAGCACTGGTCTGGCTAATGTGTTATACAACTTACTCTTAAGTTTTCCTGCCAAGCTTTAATAATTTTACCTTCTTCTACTTTTATCCATCCTGCTGTAACTCTCTCCTATGCTGTTCCCCAACCTTCTTTTGATCTGAATTCCAAGTCCATATACTGTATTCGAAGTGGTTCACTTGTATTAGTTCCAAATTTCTTCTGTTTACAAATCTATTATTCCCTTCTTTACTGCACACTGTACCTTCTGCCTTCTGGTGTTTACTCTTAAACGTTTGTGTTCCAGGGGATCTTCCCACTTCCATAATCCTTATAGGAGTTCACCTTCCGAATCTCCCACTATGGCTAAATCATCAGCAAGCAGTAGCTCCCACAACTCTTTGTTTTTGATGGTTTCATGTTTACATCCATTATCAATATAAAAAAGATATGAGATAATACTGCCAATGATGTAGAGCAATATTTATTGAAAACTCTCCATTTCTCCACTTTCCTTTTGTATCATTGTATTTTTCTTCCCAATGTACATTTTGTTAGACTGTTCTAATGATCATTCCTGACACCAGTTGCCTCCTTGCTGAGCACTCTATCATATGCCTTCTGTAAGTCTAAGAATACACAGTATATCTTCCTATTCTCATCAATTCCTTTTTCTGATATCTGTCCCAAGATTAAAGTCGCATCTGTTGGCTTTTTTCCTTTTTTAAATCCTAACTGGAATTTGTCAATCTGTGTAATTTTTCTTACATGTTGATTAATCGTCATTTTCAATACCTTTATAGGTTTACAGGTCATTATTTCATACACTAACAAACATTTGACAAAATACTGCGAAATTTTTATTTGCATGTCTGACCAGCATACAACATTTTGCCACTCAAGTGCTATGCTGATCGTGTAATTAATAAAGCACCATGACACCAAGAGGACTCCATAAATCCTTCACTTTATGATTTACTGAACCAACTTATTGGTTGGGTGGCTCAGGCTATCATTTCAGTAAGAACACAACTGGTGCCAATTCATGGCAGGAAATGATCATTCAGTGGCTGGAATTAAGAAGTATTAATGTTATGTTATGCAGTTTTTTATCTTTCATAGGAGTGTTCCCTTAATTTAATTCCTGTATGATTCACACAGTGCTTTATACATCTCTCTTTCTTATAAATTGGTTATCTCTGTAGGCCCTTTAAATCTGTAACACCACTGAGATGACACTAGTCACCTATGACCTGGCCATTTGATCACCGGACTGACAGCTTAAGAATCTTTCATGATCAACACTTCAAATACCTGCAAGTTGGAATTTTACTGTACTCTGTACAAGTGACAATAATGACCTGATAATCCTCTAAACCCATCACACTTTTAGTCATTCTTCTTGCATCTTTTCTTCACTTCAGATTTATGTAAGATTTGACACCACTCTGCTGCTTCCTCTTCAAGCATTTGGGTCATTTTAATTGTGATTTCTGAGGGTCCACTGGCCTTTGCCTTTTACTTTTTCATTACTGCAAGCCACTTCCTTTATCTTCTTCTGCATTACTTAGCCTTCTATTTAGTTCCTCTTTCTTACTTTCCACTTGCAAAAATTTATAGAACTAGCAATTCCACCATTTATTCATTTCTTCCTCCTTATACATTACTCGTCTTGTCTCTTTTTGGATACCTGTCACTGGTCTCCCCTTGGTCTTTATTTCATTGTTGATGTATTTTTCTTCAAATCTTATGTTCAGTTTATCATTCAACTCTCTTTTCTCTTCCCATCTTAGTGTTAATATTTTTTCTCAAAAAAACATTTACCTACCATAAAACGTGTAAAATACTAAAAACACAAAAGTCAGAAGTGTAGAAAGCATAATAATGAATAATAATAATAATAATAATAATAATAATAATATGAACAGCACACTGCACATGTGTGAGTGACACAAGTGTCACTTTCAGATTGAACAGAATCACTTTCGGTTTCACTGAACGCTTCAATTTCACTGCCAGAAGACAGATTCACTTCATCATCAGTGCTGACGAAATGCGTTTCTTACAAGATGGCTAGGAGAAGACATGTTTACACCACTAACCGAGTAATGTTCAGGCCTGACACTTATGCAACACACGCCTATACTGTTTCCTGAGTACCGCTCGGCACTAACGCTGTTGACACTTTTATAGCCCGAGTGATCCTCGGGTCTTATGCGAGAAGCGTCTATACCGTTAGCACTGTTTTTACAACCTGAGCGATGCTACGGACTAATACTAAGGAGGTTTAATATTAGTCTTACAAATGTCATATTCTGCTTTATCTCATTTATCTGTTTGAGTGCCTCTGTTTCTCGAATGCTTTTTTCTTCTTAGCTACGCAAGTTTGTCTCATTGGCTCTCTTTGGAATTGCACACCTCTTTTGGAAAGACAATCATGCTCAGCTACAGTTAACAATTGCTGCTGATGATGATGGTAGCTGCATATGAATGGTGGTTTACGATTGTACAACTCATATATAGCTGATCAACAGAATAACTAAACTTAATGGCACTTACACAGTGGGTACGGAAAGTATTCAGACCCCCTTTAATTTTTCACTCTTTGTTATATTGCAGCCATTTGCTAAAATTGTTTAAATTAATTTTTTTCCTCATTAATGTACACACAGCACACCATATTGACAGACAAAAAAAAGAATTTTTGAAATTGTTGCAGATTTATTAAAAAAGAAAAACTGAAATATCACATGGACCTAAGTATTCAGACCCTTTGCTCAGTATTTAGTAGAAGCACCCTTTTAAGCCAATACAGCCATGAGTCTTCTTGGGAAATATGCAACAAGTTTTTCACACCTGGATTTGGGGATCCTCTGCCATTCCTCCTTGCAGATCCTCTCCATTTCTGTCAGGTTGGATGGTAAATGTTGGTGGACAGCCATTTTTAGGTCTCTCCAGGGATGCTCAATTGGATTTAAGTCAGGGCTGGGCCATTCTTCTTCAGGCCGCCTCCACTCTCTCTCCTGCTTTGTCTTGCTTCCACCCGACTCCAGCCTCGAATGAAGGGAGACGGCCCCTTTTATATCAGCTCCAGATGTGTCCCGGCATTCCTCCCTGGACATGCCCCAGTGTGGTGGAAATGCCGGCTGTTCTCCCGGAAGCTCTCTGGGTGTCCCTCAAGGTGTCCCGTCCGGGTCGTTGCCCCTGGCATCCCTGACACTGTAAGGAACACACCATGTTTTGTTTTGACAGAATTTTTTTTACTGATTGTCACTGATAAATGTCATTATGTATTTACATATCTCCAGTAGTTTATTTTTCTTTGCAAGGTTTCTATGGCTTACACACCCATTAATTTTAGAGTTAGTAAATACATAAATTAACTTTACAAAGGCAAATATTTGTATAAAAGTATTTACGTCTAATTTACTAAGACTTTAGTGACTCACACTGCTGATCTGTGTAGCTCAAGATCACCCACGCTTATTGGAAACAGCAGTGATGCCACCACCATTACATACCTACAGTCTTGCTAATCATTCGGCCAAGTGTCACTGTATTGAGTTGATCAGGATGTAAATTTCTGACACATTAATTTTGATGGATGTTCTTTTTTACCAGCTTAAAAAAGCATGTCAAGTCATCCAACATCAAAACAATGATGATCACATTTTTCAATATTAACATACTTGTCAGTAAAGAGTTTCCCCATAAACAGACTGCTAATCGGCAACATTGCACTAAACTGCTAAGGCGTCTGTAGGTAAGCATGAGGAATGAAGGTCAGTAGGAACAAGACAGAATACATGTGTGTGAATGAGAGGGAGGTCAGTGGAATGGTGAGGATGCAAGGAGTAGAGTTGGCGAAGGCGGAGGAGTTTAAATACTTGGGATCAACAGTACAGAGTAATGGGAAGTGTGGAAGAGAGGTGAAGAAGAGAGTGCAGGCAGGGTGGAATGGGTGGAGAAGAGTGTCAGGAGGGATTTGTGACAGACGGGTATCAGCAAGAGTGAAAGGGAAGGTCTACAGGACGGTAGTGAGACCAGCTATGTTATATGGGCTGGAGACGGTGGCACTGACCACAAAGCAGGAGACAGAGCTGGAGGTGGCAGAGTTAAAGATGTTAAGGTTTGCTTTGGGTGTGACGAGGATGGACAGGATTAGGAACGAGTACATTAGAGGGTCAGTTCAGGTTGAATGGTTTGGAGACAAAGCTAGAGAGGCGAGATTGCTTTAGTTTGGACATGTGCAGAGGAGAGATGCTGGGTATATTGGGAGAAGGATGCTAAGGATAGAGCTGCCAGGGAAGAGAAAAAGAGGAAGGCCTAAGAGAAGGATTATGGATGTGGTGAAAGAGTGACTGTGAGCATTTTTGTGGTGCTCTTTGTACTGTGTGTGCTGTATAAAAGGCAAAAGAAAATTAAACATGTGTGTTCTGGACTTCTGGCTGTCTCAGTGTCTGTCTGTGTGCGTGCATCTTTCACATGGCATCCCAGATGGGACTCTCTTGCTGTTAATTAGCAGGGAGCCCTACTAAAAACTAATTTGTGAACAGCCTAGCACAGCAGCGTGAAACACACGCACTCCCACAGCACACGAGCATTCTGCATCAGTGGCTCATCTTAAACGCTGCCGTTGGCTCATGGCAACACCGTACCCAACCTGATGGGAAGGAAGAAAACCAGAGCAGCTGCCCTCTCGTGTTCCGGGGGAAGTATTTTCCCTCTCCCAGTCCTTCCACCTTCTAGGCTTCCTGGCTGGGCAGGCTCCCCAGCTGTCCACCACAACATTTATTTATATATTTTTTGGTTTACCCTGAGGAAGAAATAGAGAAAATCACATTGGCTATTTTGTGACTAATCTATTTGGTATTACTTTATAAAGTGTGAAGGAAGGTTCTTCAAGTAATTTGCCTTAAGACTTTTCTTAGTTGTCTCCTAGAAGAATTATCTGTATGATCTGGGACTGAATTTTTTTTAAAAGACTAGATTTTTCCATACACTTTGTAAAACGTCTGTGTGTTTCACTTGGAACTCCTTTTTAAATTGTTTTCTGACAAATGAGTGTACTGTATTGGTGAATTCCAGATGATTTTGTAGCTTATCTGAGACAATAAATTTGTTTTGTGACCTTGTGGTTTGACTCTCTTAGTATACCAGCTGCTTCTTAAGATGGAAATAAATTTACCAATAAGCCACTGTTATGCCCAGCATGCATAGATTTATTTGCTTTCATATGACACTTGTTCCCATGCAATAAGTGAGTGCAAAAATCTGTAGATGCATAGACTGTACAATAAGGATTGATGCTTTCTGAAACTGCATGGTCACCCGTGAAATTTGCTTGCAGCTTTCTAGCATTTATTGTTTGAGTTCCACCCTTCTTTAGTTGATCAGGTTACACAGATCTTCTTTATAATGTGGATTAGTAATGAGAATGACTGTTTGCATTAGTGAATGAATTGAACGGTGCAATTTGTACTAGGTTAAAAAAATAAAATTGGTCACACTTGTTCTGACCTCTACTTGATGTGATTTTTTTCCAAGGTCAGTTTGAAAGGCTGCCTCTTGACACGATACTAGATGATACTGAGCAATGCTAACATTTCACTCTACATGGAATACTAATTTTACTTTAAAAGCAATTTTATTTTACACCAAAATTAGGTCTTTGAAAAATGTACATGTATCGCATGCCACATTGTATTTCTCTTGGAATAGCTGTTTCTACTTCTAACCACTTATTTGTAATGTATTTGTAGAAGTCTCATTTTATTCTCTTTTTCCTCCACCCATGACATTGACAGCATTATTGTTAATTTTTATAGAAAACAAATTCATCTCCTCACTGGTAACAAATGTTTACCCTCCGCACAAATAGCCATTTAGCTCACACTGCAGAAGAAAACGACGACAACAATTCCTAAACTTCGAATTCTTACATCTTTGGTTTATTTTTTAAAAGTATAAAAAAGGAAAATGTTGTTTTCCTTGGTGTTGTCTTGCATAGGCAGGAAAGGTACAGAGGATGAAGGATTTTATTTTCTCAATTAAAAAGTGCATTGAATTTGAATAAACATTCTTAACAATGGAAATGTCCTTAACCTATAGTCACAACATACTTAAACCAAAGCAGGGACTGTTGATGGCACAAAAACAAGTGTACAATGCAACCGAAATTATGGTAGCAATTTGGTAATGGTTACCATGCATTTGTGGAAGACGAATGTTCTCTTCGTTCCCTTGTACTAATTCATGTCTGAGAAGTAAGCTTTACGAAACCATGTAACAGCATGCTTTGTTTTAGCAAACAGAAAAATATTTGTGCAAAGGACTCAAGGTCTGAGCATTCCACACATGAGTCTGCCTTATCACGTTGTCCCTTAGCTTACATCTGAACGCCATAACAAAAGGAGCCAAGAAATCAAGTTTTATAAGGGACGTTAAAGGGGCTCAAGGTTTGTGTATAATAAATGTGCTGACTGTTACATTTTATAATGATATTAAATTACGCATTCTAGGGGTATAAAACTGGACCCCACCCAACAGACGGGGTTCAGAAGAGCCCTGACGCTTTCATGTATATTTGATTGTCTGCTTTTCTGAAACTCTTCTCACCGTGACTCTGAAAATAAAGCTGCTTTATAACCGCACCTGCTGTCTGGTCTGAGTTTTCGTCCACACATTCGGCAGTGCAGCACTGAGACAGGATAAATGTAAATGTAAAAAAGAGCAAGCTGGCTAGAGAAATGAAGACCCCACAAGGGTGTAAGCAGCCGATTTGAACCAATGCACTGAGTGGTACCCTCCTTGCTTAAAGAAGCATGAGAGAGGAAGGGGGTTGAGGGAAAGGAAAGAATAAAAGGATGAGTATGGTAGGGAAAATGGAGAACATTGTGAGTGAGAGCTGATTGTCAAGGGTCTCGGTTTCGTTAGACATGAATAACGGCAAATTATTCAACTCAGTGAAGGTGCACCAAATGGCCTGAACCATGGGGGAGACTATATAGAGTTTTAGTTCGCTATTTATTTGGAAACCTGCTCTGTCCTGAAACATCCTTGCCTCCCTTGTTTTGAGCCTCCCATACTAATACTCTCCCCTTCTTTTCTTGTTGAAACAAACCTTCCGGCTCAGGTGTATTGTTTTCCTTTCCCCATGAGGGACACACTATATTATAACGTGTAGGTGATTTACTCAATCAGGATACTCTATACAGCACATACTCTTACACAAATATAGAGGCCTTTGTATCCAGACATGCTGGTCTCTTTATTTCCATTCCACATTTGAGCTAACTCTTCCAAATGTGGCCACTTTGACATATTGTCCATTTTGAGCTGCTCAGAGTTGTCTGTCAGGCAGAGTTCATTATAGTTTGCCAAAGTTTGAAGAGAAGTCACCTGTCTGGTTCAGGTGTTTTCATATCAGCCTCAACAAGAACTATATCAGGAGCCATGGCACGCTACCCGTGGTGTGCCTGTGTTGAGATTCAGTGTGCAGAAAGTGATACTGCCAGTCAGCACCTGCTGAGTTCTACCAAAGAAGTTCAAAATGAAATTGCAGTGAGAAGCACAAGTCCAGGAAGTCACTGGTCAACATTGATAGTTTATGTTGCAGTCTTGGTTTTGGAATCTCATAGTCAAAAATTTCAGCTTTGCACAATAGCTTTGTGTTTGTTATCCTTATATTACTTTATCATTGCATTATTTTATTAGTTTGACAATGCCATTCTGTGTTTTGGGTTTTGGATAATTACCACCATTTTAGGACCATCTTTGCAAGTCCGCAGCAATATTGTTTCGTCTTGCTATGCCGGTTTCCAGTCATGTGACACAGAGCTCATGTTATGTATTTGTCATCTTTATCTGCCTACAAATATGATGGCACCCAGTTCTTGACATCCAAGTACTGAATCCTTTTCTTAATTCTCTCTCTCTCTCTCTCTCAATGTTTTATTATTAGTGTTAGCACTTTTTTTTTAAACATTTTTTTATTATTTTTAAAGACAAAAGAGAAAACGACAACAACAACATTTATTTATATAGCACATTTCCATACAAAAAAATGTAGCTCAAAGTGCTTTACATAATGAATAATAGAAGACACAGTAAGAAAATAAAATAAGTCAACATTAATTAACATAGAATAAGAGTAAGGTCTGATGGCCAGGGTGGACAGAAAAAACAAAAAACTCCAGACGGCTGGAGAAAAAATAAAATCTGTAGGGATTCCAGACCGAGACCAGCCAGTCCCCTCTAGGCATTCTACCTAACATAAATGAAACAGTCCTCTTTGTATTTAGGGTTCTCACGGAAGGACTTGATGATGATGGTCACGTAGAGTTCTGGCTTTCAGTCCATCAGTGTTAGAAAAGGGGACGGACAACTAGATGAAAAAAGATGATAAAGTCCCCATCTCATCAGCAGCTCCTCAATCCATTCCAGCCCATTCAGTGATGGCTAGAAAAAGAAAAATGTGCCCTATAAATGCCAATCAGAACAAAATAACCGATTTTTAAATGATTTTATTGAACTTTATCCCTCTGTCTGTTTGTTTGTCTGGGTCAAATCTTGCAACTGTTTTTAAACCCACTTTTGGCGTAGTGAATTTCTTCAAATTTTGCATATGTGTTCAGTATTGATGACAATATAATAATCTGTCAAAACCAAAGCAATTATGTAACAAATTTCACTGAAATCAATGGTTATGCGGTTCCAATTTACGCATACACAGCAATAAGGGGAGAGAATATAGTGAGATATAGGAGTATATAAGTGGGAGACGCATCGGATTGCCCCCACTTGCCTCTTCCAGTGAGTGGGATGGGTAAATATGCATGCTGACTTTACTTGTTTAATTTTTGCAAAGGACTAGCCTTAATGATCACAGTGAGGAAGTATTAGCATCAGCTTGCCGTTCTGTTGTCGATATATTTTTTTTTTGTAGTGATCAAACACTAATCCCATAAAAGCCTGAACAAAAAAATTGTGACCAAAATGTAATTCTTTTTAGTACTCAAATAATTCTGCAAAGAAGATATATCATGTAATACTTTAAAGAAGTTTATTAATTCTATTGGACCTCAGTGCAGCATTTGACACTCAGGTCAGACATGACATTCTACTGTCTAGAATGGAGAACATGCTGGGTATCTCTGGCACTGCCCTCCAGTGGTTCAAGTCCTATCTGATTGATAGGCAAGAGTTTGTTAGTCTTGGCAACAGCAGATCCAGCTCAGCGCCAGTCACACAAGGAGTTCCTCAGGGTTCTGTCCTCGGCCCTCTTCTCTTCTGTATTTATATGCTTCCCCTTGGCCATATTATCCGTAGCTATGGACTGGGCTATCATTTTTATGCAGATGATACTCAACTCTACTTCAATGTTAAAAGTGGAACTTCATCAGAGCTTTCTCAGCTCACAACCTGCCTTAGTGAAATTAAAACCTGGATGGAGCAAAACTCTTTAAAATTAAACTGCAACAAAACTGAACTCTTTAATTAAGCTCATTAATAAAATGAGCTCCTTCCCAGTCAATCTTGGTGGTGATCTCATCAGACCTGCCTCTACTGTAAAGAATCTTGGTGTCATTTTTGATTCCTCCCTTTCCTATTCTGCCCACATAAATCACATTAAGAAACTTTCTTACTTTCACCTCCGTAACATATCCCGTGTTCGCTCCTTCCTCTCCTTTTCTAATGCTGTGAAACTTGTCCATGCTTTTATCACATCCCGCATAGACTATTGTAACTCGCTGCTGGCAGGTGCCCCGTCTAATCTTATATCACAGCTCCAGCTTATTCAAAACTCAGCTGCAGGAGTCCTGACTCGAACCAGCAGCAGCCATCACACCCATCCTGCTCCGTCTTCACTGGCTCCCTGTGTCTCACAGAATCGAATATAAAATCCTACTAATAACCTACAAAGCCTTAAATAACCTCACGCCAAACTACATCAGTGACCTCCTCCATCACTATGTGCCTCCCCGTCCACTAAGGGTGCACATAAATTACGTAATTCGTTCAATCAATTAATAGAAGAGCTACTTTCATCATAAAATTTTAAATAAAAAATTATGTTAT
Organism: Polypterus senegalus; assembly: GCF_016835505.1. NCBI lineage: Eukaryota > Metazoa > Chordata > Cladistia > Polypteriformes > Polypteridae > Polypterus > Polypterus senegalus. Next base: position 206,142,397 of record NC_053157.1, read on the forward strand.
TACATTATATTAAATGTAATTCTCACCATGCTAAACAAGTTTCAAAAATTGTTTGCATCAATTAATTTATATGCGCCAAACGATTTTATTTACTCACATATAACCATGAAAACTGTGGTCAAAGAAACATTTATGTTTTGCTTTTTAGTGCATTTATAACTAAAGTAAATAAAATCTTTTAACTTAAAAAAATATTTTTATATACATTATTTATATATATATTTTTTGTTTTTGAGTATTTTGCAAATGATTTTTCTTTAATCCCTTTTCAGGAACAGGAAGCTTAATAATAAATAATAATACATTTTATTTTATATAGCGCCTTTCCCATGCTCATGTTTTTTTTTTAATAAATGCAACTCTTTTTTCTAAAGATGATATGACAGATGGAAAAAATAAATGAATACAAGCAGCTGGAAGTTCTAAAATAAATAAGCTATACACTAAATTCCTTCAGGAATTTACTAGACATAGGTCTTGCTTTTTCAAGAGAGATGCCAGAAGGATTTTAGCAGCTAAGGAACTCTCTAAACTGAGAGGATGAAAAGGAGTATGATGGAAATATCAAGAAGTAAAAAAGCTCTGGAGAGCAAAGAATAAAGACGTTCAAAACGAGCGAAGGAGAGGTGGAAATGAAGGTCCACAAAGACATGGAAGAAGGGCACGGGCAAAACATATGATAAAAGGAACCAGACTCTTTAAGAGAACATAAATGACAAACTGGGTCAGGGGCTAAAACCTTTAAACATCATTTTAAAGGAGTTGTGTAAATCCCGTGGACAAATCTATACTGAACAAACTTGTAATTACAATTTATGGAGCAGTTTTTGATTCATTTAAAGATTGAACCCCACTTCAGGGCAGAAGAGGAGTGCAGATCTGAATCCCACGTAACAGAAATAGTGAGAAGGTTTTTGCTGGCATCTTGCAGATATGAGTACAGCAGTGAAACAGAATTTAACTGAAAATTGGTTGTTGAAACAAAATTGAAATAAGGATGAGATGAGATAGGGGATGATAGAGAGATAATGTAAATTGTGTTAATCTTTTGGACCACAATTTGTTTTGGACTTTAGTAAAAGATTTTATAGTTTTAAAGGTAATTATTGTCATACATACAAAGTATTAACTTGAAAATTCAAATTTACATGTGACACATCAACACTTTCTGGCACCATGACTAGTCAGTATCAACAATCTTACCTTGAAACTTTTGTCTCTTTTACCTGAAAAGCTCAGAACCAAAGCTACAATCCATTCTGCCAGTGTACAAAAACATAATTGTGCTGCCCCCTTTCAATTTTGTAACATCACAATCAATAGGCAGTGACAAATACAACCCATAGGCCTGCCAGGATTTACCGAAACACACACAAAATAAAGTTTTTTCTTTTTTTTTACATGTTATGGCACTTTGCTTTTTAGCGCTCATCAAGTGAGATGTACTACACACATAGTGGCCCTGAATGACTTCTGAGGCTTTAATGACAGTATGAGACACCCATCATGCATCAGCACACTGACTGCGACTGTTTCCTGGCCGTCGTGGTTGAAAAGGTCTTAAAAGCAAATTCTGATCCAGTTTGTCTTCTGTGGAATTTATAGCCATTCTGTTAACATTGTCCTGTCTCATTGTCCTGCCAGCATCATTCAAAATGTCCTCATTTTGTAAAGGCAGCTGCTGGTTGAACTCTGTTTTGGATGAGATGCAGTATATTTGAAAGCAGAGGTCTCTATGCCTATTCCTGCCAGCAGTGAAGAAAATTCTATCAGAATCAGCTACTAATAAATTCTTGATGGCAGATTATCATCCTTTCCTATCTAGGTGTGAGACAATGCATTTTAAGAATAAGCTTTTGTGTTTTTGAAATGATTGTTCTTTTAACTGCGTCCTACTTTTGTATTCACAGCCAGGCAGTTTTGGCCATTTTAACATGTTGCACTTTGTAATGAATTATCAATCTCACTCATCCTGTTGATTACAATTGGCACAACAGCCATAGATTTGGGAGAGAGCAGCCTGAGCTGGGACCAACACATTCCAAGTCATTCAGAATAATTAGAGGCAGCTTGGTAGTATGACATGTCCTGTCATCAAGTTCCCAACATACAGTACGTTACAGTCATTTAAAGCAGTTAAAGTAGTAGTGTCCTCGCTGTGGGACACAGTCGTGCTATATACTGTAGAATGGAGTATTTGGTGCATTTGGCTGCTGCTGCTTACGTTCCACTCTAGGCAAATCGCCTACTTCACCTTCAGTATATGGATTGGCTGACCCTGTTCAGAACACTTGTTTACAACACGATCTGCCCTTAGGATTTTCCAATTCTGTTTGATGCTCTAAACCTTAAGTTAGTTTTTGATACATTTCTTGCCTTTTCATTTCCTGATCTCTGCCTTCCATTAGCTCTATCGAAATTTTAACAGTACTATACTATTATGTTCTGAGCTCTAATACATAAACAGTATCCTAGCATAACATTGTAAATTATTTTGGTGTGCCAGAATGGTACAAAGTGTAAAGGACAAGGTTTGTGCCAGTTGAGACAATATTTATACTGAGCCGAGGCGCCCACATTTGAAGTTCCTACGCAGTGTCACTTTCCACTGATTTCAATGCTTCTCCATGTTTCAGTTAAAACGTAAATGTAAGAAATCCAAAACATCAGCAATGCCAACTTAAAAGTTAATAATATACCTGTAAAGGTTCACCAGGTCTGGTGTAAAGACAACCGATGTTTGTTCACAAGCCTCATTTTCTTCTGGTGTCCCTCTTTTCCCCACTCACTGTTAACCCTCCTTGAACTCAAACCACATAAATTTACTTTCTTCCTGCAAGTCTTTCTGTATAGAATCATAAACATCAATCGTGACATATGGGTCAGTACCCATTATTAGTTTCTTGACAGAAACAGAAAAGCACAATGGGCAGTTTAAACGACAGGGCACAAAAATAGGCAAGCAACATGTTACATTTTATGTGCATTTGTTTCTTTACAATGAAGAACAGATTTTTCAGTTTCAGCAAAACTTTCTGCCAGTTAGGTGATTCTGGGGACACAGGACACTGAAATGTCATTATAATTGTCTCCCCAAGGAGTTGCACCTCACAGCTCCTCAAATCCTTTTAAGGAGTACTTTCAGTAACTAATTACACAGCAGATGTCATTTATGAAAATAATGTTACATTTTACCTGGTTTCAGAATGCAGGAATTTAGCAAATATTAAAAAAATGTGGGAAACACAACCTCATAATTAATTTTGAGTGATAAAAAAGAACATAAAAACTGTGGGTTCATTAAATGTCAGCACAGAGCTTCCTCTTTGACTTAAACACATAACAGTTTATAACTAAGTATAGATTGTGGGCAAGAGGATTAGATTACATTGAGAGAACAATTTAAATGTAAAAGAATAGCTTATGAAAGTGGTCTGATAAAAAACTGTACCTGTTAGTGCATCTTTGTTCAGAATAATTCAGATGCAACATAAAAAACTACGCAAAATATACTGCAACAAGTACAATATTTAATAAAAATTAAAGTATGTGATATTTTTTCAATTCATAGCAATGCCATAGAGTCAATTTTAGAATATTATGTAAATATTCCAAATTTTCAGATGATACCAAAATTAGATAGAAACAGCAAATCCCACGGAAATAAAAATAGTTTTCAAAGCCCTGGACAATCTTTAGACATGGCAAACCCTTGAAAAGTCCCTTTATAATGACAGATTTATAACCTAAGGTGTGAATCCCTAACAGGTCCAATACTTGTTTGAAAAAAGGGAATTACCTTTTATGTAGGGCATCCAAAAGTCCTACTTTTCTATGTGGTTAGAAGTGTGTGCCTGCCTACACTAACTGGCTCCTTAGGGACTCCAAAATAAAACCATAATGATAAAAATGTATTAAAGAAAATTAAAGGTATGGATTATGTCTAGAAGAAACTGTTCATTAAAATGAATGAAATTAAACTCTGGTGCTAGCTTGGATTAGCAGGGAATAAAATTAAACATGCAGTGCTGAAAAAAAAAGAAAAGAAAAACGGCTTTCATATGAATACGTGATTTTTTTTCTCTTCCTTTTTAATAAAAACGAGCAATTCAAAAAGAATATAGCACAGAATATTATAATCAAAGAAGTTGGAAAGCAAAAAATATTCAGTATTGTTCACAGGCATAAACCAAGGAAGCAGACCACTAATCTTAACTCATGCTTTAGCCAGAACGTGTGCTTTGGTTCCTGTTTATTTCACTTTTAAGTGACTTCTTTGCTTAATTTAAAATACTATTGTTTGTAATTAAACCTTTTTGTTAATATCAGCTTGTTTATTTACTGTTTACTTGCTATATACTTTGTGTTGTTCTCTTGTGTCGTGTCGGTTGATGTGCTGATGTCAATCGGTCGTCACTGTGGAAGGACCAACCTCAGCCTTTATATTCTGAAGCTGAGGACGGATCCTTCAGTGATTCAATGAAATTCAACTGAGTATTGGATTTATTTATTTTATTTTCTAATTTTCGGATTACATATTGGCACTTATTTCCCATGGATTGCCTTTTTAAGCAAATCATTTTTGCCTTTTAAACAGTTTTGATATCTTGTTCCTTTTGTTATTTCTGAATACATCTGTGTATTTATAAATATTATTATATTGTGGCTTTGTCCTTCCTTGCTAAGGGTTTTGATGGTTCCTTTCCCTAGAAGAGCAATTACATGTGCTTTTGGTGTATTTTAGGACAATTAAATGAATATATTGACCTGTAAAAGTGGGTTCCCCTTTTAGGCCTAGTTAGGTCAGAGCCAGCCTCTGGAATTTGGGGTCAGACTTTCTAGGTAAACTTACATACAGCTCTGTTGATGAACAGAGAAGTGAGTCCTGAACAAAATATGGGTTTGACTAACACCTAAAACTGAGCACGAAATACATGGAAATCGGAGACATCTGGTAACCCCAGCTCTAATTAGCCTTTTGTGAGAGAGTATGCCCTGTGATGAACTGGCAGCCTGCTTCTGGGACAGACTCTATTACCTATGGCCCTTAAACTGGACTGAGTAGGTCCAGAAATATTTGAATTGATAGGTAATCATAATCCAGGAATAAGAAACTACTGCTAGCATCACTTGCGTAGGTTTTGATTTTATGTCTATCAACTGATGACAAGAAAAAGGATAAAAAAAGAAACTCCTCGAAAAGGTTAGATTTGGGTCCTTCCAAATTAAAGTGCTGCTCAGAATATTGCTCATGTTGTAATGGCATGGATTTTGTCTAGAAGAAACTGTTCATTAAAATGAATTAAAACTAAACTCTGGTGCTAGCATGGACTTGCAAGGAATGAAATTAAACATGCAGTGCTTAAAATAAAGAAAAGAAGAGCAGCTTTCATATTTATACATCTTTTTCCTCTTAATTTTTAATAAAAACAAGCAATACAAAAATAATATAGTGTAGAATATTATAACCATAAACAATCAGATAAGTGCATTGCCAAAAGCAAGGTTTCAAGGAAAGTAACCTTTTGTTCTTTAGTAGGCGGTTTGGTCCTGTGGCTTTGCCTTTACAAGTTATGCGTTCAGTTTCCCAGTTTACTTCATGACTTTGAGAAAGTCACTGTACTTGTGTGGGCTCCAACTGTACAAAGACATGTGCAAGCAATTGTGGTCAGTATTGTGACAAGTAATATTGCCTGGAATGGTGTTTCATTGTAGGGTTTCTGTTTAAAATAAATATTAGTGTAAATTAGATGAACCCTTTCCTCAATGAAAGTATGTGACAGGTTCTATCCTCTTAACATCAGAATGCTGTTCGGAAATTCCAGGTAACTTATTGATGTCTTTTCTATCCCAATGTCACTGCTTCTGAACCCCCATTCTCCTTTATATTCTGGTGTAAGAGATGGTCCCAATATTGTGTCACTGAGAATTATGGAGATACCACTGAGTGGTTACTGTTCTGATTTAACCCTTTGTTGATTCTTTTCCTTTGTTTTTAGACTCTGATATTTTGATTTGCAGATTGGTTTTGTTTGCCTTGGCCCTTCTTGGATTACTTTGTACTTCCTCCTGTTTCTCCCTTATTTTTGTGTCTCTTTTGTTTATGTAAATAACTTCTTCCTTTATAAAGATTTGTCTTGTTTTATGATTGATCCTCCCCATTGAATGGCATTTTTGAGTATTTTAAATATTTAAAGTACTTTTGAAATTTTAAAGTGAAAGCCCTGTTTTGGGCCTGAATGTGTTTCCCAGCCTCTGCTTACTGTATATTCCTTTGTTGTTGTTTTTTTACATACATTTCTTAGTTTATAGTCTTCTATTTACATATTTCTATTTGTGTAAAATTGTGTTCTCTTATATTTCTTGCATTTTATGGGTGGTACCCCAGTATGTGGGACCACCTTGACATCATCATTCCTGAGCCCTCCCTATGGGTGATTAAGTTGACTGAAAAGGCTCAGGAGCTGGAGATCATTTGCATGTTTGGATTGCCTCTGAGTATTGCTGTTTTTTGAATTTACTGGTTTCATGTTTTTCTTGCTTTTAATTAAGGATTTTGCTTTCTGGATTGTGCTTTTGGATTTGTTTGTGGTGGACTTCCCTTTTCAGCTAATTCCTTTTGTCTCTTCTTTTGATCTGTTTTTCATTTTTTTTATGTTTTCCTATTGTATATAAATAAATCATTGATATTATAAATATCATTTATTGCCCTTTGGGTTGATGGTTTTCTTTTCTCTTCTGGAGCTTTTTGATATATTTTTGAACATTTTGTGTAGTTTTGTCAGCTCCCCATTTCTGGAACCTACTCCAGCTGAAGATGACAAGTAGTATTTGAGATCTGACTGAGCTAAGAAGCTAAGCTTCTCCTAATAAAGGTACTGGTCTGCTTCTTGATTTATTTTTTGAGGTCTCCCTTGTAAAGAATCCATTCCTTGACACTGGGCAAGCCTGAAAGCCTGTCTCTTGAGTTCTGGAGTTTGGCTGCCTTGGGTGAGGCCTTCTTTGGGAGGCAGCTTCAGTTTAGAGTTCCTGGTCTGGTCTGTTCGTTTTTGAAGTTTTAACTCCCCCATCTTATGTTTCTGCTTTCCTATAATTAGAAAGCATCCCTTCCTTTCAAAGATCCAAGAGGACACTGGGAAAAGATCTCTCAATTAATATATCAGAAAAGGAGTGGAAAGTAGCAATGCAGAGAATTCACTCGAGCTCCATATGCGCAAAGCATACAATTATACAACTCAAAATTATATATCGAGCACATCTGTCTCGACTAAAACTCTCCAAAATGTTTCCAGGGCATGATCCAACCTGCGAACGTTGCAACCAAATCCCAGCCTCACTGGGTCACATGTTCTGGGCCTGCACCAAATTAACATTATTCTGGACAAAACTTTTTAATTACCTCTCAGACAGCCTTGGACTCATAATCCCTCCTAACCCATTAACAGCTGTGTTTGGGGTTCTTCTAGAGGGGCTTAAAGTGCAGAAGGACAAACAAATTGTGATTGCATTCACTACACTGTTGGCACGCAGACTTATTCTGATAAACTGGAAGAACCCAAACTCTCCTCTTTTAAGTCAATGGGAAACCGATGTCTTATATTATTTGAAATTGGAACAAATCAAATACTCAGTTAGAGGATCTGTACAGACTTTTTTCAAAACATGGCAGGATCTAATCAGTAATATTTTAAAATAAGTTTATAAAGCACAGAGAATTTATTAACTTAGGTATGTTTACAAACCTTAAATCTTACACCGTTTGGCTTGCTCTCTCTCAGGGGTGGGGATCGATCTGTTCTTAACATAATTCTTTTTTTTTTGTAAAAATTTTATTGCTATGTATGGATTGTAATAAAATTAATAAAATAAATAAAAAAAAAGAAAGAAAGCATGCGCCATCTCAAACCACTCCAAAACAATTACAGTTATTTCAGGTTGATGGCCTGCACAGTCCTCAAGCCTCAATCAAACAAACTACCTTTTGGATAAGGTGGAATGGAACTTCTGCAGCATGCAACAGGATGCCATCTGTTGTGATCTTTTGTGATGTCAGCATGGATTACAATTATTAAGGAATGTTTACTGCACCCTGTTGAATCCATGCCCCAAGGATTCAGACTGGAGGTAAAAGTGAGTACAGCTGATATTAGAGAGGCACACCTAATAAATTATGTACCCGCCTCTACATGACTTACCTAATAATATAAATAAACTACAGTACAACTAGATCTCATATGTACTTTCTTACTTTCTTTTCCTTCTTCAGGATCAGAATATTTGACCTGATTTTTGCTAAAATTTGCAAAAGACAGAAAATAGATTTATACCAGATGTATTCACAGAGGGAATTTGATTAAAGGAACATTTTGCACAAAGGTAAGATTTTTTATTCACACAGATAACCTCTAGATACATGAAATAAATTACCAAGAACTTTGGTAGACAGTGGAATGGTAATTGTCAACTTGATGATATTTTGCAGACATAAATGAATATGAGCTGATGAGCTATGCTGGCCTGTTCTTATCAAAATCATTACAAAAGAATGGTTCATTATTGCCACTCAACCTAACTGTGTGCCTTTGAAATGTAGTTGGAAACTAGGCCAATAAAAATGCAGGGTGAATTTTCAAACCTTGCTAAGAAAGAAAATTGTGTGAGAATTTAACTGAGAGCCAAGCATTATGAGCCAGTACCCCTATCCTCTGCATCACTTTGTCTAATAATACGCTATGTCACATATGCTCGTTGACAATCAGATGTAATAACCTGCCTGTAATCATTCCAATAAACCAGATTTTGCATGCTCCATTTTCAGCAGCTGCTGCTTACAAAGCCTCTTTTGTCATCTTGTTTACAGACCTTTTGCTGTGATAAGTACAAATCAAAGGCAAAATATGAAGAAATCAATTTAACTACTTGTCACAATGTACATACCGTACCTACAACAGGCTTGGAATCGTTCTTAAAAAAATCAAATATCAAAGCTAGCTATAACCATGCTGTAAAACAGGATAATGGGATTATCAGATGTTCAATAACTCAGAAACTTCAACAAATTAATTATCTGTGTGCTGTAAATTCTACACAACATTCATTCATTTTTTTGGAAGCTAAATATTCCAATGTTTGCAACAGACTGTTACTCATTTCAGGGTTCGGTTCTACCTTGTGCCTAATGCTGCAGGGACCCTGAAATGGATTAAACAGAATTGAGAATGTTATTCCAAAAAAGGGTCTGTGCTAGGATTGTGGGGTGCAAGGAAGTAACCAACATTTAACTGACAGTTATCACAGGATACGCAACCACACACACAATTTAGAGAATGAGAGTCGACTTAAAATATATTCCTTTATGATCATCATTCCATTTATTTTCTTCTGTCCTTAGTGATGATCGTAGTGGCAATATACTAAGTTCAGCTGACAGTTATAATAGAAGGAAGTTCTTCCAGCTCCTTCTGGGAAATTCTCAAAACAGCTGAGAGATATAATCTCTCCACTGTCACATCTGGATTTTCTCCCAGTGAATTATGCCTTGTACATTTGCCGAAGAAACTTTGTGGATTGTCCAAACCTCATCAAATAGTTCCTCTTTATTCCAAGAAACAGTGGTCCTCCTATAATGAAGAGGTTCTCATTTTATCAAGGCTCAGCAACCCTCCACAAGAACTTCACTTACTTGTACTTGTGATTTCATGTATTATGATTGTGTGTTGTTTCTCATTTTTATCTCATTTTCCAGAGGTATCCCTGCAAAATTTTGAAATTATAGTTTTTAGGGTTGCCAAATTGCCAACATTATTTGGTTTTCTTTTTAAGTAATTTAAAAATATTTGCATCTTTTTCTGATGCCATCTTGGATTTTGATTCTGTTGTCCTTCTGTGGTGGTGTAGTTGCTACTGAATTTCTAAGGATTTAGTATTAATGCACAACATGTGATGTCACCATCACCAATGTGTAAAGAATGAATCACAGACATTTCCGGGTCATCTCTTGTTCGGATAACACTAATTAAAGTAGCATTTTATTATTTTGGTAACTACCCATCGGTAGTGAGCATAGGTGAAGGGTATAAAGACTGACCAGTCAATCAAAAGCTGTGCTTGAGGATTTAGTTCCTGCTTCTCTACCGCAGTCTAGAACAATGTGTGCAAAGCTGTTGCTGTTGCACCATCAATCTCACAATCAACTCTACCCTCAGACCCCAGAATATTGAACCTGGGGCACCTGCTCACACCTAACCTGATGAGAACAAGTCATTCTTTTCTAGAAAAGGATCATGACCTCAGATTTTAGGTGCTTGTTCTACCAAATGCATCACACTTGGCTGGTACACACCAGAGAACAGAAGAACAATATCAATATACAGGCTTTGTAATCCACTAATCAGACTTCTTTTAATATCAGGTATTTGCTATGCCAGTCATGAAATCCTGAAGTGGCTTGGTTGGAGTACAGTGTAGATGATAATCTCCTGTCTTATGTATCTCTAGCTGGCCCCTTCAAAAAGAGACAGATAACAACTGCTAAGATGTAATTAGCAACAGACCAGGAGATGTGCGTGTCTTTTGGCAAAGAAACTAAAAACCAAACAGGTTTCTCAGGAGACTGTGATTTGGGATGAAAACCAGAAAGCGAATCCATTATCACAGTGAGACTAAAATTGCAAGAAGTTCCTTTATTGGATTACGAGGACCAACAATCAAGTCGAAAGTTGAAAGCTATGAATTGTAAACCAGAATACTAGAACATGAATCACTAAACCGCACTTGGTCAAACATCAAATCCACAATCTCAAACATAGGGCTACTGACACAGCACGATTTATAATCGAGTTTTCAAGATCTGATTCATGGTACCTCTTGGGATGCAGTCTCTTAACAACTTATTATTTGCTTGCTAACATTCTATGCTGCCGGTATAATGCACTTAACAATTAAATGGAAAAACATTTACATTTTTCTCAAGCAAGGAACTAAAATTCAAATACACAATTTAAAATAAGCCTTCAACATTCAAAATATTAAACTCTCATAAGCTGAAAAAAATTATATAAAACAGTCTAAAGCAACCAGAACTTTCAAATGAACCAATACAGGCTTTCCAGTTCATAACAGTATTATAGCTGCCGGGCTTCAAATACTGGTTAGAACAGCAAGAAGCAGCGTCCCTCAAATGTTATATTCTTAAAACACCTTTCACAGGATGCAGGGTTATTTCAAAATTCATATCTCTCCATTATAATAAAAAAAATCCTGGGACGAGATGAGACTTTTTAGCCTGGGACAAGACGTGACTTTTTCAAAGAGATACTTTCACATCCCGTGAGATGAGACTTTGAGCAAAGAGATTTAACCTCACCTGTGCCCGGAAATAAAAGACAAAGAGTAGAGTAAAGAAATGTATGGATTTGACATTGTGGTAGCTCACCACTTGTTTTGACCAATTAGCTCATATAATGATGTTTGTCCATGGATCTTATTACAGAAGTATGTGCCTAATTTTTCATAAGCATCACTTTGCCTCCACTGTTTCAGCAACTACTTTTTTGTAGCTGCATCCCATGGAGGAAGTCTTTCAGATTGGGAAACAGGTGGTTGTAGCGAGTGCCCTCTTCTACGCGGTGGTGTGCTGGGGTGGCAGCATAAGGATGAAAGACGCCTCACGCCTGGACAGACTTGTTAAGAAAGCAGGCTCTATTGTAGGAGTAAAGTTGGACAGTTTAACATCTGTGGCAGAGCGACGGGCATTAAGCAAACTCCTGTCAATTATGAAGAATCCACTGCATCCACTGAACAGGATCATCTCCAGGCAGAGGAGTAGCTTCAGTGACAGACTTTTGTCACTGTCTTGCTCCACTGACAGACTGAGGAGATCATTCCTCCCCCACACTATGCAACTCTTCAATTCCACCTGGGGGAGTAAATGCTAACATCATTTTTTTTTTTATTTAATATAATATTGTTTCTTTGTATCAGTATACTGCTGCTGGATTATGTGAATTTCCCCTTGGGATTAATAAAGTATCTATCTATCTATCTCTATCTATCTAGTATCTAGAAATGTTGCGTAAGAACTTTTCCACGTTCAAATCGCGATGTATAAAACCTACACTTGGCATAAAGTCACGCACTTTTCCACGGTACCTCATGCCTTGTCGTACGCAAGTTCTCCGCTCGGTTTTGCAAACTGGCGGCACCCAGCATCAAAGCAATGGTACTGTTCTTGTGTGATTACTCATTATTTTCATGACGCGGCTTTATAAATACACAGAAACCAACCGCATATTGTTTATTAGTGTAACGCATCTGATTGTAATTAACTTGTAAAAATATAATGGTCCAGGAAACAGCCATAGCATTCCAAATACCATAACTGCTTTAGTGTTGTTACTCTCACTGCACCTTCATCTTCTTCTTTCATCTTCTCCCGTTAGGAGTTGCCACAGCGGATTATCTTTTTCCATATTACTCTCACTGCACCACTCAGAGTATTTATATCACTGTATCTGAGTGAGAATCACAGCAGCAGCTGATCGGAAAGGGAATTATCGATATACAGCTTCAAGTACACGCTGTCTCAGCCACTGCAAAACGTTTTAAAGCCTTTCCTGTACAGACCTCGCGTTTCAGAAACAGTTTCATCCCAAGACCTATAAACGCACTCAATCATTGCTCCTTGTAGAACTGTTTGTACTTATAAGTTACAATCACCCCACTGTAAACTTGCACTATAGTTATAATATCTCACAACCTGGGCCACTTTATAAAGCGCGTATTTACATATGACGATGATATCATTTTTAAGGTGAAATGCAGCAAAATATGTTTGTTAAATTATACAGATAAAACTTTAACTTCATTTAAATAATCTATATTCTTCACTGGGAGTGTCGTTAAGGATAATATAATTAAACATGTACTACGAAGATATTTCAATGTTCTTTAAACATTTTGAAGAATCGGCGCTAAGCTTACAGATGGCTTCTGTTACAGAGCTGCTTGTGTGGCGATCGGTTACTTGGGGAAAGAAAAGCAAGGACTGCAGTGACGGCTACGCCAATATATATTGAATATAACACAGAAAGAGAAAAAAACAACACAGCTAAAAACGCAGCGACAAATTTCAGCAAAAGTTAAATGCTTATGTCATGAGCACGAGTCGGCTATGCAGTGTCTGCAACGGACGAGACCATCCACCATGCATAAGCTACTTTACTGACATTGGCGGGCGAAGGAGCCACCGATTCTTCCTCTGCCCAGTGCCACCACAAGCCTAGAGCCGCCCCTGAGTACTGCTGCAATAAATTATTTCATCGAAGTGAAAAACATGTTTAATAACGTGCTTTAACTCCTATCATCATGAAATTGATATCACGTATACATCTCAGTATTTTAGTTATTCAGAGAGCTGTAATATCACGAATGTAATGGACTCTGTGTCCAGTTGGAGGAAGAGAGCCGGTTTAAGAAGCAAGTAGTGATTCACACACATAGATCACATACGAGTAGAAGATCAAATACAAAACAAAGCATTTAACGTGCTACTTTAATTACGATGTAATTTTGAGAAACTGGTTAATTAAACGATTTTAAGATGAAGTTTATGATGTTCTACTTTAATGACAAAATAAACTACGTAATTAAAGTGGAAATGTCGAGATTGAAGTGGACATTTCGTGCTTTTTCCCCACTGTGTGCCTTTTTTCTCTGTACCCTAATAAGCTTTCATATGACACTCAGACAGTGGGCTACAACTCGGCTTTTCACGGCAACTTTGATATGTGACTTCTTTTTTATTTCCGGCACTGTGCGATTTTGTGGATGTGAGCTTTCAAGTTTCTCCAACACGCTATGTCACTCGATCAACTTCCTTTTATTGATTATACCACGGTTTATTTAAACAAATAGTATGTTTTTCCTTTGCCTCCACTTGGTATTCGCTGAAATTCTTATATTTTCCCCCGTGCTTTTCCCATTGTCTTTTCACAGAAGGCTGAGCTTAAGGGCAATTAATATTCATTTGCATATTCAAAGAGGCGTAATTCTGGGAGGAGTTGGGGCGTTACATAATGCGCGTGCACGAGCGTTAGTTTTCACGCTGATGGGGATTTATGTAGCGGAAGAACGTGGAAGTTGGAGTACGCACAGATTCCTGCATCTGGATTTTTCTGTGCGTAAGCACATTTCGGCTTTTGTGCTTACGCCATGTTATAGTGCGAGTTCTACGCATGGCGTTATACATGAGGCCCCAGCTCTGGAGAAGAGGCTTGAGGGTGGTCTCTCTTTAAATTCACACTTTTGGACCAGGCTTTGCAACCTCTTTTTTTAATAAAATATTTAATCACAGAAAAATTATAAATTCTTAAGCTTGTTAATGATCTCCCCATGGACTGTCATCATATTTAAGACAAGTGGCATCAACCAAGATATTAACTTCAAAAGCTGACATGCTGCTTGTAATGAACTTTTCAAACTTAAGAAGAGGCCTAATAGACTACACGCGTATAAAGTGGTACTGCATGTACTTAGTATCATAAGCCAAACTGCAACTTATTAAGTTTAGGGTAACACTTTAGTTTAGGTATTGCAAAAAGGCATCATTTACTCTTATGTAACAAGACCTTAACAAACACTTCTTAGGGTCTTCATAACACTTACAAAGCCACACTAAATTGTTTTTTCATCTCTGCAATGTGACCTACTAACAATACTTCACTTTGGAGTGGTCTTAGGTGGCTAAACTGAGACACATATATCTCGAGATATTACATAATATGTATAACACCCATGAATTCTTCATATTAACAAGTCATTTTACCATCATGTCAAAATGTCATGCTGCCCAGAGATGAATAATCTGTCTACTGATACTTCATAAGTGTTAAAAACACAAAAAGAAGCCTTTGTTAAGTTCTTGTTACATAAGAGTATATGAGTAATAGATGCATTTTTGCAGTACGTAAACTAAAGTGTAACCAAGATTAGAGAAATACACATTCATGAGTTAAGTGCATGACTTATTCGTTCTTTTTTTTAATCTCTGTAACGTGCTTTACATCTAATTATTAGTTAGGATTTGTCACACAGAGAATTTGAAACATTAATGCTTGAAGTGAATTGTCTGAATAAATTTTTTTCAATAAATGCAAAAATCTGTGACACAGTTGCTGATAACTGTGTAGAAATGCTAATTAATAATTGTCAATGTATTTATATTTTATCCATATATTCATAACCCTTTTCAGTTTTATATGTAAATATATTACAGTTTGTTGGGAATGTGGTGCAATAAAACTCACTAATATTACTGCAAATATTCTTATTCAATTTGATTATAGTTGGTGTTTTTCTATCATTTTTGTGGCCTTCTAGTAATTTTTAAGATAAAGTAAGCATCTAATTGTTTTTTTTTTTGTTTTTTTTTTGGTAAAACAATAGGAGAGACTCTCAGTTACAAACTTCATTCAGTTACTGACTTAAGTATTATCTCCCAATCCCCAAACATAAAAAAATGTATTTCTTTATATAGATGCCCTAGCCAAATCCAGGGTTCCCTCTAGCATCCTGAAGAAATACAGTATTATATTTGTCCGTCATGCATGTAACCCCTATTTCAGTATGGTGTTGTTCCTGCATTTAGCACTTCTAGGGTAGCCCCATATTCCACAATAACACCTCCAGGTGTCACACCATTTACACTTTTTTTTTAAATTTGACTAGTGGGCTTTGTCCCCTCCTCACGTTCATCGACCCCCGAAAGTCTGCGCTATGCACCAGCCACTTTGCATCTCACCAAACAACAAATCTTTTAATTCTTGCAGATACGCTTCTTCATTGTGAAGAAACACTACTTTTCCCTGATGGCAACACAAATTAGACGATCTACAAGTCTCTGACTTAAAGTTTAAATCTGAACAATATATTTGATCTCTTTTCACTGTTCCAGTTATTTCACCGAGTAATAATTTCCGTTTGTTTGCACTAATGCGATCTTTACTATCATCTTTTTGACACTTTCAAATTTTAGTACTTTCATTATCTCTAACCTGCTCTGCATGTGTATCGCACCAATGTTTTTGAATTCTTTATAATGTTCTACTTTGTCATCTACTCTTTGTCTTTATTTTCCGGGCGTGGTTAAATCTCTTGGCACAAAGTCTTGTTTTGCTGAATGTGAAAGTATCTCTCTGAGAAAAGTCACATCTCATCCCAGGATTTTTTTTATTATGATAGAGAGATATATTTTATTAATCCCCATGGGTAAATTGTCTTTTCATATGACCGTTCGACCAGTTTTCACATTTAGAGCCTTGCTCAAGGGCCCAATGGGCAGTAATGGGATCCATCAGTCAACATTTATTTATATAGCACATATTCATACAAAAAAATGTAGCTCAAAGTGCTTTACAAAATGAATAGAAAAATAGAAGACACAATAAAAAATAAACATAAGTCAACATTAATTAACATAGAATAAGTAAGGTCCGATGGCCAGGGTGGACAGAAAAACAAAAAACTCCAAAGCTGGAGAAAAAATAAAATCTGTAGGGATTCCAGACCACGAGACCGCCCAGTCCCCTCTGGGCAATCTACCTAACATAAATGAAACAGTCCTCTTTGTATTTAGGGTTCTCATGGAAGGACCTGATGATGATGGTCACGTAGACTTCTGGCTTTCAGTCCATCAATGTTGGTGCATCATGATGCTTTGAGTAGGTGGTGGTGGCGCAGGCCGCCACCACAAAGAAACCGGAAAAAGAAACAGAAGAGAGAGTAGGGGTCAGTACAGATTTTAGAGCCACCATGAATAGTTATTATGATGAATTGAACATACAGAGTATCAGTATTAAGTTAAAGTGAAGTTATAAAAAGGCCATGTTAAAGTAATGTGTTTTCAGCAGTGTTTTAAAGTGCTCTACTGTTTTTGCCTGGCGAATTCCTATTGGCAGGCTATTCCAGATTTTAGGTGCATAACAGCAGAAGGCCGCCTCACCACTTCTTTTAAGTTTAGCTTTTGGAATTCTAAGGAGACACTCATTTGAAGATCTAAGGTTACGATTTGGAATATAAGGTGTCAGGCATTCCGATATATAAGATGGAGCGAGATTATTTAAGGCTTTATAAACCATAAGCAGTATTTTAAAGTCAATCCTGAATGACACAGGCAACCAGTGTAGTGACATCAAAACTGGAGAAATGTGTTTGGATTTTCTTTTCCTAGTTAGGATTCTAGCAGCTGCATTCTGCACTAGTTGCAAACGATTTATGTCTTTTTTGGGTAGTCCTGAGAGGAGTGTGTTACAGTAATCTAGTCTACTGAAAACAAAAGCGTGAATTAATTTCTCAGCATCTTTCAATGATATAAGAGGTCTAACTTTTGCTATGTTTCTTAAGTGAAAAATGCTGTCCTAGTGGTCTGATGAATATGCGATTTAAAATTCAGATTACAGTCAACAGTTACCCCTAAATTTTTTACTTCCGTCTTAACTTTTAATCCTAATGCATCAAGTTTATTTCTGATAACCTCATTGAATCCATTATTGCCAATTACTAAAATTTCAGTTTTCTCTTTATTTAGTTTGAGAAAATTACTATTCATCCATTCAGAAATACCAGTAAGACATTGTGTTAGTGAATCGAAAGAGTCGGAGTCATCAGGTGCTATTGATAAGTACAGCTGTGTGTCATCAGCATAGCTGTGGTAGCTCACGTTGTAACCTGAGATAATCTGACCTAACGGAAGCATGTAGATTGAGAAGAGCAGCGGACCCAGGATAGAGCCTTGTGGAACACCATATCGGATATCATGTGTCTTTGAGTTGTGATTACCACAACTCACAAAAATTTTCTCCCTGCCAGGTAGGATTCAAACCAATTTAAGACACTGCCAGAGAGGCCCACCCATTGACTAAGGCGATTTCTAAGAATATTGTGATCAATGGTGTCAAATGCAGCACTCAGATCTAAGAGGATGAGAACAGATAAATGGCCTCTGTCTGCATTTACCCGCAAGTCATTTACTACTTTAACGAGTGCAGTTTCTGTACTGTGATTTGTTCTGAAGCCTGACTGAAATTTATCAAGAATAGCATGTTTATTGAGGTGGTCATTTAACTGCATAATGACTGCCTTCTCTAGAATTTTACTTAAGAAGGGCAGGTTAGAGATGGGTCTAAAATTTTCAAAGGCAGAGGGGTCAAGATTATTTTTCTTGAGCAGGGGTTTAACTACAGCAGTCTTAAGACAGTCTGGAAAGACCCCCGTATCTAATGACGAATTAACTATGTCCAGAATATTGTCAATTAGCACGCCTGATATTTCTTTGAAAAACCTGGTTGGTATTGGGTCAAGGACGCAGGTGGAGGGTTTCAGTTGAGAGATTATACTATGTAATTCAGGTAAATCTATCCTGGTGAAAGCATTTAATTTGTTTATAATGGAGTACCGGGGCTTTGGAGGTTCTGCAGTGTTGGGGAGATATACTATGTTATCTCTAATATCATTAATTTTTTGATTGAAAAATACAGCAATGTTCTCACAGGTTTCACTGGAAGTATTCTGGGGGCATTCCTTTGTGTTACCTGGGTTTAACAGACGATCAATTGTAGAAAATAAGACTCTGGGATTACTAGCATTGTTATTTATAATATTAGAGAAATAGCAGCGCCTCTCAAGGCGGACTGTGTTATTGTATTCTGTTATTTTAACCTTCAATATCTCATAATGGATAGTTAGTTTAGTTTTCCTCCATTTACGCTCAGCTCTACGACATGTTCTTTTAAATCAGACACTCTTTGGGTCTTCCATGGAATAACAATACTAGAAGATTTTTTAACTGTCTTTTCAGGTGCAACTATGTCAACAGCAGCTCTTACTTTAGAATTAAAGTTTTCCACTTTACTATTTACATTATCCTCGCTATTATAGCTGGCATTATAAACGGACTGATTGCTTAGAATAGTTGTAAGCTTTAAAGCTGCTGATGAGTCAAAGAAGCGTTTTTTAACAATATGCTTCTCATGAATGTTTTCTATCATTATTTCTATATTAAATAGTAGAAGGAAATGGTCTGATAGACCGATATCAATGACCTGCTTTATATCAACTTTAAGTCCTTTAGTAATCACTAAGTCTAACGTATGACCTGCTTTATGTGTAGGCTGATTAACGAGCTGCCTCAAATCAAAAGAGTCCAGGAGGTTCATGAATTCCTTTACCTTTTGGTCACACTGATTGTCGATATGAAAGTTAAAGTCGCCGACTATTAAGAGTGCGTCATAGTTTGTAATTAAAATTGACATTAAGTCAGAGAATTCCTCAAGGAAAGACGCGTTATATTTAGGAGGTCTATACACGGATAATACTAGAACGTGAGAATCTCCATGAATAACAACGGCGAGATACTCAAAGGACTTAAATTTACCAAAACTAACATCTTTACATTTTAACCGGCTCGAGTAAATGTTTGCCAATCCGCCCCCCTTTTTCCCCTGGCGGTCTGCACGAGTAAAACTGTAATCCGGAGGCGCAGATTCGATTAAAACAGCCGCGCCATTTGAGTTAAGCCATGTTTCATTTAGTGCAATAAAATCAATCTTTCTATCACTAATAAGATCGTTTATAAAAAATATCTTGTTAGTTAAAGCTCCAGCAACGAGCAACCTTCGAAATCTCCGTGCAGATCCTGAGCCACCACTCCATTACATTATGTATAACACTACACTGATTGGCATGGTAGCACAATGTTTAGCACCGCTGTAGCTTCACTGATCTGGTGTCCTGGGTGCTCTCTAGTATATGGTAGATGTCTATGCGGAGTTTGCACATTATGTGCAGGTTTTCTTCTCATACCCCTAAACAAGTGCATGGCAGGATACCCAGTGACTCTAAATCCATGCTGTGTGAGCGTGAATTTGAGTGTAGGATGTTTGATGGAATGGCTTCCTGTCCAGGGCTGTTTCTTCCTTTGCAGTCAGAGCCATTGAAATTGATTCTGGTCAACTACAAGCTTGAAATGGCGTAACTTTGTTAAAATTAAGTGTGGAAACCGGAGTGGACACAGACAGGCAGACACGTTCAAGTCAACAACAACAACAACAACAACATTTATTTATATAGCACATTTTCATACAAACAGTAGCTCAAAGTGCTTTACATATTAAAGAATAGAAAAATGAAAGACATAATTATAAAAAATAAATCAACATTAACATCGAATAAGAGTAAGGTTCAATGGCCAGGGGACAGAAAAACAAAAACTCCAGACGGCTGGAGAAAAAATAAAATCTGTAGGGATTCCAGACCATGAGACCGCCCAGTCCCCTCTGGGCATTCTACCTAACATAAATGAAACAGTCCTCTTTGGATTTAGGGTTCTCACGGAAGGGCTTGATGATGATGATGGTCACGTAGACTTCTTCCTTTTAATCCGTCCATCATTGTTGGAGCATCATGAAGCTTTGAGTAGGTGGAGGTGGCGCAGGCCACCACCACAAAGAAACCGGAAAAAGAAACAGAAAAGAGAGTAGGGGTCAGTACCGATTTTAGAGCCACCATGAATAGTTGTTATGATGAATTGAACATACAGAGTATCAGGATTAAGTTAAATTACGATTAAAATGAAGTTATAAAAAGGCCATGTTAAAGTAATGTGTTTTCAGCAGTGTTTTAAAGTGCTCTACTGTATCAGCCTGGCGAATTCCTATTGGCAGGCTATTCCAGATTTTAGGTGCATAACAGCAGAAGGCCGCCTCACCACTTCTTTTAAGTTTTGTTCTTGGAATTCTAAGGAGACACTCATTTGAGGATCTGAGGTTACGATTTGGAATATAAGGTGTCAGACATTCCGATATATAAGATGGGGCGAGATTATTTAAGGCTTTATAAACCATAAGCAGAATTTTAAAGTCAATTCTGAATGACACAGGTAACCAGTGTAGTGACATCAAAACTGGTGTGATGTGTTCTGATTTTCTTTTCCTAGTTAGGATTCTAGCAGCTGCATTCTGCACTAGTTGCAAACGATTTATATCTTTTTTGGGTAGTCCTGAGAGGAGTGCGTTACAGTAATCTAGTCGACTGAAAACAAACGCGTGAACTAATTTCTCAGCATCTTTCAGTGATATAAGAGGTCTAACTTTACTTATGTTTCTTAAGTGAAAAATGCTGTCCTAATGATCTGATTAATATGTGATTTAAAATTCAGATTACAGTCAACAATCACCCCTAAGCTTTTACCTCCGTCTTGACTTTTAATCCTAATGTATCCAGTTTATTTCTAATAGCCTCATTGTATCCATTATTGCTGATCACTAAAATTTCAGTTTTCTCTTTATTTAACTTGAGAAAATTACTATTCATCCATTCTGAGATACTAGTCAGACATTGTGTTAGTGAATCAATAGAATCGGGTCATCAGGTGCTATTGATAAGTACAGCTGTGTGTCATCAGCATAGCTGTGGTAGCTCACGTTGTGCCCTGAGATAATCTGACCTAACGGAAGCATGTAGATTGAGAATAACAGCGGACCCAGGATAGAGCCTTGTGGAACACCATATTGGATATCATGTGTCTTGAGTTGTAATTCCCACAACTAACAAAATATTTTCTCCCTGTCAGGTAGGATTCAAACCAATTTAAGACACTGCCAGAGAGGCCCACCCATTGACTAAGGCGATTTCTAAGAATGTTGTGATCAATGGTGTCAAATGCAGCACTCAGATCTAAGAGGATGAGAACAGATAAATGGCCTCTGTCTGCATTTACCCAAGTCATTTACTACTTTAACGAGTGCAGTTTCTGTGCTGTGATTTGTTCTAAAACCTGACTGAAATTTATCAAGAATAGCATGTTTATTTAGGTGGTCATTTAACTGCATAATGACTGCCTTCTCTAGAACTTTACTTAAGAAGGGCAGTTAGAGATGGGTCTAAAATTTTCAAGAGCTGAGGGTCAAGATTATGTTTCTTAAGTAGGGGTTTAACTACAGCAGTCTTAAGACAGTCTGGGAAGACCCCAGTATCTAGTGACGAATTTACTATGTCAAGAACATTATCAATTAGCACGCCTGATACTTCTTTGAAAAACCTTGTTGGTATCGGGTCAAGGACGAGGTGGAGGGTTTTAATTGAGATATTATTTTTGTAAATCAGGTAAATCTATCCTAGTGAAAGAGTTTAATTTGTTTATAACAGGATGTTGGGGTTTAGGGGATCCTTAGTGTTGGGGAGATATACTATGTTATTTCTAATATCATTAATTTTTGATTGAAAATACAGCGACAGCCTCACAGGTTTCACTGGAAGCACTTAGGAGGCATTCCTTTGAGCTACCTGGGTTTAGTAGGTGATCAATTGTTGAAAATAAGACTCTAGGATTACTAGCATTGTTATTTATAATCTTGAGAAATAGCAGCGTCTCTCAAGACGGACAGTGTGATTGTATTCTGTTATTTTGACTTTTAATATTTCGTGGTGGATAGTAAGTTTAGTCTTCCTCCATTGACGCTCAGCTCTACGGCATGTTCTCTTTAAATCAGACACTCTTTGGGTCTTCCATGGTATACCAATGCTAGAAGATTTTTTCACTGTCTTTTCAGGTGCAACTATGTCAACAGCAGCTCTCACTTTAGAATTAAATCTTTCCACCTTACTATTTACATTGTCCTCGCTATTATAGCTGGCACTATAAACGGACTGATTGCTTAAAATGTTTGTAAGTTTTAAAGCTGCTGCGAATCAAAGAAGCGTTTTTAACAATATGCTTCTCATGAGTGTTTTTATCATTATTTCTATATTAAAAGTAGAAGAAAATGGTCTGATAGACCAATATCAATGATCTGTTTTATATCAACTTTCAGTCCTTTAGTAATCACTAAGTCTAATGTATGACCTGCTTTATGTGTAGGCTGATTTATGAGTTGTCTCAAATCAAAAGAATCCAGGAGGTTCATAAATTCTTTTACTTTTAGATCACACTGATTATCTATATGAAAATTAAAGTCGCCAACTATTAGGAGTGTGTCATAATTAGTAATTAAAATTGACATTAAGTCAGAGAATTCCTCAAAAAACGACGCGTTATATTTAGGAGGTCTATACACGGATAGTATTAGAACTTGAGAATCTCCATGAATAACAACGGCGAGATACTCAAAGGACTTGAACTTACCAAAACTGACATCTTTACATTTTAATCGGCTCGAGTAAATGTTAGCCAATCCGCCCCCCCTTTTTCCCTGGCGGTTTGCATGAGTAAAACTGTAATCCGGAGGCGCAGATTCGATTAAAACTGACGCGGCATCTGAATTCAGCCATGTTTCATTTAGTGCAATAAGATCTATTTTTTTATCACTAATAAGATCGTTGATAAAAACGTTTTGTTAGTTAAAGCTCTGACATTTAATAGTGCCATATTTAATGTTTCGGAGGTGCAGAGATGAGTACTATGTGCGTTATTGTTATTTGGAATAGGAACTAAATTATTATTATTAGCGCTCTGTGTATATTTTTGTTTAATCTGTGATCTGTTTTATAGTTTTAATACATTGTTCCTCTAAAATAGTGATTTTAATTAGATTATTGGAGTTTATGCCGTATTTCCTAGGTTTTCTACGTGCATTGAGATTGCTTATTACAGTATTAATGGTGTGAACTTTAACGGAAGACTCTATTAAACATTCATCATGTCCTGGCACAGGATATGTTTTCGGAGAGGACCCGGGCGCCGAAACTGTTCGGATGCAGGCCATCACGCTTGAAGAGACGCGGCCTTTCCAAAAAGAGATTCCAATTGTTGATGAAGCCGACATCCTTCTTCTTGCAGAAAACCCTGTAGCCAGTTGTTCAACCCTGGCAGACGACTGTAGTACTCGTTGGATCGTCTGACGAGAGGTAGTGGACCCGAAACGAAGATCTTTGCCGATGGGGTCCTCTCCTTCGTGTCTCTAATCAGAGCTGCGAAGTCAGCCTTCAGGATTTCTGATTGTCGGTGCCTTATATCGTTTACGCCGGCATGCAAGACGATTGATCCAACTGCCCTCTCCTTGTGTTTCTCGAGACTGCTGGCGACGCTTTCATTACATCTCGGACACGAGCACCGGGAAAACAAGAAACAAACGATTTTGCATTAGGGCATGCGACATTAAGGTTTCTAACGATGGAATCACCTACCACTAATACATCACCAGGTGCTGAAGGCGAAATGGGGACGCGGAGAGGGTCAAACCGGTTCTGAGATAAAATGCTCGCCTGTGCCGATGGAGGTGCTCTGGCCTTGAACCCCCGCCTGCATAGCTGAAATCCACCGAGGTCAGCAGCGGCGCTCCCTACGAGACGCGGGGTGAGGTCGGCACAACGCGGGTTGATGTTTCGCGGTTCCAGATGGCAAGGACGGTTTATCCAACAGCCGGGCCTTCAGATTTCTCAGGTATTTCCGTCGGGACAGGAGTTTCTGAATCTTTTCATCAAGTGCTTGGAGTTCCTCAATTACGATTTCAACGAGAGTTACCCCACTGTCGGCCATTTTCTACTTCGTGCCCTAGGAGAAATGAGAGAGAGAGAGAGAGAGAGACAACACAACACGTTTATTTACAGTGTCCATTATTTACAGTGCAGCACAAACCCCAAAAGTCCTCAGAGTCCAGGCCAACTCAAATCAATGCCTTCATCCTTCAGGCCACCTCACTCTTCTCCTCCCCAGCTCTGTCCTTCTCCTCACCCGACTCAAGCCATTGTATGGAGGGAGGTGGCCCCTTTTATAATCACCCGAATGTGCTCCAGGTGCATTCCAACAACCTTTCGCTGGCACTCCCCAGTGTGGCGGAAGTGCTGGCTGTGCACCCGGAAGCACTCGGGGTGTCCCAAATCCTCTTCCCCCAGCACTTCCGGGTGTGGTGGAATTGATGAGTTCCAGGGCTTCAATGGCATTGGGGAACCCCCTAGTGTTGACCACGATCGCCCCCATGTGGTCTGGGGGAAGCATAAGCCCTCCTCCGGTCCTCTAGAGCGTCCCGGCTGGGTCACAATCCCGCCCCCCCCCCTCAACTGTGACATAAATTAAACAAGAAAACAACAGCAGTAAAAAAAGAATATAAGTGGAAAATTAACAACTAGCATAAATAAGTAAAACAACCCACTCATCTGTGTCCACTCCCATCTATCCCACCCTGGCCAATGTGTAAAAAGTAACATCCAGTGAGAAAGGCACTACAGACACAGCAAGTCTGGAAGCAGAAAAGAGAAAGAGCAAAATGGAGACATTTGAAGTTATGATGGGGAAACGTGACAGCAAGCGTCAGCCAACCATCTCCTAACCAAACACATCACAGACTGGCACTTCTCAATATTGCTGCCAGATGAGTAAAACTGGGTTAAAGATAGGATGTTCAAGAAATTTATTGAGTAAGAATCAGGACATTTTAAGCAAGATGTTAAGGATGAGTTTGGCAGCAATCAAAACCATTTGCTGGATGAAAGTGAGGATAAAAGCAGAGTGATCTAGGGGAAGAAAATTGTTAGCTTAACAGAGAATTGATAGACAATCAGAGGTTGCAGACCAAAAAACAGAAACTGGGTAACAATCCCAAAATGCATTGTATCACCACACCAGTGCTGACCCAAAGGATGTTTGCTCATCTTACTCTCTTATTCATTTGCTGTTCTAGAAAGGATTGCTCTGTATGCCATACTAGGTTGGTGACTGTGAGACTGCAGGCTGGTTTGTCTTTTAATAAGCTCCCGCCATGGCTGGTGCTGAAGCTACTAATTAATATAATATCCTGCCAGTTCAAATTATTATCTTTTCCAATCTTGGCACTAACCTGCCAGACCAAAAGTGACAAATGGGTTCAGTGGCCAAATGAATAGCTCAAAACCTGTGAGTGGAAAGGAAAATGGGATTTTCCTGAACATGCAGATATATAGGATACAGAGGTATTATTAATTATAGCTTTCTAAAAGATGGGAAAAGAAAATGGTAGGAGAATTGAATGTTTTTGTTAGTCAGGACCTTGTATGGACCGGTCCTTGCTTCGTGACACTTATCAGTATCTCTGTCATAATATGTGAAACTGAACAGGAAAATAAACATATAAACAGACAGTTATTAAGTTGTACTGCTACAACTGTCAATGCTTGCTTATGCTTATGCGAATCTGCAACATTCTCACAGACTTCAGTAAATCCTGCATCAGCCGCTGGCAAAACTAGAGCACATTTCACAAACGACAGCTGGTGTAGGTTTAGACAAGAAGATTTGAGCTGGCTTGTGAGGAGGCTAAAAGAAGAAAGTGCATCTGCTGTCCTGCTGCTCATTATAAATACGGTGCCCACCAATTGTATGAAGCAAGTGATGCCAGATCAGGTATTAGAGGGTCAGCAGTGAGTATTCATGTTCTACTTTTAAATAAATAAATAATACAGATAAAATATCATCATGTAGTTGAGAGTGTTAGAGTTTTTATCTTCCCGTGTTTAAGGGTTCACATAGAAACCATGCAACTTTCGTTTTTGTTTGTTTTACAGGAAAAGAGCCATGGCAAACTGGTACATATCGACAAAGTTTGATAATCTTGAAATGATCTTTCCAAAAATAAATTAACTGTGTTGCTGAAGAATATTAGTGTATTTACTGTGGATTTTTTCCCATATGCTTGGAAGGAATTGGGTATGCATCATCTTCAAAGTTTCACAGAGAAAATAAGATGAGCATGTCTTCTCCATCCTGCAACATGGCTCATATTGAATTGTGGGTGGAAATTAATTCTTAAAGTGGCGAGGTTTTTTTATACTGCACTCTCTCCGGAATACAGTACAACCTCAATTATCCGGTTCAATGACCGGCGCCGTCATCTGGATAATTAAAAATCACAGATAATCGAAAATACTTATGAAAATTCGCAAATGCTAGAATAGGTGTTGTACAGTGAAATTCTTATCTTGTGTTGTTTATGAAGTTTTCTTGACAAAATCAGACAGGAGACGCTGCTTTGTGTTCTTGCAGCGCTTCAATTTTATTGATGTGCGGAGCTTGCGAAGTGTTAGGATGTCACTAAAATTTGAATCTGCTTCCTGGTCAAGAAAGTCTAGCAATGTTTCGGCACAATTTAGCACTTCTGCAATCAAAAGTTTCTTTTCTGAAGGTTTGTCTTCGTCGCTTTCTTCCGGCAATTCTGCATTTGACTTCACTCCTGCAGCAATGGTGGTGTCATCGTCTTTCACTTGATATCCAGGCTAATCATTATCAGAGAGTAGCCATTCTTCGATGTTTTCTCTATTGACGTCTTCAAATCCATTTACATTTTGGATTTTCTCCAAAAGCGATGCCGCTGTTATTTCTTGGCTTTCACTGTCATTGACGTTTTCAACACTGTCCATCACATCAGGGAACAATTTTCACCATGACTTTCAAAAGGTTAAGTTCGGCATGTCATCTCAACTCTCTGAACATGAGAAATCTGCATCCTTAATTGTCCATTTCTTGTAAAACTCACGGAGATCTCCGTCTTCTTCCAAGAATGAAGTAAAGATTTCCTGTAATGACGCTTGAATGCTTCTAAGACGCCCTGGTCCATAGGTTGCTTAAGCAACGTCACGTTTGAAGGAAGATATGTGACAAAAATCTGGTCATTGCTTGTTTTCAGGACATTTTCGCTAGGATGGGAAGTTGCGTTGTCCAACAGTAACACAGCTCTTTGTGGCCAATTTTTGGAGCATAGATGGTCTCGAACAGCAGGAACAAAATGTTTAAAAAAACAATCTTTAAAAATCTCTCTGTTCATCCATGCTTTGGTCTGATTGTAGTAAAGGACAGGAAAATTGCGCATTTGTGTTCCCTTAAATGATTGTTGATTCTTAGACTTTCCAATGCATATGAGTTTCAATTTGTGTGAACCACTAGCGTTAGCGCATGCTAGCACTGTTATTCGTTCCTTACTGGACTTGTGACCTGGAGCAGACTTTTCTTCTTTTGATATGAGTGTTTTTGACAGCAAAGCCTTCCAGTACAAACCAGTCTCGTCAGCATTATAAAGTTGGTCAGGTGAAAGATCATGAGCCTCGACAAGTGGTTTAAGTTCGTTACGTAGAGAGCTGCAGCATCAGAATCACTGCTTAGTTTCTCACCTTGGATATCCAGCTGTCTAATTCCATGGCAAGATTTGAAACATTGCAGCCATCCTTGAGACGCAGCAAATGGTTCAGTAATCTTCATCTTCATCAACCATTTAGCTTTTTCGAGCAGCAATGGCCCGGATACAGGACATCCATAGGCACGTTTTTGCTTGAACCATTCGAACATAGCTCCAGATCGTCAAATTTTGAACCCTTTGTTGTCTTATGCACACTCGTCCTGTTAAATGTATTGGATGAAGTTATGAACTTTTAGAGTTCATCTTTCTTCCGAACAATATCACGCACTGTTTGATTTCTGATGTTAAATTCCAATTAAATCGTAGCAATTGATTCCCCCTTTTCGGCACGTTCAACAATTTGCAGTTTCATAGCAATTGACAAAACAACTCTTTTTCTTTTCGGCATAAACTTACGCAAAACCGCTTTCTAACCTCAAGGTGCGGATGCCAACTGAATAAACTCGGAAAAAGGCGTCGCCTACACGGACCATGCAACCCATACAAAACTTATTGACAAATGGCAGTCGTTGGAATTTGGAAAAAAGGGAGGGAGAGTGTTCGAAACGAGTCCTCTGCATCGGATTAAGTCTAATGGTTTTCGCCTGGCTGGTGCATAGATGCCATACTGTACTTTATATCCTTTTAGAATAATTCTCAGAAACCCATCGACAAAGAAAACTTAAGCTGTGACACACATAGTGTACATTCCTGTAGTCGGAATTCTTGGCGGCTAAATCTTGGCGGTCTTGTGATGTCTAACACTTTTTTTTTTTTAGGCGATCCCGTTGTCAGGGATGCCAGGGGGCATGACCCGGCCGGGACGCCAGGAGGGACCGGAAGAGGGTCAGAGCCCTGCCTGGATCACGTGGGGTTTGCCTTCCGGGTTGCTTTGGGGGCCACGGGTCAAGGGCATGGAAGCCTTTCCCTGTAGGGGCCCGTGGTCACCGCCAGGAGGCGCCCCGATGTCTTGGAGACTTGTTGCCCCAGCACTTCCGCCACACCAGGAAGTGCTGGGGAAGATTATGGCGCGCCGGAGAGCAGCCAGGAGGACAGCCGGCACTTCCGCCACGCTGGGGCGTGGCCAATGGAGGAATGCCGGGAACACCTGGGGCTCATCCGGGTCCTCTATAAAAGGGGCCGTCTCCATTCATTTGATGCTAGAGTCGGGTGGAAGGAGGACGAGGCAAGAGGAGCTGTGGAGGCGGCCCGAAGACAAGGCATTGTGGCCAGGACTGAGTGATTGGTTTGGGGTTTTGTGCACGTGACTAAGGTCTTTGTGACCAATGGACTGGGGTCTTAGTGACCTATTATTGTAAATATTGTGTATAATAAACGTGTGGTGGTGTTTTAACAAGATGTCCGCCTGTCTGTGTCCGGGTCAAGTTCACACCGTATAACCAAATGTACATTTAATTGAAGACCGGATAATCAAGGTTCCAATGTATTTTTCTAATTGCATGCCAGCCAACTTTATGTTATACAATTTCCAGTACCCACATATTCCAATATAAATGTTTAAAGACAAGATGTCACATTTTTGTTTATTATGTATTTGTGTAGCAATGAGTAGTACTACGGTGTTGCACCATGTTAGCCATTATGGATGTAGTGAGAAGTCAAGCAAAATTACACCTTTTATTGGCTAACTAAGGCAAGATGTAATCATAAATTATTACATTGTTACACCTTGCCTGAAGAAGGGGCCTGAGTTGCCTTGAAAATTGCATATTGTAATCTTTTTAGTTAGTGAATAAAAGGTGTAATTTTGCTTGACTTATGTAGCAATGAGTCATGCTCAAAAATAACAGAGAGAATAGAATTTATTTGCATGTATTAGTAAAATACATTTACATTATTTAAATAACATTTTACAACATTGTAGCTAAGCAAAGTCAGATAGGCTGGTGTGGCTAAAATAGCTTCCATAGACGTCAGATTTTCAATTTAAGTGATGTAAAAATGGCAGTGGTTGATGTTCTATTGTTAGTTGTTTGTTTTGACGGTCTGTGTAATTGTAGTTCATATTTCTTGGACACAAAAATCTTTGAATGACGTACCCGATGAAAATTTAAAATGTATGTATTGATGGCTGCTGCTGTTTCAGTAATTCATGTTGGGGATTTTTGCCTTTTGATCAGGAGTAATGATCAGATGTGTGAGAAGAAAAATACATACAAAATGAAAGGGTTTCCCTTGATTTTAAAAGAGTAACAATAATAAGGAAATTTAAATTGCACAGAACGACTTTCTGTTTTTGCCCTGCAATGGACCGGTGCCCTGTCCAAGGATTGTTTCTGCTCTGCGCCATATGCTTGCTGCGATAGACCCTGACTCCCCTGTGACCCTGCTCAGGATGTAATGGGTTAGAATATTCATTGATTGGTTGATTGATGAGATTGATTCTGAAAATTTTGGAATTTTGACATTTCAAAAATTTGCACAGCATGCTCTGTTCAAAATATCGTAATGAAAATATAAACTTTATAACAAATTTCCATGAAGAATAAGCATGATAAATTTCAACAAAATCTGTCCACTGAAAGCTGGTGTAGTTGCTCACACATCTTTTGGATTATGGTCGCAGGTTCCACCTGCTCTGCCATGACGCGAGTATGCCTTGCCAACTATACCACTGTAAAATATTAAAACAACAGAGAGATAGTGAAGAATTGGGGACCAACCAGGTACTTTGTTTAAAGCAACAACAAATCAAAAGGCTAAAAAAAAGTGCAAACAAAAGTCCTTTGGAGCCTCTCCGTTAAACAAAGTACTCCTGTCTCTTGAGAAAGTTGCTCTACTCTGCGGACCTCCATCATCAGTGCCAGCTGATGCCCATTTGGAGCCCTAGGTAATGTGGATGGATGTCACCCATCGTTGTGGGTAGTCGGCATTATTAGACCGTGGGTGGTCCAGAATTCGCACTCCTGGTCTTTCATAAATTCTACTCCTCAGATGAGGGCAGTCGTCTGAGGCCTAATGGATTGGCTGGCTCTGTCTGTCTTTTGGAAGTGGGTTTCCTAATGAAACCTGCCTTCTGGTGCTGCTGTTCCTTTAAAAAGATGGCTGACATCTCTGCTTATCCCAGGATTTGACTCTGGTCTGCGAATGAGAAGAAGACATTAGCAACTGTGCTACCTCAGGCACCTGTGTCTATGGGCTTACCTTATTGGTGCCCTGTAGATGCTCCCTATGTTCATACATGCAACACTAGGCTGTTTCATGCAAACAGATAGATAGACAGACAGACATGACAACTATACATGCTTTCTTGTTTTATATGAGTGCACCTAAAGATGCAAAAGCAAACCAATGAACACTTAAGTTCAAACACTGAAAGACAGATTGAAATATGCAAAAGTGAATTGACACACACATAAACAAATGCTACCGAGTTGGTAAGGCAGGATCGGCACGAGTCAAACGCATACAAAAGAAATTCCTCAGTCCAATAGTTAGTTTTAAAAGGGTTTGGTGAAAATTCAAAGCAAAAATATCGAGAAAAAAGTTGTTACACAGACAGAATGAAAGGCAAATGGAAAAACTCTCTTTTACAAACTTAGCCTTTTCTTGTCAAACTTCAGCTGCTTTCTGTACTTAAAGGTTGTGTTATTTCTATATGGAAAACTTGCATATGCTTTACCTAGTACATTCATACGTTTTATTATGTACAGTATGTACAGGACACTCAGTATGGTCGAAATGATACGTTATGGGATACGATGCATTCAATAGGACATGAAACCGTGCGCCCTCCATGCCTTACCTACTGTTAAAAATCAATTATTCAACAAGGCAAACTTCACACAATTGTTACAAAGTTTTTCTTCACACAAAAAACATGTAGAATAAATGACCAAGTAGTGTGGGGGGGAGCAGAACCTTCAAACTACAATTATCAAGCTAGGTGAGTGGGATTCGTGAGGTTTTTGTTCTGAATGGCCTGTTCTTATCAGGACTGTTCTAATGTTCTCATATGTATGCAGATGTCCTTCTTTTGCTTAAAATGGAGTACTGGCACTGACAAAGCCTTCATCCTCTGTGGTGTAGCTAAATGAACTTTCCTTGCTATTAATGATGACAGAATTAAAAAGAAAATTTGGGCAAGTCTTTAAACTGTTAATGCACATTTTTTCAGAAATTTACACTATATTTACAATACATTGATTAATTGTTTCAGTATTCTATTCAAGTAAAAATATGCATAAAAGTAAATTATTTGCTATCTTTCTCAAGGAGGAAAATACTGAGCTCTCTGTGTGCAGGAGCAAATGGAAGAAGGACTATACTGTGCAATAAATAAGATAATTTTTGTATATTTAGCCTAAACTTTCTTAGGAATTAATAGGAAGCTTATTTTATTCCTGAAGGAAGCAGTCAGACTTTGACTTTGATCTTTTCAATTTAGAAATATTTGCATTATTTTTTATGCACTGTTTGTTTTATTGTGTTTACATTCAAGCTATGATTAGATGGCTTTGGCTGCTTCTGGAAATAATGTTAAGGGAGCACAAGGAATTAAGGTTGTGAGAGTTGACAGAATTAGCTACTGTGTTTCTTTAACACAGAAGTCCTCTTCTTCAGGGACGCTATTAAGTCTGCAGAGTAAGAGTTGCTGATGTGAGCTTATTAGAGTGCCAGAGATACTTTTTGGTAAAAGATACAGTAAGTGAGCTGGAACAGCTCTTTATACGGAGTTCAAAAAAACTCCACTGAACATTGCTTGATAACACATTCGACATTTCCTAATTTAAGTTTTGATATAAAAGTTAGCTCTGCTGGATTTCAGCCCAGACCTACCTATGCGGATTTTGCACATTTCATCATGTCTTCCTGAGTTTTTTCTCAAATTAAATATATTAATGTTAGATAAATTGTGATTTTTTTTTAAATATGCCCTTGTGATCACTAGAAAGCACACTCAAGCTTTTTGGAATCCAAACAATTTTTTTTTTCCAGATTAAAAAAGAGTACAGTCATCAAAATAAGAAAGGATGCACAGAATATGAAATCTCTAAAACACTCATCCTCTTTTTTTCACTATTAAGCCTGCATTCATACATTGTGACTTGCAGGGGCAATCTTGAGATGTCCTTGTATCCTAAAAATGACGCCAGTAAACCTGTTGTGAATTGCAGCACATGAGATAGCAAAAGGGGTTGCAGACAACAAAATACACAAAAAACACCAAACCAGGACCTCCATAATCTTCTTCAAAATAGACATCTCCTCAGGCAACCAGACCCTAAATTCAAGATTCAGGCGTTTAGGACAGATTTGGGCCCTGACTTTAACAGAGCAAAAAAGAGTGATGGAGAGGATGAATGTAAACATCTAGCTTGGAGTAGACCAGAGCCAACAAGGTATCTTTATAAATAATGAATATTTTCATATAAACAAAAAGAAGCAAAAAATTGCAAAAAAAAAGAAAAAGTAAGTCAAAGGAAACAAGTCCAGTCCCCAATTCTCTATGACACTCTGCTGGAACCATGTCCTCAACCTTAATATTGTTAAGAAATAACTATTTCTTTATTATGAATATTTTATTCTTTTATTGAATTTATTAAAAGCATGCAACATTTCATACAATCAAGTCAAACTTAACAAAACTAAATTCAATGAAAGCCCCACCCATCTAGTTTTCTTTGTATAGCTGGAGTGGAATATTTGGCCAGTCCGGGATCTTTGCAACCAAAACATGTTGATTAAGTGAGTCTCCTGTAAAAATATTATCTTGGCGTTTAGACCTGTTAGGTGAGAGAATACTTTGCTCCTCTTTAATTCGTGATTAAGACCTTTGACATTCCAGGTCACATAGAGACACTGCTTCTAAACTTTTGTTGTTATTTTAAAATATTAAATTAAGGCTGTACATTATTACATACAGTGGTGTGAAAAACTATTTGCCCTCTTCCTGATTTCTTATCCTTTTGCATGTTTGTAGTAGTAGTAGTAGTAGTAGTTTATTTATATAGCGCCCTTCACAGACAAGAGGTCACAGAGCGCTGAACAGCAAATACAGAATAAATACAAACAGTTGAAGGAAAAACATAAACAAAAGCAGTAAAAAAAAACAATAAATAAACAAACTGGAACTATTTAGCACTAATTAAAAGCTTGTTTAAAAAGAAATGTTTTTAGTTGTTTTTTAAAAGAATCAACAGACTCGACTCCACGCAGACAACAAGGCAGGCTGTTCCATAGTCTTGGTGCCACAGACTGAAAGGCACGATCCCCACGTGTTTTTAGCCGAGTGCATGGGACAACTAAAAGGCCCTGTTGACCAGATCTTAGAGTCCGGCAAGCTGTATGGCGTTGGAGCAGGCTGGTTAGGTACTCAGGGGCCTGTCCATGCAAAGCTCTGAAAGTGAGTACCAAAATTTTAAAATGAATTCTATACACTGGGAGCCAGTGCAGTGTGTACAGAATGGGAGTGATATGATCACTCCGGCTAGCACGAGTTAGGAGCCTGGCAGCTGCATTTTTAGAACTAACTGGAGGTGTCGTGAAAAATAACCCTAAAGAGGACTCGACTTGCTCAAACCTGTAAAGAGAGCATTACAGTAATCAAGCCGTGAAGAAATAACAGAATGAACAAGCATCTCCAATTCTGATTTAGAAACAACATTTCTTAGTTTTGAAAGATTTCTTAAATGATGTTGGCAACAGGTCAGTAGTACATGATGAAGGTTTCATCTTCCTGAGCAAGTCAGAAAGATCCGAAAGTGAAACTTCTGAGAACACAAAAGACTCAGAACATAAGTGAAGGAGAGCACTAGGTAAGACAGCTGGAGCAATATTAGCCCGAACAACATTAACCTTGTCAATAAAAAACCTAAGAAAATTATTACATTCACTGTCAGAAAAAACCTGAGTAACAGATTGAGATGGAGAAATAATATTGTGAATAGTATCAAATAGCACTTTGGGATTACGCTTGTGAGTCTGAATGAGATTAGAAAAGTATGCTGTTCTAGCATCCCTAACCAAAGAATTAAAAGAAGCAAGTAAATCCTTTAAGTATGAATGATGAACTTCCAGATTAGTAGACTTCCATAGGCGCTCCGCTTTTCGGCAGGAACGCCTAAGATTACGAATGGAGTCATTCATCCAAGGAACTGAGTGGGTAACAGAACGCTGCCTGATCTTAAGAGGAGCGATCTTATTCAAAATATCAGTACAATGGTCATTAAAACATTGAACTGCTAACTCAACATTATCAATATTACTGCCGGCATCAGATGCCACAAATAAATCAACAAACTGATTGATCACTGACTCATTAATAAAACGAGTACGCCTAGAGTTAACACAGGGTGACAGCTTTAAATTTGAAAACAAGTCAAACAAAACACACTTATGATCACTAAAGGTTACATTACAAATTGTAACATCATTCAAGCCAACTACATAAGAAAAAACCAAATCCAATGTATGTCCCCCACTATGAGTAGGGCCAACAACATGTTGTACAAAATTAAAAGAGTCGGTGATACACAGAAATTCAGAAGCCACACTACATAAAATATCATCCACATGGATGTTAAAGTTTCCAAGCATTGTTATTCTATCCAGCTTAATAATGGTGGATACAAAATCTTGAAAATCAGTAAGAAAAGGAGTAATCGCACCAGATGGACGATAAATTAAAATACAATATATTGGGGTTACACGCCCAACTTTAACAATCTGAAGTTCAAAAGTCTTATATGAAATGGTAGGAACAAAATGACATACAAATAACTTCTTAAAAACCATGGCGATCCCAACTCCACGGCCAGTATGCCACGGTGTGCTAATGAAAGAGCAGTCCTCGGGACACAACTCTATCAGATTAGTAAAATCAGAATCACGCTGCCAAGTCTCTGTCAGGAACATAAAATCCAAATTATTACTAGTAAAAAAGTCATTCAAAACAAATGACTTGTTTGCGATAGAGCGTGCATTAATCAGTGCTACCTTAGCTGGCAGAGTCATAGAAACAGCGGCCGTCAAATTAGCATTTCCTGGAATACGAGGGATAGCACGGAGAAGTCCGGGATTACTCCCTCGGCAAACTCGGCGTCTTGGACGGGGAGCGGGAAGCAACACGTCAGGTAATCCCGGCAGAACAGGTCTCAAGCACGTCGGTCTTCTCAGATAATCCTTAGATACAAAATGTTTCTGATCATCAAACACATTTAACCATTAGTCAAATATAACACAAGTAAACACAAAATGCAGTTTTTAAATGATGGTTTTTATTATTTAGGGAGAAAAAAAAATCCAAACCTACATGGCCCTGTGTGAAAAAGTAATTGCCCCCTTGTTATAAAATAACCTAACTGTGGTGTATCACACTTGAGTTCAATTTCCGTAGCCACCCCCAGGCCTGATTACTGCCACACATGTTTCAATCAAGAAATCACTTAAATAGGAGCTGCCTGACACAGAAGTAGACCAAAAGCACCTCAAAAGCTAGACATCATGCCAAGATCCAAAGA
This sequence comes from Polypterus senegalus, assembly GCF_016835505.1. NCBI lineage: Eukaryota > Metazoa > Chordata > Cladistia > Polypteriformes > Polypteridae > Polypterus > Polypterus senegalus. The sequence goes on from NC_053157.1 coordinate 206,179,013, forward strand.
AATTCAGGAACAAATGAGAACAGAAGTATTTGAGATCTATCAGTCTGGTAAAGGTTATAAAGCCATTTCTAAAGCTTTGGGACTCCAGCGAACCACAGTGAGAGCCATTATCCACAAATGGCAAAAACATGGAACAGTGGTGAACCTTCCCAGGAGTGGCCGGCCAACCAAAATTACCCCAAGAGTGCATAGACAACTCATCCGAGAGGTCACAAAAGACCCCAGGACAACATCTAAAGAACTGCAGGCCTAACTTGCCTCAATTAAGGTCAGTGTTCACGACTCCACCATAAGAAAGAGACTGGGCAAAAACGGCCTGCATGGCAGATTTCCAAGACGCAAACCACTGTTAAGCAAAAAGAACATTAGGGCTCGTCTCAATTTTGCTAAGAAACATCTCAATGATTGCCAAGACTTTGGGGAAAATACCTTGTGGACTGATGAGACAAAAGTTGAACTTTTTGGAAGGCAAATGTCCCGTTACATCTGGCGTAAAAGGAACACAGCATTTCAGAAAAAGAACATCATACCAACAGTAAAATATGGTGGTGGTAGTGTGATGGTCTGGGGTTGTTTTGCTGCTTCAGGACCTGGAAAGCTTGCTGTGATAGATGGAACCATGAATTCTACCGTCTACCAAAAAATCCTGAAGGAGAATGTCCTGCCATCTGTTTGTCAACTCAAGCTGAAGCAATCTTGGGTGCTGCAACAGGACAATGACCCAAAACACACCAGCAAATCCACCTCTGAATGGCTGAAGAAAAACAAAATAAGAACTTTGGAGTGGCCTAGTCAAAGTCCTGACCTGAATCCAATTGAGATGCTATGGCATAAAGCTGAATTACAACAATTCTGCAAAGATGAGTGGGCCAAAATTCCTCCAGAGCACCATAAAAGACTCATTGCAAGTTATCGCAAACGCTTGATTGCAGTTATTGCTGCTAAGGGTGGCCCAAACAGTTATTAGGTTCAGGGGGCAATTACTTTTTCACACAGGGCCATGTAGGTTTGGATTTTTTTTTCTCCCTAAATAATAAAAACCATCATTTAAAAACTGCATTTTGTGGTTACTTGTGTTATATTTGACTAATGGTTAAATGTGTTTGATGATCAGAAACATTTTGTGTGACAAACATGCAAAAAAATAAGAAATCAGGATGGGGGCAAATAGTTTTTCACACCACTGTATGATAGCTTTAACATTAATTTCCAGTATTGCCAGGAATTATGGCTATGAAGCCTATTGTTGTGTTGACACTTACAATTGGTGGGATGAAAAGGATAAATTCGAAATAGCTTGCTCTCATTCTCTCCTCCTCCAAACCCCCCACCCCCCATTTTTCTTCCCCAAGTGAGGGTAGATGTCTATTTATTTTGAATCATTTCAGATGTCATTTTGGGTTTTTTGTGGGCATTGATAGTTTGTAAACAAATAGCTAGGTCGCTTCAGTAGCATAAAGGAGTTGAGTTGGAGGTTGAAAAACCCTGACATTCATCACACCTTTAAAATGATTGCATGATTTCAACGTTGTCCATGATCAAACCAAATTGCGTTCTGCAGGTCTTATAACATACCCTCTGCTTTTTATGTCATTACTAAGGAAAGCACAGACATGAAGTGTAATGGCAGTTGCTAGCTGAATGTTCTCCATTGTTCTATTATTCTGGTATACTCTAAAGGGTATCAACCTTTCAGTATTTTTATGGTGCAATAGGAAATCGTAAAATGCTCAGTCTTAAGGAACTCATGTAATCCATCACAAATTTTGAATTGTGTAATGTAAGATCCACCAGCTGTCGTTGTTTGGCATGACATGCTGTCCATTATCAAAGTCATATGGTGTGATGCCAGATTTAATGTCTGTTTGGTTCCAAAAATAGAAAAGCATTAAAAGTCAAGCTGTTAAATTTGTGCATTGTTCAAGAGTATCTTCCTGTTGGTGAGTGTGTGTGCTGTTATGCATGCGCATCTGAAGATCACCATTCAAGCTCTTCCCAGATATGTAACACCACCGCCAGACGAGGGTAAGTAACCTCGTCCCTTCTGGTCCCAGGGCTTTAAAAGAGACTTGAATGGAGGTGTCTTTTGACCAAGGAGACAATCTGAGGTAAGAACCTCCTTAATAAGACTTTACTTCAAGGGCACAAACCTGACAACTGAGGCCACTTTAAAATATTGTTTTTTTAACACCATCGTCTGTATTTATAAAAGAATTAGTGCTAAATGGAAAAGTTGTGTTGGCACCCTAAACTGCCTTTTGACTCTCTGACTTTTCTTCCCTCAACCACAGTGCTTTTGTGGAAGGATTTGGAAAATTATCCAGGTCTGCAGGATAAGAGAAGCTATTTTTTGGGAAAGACAACACATCTGCAAAATACATGCATTATCTACTTCTTGAATTTCTTTGGGTTTCTATCTCAAACTGATGAAAGTGTACTTAACCATCAGCAAACACCCTGTCCATATCAAAATTACTAAAATTCCTAGCAGGTCACAAAATATTTTATTCAAAGAAATTTTAATATTAAGTGAATTTGAGTGGAGACTCATATATTTGCTTTCAGGCTGGTTCTAACAAATGCAAGAACTAATTTACTTTTCACTTTTAATTTCTAAGTCCTGTCAGATGAGCCTATAGCATGACATGGTCTGAAACTTTAATGTTCTGTGAGGTAAAGTCAAAGGAGAGCAGGCTGTAAGCTTTTGTATGCTTTGGGTAATTAGTTTAACTGGTACTCCCTGGCAAAATTTTTTTATATTAAAACACACACAAAAAAATATAAAAAACACAAGAGAAATTAAACTGAAAATGTGCTGCCTGTAATACAGAGCACTTTATTCCATCTCAGGTCTGTTTTCCAATTACTTCTCAAAGCTGATCTATATCAGCTCCTTATTCGAGGTGAACGTCATTTGGGTTTTTACTACACCCTATTCTGCATGCACCCTATGCTGCAGAGAAAGAAGATGGCAGAGCTGTCCTGTGATGAGGAAAAGGAATGCATTCAAATTGAATGACAAAGAAGATTAGTGGGTAATGAAAATGGAAAAATACCAAACTGTAAGGGATGGTTTTCACTCTGCCAGGAAACGAACAACAATAATAATAACTGATAATATCGAGAGGGAAGGGCTTAGCTGGGAAAGAAAGAAATAAATAAGAAGTGAAAATTACTTCTGAAATAAAGAGTACAACAAAGATAATCAAGTGGTGCAAAGAGGAAAAGCACCATAGACAGAAAAATGGAAACAGAAAAGAGAGAGAAGAGGAAGAAAAAAAGAGAAGGCAGATAGAGGAAGAGGAAACAGAAATGAGTGATGGAGAAGGAAACAAATGCAGCTCACTAATGTTTATAGAGATTGGGTTGAATCTTGTCTTCTTGACATCTTTAGGACTCCCTTATTCATTAATAAACATAAAATATGCAAAACTCAATCAGCATTTTATACTGTAAAACTATTCCAAGAATATATTTAACTTCACGAGTAGTTTAATTTTAGCTCTGCTGCTGCTAATATGTCTGTTTTCCTGGCCTGGATCAATGACCTTTGATGAGTGAAATGATTTGCATGAAACAGAATTTGCAGCAAAACTTGCAAATAAATTCTTGAAGTAAATTGCATTTCGCTTCTAGCAAGATTTGTTCTGCTCACACAACAAAAAGGATGTGTAGTTCCTGTTTGGAATCATTTTCATGCATTAATTTCATGTGTGTCTACCTGTCATTTAGTGTTTAAATAAAGAGTTCTAGTGGAAATAATACTAAAATGATAGCTGCTAGGTAATTGGTGGGATGAGGAAGGTGGTGGGTTTGGGTGGCATCAGCGATTTTCCATGTAGTGAGATTTTCCTGTGGAGAAAACACAGTAAAGGTGTATTTTAGCCACAGTTCATCCGAGGGCTTGAAGTGCAGAGGGTGAGCAGCATTAAATACTTGGGCGTCAACATCAGTGAGGACCTCTCTTGGACATTTAACACCACACAACTGGTCAAGAGGGCTCAACAGCGGCTGTACTTTCTGAGGAGGCTGAGGAAGTTAGGTATGTCGACTAAGATCCTCAGCAACTTTTACAGCTGCATCACCGTGTGGTACGGCAACACTACTGCTATGGACCACAAACGCCTGCAGAGAGTGGTAAAGACTGCTGAGAAGATCACCAGGACCATAATGCCCTCTCTGCAGAGCATCTACAACTGCAGAGTCCGAAGGAGAACTGCCTCGATCCTCAGGGACCCCACCCACCCCCAACACGAACTGGCAGGAGGTACAGAAGTATGAAATGCAGGACTTCCAGACTAAAGAACTCTTTCTTTCCCAAGGCCATTAGACTCCTAAATAACTGACTGGAGTTTATAACCATGGTTCACCTCATTCTGTCTACCTCACACAACAGTATTTGACTTGTCCATCACACACCTACCTGCACATTACACTTTATACTTCTATTCTGTTTTTTAAACTTTATGCTGCCTCTATTGCTTATTATTTATGATTATTTTTATACATTGGTTTTGGCATTTGGTGTGGACAGCAAATAAATAATTTCATTGTACAGGGAAACGTGTTTCCTTACTATGCACATGACAATAAATTTTGAACTTGAACTTTTAGTGTGTCTTTGCCTGGAAAATAATTCACATGTTTTTAAAAAATGCACTGCTCTCCTCTGCGGTGATATGAATGAGAAGCATAAAAAAAATAGATTTTACTGTGTGGTACAGATTACATGTTTTATGCAGCTACAAAATAGAACACAGGCAAACAAACAAGTGTGTACAAGGCTATAGGGGGCAATATTACTTGTTAACCACACCAAGAAAAAACTTTAAAACTTGAAAAAACTCTACATATATTTTTGAATTGTAAAATCACCCACTTATCAAATTTTAGTGTCAGTTTCATGAAAGTGTACACACATCCAAACTTGTTTCACTAGTCACCGTCCATGTGCCATTTACGTGTTCTCTCCTCGTCTCCCCAGATGATCCCATTTTCACTGCACATCACAAATACATGTCTGTTCTATGAATTAGAAACTCTAAAATGCCTGTTTCTATGGGAGTGTCAGCATGCGCATGATTGTGGCAGGACTGGTATGCAATCCAGGGTTCATTCATGCTTTGTGCCCATTGCTGCCAGGGTAGGTTGAAAATACCCTGCGAGTGTGAATAGAACTGGGTACCATTACCTTTAAAAGAAAATGACACTGTTACAGTAGTGCTTAGTGAATTTTTAATTACTATTTCTTCTCATTCATTCTGATCTTTTCACAATTTTTTTCCAGACACCTTTCTTTTAATTTGACCTTTTGCCCATTCATGGCTTCACTTTTTTCAGTGACGTGCTTCTTGGTAACTTTCTGTTCCCTTCTATTAGGATTCCTTAGCTGGTCTGTTTGAATTCTCTGGCCTCCTCATTCATCCCCTGGTCAGGTCCAAAAGCTCAGCAGCAGCTGTGTGTTCTGCATTTATTCACAACAATTGGATTTATCTCACAGAACAGATGATAAAGTTAACCGTTCAAACAGTTCTTTATACAGCAGCCCCATTGAACAGATTGTACCACACTCTAGGCTTTTCAAATATAAATTATTATTACAAAATTCAGACAAATAGAACTTTGTCTCTAGGGGGAAATTAGTTTTTTTACAGAAGCTTATTAAACAGGGTTGAGCTTTTAAGCTGTGATCCCAAGGCTCCAATGCAGAGCAGGGTGGCTGCCCTCTCGTGGTCCAGGAGAGGTATTGTCCCTCACCCAGTCCTTCCAGGTGTCCCGCCACTATATATATATATATATATATATATATATATATATATATATACTGTATATATATATAGTGAGTTTCTCCAGATATATATATATATATATATATATATATATTGCATAGTTTTTCTGTCAAAAAATGCACGTGTTTTGCCCTAATTCTGGGCTCATCAGGCATATGCACTCACTGCGCCCCCTCTCGGGAATCGAACCTCGGGCGTCAGCGACGAAGCCTCTTACATTGCACTACGGCGTGTGGTTCATTTATTTGATACTATGTAGATTGGGTTAATTACATTCATGGCATTCGTAGTCTGAATCACAATCTATGCAACATTTTATGATCTGCTTCACACAACTGAAAGAGGGCACTGTGGCGGATGTTTGCCGACTTGCAGACCAACCACAAGTGTTACCTGGTATTTAACCACCCATACAATCAGATTGTGATTCAGACTACAAATGCCATGAATGTAATTACCCCGATCTACATGCTGTCAAATAAACGAACCACAGAGGTTTTGCCTTTGCTTTGCTTTTCCTCTGACGCTGACGTCCGAGGTTCGATTTCCGAAAGGGGGTGCAGTGAGTGTGTACGCCTGATGAGCCCAGAATTAGAGCGAAACACATGTTGCGTACTCTTTGCATTATTTGACAGTAAAACTATGCAACATTCTATGATCTGCTTCTCGCAACTGAAGAGGGCACCGTGGTGGATGTTTGCCGACTTGCAGACCAACCACAAGCGTTACCTGGGAGGTAACCACCTATACAATCAGATTGTGATTCAGACTATGAATGCCATGAATATCCATCCATCCATTATCCAACCCACTATATGCTAACTACTGGGTCACAGGGGTCAATCCCAGCCAACACACGGAGCAAGGCAGAAAACAAACCCTGGGCAGGGCGCCAGCCCACCGCACGCGCACACACACACACTCCAAGCACACACTAGGGACAATTTAGGGTTGCCAAAGGATCGTCTTTGGACTGTGGGAGGAAACCCACACAGACACGGGGAGAACATGCAAACTCCACGCAGGGAGGACCCGGGAAGCGAACCTGGGTCTCCTAACTGCGAGGCAGCAGTGCTACCCACTGTGCGACCATTCTGCCCAGCCATGAATATATTGTATATGCAAACACAAGTCCAGCACAACACATGCTTTTATTCAGTGGGAAATGCTTCCCAAATTGTTTCCCACAGCACAATACAACACAGTACCACAGCATAATAAAGTAGACAGCAATGCCTATCTCTTCTTCTCTTTCTCTTGACTTTTCTTCTCTCTTTCCACCTCCACACCTCCTCCAGCAAGCTGCATCTTCTCCCTCTCAACTTTGACTCCTGGAGCATTGGCAGCAGGCTTCTTTTATCCTGCCTTGGGAGTACTTCTGGTGGCCTGTTAGCATGGACTGGAAGCACTTCTGGGTGAGGCAGAAGCCCGACAAAGTAGGCCTCCGCAGTCCCTGCAGCACCCCCTGGTGGCACCAACCACACCCAACAGGGCTGAGCGTCCTGGCTGTCCCTTAATATGTATAGTAAATAAATATAATAAATGGATGTGTCTGTGTGTCTGTTTGATTGTCTGTATGGTTGCTATGTCTCTGTCATTCCAATAGAGGTACTGTACATCACAAACATTAACATTGCTTTTTGTAAATCCTATAACAAATGGCATTTATTGGTAACATATGCATTGCATTTCTCAATCCAACAGAAGGCACATCAATATTTGTAGCAATGTATTTTACCACTACAAGCATTACAAAATACATTTCAGTAGATCGGGGGTGCCCACACTTTTTTGGCTTGGGAGCTACTTCTAAAATGACCAGGTCAAAATGATCTACCTACATTAAAAATTATATATATATATATATATATATATATATATATATATATATATATATATATATATATATATATATATATATATATATATATATACTGAGTATACTTCATACATGAAATTTATGTTGTCATACCTTGCATAACTGAATAACCTTTATGGCACAAGAACAATTCAATACATTTATGGTCACTACTCTATTTGGATTTAATAATTGTCATGTCGGAAAAGGCTGACTCGCATAAATAAGCAGAGCCGAATAATGCAGTCAAGGAGCTTTTGAATTCAGCTGAGTGAAAAATGACGGCTGTCCAATTAACTGCGATTTTAGTTCCCTCTCCTTTCTCTTTCTCAGATCGCTTTTTGGAAGGTCATCAGTTTCGTAGTTTTTATGAACAGTTCATAAGTGCCTTTCCACATTTTCCTTCTTTAGAATAGCAATGATAGATTGACAGATCAGACAAACGCACTTCGATTGTAACATTGTGAGAGAAGAAAATCCTCTTCCAATTCCACATCCAGCCCATACCCTCCAAAAACAATTTTTTTTTTAAATCCCTTCTTTAGTCGATATAAATTGGAAAGCTAACTAGATCACTGCTGGAGTTTTGCAGTAGCTCGCGCGTTTGATCATGTGTGCGGGATGACAAGTGTGTGAGAAGAAGAGATCTTAGACTGGCCTCCTTGTATGTCAATCATGTGGCAAATACCATAGGGAGGATATATGATAGACTAACATTTTAAAAAAAAAATTTTGAATGCAATGCGATCTACCTTTACTACCTTTGCGATCTACTGGTCGATCACGATCGACGTATTGGGCACCCCTGCAGTAGATGGTTCACTGCAAACGTGAACACTGAGATCTACATTGATGGGTGACATTCTCTAGTATATATTGTCACGTGCTCAGGCATGAGAGACAGTTTAAGGGCTTTGGTAATTCTCCGCTGCTCCAGGAGATGGCGCTGTATGATAACATTCTTTCTTTTTCTCTCTTTTTCTCTCTTTGCAAATCAAGGAGATTGACAGCCTTCCACCACTGTCACTTCCAGGGTCCTTCCACATGGACCCACCTCTTGCTGCCTGGGCACCACTTGACTGGAAGGACAGCCATCTTGTGCAATCACGATAGAACACCGGTGACTCATTTTGCATTTTTTATATGCTTTATTTTAGAAAACTTACTTAAAATTATTATTCAGGACCCCAACACTGATAGTGTGGTATTCTGTCTATATATATATATATATATATATATATATATATATATATATATATATATATATATATATATATATATATATCACACACACAACTGCACTGTGGTCTGAACACAATATGACTAAAATGAAAGAAAACCTGCGGTGGGCTGGCACCCTGCCTGGAGTTTGTTTCCTGCCTTACGCCCTGTGTTGGCTGGGATTGGCTCCAGCAGATCCCCGTGACCCTGTGTTAGTATATAGCAGGTTGGATAATGGATGGATGGATGGATGGATGAAAGAAAACTTCTGAATTCTGACAATGCAGGCATATTGCTGTTGGTATAAAGAAGCCTCAGTAGCATTTCTTGACACACTTCTGCTTAATAATTAATTGACTAAAAGTCCTCAGTGTTAGTGTGTCAGAGGGAGGATGAGTAGTTTTGTTAATAATGGCATTCAGTTTTGTTTTAATTATCTCCTCTGCTACTACTTCCAGGGGGTCCAGAGTGTGTTCCATAACTGAGCCTGCCATCGTTATTATCTTGATGATTTGGTGGGCTTTTCTTGAAGTGATGTTACTGTCATAGCACAGCACAACCTAGAATATCGCACTGGCTGTCACAGAACTATAGAGGATATAAAGGATGTCATTACTGACATTAAAGGAACCCAGCCCTCTAAGAAAAAAAGTGTCTACTCTGCTCTTTCATTTATAGTTCCTTTGTGTTATGAGACCATTCCAGAATGAAATTGATGTGGACCCTCAAATACTTGTAGCAATTAATTAAAAATAATTTTTATAATCTCAAAAGCTACTAATTTAGACTTTTTGGAAATTTGCATTTCAATTATTTCTGTTTTTAAAACTTTAGAGGTGTTGCAAGTATCATACATTTACCTCATCGAAGAGAATACAAAACTCTCTGCAGCCAAACAAAGAAATGAAGTTAGCTTGTTTTAATTTTAAAATGCTTACTCTCCAGTAACAACGGCCAAAGGTAGTCCATTTGGCCTGGAGTTAAGCAAATGTCTTCTTTGGGCTAATTTTACTTATGTTACAAACCTGGAACTGCAGCCATGTCCTTTTCTTGGGGGTCTCGTCCTCAAAATCTCATCTCTTGTTATAGCTCCACACAGATCTTTGTCTTGCAATGACCAATCAAATTGTTCTGCAACAGATGGGAAAATTTGGCAGGCCACATTTTTTTTTATAGATTTCCAAACCTTTCTGGAAACATCTTTTCACTTCATTGTTATGGGATATTGAGTGTAGATTGATAGGCAAAAATGGCAAATGCATCTATTTAAAATTAAATCTACACCATGATAAAGTGTGCATATTGTGTTGGTATGTGTTACTCTTATTCATATGGTACAAGCACATTTAGAGCTACCACTCAATGTAACCTAAGTTTCTTTGGTATGCATAACCAAATTACATGAAGAAAATAGAATTTAATTATGGAAAAATCTAACAAAATCTAAATAAATGTTGGCAAGGCTGGAATTTGAACCTTGACTTGTGAAGGTCCGTGTTACTATTGTCGGACATGTGCACTTCAGTAGAATCTTTGTCAGATTAATAGGAATGCAGAATGGGGAAACGCGTTGGCTAAACTCTTTCCTCCTTTCTACCTGTAGAGCAGAAGCAGAACCTCCATAAAGACAATGTTCACATCCATTCCAGTGTTAGAAATCCCACCCCTTCAGCTTCACAAAATATTTAGAAATCAAAGAGACCAGAAGTCCACGTTCACAATTAAATCTACATCTGTAAAAGACACTCTTCCAACTCCAGAAGTGATACTTCCTTCATTTTTTTGCTCCTCAACCAGAATGATCTTGTACTTGCATAATTTATTTATTTTTCATTTGGACACTAAATGAGGTACCATGGAAGGGTCCAAACCCTATATCTTGTTTCATTTGTCTCATTACTCATGTAAGTAAGCTCTTGAGATGGTTATCTTCTGCTTCCTCATATAAATATGACTTATAAACTAAACTCATATGCCTCTATAAATGATTGTTAAAGAACATAAAATGATAAATGTGAATATATTCAGGAGTCAACAACAAAACTTCTCAAGTTGTTTGAGTCCAGCAAAACTTAATGTGATTCCAAAAATGATCAACCGGCCTTGTAATTGCTTCACCAATGTAACTTGCCAGAAATACCCTTCAGCAGAGGCAGTAAATGGGATTCAGACAAGCATAAGTGTCCCCAAGACCTAATTTCACAATGTTGATTTATGAAGACAATTTATGACAGCTATGGTGTCTCAACTGAAAATAGAAAAGTGTACAAACAAATTGTACAGGTTAAGTTAAATTAATAGGGTGCATATTTAAATTGTAGAAAGGAAGACTGGTTTAACATCATCGCAAATTTTTGGCTTGTGGCACTTCTTTACACTCCTGGGTTGTATATGAACATAGTGATGTCAAGAAAGAGTACATAACTTAACATTTCATGTATCTTAGTTGCTGAATCCACTTACAGTAGTTGACATCATGGAGAGTTTAAAATAAAAAAGTATAGAAATGAGTGTATTAGAAGCAAGATCCTGTTGTAGCAGAAGGAATTAAGTATAGGTTCGCAGAAAAATTAATGAAAGGAATTATTAAGGATAAGATTGAGCAACACCTGGCAAGGACAGGAGTTATTCTGAACAGTCAGCATGGGTTCAGAAGAAGGAGGTCGTGTTTTACTAATATGCTGGAATTCTATGAGGAAGCAACAAAAGGATACGATCAAAGTGGAGCTTATGATATTATTTATCTGGACTTTCAGAAAGCATTTGATAAGGTGCCACATGAAAGGTTGGGCATTAACTTAAAAGAAGTGGAAGTTCAGGGTGATGTTTTTAGATGGGTGCAGAATTGGCTCAAACACTGGAAGCAGAGGGTGATGGTGTGAGGAACCTCATCAGAACTGGCTTATGTTAAGAGTGATGTTCCCCAGGGGTCAGTGCTATTTTTAATATATATATATAAACAATTTTGATAGGAATACAAGTAACAAGTTGGTTAAATTTGCAGATGATACCAAGATAGGTGGATTAGCAGATAATTTTGAATCCGTTATATCATTACAGAAGGACTTGGACAGAATACAGACTTGGGTAGACTTGTGGCAGATGGAATTTAATGTCAGTAAATGTAAAGTATTACACATAGGAAGTAAAAATATTAGGTTTGAATACACAATGGGCGGTCGGAAAATCGAGAGTACACCTTATGAGAAGGATTTAGGAGTTATAGTGGACTTCCCAACACTTCCCAACAGTGTTCAGAAGCCATTAAGAAGGCTAACAGAATGTTAGGTTATATAGCACGATCTGTGGAGTACAAGTCCAAGGAGGTTATGCTCAACCTTTATAACACACTGGTGAGGCCTCATCTTAAGTACTGTGTGCAGTTTTGGTCTCCCGGCTACAAAAAGGACATAGCAGCGCCAGAAAAGGTCCAGAGAAGAGCGACTAGGCTGATTCCAGGGCTACTGGGGATGCATTATGAAAAAAAGATTAAAAGAGTTGAGCCTTTTTAGCTTAAAAGGAGATTTAGAGGTGACATGATTTAAGTGTTTAAAATTATGAAGGGAATCAGTCCAGTGGATTGAGACTTGTATTTTAAAATGAGTTCATCAAGAACACGGGGACACAGTTGGAAACTTGTTAAGGGTAAATTTTGCACAAATATTAGGAAGTTTTTCTTTACACAAAGAACGATAGACACTTGGAATAAGCTACCAAGTAGTGTGGTAGACAGTAAGACGTTAGGGACTTTCAAAACTCGACTTGATGTTTTCTTGGAGGAAATAAGTGGATAGGACTGGTGAGCTTTGTTGGGCTGAATGGCCTGTCCTCGTCTAAAGTGTTCTAATGTTATCATGTTCTGGGTTGAACTTTTGACTTGCACGTTTGCTATTTCGTTTTCAACCATAGTCTCATTCTTCAATCCAGTAACAGAGCTGTCACCCTTCCAAACCACTTCTTCTTGAACCTGCCTTTATCCTTCCACTCCCAGGTTCTGCACATAAATGTGAAAACAGCAGTGAGCATTTAGGTTCGTACACAATGTGGCCCCTCAGTCCTAAATAAAGAAAAATACATCTGGTCATTTAATTGTCCCCTCAAGGCAGTCTTCCTAGGATCCTTCTTTACTTGTTGTTTACTCTCTCATGTACATAATTTGATAGAAAAATCCACACCAAATCACACTTCTAAGAAATGGCTTTCAGTGACAACTAGACCATAATATGTATGCAGTTTTAGAAGACTATAAAATGTTCCTTTAATGGCTCAATGTGAGAAAACAGTGTGAATTTGAAACCTTATGATAATGGATATGTCTGGTGTATTTTGTTTGTCTCGCCTGCTGAGTTAATACACTGTGTTACGTCAGATTTGCTATTTTGCCCTTGGGCTGACGTACTTCCCCACTCCTGATAGTGTGAAATTAACCCTAATGAATTTATCAACATCTCAACAAGATGCTTCGGGCTCAGATAATATTACGTAAGTCATCTGAAATAAATTATGAACTCATCTAACTTGATTTTACTGCTAAGTGTGATGGTTAGGAAAAGCAATAACCATGTAGCCAAAATTGTTCACTGCTGTTGCGTTACTTGTTTTTGTTTCACTGAGTAAAATATAAGTGCCTCTTAATAGTCTGCAATGGGAGACAACACTGGACTGATATCCCAGCTGGGATGGATGGTGTTCATTTTTCTGGACAAGACTATAAAATGGATGAACAGGGGAGACAGCCTTCCAAGACCGTTTCTCCGCCTATAACTCTGAATGACAATGTCCCTGGGTTGGTGCCCATGCCCGCGCCCGTAGGGCACACATTAGAACTTTAGTCTCATTAGGCAGTCCTCTCGGGTTCTGTGATTGCTATGAGGGAGACCTGCAGGGAATGGCTGTCCCTTTTTGGAGGGGCTTCTGCCTAACATGGAAGTGTTTCCTCCATGCAATGTCCTGGCCCCAGAGGTACTTCCAGTTCCGTCATAAAAGGATACTCTTTATTTCACTTGGAAATTCCAAGTCAGGAGGATGAGCAGGGCAATGCTTTCTGGAAGGAATTTAGAAGAAAAAACTAAGAATTTGAGACTAATGTGTTGTATATTGAAGGTATAAACTACTGTAAAAGGTCAAATAAGAGGCAATTTGAACCCGTGCATGGTGTTTAGCACACGGTCTGGACAAAAAATACTGGTATAACACATGCAAAGAGTGAAGTGAAACAGCTGTGGAAACCGTACCCCCAACACAGACAGACCGACACCAGGATGTATGAAACACGCTCCTTTATTTTTTTCTTCTTTACTGCACCACAATGCCTTCTCTCATCAACTCTTTCCCTTCTTCTTCTTTCACCAACTCTTTCCTTTCTTCTTCTTCTTTCTCTTCTTCTTTCCCTCTTTCTTTATCTCTCTTTCTCTTTCTCTTGGACCTCCTCCTCCTCACAAGCTTCGTCTCCTTCCTCCCAACTCTGGCTCTCTGTCTGGAAGGAGGCGGCCCCTTTTATCAGGACCCGGATGAGTCCCAGGTGCTCCCTTTGACGTCACTTCTTGGTGTGACGGAAGTGTCAGGAAAGCCCCTGGAAGCACTCCGGGTCGTCTTGGAACTGTTTCCGGGAGCACTTCCTGGTGTGGCGGAAATGCTGCCATCCAGGACTCCCCAACTGACCGGCCGCCCCCTGGCGGTGGCCACGTCCTCTCACGGGCATCCCATCTCTGTGGCCCCCAAATAGACCCGGGCGGCTGCCCTCTCGTGGCCGAGGAGAAGTATTGTCCCCGATGGGGACTGTCCAGGCGTCCCAGCCGGGCAGTGTCCCCGTACATCTGTGACACAGCAAAAACAGTTTATTTTCAGGTGTTCTTCAGGGCATTTAGCCTGCAGCACAGTGTATTTGAATGAAAAAAGCAATCAATAACAGATTTCAATGCCTTCAATGAACTCTAAACCTAATTTATAAGTAGAATTATTTTTCACATTTTTCAATCAAATCCATGTTACACTAACAATGTAATTTGAATCACAGAAAAAAGCAAACATTTCAAAATTTATAGATAACCTTCACCTGAAATAATGGTCTAAACCAATTCCTAATTGAAATTCTTGGCCGTGTTTCACTTCAAAATCCATAGAATTTCAAATTTGTCAAGTGTTCTAAGTGCTTTGCCATTTCTATGTGACCTCACTTGACTGCTTCAGCGAAAATAACCTTCAGATTGAGAGAAGCATTTCCATGTATTGGTGCTTTTAGTTTCACTATAAAGAGAAGGGGCTAACAGATCCCTTGCCCGTGCCCAACGAGAATAGGAATTGCCAGTAATTCTCAGCAAAGTAATTGGTCACCCCAGCTTTCAGAGTTCAGGAACATGTGCTGTTTTCTTTCAGGTAGCTATTTCTATGGGTTATTCAGCAATTCTTGACCAAGGGATTGGCAACACTGGAACTCTGCCTGGCATCCTTAAGCTTGGCTCATCAGTGTTGGTTACTTGGTTTCCTGCCTCCCTTGTAAAGATGACTAAAGGTTGATGTTTGTACCAATGAATAAACCATGACGTATATGCTATAATCTGTCAAAGTAATGTTTATTTTAACAAATACTGTCATGTCAATTACATCTCCCCATTTCAATGTGCTGTAAAAGAAGCCCAGACATAGACAGACACTGAGACAGCCAGATGTCCAAAAAACACACTTTTATTCTTCTTTTCTTCACACATGACACCAACAACCACACTCTCACAGTTACTCAGTCCTTTACTTTCGTTCTGCCACCTCCACTCCTCTCTCGCAAGCTCAGTCCTCGTCCACCCGACTCCTGCTCTCCGAATGGAGTGAGGTGGCCCCTTTTATCCCAGCCCGGATGTGCTACAGGTGTTCTGTGATGGTCTTCTGGCAGCAATTCCTGGTGTGGCGGAAGTGCTGTTGTCTTTGGCTCAGGAACCATCCATGTACCTCCTGGTGGCACCCACGGACCCCCACAGGCTGAGCTTTCCAGCTCTGTATCCGTCGCCCAGATGGAATTCGGGGGGGCTGCCCTTTTGCGTCCAGGGGAATATATTGCCCCTCTCCTGGTCCTTCCCTGTTCCAGGCATCCCGGTGGGGCAAAGTCCCTGGTCGTCTGCCACAGTGCTTATTGTGTGTATTGCTAATCTGGTTATGCTTTAATATCCCTGTTTCCATTTGTTTGCTCATAAAACCCTTTTACCATTAACTTCAAAATAATGGATCTATCTATCTATCTATCCATCTATCTATCTGTCTATCTATCTATCTATCTATCTATCTATCTATCTATCTATCTATCGTAAACAAATAGACTCGACACACTTAAAAAGCTGTATATTATTCCTTTCTGCAAAAGATTCTTGCAATAGTATAGAGACGTTCTCAATACCGAGTCCAAAAGCAGAACTGTCGATGGTTTGTCAAGATGACGGTTTTAAGGAATTGGACAGGAAGTGATGTAAGGGAACCGGAAGTGATGTTCTTCAGATGTCAGAGTAAGTGTCGGAAGTGATATTCTTCTAGGCGTTGGAACTGGAAGTGATGTCATCTGTTCTAAATCAGACAGGGTTTCTCACGGGTGGTCTATAGAGATAACAGGAGAAGATTTAGTGCAACTTGCCACCCCTGGCCTGGTGTGGAATTACCTTTACTTGGTCCATACAATGTCTTTATAATCACACGTGTGTGACACTATCTATCTATCTATCTATCTATCTATCTATCTATCTATCTATCTATCTATCTATCTATCTATCTATCTATCTATCTATCTCTCCTCTGCCAAACCTTCTTTTATTCTCACCTATTATTTCTTTCTACTAGTCAGAGGGGCTGAAAAGCGCACAGTAGCCACAGCACAGACACATTTCAGCTGCAATTACCTGTCATTACACTGCAGACATGGGTCTGGTTCTAATGAAAATACAGAGGACTAGCTTTCTTTTCCCCTAGAGACTGATTAATGGATACGCCTGTGGATGTTTTAGTTAAAAACATTATATTTCATTGCTACTCTTGCCCTGGCAAAAGCCCAGCATTTTCCTGTAAAAGTCATATTTTTGGTCTTTTTCTATGGATAGACACAGTTAATTAGCTTGGGAAGCAGCTTTAATTGTAAAAGCTTTTACCCGATTCTCATCCATCCAATTTATTTTGACATCAGGGTTGCAGGGCACTGTCACTAAAACTCTCCTTTTTTCTCACTTGTTTTCAGCCGCAGGGTAAAAAAAAGCTTTGCATCCCACAAAGTAAAACCTAATGGTCTACTTATGGCCTAATTTCAACTAAAGTCATAAAGATGAATGATCCATGAGTATCATTGTAAGATGTTAATTAACTATGAAAAGCAAGACACAGAAGTGTGCCGGGGCTGCTACAGTTGTCCATATACCTTTATCCTTTTGGAATTTTGAGGAGGCACCAAGGAGCATACACACCGGTGCTGTTTTCAAAATGTTAAGCCAGACAGTAATGACAATTGGAAGCTCCGGAGGTTAACAGAATAGCTTCACTTAAGTCATTATTTGGTAATTCTAACCTGGATCACATGCTCAGGTATATCACTCATTTGGAGGGTAGAAAAAGAGGCGATGTCTTTCATGAGTTCATACCTATATGTACAGTGTCTGATAAAAGTATTCATGCCCTTGTTAGTTTACATATTCATTGCTATACATCATTGAATAACAGTAGATTTAATCTGGCTTTAATGACATTTATCAATAGAAAATGAAAACTGATCGCTGCAAATTGATCTGAATTAATTACAAATATTAAACACCAAATATCTGATGGCATAGGTATTCACCCTCACTGGTGCAGCCAATTGGTTTCAGAAGTCACATAATTAGTTCAATGGATATAACCTGTCTGTTGTCAGGTGCGTTTTCAATTACTTGTAGTATACATTCACCTGATCTATAGAGTATGGGGACCTTCCGATTGCCGGTTCAAATCCCATAAATGCGCTTGAGCAAGGCCCTTAACCTGCAATTGCTCCATCCTGGGTATGACAGAGTGGAACCGGCAATCTTCCATTCAAACTAGTGTGGTGCTGAGGTGTCACCAGTTGCATGGCAGAGCTCAGGTCTTATTTTGGATACCTGAGGTGGTTTTGCTGTGTGGTGGGTGCGGCAAATGCCCTGTATCAGTGCATGCTTTCAACCTCACCTCTCTGTCTGCAAAGTCCAACATGTGGTGAATCAGTATGGTGTTCTAACATACATGATAAAGCCAAAGGAACACTCAAGAAACTTTGTGGAAAGGCCATTGAAAAGCACAAGTCAGAGGATGGAGAAAAGAAAATATCTAAGTCACTGAATATCCCATGGAGTCCAGTTAAATCAATCATTAAGAAATGGAAAGAGTAAGGAAAATCTGTAGATCTTCTTAGAGCAGGTGTCTATAAACACTGAGCAACCACACAAGAAGAAGACTAATGTGGGAAGGCATTAAGAGACTTATGAGAACTCTGTAGAAGTTAAAAGCTACAGTGGATCAGACTGAGGAGACCCAGGTTGTTTCACCAGTCACAGATTGATGGGAGAGTAGCAAAGAGAAAGCCACTGTTAAAAAAAATCACATACATCACACCTTCACTAGAGTTTGCCAAAGGCACATGGGAAACTCTGAGCTCTTCTGGAAGAAGGCTGTATGGCTAGATGAGACCAAAACTAAGAACACCATCATAATCCCACTGTGAAAGCATGGTGATGGCAGCATCATGTTGTGGGGATGCATCTCTGCTGCAGGCCCTGGGAAGCCTGCAGGGACAAAACAAAAAAACGAATGCAGCAAAATGTGGGAAACTCTTACTGGAAAATCTGATGCAGACTGGAAGAAACCTGCACATTAGGAGAACATTAGGAGACTTGCAAGTTGGGAGAAGCTACACAAGAATGGCTTAAAAACAACAATGTTTATATCCTGGAGTGGCGAAGTCAGCGTCCAGATCTCAATCTAGTTGAGAATTTGTGGCTGAATTTGAAAAAGCCTGCTCATATTCCATCAGGGTGGATGGGGATCGTGAGAGCATACTCCAGCAGCAGCATACTGCTAAAAAACAATATTAAATTAAAGAGTGATAAAAATGCAGGTATAACAGACAATAACTTTGTATAATGTTAATGTTTACCCAGGGTGGAATTGAAGAGTTGTATAATGTGTTGGAGGAACAATCTCCTCAGTCTGTCAGTGGAGCAGGACAGTGAAAGCAGTCTGTCTGAAGCTGCGCCTCTGTCTGGAGATGATACTGCTTAGTGGATGCAGTGGATTCTCCATTATTGGCAGGAGCCTGCTCAGCACCTGTCGCTCTGCCACAGATGTTAAACTGTCCAGCTCCGTGCCTACAATAGAGCCTGCCTTCCTCACCAGTTTGTCCAGGCGTGAGGTGTCCCTCTTCTTTATGCTGCCTCTCCAGCACACCACCGCGTAGAAGAGGGTGCTCGCCACAACCGTCTGATAGAACATTTGCAGCATCTTATTGCAGATGTTGAAGGACGTCAGCCTTCTAAGAAGTATAGTCGGCTCTGTCCTTTCTTACACAGAGCGTCAGTATTGTCAGACCAGTCCAATTTATCATCCAGCTGCACTTCCAGGTATGTATAGATTTGTACAAGGCAACAACTAAAAAAGTCTGAGTTAGCCTTAAGCCCCCCTAATCTGGGGTGCTCATTAGAAATGCCATTATTTACTTCATAAGGTGGAAGTACTTGATAAACAAGAACAGCTACATCAAATATTTGACATATTAAAAAATGTGCTTAAGTTTAATTTAATCCTTCTCTTATAACCTTATCCTTATACCTAAATGAAGTAACTCAGTAACAAAAACAAGAGCGAATGACACACACACCCTAACTAAACTCATGTCAGGCATGCGATCTAGGTAAGGGTGTAACCATTTTCCATGCTACATTGTTTTGCCTGAACTGAGATCATCAATGGCTCTCTTATGATTAAAAAGGGTAGAAATTTGTGTGTTTGGCAGGGGGAAATGAGCCTATTGCTGTTGTTTATTATAATAGTTATTTTTTCTAGAGCTTCTATAAAGTAATTCCCCTTGTGGACAAATATCTATCTATCTATCTATCTATCTATCTATCTATCTATCTATCTATCTATCTATCTATCTATCTATCTATCTATCTATCTATCTATCTATCTATCAGGTTATTTCTGCCTCCATGAGTACTGGTGCTTTCCCTGCCTTCCTCGCTCATCATTTAAGTTTGAAACAAACTTTGAATGTAACCCCCTTTTTAAACCTCACAACTGTCGTTTACAGTATATGTCCTGAAATGACTTAATCCACCAGACTGATTTGAAGGTAAAAAAACTTATCCTGGAAGCATCAAGTGTGAGCAAAAACCAACCATTTAACCAACCATTCACTGCAAATTTATATATGTATGCTTTTGCTTATTTGTATGTACATATCACTGCTCTAGGTCAGTTATGATAGTAAGAGCTTTGAACAGACATAAGCTGTTTGTTCTGCAGAGTATTCTGTCTGTTCTTACACGCCTCACACGTTCATGTGCTTTACAAAATGCCATAACTTTGTTTGTTATAATGTATTTTATATATACAGTATATATATATATATATATATATATATATATATATATATATATATATATATATATATATATATATACACACACTGCTCAAAAGAATTAAAGGAACACTTTTTAATCAGAGTATAGCATAAAGTCAATGAAACTTATGGGATATTAATCTCGTCAGTTAAGTAGCAGAGGGGTTGTTAATCAGTTTCAGCTGCTGTGGTGTTAATGAAATTAACAACAGATGCACTAGAGGGCAACAATGAGATGACCCCCAAAACAGGAATGGTTTAACAGGTGGAGGCCACTGACATTTTTCCCTCCTCATCTTTTCTGACTGTTTCTTCACTAGTTTTGCATTTGGCTACAGTCAGTGTCACTACTGGTAGCATGAGGCGATACCTGGACCCTACAGAGGTTGCACAGGTAGTCCAACTTCTCCAGGATGGCACATCAATGTGTGTCATTGCCTGAAGGTTTGCAGTGTCTCCCAGCACTGTCTCAAGGGCATGGAGGAGATTCTAGGAGACAAGCAGTTACTCTAGGAGAGCTGGAGAGGGCCATAGAAGGTCCATAACCCATCAGCAGGACCAGTATCTGCTCCTTTGGGCAAGGAGGAACAGGATGAGCACTGCCAGAGCCCTACAAAATGACCTCCAGCAGGCAACTGGTGTGAATGTCTCTGACCAAACAACCAGAAAGACTTCATGAGGGTGACCCAAGGGCCCCATGTCCTCTAATGGGCCTTGAGCTCACTGCCCAGCAGCATGCAGCTCGATTGGCATTCACCATAGAATACCAGAATTGGCAGATGCACCACTGGTGCCCTGTGCTTTTTACAGATGAGAGCAGGTTCACCCTGAGCACGTGACAGAAGTGAAAGGGTCTGGAGAAGCCATGGAGAACATTATGCTGCCTGTAACATCATTCAGCATGAGCAGTTTGGTGGTGGGTTAATAATTGTCTGAGGAGGCATATCCATGGAGGGTCACACAGACCGCTACAGGCTTGACAAAGGCACCTTGGCTGCCATTAGGTATCAGGATGAAATCCTTGGACCCATTGTTAGACCCTATGCTGGTACAGTGGCTCCTGGTGCACGACAATTCCTGGCCTCATGTGGTGAGAGTATGCAGGCAGTTCCTGGAGGATGAAGGAATTGATACCATTGACTGGCCACCACACTTTCCTGACCTAAATCCAATAGAACACCTCTGGGACATTATGTTTTGGTCCATCCAATGCCACCAGGTTGCACCTCAGACTGTCCAGGAGCTCAGTGATGCCCTGGTCCAGATCTGGGAGGAGATCCCCCACAACACCATCTGTCATCTCATTAGAAGCATGCACTGATGTTGTCAGGCATGTATACAAGAACACAGGGGCCATACAAAGTGTTGAGTTGCTGCAATTAAATTTTGGCAAAATGGACTAGCCTGCCACATAATTTTTCACTCTGATTTTTGGGGCGTCTTTGAATTCAGGGCTCTGTAGGTTGATCATTTTCATTTCCATCAAACGATGTGGCATCCTTTCGTTCCTAACACATTACCCAGTCTATATCAGTATAGATATCCAGGAGGATTTCTTTTCCCATTGAGATCTGATGTGTTTTCAAAGTGTTCCTTTAATTTTTTGAGCAGTTTATATATATATATATATATATATATATATATATATATATATATATATATATATATATATATATATATATATATATATATATATATATATATATATATATATATATATATATATATATATGTTTATAGTTCTCCATATTTCTTCTTTTTTTATTTTACTTTACGACACTAAAATTATTTAAATGAATGTTAAATAGTGAAATGAAAAATGTGTTAGAGACATTGGTCAGATCTCTTACCTTATATTCCCTTGGATCACGCTAGGCCACCACATCTGCTTCATTAAAACCATCAAATGTGCCTTTCCATGCATGTAAATGATAATTGTGATGTGACCCCATGAAAGTTGGTTTAATAATCAATAGTGCATTGACTTTCTTATAACAGACGTGATCATTTTCATAGTGCTAGCAAATCCTTTTAAAAGGGGCAGATGAGAGTAATAGTTAAGGCCATCTGTAAAGAATAAGAAAGGCCCCTGTTTAAACTAAAATGAAGTAAGTGGGCCGCTAATAGGCTGAAAGCTCTTTTTTAATTTCTTCCAGGGATTTATTTTGTGATAGGAGACTGCCCAAGTGCCTCCTTCTATCCTCTCATGGAAGAAGCCCTGGTTTAAGTAAGAGCATGAAGGAATACCTTTGAAGTGGTTCTCATTTGTCACAAAACTATTTTTACTTGTTGAGCAGCATGCAGGGAAAACTGTAGAATTATTAGCAGAGAAGGCCTGCCAGCTTAGGCTTCGGCTCCCTGTGACCCTGAACAGGATTAAACATTTGATGGCAAATGGATGAATGGGGAGTTGGATAAATGGAGTAAAGGTCATTAATGCAAAGACACAATCAGCTTTTGCTAAATTATATTTTAAAAGCATCTGCATAATTGTATTGAGTGTACTTCATGGGTGTTATTCTATACAGATCTATAATTGTAAATAGGGTTTTGTCATATATGTGTGAAGCAGGTAAACATTTAAGAAGGCAATGTGCATTTAAAGTTGTCAAGTAATTGCATATTAAACAAAAGGATTAGTGATGCTCTATAATCTGCTGCCGCCGCTGCATGTGCAATGTTGTTGTGGCAAGGGTTTTGTGCCACATGGCTATTGTGCTGCGTATAGAAATAAAATGTGAAAAAGAAAACAAAATAAAGCAAATGAACTGGAAATAATTATAAACATAATATTAATGTGAGGGTATTTGTAATTACCTACAGTCTTATACATGATTCTGTAATGGTGCTTTACTGGGTTCTGTGGTTCCTCATAGAAGCATTGGTTGACAAAGAGACATTTAAATCTGCAAGGTTTTTTTTTTTTTTGGATATAAATTGGTTCTTTGATCTTTGAAAAAGTTCTTAATATATGAACAACACAAAAATCTTTAATGTATGATAGGCTATCAAATAGTACAGTAACAGATCCAGAAAACCTGAACTGAGCCTGTGTTATTGTATATAGTAAGAGATCTTTTACAATCAGGAACACATTGGTGTTTCCAAATCTGTTGTCACAGGCTATTTATGGAGGCTTCTATGGATCTAAATGAGTAACAATCTGGAGAATTCATGTGGATGGTTTTATTGAAATTATAAATGGCTCCCCTATGGCATCACTCTGAAGAACCACTTTGGTGTCTTTATATTATCAGAGCATAGCAGAATACAACCTAACTTAAAAATGTTTTTATTATTACTTAATGTAGCTGGGTCCTTTATTTTAAGGTGACTTACAACATTTGAAATACAATGAGTTACATTTCTCTTTCCAGTTGGAGCCCAGGCAGGTGAAGTGACTTGCTCCAGGTCATATGGTGTCAGTAGTGGGGTTTGAAGTCCACAGCCTTAACCAGTGCACCACACTGCCAGCTAACAGGTTCTTAAGCAGTGCCGCTCAGCGGTAATGACAGAAAAGCTCAAGACCTCTACATTTAAATCACCTGCTCACTGGGTGGGCTAAAGACTAATATTATTGCATCATTCATTCCATTTTACTACATTACGTAGTTCACTTTTTGGTTGAAAATGTTTATTTGATAGTCCCCACTTGTGAAGCTAAGGAGGAGGACTCTTAGCTCTGAACAGACAGTATAAACATTTCCATTTGATAATCTGCTAAATGCAATTAATTGCTTGCCTGAAAATGTAAAGAAAAAAAAACAAATTTATTTTATACTTAAAACGTGAGTGCAAATGCACAAGAGTAAAAGGGTCTCAGTCTGGGTTAAGAATGGGAAAAAATAATGAAATAATATAGTTCTTTATTATTGATGCAAGATTGTGATTGCATGTGAATGGCACCCACTACTTCCTTGCCCTCGTTACTTCGTTACCACATTGCTGATCCCTCATGATGTCACTTTCATTTGACATTACTGTCCATAATTTACAATTATATAATACATAAGTCATTATTATCCATCCATCAATTATCCAACCTGCTATATCCTAACTACAGGGTCACGGGGGTCTGCTGGAGCCAACACAGGGCGCAAGGCAGGAAACAAACCCCGGGCAGGGTGCCAGCCCACCGCAGGTCATTATTATTCTCATTCTCATTATTATTATTATTATTATTATTATTATTATTATTATTATTATTATTATTATTATTATTAGATGTGAGCTAGACAAACACCTTCAGTTCAATTGTATTTTATCAGTAAATCATGTAAATGGTGATATCATCAATCTGCTGTTTGACTTGGATTCCCTTACTTCACATTTTTCACGCTACATGTTTATTTGTAATAAACGAATACACTTTTCTGTCTCGTTTTATTTACTCCAAATACAGCATAATAAACATTAAAAATATAGTTTTTTTTGTTCGTTTTTGTTTGTTTTTTTTCCATAGCGCAATTTTTAAAATACACTCTATTACTAGAGGCGCTATAAGAACCACCACTATAGTTCCAAAATATCACTTGCCCATAAACCAGACTTTCTCTCTATAAAAGACAAATTTGACAACGCGAAATATACATTTAGCCCATAATATATCTCCAGAGAACAAAAGATTTCGAGTAAATCAGAACAAGGACATACGATATCAGTAACATTTTTAAATATGTACCCTCACACGAACGTATCAACCCTAGGGAATCGTTTTTTGTTCCGGGGTAAAACCTTCATAGTCGTTCAAGGGATTCTCCATGCGCGAAGCAGAGGCCAGCCTTCTGACTAACCATTTCGTTTTCTTAAGATTATAAAAATTAACTGATCACTTGCTTCAGTCTAAACTGTACACCCAGCATTTATTTTTCCCTTTGTAGCTGTATATAAATATTAAATGTTAACCAAACTGGCGTCCTTCTTTTTTTATTTTTAATCCCACCAACGCAGTACAAGCCCCCGGCTGGTTACAGCTGCTACTGATGTTCCCAGGGGATGGGGTCGTTGTCCTCCACAGCAGTCGTATTACGTCTGTCTTGCCAAAAGTGCTCAACGTCAGGCAGGACGATCCCGGCTTTGTCTTTGGCGATCTCGGTCTTATCTTGTGTCTGCGCGTCCTGGAGGGAGTGAATCACGCTGCTTCCCATTTCGGCTCCGTTCTCCCCTGTCTTGGGACTACGGGTTTCCCCGGAATCCCTTGTACCTCTACAGGTGATGAGAGACCAGGCGCTCGCCAAACCGTCCCGGATTTCATCGGACATGGAGAGCAGTATCATGGGATTCACGGTGCAGCTGACGAATACCAGCACTTGAGCCAGAATCATGAGGGCGGTAGGGGGTTTCTGTTGTTCCTTGTAACTGTGTCGTTCCCAAATCCACGCTACCCACTCGGGAAGCCAGAGAAGCGCGTATGCGCAGCTGAGACAACTCAGCATCAGAGTGACTCTTTTGCCGTGCGGTCGAGGGTTTGGAGTCCTGTTGCGTTTGAGTTTCGCTTTTAGAAATGTCTTCGCGTAGCAAACAGCAGTAAAAACAAAAGGGATGACATACGCCAAGGCTGGGTAAATTTTGCTGAACACATTTATAAAGTTGGATGCGTAAAAGGGTACCTGAAAGATGCACAGAGCGCCACTGTGTCCCTGGCGCAAACTAGTAAATACAATGTGAGGAACGGGTAGCACCACAGAAATAGTCCAGATTATGAACACTAGCCCAGCGATACGCTTTGGTTGCACATGAAAGTACTTTGGTGGATTCAGCACGTAGTTATATCTCGCTTGTCCCATGGCTGCCAGAGTGAAACTCTTGGCAAGCAGGCAGCTGTGAAGAAACCAGTCTGTTGTTCTGCAGACAAAGCTGCCAAACACCCAGGATTGCTTCGAGTAGGTGATGGCACGAAATGGAATACAGAACAGTATAATCAAAAGGTCGGCGGCGCCGAGATTAATGGCTAATGCATTCACCACTGAGCACTTTCCTTGCCTTAAATTGTTAATCAGAACCACTGACACCAGAAGGTTTCCAACAAGCCCAATCAAACAAATCCCGGCTAAAACAACTGGAACAACAACCGTTACTTCCAGTCCTTCCAAAAGTTGAAGTCCGCCAGCAAAGTTTAACAAAGAAGTATTCATTATTTCCAGATGTGCTATAAGCATGGGCACACTTGCGCTTCTTCTTTACTGATACAGTATGACAGGTCGGTTTCGTATCAGATTCCCATCAGAAAAGTCGGAGACATTGTCGTTAAAAATAAATTCTTACACTCCAGAAAGGGTTATCTTCAGTCATGTGGACGTTATTTGCCGTGTTTAAAAGATGATGTCGATAATTTTAACGGCGCCTATAATTGACAAATCTTTCTTGAAAGAGTCCTTTTCACAGACGCGGTCCCTGTAAATGGAGCTGTTCTTTCGTGAAGTGGTGCTGAAATTCCCACTCGCTTGCTGCGAATGTCTGACAGGTGGGCTTTCAACAGAGAGAGGGGAGGGAAAATTAGACGCGCCTTTTTATATACAGAACTAGTCTAGTGGCGTCAAAACCCACGTCACGAAATCATGCATCTGCTATAAAATATAAAGGTGTTTCAGGGGTCTACACGTAATAGAAAAAAAAGAATAAAATATTAGCGGCCGCCTAAATTCGAAGAGTAACATATTACATTATGCTGATGAATTTCTCTTTAAAGACTGCATGTGGACAACTTACTATTTATAACTTGTTATTTAAATCTTTCTCTTTTTGGCTTTTTTGTTTACTCTTTTTTTTTGGTTTAAATGTACACCTAATTCGTAACAAGTATTCAAAAACGGTATTATTCCAAATGTGAACTATATATCCATCCTTTCCTGAAATCGCGTAATCCAGTACAAGGTTGAAGAAGCATCTGCCTATCCCTTCTGCAGCAACCCAGGACAATGCATTTTATTTTTTTAACACTCACCAGCTTTCCTTACTGTGCGCTTTCATTCCTGTTCTATTTCATTAATGTATAGTGCTTAATCTTTTCTGAAAGCCTTTGCGAAAATAAAGAGATTGAATGCTGTGTTTTATGTTTTAAATCCCTTTATACTCTTATTTAAAATATCCTTATGCTTTATACGCTTATACGTAATTTTACAATAAATTAGACTGTACTCTATTATTTTTAAATATTGGCATTAGAAGCATAAATTGAGACCCTATGTTTCGAATATAGCTTGCCGTCTAATTTATACGTTTAGTTTATATATATATATATATATATATATATATATATATATATATATATATATATATATATATATATATATGTGTGTGTGTGTGTGTGTGTGCGTGTGTGTGTGTGTGTGTGTATAAATACTATACTATAAATACCATCTGTACATGGACATGAACTTATAAACTGAAACCATTACTGAAGGTAAAATACAAGTTTATTAGGTGTAAACTAAACAAAAAATGACAATTGTTTACATTGTTTTATGGGACTTTTATATCAATAATGGAACTTTTATTACAATAGCCCAATACTTTTATTCATCACCAAAATATGTTATATATACTGAGATGTGGTTAGCTGCTACTTCATGAGTTATTCTGAAGGGGCTTCTCCCCAGATGCACCAATTTTCCATGTTCATCACAAAGTTGTGATATGTTATGACAAATTTTCTGCATGTCATAGTGTGCAGTCACGAATGGACCTTCCTGTGCACTTAACTTATATCTGCGGTTGGTTTTTGCCTTGTATCAATACAGAAAGTAAGTTTGTGTGAGAATATGTTTAAACATTGA
Source organism: Polypterus senegalus (assembly GCF_016835505.1). NCBI lineage: Eukaryota > Metazoa > Chordata > Cladistia > Polypteriformes > Polypteridae > Polypterus > Polypterus senegalus. The sequence goes on from NC_053157.1 coordinate 206,207,249, forward strand.
GTTGTAAGCTTAAGCCTTTCCTTATCCATGCAGTCTATCAGTGTTATTACTATATAAATAATAAGTAGGAAATATTATTAAAAAAATGTCATACAGAACACAGATTACTGGAATTAGTGTATTTATTTAACATTTAGTGGTTATTTTATGCATATTACCCACCCATTTACAGGCTGTGTATAATCTGTACATTCCCATCTTGTTTCTGCAAAGTTCTTCACTTTCTCTCCAAATCCCAGAGATGTACAAGTAACCTTAACTGATGCTTTTATAATGGCACAGTGTGGGTAAATGTGAATTTGTATAACTTGTAATTGTTTGAAATCTTAAATAGGGCTAATTTCTATATTTTGATTAGTGTCTGCAAAATTTGATACAGTTCTTTGTAATCCCATACTAAAAAGTTGGAAAATGGATGATTGTTATTACTGAACTGAATTTTTAAATATATATATATATATATATATATATATATATATATATATATATATATATATATTTTTTTTTTTTATTGTAATCATTCCATACAAATAGAGCAGTGTTTCCCAAACTCGGTCCTGGGGACCCCCTGTCTAACGCTAATGTAGCAGCCTTTAATTATTCAGTGTTGTTTGCTTGCATGTCTGCTCTGCTCATTTTTTATTGTCGTTAATAAGATACAACGAAGGGGTAAAACTGCAAAGAGAAAGGGCAAAATCTAATGAAATCAACAAAAGAGAATTAAGTATTTACATCTACTGTATAGCAAAAGCACAAATCTTTCTAAATGTCCTATAAATGCAAAAATCATGCTGTTGTGCTTTTTTGAATGTAGAATAAGAGGAAAGAAATGCCAACTAACTACATGAGCACAGTGTTATCAGGTGTTGTCACTGATTAGGAATGTGGGTGGAACAAAAACCTGCAGCCACAGGGGGTCCGCAGGACTGAGTTTGGGAAACACTGAAATAGATCACTTTTTACAAAAAATAGGATTGAAAACAAATCAACCCCCACCCTTGAAAAAGAGAGCATGGCCAACGGAATAAAACGTAAAGCTAGTAAAAATAAATAAATTGATGAGTTTAATAGGCGGATAAAGATAAATAGAAAAGAAAAAGAAATGGGAAAAGAATCGACATTCTCAGCGCCTTAAGAGCTTATTCTAAAATATTATTGATTAGATCCTGCCAGGTATTGAAAAAGTTCTGCACAGATCATCTAAGTGAGAATTACATTTTTTCCAATTACAAATAATATAAAACATCAGTTACCCACTGACTTAAAAGAGAAGAGTTAGGATTCTTCAAGTTGAGCAAGATAAGTCTCCGTGCCAGTAGTGTAGTGAATGCAATCACAGTTTGTTTGTCCTTCTCCACTTTAAGCCCATCTGGAAGAACACCAAACACAGCTGTTAGTGGGTTAGGAGGGATTGTGAGTCCAAGGCTGTCTGAAAGGCATTTAAAGATTTTTGTCCAGTTTGATGTTAACGGTGCAGGCCCAAAATGTGTGACCCAGTGAGGCTGGGACTTGATTGCAGCGTTCGCAGGTTGAATCTTGCCCTGGAAACATTTTGGACAATTTTAAGCAAGACAGATAACCTGAATTTTTACAATTGTATAGGAGATACAGTTTAGGTGAGAAGCTTTTTGCTTCCAGTCTGTGCTCCTGTCAAGCTGAACAGAAATGGAGTACATGCTGGAACACAAAGAAGGACTTTAGAATTATGGTTATTATTTTTTATTATTATCGCATACTTTTGTTAAATTATTTGGGAATCTCAGAGAATCAACCTTGTCATGTGAATATTGTAACAGGGCCTTCCTCTTTACAACTCCCATTAAATCTTTGTCTGGTGAGGTACTGTACTTAGGCCACAGTTGTCTCCACAGTCTCGCCAATCTGAACTGCTGTAGCTTGTAACTCATTCAGAGTCATCATAGGTCTCCTTATGTCCTCCATCACTAGTCTTCTTGCATGATCAATCTGTTTTTGTGGGTAGTCTACTCTAGACAGACAGCTGTTCCATAATCTTTCCATTTTCTAATGACTGAATTAAGTGGACTCCAAGGGATATTCATTTTCTTGGATATTTGCTTTGTTTTCATCTTCTAATGTGTTGTTTTCAATCACCCTTTTACAGAGTTTCCATGAGCGTTCTTTTGTCTTTATTGTGTAGGTTAGGCCACAATATCGACTCACCACAAGCCAGAACATCCACATATTGTCAGGCGATTTTATAGCACAGTCAGGTGAAACCCCAGACAGGTGATCTTCATTAAACTAATGATGTGACTTGTAAAACAACTGGCTGCCCCAGCGATGATTTAGGAACAGTATGGCATACTAAAGTGAATACTTATGCTATCAATTATTTTGTGTTTCAAATTTGTAATTATTTAGACCACATTGCAGAAATCAGTACCAGCATTTTTCAAACATCTCAGAATTACTTCTATGAATTGTTTTAAAAATCAGACTAGAATAAGAATTTGTCATACCCCAGATTAGGACATGAGAGTAGTTATAGTAGTTTTGAAGCACACAACATCTACTGATAGCAAGGAGTAGTAGTTGAATGAAAGAAATCACAGTTTTATGGAACCCCCAAAATGAGTTCAGGATGACATTATGTGTTCTCTGATATAATGCTAAGGCTTCACCACAAAGATGATAATAATAATAATAATAATAATAATAATAATAATAATAATAATAATAATAATCAAAGTAGTAGGAGAAGAAGAAGAAGAAGATGATGCAGAACATAATAAGGTACACTAAGTGGCACATAATCGTTGCTGCTTTGCAATAACATCAAGAATAATAGTGTAACAAAGTAAGATGGAAGCCAAGATGGAATTACTGAGATGCACACAGAATGAAGGTAAGGCCCAATAACTGGCATGTTTATTTAACAAGCAAATAATCTAGAGCTGTGCTTTCAATGGAATCACCATCCCACTGTTATGGTCATTGGAAACACATTGGAAAGTAAAAGTTAGTGAAAGTAGCCATGGCTATTCTGGCACTGTTTCTAACATCACATTCACTCTTCTAGTGTTCTTGGTCATCTTCCCAAGTTGTGAATTGCGTCTCTCTACATGATCCCTCCTTATCTGCTGTGAGGCTCTGTTTATCTAATGCCCCAGGAGTCTCCACCTACCTTCTTGAAGCTTCCCGGATAATCTAAATGTAAATATTCCAGGGGTTTGTGGAATGCAGAGCTCAAAATAATATTTTTGTGACATTTTGCTGTCAATCACCCATTCAGTCCTAACACTCTACAGGATAATATGCCTCCATGACCACCTGTGTGTTGAAACTGTGATATTACACTTGGGACAACGGTCTTTATGTGGGAACCATCAATCACACCAACAGCTCCAGTAAAACTAGTGATATGCATGAAGGCAGCTTACTTTTAAATTAACTGACATGGTGTGGTGTGGAAATGGATGAATCTATGGATTATCTCATGCATTGTAAAGGGCATTCAAAGTTTGGTGCAAAATTCAAGAAGTGGTTGGTTGTGACATACTCAAATCATCGCTATTGCTATTGCAAAGCAGCATTTTCCCTGTGACCAAAAAGCATAACGTTACTGACACATTTATTTCGGCTGACAGAGCGTGGCTTCTCCATGTTGATAATGTAAGTAACAAGATTTGTTACGAATATTATTCCCTCTCTGTCAAATCTATATATTTTGTATGAGTTAATTGTTGCCCGGTGTTTGCAAAACATTCCCCCTTACCCATGATGCCGTGTGCCGATCTTTGACTGAATACCACCTTCTGGCAGCTCCCAGTGTGTTAGGCTAGCTCATTAACTCTTTTTTATCTTTTTGAAGTTGAAGTTCCTAACAGTGGCGTAGCATAGTCGGGGCGACAGGGGGTCCGCCCCGGGCGGCACTTTTAGGGGGTGGCAAAGAATTACTGTATATTTTAGTCTTTTAAATTGAAGTACCTAAATAAGGGGGCGGTGAAATTTTCCTCCGCCCCGGGTGGCTGACACCCACACTACGCCACTGGTTCCTAAACTACACAAACTGATAAAATGCCTTTATTCCTGCTTGTTAAGAGAAGGACCAAATTTGCATTACTCTAAGATTTTTGAGCCAGTTATGACCGTTTTCCTACTCTGAGATGATTGACAAATACAGACACTGTTTTTACTTTGATATTAAAAAGGCAAATTAAATCCAGTGTAATATAATGTTTTAAAACAATAAAATTTGAAAACTTTCAAATTGTCAGTTTTTTTTTAGCTCTTAGCCAATCGACTACAGCCACCAGTAACTTTGTGTACATGTTGTTTCTTCTATTATTTTAAGTATCATAATAGGGGTGTCCTATGGGTTTTCCTATCAATCTTCTCACCACGTCACAAGAGGGGTGTTTGGGATTTCTCATTAGTTTGTTCTCACTTTTGATGGGTGTTTTTTATTATTTATTTACTCCTTTTAACCTTATTAATTACCTTGATGGTTCCTTTTAAGATGAAGCAACCCTCACGTGCTCAAGCTTTAAGCTGCATTTGGTTAATCCTTTAGTTACCTTCAGTCCTTTTTCTTTTGTTTTTAATATCCATTGTTCATTTAATATACTTCATTCATTTCATATCATTCATTTCCTATACTTCATTTAAGTACTGTATATGCTTGTATTAAATTGTAAAACCTATCATTTATTGATTAAAAGCATTTGATTAAAATTGTATCGTGAAATGCACTGGTACTGCTCACTTAAACCTAATACCATTTTACATAAGGAAAATCACGGTCCTGTTGAGCAACTGAAGGCTGACATCAAAAGACCTCGGATGACTCTCAGGTTTATGTTAAGGAAGCTATATAGACAGATATGATGCATTTTGCATCTTTCTGAAAACCATTATAGATAATTCATCTGAGGTGAATTGTTATCACTGAATTAGGATTTAGTCAGGATGCATTTTAGGTTTATTACAGTCTCTTAGTATTTCTTGAAGCAGCTTATCCAGACAGGAGACGTCAAAGGCACAACGATGGAATAGATAGATAGATAGATAGATAGATAGATAGATAGATAGATAGATAGATAGATAGATAGATAGATAGATAGATAGATAGATAGATAGATACTTTATTAATCCCAAGGGGAAATTCACATAATCCAGCAGCAGTATACTGATACAAAGAAACAATATTAAATTAAATAGTAATAAAAATGAAAAGAATTAAATAATGGAAGTGAAAGAATTAAACTACTGAAATGAGACCAGATGTGTTAATCAATATTTGAATAACTGGCAAGTACAACACCAAAGGTTTTGTAGACAGAAACATGGCCCCTTCTTGGGGCTGACAGGGCTAAAGCCAGGGGGCCCGGGATCACAGGGGCCCAGCGCAGGATGAGTAGATATTATGCACAAACAAAATGTATGAACAGAAAGCAAGAATTGTGTTGAGTGTCAACTTCAGCATAAAATATATTGAAAACTAAAAACAATATCAAAAAAAGTTTCAGATAAAAAAATTTCTACATACATTTTTCTACAACTTTCTTGCTTTGACATTTTACGAATCCAAATAAAACGTAGACCTCTCCACTGGTCGAAAATTTTGATATTAATTGCTGATTTGGTGTCATATAGTTTTATAAATTCTTTATTTATAAATATTATAAACCATAAACTTAAACACAATTAAATAAGAAATACTACACAAAAAAAATTAAACATTGTCACACACGTGCACATGGGAGGCAGCTAAAGGGCTTGAGTGAAGGCAGTTCAGAGGCATGCCGGGGTTTGGCAGAGTGCACTGACTCTTTTTCTCCCTTGCCTGTAGACCATTCCTGAGGGATTTCACCTGGCTCTCCTGACATCACTTCCGGGACTGAGCCAATGGAAGTCGGCCACACCAGCTCCAGTCCCTCTGATGTCACGTCCGGCTATGAACCAATGGTGGAAGACCACGTGCCGGATCCATATGACCTCACTTCCTGTCTCCCCCTTTAAAACCTGCCCCTTTTCCTTTGTTTCCTTAGTCTTGTTTTGGACTCAGTTGAATGCACTTCAGTGCTGATTATTTGTTAAAACGACTTTTGCAGCCAGGATACCACATTATACGGGTGGCTGCCCCAAACCTTTATCTGTCCATGTCTCGTTCTTGTGACAACATTTACGTCACTTATTTCTGCAGATATAAAGAGTTAAAGTTAAAATTTTAATATATAAAATCCTATTGGGTATCACGTTTTCCTTAACCCTAGATGAAGAGCCCACCAGAGATCCTGGCCTGGGGGCCCGCGTTAGAATGTGGGGGCCATGGACAGAAATAGAGAGGATACAAAAAAGAAATCAAGATTGTTGAGATACACTTGAGATGTTTCTACAAGCACTTCTGAGTTATGGTCATTCATTTGTATTAAATCTAAATTTAATCAAGATCTGATGTCCTTGGACTAAGCAGTAGACTTATTTGTAACTACTAGAGTAATTTACATGCACAGTAAGTGCAGTAGGAGGTCATTCTGGCTAATAAGGTAACACTGCAGAAGCAAGTATCTTAAATCTTAAACCGCAATGGCCCACACAGAGAGCTGTGTAATAGGAGAGAAGAGTTCAAGTGGCCTATCAGGTAGTAATAGTACGGGTCAGTGGAGTTTTTAAAATGTTTTCATTCTTTTGGTGCCCTGGGAGACAGACACTATCAGAAGGGGCAAAGCCATCCTGAAATACCATGCATGAGATTTGTGTGTATGTGAGTGAGCGTGTGAGGGAGAGAAAAACAGAAATGATCAGGGTCTTGCAGAGTAGAACTTATGACAGCCATTTCTCTGCTTAAATCTTGGCCATCTCAGAAGTCATCTTGCTTTGGATTTGCTCTTGGAGTTGGAGAAAGTGAGCGCAGACAGTGTTGCCTCTGACCACAATCGAATGGTGTGAGGTGAATGTGTCGGGAGTGGAGCCACATAGAAGGAGCTGTGAAACACTGACATGGCGACAGCGTCACTCGAGGGTAAACCTCACATGAGGGAGTGTTATATTACAGCCAGGACGTATGTGTATTTTCCTTTTTATTGTAATTTTAATTATTTTTGAATAATTATGTTTCATGATTTAGTGTAATTTCTGTTTAATCTGTTTATTACATAGTACTTATGAACTTTGTCTTAATGTGTTTTTTCAGTCCTTGAATTGTGTGGGTGAAACCTGAAGAAGTTGGGCCCACCTTAATGTCACTGCTGAAGGACCACACTCAGCTTTTACATAATGTATAAAGATTTTTGGTTGGATTTGTCTTATCAAGCCAGAAGTTTGACTGTTCCTCCCAGAGGCGGCTTTATAGGTGTGCGGGGCCTTGGGCTGACCAACCCCACGCGGGGCCGGTTATGTCAAACACTGTTACCGATATGTGTGGACTGTATAAACGTGCGTGCAAATTTAATAAAAATAATGTTAACATACACCGGATTTTCTCATTACAGTATTCACTTAAATTTTTGCAAGATAACACGCAGACTTTATCAGAATATATCTGGAGAATATAACTTGACAAATCCACTCAAACGGGTGCTTCAAAAGTGGGGCCCCTTAGGCGCGGGGCTTGGGTCAGTCACCCCACTTGCCACCCACAAATGGCTCCTCCTGTCCTGTGGGGCTTTTTTGTGTATTTCTAGAACATTAATAGTATTTTAGAACTTGTAAAGCTAAATGTCCATTTGTGGGCCTAGGAAGTCTGCAGCCTTTCTGTGGAGTTTGCAAGCTGGGTAACTAGGGGTGAGGCTACATCTGGGCAGATTGGTAAAGGTACTGGCCTGGTTTGTTGGACTTCTAGAAGGCTTCATACCGTTTTTGTCATGTTTATATCACTTAATCTCAAACTGTAGGGGGAAGACACTATGTAACAAAATGCATTGGACTGCCAGCGTTAGGGATGATAAATTGTCAGGTGAATAATGTCATCAAACATTACACAAAGAAAAATTGAAAAAGAGTCAACATATTATTTTGTCAAACAGGACAATCTCCAAATGACAGCATTAAAACATGTCTGAACATCAAATACTCAAAACTGAATGTAAAAACATAATTGAACAGTCATGCGTTTCCAATTTTTGCTAAAAAGATTTAAATCATATATGTAGGGTCAGTAATTGACATGATTTAAGCCCCAAGACAAAATGGAAAAGTTCAGGTCGAACAAGTGCACACCTCAGGAAAGGTAAGCCAAGAGCACTGCAGGGTCAAAGAGTCGGACTCAGCAACCCAGAAACAGGCTAGCAGCACCAACCATAAAGACAATTTCATCCAATCCAAAAAGAAAATATTTTTCTACATTGTAAATTGCATTGAGCACATCATGAAAAAATTGAAAAAATTGATTATGCTGAGTTTTCTATAACATTAACAATAACTTCAATTATAAAGGGGAGTTTACTACTTAGTTAATTTTTGCACAACAGTGCCATCTTCTGGAGGTAGTAAGGAGCAGTGTTTAACTAGTCTATAATGTAGAGATACCACTAGTAGTGGTTGTAGTAGTAGTCGTGTTGTCACATGTACAGAGTACTGTGAAATCAGGAACACATTCACCTCTAGACGGTCAACTTTAGTTCCATTGCTCAACAGATGGTTTCCTGGCAGTGAGGTCAAGTTGAATGAGAAGCAACTTAAGTATTTATAATAGTTTAAGATATTGTGGTGAAGGTGCACCCTAGTGTGGACTGATTAAAAGAGCTGATGAACAGACAGATTAAGAAGCAAATGTTCTCAAAAAAATTTTAACTATGTGTTGGATTATTGATCAGACAGTTAAGCAGGCTGACCAGGCAGCAGGGGACCTGGTGGGTAGGTGCAGGAAAGTTCTGGGGCGTCAACTCAGGAGATGCAGGAGTAACTGTAAGTAGCACCTGTTGTTTCAAATAAGTTTGAAATAAATTCACAACTTAGAAATTACTCGGACTGGTTCTTGGAATGCCATATTATGGAATGAAAGTTGGAGGGAGTTGATGATCAATGGTTTGAATCATTCATTGCAGGCCTGACACATACAAATTTAAGAACAGCAGGAATTGAAAGGATCTAATAGCATTTGAAACATCAGCACAATAAAACTTGGGTAGGGTGTAGGCAAATAAAGTAAGAGGGAAGATAGCAGATCTTGCATGAAGAAGAGATCAGAGACATCAAATAGTAACAGATAATGTTGGTAAAAGAAATGGACAGAGGAAGGAGAAAACAGAATTTACTAGAAGGGATGCATAGAAAAGAGTGGACCAAAGTGGACACTGTAAGGAGAAAAGAGACAGGAAGAAAGACAAAACCAAAAGATAAAAGTCAAACGTTCACTAATTGATCATAGTGTTGGCTGCAACAGTCATGATTCTTTGAATAAATGTCAACTTCCAGGCACATTATTTCTTTTACGGCAGAATGACCAGAAAGGCCGAAACCTCTCTGGCAAAGTGTTAGGGACATCACTCATCTTTGGAGGAATCCTCCTTCACTCCTGGGCTGAAAGGGAATGAGAGATCAGTAGCTGCATCTCATCCTCATCGGTCGCCAGTTTACCTCATGAGTTGAGCCATCCACGCGCTCCCAGAGCGCGCATGCCTGACAACTCATTCCAGCTTTGAAAGAAGAAGATGAACAAATGACAAGTTAACAAAGGTCAAGGTAGGAGATCTGGCCAATTTTCTGAACAGAAGTATAATTATATTCCCCTCTTATTAAGCACTATCAAAGTATAACTATCCCTAACACTGACACTAATAAAAAAGGTGACATCTCTCTGTGACCAGTGAGACCTTAACTTTTCCTAGCATGTCGGTATCCTGGGGCAGGACATATGGTTTGCTTTGGTCTTGGATGTTGAGGTCTGAGACGTTCGAAACAGTAGATTCATAAAATGTGAATGATGAAGCTAATTTGTAGTCAAAGCTTTTGTTCCATCTTCAAGAATAATGCCTTATATAGTTGGAGTCCTGTGTCTTCAGTATGTAAAATCACATGGCATGAAAGCCTTTCAAATTTAATTATAGTCCAAGGTGTAAACTATTCCACTGTAAGGGTTAAACTTAAATTAGTTGTGGGAGTCTGAATAAGTTGTTGACGCACTTGGTTGCTTGGGTTTAGATGCTTAACCACTGTTTTGCCCTGTGTTAGCCTTCAGTTTCTCTTTTACTTTATTTTGTTCTACTACTTTCTATATAATGTTTCCACTGTTTTTATGGATTATTACTTCTGTTCACTTCAGACATTGAACTCCATTCTGCTAGTTCCCTTTGGTTTGTATAGTCTTGTCTCTTTGCTTTTGTATTATTTTAAAAAGTTACATTCGTACTGCAATGACCTGATATAAAGAGGCTGCAGCTTCATCTCTGGTTATCATGTCAGTATTTAAGGAGGTCAGCCTGCCCAATTCAACACTTCCATGTGTCTCACCAATAGAGATGACTCGATCTGTAATATTGAGTGGTGATTTTTCTTTGTATCTAAAAGCAACATGATGTAACCTGTACATATACTTTCATCTGTTCAACAGTAAACGTTTCAAAATAAAATGTTCTGTTTAAATGACCAGAGATAGAATAGACATCAGTTCTGTATGGGATGTCTGTAGCTTCTGAATAGAAGAATATAAATCCCAGTGTGCTTCACAGCAGCTTGTCAATTATATTCCCTTAGTGCAGTGTACGGCTTGCCACTGTACGTTCACTTCACTGCTAGGCAACATTTTTGTGATTACCAGCTCTTTGTGTAAATAGGGGGACTGATTGACGTGCCATGTCATCTAATGGCTAATGAGTTAGATGATAAAGATCAAGCTGGCCCCACTGGCTCGCTCTCTGATTGGGAACAAGTCATTGCTTTTGCATGAATGCCAATTATAGTAAGAGCTATACTGTATATGTTAAGCATTTTTATTTGTAAATAATTGCAATATCAACTTTTAGATCCCACAGCTGTTTTCTCACTAAATTTTTAATCAAAAAGAGGACTGAAACAAATGGTAGTAGAAATAGACATTCAAGAAACTAGTACACTCGGCAGTTATTGCCTCCAAAATAATTTACCAGAAAACATCAAAGAGAATAAAATGGTGCTGTATGAAAATGGGAGATTCCCTAAGGATGCTAGAGAACAGGTATGAAAAAGGAGTGATGGCTAATATCAGGAAAAATTACACAATGTTGCATTTTGAAGTATGAGTTCTAGATTTTTCCTCACCAACCCATTACATTGTAACAGATGAAGAGGTATGACGACTTTTGCCTCTTTCAACCAGCTTGAGAAACCCATTACTTTAACTGCTATCAAGGCTAAGGAGTACAAGGTCACATGGGACCACATGAGACAACTGTAACCTCTTCAGCTGTTAAAAAAAAGGCAACCAAGCCTACAACTGATGCTGAGTGGTAAAATGTGAGACAAAAGTGCATGGTACAAATGGGCACAGGATGCAAATGTGTTCAGCTAGTCACATGCCTTTCCTATCTCAGGCAGACTCAATGGAGAAAAGTGCAGCAATATAATTTACCGGACACATCTAAATGTTTAAATGCTATTAGTTTTAGGACTCGTGGCCTCCCAATGATATGCCAATGTCTTTCAAAGGGTTTCTGGATACTCTAAGTCCAGATGTAGAGGTGAGCAATAAACTGGTTGATGTGATATACCAGATAAAGTTCTTCTTGAAGGATGGATTTAAAAAGAATTATTTTACCTGTATGTTAAAATTCAGTGGAATACTTATGAACACATTGAAATGTAAAATGCATACAAAAACAAAATGTGCAAATTTGCGAATGCAAAACCAAATGAGAAATATGATTTTGTTTTGATATACTGGTCTGTACAAGGTAATATTTTTATGCATGGACTTATATGTGAATTGTGCTTTAATAATTGAGCCTTCCTCTTTAAAAATATTACCCTTAATGATATGTGGTTCAAGCCAATTGCTGAATCAATGCTTGGTTTGTATCTTGTCCTGGTTTGTATCTTGGTGGTGAATACCTGCTATAAACTCCAGAGCACTAACATGCGTTTTAACAGTTTAATAGGCAAAACTGTGTGCAAAATTAAACATCAATACATGTTTCATTTGGTAAAAGTCTGAAAAGTATTGGGACAGATAGGGGGCGCGCCCGTCCCCTTGAACCCTCAGACCAGACACCAGACACCAGATAAAAGTCCAAATGTTGACTTTATTAATTATAATAATGTGCACAAGCACCTCCACTATACTTATAAATTACAATAACAATAATCAATACAATAATTAATCCTCCACACCTACAAGCAGCTCAGTCACCCTTCCTCCCAACTCGGCTCAGCCTGCTGGGTTTCCCACAGTCCTTTAAATAGTCCTTGACCATTAGTATTCCTTCTCCGGGTCAAAACGCCTTCATCAGGTGTCCCGGAAGTACTGCGGGTTTCCGACCTCGTGACTCCTAAGTACTTCTGGGTCAATGTCACCATAACAATCCCCGGGTTCTTGGTGAGCTCCCCCTGGCGGCACCCACGATACCCAACAGGGCTGAAGAACCAGACTCCATGTCCCATGCTGCCCTACGGGAATCCTGGGAACCATTTCTGTCCGGGGAGCTGCCATCTAGCATCCCACGGGATGTAGTGTCCTAAAAAGGCTCTCTCTTTTAGTTGAGTGATGTCCTGGCCAGACTCAAAAGCCGGCTGTCCCTCACAGTATATACAATTACATTACAATAATAACTAAGTTTACTAAAACTTTCAGAATCTTTAATCCTAACACTCTTTAATTGTACTAATCTTGAAGCACTTTGAAAAATTACAAAAGAACAGCCAATGCTAAATAATGACCAAACACTGAAAAATGTATTTCCTGAACCTCCTCTTCTGGCATACAGACAACCACCAAACATGCAGCAACTAATTGTCTGAAGCTCCCTAAATGAACCAACACATAATGGCACATCTCCCTGTCTACAGAAAAGATGTACAATGTGTGCTCACATTTATAATACAGACCGTGTAATTATACTACACTGCCGGCTAGAACATCACATAAAGGGATCACTTTCCTACACATCCTCTAATGTGGTCTACCTAATTCTCTGCATGCAATGTCCTGACACTGCACTCTATGTGGGAGAAACTGGACAAACACACTGCCAGAGAATGAACTTACACAGGTTCCACATTAAATGTCTCAACACAGATGTTCCTGTAGCGGCCCACTTCAACAGTCATGGACACTGTGCGAGGGACTTTAAAGTCACAGTGCTTATGGGCAACTTCAGAACACAGCAGGAAAGAAAAGAATGGAAAGTCGAACGCATGCTAAAATTTAATACATTACAACATGGTTTGAACAGAGACAAGTTTTATGGTCAGTTATGAGGATCTCTCAGACTGCCACAGACAACCTGACTACAGATCGACATTGTATTGAAAAACTCATCAGAAACTTCGAAAGACTTTGTTGGACAGTTATCTTATCCAAAGATCTTGACCATACATTGTTCTTCTCTCTTGCTAAATGAATCTTAGCCTGAAGAGGTCTATTCATTTTTACATTTAAGATTTCTCACTTAAAGGTTTACCAATGTTGTTTCTTGTCCTGGGGCCTCATGTATAAACGGTGCATACACACAGACATTTTGCGTAAGAACGTTTCCACATTCAAATCATGATGTATAAAACCTAAACTTAGCGTAAAGCCATGCACATTTCCACGGTACCTCATACCCTGTTGTACGCAAGTTCTCCGCTCAGTTTTGAGGGCTGGCGGCACCCAGCGTCAAAACAGTGCTACTGTTCCTGTGTGGTTATCCTTTCTTTTCCTGGCTTTATAAATACACTGAAATTAACCGCATATTGTTTATTAGTTTAATGCATCTGATTGTAATTAACCTGTAACAATATAATGGTCCAAGGAATGGTCAAACTATTCTAAATTCCATAGCTGCTTTAGCATTGTTACTCTCACTGCACCTTCTTTTTCTTGTTCTTTCAGCTGCCCCCGTTAGGGGTTGCCTCAGCCGATCCTCTTTTTCCATATTACTCTCACTGCGCCACTTGGAGAAGCTGATCGGAAAGGGAATTATCGGTACACAGCATCAAGCACACGCTGCCTCAGCCATGCTTCTTATTTGAACTGCTTCTCACACGGCAAACACTTCAAACATTTCCTGTACGGACTTCGCGGTTCAGAAAGAGTTTCATCCCAAGAGCTCTAAACGCACTCAATCAATTGCTCCTCGTAGAACTGTTTGTACTTTAAGTAGAATTACCTCACTCTAAACTTGCGATACAGTTATAATATTGCACAACCTCAGCCACTTTATAAAGCACGTATTTACATATGATGACGATATCACTTTTAAGATGAAATGCAGCAAAATATGTTCATTATATTATACAGATGAAACTTCATTTAAATAATCTATATTTTTAATAATTAAAGGACATGGTGTTGCTACGCTAGCAAGGATCTGGTGCTCCACTCACGGAGTGTTCCTGCCTCGCACTGTATGCTTCACTGGGACTGGTGTGAAGGATAGAATAATTAAACATGTACTTAAAAGTTTTGAAGAACTGGCGTTATCAGCTTACAGAAGGCTTCATGTCCATTACAGAGCTGATTGTGTGGTGATCGGTTACTTGGAGAAAGAAAAGGAAGGACAGGAATTGGAGGTTAGTACGTTTGAAAGAGACAGTACTGCAGAGGCAGCCTTAGGCATGTGCAAACTGTGCACCTGCATAGGGCTGCCAAATCCCAGGGGCCGCCATGCCAATATATATTGAATATAAAACAGAAAGAGGAAATAACGTCACAGCTAAAAACACAGCGGCAAATTTCGACAAAAGTTAAACCCTTGTGACATGAGCACGAGGCGGCTATGCAGTGTCCACAACAGATGTGGCCATCCGCCGTGCATAAGATGCCATATTGAAGGAGCCACCAATTCTTTCTCTGCCCAGGGACGCCACGAGCCTAGAGCCACCCCTGAGTACTGCTGCAATAAATTATTTCATCGAAGGTCGCGCACAAACACTACGCCACCGTGTTCCAATGTTTAATAACGTGCTTTAACTCCTATCATCATGAAAACGATATCACGTATACATCTCAGTATTTTAGTTACTCATAGAGCTGTAATATCACGAATGTAATTGATTCTGTGTCCTGTCGGAGGTTTAAGAAGCACGTAGTGATTCACACACATAGAGCACATAGAAGAACACATACAAAACAAAGCATTTAACGTGCTACGATGTGATTTGAGAAACTAGTTAATTAAACGATTTTAAGATGAAGTTTATGATGTTCTACTTTAATGACAAAATAAACTATGTGATTAAAGTGGAAATTTCAAGATTGAAGTTGACATTTCGTGCTTTTTCCCCACTGTGTGACTTTTTTTTTTCTCTGTATCCTAATAAGCTTTCATATGACACTCAGACGGTGGGCTACGACTTTGATATCTAACAACTTCTTTTTTATTTAGGGCACTGTGCGACTTTGTGAACTTGAGCTTTCGAGTTTCTCCGACACGCTATGTCACTCGATCAGCTTCCTTTTGTTGTTTATACCACTGTTTAAACCAACAAATAGTACATTTTTCCTTGCCTCCACTTGGTATTCGCTGAAATTCTTCCATTTTCCCTCTTGCTTTTCCCATTATCTTTTCACAGAACGCTAACCTTAAGGGCTATTTATATTGATTTGCATATTCAAAGAGGCGTAATTCTGGAAGGAGTTGGGGCAGGACAGCAGGAGCGTTACTTTTCACGCTGACCGGTATTTATGTAGCGGAAAAACGCGGAAGTTGGCGAACGCACAGATTCCTGCATCTGGATTTTTCTGTGCGTAAGTACATTTCGGCTTTTGTGCTTACGTCATGTTATAGTGCAAATTCTACGCATGGTGTTATGCATGTGGCCCCTGGTGTTTATATAAACACAGGGAACTCCAATTTCTGTATTATATTTTGCCTGAAGAAGGGGCCTGAGTTGCCTCAAAAGCTTGCATATTGTAATCTTTTTAGTTAGACAATAAAAGGTGTCATTTTGCTTGACTTCTCGCTGTAATCCTAACAAGATATGGGACCTTTGGCCATTCCACTCATTCCCATATCCAAATCAAGTTTTGCTCAGCTTCTTTGTTGTCTGTGACAGCTAATAAGGACATGTGGATGGGTGCCACTTTTAGATTTGTATGCTTGTATGCACTTTATAGTCCTCTCTTTGGAAATCATCCTACTACCCTGTGAAGAAAAAATTGCACATCGCTGAGCTAATTGTACAGCAGTTGGTCTGATTCTTTGATTAGAAAGAACATGAGCTACGTAAGAGTGTTTTATGAACACGTTTTCCAGGCTTTGCAACAGATACTTTAATAGATGTGTTGATATGAATGTAGCATCAAAACAGAAATAAATAAATCAAAGGAGTGCACTGTAGCTACAAACATGATCAATAAAAATGTCAAAACAGACATTACATTTATGTAATTGAAACACAATAATTACAGCAACTAATTCCACTTATCTCAAACTAAAAAGTAATATTCTTTAAGTCACCCAACAGGTGGCACTATTACTAATCCCCTGCATGAGGCTCAAAATGTTTCATATATGAACAATTAGGCATCATACATTTTAGCACAATTTTGTTCACTTAAATTAGTGTAAATTTGCAGGCATCTTGAAGGCAGAATTTATTACTAAAAATCCCTCCATAACTGTTAGCATGTGTTTAACACACAATAATAGTAATAACCTGTCTCTCGGTACAAATTGAAAACATGGCCATAATGAACCATTTAGAGCTATACCAACTAAACATAACTGGTAGTCAAAGCATTCATTTAGAAACTTAAACTATGCTAATCATGTTTACCACCATAACAGAAAGACCAGCTTACTTAGTCAGCGATGCATAGCACAAAATTAAACAACATGAAACAGACAAAGGAGACAACAACATTTATTTCTATAGCACATTTTCAGGCAAATGATGTACCTCAAAATGTTTTACAGGATGAAGAAAGGGAAAAAAAAGACAAAATATAAAAATAAAATTAGGTAATACTAATTAACATAGAATAAAAGTAAGGTTCAATGTCCAGGGAGGACAGAAAAAAAAAATAAACTCCAGACGGCTGGAGGAAAAAAACAAAATCTGCAGGGGTTCCAGGCCACAAGACCACTCAGCCCCTTCTAGGCATTCTACCTAACATAATTGACCTCAATCAGTCCTCATTGTATTCAGGGTTCAAATGGAAGTACTTGATGGTGATGGTCATGTGGACCTCTGGCCTTCAATCCATCATAGACATGAGAGGTAAGGTTTGCTGGCAGGGCTGCTCAAGTGATAGATGGTTTTTCCCTGCTTTAAATGAGGTTTTGGGATCAGCATCCTTTACCAGCCTTGACCCCCTTGGTGTATATGTGCTTTTTTCTTTAATAATGCAAACTCAATGTAAGAGATGGTGGAAGGGCACAGAAATGGATTTCTTAGCTCCTGTTTTTTGTGACACATACATGGTTAAAGCTCCCTTTTAATTGTAATTTTCACTCTGATTTGATTTTATTTTTCTCAGACTTGAAAATTATGAAATACTTATTAGAATAAATAGTAAGCAAAGCACAAGCAGGATAAACAAACCAAAAATGTAACCTTCTTGAGAGCTACAGGAAATAAAAAAAATATCACACAGATGGTGTCTAGCTGCATCACACACCGGTTTCAGGAGTCAGTTATTGAGCATCCCAGAGCATTTGCATGAGCAGAGCATACACACACAAGACTCGCAGCAGGTATAATCCAATCATTGAGGTGACGCTAAACAAATGTAAGAGGCAACAGATAAGCACCAGAAGCACACAGTGAACAACAAAAGGAAATAATGAAATCAATAGGAATAATAAAAGCTCCCAGCTAAGGCTACCAACTTTGAAAGCACACGTGGCATCATTCATGTCTACCAAGGTATGTACATTCATAATGACTAGTAAACTTTATTAGATGATCCACAATATCTTCATCAGAATACTTTGTAAAGCATATCAATGAATGAAATGATCTGAGAAGCAGTGTCTGATGAATGGGTCTTACACCAAAGGAGGCCTAGAACTCTGAAAAGTGGAGGAAAATGATTTGGGGGCAACTGGTACATCTGGATAATTCCCAAAAATAGTCATTAAACTAGATAGATTGATGGTCTGGTGTATAAAAATAATACCTTCTTATACTCCCATAATTATAAATGAGCATTGTCAAAATTCATTATTTTGACTGTTTTATCATTTTAGAATAGTAATTTAATGATTAGACATATGCAAAATGCAAATAGTTGTCTAGCTGTGGGCTAGAGACTACTTACCTTTTACAAAGTCCAAATTTTGGATTAGCTGTGTTGTAGTCACATCGTTTGACTTTAGGGCCACTAGGACTATCTGTTACATTGGATGGGAAGTGTCCATAAACAGTCATCTTCGAGTCTCTCCACATATGTTCTATGAGGTATTAAGTGTGGAATTTGGGTGTGCCACTCAAAGACAGTCAGAGACTTCAAATCCATTTCAATGTTGTTTTGGCTGGTACTTTTGGGGCATTGTCATGCTGAAAGGTGAACTGTCAGCCCAGTCTGAGGTCTTGTGAACTCTGCAGCAGGTTTCCTTCCAGGGCAACAATTGTATTTGGCAGCATTCACCCCTTTCTCAATTCATTTTTTTTTTTTTTTTTTTTTTTTTTAATTTTATTACAATCCATACATAGCAATCAAGTTTTTACAAAAAAAATTATGTTAAGAACAGATCGATCCCCACCCTGAGAGAGAGAGCAAGCCAAACGGTGTAACATTTAAGGCTTGTAAACATACCTAAATTAATAAATTCTCTGTGCTTTATAAATTATTTTAAAATATTACTGATTAGATCCTGCCATGTTTTGAAAAAAGTCTGCACAGATCCTCTAACTGAGTATTTGATTTTTTCCAATTTTAAATAATATAACACATCAGTTTCCCACTGACTTAAAAGAGGAGAGTTTGGGTTCTTCCAGTTTATCAGAATAAGTCTGCTTGCCAAGAGTGTAGTGAATGCAATCACAATTTGTTTGTCTTTCTCCACTTTAAGACCCTCTGGAAGAACCCCAAACACAGCTGTTAATGGGTTAGGAGGGATTGTGAGTCCAAGGCTATCTGAGAGGTAATTAAAATTTTTGTCCAGAATAATGTTAATTTGGTGCAGGCCCAGAACATGTGACCTAGTGAGGCTGGGGCTTGGTTGCAACGTTCGCAGGTTGGATCATGCCCTGGAAACATTTTGAGAGTTTTAGTCGAGACAGATGTGCTCGATATATAATTTTGAGTTGTATAATTGTATGCTTTGCGCATATGGAGCTTGAGTGAATTCTCTGCATTGCTATTTTCCTCTCCTTTTCTGATATATTAATTGAGAGATCTTTTCCCAGTGTCCTCTTGGATCTTTGAAAGGAAGGGATTGTAAAATGATTTTATATATTGTAGAGATGGAGTCTAACTCCTTGAAATTGAGCAATATTTTTTCCAGCGTGGATGAGGGTGCAAGATGAGGAAAATCTGGAAGGTTCTGTTTAACAAAGTTCCTGATTTGAAGATAGTGAAAGAAATGTGTAGCTGGAATGTTAAATTTGGAATGTAATTGTTCATAGGATGCAAAGACGTTGTCTATATAAAGATCTCTAAGCAAGTTAATTCCAAATTTTTCCAGATATTAAAACTGCATATGTTTGTGAAGGTTGAAAGAGGTGGTTCTTTGCAGGTGCCACAGAAAGAAGCTTCTCCGTCTTAAAATGCTTTCTACATTGGTTCCAGATTCTAAGTGAGTGGAGCACAATTGGGTTATTAGTGTATTGCCGATAACGTGTGTTTATTGGAGCACAGAGCAAGGAATACAAAGAAGTACTGCAGGATTTTACTTCTATTGCGGTCCATGCCTGTGTATGTTCTTCTATTTGTGTCCAGGTTCTTATCGACTGTATATTTGCTGCCCAGTAATAAAACTGGAAGTTAGGTAGAGCCATGCCGCTTCTGCCTTTTGTCTTTGTAGGGTCGCTCTTTTGATGCGTGGATGTTTTGAATTCCAAATAAATGAGGTTATTGTTGAATCTAATTGCTTAAAGAATGATTTATTAATGTATATTGGATGTTTTGAAATAAAAAGGAGCTTAGGGAGAATATTCATCTTAACAGTGTTAATTCTTCCAGCTAGTGTGAGATGAAGGGTTGACCATCTATGCAAGTCTTGTTTAATTTTTTCCATGCAGACGAAAATTTTGTTGATAAAGAGCTTTATGTTTACTTGTGATGTTTACCCCGAGGTATTTAAACTGTTCTGCAATGATAAAAGGTAGGGTGTCTAATCTAATATTATATGCTTGAGAATTCACTGGAAAGAGTACACTTTTATTCAGATTAATTCTGAGACCAGAGATCTTTTGAAATTCTGTGAGTGCTGCTAAGACTGCAGGCACAGAATTTTCTGGGTCCGATATATACAGTACCATGTCATCTGCATATAATGAGATTTTCTGTTCCAGTCCTTCTCTGCTAATCCCCTTTATCTGATCAGTATTTCGACAATGTATTGCCAGTGGTTCAATGGCAATTGCAAACAGCAGCGTGACAAGGGCATCCTTGTCTTGTGCCACGCTCTAGTTTAAAGTAGTCTGAGCAAATGTTATTGATGCAAACTGAAGCTTCTGGGTTAGTATACAGTAATTTAATCCATGCACAAATGTTCGGCCAAACCCAAACTTCTCCAATAGTAAAAGGTATTTCCATTCAATCATGTCGAATGCTTTTTCTGCATCCAATGATAATAATATTTCTGGGGTGTTTGATTTAGTTGGTGAGTATATTACATTAAACAGGCGTCGAGATTTGAAGATAAGTGTCGGCCCCTAATAATTCCAGTTTGGTTTTGTGATATTACGAGGGAGCACTTTCTCCATCCTTCTAGCTATGATTTTAGAGAGTATTTTAACGTCGTTATTCAGAAGTGAAATTGGTCTGTATGATGCACATTGTAATAAGTCCTTATTTTGTTTTGGAAAGACAGTGATTAGTGCTTGGCGAAAGGTTTGTGGAAGAGATTGGTTATCTCTGGCTTCTGTAAATGTTGCTAATAGGAGGGAGCTAGCTGAGCGGAGAATTTCTTGTAAAACTCTGCAGGGTAGCCAGGGCCTGCTGCTTTTCCACCTTGGAGTGACTTTATAGCATCTAGTAATTCTGATAATGCCAGAGGTTTATCAAGTTCCTCCACACTAAAAGCGTCAATTTGTGGTATCTGTAATGTATCCAGAAATGCATTAGATTGTATATTGTCTTCTTTAAACTCAGTAGTATATAGGGATTTATAGTAGTCTCTGAAAGTGTGCATTATATTTTTGTGTTCGATGATTTTATCTCCGTTAGTGTTAGTGATTACCGAGATTGCGTATGCATATCTTGCTTGTGAATTTGTTGCGCTAAAAGCTTATTAGCTTTCTCTCCATGTTTTTCATATAATGATGTCTGGATTTGTAAATTAGTTGTTCAGTTTCTTTAGTTGTCAAGAGGTTTAATTCTGAATGTAGAGCCTGCCTCCTCCTATGTAGAGTCTCGCTTGGTAGTCTGGCATGTTCTTCATCTATTTTAGTAATTTCGTCTTTTATCTCTGCTACTTTCTTCGCTTGGATTTATTTCTGTGGGAAAGATATGAGATAATCTGTCCTCTTAAGAAGGCCTTAAGAGTTTCCCAGAGTATTCCTGCAGAGATCTCAGGGGATGTATTTGTCTCTAGAAAGAATTTGATTTGTTTGGATATAAATTCAGTACAATTCTCGTCAGCTAATAGAAGCGGTTGAGGCCATCTGCGGGTGAGTGTATGGGGCTTAGTAATTTCAGCTCCAAGATCATAGGAGCATGGTCTGAAATAACAATAGCATCGTATTTACAAGATTTAATCTTAGGCAAGAAGTTATTATCTATAAAGAAGTAATCAATCCTTGAGTAGCAATGATGTACTGGTGAGTAGAAAGAATATGTTCTTGAATTTGGGTTTAAAAACCTCCAGGGATCTGATAAGTTGTGATCAGTTATAAACTTTGTAATTATCTTTGCGGTGTTAGTTGCCGTTCCCCCTGTGGAGGAAGTCTTATCTAAAAGTGGATTTAAACACAATTAAAGTCCCCAGCCATTATAACTTTATGAGTGTTCAGATTGGGAATGGATGCAAATAAATTTTGTATAAATTCCTTATCATCAACATTAGGTGCATAAACATTTATCAAAATCATTTTACAGTTAGATAAGTCTCCCATGACCATTACATATCTCCCTTCAGGATCCAATACTACATCTGATGCTACAAATGGTACTGTTCTATGTATGAGAATTCCCACCTCTAGTTTTCTTTGTAAAACTAGAATGGAACATTTGGCCAGTCCAGTCTTTTTGCAGCCGGAACTGATCCTTGCTTAGTAAGTGGGTTTCCTGTAAAAATACTATTTTAGCATTTAGACCTGTTAGGTGAGAAAGTACTTTCTTTCTCTTTAATTCGTGATTCAGGCCTTTAACATTCCAGCTTACGAAGTTAACTGTCCCATCATGGAGACACTGATTCTGAGTTTTTGATGTCATTTTATAGTCTTAACTGGAAGTGAAATAGTTTAGGTCTTAATTTCCTATTTCCCCAAGAGTTGTTGCCATGCAGCTTATTATTACGTTGATAGTTATAATTATAAAGATTGAGATGATAGATTAGGTATAGATCAAGCCTGCTCTCTTTCTCTTCCCCCCTTAACCCCCCACCCTCCCTTTTTGCCTCCCCAAGTGAGGCTAAAACCCACTTCACGCAGTCCCAGTCCTCTGACATACCCAGAGACAGAGCACGTCCCAAAGCACAACAAGCCCCCATGCAGTGGCGCTTTATGGTTAAAAGATAGAGATATCTGTTACCAATATAGTCTTTAAAAGAGAAAAAAAAAAAGAATTTTGCACTTAAAATATATATATAGTCTTCAGCAATTTTAGTGCATTAAGATGATACCCCCAGATAATAAACCCAGGTGATGGTGTTAAAGATGTGTCCAAAATAAGCATAACAAGTCTTAATGCAGTAATAGCAATAACAGTAAACCAAGGGTATGATATTGAACAGTCTCATTTAGGGTACACATGAAATAATTAGAAAAGAAAAAAAAAAAAAAAAAAAAAAAAGTAATTAAGCACAATAAAACATAAACAGATAGCCCTAGTAATACTAAGTAATAATAAGAATATATGAGAATATATGCTGATAAAAACCTGTATTTTAAAACGAATAGATCAGACAGTAGATTATTAATCCTAGCTTTATCATTTACCGCCATGACTCACTATTATGTATCAGAATAGTCCCGGGATCAGCTTTCTTAATTCATTTTCTGCTTCTTCCTTGCTAGCGAAGACATAGAAATGACCTTGCCATTCCACTTTCAGTTTTGCCGGATACAGGAGGCTGTATTTGACACTGGCTTGCCGTAGCCGCTGTTTAATATTATAGAAGGCTGCGCGTTTAATAGCTGTTGCTGGAGAGAAGTCAGGAAAGATACGAATGTGGTTATTTTCATATATAATATCTTCCTTTTTCTGAGGAGTGCCATCACCTCTAGCTTAAATGATAATCGTTCAAAACGAACTATAAAAGATCTTGGTCGGGGTCTGACGGTGTTTGATCCGCGTACGCTGTAAGCCGCTGCTATCTCAGATTCTGCTTTAAAGTCGCCCCCAATTATTTTAGAAAAAAGTTCAGCTGCGAATTTCACAGGGTTTGAACTTTCTCGATTCTCCGCAGACCTTCAATTCTGACATTATACCTTCTACTCCCATCTTCTAAAGCAGCCAGTCTGTCTCCAAGTTTTTCTCGAGTTTTTTACATTCGGAACTGACATTTACTGCTCTTTCCTCGGCACTGGCAGCTAAATGTTCGGCCATTTCGATCCGATTCGTGAATGTCTCCTTAAGATGCTCCAATTGATCAGCAAGCGTGCTCAGTTTAACCGAGTTTTTCTGAATGCGCTCTTCAATTTTACCCAGCACCTGTCGAAGCTCAAGTTGTACCTCTTGACGCAGCCTTTCATTTGCCTGTTGGAATTCCTGTGCAGCCATTCATTGGCCTGTTTCATCTCCTGTTTCAGTCTCTCATGTGCCTTTGCCGTTGCTTTCTCATTAGCCTTCTCGCTTTTCTTTATATCTTGCGTGAGCTCAGCGAGCAACACTTTCAGTTCAGATAGTTCAATTGTGCCTTCTTGTACCGTAGATGAAGCAGCAGACTTTGCTGAAGCCGGTGTCCCCGCTGCTCCAGGCTCGCGTAATTGCGTAACTGAAGCCGCGGACTTCCCGGCCCTTTCCAGTTTCAGGTAATCTTCCAATCGGCGAGCTATCCACATCTGCACTCACGATCGCACCTTCGCTCCCCTTTTCGCTCTCAGCCGGCGACGATGTAGCGGACCGTGGTCCCGAGGAGTCTGTGCTTTCGCTCATCTGATCCAGGTCTGTCTCTGATAGGCCGTATCTTGAACTGGGGCTTGCTGATCGCAGCTTGGATGTAGCTTTAGTTTTCGATTCTTTCGACCCCCCTTCTTGTTGGCCATGTTTATATGTGCTTACATATACTGTAGCAGTCCCTCTCGGGTTGAATAAATACAGGATATCTCAATATAATAAGCAAATAATATGAAAAATAATACCACTGCTAGCGGAGCTCCACTTCAGACGTCCATCTCTCGCATCGGACGATACCAAAAATCCCTTCCTCAATTCTTCCTGTTCCAGGCTCTTTGTCTGTACCACTGAGAAGCACACCCATAGTATGATGTTGCCACCACCATGTTTCACCACAGCAATGTTAATAGGCAGATCGTGAGGAATGCCTAGTCTTGGCCAGACATAGTGATTAGAATTCTGCCCTGATATTTTAGTTTTTGTCACCAGACCAGAGAATGTTTTCCTGATGCTCTCAAAGTTAATCAGGAGTGGCATCTGTCTAAATATATACCATAAATGCCTGGAGTGCTACTGAATGAAGGAGTGCTACTGAAATGGTTCTCCCATCTCAGCCAAGGGCTTCTGAAGCTCTGTTTGAGTATCCAATGGGTTTTTGTCATCTTTCTGAATAAGGCCTTTCTTGCTATGTTACTCAGTTTGGCCAAATGGCCAACTCCAGGAAGAGTCCTGGTATTTCCAAACGTCTTTCATTTCACAATTATTAAGGTCACTATGACAGACACAGTGCCTGGAGGTACTGAAATAGTTAAACTTTGTCTCATCAGGCCAGAGAATCTTTTTCCTCATGCTCTCAGAGTTCTTCAAGTGCCATTTGGCAAACTGCAAGCAGGAGCTTGCCACTCTACTGTAAATGCCTGATTGATGCAGTGCTGGCACTGGTCGAACTTCTGTCAGATTCTTCCATCTCAGCAGAGGACTTCTGAAGCTCTGTTTGAGAGATTGAAAATTGGGTTGTTGGTCACTTCCCTAACCAAGGCCCTTCTTGCTCGGTCACTCAGTTTGGCTGGTCAGCCAACTCTAGGAAGGGTCCTGGTACTATTGAGGACTTTGTGCACCTGGAAACATTCACAGCTTTACAAATCGTTTTATACGATTGTGTAGGTCTACAGAGAGTTCATTTTGTCCTGACAGGCACTGTGAATTAAATTAACCTTAAATTAACAGGTGTATGCCTTTTTAAAGGATGTCCAGTTTGTCACAGACTCCAATGAATTTCTGGACACATCTCAAGGAACAAGGTACACCTGACCACAATTTGGTGTGCCACAGCAAAGGGGCTGAATACTTATATGAATGAGTTATTTTAGTTTTTAATTTTTAATGCATTTGCAAACCTTTCTGAAAACATATGTTCACTTTCATTATGGTCATTGAGTGTGGATTGCTGGGTTAAAAGTGTTTTTTTAATCGTTGTATAATATTAAATCACAGTGGATTTAGTCTTGAAATGTTAAATACTTTGCTATGTGCAAAATCTACATAGAAAATGATCAGACTCCATTTTCAAACTGATTAACACTGGGTCAATAAAGTGATTGTGCTACTGTGACATCCTATATATATATATATATACATATATTGATATATATATATATATATATATATATATATATATATATATATATATATATATACATATAATTGATATATATATATATATATTGTCACAGGAGGCTGGGGAACAAACCCAGCTGGGACCCCTGGAAGGACCGGGAAGTGGCTTATATGTCCCCCGGGCCACGAGGGGACAACTGCCCTGGATCTTGAGGGGACCACGGGAGAGAAGCAAGGAGGCTCAAGCCCATTGGGGCCCGTGGCCATTGCCAGGGGGCGCCCTGAGCCTCAGAGAGCCCGGAAAACGTTCACTTCCGCCACACCCAGGAAGATGGAGGAAGATCCTTCCAGGGATACCCGGATGCTAGAGCAGCACTTCCACCACACCAGGAAGTGCTGCCAGAAGGACGTCATCAGGCATCTGGAGCATATCCAGGTGGAAATAAAAGGGGCTGCCTCCCTACAATCAGGGAGCTAGAGTTGGGAGTGGGAGCAGGACGACGCTCCCGTGGAGAGAGAAAAAGGAGGCCTACGAACAGTATGAGAAAGGCCCATATTTGGGGTGATTGGTGCTAGAAGCACTGTGTGCTATGCGGGACTGTGTTTGGAGAAAATAAATGTGTGCTTTTTATAAAGATGTGGTCTCAGTCTTGTGGTCTTGAAATTAGCCAATCCAAGAGTGTTATTCATTTCTCCTTGCTGCTGATTGGCTGCTGCTCTCTGCCCCATCTCCAGCAGATGCAGCCTAGCATTCCCATATCATAACAGTTCACCACATGTAGCTATCTCAAGTGTTTTGCTAAGCATTCTCGTGTTTATCATTTTGTTCTTCTTAAAGCCCTAAGATGCTCCCCAAATGCCCTGTATCTTCTAAGGCTTCTGGTAATGAACCTGAGCCCCAGAAAAAGTTTAAGACAGTCAAGGAGAAGGTTGAACTACTGAATTTGCTCCCGGAACTAAAAGGTTATGCCGCATTAGCCACCAGAGGAGCTGTAAATCCTCTGCTTTGCTCTGCAATCTTCATTACATACCTTCATCATAGTGCACAGCTAATTCATCATCATCTTCAATCAATATCATTCATTATTGGTGAGTATCCGTACATTTTACTGTATTTTTATTAAATTTTACATTCTAGCACTGCGGGAGACATAGCAGTAAAGTACTGTACAGTATACGGGTTTACCTTTACATTCTTTTTTAATTTCAGGGGTCATCTGTATATACAGTATATAAGATTTAAGGCCAGTACTAAAAGTGCCAAAGAGCTGGCTGAATCTTGGCTATCAAACGAAAACGCCATTAACAGTTATTTGGACATAAACCCAGCATATGCAAACTTAAGAAGAACATATCTATACTAATAAAAGGCAAAGCCCTCACTCACTCACTCACTCACTCACTGACTCACTCATCACTAATTCTCCAACTTCCCGTGTAGGTAGAAGGCTGAAATTTGGCAGGCTCATTCCTTACAGCTTACTTACAAAAGTTGGGCAGGTTTCATTTCGAAATTCTACGCGTAATGGTCATAACTGGAACCTATTTTTTCGTCCATATACTATAATAGACTTCTGCTCGATGCCCGTAGGAGGCGGTTACGCCTCCCACGCGTAATTTAGTGCCTGCCAATATAAGGCCATCCGTCAGCAGCAATCCAATAGAAACACTGCCGCTAAATGTTCACGGGTGAAGGACTGTGCTTATGCAGAGGAAGATGAGATGGTCAAGGTGGTGTTTGGCACAAACTCAGCGAAACTGCGAGAGAAACTTTTAAGTGCCGGGTCTTAGCTAACATTAAATACAGCCGTGGACATCGCACGAGATGGCACCAGCACAGCTGGGAAACTTCGATGCATGTACACCGAGCGGCTCACGTGAACTGACGCAGTGCACAGACAAAAAGCAACAGTTCCAAAGAGCGCTGAACAAAAAACGAATTACACAATTGAGAAGGCAGCAAAAAAATATGAAGCGTGTGATACATACAAGCATATTCATAAGTGCAGCTACTGCGGAAACAAAGCACACGGTGGAAAAAGTCAATGTCCCGCTAAAGGAAGACAGTGTAAAAAAAAAACCTGTGCATGCAGTGTGTCGGGTCTCAGATAAAGAAGAAGACGAGCTGTTTGTTGATTCAGTAAGAAACAAATCGATGAATGAAACCTGTTATCTTTACAATGATTGACAAACACGGAATGTAACTTGAACACAACACATCCTACAAATACGAACCTGATTGAAAGAAATAATGATAATCAAATCCTTGATAACAGCAACACTCATAACACTCACAAAACAATTACTGTATATTGACAATCATGTTACGTTATTTTAAAATGTTCCCTTTTCTTTTTCATAACTTCTTTAACACACTACTTCTCCGCTGCGAAGCGCGGGTATATATATATATATATATACCCCGATCTACATACACTAAAATAGGCAAACCACACACCGTGGCGCAATGGTAGAGGCTTCGCCTCTAACGCCAACGTCCGAGGTTCAATTCCCAAGAGGGGGTGCACTAAGTATGTATGTGTGCTTCCTGATTCATTTTACCCTCTCATCCACTTGGTTTGAGACGTATGAAAAAATATGCGGTTAACGAAGGTTCCCAGCTGTGCTGGTGCCATCTCGTGAGATGTCCATGGCTGTAGTTAACGGTGAAGAAAAATGTATGCAATGATGCCTACATTTAACTTACATTCCTACCAAAGATATTTCTGTTGACTAAATAAAAATTCCTTCTATTTAAAATTTAAATAGAATTTGAACAGATAATTTATAGTTCATAATATCCACGAGACTTGCATGTAAGAGCTGAGTCATCCGTTTTAACAAACAGCGTATTGCACTGATACGAAATAGCCTGCCCATTTAATTATTTAGGAATGGATAAATAAATAAAGATTTTGTACAAATAATGTTTTTCATTTTTCTTCCTTGATGGATTCTACCAACCCCAGCAACAGTTGCTTGCACCCCAAAAGATTGTGTATATATATATATATATATATATGTATGTGTGTGTGTGTGTGTGTATATGTATATATGTAGATATGTATGTATATGTATATATATGTTTATATATGTTTGTGTGTATGTATATATATATATGTGTTTTTGTGCGTATGTATGTATGTATATGTATGTGTGTATATGTACTGTAAATATGTATTTATATATGTACTGTATATTATATATATATATATATATATATATATATATATATATATATGACAGCAACACTCATCACTCACAACAGTGACAAAATAATTACATTGACAATCATGTTATGTTATTTTCAAAATGTTTCCTTTTCTTTTTCATTACTTCTTTAACACATTACTTCTCCGCTGTGAAGCGCGGGTATTTTGCTAGTTCATAATAAATAAAACTCTATGACCAACACCCTCCTAACCCCACCTCATTACCCCCCAGCGCACACTCACCTACCCCCCACCTAATTTTGCTATATATTGCCTTTGATTCTTGTATGTCTAATCATTATCCTCTGATGAAGGCTCCTGGCAGGGGCTGAAAGCTCAGGAATAAAAACTACTTTATGATCCGTGATTCATTCTCTCCTTTTGTGGATCTCCAACTACAAATATGCAAACCATATGACAAACCTTTGCATCCATATATATATATATATACAGTGGAACCTCGGTTTGCGAGTAACTTGGTTTACGAGTGTTTTGCAAGACGAGCTAAATTTTTTAATAAATTTTGACTTGATAAATGAGCGATGTCTTGCAATACGAGAAGTATGGATACACTTTGTCTGCTGAGCGTCATGTGATCACAACTGAGCTGATGTTTCTTCTCTCTCGCGTCTGTCTGTCTGTCTCTCTCTCTCTCTCTCTTCTCTTGAGGGCTATCATCTCCTATTCTCCATCTGAGTCTGCGTGCCTCACTCATATAGTCAACATCCGTACAAGCGTATACTGTTTACTACAGCATTGTGACTGTGTGTGTGTGTGTGTGCGTGCGCACTTTTCGCGTGTCGTCCCGTTGGGTGGAATCCCACAAGAGTTTAGAAACACACCAGCCATGATTCTTTTTAAAGGTAAAATGCGGGTTAATTTGTTTCATGTATTTTTACTTTATATTTTGTATTAATCATTTTTATATGAATAATTTTGGGTAGTGTCATCTGAGTTTCCATTATTTCCTATGGGGAAATTCACTTTGATATACGAGTGCTTTGGACTATGAGTACGTTTCCGGAACTAATTGTGCTCGTAAACCGAGGTTCCACTGTATATATATATATATATATACTAATAAAAGGCAAAGCCATCACTCACTCACTCACTCACTGACTCATCACTAATTCTCCAACTTCCCGTGTAGGTAGAAGGCTGAAATTTGGCAGGCTTATTCCTTACAGTTTACTTACAAAAGTTGGGCAGGTTTCATTTCGAAATTTTACGCGTAAGGGTCATAACTAGAACCTATTTTTCTACATATAATGTAATGGAGTTGAGTTAGAGATGGCCGTGGGGGCGGAGTTTCATGTGACATCATCACGCCTTCCTAATTAATAGAGAACAAGGAAGAACTCCAAACAGCGATTATGGAGGAATATTTCGGACAAAATGAAATAAATAAATAAATGCGTAAATAAATAAAAGTACTGTGAAATGTGAGCATAAATAAATAAATGTGTCATGAAATGAGAGCCTTAATAAATAAATATGTCATGAAATCAGAGCATAAATAAATAAATGTGTCACTAAATATGTTTTTCGGTTGCTTATTTATTTATTTCATTTTGTCCGTAACATTCCTGCAAACCGTCATGAAATACGGCTTGAAATAAAACTGTCACTTTCACTCGTCAAAGTTGAGAGGGTGGGCTCTAACATACCTCTAGTTACTGATTGGTGAATTGATAGCACAAGAATTAATTAGAAAAATGCTTACTACTGCCGATGAAATGGATTCTGCCGAAGATATTACGTATTTCAGAGAGAGAATTGAAGATTTATCGGAAGAAATTACAATGTTGGCGGCCCTTTAGACTCATATAGATGAAACTGTTTTGAAATTATCGAAGAACAGGTGGAACGGACTCTACTACACTCCAGTTCAGGTGATGCAGTTCCCTGCTCTGGACGTCCATCCTTTGACATTCCAGCTGAGTCAATAGAACACCTTCTGTTATGCGGTTTAAAAAGTACAACAGATTGCAGATCTATATGGTGTATCGGAGAAGACGATCACAAGGCGAATGAGCCAGTTTGATATATTGTAAGCTGCAACGGCTGTATTAGTTTAGGTACTTTGACATGGAATGCCCAAAGCAGCTCCAACTAATATTTTGAACTGAACAACTTTACCACTGATCAGAGCTGTACAGTTGTTTGAAAAAGTAGCGCTAATATGCAACTGACTTTATACTCGTAAAACAAGGGTCAAATACTCAGTTCTAAAAAGGGCCGCCAACATTGTAATTTCTTCCGATAAATCTTCAATTCTCTCTCTCTGAAATACGTAATATCTTCGGCAGAATCCATTTCATCGGCAGTAGTAAGCATTTTTCTAATTAATTCTTGTGCTATCGATTCACCAATCAGTAACTAGAGGGCGTTAGAGCTCACCCTCTCAACTTTGACGAGTGAAAGTGACAGTTTTATTTCAAGCCGTATTTCATGACGGTTTGCAGGAATGTTACGGACAAAATGAAATAAATAAATAAGCAACGAAAAATATATTTCGTGACACATTTACTTATTTATGCTCACATTTCACAGTACTTTTATTTATTTAAGCATTTATTTATTTATTTCATTTTGTCCGAAATATTCCTCCATAAGCGATGAGCATAAAACGCCATTTCACAATTGAGAAGGCAGAAAAACATTATGAAGCAAATGATGCATACAAGCATATTCATAAGTACAGCTACTGCGGAAACAAAGCACACGGTGGAAAAAGTGAATGTCCCGCTAAAGGAAGACAGCGTAAAAAAAAAACCTGTGCATGCAGTTTGTCACATCACAGATAAAAAGGAAGACGAGCTGTTTATTGATGCAGTAAGAAACTAATCGATGAATGAAACCTCTTATCTTTACAACGATTGACAAACACGGAATGTAACTTGAACACAACACTTCGTACAAATACGACCCTGATTGAAACAAATAATGATAATCAAATCCTTGATGACAGCAACATTCAATAACACTCACAAAACAATTACTGTATATTGACAATCATGTTACGTTATTTTTAAAATGTCCCCTTTTTCATAACTTCTACTTCTCCACTGCGATACGCGGTATATATATAAATGTATATATATACCCCGATCTACAGTACATACTCTCGCATAGACAAGCCACACGCTGTGGCGCAATTGTAGAGTCTTCGCCTCTAATGCCGAGGTTCGATTCCCGAGAGGGGATGCACTGAGTATGTACGCGCGCTACCTGATTCATTTTACCTTCGCATCTCCTTGGTTTGGGACGTATGAAAAATATTCGTTAACGCAGAATCATGTTACGCTATTCTTAAAAGTTTCCTTTATTAGCACAAGCACAGCTGAGAAGCTTCGATGCATGTATTCCATAACGCGCTAAAAAATAACGCATTTAATCACACTTTCAATTCCAAGCAAACGGGAACTTTTGTCAATGCATGATTTCCTGGAACATCGATTACATTGATGCACACATCAGAGCCACAAAAATGTTAGAGTCGGAATAAAGCGCGTTCTTACGGTTGATCATTTCGACTTCCCGAGCGAAGCCTTGATAAAAGCATGGTTTTGTGCACACTGAAAAGCAAGCAAAATTAGATGCATTACAGAAAGCTGACTTTGGACTTCCGTGACTGCTAGTAATTCTGATTACATCGAATTACAAAATGTTCAATGAACACACTGTTTTAGCCTAATGTACAAAATAATTTTGGCTAATGTTACTCAGAGTTTAAAGATTGTTGGTCAAATTACCTTTTATGCTTCTGACTTAGTTTTTAAGAAGAAAACTGCACTTTATGTTGAAATTTTGGTTATTATTATTTAAAGACAATACTATTCTGAAAATCTACTTAAAGTACTTAAACTACCACTTTATTTTTAAGTCTGCCCAATTTTAACCAGGGATGATATTTTTGTTTCTGTTTTGAATTCAAATGCAGTTTAAAGGCTTTTTTTTTTCAGAAATTAAAACAGCTTCAGTTTACAATATTCATGTACATGTCTATTATTTGATTCTGTCGCCCACTAAAACACTTTTAAATTAAAAAAAAACATTTGCATTTGGGGCAAATTTACGTAGGCGATTACATACCATTAATCAAGATTAATTTTACACAGCCTCTAATTAATTGGATTAATTTTTTAATCGAGTCCCACCTCTAATATATATATATATATGTGGATATATATATGTAGATTTGTATATATATGTGTATATACAGTATATATGTAGATATGTATATGTGTATATACAGTATGTATATATATGTGTGTATATGTATATATATATAACTGTATATATATGTGTATAGATGTGTATATATATATATATATATATATATATATGCCAGCAACACTCATGACAATGACAAACAATTACATTAACAATCATCTTACGCTATTTTTAAAATGTTTGCTTTTCTTTTCATAACTTCTTTAACACACTACTTCTCCGCTGCGAAGCGCGGGTATTTTGCTATATATATATATATTGTGACAGATTAAGATGCTTCTCGCACCCTTGTACCCTCAGACACCACGCCAGACACCAGGTAAAAGTCCAATAATTATTTATTATAATAATAATTGTGCACAAAGCAATCTCCACTCCCAAATACTCCAATAATACTACAACAATAATCACAATCCTCCACTCCCAGACGCTGCCCTCCTACCACCCAGCTCAGCTCATTGTCTGGAGCCAGGCACATTCTTTTATAGCCCCTGACTCGAGGTGTTCCTGTCCCAACAGTCCACAGTTCCTTATTCTTTCCGGTCAGGGCAACAGTCCTTTCTTCACCCGAGCACGCCGTTCCTTCCTGTCACGTGACCGTGACGCATCTCGGGTCATAAGGCACGACAGAGCCCATAAGTCCCCACAGCGACTCCTGGTGGCCCCTGGTATCCAGCAGGGCTGTGTAAAATACTACAAGTCCATGAGGCCCTGCTGGACCTCGGGCATGATCCTGCTGTCGGAGAGCTCCTCCTAGCGGCCTGGGGTGAGGACCGCATGGAAAGCGGTAGTCTTCACAATATATATATATATATATATATATATATATATATATATATATATATATATATATATATAATTAAATTGTGGTTCTTTTGTGTTCTTGTTAAGGTCATTGAAAGTGTTTGGCTCTGCCTGATTTTACACTGGTGTTATTTCCATCAATTGAGAATGCTCTTTCTTATATATTTACCTCAAGGGGATGATTTTCAATGCTTTCCCCAAGTGTAGGAAATGCTTTTAAAATAAAGGTAAAAATAGACTTCAGTTATCATGATGAACATCTACTGTATGTAAAATGAACAACATGAAGAGCCTATTATTTCCAAGAACAGCCCATAGGCATTAAACATTTTAGTGGGTGGGTGAGTGGCTTATACTGCAGCTGCTCTTGGTTTGCTGTTTCTGAATCTCTAGATTTTACAGATATTCTGTTTATGTGTAGTACTCCTTTACTGAAGTCCAGTAAAAATGGAAAATAATTCTAAAGCTCTCTTCTTGGAAATAATTCCCTCAAGTTCATCCATTTATTGCCAAGATAGCAGAAATGCCATGGACAATGACATCAATAATTCATAGATTTCACTTCAAAAGATGATTATTTTAGATGCATAGATTTCAGATCATTACAATCCAAAATTTTGTATTTTGTATTATCTATCTATCACACTATATCCGAACTACAGGGTGATGGGGGTCTGCTGGAGCCAATACCAGCCAACACCGGGTGCAAGACAGGAAACAAACCCTGGGCAGGGCGCCAGTCCACTGCAGGGTGCGCACACACACACACACACACTCCAAGCACACACTAGAGACAATTTCGGATTGCCAATACACCTAACCGCATGTCTTTGGACTGTGGGAGGAAACCCACGCAGACACGGGAAGAACATGCAAACTCCACACAGGGAGGACCTGGGAAGCAAACCCAGGTCTCCTTACTGTGAGGTAGAAGTGCTACTCACTGCGCCACTGTGTCGCCCCTATTTTTTAACAGATTTGCTTAATTTTTTAAAATTCCAATCTATAGGTTATACTGTAGAATGTCAAAGGGAAATCTGTCTGGTGTTGGGATTAGTAACCAAATCTGATTGAGATAGTGAGACAAGAAGTATATACTAGTATGTTAAATATTATAAAAATGAAGGTAGATGCCAAGAAACAAGTCTCATGGGACTGCTGCTAAGTGTAAAAAATCTGAACCTGGTGCTTTAGATGTTATAGGCTAAGGGACATTATACAACAAAGAATACAATAGGAGTCAGTTACCCTGGCAAGTAAGTGGAGGTAATGTCTACCAAGAGAAGACTCCTGGTTGTGACCTGTTAGTGGAGGTTATTGTCACTAGTGCCTGAAAACCAGTGGTCTCCAGAAGGCATTATGACTTACTAGTCCAGTCGGCTAACTGGTAACTAACTTTAAAGTCTCCAAAGTGGTTTGCACATAGAAGTAACATGGTCTGCTTGTGTAACTTGTGGAACTTTAATACATCTACTAAAAATGCTTAACTTGTTTTTCAAAGACACTGTGCACAAATAATTACCATAAATATCAGATGTTACAAGTATACAAATGACAGTTCATAGCAGTAAAAAAAGAATATTAGTAAAGTCATTCATGAAAGTGAAAGGTTTCAGCAAAAAAATACATTTTGTGCAGTCCTCAACTTAGTTAATTTCTATCAGCTTCTTTTTTGAGCATAATTTAAATCCCCTTACACAATAAATACATTTACAATAAGATGATGTTGATATTGTATTTAAATCACCATTCACTGAATAAAAAGTAGTGGAGCGACAGCAGAAATGAAAGGCTTTTAGATAACAAAAGAACAGAAATATGTAGGGAATATAACAAGTTGAAACTTTAGTCTTTAATTAACATATTAAACAAGGAAATTACAAGAAACATAAACATTAAAGATAATGACTTCAGTATTTCAGCAGCATGGATCCTTTAACAAAGACTAATTAAAATGGATAATCCATTAACAAAAGAGAATTAGAAACATAATACCAATCTGAATAACAAATGTAAAGTGGAATTAAAAACATCAAATTGTAATAAAACACAACAAAAAAGAAAACAAGGAAATAACTTTAAATGTAAACTTAAATATACTGGACATTGCTATAAGAGCAAATGCTGGCCATGAACTTCTTCCAAAGATGATGGAGGCTTGAACATTTAACAAGTCGTTCTTCTTGTTTTTCTAGCTCTTTCACAGTCCATAAAGTGATTAAACCTTGAAGGAATACCTTTGTTAGCCACAGAGGTTTTAGTTGAATGTAGAATTCACTTTTCTCTCTTGAATTGATCCATTGAACATACTCTAGCATCCCAGCCAGGATATACTCAGGAGACTGGAAGACATTTGTGTCTGGTGACGGAGGCAGAGAACAGCATGGAGGATGGCATGACATGAGAAAGAAGAGAAGGGACAGTGCCTTGACCAGATAAAAAAAGAGGATGAGTGGTTTCTGGAGGTTTTGACAATGGCAAGAGGAGGTAGAAGGTGTGGGAAATTTTGAAGTGTGAAGACAGAACAAAAGAAAGAGTTCTGAAAAATGGAAACAAGCCTATTTTATGGCATCTCTCATGGCCATAACAATAAGAGATTTATAGTTAGTTGTAAATAGCTCCCATTTAATTTTCTTCATAGTTATTTTACATTCACTTATTTTGAAATAAGTTGTTAAAATAAATGTTCTAGCAACAACTTAGTTGTCCTGTTATGGCTCCTTGTGTCATTTTATGGCTCCTTGTGTAAGTGATTGCTATATATATATATAGCAAAATACCTGCGCTTCGCAGCGGTGAAATACTGTCTGAATATTTTTATTAATAAAAAAGTAAACATTTTTAGACTGAACGAAAATATGCAAAAAATTAATTGTTAAGGATCTCTCTGTATACCACGTTGTCAGTTCGGCCCTCTGGTTGTAATATGACTAAGCTGTGTGCTGAGCTCACTCTTGAGCATGCAACATACAGTTGGCCATGTGAAAAGCAATCCCGCCTCAAATCAATGCCAACCTTTTGTAGCGTTTGTCCCTGAGACTTATTAATTGTAATTGCGAAGCAGAGCCTTACTGGAAATTGAACCCGTTTGAATTGAAATGGGAGATTAGATGGTATAACGGGGATGCGAGGAATAAAAACTGTGTCACCTGAGGCACTGCCAGTAAATATAGTTGCTTCAATTAGGTTGTTTTGTAGAGATGTAACCCGAAGTCTTGTGCTGTTACAAAGTTTCGGTGGTTGTAAGTTTCTGCTTCTTTGGCGAAGGTCGTAAACGAAAGAAGACACCGCAGTGAACACAGAAGAGAACCCGTGGATTAAATAAAACCTACACAATAACTGTAACAATCGTAACAAATGAACAATGAAACAGCGGAGAACCCGTGGATTAAATAAAAAGGCTGCTTCGTTGGCGAGGCAAGGAAAAAGGACTTTCTTATATATCGTTCGTTTATAAAACATTGCAGAAGCTCTGAGAAAGCTTCTTCCTTCGCAAAGTAAGGAAACAACTTTAGAGACGGCGGGACGCGCAGAGTGTTCGCAAGGCAGCTGAAGCGCTGCATTATGGGATCTGTAGTTTATTGTGTTACCAGTGCTTCATATCCCCGGGCCATTAATAACAATAATACAGTATATAAAATGATCTCGGGCGGATATAATTACACGCCGGGCCGGATGTTGCCTTCGGGCCTTGACTTTGACACATATGAAGTAAATAGAACTTGAAAAGATATATTTTTTCGTACATCGAGCCCGCGTGCTATTGTGGTTTTGCTTGCATGCCTCAATAAGTCATCCTCCCCTCGCTCTTACTTTTTACCGTTCATCTAATGAATACACTGAGTATGGCTTTACCAAAACAATCATTGATGGCGAATAAAGTATCCATTATTCGAGTATGTAGATCGGGTATATATATATACATATATACATACCCGCGTATGGCAGCGGAGACATAGTGTGTTAAAGAAGCTATGAAAAAGAAAAGGGAACATTTTAAAAATAACGTAACATGATTGTCAATATACAGTAATTGTTTTGTGAGTTTTACTGAGTGTTGCTGTCATCAAGGATTTGATTATCATTATTTCTTTCAATCAGGTTCGTATTTGTAGGATGTGTTGTGTTCAAGTTACATTCCGTGTTTGTCAATCGTTGTAAAGATGACAGGTTTCATTCATCGATTCGTTTCTTACTGCATCAATAAACAGCTCGTCTTCTTCTTTATCTGAGACCCGACACACTGCATGCACGGGTTTTTTTTTACACTGTCTTCCTTTAGCGGGACATTGACTTTTTCCACCGTGCTTTGTTTCCGCAGTAGCTGCATTTATGAATATGCTTGTATGTATCAGACGCTTCATATTTTTTTGCTGCCTTTTCAATTGTGTAATTCGGTTTTGTTCAGCTCTTTGGAACTGTTGCTTTTATCTGTGCACTGCGCAGTTCACGTGAGCCGCCGTGTACATGCATCGAAGTTTCCGAGCTGTGCTGGTGCCATGTCGTGCTATGTCCATGGCTGTATCTAATGTTACCGAAGTCCCGGCAGTTTCACTGAGTTTGTGCCAAACACCACCCTGACCATCTCATTTTCCTCTGCATAAGGACAGTCCTTCACCCGTGAATATTTACCTGTGGCAGTTTGCTATTGGATTGCCGCTGACGGACGGCCTTATATGGGCAGGCACTAAATTACAAACGCCAGCGCAGCCTGTCTATGAACTTAATTTAAAGTGTAGGTTTACATCGTGGTTGTATATGTCTTTGTTTCAAGTAGCAGAACTCATGAATATGGTTGTATATGTCACCGCCGCTTCTTATTGTTTCGCTGCCTTCTCAATTATATAATGCATGTTTTCTTCAGCGCTTTTTGGGCCTCTTCCTGGTTTTCTACGCACTGCGTGATTACGCGGAAGACGTGATGATGTCACACGAAACTGGCATAGCGGCAGGATGCTCCGCCTGTTGCAAGGCGGGGACCTCGGCGGGCGCGCAGGGGACACCACCCGCTCTGCGTGCACAGCCAGCGGAGAGAAGAACCCCGGGACCGCCAGGGAGTCTTTGATAGCCATACTTCCCTGACGGGGATCGTGCCGTTGCTGCAGGCGAGGCGGCATGGCGTCGGAAGAAGCCTCGCCGAGGAGGTGTCCTCGGTTGGGCGGGTCCGGGAAGGTGAGTCCCCTTTTTTTTCTTTCTCAAGCTCAGAATCTCCATTAATGACCGAAGCAGTGGCCGGCGTCGGAGGCTGGCGTACAAATGGGAAGTTTCGAGAAAATGGTAGGGTCAGCTTCCAGTTATGACCATTACGCTGGAGGAGCCTACGGGGAAGTTTCGGAAATAAAACCTGCCCAACTTTTGTAAGGAAGCTGTAAGGAATGAACCTGCCAAATTTCAGCCTTCTACCTACACGGGAAGTTGGAGAATTAATGATGAGTAAGTCAGTCAGTGAGTCAGTCGTGCTCATCCGGGTCATATAAAGGGGCCGTCTCCCTTCATATATATATATATATATATATATATATATATATATATATATATATATATATATATATATATATATATATATATATACAGTGAGACTTGCCCATACACCACCAGTCAGAAACCACATCTTTATAAAATGCACTCGTTAATTAAACATTAATAAACACAGGTTTCACAGTCCCAAACACCATACAATGCACACAGCAATTAATCACCACAATAATGCTTCTTTATCACAGTCCTTTTGGCCGCCTATCTCCTCCTGGGAGCTTTGTCCTGCTCCCACTTTGACTCAAGCTCCTCGATTGTATTAAGGCGGCCCCTTTTATTGCTGCCCGGATGTGCTCCAGGTGGCTGATGACAACCTTCTAGCAGCACTTCCTGGTGTGGCGGAAGTGCTGCCCTTTGCACCGGAAGCACTCCGGGCGTCCCTGGCAGGTTCATCCGCCTGGTGTGGCGGAAGTAGCAGTTCTCTGGGTCCCATGAGGCTTGAGGCGCCCCTTGGCAGTGGCCATGGGTCCCAACAGGCCAGAACCTCTTTGCTCCTCTCCCGTGGTCCTCTCCTACTCCAGGGCGGTTGCCCCCTCGTGGCCCGGAAGCTATTAATGCCACCTTCCTGTCCTTCCAGGAGTCCCGGCCAGGTAAGAACCCCAGACATCTGTGACTATATATATATATATATATATATACTGTATATATACACCAATTCTAAAAAAGCTGGGATGCTGTGTAAAGTGTAAATAAAAACTGAATTCAATGATTTGCAAATCTAATAAACCTACTACTAGTATTTCATGAACTGTTAGCTCATTTTGAATTTGATGGCAGTAACACATCTCAAAAAAGTTAAAAGGCAGGAAATGTAAGTGGTACTAAAAAGAATCAGTTGGAGGAACATTTTGCAACTAATTAGGTAAATTGGCAACAGGTCAGTAACATGATTAGGTATAAAAAGAGCATCTTAGACAGGAAGAGTCTCACAGAAGTAAAGATGGGCAGAAGTTCACCAATTTACAAAAAACAGTGTTTACAAATTGTGAAACAATTTCAGAATAATGTTCCTGTAAAATATCTCATCATCTACGGTACATAATATCAAAAGATTCCGTGAACCTGGAGATATCTCTGTGCACATGGCTGAAAATCAATATTAGATGCCTGTGATTTTCGGGTCCTCAGGCAGCACTGCATTAAAAACAGTCTTCTGTCATGTAAATCATTGCATGGGTTCAGGAACACTTCCAGAAATCATTGTTTGTGAACACAGTTCACAGTGCCATCCACAAATGCAGGTTAAAGCTCTATCATGCAAAGAAGAAGCCATATATGGACCTGATCCAGAAACACCGCAGTTTTCTCTAGGCCAAAGCTCATTCAAGATGGACTGAGGTAAAGTGGAAAACTGTTCTGTGGTCAGACTAATCGAAACTTGACATTCTAATTGGAAAACATGGATGCCACATCCTCCAGACTAAAGAAAGATCATCCAGCTTGTTATCAGTTCAAAAGCCTGCGTCTCTGGTCCATTAGTGCCTATGGAAATGGAAGCTTGCACTTCAGGAAAGGCACCATCAATGCTGAAAGGTATATACAGGTTTTAGAGCAACATATGCTCCTATACAGATGATGTCTTTTTTATGGAAGGCCTTGCATATTTCAGCAAGACAATGCTAAAATATGAAAGAGAAAGATGGAATGTGAGTGGCATAAAACAAACTAATAGATAAGAAGAGGTTTCTGCTGTTGTTTTGGAGGTGTGCTCAGATAAAGGAGTGGAGGACAGGACACCAATTTTTTATGGAAGTAAGACATGAAGTAAACTTTTCAAACCCCATTATTTCAGAATTGTGTGGGCTTATTACACTGGCCATTACAGTACAGTATATATCAAACCTTTTCAGAATTAATTCAGAAAAATTGCTTAAAAGAAATAAATGACAAAGAGATGTGGCAAGCAATCAAACTAAATGCTATAACAATGGACCTAGGCATTGTTCTTTTATATTTAAAAGATTTTCCTTCTTAGATAATTGAATGATCATTTTTAAGTAGGAGGTCTTTCTGGCTTGAAAGTTTAAAGGATTTTAACCCAAATGATTCATTATAGGATTCATCAATATCAGCATTTAAATCAAGGCAGAAGGCCCATTGATTTAATATCCAGCCCCACACCACATAGATGGCCAAAAAAAAAGGGCTAGCCACAAACCCTACAAATCCTTGTTACAGCAACTCCTTCTTTCAATGATGATGTAGTGGATGGACAAAAACAATTAATGCAAAAACCTGAAAGTTCTAAAAGAAGTAAGTTATAAAATAAGTTCCTCCAGGAGTTTACTAGACAATGATCTTGCTTTTTCCAGCAACATAAGCTAAGGAACTCACTGATTTAATTTCATATTAGATGAGAAAAAACAAGCATAATTAAAAAAAACATCAAGAAGTAAAAAACCTGTGGAGAACAAGGAATAAAGACATCCAAAACGAATTAAAGAGAGGTGGAAATAGAGGTCCACAAAGATGAGCAGGAGGGCAGGACCAAAACATAAGCAAAAGTGAACCAGACTCTTAAAGAAAACATAAATTATAATAATGCATAAGGTGCTGAACATTTTAAAGACGCTGTATAAATCCTACAGACAATTCTATAAATAAATAAAGTGGTGATTTGAATTGTTGGTGTAGTTTTTGATTTCTTTAAAGACTGAATCTCAGTTTAAGGAAGAAGAGGAATGCAAATTTGAATCCCAAGGAGAGTAGAGTTTTATATTGCGTCCATTTTAAGACATCCTCTTCTCTCTGACAAACCTCCATCATTCCTCATCCAAACAACGTCTTCCTTCCTGCTTCTATCCAAACAGAACCTGAGGTGGGAGAGACAGAGGTAGCATGGCATTAGCTCACATTGTTCAATTGTGGTAATATATGTATCTTTATTATAGATAAACAGGACTGAAATGAAAGGGTAAGATTATTCCTAGAGATTGTTTAGTCTTTTCCAAACATGATAAAAATGTATCATAGCAATATCTTTTAAAGCAGGTGTTTTAGTGGTGCCAAGAGATTTAAAGGATCTTACAATAGAGTTAGAAAGGGAGATAGGTAATGATCTGATAGAGAAAATTAGGGGGAGAAGGGCAGATTTACTCCAGCTAATTTTATATCCAAATTATTAATAATTATTGGAGAAAACAATTGTGAATCATGCAAGAGTGCTGCAAGCGGCTCAACTGAAAGAATGAAGAGCATAGTAGAGATGGGGTAGCCTTGTCTTGTTCCTCTGCAGATGGAAAAATGGATGAGTTAAGTCCGAATTG
Source organism: Polypterus senegalus (assembly GCF_016835505.1). NCBI lineage: Eukaryota > Metazoa > Chordata > Cladistia > Polypteriformes > Polypteridae > Polypterus > Polypterus senegalus. The sequence continues at coordinate 206,250,388 of NC_053157.1, forward strand.
GAAAGAACGGATGCATGGGAGTCGAGTATAATGTGTAAATCATGTTAATGAAGGGATCGCCAAAACCCATCACCCGTAAAACTTTCTACAGATAATGCCAAATCAGTCTTTCAAAAGACTTCTCATGATCTAATGAAAAGTGCACTGCTGGTGTCGTTTGAGAATAATCCTTACTAGTAATATGCAGCAAGTGAAGAAGCAGGTCTGACCCGAGTGAACGAGCATATGCATAACAGTTTGAAGACAAGTGCCCATGCCTTTTGCAAGTAATTTAACACGAGAGTTGAAAGAAAGTGAAGGAAGTGGCCTTTAGCTGGAACAGGTAAAAGAAGCAATGAGATAGTGGTAGAATTTATATTGGGATGAAGATGTGACTATGCTACAGCGGAAGAAAATCAGAAGTGCAATGGCTATGAGAGTTGTGACCAAAATATTGAGATCAGTTCTGGCTGTATACCATCAGGTCCTAGTGCCTTACCTTTAACAAGAGAAATAAATCCTGTTTAATTTCATCTACAGTTCTCTACAATTGGCATCGCATTGAGATTGTTTTGGAAGTTTCATGGTGTCACACATGTGCGCTTGGGAGGAAGGCTAAGGGCTTAACGAGGGTGGAAAACAAGGTTTTTTTGAAGTGCACTAACCTTTCCTCTCCTTCTCCTACAGTTCCTCCTAAGGGAAACCAACATAAAGTACTTCCTGCTTCCCTTGCATGACCGCACCTGCTACCGAGATCATATCCAGCTTCAATTATCGGACCCCACCTCTTCCTCCCTGGCTATTATAAAAGCCCAACTCCTTTCTTTAGCTGTCCCTGTTTTGGACACGGAACCAGACGTTGCTCTAGAGCCCTTTTTGAACACTTTGACTTATTTTGATTTGTATACTGTACAATACAGGAGGCGGTTCCCCGTAACCTTTTTCTGCCATCTTTGTGCTTGTATCACCCCAGTCCCAAAGGTATCACGTCCTAGTGAGCTGAATGACTTCCGGCCTGTTGCTCTGATGTCACATCTAATGAAGACCATGGAGCGGCTGCTGCTTCACCACCTGAGGTCACAGGTCCGCCACGCCCTCGACCCTCTGCAGTTCGCATACCAGGAGAAGGTGGGAGCGGAGGACGCCATCATCTATATGCTACACCGATCCCTCTCCCACTTAGACAGAGGCAGTGGTGCTGTAAGAATTATGTTTTTGGACTTCTCTAGCGGCTTCAACACCATCCAACCTCTGCTCCTTAGAGACAAGCTGACTGAGATGGGAGTAGATTCATACCTGGTGGCATGGATTGTGGACTATCTTACAGACAGACCTCAGTATGTGCTTCTCAGGAACTGCAGGTCTGACATTGTGGTCAGCAACACAGGAGCGCCACAGGGGACTGTACTTTCTCCAGCCCTGTTCAATCTATATACATCAGACTTCCAATACAACTCGGAGTCCTGCCACGTGCAAAAGTTCGCTGATGACACTGCTATTATGGGCTACATCAGGTGTGGGCAGGTGCAACTCAAACCACTTACACCTTAACACCAGCAAGACCAAGGAGCTGGTGGTGGATTTTAGGAGGCCCAGGCCCCTCATGGACCATGTGATCATCAGAGGTGACTGTGTGCAGAGGGTGCAGACCTATAAATATCTGGGAGTGCAGCTGGATGACAAATTGGACTGGACTGCCAATGCTGATGCTCTGTGTAAGAAAGGTCAGAGCCGACTATACTTTCTTAGAAGGTTGGCGTCCTTCAACATCTGCAATAAGATGCTGCAGATGTTCTACCAGACGGTTGTGGCGAGTGCCCTCTTCTACGAGTGGTGTGCTGAAAAGTTAAAAGGCAGGAAATGTAAGTGGTACTAAAAAGAATCAGTTGGAGGAACATTTTGCAACTAATTAGGTAAATTGGCAACAGGTCAGTAACATGATTGGGTATAAAAAGAGCATCTTAGACAGGAAGAGTCTCACAGAAGTAAAGATGGACAGAAGTTCACCAATTTACAAAAAACTGTGTTTACAAATTGTGAAACAATTTCAGAATAATGTTCCTGTAAAATATCTCTTCATCTACGGTACATAATATCAAAAGATTCCGTGAACCTGGAGATATCTCTGTGCACATGGCTGAAAATCAATATTAGATGCCTGTGATTTTCGGGCCCTCAGGCAGCACTGCATTAAAAACAGGCTTCTGTCATGTAAATCATTGCATGGGTTCTGGAACACTTCCAGAAATCATTGTTTGTGAATACAGTTCACAGTGCCATCCACAAATGCAGGTTAAAGCTCTATCATGCAAAGAAGAAGCCATATATGGACCTGATCCAGAAACGCCGCAGTTTTCTCTAGGCCAAAGCTCATTCAAGATGGACTGAGGTAAAGTGGAAAACTGTTCTGTGGTCAGACTAATCGAAACTTGACATTCTAATTGGAAAACATGGATGCCACATCCTCCAGACTAAAGAAAGATCATCCAGCTTGTTATCAGTTCAAAAGCCTGCGTCTCTGGTCCATTAGTGCCTATGGAAATGGAAGCTTGCACTTCAGGAAAGGCACCATCAATGCTGAAAGGTATATACAGGTTTTAGAGCAACATATGCTCCTATACAGATGATGTCTTTTTTATGGAAGGCCTTGCATATTTCAGCAAGACAATGCTAAAATATGAAAGAGAAAGATGGAATGTGAGTGGCATAAAACAAACTGATAGATAAGAAGAGGTTTCTGCTGTTGTTTTGGAGGTGTGCTCAGATAAAGGAGTGGAGGACAGGACACCAATTTTTTATGGAAGTAAGACATGAAGTAAACTTTTCAAACCCCATTATTTCAGAATTGTGTGGGCTTATTACACTGGCCATTACAGTACAGTATATATCAAACCTTTTTCAGAATTAATTCAGAAAAATTGCTTAAAAGAAATAAATGACAAAGAGATGTGGCAAGCAATCAAACTAAATGCTATAACAATGGACCTAGGCATTGTTCTTTTATATTTAAAAGATTTTCCTTCTTAGATAATTGAATGATCATTTTTAAGTAGGAGGTCTTTCTGGCTTGAAAGTTTAAAGGATTTTAACCCAAATGATTCATTATAGGATTCATCAATATCAGCATTTAAATCAAGGCAGAAGGCCCATTGTTTTAATATCCAGCCCCACACCACATAGATGGCCAAAAAAAAAGGGCTAGTCACAAACCCTACAAATCCTTGTTACAGCAACTCCTTCTTTCAATGATGATGTAGTGGATGGACAAAAACAATTAATGCAAAAACCTGAAAGTTCTAAAAGAAGTAAGTTATAAAATAAGTTCCTCCAGGAGTTTACTAGACAATGATCTTGCTTTTTCCAGCAACATAAGCTAAGGAACTCACTGATTTAATTTCATATTAGAGGAGAAAAAACAAGCATAATTAAAAAAAACATCAAGAAGTAAAAAACCTGTGGAGAACAAGGAATAAAGACATCCAAAACGAATTAAAGAGAGGTGGAAATAGAGGTCCACAAAGATGAGCAGGAGGGCAGGACCAAAACATAAGCAAAAGTGAACCAGACTCTTAAAGAAAACATAAATTATAATAATGCATAAGGTGCTGAACATTTTAAAGACGCTGTATAAATCCTACAGACAATTCTATACTGAATAAAGTGGTGATTTGAATTGTTGGTGTAGTTTTTGATTTCTTTAAAGACTGAATCTCAGTTTAAGGAAGAAGAGGAATGCAAATTTGAATCCCAAGGAGAGTAGAGTTTTATATTGCGTCCATTTTAAGACATCCTCTTCTCTCTGACAAACCTCCTTCATTCCTCATCCAGACAACGTCTTCCTTCCTGCTTCTATCCAAACAGAACCTGAGGTGGGAGAGACAGAGGTAGCATGGCATTAGCTCACATTGTTCAATTGTGGTAATATATTTATCTTTATTATAGATAAACAGGACTGAAATGAAAGGGTAAGATTATTCCTAGAGATTGTTTAATCTTTTCCAAACATGATAAAAATGTATCATAGCAATATCTTTTAAAGCAGGTGTTTTAGTGGTGCCAAGAGATTTAAAGGATCTTACAATAGAGTTAGAAAGGGAGATAGGTAATGATCTGATAGAGAAAATTAGGGGGAGAAGGGCAGATTTACTCCAGTTAATTTTATATCCAAATTATTAATAATTATTGGAGAAAACGATTGTGAATCATGCAAGAGTGCTGCAAGCGGCTCAACTGAAAGAATGAAGAGCATAGTAGAGATGGGGTAGCCTTGTCGTGTTCCTCTGCAGATGGAAAAATGGATGAGTTAAGTCCGAATTGGAAAGAACGGATGCATGGGAGTCGAGTATAATGTGTAAATCATGTTAATGAAGGGATCGCAAAACCCATCACCCGTAAAACTTTCTACAGATAATGCCAAATCAGTCTTTCAAAAGACTTCTCATGATCTAATGAAAAGTGCACTGCTGGTGTCGTTTGAGAATAATCCTTACTAGTAATATGCAGCAAGTGAAGAAGCAGGTCTGACCCGAGTGAATGAGCATATGCATAACAGTTTGAAGACAAGTGCCCATGCCTTTTGCAAGTAATTTAACACGAGAGTTAAAAGAAAGTGAAGGAAGTGGCCTTTAGCTGGAACAGGTAAAAGAAGCAATGAGATAGTGGTAGAATTTATATTGGGATGAAGATGTGACTATGCTACAGCGGAAGAAAATCAGAAGTGCAATGGCTATGAGAGTTGTGACCAAAATATTGAGATCAGTTCTGGCTGTATACCATCAGGTCCTAGTGCCTTACCTTTAACAAGAGAAATAAATCCTGTTTAATTTCATCTACAGTTCTCTACAATTGGCATCGCATTGAGATTGTTTTGGAAGTTTCATGGTGTCACACACGTGCGCTTGGGAGGAAGGCTAAGGGCTTAACCGAGGGTGGAAAACAAGGTTTTTTTGAAGTGCACTAACCTTTCCTCTCCTTCTCCTACAGTTCCTCCTAAGGGAAACCAACATAAAGTACTTCCTGCTTCCCTTGCATGACCGCGCCTGCTACCGAGATCATATCCGGCTTCAATTATCGGGCCCCACCTCTTCATCCCTGGCTATTATAAAAGCCCAACTCCTTTCTTTAGCTGTCCCTGTTCTGGACACGGAACCAGACGTTGCTCTAGAGCCCTTTTTGAACACTTTGACTTATTTTGATTTGTATGCTGTACAATACAGGAGGCGGTTCCCCATAACCTTTTTCTGCCATCTTTGTGCTTGTATCACCCCAGTCCCAAAGGTATCACGTCCTAGTGAGCTGAATGACTTCCGGCCTGTTGCTCTGATGTCACATCTAATGAAGACCATGGAGCTGCTGCTGCTTCACCACCTGAGGTCACAGGTCCGCCACGCCCTCGACCCTCTGCAGTTCGCATACCAGGAGAAGGTGGGAGCGGAGGACGCCATCATCTATATGCTACACCGATCCCTCTCCCACTTAGACAGAGGCAGTGGTGCTGTAAGAATTATGTTTTTGGACTTCTCTAGTGGCTTCAACACCATCCAACCTCTGCTCCTTAGAGACAAGCTGACTGAGATGGGAGTAGATTCATACCTGGTGGCATGGATTGTGGACTATCTTACAGACAGACCTCAGTATGTGCTTCTCAGGAACTGCAGGTCTGACATTGTGGTCAGCAACACAGGAGCGCCACAGGGGACTGTACTTTCTCCAGCCCTGTTCAATCTATATACATCAGACTTCCAATACGACTCGGAGTCCTGCCACGTGCAAAAGTTCGCTGATGACACTGCTATTGTGGGCTGCATCAGGAGTGGGCAGGAGGAGGAGTACAGAAAGCGAATCAAAGACTTTGTTAAATGGTGCGACTCAAACCACTTACATCTTAACACCAGCAAGACCAAGGAGCTGGTGATGGATTTTAGGAGGCCCAGGCCCCTCATGGACCCTGTGATCATCAGAGGTGACTGTGTGCAGAGGGTGCAGACATATAAATATCTGGGAGTGCAGCTGGATGACAAATTGGACTGGACGGCCAATACTGATGCTCTGTGTAAGAAAGGTCAGAGCCGACTATACTTTCTTAGAAGGTTGGCATCCTTCAACATCTGCAATAAGATGCTGCAGATGTTCTACCAGACGGTTGTGGCGAGTGCCTTCTTCTACGCGGTGGTGTGCTGGGGAGGCAGCATAAAGATGAAAGACGCCTCATGCCTGGACAAACTTGTTAAGAAGGCAGGCTCTATTGTAGGAGTAAAGTTGGACAGTTTAACATCTGTGGCAGAGCGACGGGCATTAAGCAAACTCCTGTCAATCATGAAGAATCCACTGCATCCACTGAACAGTGTCATTTCCAGGCAGAGAAGTAGCTTCAGTGACAGACTGCTGTCACTGTCTTGCTCCACAGACAGACTGAGGAGATCGTTCCTCCCCCACACTATGCGACTCTTCAATTTCCACCTGGGGGAGTAAATGCTAACATTACTCAAAGTTATTGTCTGCTTTTACATGTATTTTTATTACTGTTTAATTTAATATTGTTTTTTGTATCAGTATACTGCTGCTGGATTATGTGAATTTCCCCTTGGGATTAATAAAGTATCTATCATCTATCTATCTATCTATCTATCTATCTATCTATCTATCTATCTATTACACAAGGAATGCATCTGTAAGCTTTAAGGGAGGTTTAAGAGAAGTAATCTGCATACAGTTTGGAGTAAAATTCAGCAAAGTGTTTCTTAATTTTAGCAAGATTATTAGATAGAGTGTCCAGTGTAATTTTAATGGAGAATATGGGTGCAAAAGTGTTGCATCTGTGCAGTCTAAAAGTGAGTGACTTTCTCTGCTTTGTGCCTAATAAATAGTGTTTCGTGTGGGTACGGGGGATTTGAAATTCAGCTTTCTTTAAAAGACAACTGTTGAGTTTTGACTTATCCTTAGAGATTCATACAGCATATTAGATATTATGGGTTGGTCTCTCTGAGTTCATTTAAGCAATATTCAAGATCAGATTATTATTTTGCAAGCCTTAAGTACATGAGCGGCAGCAAAAGTAATATAAAAGTCTCTTATATAGGTGTCAGACCAAAAGTCCAAGTTTTCTTTTCCTCAGTAAATTCACTCAATTTTGTTGAAAGTTTGTTTTAATAAATTCAATGCAGTATGAAATGCCACAATGCAGGCTTAGAGGACAAAAGTGGAAGATGTTTAATACATAAAATCTGTTATCAGATAGACAGGTATAAAGTAAGGATGCATTAACAGAGTAAGATGCTAGTATTTTAGAGGTAAAGATACAGTGAGTTCTGATGGAGGATTTTTGATGTGCGGAAAAGAAAGAAAATTCTTTAGCAGATAGGTTATGAACTAATGTGAGAACACAAACTAACTTTACCAGAGCAGATGCGGCAGGTGGAAAATAGTAATTGATTTACAGGAGAAGCTTTATCTTAAAGTTGGTCAATGAAAGAGTTTGTCTCGATACTTAGCAATGTCATCACCAAATGAGTGTGTGCTGTCTGTGCATTGTAGTCAGGAAAAAAGAAAATCTTGTGAGCAGTAATGGACTTTGCCTTCTTTGATTCTCGTAGGACAGTGTGCTGGTCAGAGTAGCTTCGAAACTTTACAGTCATGGACGGCAGATGGACTGAATCAGTCTTCTCGTTGTAAATATGGTGGGCCCTCATGACCTTTGGCTTGAAATTTGGAAGATATAGGAACAAGAGCAACCATTGTGACTTGAGATACTGTAGCATATTACCTATCTGAATGTTTCAAATGACATCCAGGATTCTAAGATTGTCCCTTCTGAGTCTGCCTTCATGAGGCTGAAGTTGGCAGTACGAACAAGTAGCTTAGTTTATCTGTTAACCTAAGACACAAAGCAGTAATTTAGGACTAGAAAGAGGAGATGTCTGAAATGTCACTCCATTTGGCCCAAAACAACTTCAAGGGATTTAGAGAGAGTGTTCTGATCGGCCTTCAGGGAATTACAGCCATCTCTTAAATCTGAAAAATTTCTCTGACTGACCATGTTTAACGAGGTTTAAAGTGTTTTGTTTTCTTCCTTGAAGAAGTTTTTTAGTTCTGTAATTATTAGGGACAACTGATCAGGCTCAGCCACCACGGCACAGTCACGTTTAGAATTGAGAGACTTGTTAGTAGGAGTAGAAGTCATTAATTCAGAAGGAGTTCTTCTTCCGGAAGGCATCATTCTGAAAAGATAAGTTACAATCCTGTTTAATAGAAATATAGGAATAGAAAAATAAAGAGGTGGAAGATCAAGAGAAAGGTGATGACTGGAGAGCAGCAAATGTGTGGACATTTTCCAGTGAGCTTTACATGAACTCTTGGCTGTAGACTTGTTGAGCAACTGTGCTAACCTGCAACACAATTGAAATTCTGTTTTTCCCTTGTCATTCATGTATGCAGTTTTGGCATATTTGTTACAATTGAAAATACTGTGGGATTTATGTGTATTGTAAAAATCCAGTGTGCCCCTTGACAAATGACTTCTGTACGCGAACATGAGCATAATCAAGTTACAGTTACTGCCAAGACTGCTATATTACTTTTTAATTAATTGTTGTAATTTATCTTCTCTGTGTCTGTGGTGACACTTGGTCTGCCCAGAACTGGAGGTGATGAACTTGTTTTCAGATGACTTCTTTATAAATGAAACTGTCACTGTTTACTTAAGCAAGGTTCCTTTACAGAAACTAGCAGACATGAGACAGTTAGAATTTAGACTTAAAAGTGTGCATATATATATATATATATATATATATATATATATATATATATATATATATATATATATATATATATACTGTATATATATATATATATATATATAGAGAGAGAGAGAGAGAGAGAGAGATTATCTATAAACAGTATAAACAGTATTCACCCTCTTTACATTTTATTGTTATACAACATGCAATCACAGTGGATTTAATTGGCCTTTTTGACATTGAGTAACAGAAAAAGACTCCAACTCTACAATAGAAGGAATTCAATTCAGTTCAACTTTTTACTGTCCCAAGAGGGAAATTTGTTTTTTCAGCAGGTTTTACATGAGACCACAAACTTAAACTTATTACAAATAAATAAAATATAGCAGTGAGCATAATACATTAGGTGAAATCATTGGATCAGACATGGTAGGCATATAATCATTAGGCTAAATTGATGATTGATGCAAATGCTAACAAATTTATCCTAAGATTTGAGCCTGTGGATGTTTATTAAAATTGAACCTGTTTCGTAGATCACTAGCAGTTGAAATAAAAGAGTATTTGATCTGGTTGCTTTTTATCCTTGGGAGCTTGAACCTGTGACCAGATGACAACTGGAATTGAGAATGTGGCATTCTTTAGTACTTGCTGGTTAAACAGGTCAGTGAGAGTTGACTGTTGAGACCTTGTCATTTTACTACTGCATTTTAAAGTCTGATTTTTTCTGTTTTTGTTAGTGATTTTAAAATCCCAAACCAGGCCAGCATAACAAGATTTATAAATGAGTAACATAATGGAAGGACTCACATTAAAAAGACTCAGCCTCCTTAAACAGTAGAGGTGCTGCTATCCGCTTTTGCAGATGTCTTCTGTGTGTTCCTTAAAAGTTAGTTGTGAGTCGATCATTGTCCCCAGATATTTATATCTATCAACAATCATCTGCTTAGGAGATAGCTAAGCAAGTTTTCCCAGGGTCAATTCCACAGTTGAGGGACTACATACTTGCTTCATGCACAGATGGCTAGAACTAATTGCAATGGCTCATGATATGATATTTCTGAAGATCAAAACCTTATGTGTGCCATAAAAGACCAAGGGCTTGCGTAGAATTCACACTAAATCCTGGAGTACAGACAAAACTAGAAATGTGCGTACGCATGGTCTGAGGCTGCTCTAAAAATGTGAGTAGCTTTACTCCAAGCTTAGTTTTTGTACATCTCGATTTGAGAGTGAAAACAGGCATATGGAACATTTTGTGCATACGCACCGTTTATACATGAAGCCCCAGGTTTCCATGACAACACCTATAACTGCCTGTTCTGTGAGAGGGTAAGCATGGTCTCAAATGCTTACTAGAATGGCTTCATACCTTGCATTTGTCAGCTTATAGCACTCACTTTTTGACCTTCTCACAAAGCGGGTACCCTGAAAAGCCCAAAGCTTTGTTCTTTCAGTTTTTTTGTTGAGTCTTTTCTGTGTAAAGGAAAGTGATCAAAAGTAGTAGTAGCAGTATTATGATCATGAGTACGGAGTGTGATTACTGTAAAACTCTTTCATGTCCAACCAAAAGGCAACACTGTAAAATATCTGAAGTAACATGATTAGGACAGTTAACTGATAGACTGAGTTTAAATAGGAGCAGCTCAAAGGCAGTTAGCATAGATGGTGAAGCCACTAAGGATTGACCAATTTTCTTTTTCAGTTACTAAGCCAGAAACAGTTACACACTGAGTGCTACATCCAATCGTCCCATTCAAATCCACCTCCCCGAACACTAAACCACGGAAAGCAAGAATGGGAGATGCTATTGTGAAAGACAGCCTGTCAGAAATACTAAAATGACTAGAAAATCTGCAGGAATAATGAATTCTGAAGGATTACTTTGATAATTAATAATTGTTCCGCATGTGGCATATTTAATGTTCTATAATTTTAGGTGATACAAGGCATAATTTTCACATTGTTTTTCAGTTGACTGGATAGGATTCTTCAGGTTGAACAGAAAGAGATGTTGTGCTAGTCTTATAATGAAGGGTGTCCCGACAAAGTGTTCAATAAGCCAGTGGTGTTCACTGAATACTAGTTATAATGTATTAAAATACCATCCTAGAAATCAAGAGAGGAGATTCCAGTTTTATCACCTTGGAAATCCATTCACTACTTTGTTTACTGCCACTTTTAAATAAATATAGGCTGTTGTAATAAAAATTGGTAGAAAATGTCTCCAAATACTATATAATAGGGTGTGTCATGACAGACCTGAGTCTACTTCTACTTCCAGTCTTTCCATGGTAATCGCTTATTTACATCATTGTTTATTGTTTATTTATGGAAAGGTAGCCACTCTCATTGTGTGACTTGCCCATGATGCCAGAGTGATGACCATTGCTAATGCATGCATCAAATCCATTAAAGTCATCTCGTCATCGGGTTTCTGCAAATGCCATAACTCACATAATAAGTCTCTGTAATCGTGCCGACTTTAGAGGCTAAATGTTTTCAATAACAAAAGTTGTCAAGAGCGGTTTTTTAATCTCTCTCATATTCTTCCTCTTTTCCCTGTTTTGTTGTCTTTTATCATTATGAATCTATTGAAACAAGTTAATATATAATGGTCAGGTTTGCTGAGAAGTTCAGCTATAGTTACATGTGAGAAAGAATATTTAGAGTTAAGGTGCTTCAGTCTTTCCAAATAATAAAAGTATGGTGCTAATAGAACTATAAGAAGTGTGACACTTATGTATTAAATAAGAATGTGCTAAGCTAATTGAACAACATGTAATCTAATGCATATATTAAAGCTATAAGAATGTAATTTCTTTATAACTAATGTAATGTACTGAACTAACCTTTATGTAACCCTTTATATTTTATGAGCAATGTGCGTGCAAAAAAGTATAAGGAAGTGAGCATTGTGAGTTGCATACTCCCTATAACCGTTAGGACAAAACTTGCTGTAACTGGACTTATGTACGAGCGAGCTAGCAGAAGTGTATTTCCTAAAACTGTGAAAATGCTGCCAACTCTCTATCTGTAAAAAAACACTGTGTTTTTCTGCAAATACAAATTAAGAATGTGAACAGGGGATATAGCAATCCATGCAATAACCTCAAGATGAACTGCTACGTTTCCTCTTTTTATTTTTTCTTTCTTGTCAATGAACTCAGGCAATCTCTGCTGTATGGAACCTATGTAGGCAAATTTAAGGGTTACTGTGGACACTCCAGGTCAGATGATGAGAAATCCAAATTTAAAATTTTAACTTGTCTGCAACACTGTCAGAGAATTAATGAAGACAGAATAGACGACATTTAGGAAAATGCCTTGAAAAATGCACAATGGGACAATCCTGCTGCCAATGACTACAAGCATGGCAGCAGAGATGGAAACATGTAAATGTCACAAACAGTGGCTGGAGTTCATGTCCAGCCCTATGGAGGCATCAGGATCTTTGGTCAGGGAAATTTATTATGATATGTTTGGAATAAATGTTCCATCAATGAGCTAGCTACTGTTCCACTGAGCAGCTTTGTATAGCAACCACCAAATGGGTTTGTCCACAGGATAGTACACCACATATATATGTTGGTACCAGGAATATAGAATTGGAGATTAGTATAATGAATGGTCACAGTCAACTGTGGTCATCATTCAGCATCTTGAAGAGTACTCCATCCAAAAAAAGATATTTTTGTTATATTTATTCCATGTAGTTTGTAGTGATCTATGAGAAAAAAATTGAAGCTCAAATTTTCAGGCAGAACAGATGTAATAAACTTTCTGATGGAATGGGCATCTATTGAGACCAACACTTCAGCCAGGAAAACATTATCAAAATTTCAATGAAAAAATTATTTACATGTCATCTGGTCCAGTTGTACGTTCACAACAGAAAAACCCCATGTTTTTTTCCCCAGAATATTGGTATATAAATGCTTATAGAAAATCAGAGGAGTGCATGCAGCACAATTGTGTTCAGTTGGGAATAAGCTATTGAACTGATGACAGGACTCTTGACCAATGAATGAGAGATAGGAATTAGCTCCTAGAGAAAACATACATTTGACTATTAAAAAGCAATACCATCTGAAGGTTAGCAAAATTTTTACCACACCTTTGCACTTGAGAACACCACAACTATTGAACTCCAGATGTCCTGGAATATGACAACTGTTGACCCACTCAGCTCTGAGGAATTTTGAATTGCGGCCCTCCATACCCTTTAACCTTCCAAACATTTGCACACTTCAACAGCACCTGGAAAAGATAATGGCCAGAGTACCAATAGCGCCTCAGCTAACAGAGAGAAAGATAAAGATAGAGAATCAGAGAGAGAGCGATCTTCCTAACTGCTCTAGATGCATTAATTCTGCTGAATTGCAAATGTGATTTTCCTGGAAGAGCCTGAGGTAGATTTTATGCTACATGATTATTTTAATGTAGGTATGAAATTATTATTTAGGTCATAATTGTTTTTTTGTTGTTGTTCTTATTATTTTGCTGCCATTGAGGCTCCTGTAAAGAGAGCTACCTTTCCAGCTTTCAGTTTGGCCCATTTGTGGAGTTAACATTCCCTGTTGTCTACAAGGATGTGAAAGGACTGTCCGTCATGGTGTTCTGTGTTTCTTAAGCTTAAAGGATGTCATTGTGGTTCAGAGTTAGAACTGTTGCTTCAAAACAGAGAGAATGGGGTTCATGAGTGCTCCCTGAGTAAAGCTTACATGTTCTCCTTGTGTCCATGTGGGTTTCCTCTATGTGCTCTGGTTTCCTCCCACAATTCAAAGACATGCAGGTTAGGTGAACTAAGGTGGCCCTTGTGTGTGTGTGTTTGTGTGTGAGTGTTTTCACCCAACAATAGACTGGCTCTGTGATCGGCTCTGAGCCCTTTCTTATTTGCAATGGTAATGGACAGGTTGACAGACAAGATTAGACAGGAGACCCCGTGGACTATGATGTTTGCTGATGACATTGTGATCTGTAGCGAGAGTAGGGAGCAGGTTGAGGAGACCCTGGAGAGTTGGAGGTTAGCTCTAGAGAGGAGAGGAATGAAGGTCAGTAAGAACAAGACAGAATACATGTGTGTGAATGAGACGGAGGTCAGAGGAATGGTGAGGATGCGGGGAGTAGAGTTGGTGAAGGTGGATGAGTTTAAATACTTGGGATCAACGATTCAAAGTGACAGGGATTGTGGAAGAGAAGTGAAAAAGAGAGTGCAGGCAGGGTGGAATGGGTGGAGAAGAGTGTCAGGAGTGATTTGTGACAGACAGATATTAGCAAGAGTGAAAGGGAAGGTCTACAAGACAGTAGTGAGACCAGAAAGCACAAGATAGAGCTGGAGGTGGCAGAGTTAAAGATGCTAAGATTTGCATTGGGTGTGACGAGGATGGATAGCATTAGAAATGAATACATTAGAAGGTCAGCTCAAGTTGGATGTTTGGGTGACAGAGAGGGGAGATTGCATTGGTTTGGACATGTGCAGGGGAGGGATGCTGAGTATATTGGGAGAAGGATGCTAAGGATAGAGCTGCCAGGCAAGAGGAAAAGAGGAAGGCCTAAGAGAAGGTTTATGGATGTGCTGTGAGAGGACATGCAGGTAGTGGGTGTAACAGAACAAGATGCAGAAGACAGGATGATGTGGAAGAAGATGATCCGCTGTGGCAACAGGAGCAGCAGAAAGAAGAAGTAAAAAGCCTTGTTTTCTTGGTCCAGTTGGAGGCTAGAAGCAATTGTCAAAGGGATCAGAGGTTACCTCAAAAGTGGTCACTGGCTGATGTCTTTAAAAGAGTCTTCCAGTGATAATGCTGTTGAGCTTGCAGTTTTAAGCTACTTTTTGTTAAGCACACAACTGGTAGGAGTAAGAGAGGCCAGTGGTGGTAAGAGAAGGTCCAGAAGATGGTGGAGGAGTGTACAGTTGGCACATCACTTGGTCAATTAAGATTGAAACTTGATTAGGAAAGAATACTGGGGCTGGCAGCTTTCTGTACATTCCCTAATTCGTGTTAATCATTTGCATCTTATTATTTATCACCTTTGTGTGTTTATTTTGTAACAAAACCACTCTTTTTATACTTTCTGGCTTCTTCAGCATGAATCTCAGGTTAGAGACAGTTTAAGTAAGCCCAATACATGCCACAAGGGTTAATAATAATAATAATGATAGGAGCAGTAGTAGATGTTCAGAAACATAGCTGAATTGACATTTACTTACAATTTATATCTGTGTTGCATAAGAGTGAATTGATTTATTCTCATCTCACTATTTTTGGTATGTCATTTATTTATTCCTGTCTTCTATTTCTTATGTTTTGTTTTTCCTTGCATCTTCTTTCATCTTGTAAAGCCCTTTGAGCTACATCCTGTGTATGTAAATGTGCTATACAAATACAGTAAATATAGTTGTTATTATAGTGACATAGCAGTTAGCACTGCTCCCCTCACAGCTTCTGGAGACTATTTGAGTATCAGCCCAGTCACTGTCTCTGTTCAGTTTGCAGGTTCTCCTCATGTCGTTTTGGTGTTTTTCTTCTGTTATTCTGGCTTTCCCTCCACATCCCAAAGTCATGATGATTTTAAAACAGTAAATTATGAGAAAGTGTGATAGACTGGTAGCTCATCCCAAGTTCTTTCCTGCACCCAATACTGAAGAGATCATTTGTAATTCATGAGGACACTTAAATTCTTTTTTTTTTTGCAAACAACTGTATTCGGATCTTAATTGTCACTTAGAAAAGCATTATTTGAATCTGACTATATCTTAAATTATTTTTGAACATGAAAATATGAACTGGGATGACAAAAGAGGAGGAAAAAGTTCAAGCAACATCACCGGATATGTGAGGTCTTGGGAAATATATGCATATTTTTTAATATTCTGAGACAATACAACTCACATTTTGTATCTGATTTTACTATGATATGATGATAGATAGATAGATAGATAGATAGATAGATAGATAGATAGATAGATAGATAGATAGATAGATAGATAGATAGATACTTTATTATTCCCAAGGGGAAATATTCCTCCTCGAATATTCTCCTGAACTACACCTTCTACATAAATATGCATATCACATTTACCATTCTTTCAAGTATACATTTTGTACACGTGGTGAGCCATTCTGTGTGCTCTCTTTTCCGAAATAGGTCTTGTTACTCCTTTACATATGTCTCTCCAAGCTCCATCTGGAGTTCTGCTAGGTTGTCCTTCTTCATTAATCATTCTTAACCTTGTTAAACCTTCTTGTTGTTGTTAACCTCAGCACCAGCTACTTCTCATCTTTTGCCATTAATTTCAATATATTTGTCTTTTTCTGCTTCAAACATTACAATTCCAGATTCTTGATATGCTCTTTAAATTTGCCATTAGTATATTCCTGGCCAGTTAAAATCCTTGAGTTTATTTTGTTAGTATGCATTTTGTTTCAGCTATTTTTCTGGTCATGTCAGTCTTTTAGCAGAGTGTACAATAGAAATGCTTTCTTAATGATTCACGATTAACGCAATTGGTTCCTGCCAAATTTTAAAATATGTTCACAGTTACTCTTCTCTGTTTGTTTCACAGTAGTTCCTTTTGCTTTTCTCAGATATAATCTCCTTCCCATCTTTCATTCCTCCCAGTCTACCCAATCATCTCCCCTATGTGTCATGATTTCTTTACATTGCTTATTATCTTATATCCTACACACCGGTTACACTTTGCACTATTTAATGCCTGATCACCTTCCATAACAGGTCTATTTCACTTCCACTTTTTCTATTTTGTAGGTGGACCATTTCCTTCACTCCTCCATCCAATTTCAGAACCTGCTTTCTCCACTACTGTGCCATAGCAAACCAGAACATCATATAGATCCTCTGGGATGAACGGAGTCACCATTTAACATTAGAACAATCTAGACAAGAACCAGCTTTTCTGCCCAACAAGTCCTAGGACTGAGGAACATTTAAAAAACAATTAAAAACTGCTAAAAACTGTCCATGGGACCAACTTCATCAAACCCTATCATGTGAAGCATGAAAACAAAGAGGACTGATTTAAGAACATGTATGCTAGGTAGAATGCTCAGTGGCGGCTGAGTGGACCTTTGGCCTTGAAACCCCTGCAGATTTTTTTTCTTTTTATTTCTCCAGCCTAACAGGAGTTTTTTTCTTCTGTCCTCAAGGCCACCTGACCTTATCTTGTTTAATTGTTATTTATTCTTTAATTATATTGCCTAATCTTAATTGTTTTCTCTTGGAACTTTATTTTGTCATCTCATAACGCACAGTAAGCTACACAGGAAAATGTGCTATATAAATAAATGTTGTTGTTGTTGTTGTGAGCCTAATAAGTCTGCTGTGTAGGTGTAGGAGGAAAAGCTGAGTGACTGGAATTCAGGAGTTGAAGATGTCAGGTAGCGATGTTAACCATGCCGGTGAGCCTCAGCATGCTCAATGCATTGAATTAATTTCTTTTAATTAAACAAGTTAAGACTGTAGAATTATTACTCAGGTAAAGAATAACTCTGCACTTGCCTCCTTGATTTACTCTCAAAAAGCTTTTTCAAATCCTAATGAACAGTTTACTGGCATTTTTATTGGTTCAGTTGAAGATTTCGTTAATTAAATTGCTGCTTTAAAAAAATGCCTTGACTGCTGTTTTTTTGGACTGTTTTAGACCTCTCTCTGATTGGCCTTCTTCTTCTTCTTCTATTTGACTAAAATAATTTTTTTAATTAAATTCTATTCTGGATTAGCATCAGTCAGTTGTTGGATCAAATCATAGTTCCCAAACTGCTTTACTTAAACTGGTTCATGACCTATAGCTTAATGATGATGCAAACAACATATTTCTACTTGCTCTCTTACATTTGAGAACAGCGTTTGAAACGATGATCATAGCATTCTTATGAGCTGCATAGGTCAATGGTTGGGTCTTTCTGGTAATTTCATAAGCTGGGTTCAGTCTTATATAACAAGAGTTTGTAAGCTGTAGTGATCGTACATCAGAGATCCATGATAATGTATATATTGTGCAGCAGGGATCAGTTTTAGTCTCACTGTTAGTCTACAGATTATTCGGAAACACAAGGAAAACCACCACAGCTCTGCAGAAGACACACATCTTTACTCAGTACACTATGAAACATATTACTAAAACTATATTCTTTCATTTAAAAAATACAACATTCCAGGATGCTAAAAATGTAATACACATTTTGTCTTTAGACAACTAGAGTACAATAATGGCACTCCAATCAGGACTGCCTAAGAAAGACTTACAGTAATTGAGCTCCAGCTAGCCCAGAATGCAGCAGCAGGAATCTCAGCTCAGAAAAGAAGAATCGGAGCACATTTCACATTCACTTCTAGTATTGTTCCACTGCCTGGCTGTGTCCCTTAGGGTGACTTCAAAACACCCTTTGTTGCATTTAATGCCTATAAAAATCGTGCTACTTTTTATGTTTCAGAAAGCCATCCCCCTCATATTCCCTATCATAATCTTAGATTCTCAAACACCCATCTGCTTACTGCTCAAGAGCTCTTTTGGCATGTTATTAGATTACCTGGAAATCTACACCAAACACAAAAGGCACCAACTAACCTCTTAGGTTCTTTTGTAGAAGCAATGTCAGAATTAACTATTGTACCATGTCACAAGAATAGACAGGAGACATCAAAAGGTTTGGGGCAGCCACCTGTATGTTGTGCCCTGGCTGCTAATAGGTTTGCTTTTGAGTTGTGTTCAAAACAGAACACATTTAAGGATATAAAAATGGTGGCTTTAAAGGCCGAGAGAGGAAGTGAGGTCATCGGGACTAGAACCAGAAGTGATGTCATCTGGACCAGAAATTGATGTTATCATATGCGGCAGAACCAGAAAGTGACATCATCAATGGCGCCGGAAGCGGAAGGGATTTCTCGTGGATGGTCTGCAGAGGATTGAGAGAGACAGTCAGTGCACCTCACCTCCCCCTGATCTGGCGTGGAACTACTATTATTCAAGCCCTTTAGCTGATTCCCAATCACACATGTGTGACAACCGTTAATGTTAACCTGTTACCTGTCTCACTGCGTGTTTAACCCTTGAGACCGCTATGCCAGGCTATTTTCTGATTTACTTTCAAACTTTTATTTCAACCTATTTCACTACTACTAGAGGACTTCACAAAGGAGTCCTGTTGTGCCCTTAAAGAACCACAGTTAGACAAGGATCTGAACAATCTAACCTCTTCGCCTGCTAGTAGCAGTTAGACAGAGACACTCACAAGCAATACTTATTTGTATCAAAACCAGTAACAGCAAATACAAAATGATAGATAGAACCATATAACCTGGGTAGGTTAAGTCTTTGTACAGTCCCATTAGTAACAGTAAGATGCTGGTGAACATTCCCAAGTGGCTCCTTTTCTAAGTTGCAAATCTTCTCCATCAAAAAAATGAAGCAAAAGATTTCTTTCCAAGGAAGAGAGAGATGAGGCTCTTTGAATGTGATTTTTTTTTTTTAAAGACAGCAGCTCCCAAACCCTTTTTGCCCAATGAGCACATAAACCAAGGCACCCAGGCTAATTTAGCAGCACTGCTAGGAGGGCACACTGACACTTTACAGTTTCACAAGAACATATTGAAAGTATGTACAAAAATACAAAATCAAATTGCACAAAATATTATGGATATCATTTTCACCAAAATCACAAGCAAAAAAACTCACACCCTGATTAAGGAGGTTCAAAGCTTATAACCTAAAATGTGCGTAACACTCTGCTTTACATTTTAGTTCTCCCAGAATACACTGCACTTCTGTTGAGCTTGACCAGACATCAGGCTAAAGGACAATCACCTGAGATACGTCACTTTAAAGTATCCACAATACAAGAGCCAAGTGTCCCTTTACTCTTTTGCACCAAAAATCTGGAATGGCTGACCGACAGAGATAAGCCATCATAGTTCTGTGAAACATTTCGGAGAGCTTCAAAAGACAAACTTAATCTAGCATTCTCACAATTCTCTTATTACACTGGTTGTAAATGAGTTCAATTTGTACTGCAGTATTACAAATGTACATATTTAAAAGATTTGTCCTACTCACTAACCGCTACTGTTTTATTTTTTCATCTTTTTGCCTGCCATGCTGCTACCTTTTGAAAGTATTCTGTAGCCATCTTTGATTTTGTGAAGAACGTGGATGTTACAACAATTGACAAGGCGCAGAGCGTCAGATCTTCTTGGACGGTACATTATCACAATAATGAATAACTTTATCACATTTTTATATTGTATAATGTGTGGGGGGAATGCTCGGAGGTCTTTTGGTATTGAAACTACTGGAGGTTTGTGTTTTCCACAATTCCATTGATGGGAGTTTTGTTTTCTTCTGCCAAGTGTCCATCAGACTATACCATATGATATTAAACTGAACTCCATCTTCAACCCTTATAACTATAAAAGACTTAAAAGCGGCCTGTGGTTAACAACAGTAAGTTTGCCTAATTATATAAGGAACTCTGGTTTTTATTAATTATTTGATTGCTTTTTCTCATTGTAATTTTTTTGTCTTTGTAAATCACTTTGAGCTACACTTTTTGTATGAAATTGCACTATGCACATCAATGTAAATAAATCTAAACTCATTCACACAGATTAGTGTCTGTGTGAATGGCTGAGGGGTCTACGCCCAATTGTCCTCCGTGACTTGAGGTTTGGTTCATGTCCAGTGCCCTGGTATAGACTGTCTGCAGATTGAACAGACTGTTTTGTGAGTCTCAGCGTTTCTTCCATTAGCACTAAGCTATAATTCACTGTGCACGATGCCCTCAAGCTAGTATGTCAGTTGCCAGGTGACTTTCCAAAGCCGTCTTTTTGTATTTTCTTTCTCGTTCATCATATCCTCACACATGAGTTTCTTTGCCATTATTTGCTTCAACAATTAATTTCATTTTCAGGCTCTGTGTTTCAGTTTTTCATGTATTTGTTTTTTATTATTTACCTCTTTAGGCTCTCATTCATTCCCATCATTGTTGCTTTCCTGGCTCCATGTCTGATATTTATTATAACATACTAGCCGTCCCCCACAGCTCCAACAGTGTAGTAGTGAAACAGGACAGTGATGAGGGCCCTGCCCGGCTCCCTACTCCTGACGTCATGCTTCCCCCTACCCTTGGCCCTCAGCGTCTGTCTCTCAGATTAGCATGAATATGTCTCTCCTGCAAATGAACTATGATACATAGCGAAATGAGAGAAGTTGCAAAATCAACCGGAATGTTCAAGCAAATTATAGAAAAAAACCCGATACCCCAAGGCTGGCGCGTGAGTGAGAAGGGCCCCACCCACTCTTCTTGGCCCACTGCATGTCTCTCGGATTCACGCAAATAAATTGGTACCACAAGCGAACTATGATACATAGCACAGTGAAAGAAGTCACAAAATCAACCGGAATGTCCAAGTAAATTATAGAAAAAACCCGATCTAAATCAGCGGACAGACATACAAACAGACAGAGAGACAGACGTTGGATGTTATCTATAACATATAAAGTATAGTAATGAAAACAGGCACATGAACCAAAGGGTCACTCGAGGGCTTCACTCAATTTTGTATTAATTTTCTTAGCTATATGATCAAGCCTAATTTGACAGACACTGTCCTGTACGTAATACTTTGTAATTTTATCCATTCTTGAATTTTCTACTTACAATCTGGTAAATGTTATTTAACAACTGTCAAATTTTTATATAAATATCAGGAGTAGGATCATTTTGTAAACCACAAGAGGATCTCTATAGACATAGCCAAAATACCACAATCAGCTCAAATCTACTTAATCCAATTCAGAGTCACAGAGGGCTAAAGCATTTCCTACCCCCATTGGGTGCAAGGCAGGTAAAAAAAAAACTCTGGACCAGACACCATTATGTTGAAGGGCACACACTTTGGCACAATAAGGCACACACTCTCACACTTTAACTAACACTCACATCTTTGGGGATTTGGGAGGAAAACACAAGTATCTGAAGGAAATTCCACACTTCAAGCTTCATACAGACGGTGCTAAACATCACGCTTCTCCAAAATAATCCAATTGAATTACATCTCTATATAAACTGCTCAAAAAAATTAAAGGAACACTTTGAAAACACATCAGATCTCAATGGGAAAAAGAAATCCTCCTGAATATCTATACTGATATAGACTGGGTAATGTGTTAGAAACGAAAGGATGCCACATCGTTTGATGGAAATGAAAATGATCAACCTACAGAGCCCTGAATTCAAAGACACAAAGAGTGAAAAAATTATGTGGCAGGCTAGTCCATTTTTCCAAAATTTAATTGCAGCAACTCAAAATGGTATGCAGCACTTTGTATGGCCCCTGTGTTCTTGTATACATGCCTGACAACATCGGTGCATGCTTCTAATGAGATGACAGATGGTGTTGTGGGGATCTCCTCCCAGATCTGGACCAGGGCATCACTGAGCTCCTGGACAGTCTGAGGTGCAACCTGGTGGCATTGGATGGACCAAAACATAATGTCCCAGAGGTGTTCTATTGGATTTAGGTCAGGAAAGTGTGGTGGCCAGTCAATGGTATCAATTCCTTCATCCTCCAGGAACTGCCTGCATACTCTCACCACATGAGGCCAGGAATTGTCATGCACCAGGAGCTACTGTACCAGCATTGGGTCTGACAATGGGTCCAAGGATTTCATCCTGATACCTAATGGCAGCCAAGGTGCCTTTGTCAAGCCTGTAGCGGTCTGTGTGACCCTCCATGGATATGCCTCCCCAGACAATCATTAACCCACCACCAAACTGCTCATGCTGAATGATGTTACAGGCAGCATAATGTTCTCCATGGCTTCTCCAGACCCTTTCACTTCTGTCACGTGCTCAGGGTGAACCTGCTCTCATCTGTAAAAAGCACAGGGCACCAGTGGTGCATCTGCCAATTCTGGTATTCTATAGCGAATGCCAATCGAGCTGCATGCTGCTGGGCAGTGAGCTCAGGGCCCATTAGAGGACATGGGGCCCTTGGGTCACCCTTATGAAGTCTTTCTGGTTGTTTGGTCAGAGACATTCACACCAGTGGCCTGCTGGAGGTCATTTTGTAGGGCTCTGGCAGTGCTCATCCTGTTCCTCCTTGCCCAAAGGAGCAGATACTGGTCCTGCTGATGGGTTATGGACCTTCTATGGCCCTCTCCAGCTCTCCTAGAGTAACTGCTTGTCTCCTAGAATCTCCTCCATGCCCTTGAGACTGTGCAGGGAGACACAGCAAACCTTCTGGCAATGACACGTATTGATGTGCCATCCTGGAGAAGTTGGACTACCTGTGCAACCTCTGTAGGGTCCAGGTATCGCCTCATGCTACCAGTAGTGACACTGACTGTAGCCAAATGCAAAACTAGTAAGGAAACAGTCAGAAAAGATGAGGAGGGAGAAATGTCAGTGGCCTCCACCTGTTAAACCATTCCTGTTTTGGGGGTCATCTCATTGTTGCCCCTCTAGTGCATCTGTTGTTAATTTCATTAACACCACAGCAGCTGAAACTGATTAACAACCCCCTCTGCTACTTAACTGACCAGATTAATATCTCATAAGTTTCATTGACTTTATGCTATACACTGATTAAAAAGTGTTCCTTTAATTCTTTTGAGCAGTATATATAAAATCCAACATCTCTCTGT
Organism: Polypterus senegalus; assembly: GCF_016835505.1. Classification (NCBI taxonomy): domain Eukaryota; kingdom Metazoa; phylum Chordata; class Cladistia; order Polypteriformes; family Polypteridae; genus Polypterus; species Polypterus senegalus. The sequence continues at coordinate 206,273,767 of NC_053157.1, forward strand.
CTGTCTTTCTGTCTGTCCACTTTTCACGAGAGAACTACTTTTCTATAATATGCTTGAACATCCCGGGTGATTTTGCGACTTCTCTCATCGTGCTAAGAATCATAGTTCACTTTAAGGAACAAACCATTTTTGTTAATCCAAGAGAGAGGTGTGGGCCGAGGGGAGGGGGAAGCGTGACGTCAGGAGTGGGGAGCTGGGCAGGGCCCTCCTCACTGTCACTGATTTTATTAATCATTCCATACACAAAGATCAATTTTTAACAAAAAAACAAATAGGACTGAAAACAAATTAACCCCCACCCCTGAGAATGAGAGCATGGCCAACAGACTAAGAAATAGTAAAAATGAATAAATTGATGAGTTTATAAGGCGGATATAGTTAAATGGAGAAGAAAAAGAAATGGGGAGAGAATCTGCTTCCTCCGTGCTTTAAGAGCTTATTCTAAAATATTATTGATTAGATCCTGCCAGGTTTTGAAAAGGTTCTACTCAGATCTTCCAAGTGAGAAATTGATTTTTTCCAATTTCAAATAATATAAAAACATCAGTTACCTACTGATTTAAAAGAGGAGAGTTAGGATTCTTCCAGTTTAGCAAAATAAGTCTGAGTGCCAATAAGCTGTCTGAAAGGCACTTAAACATTTTTGTCCAGAATGTTGTTAATTTGGAGCAGGCCCAAAACATGTGACCCAGTGAAGCTGGAGCTTGATTGCAGTGTTCACAGTTAGGATCTTGCCCTGGAAACATTTTGGACAATTTCAAGAGAGACAAATGAGCTCAATATATAATTTTGAGTTGAATAATTGTATGCTTTGTACATATGGAGCTCAAATGGATTTTCTGCATTGCTACCTTCCACTCCTTTTCTTTATATGTTGAGTGAGAGATCCTTTTCTCATTGTCCTTTTGGATCTTTGAAAGGGAGGGACTGTAAAATATTTCTATATATTGCAGAAATGCTGTCTGAGTCCTCGCAACTGAACAATATTTTTTCCAGCTTAGAGGAAGGTGGGAGATGAGGAAAATCAGGCAGGTTCTGTTTGACAAAGTTTCTGATTTGAAGATAGTGAAAGAAATGTGTTGCTGGAAAGTTAAATTTGGAGTGTAATTGTTCATAGGATGCAAAGATGTTGTCTATATAAAAATCTCTAAGCAATTTAATCCCAAATGTTTTCCAGGTATTAAAAACTGCATATGTTTGCAAGGGTTGAAAATGTCGATCTCATGCAGAGGTGCCACAGGTAAAAGATTCTCCATCTTAAAATGCTTTCTACCTTGCTTTCATATTCTGAGTGAGTGAAGCACAATTGGGTTATTAGTATTTTGGCAATAACGTGCATTTAATAGGGCAGAAACAGGGAATATAAAGAAGTACTGCAGGATTTTATTTCTATTGCGGACCAAGCCTGTGTATGTTCATCTATTTGTGTCCTGGTTTTATAGCTTGTATGTTTGCTGCCCAGTAATAAAACTGAAAGATGGGCAGAGCCATGCCACCTTCTGCCTTTGGTCTTTGTAGGGTCGCCCTTTGAATACATGGATGTTTTAAGTTCCAAATAAATCAGGTTATGGTTGAATCTAATTGCTTAAAAATGACTTATTGATGTAGATTGGAATATTTTGAAATAAAAGAGAAGCTTAGGAAGGATATTCATCTTATCAATGTTAATTCTTCCAGCTAGAGTGAGATGGAGGGTTGACCATCTATGCATCTTGCTTAATTTTTTCCATACAGATGGCAAACTTTTCTTGATAAACAGCATTATGTTTACTTGTGATATTTACCCATAGGTATTCAAAATGATCTGCAATAATAAAAGGAAAGGTGTCAAATCTAATATTGTATGCTTGAGAATTCACTGTAAAGAGCACACTTTTATTCAAATGAATTCTGAGACCAGAGATCTTTTGAAATTCTATAAGTGCTGTTAAGACTGCAGGCACAGTATTTTGTGGGTCTGATATATACAAAACAATATCATCTACATATAGAGAAATTTTCTGTTCCAGTCCTTCTCTGATAATCCCCTTTAACTGATAAGCATTTTGACAGTGAACTGCCAGTGGTTCAATTGCGATTGCAAATAGAGGTGGTGACAAGGGGCATCCTTGTCTGGTACCACATTCTAGTTTAAAGTAGTCTGAATGAATGTTGTTAATACAAAGTGAAGCTTCTGGATTGGTATACAGTAGTTTGATCCATGCACAAATATTTGGGCCAAACCCAAATTTCTCTAATGTAGTGAAAAGGTAGTTCTATTTGATCATATCAAATGCTTTTTTTGCATCCAACGATAATAATTACTCCGGGGTGTTTGACTTTGCAGGTGTATATATTGCATTAAACAGGCGTCAGAGATTGGAAGCTAAGTGTCGGCCTTGATCCAGTTTGATCTTGTGATATTACCAAAGGCAGCACTTTCTCCACCCTTCTAGTTAGAACGTTGGAGAGTATCTTAACATCATTATTCAGAAGTGAAATTGGTCTGTATGATGCACATTGTAGTAAGTCCTTATTTTGTTTAGGAAAGACGGTGATTAATGCTTGGCAAAGAGTTTGAGGTAGAATTTGATTGTCTCTAGCTTCTGTAAATGTTGCTAATAAGAGGGGAGCTAGCTGAGTGGAGAATTTCTTGTAAAATTCGACAGGGTAGCCATTTCCTGCTCTGAAGTGACTTTATAGCATCTAGTAAGTCTGATAGCACCAGAGGTTTATCCAATTCCTCTGCAATAAAAGTATCTATTTGTGGTATCTGTAATGCATCCAGAAATGCATTAGATTGTGTTTTGTCTACTTTGAACTCAGTAGAATATAAGGATTTATAGTAGTCTCTAAATGTGTGCATTACATTTTTATGGTCAATGATTTCATCTTCGTTCATGTTGGTGATTGCTGGGATTGTTTTGTGAACTTCTTGCTTGTGGATTTGTTGAGCTAAGAGCTTATTAGCTTTCTCTCCGTGTTCATAGTAATGATGTCTTGATTTAAAAATGAGTTGTTCAGTTTCTTTAGTTGTCAAGAGGTTGAGCTCTGAATGCAGAGCCTGTCTTTTCTTATGAAGAGCTTCACTTGGACACCTGGCATGTTCTTGATCTATTCTAGTAATTTCAGTGGTTAACTCTGATACCTTATTGGCTTCTAATTTATCTCTGTGGGAAAGATATGAAATAATCTGTCCTCTTAAGAAGGCCTTTAGAGTTTCCCAGAGTATTCCTGCAGAGACCTCTGAGGATGTATTTGTCTCTAGGAAGAAACTGATTTGTTTGGATATAAATTCTGTACAGATCTCATCTGCTAACAGAAGTGGGCTAAGCCATCTGTGAGATGAGTATGTGGGGCATAATGATTTCAGCTCCATGATCAGAGTGGCATGGTCAGAAATTACAATAGTGTCATATTTGCAAGATTTAATCGCAGGCAAGAAATTATTATCTATAAAGAAATAATCAATTCCTGAGTAGCAATGATGCTCTGGTCAGTAGAATGAATATGTTCTTGAGTTTGGGTTTCGGAACCTCCATGGGTCTGATAAGTTGTGGTCAGTTAAAACTGTGCAATTGTCTTTGCAGTGTTAGATGTCATCCCCCCTATGAAAAGAGACACTATCTAAGAGTGGATTTAAAACACAATTAAAGTACCCAGCCATTATAATTTTATGAGTGTTCACATTGGGAATAGATGCAAATACATTTTGCATGAATTCCCTATCATCAACATTGGGTGCATAAACATTTATCAAAATCACTTTACAGTTAAATAAGTTGCTCATGACAATCACATATCTCCCTTCAGGATCAGATACTACATCTGATGCTACAAATGAGACTGTTCTATGTATGAGAATTCCCACACCTCTAGTTTTCTTTATAAAGCTGGAATGGAACATTTGGCCAGTCCACTCTTTTTGCAGCCTGAACTGATCTTTGCTTAATAAGTGGGTCTCCTGTAAAAATACTATTTTAGCGTTTAGACCTGTTAGGTGAGGGAATAGTTTCTTTCTCTTTAATTCGTGATTTAGGCCTTTAACATTCCAGCTCACAAAATTAGCTGTTCCATCATGGAGACATTGATTCTGAATTTTTTATGTCATTTTGTAGTCTTAACTGGAAGTAAGACAGCTTTAACCTTAATTTCCAATTTTCCCACGAGTTATGGCCATACAGCCTACTGTTACGTTGGAAGTTATAATTATAAGGATTAAAAGGATAGATTAGATATAACCTGCTCTCTTTCTCTCCCCCCCTTATCCCCCCACCCCCCTATTTTTCATCCCCACGTGAGGCTGCACCACACGTCACAAATTCCCAGTCCTCTGACATACCAAGAGACAGAGCATGTCCAAAACAAAACAAGCCCCCCAGCAGCGGCATTTGAGGATTAAAAAGTAGAGATATCTATTGCCGATAAAGTCTAAATACTATAAGTATAAAATATAATCATCAACAGTCTCGAAATATTAAGATAGTAAACCCTGGGAATGGTGTTTGAAAGTGGCCCAGAATAAGCATAGTAAACCCTAATGCAATAATAACAATAACAATAACAATAAGCCAAGCGTATGATGTTAAACAGTCTCCTTTAGCATAGTTAAAAAAGGATGTATAATTATGGTACCCATATCACTGCAAGCAGATCAGACAGCAGGTAATATCTTCTTGCCATACCATGACAGGATGCGACTCACTTTCGTATTTCAAAAAAGCATCCTTAACTCCTTTTCTGCTTCCTCCTTGGAGGAGAAGATGAGATATTTGTCTTGAATATCCACTTTCAGTTTGAAAGGATACAAGAGGCTGTATCTGATATCGGCTTTCCGTAACCGTGGTTTAATGTTGTAAAAAGCTGCACGTTTAGCAGCTGTTGAGGGTGAGAAATCAGGGAAAATATGAATGTGGTTATTTTCAAATATAACCTCTTGTTTGTGTCTGAGAAGTGCCTTTACAACATTAAGCTTAAATTGTAATCTCTCAAAGCAGACAATTAAAGACATAGGTTTAGAGGTATTTGATCCATGTATGCGATAAGGTGTCGCTATCTCAGTATCTGATTTAAAGTCCTCTCCAATTATTTTTGAGAACAGTTCAGCTACGAATTTTACTGGGCGGACTTTCACAGTTTTCAGGTAGACCTTCGATTCTAATATTATTCCCTTTGCATCCACAAGTCTGTCTCTGAGTTTTTTGCATTCAGAATTCGCAGCTGTTTCAATTCGAGCCGTGAATGTCTGCTTAACGTCTTCCAGCTGATCGGCAAGTTCTCTCAGTTTAGATGCATGTTCCTGAATGTGTTCCTCAATTTTTCTCAATATATCTTTAAAGATTGCATCAAAATGATTATATATACCTTTTTCCAAGTCTTTATATTCCTGCCACTCCAGCCACAGCTTCTCGTTTGTCTTCTTGATTGTTTTGAGCAAGCCATTTATTTCTTTCTTCATATTTTTCTGAATGTCTTTCTTGAGCTCACTTATGGCCATGGCCATGGCCATGACCGTGGCCAATGTTGCAATCATTTCCTTCAGTTCGGACAAATCGTTTCAGCTTTCGTGCTCCGCGGCTGAAGTGGCAATACCTGTTACAGACAATGCTTCCTTCTCACAAGGAGTAGATGAATGTGTAGACTGCAAGGCCATCTCTAGTTTCAAGTGATTTTCTGGAATCGGCGAGCTGTCATGACTTGCACCTTCACTCCCATTTTCGCTCTTGACTGGAGATGGTGCAGTGGAACGGGAAGTCTGTGCTTTCGCCTGTCTGTTCCAAGTCAGGCTCTGAAAGGCCGTACTTTGCACTTGCACTTGGGCCTGATACCTGTCTAGACTTGGGTGTAGTTTAGGTTTCTTTTCCGTTTCTTTCTGACCCACTTTCTTGTTACTTATGTTTTATATACTGTAGTAGAAACTCCTTAGGTTAGATAAATACAGGATACCTCGTAATAATAAGAAATAAGAGAAAAAATAATGCCGCTGCAACAGAGCTCCACTTCAGACGTCTATGTCCCGTAATGGATGAGACCAAAATCAACACAACTAATGTTCTGACTGACTCTGTTCTCCATTATTAAGTTCAGAATCTTCAGCCCTCCCGTGCATCAGGTAATCAAGAACACTTAAGACAGGGCGTTTTCCTTTCAGCTGTCATTCCAATTCATACCTTATCTTATCCACAAGTTTTCAAACTGGTTAACCCAGTTAAGGTTCTCGGACAACCAGTGCAATGGATACCCAGAATAATTTAGTTCAGTACAGGTCCTAATAAAGTGAGTGGGTCTTGAAACATGTTGCCCATCTATTACCTTCTTAAAGCTACAAATAACTTTGAATAAAATTTTGGGCCTTGAATCAATTAAGCTATTAAGAGTGATGATCGTAGTTTTCACCCATGACATTCATATAGTCTTGGGTTTATACAGTCATTTGAAAAAGTTTGGGAACCTCTTTTAATTCTTTGGATTTTTGTTTATCATTGGCTGAGCTTTCAAAGTAGCAACTTAACTTTTAATATATGACATGCCTTATGGAAACAGTAGTATTTCAGCAGTGACATTAAGTTTATTGGATTAACAGAAAATATACAATATGCATCATAACAAAATTAGACAGGTGCATAAATGTGGGCACCCCAACAGAGATATTACATCAATAGTTGGGCCTCCTTTTGCAAATATAACAGCCTCTAGACGCCTCCTGTAGCCTTTGATGAGTGTCTGGATTCTGGATGGAGGTATTTTTGACCATTCTTCCATACAAAATCTCTCCAGTTCAGTTAAATTTGATGGCTGCCGAGCATGGACAGCCTGCTTCAAATCATCTCATAGATTTTCGATGATATTCAAGTCAGGGGACTGTGAAGGCCATTCCAGAACATTGTACTTCTCCCTCTGCATGAATGCCTTTGTAGATTTCAAACTGTGTTTTGGGTCATTGTCTTGTTGGAATATCCAGCCCCTGCGTAACTTCAACTTTGTGACTGATGCTTGAACATTATCCTGAAGAATTTGTTGATACTGGGTTGAATTCATCCGACTCTTGACTTTAACAAGGGCCCCAGTTCTAAGCTAGCCACACAGCCCCACAACATGATGGAACCTCCACCAAATTTGACAGTAGGTAGCAGGTGTTTTTCTTGGAATGCAGTGTTCTTCTTTTGCCATGCAAAGAGCTTTTTGGTATGACCAAATAAATTTTTGTCTCATCAGTCCAAAGCACTTTGTTCCAAAATGAATCTGGCTTGTCTAAATGAGCATTTGCATACAACAACATTTATTTATATAGCACATTTTCATACAAATAATGCAGCTCAAAGTGCTTTACATGATGAACAAGCGACTCTGTTTGTGGCGTGAGTGCAGAAAGGGCTTCTTTCTCATCACCCTGCCATACAGATGTTCTTTGTGCAAATTGCAATGAATTGTAAAAGATATACAGATACACCATCTGCTGTAAGATGTACTTGCAGGTCTTTGGAGGTGATCTGTGGGTTGTCTGTAACCATTCTCACAATCCTACGCATATGCCACTCCTGTATTTTTCTTAGCCTGTCAGACCTTGGTTTAACAGCAACTGTGCCTGTGGCCTTCCATTTCCTGATTACATTCCTTACAATTGAAACTGACAGTTTAAACCTCTGAGATTTTTTGTAGCCTTCCCCTAAACCATGATACTGAACACTCTTTGTTTTCAGATCTTTTGAGAGTTGCTTTGAGGATCCCATGCTGTCACCTCCTCAGAAAAGAGTCAAAGGGAAGCACAACTTTCAATTGACCATCTTAAATACCTTTTCTCATGATTGGACACACCTGTCTATGAAGTTTAAGGCTTAACAAGTTAATCCAACCAATTTGGTGTTGCATGTAATTAGCATTGAGCAGTTACATGCATTCAAATCAGCAAAATTACAAGGGGACACAAGCCAGATTTTCACATTTGATTTAATTTCATACAACTAAATACTGCTTCACTAAAAATCTTTGTTCAGAAAACACCCCAGTACTCAGATGTTCCTAGGATAGGAAAGACATACAACTCTTATCTTTTTTGTTGAAAGTAGAGTAAATTATTATGCAGGCTGAGAGGGGTTCCCAAACCTTTTCATATGACTGTATTTGTTCACCCACATGAGTGAGCTAGATATGCCCTCCTGATTAGGTGAAATAACTGGACTCAATTTCTTGTTGTTGTTGTAGTTTTTTCTGTGTTTAGTTTTCTAGCCTTTATCTTTGCTCATTCTACATTTGAAATGCATATCTTTTTACTCTTCTTTTTGATCTTTTGTTGATGGAACTGTAAATGTATAGTTTGACTGTATTCCTTATGTGACTTTTTTGTTATTTTTTTATTCTTTTTGCATTTAATTTGTATATTGCACTGTCTCATCTGGCTGTCATACACTTAGATCTGGCGAGGAAAGCAGAGAGCACCATTAAAAGCTGCCTGTAATGTTAATCAGTAAAACGTGCAAAAGGCTGACACTGAGAGGGAAAAAAATGGTTGCACCAAGATCTAATGACATTGAAAAGAAGGCCTGGGGAAGAGCGGAAGACTTTCCTTTTAGAAGTTTTGGCAGGGGAGGGGGTCATCATCTGGTTTGAAATATATATATATATTGTGGACTTGGCCCGGACACAGACAGACGGACATGTTGTAATCACCACCACACGTTTTATTTACACTATTTACAATTATTTCAATGGTCACACAGACCCAAATAATGGTCACTAAGACCCAGTTCAGTGCACAATACCCCCAAATACACAGTCCTGGCCACAAATGCCTCTCTTTGGGCCACCTCCACTCCACTCCACTCCACTCCACTCCACTCCACTCCACTCCACTACCTCCTCCCGACTCCAGCCCTGAATGAATTTATACAGTTCCCGGATGAGCACCAGGTGTTCCCGGCATTCCTCCCTTGGCCACACCCCAGCGTGGCGGAAGTGCCGGCTGTCTTCCCGGCAGCTCTCCGGGTGTCTCCCAAAGTCTTCCCCCCAGCACTTCCTGGTGTGGCGGAAGTGCTGGGGCAACAGGTCCCCAAGGCATTAGGGTGCCTCCTGGCGGTGACCACGGACCCCTACAGGGTAGGGCTTCCATGCCCTCAACCCGTGGCCCCCAGAACAACCAGGAATGCGGCCCCCACGTGATCCAGGGTGGGCTTTGAACCTCTTCCGGTCCCTCACGGTGTCCCGTTGCCCCTGGCATCCCTGACAATATATATATATATATATATATATATATATATATATATATATATATATATATATATATATATACTCACTATATATATAAATACTGTATATATATACATCCATCCATTTTCCAACCTGCTGAATCCAAACTCAGGGTCACAGGGGTCTGCTGGAGCCAATCCCAGCCAACACAGGGCACAACGCAGGAACCAATCCCAGGCAGGGTGCCAACCCACCACAGGACACACACAAACACACCCACACACCAAGCACACACTAGGGCCAACTTAGAATTGCCAATCCACCTAACCTGCATGTCTTTGGAGTGTGGGAGGAAACTGGAGCACCCAGAGGAAACCCACGCAGACACAGGGAGAACATGCAAACTCCACGCAGGGAGGACCGGGAAGCGAACCTGGGTCTCCTAACTGTGAGGTAGCAGCGCTACCACTGCGCCACCGTGCCGCCCTGTATATATATAATGCATATAATAAACACACATGAGGAAGGAGATCAGCACCTTTTCCAGTTTCTTAATAACTGTTTTACATTTGTCTGGCTCCATCTACAATGAAACTGTCACCTGAAATTATAAAGCTTTTGATGTTTGGTCAACAAAATGTGCACAAACTAAATAGAATTATTTTGGATGCTGTAGATCTACAAATAAGTTACCTGCCCTCGGTTCAGCTTCCACATCTAACATTTCATCAATAATTACATTCACCTTGCCCACTTTATTCAGTTAAATAGTAACAGGTTTCCCCGGAGAATATCTGCCGATCTCTTGCTCTGACAACCTTCATTAAGGAATTTTGGGCACTCAGCCACATGGCCAAGTATTGAAAATAAAAACTCCCTTGTGACCCTCAGAAATCAGCTTTGTTTCAAGTAGACCTGCTGAATTTTCACAATGTACAGGTAGAATGTATTTTAAATGAATTTGCACGTAGTGTTAAGGAAACACTCAATGTCCTGAAGCATTCATCTATTCATTTTATGAACCCTGCCTTTTCCATTTGAATGTCATAATGATTGCCAGTAAAGGCAAAACTGATGCAACAAGCTAGATTCAATCCAATTCATATTACCAGTACCGTGAAGAGCAGTGATAAGTATTTGTTGCTTGTCCCACTGATGCAGTAACATGCAGTGACAATATTGTATATGAAAGAATGACACATAGGGCACACAGTGCAGATGCATACACTCCAAATTCATTCATGTCAGGTGAAATTAGAAACAAATAGGAAATTGAATAAAATCCATACAAATACAAGAGTGTCACACAAGGCCCACACAGTAATTAGGGCAGAAAGCAAAGCCAGAACCACGAAGCTGTGAGGCAATAATCCTATTCACTGGGATGCTCTATTGCTTATATATTTTAGCTTACTTTTGGATGAATTATTTTTTTTACATTGTATTGATGTTCAACTCTATTAATGCCATATATGAGCAAGTTGCCTGTTCCTTTATGTTACTATAAAAACTTGAGTGTAAGACAAACAAGCAAAAAAGTGAACATATTCCACACTGGTGTCCAGAACTGTGCAACACCTAAGCAATCATTTTCTATGGGACTTGATGATTTAAGTGACTCCCACCCAGGAATTTTAGGTGTCATACATTATTCTGGTTTAGTTATTTTTGCATTTTTTCCAAAAGTTCAGTGTAGCACAAGTAGCTACCCGAAGAAGAGCAGCTTCACAGCTCTGCTGCACTCTGAAAGCAGACTGAAATGGTTCCATCAAAGTTAAATAATTGTTGAGTTGGGAGGTTACAACAAGCTCAAGAACTTTTGACAGAAAAGATAAATGAGAAAAAGGCTGAAAATCATTAAGATTGTCTGCATCACGACCAGACTTTTTTAAAAGTGGGGTAACAGAAGCAAATTTAAAAGTGACTGGAACAAAGTCATTGTCAAGGGATGTATTTATTATTGTTGTAACAATTAAGATTTTGGCAGGAAGGCAGGATTTACAGAGGGATCACACTTCTCAGCCTCCCTGGAAAAGTATATTCGGTGGTCCTGGAGAGGAGGGTCCGTCAGACAGTCGAACCTTGGATTCAGGAGGAACAGTGTGGTTTTCGTCCTGGTCGCAGAACAGTAGACCAGCTCTACACCCTTAGCAGGGTCCTGGATGGTGCATGGGAGTTTGCCCAACCAGTCTACATGTGTTTTGTGGACTTGGAAAAGGCATTCAACTATGTCCTTCAGGTAATCCTATCGGAGGTGCTCTGGGAGTATGGGGTACCGGACCCCCTGATAAGAGCTGTTCGGTCCCTGTACAACCAGTGTCAGAGCTTGGTCCGCATTGGTGGCAGTAAGTCGAACCCGTTTCCAGTGAGACTTGGACTCTGCCAGGGCTGCCCTTTGTCACCGATTCTGTTCATAACTTTTATGGACAGAATTTCTAGGTGCAGCCAGGGCGTTGAGGGGGTCCGGTTTAGTGGACTAGGATTGGGTCACTGCTTTTTGCAGATGATGTTGTCCTGTTTGCTTCATCAGGCCGTGATCTTCAGCTCTCTTTGGATCAGTTCGCAGCTGAGTGTGAAGCGGCTGGGATGGGAATCAGCACCTCCAAATCCGAGACCATGGTCCTCAGCGGGAAAAGGGTGGAGTGCCCTCTCAAGGATGTGAGCAAGATCCTGCCCCAAGTGGAGGAGTTCAAGTATCTCGGAGTCTTGTTCACGAGTAAGGGAAGAATGGAGCGTGAGATCGACAGGCCGATCAGTGCGGCGTCCACAGTGATGTGGGCTCTGCATCGGTCTGTCGTGGTGAAAAAGGAGCTGAGCCGTAAGGCAAAGCTCTCAATTTACCAGTCTATCTATGTTCCTACCCTCACCTATGGTCATGAGCTATGGGTAGTGACCGAAAGAATGAGATCGCGAATACAAGCGGCTGAAATAAGTTTCCTCCGCAGGGTGTCTGGGCTTTCCCTTAAAGATAGGGTGAGAAGCTCAGTCACCCGGGAGGGGCTCAGAGTAGAGCCGCTGCTCCTCCGCATCGAGAGGAGTCAGATGAGATGGCTCGGGCATCTGATCTGGATGCCTCCCTGGTGATGTGTTCCGGGCATATCCAATCAGGAAGAGGCCCCGGGGAAGACCCAGGACATGCTGGAGCGACTATGTCTCCCGGCTGGCCTGGGAACGCCTCGGGATTCCCCTGGAAAAGCTAGAAGAAGTGGCTGGGGAGAGGGAAGTCTGGGAATCTCTGCTCAAGCTGCTGCCCCCGTGACTCGACCTCAGATAAACAGAAGAGGATGGATGGATGCAGGATTTAAGAAGTGTGGTGGGATGCGGTCCAGTACACAAGTAGTGGGCCTCATCTTACAAAGCAGGTCATTAACAAATGCAGATGTGACTCCTGAAAATTTGGAGTGGGAAAACAGGAAAGGATATAAATGGATGATGGATTTATGTTAGTTGAATTATTTAGATTTTTACTTTTATTACGGAAAAAAATTGAGAAATTTTCACAAACTACAGTAGAGGAGGTAGTTGGGCCAGATGCAGGATAAAGTAGTTTATTAACTACAGAAAATAAAACTCTCAGGTTATCATGGCCACTTTCTACTACTCTGCAATAATGTGTGCTCTAGGCTGCTGTTAGTGTGTCTCTGTAAACCCAAAGGTGGTCAGAGAAAGCCTGCACAGTGAGACCAGTCATACATGAGATTCTCTGAAGCCGTTGGTCAGCTGCTTTCATATAATGTAATTCTGAATTACACCATGGAGCTGAGTGCTTTAAGAAAACCTCATTATGTTTTAAAGAAGCTGTTTTATCTACTGCTGAATGAAGGGCTGAGTTATATTAGACTATCTGGATTTGATAGAATAGGGAAAGACACAGAAAGATAAGACAACAAGAACAGATATTTTCAAGGTTTCTGAAAGAAATTTGATGTTTACAGGTAAGAGGAGGGAAAGGTAATGACACGGTGAAATGTTCTGCTCAAAGCACTGCTGCCGACAGATAAGTTAAATGTGCAGATCAGGTCTAATAAATGGCCATCAGAGTGGTTAGGAAAATCAGCATGTTGCACTTTAGCAAAACAGTAGAGGCAAGGACAGGAATTCATTTCTCAGTTTACATGTAGGAATGTCAATATGGATGTTGAAATTGCCAAGAAGAATGCCTTTCTCAGAAAGGGAATTTAAGTGTGTTGAGAATTCATTGTATTTTGGGGTGTGACAGAAATCAATAAGTAAGATAGGACCAGATTTAATTATTAGTTTAAGAGCCAGATAATCAAAAGGCATGGATAGTTGGGATTCTTTTGATACTTAACTCAGATCTAACTCTTATTGCAGCCCCTTCAGCTTGTCTTGAGCTGCGAGTCTTTGTGAAATTTGTTTCTGGATGGTGTTGTCTCTGTAAGAGCTGTAAATTTTTTTGGTTTTTACCAGGTTTCTGTTAAGCATAGAATATCAAGGTTGGAGTCTGTAATGGATTCTGACAGCAGCAGTTTTTACCATTAAGAGATCTCTGTAAAATAATGCAATGTTAGCTGATGAGATCTCGTTGTACACAGATCCATAACCAGAGTTTATTTTAGTATATTTCAAATTTGGAACACTGACACTCTTTATTCCAAAGTCATGAGTAGGATGGTGTATTCCTGAGCGAATGCTGCATGTGAACTTTCCATCTGCACTCTGTTTAATATGCAGGAGTTTATTGCAGGAGTATTTCAACATAATACAGAGCCAATACGTATCTGACAGTAGTAGAACACATTTCACCAGTGCACTACAGCAGGTGAGTCGAGCAGGGTGGGGTGGCACAGATGACTAGCAATAGCAAAGCAGCAAAAAAATCCAGAAGAAGCATACTGTAGTAGGAAAACTTACAAGATCCACATGAAGAAAACTACCAGAAATTCACAGGTTCCAACATACAGCTGTGCGCATGATCACCCCAGCGTCACAAGCTAGGTGGGTATACAAATTTGATCATTACTCCAGTTGAAACACTTATAGAAGTAAAGGACTGCAATTCAGCATATCCATTATAATCAAGAAGACAGAGAATTCCCAGCTCCTAGATCTCCACAAAGCAAAAAAAAAAAAATGTTCATATATTAGGCACCAGGCTGGAATGGGCAATCAAAAGAAAGTCACATGCAGTGAACCACAACAAGTTTCATTTGTCCCTGTGGCTGCAAACCCAGTCAAGGCAAAGTCCACAAAAACAAATCCAAATTCAATACAAAAAGTAATAAATTACATTCATGAACTATACATACAATAAGAGAAAGAGAAAGAAATGAAAAAAGTGCAAGGTAAACACCATTTTTGACGAAAAGTGATGTTGACAGGGAGAAGCGGCAGCAACATGCGTGCACCAGTGTCCCCTCCATTGTTATAACCAATCCCTACAGCTATAGGCAAGTAAAACACCTGAAAGGAGCACAAGTCCATTGTATCAAGCACAATTTATTATCTATATGCCTTAAGACAGGCCCAATGCCTATCGAAGCCCATTTTGAGCACTAGGCAGGGTGGACAGTATTATTAGATTTGGAGAACATGTGTTTTCCCCTGCAGTGTCCAGACTGTGTGCCCCTACAGTAGCACAAATGGTGACACTGTGTATATACCACATGCTTTAAGGAGAGCGCTCCCCTTGGTGTAAACAGCGTATGCACTTTTACCTTCATAAATGGTGCCCATCAGATAACAGTGCCCACTCAGTATCATTCCAGTTTGATGACCCTTGGTAAATGGTTGCCCTCAGTGTTTGGAGCATGCAACTCTTAACTTTCATAAACAGTACCTGTCAGATGATGACACCCTCGGCAGCCACCTGCATCACGTAAAGGACCGATTGGCTTATTCTTTTGTTGCGTTTCTCCCTAAAATTCAGTTACCAAGATAATTAATAAATATTATTGCATTAGTCCTTCTATTAAGAAGTTTCAAGTGAGTTTTGAACACAGTAATCTGATTTTTTTGCTGTTTGCCTTTGACCTTATTTTACCTTGAAATTATAAAAACTTTTAAATAGCGATGAACAAAATGGTTTACATTAAACTGTACTCTACTTGCATAAAAATGTAGTGTTTCACTTTGCAAAAAAATGTGCAAAACAAATTGCTTTGCACTTCCATAAAAAACATGGTCAAGATACAAACTTGAGCAGGTCTACAATCTTGTCCCTGACGTCCTTTGACAGCTCTTTGGTCTTGTCCATGGTGGTGGAGAGGTTGGAATGGAAGAAATTGATTCTGTGGACAGGTGTGCTTTATACACATCACAAGCTGAGATCAGGAGTTCTCTATCTATAATTGATTGATTGTAATCTGTGTGCCATATGGGGACACAGCCAATCTGTAGGAGCCAGAATTCTGGCTGGGTTGTAGGGGATCAAATACTTATTTCTCTCAATGACATGCAAATCAATTTATCACTTTTATGTACTGTGTTTTTTCTGGATTATTGGTTGATATTCTGTCTCTTTCCATTAAAATGAAACTACCATAAAATTAGAGACTGTTCATTTCCTTGAAAGTGAGCAAACTTACAAATTCAGCAGGGGATCAAATACTTATTTCCCCCATTAATATGCCAGACGAAAGACCTCAGCAGCGTTTTCATTTTGGATTGTTAATTTGTGAGTATTGCCGTTTCTTTGTTTTTTGACTGTTCTTTGATCTTTTTGTTCTGTTTATTGGATTCTATCTACCGGGTTTGCATATCGGGACTTGTTTGACTTTGAATCCATCAAAATTCTTTCAGTTAAGCAGTACATTAGTGGAAATTAATAATAATAATTCTTTGCATTTATATAGCGCTTTTCTCACTACTCAAAGTGCTCAGCAGTTGCAGGTTAAGGGTCTTGCTCAAGTTCCCAACGAAGTAGAGTCACGTGTTTACGGGGTTTGAACCGGCAACCTTCTGATTGCCAGTGCAGACTTCTGCCTCAGAGCCACCACTCAGCCCCATGTACTTTGCTTGTATGAACTGCCTTCAATTGCATAAACCGCCACCTGCCATTTCCCTGTGTGATTGCTGTCAGTGCTGTTGCAAAACATGGGATTCATTACAATGTCCTACTTTCAAGAGCATTATTAATGACAAATATCAAAAAGTAATGTCAGGTAACTTTGTTTTTTTTAATTTTTAAAATTTTTAAAATTAAATTACCTTCCGATTGCTGGTGCAGATCCCTAGCCTCAGAGCCAACACTCCGCCCATTAATTAAGAGAGTAAAATTTAAGTTTGAAATTAGGAAGCACTCTCTTCACACAATGGGTTAGGGAAAAAATTAAAATGGAGATACTGGAAGCTTTTAAATAGTTTGCTAGACTGAGTGGTTTATGTAATCTCTTTTATTCTTGTTTGCTTCAGCCATCTGTGAGATTTCTTTCACTTTATAGAACCTAATCTATTTGTTCTTTAAGGTCTTAATTAGGTACGGTACAGATATGAAACAAAGTGTGTGGGATCTGTTTCAGTACAGTAATGGCTTCACACAAATGATAAATATTTAGTCATTTTTTATCCTTTATTGAATTTATTAAAAGCATCTAACTTTCCATACAATCAAGTCAAACTTAACAAAACTAAATTCAATTCAACCCCCTCCCATGAGAAAGAGAGGAAGGCCAGCAGCCAAAGTAAAACTTTGATAGTAGTAAAGAGGGAAACAAGTCTTTTCCCCAATGTAAATGTTTATTATACAATGTTATTGATTAAATCTTGCTAGGTTTTAAAAAAAAGTTTTGTAAAGATCCTCTAAGTATTTTTTTTTTACAATTTCAAATAGTATATAATATCAGTTACCCACCGACTTAAAAGAGGTGGGCTAGATTCTTCCAGTTGAGCGACATAAGTCTACGTGCCAATAGTGAAGTAAAGGCAATTACAGTTTGTTTGTCCTTCTCCACTTTAAGCCCATCTGGAAGGGCATTAAACACAGCTGTTAATGGGTCAGAAGGGATTGTGACACTAGGGCTGTCTGATAGGCATTTAAAAATTTTGGTCCAGAATGATGCTAATTTAATGCACACCTAGAACATGTGGCCTAGTGAGGCTGGAGCTTGATTGCAATGTTCACAGGTTGAATCTTGCCCTGGAAACATTTTGGACAATTTTAAAGGAGACAGATGTGCTCAATAAAAAAAAATAAAATTGAATGCTTAGCAATTTGCACATATGGAGCTAGAGTGAATTCTGTGCATGGCTGTCTTCCATTCCTTTTTTGAAATGTTGTGTGAGAGATGTGATTTTTTTTACCTTTATGGAACCAACTCTGTTTGTTCTCTGTTGTCTTAAGTAGATACTGTACAGATATGAAACAGAGTGAGTAGGATCTGTTTCAGTCCAGTAATGTCATCACACAAATGATAAATATGTGGTCAATTAATTCCACATCATTGCCCACACTTTATAGTTTCCTTTATATGTCTTAGCAGTTACAGCAGTCTAGTTGGTCATAGTTCATCTCTGCTAAATAGGAAGAGCAAATTTCCTGCATCATTAAATTACTAATTGATAATTATCTGTATTTCTAAATCTTTTTTAAATTATAATAAAAGGGTGGATTTAAGCAGTGAAGATTAAAGTAACAACCTACAGCATGTGCTAATACTCTATAAAGCCAAGTATTTAAAATTAATGGTTTTAGAGTCAATGTTACCTTGATTGCATTCTAAGGAAAACCAAAGTACTTTTTTTTGTAATATTGAATTAAAGATATGACTTTACAATAATCTCATTAGGTCCTACTCCCAGTAACATGTAGATTTAGGGTGCAATGATTAAGTATTTAAATAATGTGAAGGGGTTTCCCAGTTCATAAAGGGCTGACAGAAAAGACTGTGACTTCAGGATGGCAAAGCACCAGGCAACAACAACATTTATTTATATAGAACATATTCATACAAAAAGTAGCTCAAAGTGCTTTACATAATGAAGAAAAGAAAAATAAAAGACAAAATAAGAAATTAAAATAAGACATTAGTTAACATAGAAAATGAGTTAGGTCCGATGGCTAGGGTGGACAGAAAAAACAAAAAAAAACTCCAGACGGCTGAAGAAATAAAATAAAATCTGCAGGGGTTCCAGGCCACGGGACCGCCCAGTCCCCTCTGGACATTCTACCTAACATAAATGAAACAGTCCTCTTTGTAATTAGGGTTCACACGGAGTCACTTGATGTTGATGGTCATACAGACTCCTGGCTTTTAATCCATCCATCATTGTTGGAACATCACGGTGCTTTTAGTAGATGGTGGTGGCTTGCGCAAGCCACCACCAAAAGGACACCGGAAAAGGAAACAGAAGAGAGAGTAGGGGTTAGTACAGATTTTAGAGCCACCATGAATAGTTATTATAATGAATTGGAGAAATAGAGTATCAGGATTTTAATTACAGTGAAGTTATGAGAAGGCCATGTTAAAGTAATGTGTTTTCAGCAGTGTTTTAAAGTGGTCTACTGTATTAGCCTGGCGAATTCCTATTGGCAGGCTATTCCAGATTTTAGGTGCATAACAGCAGAAGGCCGCCTCACCACTTTTAAATTTTGTTCTTGGAATTCTAAGGAGACACTCATTTGAGGATCTGAGGTTACGATTTGGAATATAAGGTGTCAGACATTCCGATATATAAGATGGGGCGAGATTATTTAAGGCTTTATAAACCATAAGCAGAATTTTAAAGTCAATCCTGAATGACACAGGTAACCAGTGTAGTGACATCAAAACTGGAGAAATGTGTTCGGATTTTCTTTTCCTAGTTAGGATTCTAGCAGCTGCATTCTGCACTCGTTGCAAGTGATTTATATCTTTTTTGGGTAGTCCTGAGAGGAGTGCGTTACAGTAATCTAGTCGACTGAAAACAAACGCGTGAACTAATTTCTCAGCATCTTTCAGTGATATAAGAGGTCTAACTTTACTTATGTTTCTTAAGTGAAAAAATGCCGTCCTAGTGGTCTGATGAATATGCGATTTAAAATTCAGATTACAGTCAACAATTACCCCTAAGCTTTTTACCTCCGTCTTAAGGAAGTCTGGGAAGACGCCCGTATCTAATGACGAATTTACTGTCAAGAACATTATCAATTAGCACGCCCGATACGTCTTTGAAAAAAAGAAGCTAAGCCAGGCCATAAACAGAGCAAAATCCACTCTGTCATGTCTCACTATATACAAAATCAAACGTCTGTCTGTCTGCTTTAAGTATCATAGCTTGTTTGCAGCAGCGATATATTTGCACTAATCTGAGACAGCGGTTGCTGGCCGAGGGGAGGGGGAAGAGTAATGTCAGGAGTGGGGAGTCTTGCGTGGTCCTCCACACTCGTATACCAGCCTCAAATTGTTCTACCTCAGTCCACGTTTTGGAACGGTCCTTGCCTCCGCTTAGCTATCGATACCTGTTTGTTTATTGATTTTTAAAGTATGTCCTGTTTCACTACTACACAGGTGGAGCCATGAGGGACGGCTAGTTTGGAGTATAACTTAATATGTGATTGAGGCACTGCAATGGGTTATAGTTTATTTCCCAACCTGTTGGTCATGGCAGGTGGGCTTTGGCTGACCTGGCATGATACCCCATCCCCCCACTGCTGCGGTAATCACACTTGGTTCACACCAGCAGCATCACAACCCCCCGATGTGACAATCATGCATGATTCACCAAGGAGGAAAAGCATTGACAATCACAATTAATTCATCTAATGCTCTGACACCCTGGTGATCACGTGGGTCACGCCCCCCACAAACTTTAATGATCGCATATGAAAGGGACCATCCAACTTAACCCTCTCAGGCAATTGTGCTAAATTCATGGCAACATGTGAAAAACTGGGTCATGACACCACAAAGGTTGGGAAACCCTACTCTAGAAAAGCAAGAACAAGTGAGGCCAAGAAAGTTTGGTCTAAGTCCAGAACTCTCCTGGATGATACAAATAGCACATGTCCTCTGGTCAGTTGAGTTGGTACAATGTTGCCTTTGTGACAATGATGTGTATGCAGCACCATAAGTGACAGAACATACAGTAGTTGACAGAGAAATGTGTCACCATGCCGCCCTACTAAAGCAATCAGCCTGAGAGATCTGTCTATTTTAGTGATATACAGAGATTCAGAGTGCAAGGAGAAGGGGTACTGGTACTGTGCTGGTGTTCTTAGGGTCAACATATATCTACCCCTGGCTATGAAAGTGATCTGGTGAGAAATAAGAGCAGGATAAGGTTTATGTTGCCTAAAACTAGCAATATATTTGAGTCCAGAGAGAAAGAGGGAGAGAAATAGAAAAAAAAGTGGATGTGCTGACCTACCTGATAAACAGCATCCTATCTAAGTAGGCTCATTTCACTTTTTAACTGCTAAAAAATAAGTATTATATACTCAATAAACCTACTAATGAAGTGGGAGTAGGGGAAGTCAAGTTGGAAGGAAATTTGGACTTTCATTTTTTCCTAAAGGGCTAGTTCAATCTTGGGGGTCAGGTCAGACTTACTGGATGAAGCGGTAGAACTGAAGTCACTCAGAAATTTGTTGATTATCATGGACACTGACTTTGACCCCAGATATGAAGTTTTGTCTAAACAGAGGGGCATCCAAGTACCTGACTGAGATAACTGTGTTACTTCAAGGAGTGAAATATGAGGCTCACTCCATGGACAAGGAGGTATTGTTCTCTGTAGAACTGAGCTGGTTTAGCAGACAATGATGCTATGGGCATTATACTGTGGCATTGACTGACATCCTATAGTATGAAATTGTAACTAGTAAATATGTGAACTTCTTTTCATGTCACGCCTAGTTAATATACTTTGTGATAACTCTAGGGGGGCGTAGCAGCCACCAAACCTGACACCGACAGATGTTAGAGGCACACTTTCAAAAGCACACTTGATTTAATTTTGTTTCTTCACTTGTGGGCACATCTTCCCCGTTCCCACAAGTACACAACACAGTCTCTGCACAAGCACTCCTCCTCGGTAAGCTTTGTCTCCCTCCTCCCGACTCTGGCTCCCGAAATGGTGGCTGCTGACTCCTTTTATAGTCCACCCAGGAATGCTCCAGGTGTTTGATGACCGATTTCTGGCAGCACTTCCAGGCGTGGTGAAATACCCGCTTTCCAGGACTCAGCAGTAGCTGCAGCACCCCCTGGCGGTGCCCATGAATCCCAACAGGGCAGCACCAAACTTCAAATCCCAAGAAGCCCTGCAGGAGTCCTAGAAACCACTGGAACCCAGGGGGGCTTCCATCTAGCATTCCTGGGCAGGTACTGTCCTGACCAGGCTTGCTCCCCCATTCCTCCTATATAAGATGCATCCCAGCCAAGCGAGGACACTAACCGTCCATAACAACTTATAGATAATTCTTGTTATATGTGTATTTGCACACTTTTACCATATTTACATTATCAAGTCCTTCCAAGAGAACCCTAAATACAAAGAGGACTGTTTCATTTATGTTAGGTAGAATGCCCAGAGGGGACTGGGCAGTCTCATGGCCTGGAACCCATGCAGATTTTATTTTTTCTATCCAGCTGTCTGGAGTTTTTTTTGTTTTTTTCTGTCCTCCCTGGCCATTGGACCTTACTCTTATTCTATGTTAATCATGTGTTGTCTTATTCTAATTCTTACTTTGTCTTTTATTTCTCTTTTCTTCATCATGTAAAGCACTTTGAGCTACATTATTTGTATCAAAATGTGCTATATAAATAAATGTTATTGTTGTTGTTATGATGACTCTTTTTATAACTGCTACTGTAACCCTCCATTTTCCTTTACTAACATATCTATCTATTTACCTATCAAATGAGAAATTTTTTAAGATAGTAGCACTTTTATTTCTCATCATTCTGTAGCATTTCTGCAAGCACTTTTTTAGGAAACATTCTCCAATATCTCTTTATTCTGGAAATGAGTTTTTGGTTGTTGAGTGTTTGTCAGTTCCTGTATTTATTCTAAGATTTTGAAATGAACTATAAGTATGAGATCATGGAACACTGCGCTTTTTGACATGTGCAAGTGTCTACAAATGTAAAAAGATTTAATGTTCCTCTAACCTCCTATACACTTTGTCTACTCCTACTCACAGAACTTGTTGAAGTCTTTCATTTGAATCTCACCTCATTTTTCGGAGGACTTGCTGGTAGTATCTAATAGAATTATATAGTTTGTTTTCAAAACTGAATAACTTTAAGTAGAAATTTTAGTTCTGCACATTGATGAAAGCCACCACAAGTATTAAAATTGTAATCTTCATGCCTTTCTCCGTAGTGCATTGGACAAGCATGAAATAGTTATGTTAATGTTGGAAAAGTAGTTAAAATACAACTTTGTCATGTGTGATAATTTTTTCAGTTTTCCTGTTGTTCCTTGCTTACATTATCAGAAAATGTACCTTCTTCAGATAGTTCTATTTTTGGCAAATCGAGACCAGAGCATAGTAGCTCATTGTGGCCAAAGTCAATGATTCTCAAATCATATGAATTCCCCTACAATAGCAACAAAGTGGGGTCATTGCAAAGGTGAATGGAATGTCTGGTGGCTTTCAGATCACTGTTTGAACTTTTGCAAACATCAGGTAAATCACTTCTTGTTTTTCAGAAGTCAGAAGTGTTATCACTTCTGAGACAAAGGGAGACAACAAGTGCCTGTTATCATTAAACCTTTGTAACTTACTGCTGCTTTTGCTATTTCCATCATGGAGTGTGGAAAGCCTCTGCAGTAGAGAGGCCCTGATGAGCTGTCAAAGGTTGTTGCTGCTCTCCATCTTACAGGAGACAGCACAAGTAGCAATACTCTGTAAAGTTGTAAAGATTATTCAAAATATATTTAAAATAAATACAAATCATGACATCAAAGCCTAAATGTAGAACTGCCTAGTCACAAATCCGACCTGAATAATGTCTACCAACAAGAAGTAGTAAAAATTACTAATTAATTCTATGTATTGAAAATTGCCATCCCCAGTTGTGCTCATTAAGTATTCTGAACAAGAAATCGCATTTCATTCTGTTTCATCGTGGCTTAGCTCTATCACAAAATTGGCTTTTTTATTTCCCCAGTAAAGCACACAACATGCCCAAATAGCATATAATGCTGAGTATTAATTGGTATTTTGAACTCAGTAACAATATGCAGGCGGGCAATAGTATTGGCTTTTTTAAAAATACAATGCTTCCATGTAAATTCTGATTTGCATAATTGACCAACATGCACCACACAGCCACCACCTGGCAGCCCAAGTCTTGCTTCATAGGTTTATGCAGGGATATGTTCACCATGGGTGAAGGGCATGGATGTACATGTGATCTCAAGAGGTCTATCAGGCCTTCTGTGCATCCGTGGTGGTGATGTCGACATTCTGGTGGTACATCGCCTATGATAGAAGAGTGGTAGGTGAGGTGCTGGTTAGTAGAAAGCCATGTGAGACAGTGTGAGAGCCCAGAGAAAGTTCAGGAAAGGTTTACCTTAGTGCAGGGGAACCTTTTTGGCTGAGAGAGCCATGAATGCCACTTATTTAAAATGTAATTCCGTGAGAGCCATACAATATATTTAAAACTAAATACAAGTAAATGTGTGCATTTAATGTAAGACCAACACTTTTAAAGTACAATAAGTCTCTGAATTCTTTTTAATAACGTTGTTATGCTGTTGCTAACCCATGATGAATAAAGTACTTCTTACCATTAATGCGACTTCTGGTGCTGCATGGTTTTGCTGATGGCTTTGTAGTCTGCTTGATACGTGGTGAGGTTAAGCTTCATGAAGACGTTGAGACTTCCCTCCGTTAAACGTGATCGTAGGTTGGTCTTAATGTTCTTTAGATGTGAGAAAGACTGCTCACATGCACACGTAGAGCCAAACATTGTCAGTACAGCAATACTCACACGCTGCAGTGTGTGTTATGTGATGGGAAGCGCGTTACAAATTTTGACAATCAGCTGGTCCGCGGGTTGAAGTTTTTTTAATTTCTCCCCACTTGTGTTTGCTCGCCAACTCTGCTTGCTGTCGTGCAAGTCTTTCCAAATCTTTATTCGGTGACTTGAACTTATTCATCCACATGTCTGAGGCCTTCAGGTCAGCAGCTTGTAGCTCAAAATCTCTGACGGAGACACCGGGGATGTAACTCTGGTCGGCGCTGTCCACTGCACACTCGTGTGGATGGGTGATGAACTTAAAAAGACGAGTGCGCTCACGAAATTCTCCAAAGCGCCTTTGAATGACTTCAGGAGATTAGATGTGAAGCCCGCTAGCTGCTGAAGATCAAGATGTTGAGCAGGGTCATTTGCTGTGCATGCATCTTTAAACTTTCCCAGTTTTTCAAAGTGTAGTAAACGACCTGTTTCAATGTCGGCGATGAAGAGTTCTAGCTTGTTTTCTAATGCAAACACTGCTTGTTGAAGGGATAAGACTGTATTTCCAACGCCTTGCATTTTCACATTGAGCTGGTTCAGATGTTCAGTCATGTCCACGAGATAGTAGAACTTTAGGAGCCACTCAGTGTTAGCTAACTCAGGATGCTCGACGTTTTTCATTTCAAGAAAAGTCCGGATTTCGCTCAGACATGCAATTTTATCATTGCATATTAGACACACTGCAGAACCTGCTCTCTCCACAAAGGCGAATTCCTCTGTCCATTCCTGCTGAAAAGTACGATACTCCTCATCTTTTTTCTTTTAGCCATCTTCTTCGATAAAAGGGTTTCTGCAATTAGTTAGCTGACTACTTCATTAAAAGGAGGGAAGTTTACTTCCTGACCTCACAATGACCCGTGTACGTTACGCATTATCCAATAAAAATTTGGTGTTGTCCCGGAGGACAGCTGTGATCGGCTCCAGCCACCTGCAACCATGAACATGAGCGGTAGGAAATGAATGGATTGAAATACATGAGAGTGTTTCTATATTTTTAACGTTATTATTTTTTTATTAAAGATTTGTCTGCGAGCCAGATGCAGCCATCAAAAGAGCCACATCTGGCTCGCGAGCCATAGGTTCCCGACCCCTGCCTTAGTGGGGTTCAGGAAAGGTGACTGGGCCATGAATCTGTTCAGTGTGAGGGCAAGTGTGCACACATTTGGGTTTGTTACCCCATGTGATATAGGAGTTGTGGTGATTAGGTGATTGAATACAGCATTGCAAGTGGCATTGTGTGAACCTGTGCGTGGAATTGAGACAGTTGTCTGATCAAGATTGGGTGCAGAAATCCCACCAGGAAATATAATGATGCCAGAAAGACTAGAGGGGGTAACAGTGACCATCTTCTGTCAGTGTGGTGTGTTTGTAGGCTCAAGTAAAGTGACCTTCTGCAAGCTAGCTTCATAATAGTGGAAGAAGGTGATTAAGTGTCTGAGGTCATGTCCACTGATTTACTAGTGACAAAGAACCAGGGATGGCAAGGTGCTGTTAGGTTCTGTAAGAAATTCAATATGTCTGCTAATGTTCTTCTGAGTGGTTTCATGAAGGGAAAGAAATTATGGCAGTGCCTGCAAGGGGAAGTCCACCAAAAGATTTGAGAAGGGGAGGCAGAATCGTGAACTGGTGGCCTGAGCTACCTGTTATAGTGCTCTGTGAAATCTCTTTTCTGTGAGTAATTTTAGGGAGGGCAAAGAGTGGAAAGAACCCGAGACTGTTATTTTTTATTGTTAATTATTATCCATTACTACTTTGCTTTTTAATTGTGTCTGTGCAAAAGAGTTGTTTTTATTGATAATTTATTGCTTATCACAAGACTGTGACACAACATACTGTATGTGTAATAAACAGATTTAGTATTTTTTTTCAAGACATTTTTGTGTCTGTGTCTCTCTTCTCTAATCTAGTGTGATAGTAATTTAGAGGTAACGGTAATTATGTGTTTTGTTTGCCGTGCACTTTGAAATTTATAAGCATTTGTTTGAAAATGTCATGAAGATAAGCAATAGCACTTTGGGATGAGACTGGATAATACCACTGCAGGTATCTCGTCTTTCCTCCACAGTTCCAAAAACATGCCCAGTGAGGGCACCCAACCCATACAATGATTCCCACAACAGACCCTATCCCATATAAAAAGGATGGCCCCGGAAGGTGGTGTTGTATTTCACGACCAGGAGTCGAGATGGAATGAACTGACATGGAAGATCCAAAAGCTAACTATCAATACAGGATAGACTGTGTATGTTGATTTTGGTCAACATCTGTTTTGTTGTGCCATTGGACACCAGTTTGCTTCTTGTTTTGTAAAATGAAATGGGACTGCTGGAGTGGTACCACAATGACTTCTTGTAGCTTTGTTCTGGTTTCCACACTGACAAAGAAAGAAGGTAAAAGACACAATGATTTGACTGTGTAGCATGTGATCTTACATACGTTATTGAATCAAGTCAATTTAAGCCACATTGGGAGTTGATTTTTATGGTATGATTTGAAGTGCCTGGACACAAACTAATTTATAGTCAGATAATGAAGGAATATTGACAAAACAAATATGTTCCTGCATAGACCACAAATCTCAGGGGTGGCAGTGAGTCTTTTAATACTTCATCTCTGAAACAATGCAGAATTTATACTTAGAAAGGCAGAAAGAAAGAAAAGTTGTTTAACTTTTTCAAATCCATCACTACTGCTTCTTGACTCACTAGAGTTCACCGGCCTCATTTGGAGAGATGTACACTAGGTTAAGAAAGCTGCATTGTCTGAACATACATGGCGGGCTGAACAGTTTGCACTTGTTTTTCAGTAAAATGTTCTTCTTACACTGATTGGCATTTCTAACAACATAAAACACTCTTACAAATGGCTGCTAAAAGGGTATTATGAAATAAGATTATAAACTGGGTTACTGTAAATATTTTTGTGAGGTTTGAAAAAAGCTTAACGGGTTCTGTTTTTCTCAAAGAGGATTAATCCCATTGTTCATTTTTTATATTAATTCATTTTAATCTCTGTACAAAGCCTGAATCATATTACAAAAAAAAAAATGTAATCTGGAAGGTGAGTTTATTCAGAGACAAAGTTTTAATGGAAAAGACCGAAGAGGTCAGCTTCACACAAATATGAAAGCTACCGCAGTGATTAAGATCACTTTACCCTTTAACATTTCTAAATCAAGTTTCAAAAGATTGAACAATATCTTATTGAGGACTTTTTTTTTTCAAATGTTATTACACGGCTTTGTAAAGTAAATTAAAAGATACGGCATCTTTTTAAATTAACCCCAAGTGAACTGCTGAGCATCAGGTCACCGTCTTTCTCAGCGAATGTAGAGAATCCATCAGCTTTCTTGATTGTTTTGTGTAAGACACCCAGTATAAAGTCTTTATTTAATAATATGAGTTAAGGCATAAAGTTGGCACTTCTAACAGTGCTGTTGATCAGAATCAAGGGTTTGACTTCCAATTTTTTTAAAACATGAACTACCCAGACAACATAAGCAAATTTTACTATTTTTTCCTAAATATGAAGTAATAAACAAGTGGAGGATTTAATTTTATACAAGTGAAGTGAAAGTGTGGATGTTTGTCTTTTATCGTTCATTAGATCGATATCTATTTGGTGTAGTACTGTACTCCATGTGACATTACACGACTTTTCCAGCATTCACTCCACAACTTGAGGCCCCTGTAACTAAAGGGTCAACCTCTACTATTATTTTATTAATCCTTAGAATCAGTAGTAGGTCGGCATCTTGAGACCTCAATATGATCTTTGGTTTGTAAGTAATAATAAGTTCAGATAAATAAGCAGGGCCTATGGCCATTTAAGTCTTTACATGTTAAAAGGATTTTGAAATTAACCATAAGCTTATCTGGAAGCCAGTGTACCAACTACAGAAATTAAGTTATGAGTTTGTACTTTCTAGTTCTTGTAATGATTCCTGCTGCAGCATTTTGTTTTAACTGAAATCTGCATAAGGAATGATTTGAACATCCAGTGAATAATACACTCACAGTAGTTGCTACTACAAATCAATGCATGAATTAAATCTCAGTATCCTCCAGATTCAGAAATTGTCTAAATTTTACAATATTTTTATTTTAATTGAATTACTAAACTCTCCTGTATTTTATGAAAGTTAGTTTTAATTCCAACTCACCGCACCTCCTTTGTATCTACATTTAAATGCCCATCCGAGTTAGTTTCTTTAAAACAATGTTGTCCCTACTGAAAAAAATGCTTAATAAAATTGAATTTAATAATTATTATTTTTGTGTATATTCCTTGTCAAAAAAATGTGAAATTGATTTTGTTGAGATTCAGCTACAGTACACTTTGAATTCTGTTTTTATAATTACAAAAAATTAATTAAGATTAGACGGTGTCAAAGCCTGTTGATGTTTTGGCATACTGAGTTAAAGAAAAGTAAATTATTATATCTATAAAGACATCTTTCAGTATTTTATTGGAATATTAAAGCTCCCGTCCAAACTTGATATTTTCATATTGTAAAATAATGGTGCACTGAATTGGATGGACTGTGACACATTCCAAAAGTTATATGTTGAGCATTGCAGCATTTTATTTGATTCCAAATATACTCACTAAGGTGTGGCTCATTAAAAATGTTACATCAAGGCAAATTAGTTGTAGTTGACTCAGAACAAATGACAATTAAACCTCCTTCCCCTTAAATTTAACATTATTTGGCTTGCTCTCTCTCTCAGGGGTGGGGATCGATCTGTTCTTAACTCAATTTTTCTTTTTGTAAAATCTTGATTGCTTTGTATGGATTGTAATAAAATTAATAAAAAAAAAAACCTTCTTCTACAAGTTATGCCATTTAAAACCAGTTATATGGACAACAAATCCCAAAAGAAGCAACATATCACTAAGCATGTTCTTTCTTGAGAACCATGAATAAATAAACCTCATAAACCAAAAATAAAAAAATAATTAAAAATAATTAAAGATGTTTTTCATTAAATAATTAAAGAATTTTTCCTTTTTTATTAGACTTTTTCACGTGCCATGCTGTTGTACCACACTGGTCACAATTGTGTTCTTTTATATCACAAATATTTTTTTCTCTCCATTCTGCACAAAACATATGGGATTTTTTTTTTTCTTGGCCATCACTACAAAATATATTGGGTAAGTAACAAATTCAAAATATTTTTGGGTGGAGTATTCCTTTAATATAAAATAACAGACTTTGAGTGCCATATACCATAAGACTCGGCCTTTTCTACGAGAATTAATTATCGCAAGTGTTTTAAGGGGGTTTCTGGCTTAAGATCGCGATGTGCATTCTGGAGTACAGTCACTAAACAGTTCTGTAAGAGAGAGCTAAACCATGCATGATATTATATGTGAAGAGGACTTTCAACTTAACTGGAAATCATTTAAAAATAGGAGTTATATTGAATAATTCAGGCAGCCTGACTATAAAACGTTACAATTGTCAATTCTCTTTGACGCAAATAAAAGAGCAGGCGTTTTTGATATCCTGCAATATTTCTAACTTGGGAAAAGGAGGTTTTAGAAAGATGATGACTGAAGGTGAGATGGTTGATAGCAAACACCTATATTTTGTAGATCAACTAAAATTCAGCCATTGTTGAGCTGAGATTACTCAGTATTGCCTTGCAAATCACAGATTTACCACTTCTTGAAGAATATCAGTTTCATCTGAATTTAAACACGGGAAGTATAATGCATCCACTGTTTCACATCAGCTTAATTATGTTTTTGAAGAGGTAACATTTGGTATAAATAATACCACTCCTGAGAAACAGATCATCAAACCATTGCTTTAGAGTTTATTTAATAGTGTGGTTTGACTGTGGAAAAAAAAATTAAAGGGCACAAATCAACCTGAATTGATTTTTTCCAATCCATGCTAAAGAAAGCAAAATCCCTTTTTTCATCTCCTTTTGTCTGCAATGAGGCTTAGACTCTCCATTGATATGATAATGGAAAGGAGTGAGGAGCCTTTTGCCTCTCACTTTGAAACGCTTGTTTGTAGAACTTGATTTCACATCTCCTGAACTCTCAGCTTAAAAGATATCAAGGACACACAACGCCTTTATTATGAAGAAGTGGTACTTAACGCAAATCCCACAAGACACTTGCCTCTAGCTTACAAGATCACACCTCAAGCATACTAAACTGTAAGTCCGCAGGCTAGAAATGGGGGTCTTAATGTACAGAGAGATCACATATGATGCCTGGTACCCCTGTTGCCCAAAGACATTCGCCACCATCCTAGCTGAGTGCAAAAAACTAAGCTAAAGTAGTATGTGATCGGCCCATATGCATAGTGATGAGTGACAGTGTGATCAGTGTGTTAAGTAACCTCGTCTACATGAAGCCTGGGCTCTGGGAAATAGCTTTTTATGGTGGCTCATGGTTCTCAAGTAGTGAGGTGGTAACACAAACACTCCCTGTCTCATGTTCATCACTGTTGCATTGTGCCTATTGTAACAGTGCTTTTGTCAAAATGTTTTATATATTTCTAAACATTTTGTAGTCATTTCTAAACCTGATAAATAAGGAGTATAATTTACTATAATTAATAATGGCATTAGGAAGCATACAGTATAATGGCATACGTATGAGGAAGCTTGTGGGCATAACTGTGAACAAAGCTATGCATCTGCACAACTAGTGTGGTGTTGTGTACCTTCAAAATTGTAAGTCTAAAGCAGAGGTCTGCAATGTCGGTCCTGAAGGTCTGTAGTAGTGGCTGTGGGCTTTTGTACCAGTCCAATTTCGTGACGAGAAGTCAGTTATTGCTGCTAAAGATCTTAGTCCTCAAACAACAACTTTCTGCTTCATTTTAGTTGTTTCACCTGTTAAGATCTGACCCCAAGTCTTAAACAGCTGCATTATTTTTTTGTAATTGCTCCTTATTTGCCAGCCAGCATCATCTGTGACTACTCTTTGAAACATCTGGGTTGTATGGTGATTTGCTTCATCCATTTACCTAACCCTACCCCTAACCCTTTATTTGCTTCCACTTAAATATTAAATCTATAATGAGTGAAAAATATGTATTACCTGCTACCCTTGCTTGCATGTAATATTTTCTCTGTCCTGCCTTTTGGGGTATAGATGTATAAAGAGAAGATGCCCTCTAATAGGGTAAGTGAAGCACAGTTCTCTGTGCAGAATGAATCCATAGTCCCAGGTGCAAGTGTATTGTGGCTGCATGGCTATGTCTCTTTCCAGGCCAGGTGAGGACAAGAATAAGAGAACAAGTGTTGAGGTGCAGGACATATATTTGAATACTAACCCTCACCTATTCTGTTTCTTTTCTCGGTACCCAAATGTGGCAATTGGTGCCACGGCCCACTTGCCAAGTTGTTTGCCTGCCTATGGTAAAGTCATCCCTGATGGAGGATCACAGGAATCATGGGAAAGAGGGGTCCTTTCATCGGAGCAACGTTTCAGCCGTGGCATGGCCAAATGGGGAGGCAGCTAGATGGATGAGGTCTCCAGGACTCTAAAAATATCCAAACCTAATTATCTACTATATCATCTACTGTTAAACCGTACTTCTAAAATTTGTATTATTATGCTGTATTAAGGAATTGTTCTGTTCTGTGTATTGTATTGTATTGACCCCCTACTTTTGACACCCACTGCACGCCCAACCTACCTGGAAAGGGGTCTCTCTTTGAACTGCCTTTCCCGAGGTTTCTTTCATTTTTCCCTAAAAGGTTTTTTTGGGAGTTTTTCCTTGTCTTCTCAGAGAGTCAAGGCTGGGGGGCTGTCAAAAGGCAGGGCCTGTTAAAGCCCAATGCGGCACTTCCTGTGTGATTTTGGGCTATACAAAAATAAACTGTATTGTATTGTATTGTATTGTATATGCGTAGATCTATAGGGTGGTCCAGATTTATTTATGCAATGTTCATTACGCTATAACTTATTAAGTTTATTACATAGGAAATCACCCAAAAAATCCCAGACCATCAAGAAGTGTGCGAACTGACGACATGAAGAATCGTCTTTGCTCCGAACTGGAATTGACCCCGCATAAATCAAAATCATCCAGATGATCTGGATCTGCATAATTAGATCTGGACCACCCTGTACATAGCAGTTAGAATAAGGTCAACCCAAAACCCTTCCACGATAAAACACTGACCCATAATGATCACCATTTATATATGCTGAGATAAGAACATTTTTTTCTAATTCCCAGTATGAAATTTCTCTCAAGCCCCTTGCTGGGCCATACTCTATCCTGTGCCAGTCTATTGTAACCTTTACCCCTGGTGACCCTTTTGTAATAGCAAAACTGGCGCTCTTATCAATCAATCAACCATTATTTTACTTGGGTTCTTCAGTAGTGCCCATTATAGATAAATATTTAATTAGATAATTCACTGTATTTATTCATACTATTTTTTTTTTTGAGCCTTGAGTAAATTGATCCCTGAGGAAACAACATCACTTTGGTTATGTATGAACGAGTAGTGAATTGTCATTGCCTGTAGTTTGTTCCAGGAACATAGTCTCTCATGCTAGGCTTATAGAGTTAGTGGCCTGATAAATTCAAAAGTGCTAAAAGCATCCTATTAATAGTTTCCTGCTCTCAAGGTACTTCAGTCTACTGAAAAAAAAGCTCTTTTATTTTTATATAAGGCAGCACAGGCAACAGAAACCATCAGTGAGTGAGTGAACCACTACACCAATTTTATGCTGAAGTAGGATTAAAGGGGTCAAGATGGCAGACAATGCCTTTCATCCTCCACATGTACATGATTTAATGATAGAATGTTCAAAGAGGAGAAAATAATCAAGCCCTCCAAATTTAAAACAAGACATTGGATGAATGGCTTGACTGACTGAATTAAATCCCATTGCATCACATTTGCAAACTGTTGTCCATCCTAACAACATGCTGCCGAAGACTTTGTACTTGACAAAGTCCCTCACCTACATGAATTCAGGCTGATCCCTTGGTTTTAATAAATAATCCACCATATTGCCTCATGCCTTTCTACAAGTAGGCAGGGCTTACATGGGCTTGTGCTCAGATTGTTTGTTCCTCTCTGCTTACAAGAGAGCCTTACAGCCCTTGGTGCTGATGGAAACTTTTACTTAAGTACTTTCATAGCAATTACAGCTTCAAGTCTTCTTGGTAAGTCTGCATATTTTGTACATCTGGATTTGGTCAGTTTATCCTATTCTTCCAGGTTGATCCATTCAAGCTCAGTTAGTCTGGATGGAAAATATTCATAATGCTATCTTCAGGTCTCTCCACAAATGTTACATGGGATTTAAGTCTAAGTTCTTGACTTCATGTTTGTGAACACAGAAACAATTATTTTAAATTAATTTTTGGGTTAGTTCATTTTCCGCTTCTAGGATTGTTGCAAAGGTCAAGAATTTTATAGATAGTAGGTACTTTATTAAACAAAACACTTTTATTGCAGGCTTATTTAAGCACACGGTGCACAATTCTCAGACATTTTTGACCTTTCTTCCTCCACTCCTCCCAGGTGAGTATTGGCCTCCTCCTCTCCTGATTCGCAGGAGAGCGGCTGCTCGTAGGGTAGAGCAGCTGCTTTTATGTTGAACCTGGAAGTACTTCCAGCACCAGAACATTAGTACTCAGAAAGCACTTTCAAGTCAAGTGAAATTTCTATAAAATAAGGGAGTCTTCCTCTGGCAGCTCCATCTGGTGGCACCCAAGAAAACCGAATCAGAAGACCTTCTGGACTCTCTGTAACCCTGAGGGTACCCAAAGCTGAGCCACACCAGAGGAGCGCTGATACCTAGCAAATTGGAGGCAGGGACAGTCACCTGAGATATTGTCAGTCTCCCAGTTGAGACAGGGAGCAGTATCCATCCAGATGCTTTTAAGGCTACTTGCATTGTCTGTTTTCATAGTCTCCCAGCCTGGGATGCCCACCCATTTGTGACAATCTCTATATATAGTATATATTTAATGCAAAATTAACTGACTCACCCACTCACTCTTCAACAAAAACACTATTTCCTTACATCTAAAAAGCTGTAATTTGGTAGGATGGTACATCTAGGGTAGTAGGAATGCACTATGAAAGGATATTTCTATATATTAATATCTGAGGACAGAGAAACAAAATATCAAAACTAAATACCCCAAAATCTCAAATACCTTGACAGATTTAATTGAAATTTGTTAAAAAAAACAAAGTTACCTGACATTACTTTTTTATATTTGTCATTAATAATGCTCTTGTAAGTAGGACATTGTAATGAATCCCATGTTTTGCCACAGCACTGACAGCAATCACACAGGGAAATGGCAGGTGGCGGTTTATGCAATTGAAGGCAGTTCATACAAGCAAAGTACATGGGGCTGAGTGGTGGCTCTGAGGCAGGGGTCTGCACTGGCAATCAGAAGGTTGCCGGTTCAAACCCCGTAAATGTCCAAAGTGACTCTAGTTCGTTGGGAACTTGAGCAAGGCCCTTAACCTGCAATTGCTCCATCCTGGGTTTGACGTTAATCTGCATCCAGCCGTACAAGTAGGCCCTCCAACCTGCAGGGAAAAACCTGGGGGTTGGTGGCAGAATTGGCACTCCAGCCACCGTAAAAAACCTTACACTGTTCCATTCCATCTGAACTAGTGTGGTACTAAGGTGTCACACATTGCATGGCTGGCACTCTGATACTAATCTAGGTTGATTAGGTTGATTTGTCATGTGGTGGGTGCACCTAACCCATACAAGGAAAGTTAAAGGAGCAAAGTTCATTGAAGCTTAAAGAAGTCATGATTAGCAAGTGCTTGTCGGGTGTGATGGCTGTGGGAGTAGTCAATTCTGAGCAGCTGATCCGGTAAGAAAAGTAATTAATATATACTCCACCAGCCACTTCATCTTATTTGCAACCTTGTGCAATGCCAAAGTGGTGACATCAATTCCCTTCAGCCAGCGCGCTGCTCCAGAGGATTTCATCAAGTTTTAAATAAGAAGATCAATAAATGTTGTGTCATCAAAAATAACAACTTCTGATTTTTTTTTTTATTCTGAACCACTTTGGGATAACAATTTCATTGTGTAAATGGATTACAGCATTTATCTTAGAGCAGTGTTTCTTAGCCTTTATGGCCTTGGAAGAAGTTTTAACCTTTTAAGTTTTTCGATGACCCACAGACAGCATTTGAAGGGTGTGGGGATTTTCCATTTTTATAAATCAACCATGATTGAAAGAGTAGGAGAAGTGGGTCCCCATGGTAAAACGAGCGCAATTAAAAATAAGGAAAATCTTGTGCAGTGTTGTTGGACATAGATGTGTGATGATACATTTCAGATAAACTGACTGCTACATTGTTTGATAGAATTTTGTTCATTCATTATTTCAGTATGAATGAACTTATACAGGATACAGGAAAATTAAGTGGAAAAAATAGGGGCTACCTCAGATTCTGTTAATTCAGCTCTTTTTGTATGCACCTTTTGCTCTGCAAACTGACCAAAGTTAAAAGAGAAACAACGAATAAACCTTATGTTTTTCAATAAATTTGTTTGTGTTGGTTTTAAAATTTGTCATTACGAGCTGCTTTGCCGCTAAAATGACTGGCCCAGCTAACCTTCTTGGTTTGACAATCTGGCCCAACTGAATTTGTATTTGAATAGCCCTGCTTTATACTCTTTCTCCATGTGCAGGCCCTTACTTAAGTAAATCATGCCATTCCAAACAAGGCAAAGAGAGGATCCTATATCATGCTGACTCTGTCACACAGAAATAGTAGAATACTCATTTTTGTAGTTGTCTCTTTCTTGTCTTCTAATGCTTGCCTAGCAGTTCTAAATGATGAGCCCTTGTGTGCTAAATCTGGCCTTTAGCTATACCTGTGCAAAAGACCTTGTGTATGAGTTGATTCATATTTACTTTGTGATTTTCTTCTTGAGCAAAAAGATTATCATGTTGTTGTTATGGATTTATTTTGTCATCTTTGATTACATCTGTGTTGATTTACCACACCTGTGTTTTCTAACAGGACCACAAAATCCAAGTAACTGATTAAGATCAAACCACTTGATGACCAGTTTGTTGAGTACGTTCTCCTCCAAAATAATAACATTTCAGTGAAACTGTTCACCAGCTTTATCAAGGATTAGGATCTGCTACTGCACACCTTGCCTACAATTTCCATTTGAGGAAATCCTCCTCCCTTCAACAACAGTTACTCCAACCTCCTCCCTGTAACCTCCTATAAAGCTTCATCGTCCTTCCCACCTCTGAATTATTTTCTGTTTTAGAAGTGTGTGCTTTATGATTGTGCTCACTATGAAAGACACTATAATTAGCAAACTGTTTGCTGTACATATTGCGTTAACCTAGCAATGCAGAAACACATTCTACTCAGTGAAATATATTAAGAGTATTCATAAATGATTTGAAAAGTAGAAATAAATACACCATTATTCTAAAAAGTTTCCACAGGAATGGAACATTTAAATGCATAATAAACTGACCAAAAACTTAAAGAAACAATTTGAAAACACATCAAATCTTTATGGGGAAAAAAATCCTGCTGGATATTTCTACTGATATAGACTGGGTAATGTGTAAGGAATGCAAGGATGCTACATCGTTTGATGGAAATAAAAATTATCAACCTACAGCGGGCTGAATTCAAAGTGAAAAAATGATGCGGCAGACTAGTCATTGCAATATTATTGCAGCAACTCAGAATCGTACTCAGTAGTTTGTATGGCCCCCACGTGGTTGTATGCATGCCAGACAACATCAGAGTGTGCTCCTAATAAGACGATGGATGGTGTCCTGGGGGATCTCCTCTCAGATCTGGACCAGGGCATCACTGAGCTCCTGGACAGTCTGAGGTACAACCTGGCAGCGTCAGATGTTCTGAAACATAATGTCCCAGAGGTGTTCTATTGGATTTAGGTCAGGCGAGCGTGGAGGCCAGTCAGTGGTATCAATTTCTTCATCCTGCAGGAACTGCCTGCATACTCTCACCACATAAGGCCAGGCATTGTCGTACACCAGAAGGAACCCAGGACACACAACACCAGAATAGGGTCTCAGAATGGGTCCAAGGATTTATATATTACCTAAAGAGGTACCAGTGGTAGCGCTGCTGCTCACAGTAAGGAGATCAGGGTTCACATCCCAATTGTGTGTGTTCTCCCCATGTCTTTCTGGGTTTCTTCCAGGTGCTCTGCTTTACTCCTACTGTCTAACAATGCAGGTTAGGTGGATTGGTGACTCTACATTAGAACATGTGTGTGTGAACGTGTTCACCTTGCATTGGACAGATGGCATGTTCAGGGGATTGCTCCAGCCTTGCCACCCCTATGCTTGCTGAGATCAGTTCCAGCTCCCCAGGACCCTGTTCAGGATTAAATGGGCTTTGAAAATGGTACGATATTACCTAAAGAGAGACAAATGCTTGAAAATGTATGAGTAAACTGCAACATAAAAATTTCAGACTTCATATGAAAAATGTATTTAAGGAAACTATTTTGTGTGTGTTAGGATATTTAAGTATAGGTCATTCTGCCACGGCAGCTGTAAAGTAATGAGACAGAAGTTACACAGAGTGTTAGGGTTCCAGGGTAACGCCAGTTGTTAGTCTCTCCTTTAGGTTCTATTTTCAATGCTCTATTTGATGTCTGAATACCCTTTACTTCCTGCCTTGAGGAACCGTTGTAGTGGCATAAAGGTTGGGACTGCAGGTCGTCTTCTTCTAGGTCTTTCTATTCTTGCCTGTATGGAAGCTGTTGTGCAATATCCAAATGGTCCCTCAGTATGCTCTTAAAATCCTTCTATGTAAAATATTCTCTATGCCTGCTTATTTGGCAGAAAATGGCTAATAACCATCAAATATTCATTCACTTATAAATTCAAAGAGGTAATTGGTCAAACATACACATAAAAAGATGGCTACTTTTCCATCATTCTAATAACTGGTGTGATAATAATACACCAAAGACATCATAAACGTTTGGGGCAGCGAGTTTTTCCCAGCTGCAAAAGGGTTTGTTGTATCAGAAATACGATGTGCATCTCTCAGAGTCCAAACTAGAACTGCCTATAGTAGCCCAAGATGGAGGCTTTAAAGGTCTGGAGAGAAACTGATGTCATCAAAATGGCCGGAACCAGAAGTGACGTCAGCAAAGGGACCGGCTTCGGAAGTGACGTCTTCTGAGGCTCCGGAACCTTGCCTCC
This sequence comes from Polypterus senegalus, assembly GCF_016835505.1. Taxonomy (NCBI): domain Eukaryota; kingdom Metazoa; phylum Chordata; class Cladistia; order Polypteriformes; family Polypteridae; genus Polypterus; species Polypterus senegalus. The sequence goes on from NC_053157.1 coordinate 206,312,032, forward strand.
CAGGATTTCCCGGGAAAGGTCTGTAGGGAACTGAGAAAGACAGTCAGCGCACTCCGCTGCCCCCCTGGTCAGATGTTTCATTACACTTACTCAGGCCCTTTAGCTGCCTCCTACTCGCACGTGTGTGACACTGGGTAGCAGTGAATAGCTACTCACATTGTGTGAATGACTGGCAGCTGTCATATCCCCATTCCAATCCTTCCAGCTTGCATTTGTACCAGTGGTAGCAGAGAGGATGGAACAAGAAAGATGGCATCATTTTGGGTAGAGTCTTGTCAGAGGAAGGAGTCTGCCTTAAAATGGACACTTTATATGCCAATCTGATGCAAATAGCATTAAACAATGTAATCATTGATCTGGTTTAGCAGCCTTCATCACAGCATACAGAAAACTCAGAGGAGCAAGCAAACATCTATTCTTCAACTTCATTGAAACAGATGGAGGATTGCAAACCTGATTATGGCAACAGAGCAGCTAAATTGTAATATTTTGAGGCATTCTGTTGACAATATATGGAGATTGGCAGAAGAATCGCTTTTCTGAAGTCATCATCTACACATTGGTCAGCATGGCATGCCATGTGGTGATTAAATTTCGTAATAAAGGTGAAGGTGAAGCCATCTGAACATGTAGACTAACATTTCTGTACTCAGTTAGCATAAGAAAAAAAAAATAAACCAAGCAGCCATTATTTCTGATGTAGCAGTGGGAAGGAAACTTTATAGTAAACCTTTTAGAAATTAGCAAAGATGACAGCTTGGCAAACTACACAGGGGACCAGCTTAGAAGGTAAGGTGATAGTCGTTGAAAATTACATTCACCAAATTATTTAAAGCAGATGTTAACTAAACAGCTGGGATTTTCTCTAATGAATTATACAGGTGGATGTAAAAAAAATAATTTTAGCAAAGCACAAGCTGCCAAAAATAAGAAATATTACTAACAAGCATTACAAAAATCGACAAATGAAGGGTTCATGGGGCTAAATTTCAGGTGCTAGATGTAACAATCTGTTTTTTCTGGATATGCCCAGGATTGATTTCAAAATTTTGCTGCAAATTTTACTTTCTCTTATCTAAGAAAACAACATACAGTTGCCCAGGAGTAAAGCAGTATGTCTAGAGATGTCTAGTTAGAAAACATAGACTCACGGGGACTTGAAGCCATCTGAAATGGAAGGCTTATACAGATTCTCCACTCTGGCTGCTCATTCTACAAAACCTGCATCACAACACCATTTAGCCTGCATTATACATTGGACAATGCCAAGTTAGGGTTCTAAAATGTTCATGACATTTTGTACAACTGGTTTTGAGTGATGTGGGAGGAAACATACAAACATACACACAAATAAACTTCAAGATAGCTTTATTTACGTAGAGACAGATGAATTTACAGATTGCAAACATCCACTTGTAGCAAAGTACTATTGGCCATTTGTTAGTTTGCTCTCTCTTTAAATGTATACAAGAAAGTGAGTTGGTGTGGATGTGCCTGTTATTAGGGATCTTCACCTTTAAGGAGGAGACACTGTAGAGAGAGGACAGGACAGGAGATTTAACCTGGATAGGTATGAGGAGACAAAGGGAGACATCTGGAGGAGGTGAAGTGAGGAGAAACAGCGCACTAGTGTGGGAAATCCCCTACTGAAAGTTAGATTTTTGTCCAAATTTACAAGCGAGATGTATCTCAGAAGACAAACTCTTTTGTTTGTATTTTCTCTTATGTACCCAACTAATTTTTCAGTAGGAGAGAACATTTATATTGTAGTGTCAGCGTCGAGCACCACAATGGATGGATTCTGTACTCTTTACATGACTCTTTGAGATGGTTTGCTATCCTTAAAGTTTCATAAAATGTAGGCATATTTAATTGAATAAAGAGTTTCTTTGAAACAAATTTTGTATGTCAAATATTCATTTATTACTCAGGAGCATCCTCGATTGTTTGTATGCATATTGTCTGCAGCACATACATAGTCATTGCATACAAAAATCTTGAGTTGCACAGACATCTGCACAGGAGCACAGTTGTCATTAAAATGAAATAGTTTTGTTTGTCTGCATGAATGTGAGTCCACATACAGTATATAAAAGTATGAATTTGCCTTTAGAATGTCATGAAGTCACCAGACTTTAAGTATTTTTATGATTTTTGGGTTTAGCATCAGAGGTGCTCAGATAAGAATTTGGATACAACTGTCAATGATATAAAGGACAGAAATAAACACATAATAGTTACATGACCTACTATATTTAAAAATTGGTTCTGGAATTAAATCAATAAATTTATATACAGTAAGTGAGTATTAAAGAGGTGGGGGTCTCGATGTGCAAGCGCATGCTGTAGATTCATAGTACAGAGCAAGGCAGTGTACAGATGGCTCAGTCGAAACCCAGAAAAGGTCTAACACACAGCCTGCACAGACACCGTGAAAATGGACAACTTATAATTTACATCAAATAAAAGTGTCTGCCAAATACATTAATTAATATAAAATGTAAATAAATGTCTTTCTGAATGGCTTGTTGTCATAAACCTGATATGTGGTGGTAGAGTTTTGTGTTCAGGCTGCTTAATTTCAGGACAGCTTTTTGCCAATGCAAGGCAGGCCGCTGACAGCTTACACTGAAAATCTCATTACAAAAAAAAAAGTTACAAAAACCGGTGACAGGAAATCTGCCCAAACCCACCAGAATGATAGGTTAGTAGAGCTCATAATTAGACAGCTCCCTTTTCTGAAATACGGAATTTGCTGTCAAATTATGCATTAAGTGAAACGACCTCTTTGTTATTATTTTTGCCCAGCAGTGTTAAATTTTCAGACAGTATGGTAGCCCTGTGATTAATGACACTTCCTCACAGCCAAACAGTCATCTGTGTTCATTTTCCTGTCCTGTCACTGTGTGCTGTTTGCATGTTCTTCCTCTGGGTTTTTCTTTGTAGCTTTGGCATCCTACCCCATCCCAATAATGAACAGGACGAGTTAATTAGGAAAGTATACTCCCAACAAGCCCTAGACACGCTGGAAGCTGTTATGGAAAAGAAGATGATGGCAGTATGGGATGCCATCATGAAAAATGCCCTCCATCCCCTCCAGCAGGTGCTGTGTTGAAGCACTTTCAGCCACAGGCTCATTCCACCATGGTATGCTAAGAAGCAACTCTGGGGGTCTTTTCTGCTCACTGCTATCAATGCTTCGACCCAATGTTCTCGTTATGTTTAATTTTATTTATTTACTAGTGGCCTTTGCCCCCAACTTGCTTTGTTCGCCCAACCCCCAAGAAAGAGCGCTTCACACTTACCACTTTGCGTCTCTGCCTATTGTGTTGTGAAGAGGCGGGCTGAACACACACTAAGGAGATGCGGACGGATCAGCTGCTGGCTTACAGCTGCTGCTACCGAGCTGCTTGTTTTGCACGTTACTTCCTTGTCTCACGGGACGTTAAAGTGTCTCTGAGAAATTGTTGGTAAGTAGGTCGTGACGTGGAAGTAGTCTCGCGGGACTTCAAAGTGTCTCTCCAAGATGATCACGTCTCGACCCAAGATTTTTGCATATAATAGATAGATTTACTTATCGATTGATTGATTGGCTGTATTATGTGCCCTGTGACTATGTATCCTTGTTTTTTCTGCTTCTCCTGCTGTATGCATCTGAATTTCCTCATGGGATTAAGTACTAGGGTGTTGTACCATGTTAGCTATTATGGATGTATTAAGAAGCTAAGCAAAATGACACATTTTATTTTTTACAATTTATTTTACAATATACAAGTTGCCCTGAAAGTTTGCATATTGTAATCTCTCTAGTTAGCCAATAAAAGGTGTTATTTTGCTTAATTCCTCACTACACCCATTGGATTCCATCTAGTCTAATATAATGTGAGAAAATGGCACTCTTTCCAGAGCTGATGCTGCAGTTCAGAGCACCTAATGAAATAAATGTGGTTGGAAAACATTACATTTTTATTATTAACTATTAAATTGATAATGAATATATAAATGGGGTTCAGGTTTTTCTTTTATGCCTACCTCTTCCTAATATGCACAGTTTGATTAAGTGTGCCTCAGTGGTGTCATATTCAGTGCTGCTGCCTCGTTGATCCAGTGTCCTCGATTTGAATTCTTTACCCAGCCATTTTCTATGTGTAATTTGCACCTTTCTCTATGTTTGTTTAGTTTTTCCTCTGGGTACTCCTCAGTGTGTGTGTGTCCTCCCTGTGAAGAACTGGCACCCTGCTCATGGATGTTTTCTCCCTTACATTCAGTGCTGCAGATTACAGGCTCCCACTTTGGTAAGCCAGGGATTTGAAAAAACATGTACAGTAGCACCTCAGTTAATGACAGTAAATACATTTCAGGACATGTGTTTGTTCTAAGAAACTTTTTTATTGGAGGTTTGATATTCAATAAGAGCAATATTGATGCACATTGTAATAATGCAGAGGGGAAGGGGTGGGCTTGCCTCTAGTACAGCTACCACCACTGTCCTAATTTTCCACAAACCCTGCTCTCTCATGTGCCTTATCCCCTGCCTGCACGTTCACATTGCTGGCTCTGCATCACATCGTTCCCCTGAGTTCAGAGGCCACATCAAGATAATAATCAAGTCAGTAAATGAATGCAATAAAAATAGACTCAGTTGCACAGCATCTACAATTCATTAAACATCTTCTTTTATTCATCATGTAATAATTTCACTGCTTGCCATCACTCTTTACATTTTGTGCCAATATTATTAGACTCTTGGCTTTAACCTTTTAAAGATTTCAATATTTTTACAGTCAATTTTCTATAATTGAATATACATCATTATTTAAAAAACATTGTTGTTTTGTTTAGTTTTAGAGGCCTTTCAAATCAGAGAAAGCAGAACCTTGACTACTGCATTTAATGACAAGGAATGTGGCACTGCTAAGTGACTAGTCTACTTAATCAAAAAGAACATATGGTACCTAACACTGGCTTCAAATTATTATGCATCTTCAACGGGTGACAGCCAGCTTTTCTCCTGACTTTTATGTCTGCTGTTTACATTGCCCATATCAAAAAAATGAAAAAGCAGTCTAAAAGATCACAGATTTAAAAGTGAAATTGAATTGTTTTTTTCTGTAATGGTTACCTGGGACAGAATATTCTCGCAGTTGACTCCTGCCTTGTACCAGATGTTGTTCAGATAGGCTTCACCCTTCTTCAATCCAGCATGGGAATAAGAAGACTCAGTAATTATTAAATAATGGAATATACTAGTAGGTGGACTGTAGCTCACAAGACTCCTAACATTGGATTTAGTGGGATAAAGAATAGTAGGATATACAGGATTTTGCTTCTGATACGCAATGATTGCTAATGAATATTTCTGATCTGCACCATGTGGCTCGGGTCTTTTTGCATTAATAGAACATTTCTGTATCTATTGTATCAGTCTGTAGTTTCACCTCTGTGGTTTTACACAGGGCTATGTTGGCACAGGAGCAGGAGAACAGGAAATGTGAATAGATTTACCACGTTAAGCAGGAATGCTTGCTCTGTTTTGGATGATAGCTTAGGCACGGTGGAGGTAGAAGCAGGGAGAGAGTGAGAGAGACGGATGTTGGCTAAGCTGGTGGGTACCGTGAACAAAATCTCCATTAACACCCAGGTCAGCCAGCTGAGCACCTTCAGCACAATGCACAACTGAAGATCTTTACTACCAACTTCTATTACAAAATTTCATCTGGTTAGATGATGTCTTTTTTTTAATCATTTTCATATTTTAATTATGAATGCATTATTTTTTCTTTAATTCTTTCACTGGTAAGACTTTAGCATGTGCTATGTAGTTGTTTTGTAAAGGCAGCAGTAACACTGCAGTTTCCCCTTGGGACCAATTAAGTTCTATCTATCTATCTATCTATCTATCTATCTATCTATCTATCTATCTATCTATCTATCTATCTATCTATCTATCTATCTGTACTGACCCCTACTCTCTCTTCTGTTTTTTTTTCTGGTTTCTTTGTGGTGGTGGCCTGCGCCACCTCCACCTACTCAAAGCTTCATGATGCTCCAACAATGATGGATGGATTAAAAGGCAGAAGTCTACGTGACCATCATCATCAAGTCCTTCCGTGAGAACTCTAAATCCAAAGAGGACTGTTTCATTTATGTTAGGTAGAATGCAGATGGGACTGGGCGGTCTCATGGTCTGGAATCCCTACAGATTTTATTTTTTCTCCAGCCGTCTGGAGTTTTTTTGGTTTTTCTGTCCCCCACTGGCCATTGGACCTTACTATTATTCTATGTTAATTAATGTTGATTTATTTTGTTTTCTTATTGTGTCTTTTATTTTTCTATTCTTTATTATGTAAAGCACTTTGAGCTACTGTTTGTATGAAAATGTGCTATATAAATAAATGTTGTTGTTGTAAGATAGATAGATACTGTAGATAGATAGATAGATAGATAGATAGATAGATAGATAGATAGATAGATATATAGATAGATAGATAGATAGATCTATCTACCTATCTATCTATCTATCTATCTATCTATATATCTATCTATCTATCTATCTATCTATCTATCTATCTATCTATCTATCTATCTATCTATCATCACACAGTCAAACAGATAAGTGACATCACTTCCACCCCACTTTTGAAATAAGAAACGTTAGAACATTAGAGCAACCTAGAAAAAAACAGGCCGTTCAGCCCATCAAAGCTCCTTGGTCCTATCCCACTTAATTCCTGCTAAATAACATCAAGTCTAGTTTTGAAAGTCTCCAAAGTCCTAGTGTCTAATACACTGCTTGGTAACGTATTCCATGTGTCTGCGGTTCTCTATGTAAAAAAAAACTTCCTAATGTTTGTGTGAAATTTACCCTTAACTAGTTTATTTTAAAATACACGTCTCGATCCACTGTACTAATTACCTTCGTAATTTTAAACATTTCAATCATGTCACTTCTTAATCTTCTTTTGCTTAAACTGATAAGGCTCAGCTCTTTCAGTCTTTCTTCATAATTCATCCCCTGTAGCCCTGAAATGAGCCTAGTCGCTCTTCTCTGGATTTTTTCCAGCCCTGATGTGTCCTTTTTGTAGCCTGGAGACCAAAAATGCACACAGTACTCAAGATGAGGCCTCACCAGTGTGTTATAAAGGTTGATCAGAACCTCCTTGGACTTGTACTCCACACATCGTGCTATATAACCTAACATTCTGTTAGCCTTCTTAATGGCTTCTGAACACTGTTGGGAAGTCGATAGCCTAGAGTCCACCACGAATCCTAAATCCTTCTCATAAGGTGTACTCCTGATTTTCAGAGCGACAATTGTGTATTCAAACCTAACATTTTTACTTTATATATGCAATACTTTACATTTACTGTCATTAAACTTCATCTGCCACTTCTGGACCCTACAAGATATAAGTAACTTGAAGACTGAAGTTGGCATTCATTTTGAGAACCAGCTTCATGAGAAGACTCCAACACAGAAGTTAACTTAATGGACCTTAAACATTTTTGCTTTCAGTTATTCCTTCATTCCATCAACTAGATGGGGTACCATGAATGAGGTACTAATAATAATTCATGACTATCTCTTGTTATTTTTACATTACTTATCCTACCATTCTAAAATTTTTCAAAGGTTATCAGAACTATATCATTTATTAAAAGTATATATTTATTTGAGCAACAGTCAACAATGATGTTCTATCAGGATCAGAACATAAAGACAGAGTCCCTACATTATATCATCACAGGCTTCCAAATTCCCACAAATACATTTAGGAAAGCAAGCAGTAATCTTGAAATGTACTCGTGGTGGTGTTGACAATAAACGGCACCTTTCGAATTAAAGCCTGATGGATTAATCGACTGAATTTCAAGTAAAGGATTGTAAGATGCTAGGAGTCACTGTTGCTCCTTTAACCACAACAGACAGACGCTTAAGACACAAAGTAAAAGTGATAAAAAGCGTTTTAATTATTTTCTACTCAATAATTGTGCCCAAAGCACCACCTCCACAATATCACAGGCAATAAACACAATCAATAGAAATATCTCTCTTCATCTTCTCCTCATCTTCTCCTGCACACCTCCCAGAAAGCTTTGTCCACCTCCATCTGACTCTGGCTCTCTTGCTGGATCTTCAGGCGTCCTTAAATAGTGGCCAACCCGGAAATGCTGCTGTTTTTCCTACCACATCACTTGCCAGCACATCTGGGTCAGATAGAGACCTCAAGTTCTTTAGTAAGCCCGGAAGTACTTTGGAGCTCCCGTCCATGTGATCCATTAGTACTTTCAGGCTATAGGGAAAGTATGACTTCCCAAGTCCTTCGACAGCTCCCACTGGTGGCACCCACGGCACCCAACAGGGCTGAGAAACCACACTTAAAATCCCAGGATGCACTGTGGGACTCCAGGGCACCTCTATACTCCAGGTGAGCTTCCATCTAGCGTCTTGGGGGAGGCAGTGTCCAAAAGTTGCTGCCTTCCCCCATCCTTTCATTCTTGGGGCATCCCGGCCATCACAGGATATTTATAAAACTTCTATCAATAATAAATATTAGGGTGACAGTACTGAACAGGAGTGGGTTCAGATTTTAAGCGGCTCACTGTCTGTGTTTGTTTTTGCTGTTTTTTTTTTTCAGAATTTCACAGTTTGCACCTATACTGTTAAAAATAACGATTCTTTAATGGCACTTTACTGGGCTGTGTGGTTCCTGATAGAGTAATTGCTTGACAAAGAAGTATTTCATTCTGAGAAGAGCTTTTTGTATATGAAACTGGTTCTTTGGGCTTTGGAAAGGTTACTGATATATGGAAAATCAGAAATCATTAAAGTATAGTAGGCTAGTAAACAGATCAAGAAAACCTGAACTGAGTCTGTGTCATTGTACACAGCTTTCAAACTCACAAACCCTTTGGTGTTTTACAAATCTGTCATCATCTCTTCATGGCTATTTATGGGGTCTCTTACTGATCACAATAATAATACATTTTATTTACTGCATATAGAGCCTAAATAACCAAAGGATTTTTCTGGAACCATAACCAGAATTCAAAAATAGTTAGTGGTACATAGTGATACATGCACAAGTTCAAGCTATGATTTGCATTTCTAAACACATTACATGTGCCCCCTACTGGACACAGGAACCTTTATGTAGATTAGGGGTCCCCATTCAGGGTTAACTTAATCACTAGGGGGTGCAAGATGACATTTCAGGGGATGCAACAAAAGGGTAAACTGCGTTGCATTTTGGAAAAATTGAGTCAAGTGCGTTGTATGCCTTTATTGTGGTGCAATCGGTGTCTTGCAGTGTGGCGTCACTTGTAGGTCATTTCTTAGTTAGTGCTCCTGTTCTATGATATGAAAAGAATCAAGAATTGTGCTTCACAGAATTGTCACGTGCGAATGATAAGAACGTCTGCTTCCGCAAGTTCCTTGCTGTGGGGCAAAGAGTTCATTAAGGCAAATTATTTTTTTAAAAGAAATTGAATTTAGCCCTTGCAATGATCAGTAGTGAAGGGCGAGGTCTGGTGTTGATTTCTGTGCAGGTCTTGATTGTGAAACATCACAGATTCTGAGGTCGGATTGACATTTTTGCTGGTGTGGGACAAGGGGGACTGTATTGGATGCAACACTTTCTGTTTTACACTCAGCCCATTTCTACTGCAGTTTTAACTGTGGGGTGTATCTGTTTGTGAACTGCAGTGTAGGTGTTACTGGGGGACGAAGCTCATCAACTGCTTCATTGCTTAGCGGTTCACTGGCACCTGTTGTGTCACAGGGCTCTCCAATCTCTCAAACCCCTCCATCATTGATTGTGTGTCATTTTCTTGCAGAAGTTGATGCCTCGTGGGATAGTCCAACTCCAACTGAATCAAGTATTGAAGTTTTGACACATTTACAAGATTTTTTATATTTAAATTGCTCAATTTATATTTAGATTTTACATAATGAATTAAAAGCTTATTTTATTTGTTGAATTTCTTCACTTCTAGTGCTGTATGTGGTTCAGTGTATGATTTAAAAATGAGAAATTTGACTCAAATGTGATATTATTATTGTAAGGGGCTGCAAATATAAATCAAACATTTTTTAGGTTGTTTGGGGCATAGAAAAGGTTGGGAACCACTGATGTAGATGGTTCTTTAGGGTACCAAAAATGGTTCCCTTTGGTTTTGCTCTGAAGAACCACCTTTATTTTTAGGAGTATGCATAACAAAAGTTATTTCCAGTTTTAAACTGATCTAGTGTATGTGAACACAGCGGTTGAGGTGAAGAAAAAGCTCAGTGGTACTCTAGGTGTTTTGGCTTCTTAATCTAAGACAGGGGAGAAGGAGATCCCACTTGTTACAATACACAGGAGAATAGCAGGTTAACACATGTGCTGTGTGACCAGACTATGACCAGAAATAGTGACCATGCTCCAAAGAATAAAACGTAAATGAGCCGGTACTACATACTGATGAGCACCTGCTGACTTCAAACATTGCTGGTATGCAAGAAGAAAACTCCCAGTACTTCATGCAACAAAACATACAACTACCAGTGCAGAGTCCCAGTGAGTCCTGGTCCACTTCAAGCACTTGGTCAGCACGCTTTCCAGTTTTGTTTCCAATGTATAGCTGCTCATGCAGAAATTGGCTACAAACATTTTGAAAAATTTAATTGGAATAAGTCAGTTCAGAAAATGAATGAAAGAAAAACAAATGTTAATGACATTATTTTCCAGATGATATATATATATATATATATATATATATATATATATATATATATTATTTTTCTACCAGAGGAAGCAAGTAAAGGCTAAGAAACCTTCACAGTTTTCACGCAGCAATCACAGTTTTTAATCTGTGTATCATATTCAAATTTTATTCAGTGCTTCACAGTTGTGGCGAGAAGCTTATTGCCCTCTCAAATTCCATTTCCAATAACGCCCTTAAATGATTAGCACTTCATTGTTACTTAATGAGCTTATGAATGCGTAATGAAGTGTGGCTATGGTCCCTGACTGACAGTTTCAGTGCATGCCTCTGCTATCATAGCCGCGATGATGTGCAGCTGAGCCTTGGGGCTCATTCGCATTCTTCACTCAGTTCATTTCTCCTTTTTCCACTAAATAATGCAGTAGCCTCCTAATGCTCATGAGCCCTTTTGAACGTCTGGGTGTTGGCAGTATGATGAGATATTCATTGTACTGCAGATATTGATGGTCAGTTTCATTGTCGCAAATTACATAGCTTTTAATGATTTGTCTTGGAAGTGAAATATCCAGATATTGCTTTTTCAACTCTTCTGCAACCCCAATGAGCAGAACTACTGTTTGCCATCATTATGCAAGTTACCTAATTGGTTAGTAGTCACTAACTGCACAATAACTGCTTTCCTGCTTTCAATTATCAGTTTCTCCAGGTATTCCAGTTTCTTCCCACAGGCCAAAACTGTTCCTCTCATTGTCTTGTGGGTCTTTAGAAGGCTTTAACCTCACAGAATATGCATGTGAGACCTCTTTGCATTAATAATGTACTGATTAACAGGTGGAAATTCTTTTATCATTAAATTTTAAAGTACACCGTATCCCCATTTTGTATCTTCATCATTTTGTAACTGTGCTGCTAGGGTGTGCCGCACTGTTCCTGTTATCTTCTTGTTGTGTACTAGAAGGCACTGTGCTCCATGTCAGGAATGCTTTGCTATATAACCCTGTATGGAGTTCAGTACTGCATCTGAGTTAGATAGATAGATAGATAGATAGATAGATAGATAGATAGATAGATAGATAGATAGATAGATAGATAGATAGATAGATAGATAGATAGATAGATAGATAGATAGATAGATAGATAGTGTGGAGCTCGGCCCGGACACAGACAGGCGGATACATTTAAGTCACCCACAACACGTTTATTATACATATTTAAAACAAGTACACAAACCCCAAAGTCCTCAAAAGTCCAGGCCGACAGTCCAATGCCTCACTTTCTCTTCCATGCCTTGTCTTTCTCCTCACCAGACTCCAGCCCTCCAGAGGGAGGCAGCCTCTTTTATAGTGACCCAGATGTGCTCCAGGTGCCTCCCAACAATCTTCCGTCGGCACTCCCCAGTGTGGCAGAAGTGCCAGCTGCGCACCCGGGTGTCCCTGATCCTCTTCCCCCGAGCACTTCCGGGTGTGGCAGAAGTGCTGAGGTCCAGGGCTCCATAGGCAATGGGGCACCCCCTGGCTGTGACCACGGGCCCCTACAGGGTTGAGCTTCAAAGCATACACATACTCCAGCAGCATTTTACAGATTCTAATCTCAAACAGACAGCACTTAGTGGTTAGTTTCAACAGCAACATTCATTTATATAGCACATTTTCAAACATATGATGTAGCTCGAAGTGCTTTACAAGTTGGAGAAAGAAAAATATAAAAATAAAATTAGGCAATACTAAGTAACAAAGGAGAAAGTAAGGTCCGATGGCCAGGAGGACAGAAAAAACAAAAAACAAATTTCAGAAGGCTAGAGGAAGAAAAAAACAAAATCTGCAGGGGTTCAAAGGCCACGAGGCCACCCAGCACCCACTAGGTCTTCTACCTAACATAAATGACCTCAATTAGCCCTCATGTTTTACAAGCTTCATGTGGAAGAATTGGATGATGATGGTCATGTGGACATCTGGCCATCAATATAAGGACTGCATGATGCTTTGATCAGATGGTGGTGGCTCAGATTACCACCACAGAAAACCGGAAAAAGAACAGCAGAAAAAGCAGGGGTTAGTATGGATCGTGGAGCCACGATGAAAATGATAATTAAATGAATATGAAGAATATCAGGGCTACACTAAAATGAAGCTATGAGAAAGCCATTTTAAAATAATGGGTTTTTAGCAGTTTTTTTAAATGTATTAGCCTGGTGAATTTCTCTCAGTAAGATATTCCACATAGCATGGTAGTTACTCCTCTATTGATTCTCTCTGGTTTTTATCTGGTGTCATGGCTTTGGTGTAAGTGTGTTTCCTGGTTACTGAATTTCAGTGACTCCTCTTTTGACTTCAGTCATGGTTTAGAGCTTCAGCTTTGGTATTGTTTTCTCTGACCTCAACCATTGACCCTAGTTATTGCTTCATTGACATATGCACAACTCTCAGACCAAAGTAATGGACCCTAGTGGATGACCACATCCCCTCTTTCCAGCAGACAAATCAAGAGGGTTTGCTGGATCTAAAACAACAGGTGAGCTCAGAATAGACATGGACTAAGCAGGTTATCCAGAATATTGCATCGGGTCCAGCGGCAGGTTAAGAAAATCAATGGCCCAGCACTGGCTTGATGTGAGTGGGGAAGTGCCCAGTGATAGACTAGTGCACTGGCCAATGCTGGCACATGGTTTGCATTCAATGCCTCTGTACTGAAAATAAGAAATTATGGAATGTATTATTATTATTATTATTATTATTATTCTTTGTATAGTGTCACACTACACCATTTTTTATAGCAGCCCAGCTGTAACATTAAACCATCAACATCTAAAGATGAAAGGTCTGTTAGACTGAAAAATTAACAAACGTAAGAAACACAACCCATTTGACAGTCATTTGTGTAGCTAATAGCTAAGCTGTCCCTCATCCAAAAACTTCTTAAAGGCTGTTAAGGTTCCTGCTTCAACTAGATGTCTCTGTAGTTTGTTCCGGATTCAAATAATTCTTAATTTAAGTGTCACAGTGTATAGCAAAAGCTTTTCAAGAATAGGCAGGTTTAGTGACTCATATTATATGCTAAAGGGGGGGTCACCATTTGAGGTGTAATAGTAGTAGTAGTAGAAATCTATAGTTTCTGTCCATGATACAGAATGTGTGTTAGAATTGTGTAACTCCATGCCATGAAACTGGTTCAAAATGAACATTACACATAGATTAAGGAATCTCAATATCACTTACAGCATTGTGTTCCTGACCAGTTGTCCTGCTGTTATGGAAAGGCAGTGCAAAGTACCATGTGTCACCCTGAGATTATGAGCATTTTCTGTTTTGATATTGTTTCTCTTATTTTTAAATTGTTAATTTTATATATTTTATGTCATTTCTGTTATGTTTGGTTGTGATTTAATGTTTATGTACAGTATGGTCTGTTTAAAAATTCTTATTTTCCTTGTATTCTGTGGCTGAAACCCAAAAAGGTGGGTGAATCCTGAGTTCACTGCAGGCGGGTCAGCCTTGGAAATAGGCTAAAGTGCACAGACATTTGGGAGGAACTCAAAGTAGTTCAAATAGTTTGGGATTCTGATTAAGATGCCTCCTGGATGCCTGCATAGGGATATGTTTTAGGGATTGTCCAATCGTTTGGAATGCCTCAGGGCAGAACCAGGACATGCTGGAGAAATTATATCTCTCAGATGGCCCGGGAACACCTTGGTATGCCCCTGGAGGAGCTGAAGGAGGTGGCAAGGACAAGGGATGGCTGGGTATCTTTGCTCAGACTGCTGCCTCTGTGATCTGGATTCAGATAAGTGGCAGAATATGGATAGACCGATGCAATAAAATAAATAGGAAATAACCAAAGAATTGCAAAAACAGTGATCTTTTAGTCTATGGGAAATTTAATTTGCATTTACAATTATGGCAAAGGAAATTCACAGCACATACGGTGACATTATGCGGTTAGGGATGACAAAGTAGAACCCCCAAATCCAACTTATTACACATATAGCATGTCAGAATGCCACTCTCCTAACTATCTCGCTCTTTACTATCCAATTTAATGTTGTAATTTTGAGAGAGTGCTCTCCTTGTGTCAAACAGGACATGATAGGATGTAATGTGGTAATCTGTGCAGAATTTACTTTCTCAGACTGGTATGGCCAAAAGATGAATGTAAAGTACAAAAAGACAAATTCAGGGATGCCAATCCTACTTAGAATAATATCTGTCTGCAAGTTTTCTTGGTCTTGTCCCTCGTCCCTCACCATTTTATGTAACTCTTATTGAGTATGGGAAGACATTGCTCTACGCTAATAGTTCACTGCAACCACCTACTCAACGAGTCATTTGTGTTATTCTGCTATAATATAGCGGAGATGCGACCAAGTGCTACATATTCAAGTCTTAAGTACACTCCAAGTCCGGACTTTCGTGTCAAGTTTTAAGTAATAAGGATTATATTCAAGCATGTCATGTCAAGCCACTTGATTTTATTTAAGTAAGTCAAGTCGAGTCATAGTTGAGAAGACCTGAGTAAAAAAATGCTTACACCTTCAACACTATCTGCAATTAATCCAGTTATGATAATGTATGATGTGTTAAACAACTTTTACTGAAAAGTAACAGCGACTAGTATTATAAATAATTGTTTTCCTTTGAAGTAATTTGCATATGTGCTATCGATTTTTCACAGTTTACTCATAAGTGCCTAAAGCATATTCTATTTAAAGAAAATAAATTCTAATTAGTTCAGAGTAATGTAGCTACATAATCAACTCTTATTTTAAAATAACTTCTTTATATAATTGAACATATTTAGAAATTAGTAAAATATTTTAACAGCACCCCATCATTTAAAATGCACTGGACTTGAAGAAAATTCAGTTTAATGGGACTGTACGACTTATTTGTGAACGGTGTAACCACATTTTCACACTTCTGTGGCTAAACACCTGCTCCGCCATGCAACAGCATGTAGACATTGCCAGTACTGTATTCTCATTCCCACTTTGAACTATGAGGGGAAGTCAGTTTGGTTATAGCCCAGAACTGAAGGCTGTTCTGATCATCACCGATATCCCAGTAGCCCTGATACTTTCAGATTTTTGGATTTTATTTATTTTATTTTTTTGGCATGATGAAAATTGCCATGCTTATTATTATTATTTATTTATTTAGCAGACTTCTTTATACAAAGTTAGGTAAAAACCTAAATGAACTAAAATGAAGGTGCAAGCATCAAAACAAAAAGAGGACAAGATAAACAAGTAAACAAAGGGGAACGGAACTGCTACATAATTATACCAACAACTAGACTAAGACACTAAACAGCTGTCAGTACAACAGCAGCTGTCCAGTTGGAGAGAAGCTATTCAATAAAAAGGTGCATTTTCAAAAGTAAATGGCATGCTGTTCAAATTGGCAAAGGGATGTCATTCGACAGCTTTGGAGCACGAATGGAGAGATATTGTCCAGTTCTGGCAAAAAGAGGAGGGACAGTGAGCAGACAGGCAGAAACAGATCAGAGACTTCTTGAAGGAATATAAGGAGGGAACAATAGTTGGAGAAACTGAGGAGCAGAACCGTTCAGGTCGATGTGTAGGTCAATGCAATAGTGTTGAACTGGATCCATGCAGGAACTGGAAGCCAACGGAGAGATTGAAGGTGAGGAGTGAATCGAGGAACAGAGAACACCAGTCAAACAGAGGAGCAGGAGAGGAGTGATAGCAGCAGACTACTACCCTCACTCGTGTCCTGTTATTTATTTAAAATAAAGCAAAAAAGTATTTGCCTGTAGAGGTCTGCCAACCCCTCCTACCCTAGTTTTTTCACACTACAGGTCGCTCTCCACAAAATTCCATCCTGTTTCCGCCCGCATTACTCCCACTCCTGCATTGAGATCCATTCAACTCTAAATCACATTCACGCGTTCTGCTTTGAAAGGCACTTGAATTGGACACAAAGCCTAAGTGGATTCTTAAGAACAATTTTCACACAGATGAGATTAAATTTATTTATGACTTCTCAACAATACAATCAGAGTTAATCTATAGATATAATTTATAAAATGATAGATAGATAGATAGATAGATAGATAGATAGATAGATAGATAGATAGATAGATAGATAGATAGATAGATAGATAGATAGATAGATAGATAGATAGATAGATAGATAGATGGTCACCAGACAGCCTCCTTTTCCCGATGATGTACCTTTTTGAGACTTAAAACAGAGATCTAGGTGATATTTGTAAGATCTCTAACACTAGAATTCCTGAAGCCTATGAAAAAACTTGTAATCCGGGCCCACCTTAAACCCCTTCGCACCTCTCCATCTGCATCTCTTATTTTATAAATGGGTCGATCAGCACAAGCAGCCTGCTATCCCATTCCCAACTGAGCTCAACACAGGCAAAACGTTCTCTCAGCTCAAGCCAAGGCTCCTTATCTGCGTGTGGGGTGCTAAACTGTCTGGTATATTGCCTTGATCATTGCTTTGACTGTGCAAACAAACAGCAGACTCACATATTTTGTCCAATCTATGTGCAACACGTATATGTTTTGAACCTGCAGAATAACTCACATGCGGCATAGAGTTTGTTTAAATAAAACCAAATATATGGCAGCATGACTCAGGTGACCGCTGGGAAGACTGAATAGAGCCACGTTACTCTTCAACACCAACTTATAAGAACGAAAGGTGCCCAGGTAAATGTAAGGATAAGTAAAATAGATAAAATGAACACCTGTGTTCTTGACTATAGGATGTAATGATAGGAAGGCGTATGTGCAAATTAAAGCTCAGCTTCACTTTGAAAAGCACTTCATTTCAGAAAAGGAAGAGTTCATCAGCACAAGTGGCAAAAGTATTCAGCAAGGCTAGTATCATTGTGTTTCAAAATGTTCAAATGAAGCTGATCATTTAAAAATTAATCATGAGTCCTAAGTTTTGATGCATGTATACTTATTTACGTATATGTTAAGACATCTGTGCTAAAAAAAAGTATAATATTAAATTAGTATGTTTTTGTGTTTCACCATTTTTCTATTAAACTTTGCAACTTCTTAAACATTTATCAAGTAGAGGAATATAAAGTAAGAGAAAAAACATTGTATGTGAAGGCATGTGTCAAGTTTCAATTATATCATTTTCTTTAAAAGTGTTGTTAGTGTTTTCTTTGAAAAACAAAATCTGATCACCCTAACAGATAGATATTGCGTATGCCGCTAAGGTAATGCATTTAAAATACACGCTAGTCACACATGCGCATCAGGGACGGTGCAAGAGGGCTGCAGCACTGGTCCTGTGTCCACACCAAGGAAAGTCAATACATACATGAAGGAAAGGAAAAGAAAAACAAACAGTTCTCCAACCAGTAGTCATACTGTGCATCTGCCTTACCAGTGTGGAAGAAATATAATCAACATAAATAATCAACCTAAAGAACCAGGCAGGAGGAAGCTTGTCACCCTCTGCCTTTATTTCTTTTCATGAAAAGGTAGACTCTTGCAGTCAACAGATCAATAGGAGGGATTCTCAATAAACAACGGGCATAGTAACTTATATATACACTCGACTTTACATAAGAGATTTTCAGTTAGAATATAAAAGAATACAGTACATGTTACTGGCTACAAACATAAGGCAACTTGATAATATTTCATTGATTTGTTAAACCACAAAAATCACATGCTGTACACTTTTTCTGCTTTATTCTAATTGATTAAAGTCTATTTCTCACAAAGGGCCCTCACACAAACTCACTTGGGCAGACGCAGCTACTGGCTTTTTAGTTGTCAACTTTGAATTTTGTGTGAAATTTATAGCTTGGCCTTCAACTCACAGCTGCAGCCCTTATTTAAGAAAGCAGTTTTCTGAAGTAAAGCACTTTTCTCAGATTTTTAACCATTGAACTCTTTAGCTCCCATACAAGCTCTTGTGCAAAATCAACACAATAACTGCTTTGAAAACTCATTTTAAACAAAAGAGACACCACTGCATCAGAGACATACACATGCTATCTTTTCTCCTTTATTGAATACACACACTTTTAGAGTGAAATAAATTAATGGCAATGATAAATTATAAAAGAAAAATAACTTTTATTTCAATAGCATGTTTTCATATAAAGGATGTACCTCAAAGCGCTTTACAGCATGTCAAAGTGGTAGTGATAATATAATTGCATTTAGACAAAAATAATAATGAGTACATACTGTAGTATGAAAAAGATAGATAATGTTCACATACATAAGAAAGATATATAGTTAAAGGAAACAGAGTGCTTAAAATATAGAATTGAAGTATAGACCTTTTTTTTAAGTTCGTAAATAATAAGGTCAGATGGCGAGGGTGGACAAAAAAACAAAATTTGCAGGAGTTCCAGGCCCCATTGGGCATTCTGCCTATAACATAAATGTTCTTTAGTTCTTTATTGGTTCTTTTCAGGGTTCTTCTTAGGGGATTCAACAGAGTTGGGTCTGTCACAAGCTGGGATATTCACTTTCATTCAAACATTACAGGCAGCTCACCAGAAATTTGATCAGGTGGTGGTGGCGGAGAACACCACCACAGAAGAACCAGAAAAGAAACCAGAAAAAAGTACAAATGAATAATGATTGGAGGTTCACTGAAAAGAATAATTCTTTGCATATCTAGGGTATTAAGAGTAAGTAAAATTAAATTGAAGCTATGAAAGAGCAAAATTTAAAAAGTGGGATTTTAAGGGTTTCTACATACTGTCACAATGAGACAAAGCAAGGTTTGGGGCAGCCACCCATATAATTTGTTTTCCTGGCTGCAAAGTGTTCCTTTCAAATGATGGCACTGCTGTGCACAAAACCGAGTCCAATACAGAACTGAGGGCATAGGGAAAAGGAGGTGGTTTTTAAAGGGGAAGACAGGAAGTGAGATCATAGGGGTCGGGCTCATTGAGGTCTTCAGCCATTGGTTCGAGCCCGGACGTGACATCACAGGGGCCGGAGCCAGCAAGGTCTCCTTTGATAGGCTCGGTCCCGGAAGTGATGTCAGGAGAGCCAGGTGGAATCTCCCGGGAATGGCCTGCAGGCAAGGAAGAAAAAGAGTCAGTGCACTCTGCCACATCCTGGTATGTCTCAGAACTGTCCTTACCCGAGCCCTTTAGCTGCCTCCCATGCGCACGTGTGTGACAATACACAACACATGTTTCACCCTAATTGAGACCTTTGCTTCCCCTTGTGGAGATCAATGCTCGAGGCAAAGCCTGAGACATTATGCTGTGGCAGCTGGTTCACTTACTTGACAGGGTGTAGGTCGGACCTATGCATATATATGTATATAAAATTCAGGAATTCAAGAATAAATAAAGCCTACTTGCATTCTCCACTCACTAGTCTGATATTTCTGTCCTGCACTGCAAAAACATTAAGTTAGGATGTCTGTGGAAATATACAACTCTAGCAGGTTCCACTCTCACAATCATAGTCATGACATCATGACTGCCTAAAGAGTTGAAAATTGAGCAATTTAGCTTGCAGAGCAAAAATGATATTCAGTTAGCGCATGGGCCTCTAATTGCCCTTCTGCAGAGAGGGGGTGGCAATGTCACTTGTCAAATGAATAGACAAGAGTCTAAAAATGGTTTTGGGCAGCCTCCCGTATACTTGAAACCTTGGCTGCAAAATTAGTAAATTAGTAGTCATTGGGGTCGGGGGACTAGAAGTGACATCATCGGGGTCAGACAAATTTCCCATAACTGGTCTTCAGAGTTAAGAGAGAAAGGGTTAGTAGTCTCTGCCACTCCCCTGGTGTAGCGTGGAATTACCCTCATTTGAGCCCTTTAGCTGCCTCCCATGTGCACGTGTGTGACACATTTTAACTTGATGTACCTGTTGTCCTGCATATTTTGTATGTGACCACTATGCCTGAAACATAGGATGTTTTATGTTTTGTGACAGATAGGGGGCGCTATCGCTCCCTTGAACCCTTGTCCAAGACGCCAGACAGCAGATAAAAGTCCAAATATTGACTTTATTAATACTGCACAGTGCACAAAGCACCCTCCTGTCCACAATACTCATTAAATCACTACAATAATCACTAATAAACAATCCTCCACTCCTGGATGTGTTGCCACCCTTCCACCCAGCTCAGCTCGTCGTCTGGGAGTTCCCAGAGTCCTTTATAGTTCCTTCAGTCCATGATTCCTTATCACTTCCGGGTCAGATAAAAAGTCCTTTTCTTCACACCGGAAGCACGTTATTTCCCTTGTCCATGTGACTCGGACGTACATCCGAGGCGTAGGGCAAATATCCTTTGCTCCTCCCTGCAGCATCCTCTAGCGACCCCCATGGTATCCAGCAGGGCTGTGGATAAAGACTCCATTGTCCAGGATTCTCTGCAGGTCTTCAGGGCACCTCCATGATGCAGGGAGGGCTCCATCTGGCAGCCTGGGGGTATTGGCCAGGATAAACGACCGGCCATATGCCACAGTTTATATATTTGATATTGGTCTAATCTTTCCACGGAACAAAAACACAGCCTAAAATAGGTAACAGAAGCATAAACTACTACATTTACTAGTGAAATAGGACTTAGCTTGAGTTTTAATGCTGACTTAACTTCCTGAAAATAGTAATTTACTGAACCAATCCCAGGGTGTAAGAATAAAGAAACATAGCAAGTATGTCAGAAACCAGAATATTGAATAAGACTAAAAGTTTAGTCAACGGACAAGAAAGAGTTCAAAACCAGAGATTCATTTAAATGCTTAAACAATAACATTAAGTATTAGCTACTCACAAACTTGAACAATAAAAGCTGCATGCTGCTGGCTTATAAGTCATGTTGGTGATATCAGCTGGGGTGACTTCCAAGAGATACATTCACAGGTTGCAAGATGTCATCCCATAGAAGTCATCCCATCTATGGGTGCCCAAAATAGTGGCACCCTTACGAAACCAAGATGTTACCATGGGAAAATGTACATGTTACACTGGGGAAGAGTATTTCTTTAGTCCAGAGTTGCTGGATAGATTGGTTGGAGTGGGGAAATGCTGGCAAGTGCAGCACATGTGCAAATGAAGTGTGCGAGTTACACCTACAGTGGTACGCCTGCAGTTGGACTCACTCAACGAGTAAGTGCTGGCTGTTACTGTATTCTTTCAGACTACGTAAGAGTCCAGCTCTCGACTTTGAGAGAGGGAGAATTATTTGGAAAGTGGGAAGACGGATTATCCTTCCAAGACATCGGCGCCTATGTTGGATGGAATTTAAGTACAGTGACAAGAGTGTGGCAGCATTGGACAAAGGAGGGCCAGACCCATTGCAATGAGGCATGTGGAGTCCCCCAGCCAATGAGCAGGAGGATATACATCTATTGTGCATGGAAAGGATAGTCGAAACAGTCACATTGGTAATCCCAGCCAAGCAGCTGGGGGAGTGTCATATATCAATGGGTGTCCACATGAACTGTCCAATGGCATTTCCAGCAACTCGACACCCATTGTTACAGATTCCCTTGACCACAGGCATCTGTGACTACAAATGTACCAAGGACACCACTAATGGCAAGGTGGCTTACACTGCATTGCATTTTCTGAGGGGTCAAGCCAAAAGGTTTACTGCACCTTGAAGGATGGATCCATATATGGAGGCACAGTGGTGAAAGCCTCTTGAAGACAGATTTTTCAGCACCATATGGGTCCACCACTAGGTGTTATTGTGGGTGTTGCCATTTGGTTCCACTCCTGTTCCTACCTTATATGACAACACAGGTACCATGACTAGCCAGCAATACATCACAAAGGTGTTGGAGGCTGAGGTGGTGCCATTTTCCACCACAACAAGCTCGGCCACATTGAGCAGAAAACATCCTAGAGTTCCAGGATGACCACAATGTGTCATTTCTTTCCTGGCCTGCACTTTCACTGGATTTGTCCTTCACCAAGCATCTGGTACATAGTCTGATGATACCAGGAGATCACCACCAGTTATCATGGATCAACCTTGGACAGATATAGAGCCCGCATGACATGTCATTTCACAAACATACATGCAAAGTCTCTCCCTGTCCATGCCAGACTGTATATGAATGGTTATTACCAGCTGTGGTAGATGAATCAAATACTGATTATTGTGTATTCCACATGAGTGACCAAGCTTTACTTCTAGTCAGGCACACCATATACCATAAGTTATCTATAATATAAATATTGCATTTATATCTTTTGGTGTTACACTGCTGGCCATTAAAATTAAATTTACAGTAATCCTTCCTGTTATTAAAAAGGCATTAAATTCAAAAGTCAATGTATCTAACAACTTCTTTGACTTCTAAAATCATGAAAAGAGAAATCTCAATTAACTTTAAAGCTAAGGAGAAACAGTGAAAATATAAAAAATAAATACAAGACCATGCAGATAAGATTTTCCAAGTGCATTCGAAATACTTGCATGTGTCATGTAAATGCTGAAAAACATGGAAAGGATTGTCAGAAAGGTTTTGGTTCATATTTAATGCTGCTTACAGCTGCTCATTTTGGGTCAAACCCTGGTGTAGGCTGAGAAAGTCCATGACTGAACCAAATGAGCTAAAAAGATTTTCAGTAACACATGGATCTTAAAATATGAATGTTTTGGTTTTCAGAGTGAACTGTGTGGATGCTTAGAGAAAATGGCTTTGATTTCTAAAGCAATTAAGGTAAACATCTAGGATGTGAGCAATTATGGTGTACTCATCAATGTCCTTTATTGTATGACAGATCAGAAAACAAAGTTACACTGGATACAGTCATTGCTTGGTAGCAAACTTGTGTGTGTGTGTGTGTGTGTGTGTTAGGGAGATAACAATGCTGCTAATCTTCCAATAGCTCACGCTTTAGAACTTTTTGTCACAAACTTTAGATAGAATGAGCCAAAAAGAGAATCTGTGTGTTTGGCAAAAGAGGATTTATGATATGAGGATTGGTAATACAGAAACTGGAGTTCCCTGTGTTTATATACACACACTAGGACAAGAAACAACATTGGTAAATCTTTAAATGAAAAAAAAAAATCTTAAATGTAAAAAATTAATAGGTTCATTCAGGCTAAGATTAATTTAACAAGAGAGAGAAGAACAATGTACGGTCAAGATTTTTAGATAAGATAGCTGTCCAACAAAGTCCCTCGTACTAGGGTGTTGTACCGTGTTGGCCATTATGAATGTAGAGAAAAGCCAAGCAAAATGACACCTTTTATTGGCTAACTAAAAAGATTACAATATGCAAGCTTTCGAGGCAACTCAGGCCGCTTCTTCAGGCAAGATGTAAAGCTATAAAACTCTTGTCTCTATTCAAGCCATGCTGTAATGTATTAAATTTTAACATGAGTTTAACTTCCCATTCTTTTCTCTCTTGCTGTGTTTTGAAGTTGCCCATAAGCACTGTGACTTTAAAGTTTTATGTCCAGGTATGAGGACTGTTTGCATCTCTCAGACTGACACAGATAACCTGTCTACAGACCCATATGGTTTTGAAAAACTCATCACAAACTTCAAAGGACTTTGTTGGACAGTTATCTTATCTAAAGATCTTGACCATACATTGTTCTTCTATCTCCTGTTAAATTAATCTTAGCCTGAATGAACCTATTAATTTTTTACATTTAAGAGTTTTTATTTAAAGATTTACCAATGTTGTTTCTTGTCGTACTGTGTGTATATAAACACAGGGAACTCCGGTTTCTGTATTACATTTTGCCTGAAGAAGGGGCCTGAGTTGCCTCGAAAGCTTGCATATTGTAATCTTTTTAGTTAGCCAATAAAAGGTGTCATTTTACTTGGCTTTTCTCTACATTCATAATGACTAACACGGTACAACACCCTAGTACTACTGTAATGAGGTTTAAATATTACTTTGTTCACTTATCATCTCAACACACTTCATTCAGTCATGCAACATCACTTGCGTTTACACTTCAACACGGTGTTCAAGTGAGTAAGCTTGTTTCAAAGGGTTCCAGTGTAAGAGTGACATGACTCTCCAGTGTTAAAAGCCCTCATTGTCATGCTGACCAGTTCAGTTTGCTATGAAGGGATGATTTTTGCTACCCCACTTGGAGGGCACACCAGTCGCTATTACAAGAAGACACATCCTCAAAGGTGAGCCGGCTTGTTGTGTTCAAGCAACAGTCTTGCCAAAAAGAAATTAGTTCACTAGTGAACTACAGGAAGTGCAAAATCGCAACAGCTCAAATATGTTACATGTATTATGGATTGACAGTTAGTGGCTCTACAAGGGGCAGATTTTCATTTAGCTCTTGATGTGTGCCTTTCCAGGGAGAATGCAGGGACATTTAGGAACCATTTTTGCAAAAGAGTGAAGGTGTGTGCTCTCCACTGCCACACAACGATAAAGGAAACTGTACAAATATTAACACAATGAAGACAAAAAAAAGGTCTTCACTTATACTCTCCAACTCTAAAATGTAATTCATATTATCCTTTCAAATTAAAGAGCACATCCTTTTGCCCTATGTTCTTTGTTCTGCCCCACATCTTGTTATTTGTTGAACTGTGCTCCCCCTTCATCTTGTCATTTATTAACACACCAGTCAGTCACCTCCCACATTCACAGTGGTGCTATAAAAGATTATGAAACCCATGTAAAGGCTGTACACGTAGGTCCCATAATGAACATTTGAATACAATACACCCCGTGTGTCTCACGTAGGCACCCCTTTATCTCTTGTTTCGGTCAAATCCGAAACGTATCTTTAGGGTATATAAACCTCTGGGTGTGGTTAGTTGTGGTACGCAGCAATTTGAACCTCTGTCTACGCACTTCTCTTTATCTTGATCCAACCGTGGAAATCACTTGCCTTGTAAGTGTCGTTTAAAGTTTTATTGTTTAATGTACACTCTCTGCTAATGTATTGCTTTCTTTATTGTCTTTGATTGTACACCTGTAAATGCCTGTATGTTTCTTTGGTATATATTTCAGTTTACAACGAGGTACGTCTAGTAGAAGCCTTCAAGAAAGCTCACCCCTTGTGGTTTTTATGTGGATGTGCCAAGCTGTTTAAGCTCTATGCGGCCATGTTGCACGGACAGCGCGGATTGAGGCAGAAAATTCTTGGAACACCTCTTTCAGCCTTAACTGGCCAGTTGTTATTTTACCTGCTGTCTGTATCCATTTTGTGATTTTTATTATGCCATTAGTTAGTTGATGTTTTTTTCCTGGGGCTTTTAGCCTACTACATTGTGAAGTAGAAGTAACATGTCTCTCCCTCAGATCACTGATCTTCCAAAGCTCATTGTGTCATGTCCCCAGTCTGAACATTGATACCACCATAACTGCCTCACACCACTTATTAAGAGGACAAGAGGCAACACCATTTGGGCACACTCCTTCGGACAAGCCAGGATCCTTCCTGGGACTGGCAGTGGCCTTGTATGAAGGCAAATGATTTTAGCAGATAAACAGGTCTCATAAGTTCTTCTCTTTACGTGCTTGATTATATCTGCCTTACACACTCCCACATACTCTGCATGGCTCCTCTGGATTGTACCTTCCTTCCTTCCTTCCTTCCTTCCTTCCTTTCTTTCTTTCTTTCTCCCTCAGATCACAGATCTTCTTGGCCCCAAATAAATTTTCATGTGAAGAACATCACTTGTTTTTGGTTTACTCAAGAGCATATGGCAGTATAAGCCTATAGCACTTATTCTATACTCTTAGGCATTAAATGCATCCTGTGTGCTTCCTCCATGGAATCAGCACATATGTGGCCATTTGAAACAATGTGGGTCTTGAATTCACCAGGAGAATTACCCAACTCCAGCAGCCCTTTCAAACATAGTACTCCATCGCTACTCCAAGTGAAGTCAGTTACCTTATAGTTACACACAACATCCCACCCCAACCCATAGCAGGTTTAAGCTCGAGAGTGTTCCTGTTTGAATTATTCTGACATGGCATTCCTTGTAAGGAAGAACATTTTCACAGCAGATATTTCTTGGCGATGCTGCCACACATCAGAATGAGTTTGAGGCACAGGATTTAAACTGGCATCATGAAGACAGCATTAGTCAGAATGACCTATTATTTTGCCATCATTCCCTTTTCTGACACTTTCTCTAGTGAGTCTGAGCCAAGTACTGTAATGAAGCTAACCTTCTTGATCAGTTTTGTGTGAGATGTGGCTTCTCATGAGCTGCTGTTAACTCCCCCAGGAGACCACAGCATTGACGTGTACGATGGCAACAAGCAGTGGGTAGAATAGCCAAAAACCCACTTAAAATTACTCAACTAAAAATCTGACAGCTTCAGTACATACCAGTAAAATGTATGTGTATATATTTTTTCAGACTGAAACTTTTATTACTAACATACTGATTTATGTAATTAAAAGATACGCCTCTTCTTCATTAAAATACGTAAACACTGCTAAATAATAAGCACATAGCATCTGTGTGTGTTTATGGCTCTCAATCTGATTGGTCAGTTTGGCTTAGATGATCCAGTCAAAGCAGGAAGTGCAAGTGTGAGACACACAAAGAGGAGTAAAGGCATAGGAGGCACACCAAGAGTCATCTTCTAGGTAAGGAGATATCAGAGTGGAGAGAAGGCAAGCAAGGTGTCTCAAAATGAAAGGGCTTTATGAGAATGCACTCGAGAGAGGTTTAGACACACAAGGATACAGAACAAACTCCCTGAAGGTAAACATGGGACAAGAGATGTCACATATTCTTAAATGTATTCTATTACCTGTCTTTGACATGGTTAGTCAAATATATT
Source organism: Polypterus senegalus (assembly GCF_016835505.1). Lineage (NCBI taxonomy): Eukaryota > Metazoa > Chordata > Cladistia > Polypteriformes > Polypteridae > Polypterus > Polypterus senegalus. Next base: position 206,339,471 of record NC_053157.1, read on the forward strand.
TGATTGCAGCTAGTCTTCACGCTTGAGCTGGTAAAAGAACAGCTTGTGTCGCAGGCCACCACGTGAACACAGCACAAGACACGGCTTCTTCCAGTTTGCATCAGCTCGATCTGGGTGAGCAGCACAGCACTCTGGGTAATATTGCTAAAAGGGTAGACTATTACACCCAATGCGTACACAAGTCCTTACATATAGGTATTACCTTTAATGCATTCATACACGAAAAACATAATTTATTTTTGCATGCATGCATGCTTTCAGTTTTCAAAATCTACCCACAACAATTTCATTGCATCAACTGTATATCACCCACTTCTCACTGCACTGAGTGAGCACCCTTTGCAAAACGTCACACATAAAGTGCTAGCTGTCAGATAGTCTGAGATGCAAGAACAGTTTTGGGGTAATCCCCTTGTGTCTCCATCACTTGATTCCAAAAAAACGGAAAAACTGGGTTAGCTCCAAAGCCCAGGCTCCTCATTTATTAAACTTTGCATGATTTCAAGTGTGAAAATACACATACCCCCAAAAAAGTCAGATTTATAAATTTTGTGTGCACAATCTCTATGGCAATTACCCTTTATAAATCACAATCATCTTGTACATGTGTGTTCATGAATGTACCTCAAACTCCACCCAATTCCACCCTAAAATAACCAAATGTGAAGCATGCTAACCAGCGTCATACATCTGCAATCATGATGCTGCAGACCTTCTTTGGCTGGTAGAGCAGCCTACTCCTACATGACACATCCAGTAGTGTGACAGAGAAGTTTGTCTCTAAATTAGAAGCTTGCACAGAACCTTTACTTCATGGCCTAAGCTTGGGTGTCAGCAACAAATGCAAATACATTGAATGACAACTTGTTACTGCTACTGTAAAGGCTGTGAGCCTCCAGGCAGGGCACCATGCCTGAAATAGTGAAGGGGAAAAAAATCCAATCTTGTGAGATAAAATCAATCACTAACCACCGGCAACAACAACAACAACAACAACATTTATTTATATAGCACATTTTCATACAAACAGTAGCTCAAAGTGCTTTACATATTAAAGAATAGAAAAATGAAAGACACAATTATAAAACAAAATAAATCAACATTAATTAACATCGAATAAGAGTAAGGTTCAATGGCCAGGGGGGACAGAAAAAAAAAACTCCAGACGGCTGGAGAAAAAATAAAATCTGTAGGGATTCCAGACCATGAGACCGCTCAGTCCCCTCTGGGCATTCTACCTAACATAAATGAAACAGTCCTCTTTGGATTTAGGATTCTCACGGAAGGGCTTGATGATGATGATGGTCACGTAGACTTCTTCCTTTTAATCCATCCATCATTGTTAAAGCATCATGAAGCTTTGAGTAGGTGGAGGTGGCGCAGGCCACCACCACAAAGAAACCGGAAAAAGAAACAGAAAAGAGAGTAGGGGTCAGTACCGATTTTAGAGCCACCATGAATAGTTATTATGATGAATTGAACATACAGAGTATCAGGATTAAGTTTAATTAAGATTAAAATGAACTTATAAAAAGGCCATGTTAAAGTAATGTGTTTTCAGCAGTGTTTTAAAGTGCTCTACTGTATCAGCCTGGCGAATTCCTATTGGCAGGCTATTCCAGATTTTAGGTGCATAACAGCAGAAGGCCGCCTCACCACTTCTTTTAAGTTTTGTTCTTGGAATTCTAAGGAGACACTCATTTGAGGATCTGAGGTTACGATTTGGAATATAAGGTGTCAGACATTCCGATATATAAGATGGGGCGAGATTATTTAAGGCTTTATAAACCATAAGCAGAATTTTAAAGTCAATTCTGAATGACACAGGTAACCAGTGTAGTGACGCTAAGACTGGTGTGATGTGTTCTGATTTTCTTTTCCTAGTTAGGATTCTAGCAGCTGCATTCTGCACTAGTTGCAAACGATTTATATCTTTTTTGGGTAGTCCAGAGAGGAGTGCATTACAGTAATTTAGTCGACTGAAAACAAACGCGTGAACTAATTTCTCAGCATCTTTCAGTGATATAAGAGGTCTAACTTTACTTATGTTTCTTAAGTGAAAAAATGCTGTCCTAATGATCTGATTAATATGTGATTTAAAATTCAGATTACAGTCAACAATCACCCCTAAGCTTTTTAGAATGACTCTGATTTAAATTTGTAAATGGCATTTGTAATTGGAGATGTCTTTTTATGCCAGAACAGTCTCAACGATTGTCAGTGTCATCTTAGCATCACAGACGACTTGTATGGTAATGGAACGTGACTCCTTACAGGTAACAAAAGCAGCTTCTTTCTTGCTAGGTGCCCTTACTGTAAGAGTAGTGCATTAATGTGCTCTAATTATGTTAAGAAAACCTCACATTGCTACATCTTGCCTTTTTTATGCTAAATGTATATGAATTTACATCATACGAAAACTGAATGTAGCACTTCAGTCAGTTAAAAAGCTTCCAGCACAGCAATCATGACAGAGTGAATCCTGGCTGAGATATTCCTGTTGGGCCAGTTCCATGAAAAGGAATTGCAAACCGACAGAAAAGTTCTTTATAGCAAAAACACAGCATTGGTCCTCTTAAAAGGGAAATAAAATACAGTCTGTACATCATATCCATTACGTTTGAGATTTAATGTTTGCCTTGTCAAAGCACATTATATGAATTATGTGTGCCAGTCATCATTTAGCTCGTTTGCCTGCATTTCCCCAGTTTCTCTGAAATTTTGCGTACATAAAAAAGTCAGAATTGCCATAAACAAATGTACATTTCCTCCTCCATCGCGTTCTTTTTAATGAATCCCAATGTTTATGGTGGAGGTGGCGTATGCACATTTCAAGCTTCTTTGTTTGTATGCAAGCTTTCCAAATGAGGCCCTTGGGGAGGTTAAAGCTAATTGATTACCAATATCTGAGCACAAACGTTTAGCAGTTACACACCCTTCAGACATTAGATTACTTGAGTGGTCTCTACCGTTCAGCCATAACCCTCCATGTACTTTGCTTTGTAAATTACATCAAAGATCCACACCTGTTTTACACTTTATAAATAAAATATTGATCACAGGTATTAATGATGCACATTAATGATGTACATTTAATCACTACTTGTTGACCTATTAACAGAACAACATTAAATGGTGTGGTACGATTTGTTCCAACATTATGTTTTAAATGCCCCCCCATAGAAAAGGGGCAGACACAGAAAAGAACAGTCACCCTTAACCTAAAGGATAGACAGAGGTTTGTTTTTTGTTCTGTCTAAGTCAACACGCCTCTTTTAGCCAGGATTGACCCTGTGCTTAGGCCTCATGATTGAGGGCTATAACAGAGTCAATACAATAAAGTCTCATCTATCTATCTATCTATCTATCTATCTATCTATCTATCTATCTATCTATCTATCTATCTATCTATCTATCTATGTCTGTGCAGGTGGAATCAACCAGAGTTGCCTGATCTTCCCTTTCCTGTTAAGAAGATGGACACTCAACATAAGAGTCCCACCACACAGCAAGTAAGAGGAGGGCCTGTGAGGCACAGACCACACAAGGAAGAGTAGTCTCAGAACACAATAAGACTATAATCAGACACACAGGCTTTGTGTATTTCTGCATTGCTGACAGGAAGGCCTACTGACAAAATCAGGTCACGTGTAGGGTCATAGACTAGCTAGTCAACCTGAAGGAGTCAATTAACTGCAGAAGCTCAACAGCTTAGAAGGGCAAATTTATAAAATACCAAGAATCAGATTATGTGAGTGAAGTATAATAAAAGGCAGAAAGGCTGAGAAGTCTTGAATACAATTCTTATTGAATTTTGTGGATCTATAGACAAGATCACAAAGTACGGAATTTGTTAATGAATACAGGCTCACAGAACAGATTAACGATTAGATGCCAGTAATCAAAGTGACCAACTACATTATGCCAAGTAGCCAGCATTTAGTGAATTTAGTATTTAGCGAATAGGAAATCCTTATAGCAGGGCTTCCAACTTAATCAGAGCTCAGACATTGCCAAAGCCAGACAACCTCCGTTAGGGAAGAGCCACCCCTGGAACTGTCTGCTACAGCAGAAGGATACCATGAGCATCTCCAGAAAAGAAATCCTCAAAATCCACAAAAACCGTTACCAGAAATTGATTTTATTTAAAAGGTCATTTACATATTGAATTTTTCCAATTTGATTGACTCACAGCGAGTACTGCCAAAATCGGCACCGCCGTGCCAGCTGCAGCTCAGAGCACCATCTAGTCAGTCGCCGTAGAGTCTGTGGAAGGAAAAGGAAATAAAAACTCTGAGAAATTGGCATGGTTAAACAGCTACTGTGGAGTAGCATGCCAGCCTGACAATCAGCGAACCACTATCCCAGCAGTGACATGGCCAACTCCATGTTGAGGATTCAATCATTAACTTTAAATGCCACCTTGGTTGGTACAGGGTCAGTCCAGACTACAGCACCACTGAGAAGCAGCGCGTTCTTTCTGGATGCATCCCTCTCCAGCTTCCCTGCAGACAAACATTTCATAACATTACCAGAGCGATCCACCCATTGGCTAAGATGATTAAGAAGAATGCTGTGGTCTATTGTGTCAAATGCTGTGTGTTGGAGTTTGGTGTGGTATGACCAAAGATGAAAGAAATATGCAGAGTAATGTAGTCAAATGTGTGAACCCTATTTTCTATCCAATGTTAAAGATAATGGCCTCTTGTTTTCTCAATACAGTGTGTGGTGAGCCTGCCCCTTAACCCTTTAAAGGTGGCTACTTCTGACTATAGTGTGTCTGATCTGTTTGATTTTGGTGATTTTGGCCAATGAGATGAGGTACTGAAGTGTGTGCTAGACCATCAATTATGTTGACTGTTAGGCTTTCTCTGAATTTACTGTCTTAATCTTCTCTATTTATTTATTTGGTTTGTACTATGCTATATACTGTATACCCTGCCGTTCTTTCTTATATTTTGCAAGTGCCTTGAGCATGGGAAAGGCGCTATATAAATAAAATGTATTATTATTATATAAAGATTAGTAAAGGATTCCGTGGCGGCTGAGTCTTTAGTTAGAGATGGTGCACACAGTAGGCACTATTGGAGAATATCAGTGCCAGCAATACTGAATTGGTTAACTGAATTAAGTATGTATAAACCTTGACAGCCATCAATAAGAAGTCAGTTTTACATAAGTTAAAGTGCATGAAAGAATACATCAGCCAAAGCTGGTGTAGGGCAGGAAGAAAAAAGATGGGCAAAAGCAAAAAAAGGCTTCATTGTACTTGACAGGCATAGATGGAGTCATTTAGAAAATAACTGCATGTGATTCACTGTAGGATTATTGCTGCATTTTATTGCCTTTGGTTTTGTTTTTTGTTACCCTAAATTTTTATTTTTCTTCTTATTTGGAGAATCTGAAAGTAACGATATTCAGCTTTGAATTCATTTAGAGTTGTGTAAACATCTGTTCGTTTTTGAGTCTGCTGAACCAGTTTAAGGTTACAGGGGACAGAGGCTATTAGTGGCAATCAAACTCTGCCAGGGTGCCAATCCATTACAGGGCCCACAGATGCAAGCACTCGTACACATTCAGAGTCACCAATTAGTTTAACATGATTGCCTATTCTTATTAGCAAAACCAAAACACAGAGAGAACATGCAGAGTCCACACTGGCCCGACTCTGAGATGTTTCGTAGCAGCTCTAGCCATTTCACTTCCCAATTAAGAGTTAATTAACTGTCCGCAAATCTGTCATCCAAACATGGGCACGTTGCCTGCTTTCTCATAAACACATGGCCAGCAGAATTCTACACTTCATTTTTATTCATTCATTGTGTTCTGCTGGAAGTCTATAAATATCTTGAAATCTATCGGCGAAAAAAGCACTTATTGACAATGTGTCTAGCACTTGAGAATTCAAATCATGTGTAATTTAGAGCTGTCGGCACTACTGAAGGAAGCAGTGAAAATGGGAATAATGTAAGAAGTGCTGCGAATGTTCAAGATCGCATTTTAAGATAAACATCTAAATGAATTATTTAAGCACAAACTAAGAACTTCAAGTAAGAGATAAGGAATCCTAATTCTTTTCTGTAAGCAATTAGAGCATTTCAGATTCAGCCATGCATTGCAACAAAAACTTGATAACACAAATGAAAACTGATGAAATCCTGTCCTTGCATAAATGCAGATTAAAACACAGTGCTAATTCTCCTTCACATCAGCAGGACCCCATAATTACTTTGTTTATTATTTGTGATTGCCATTTAGGCTCAAAGAAATCTGCTGTTTTATTATACCTGTGTGCTAAAAGCAAACTGTGAAGGGAAAGGAATACACTTCAGGTCACACATACAGTAATAACTTGAGACAAGATTATGGGTTTTTCTATTTTGTTTTTCCTTGAGTATAATTAATATACAGCAATCATTACTGATACCTGTTATGATGTTTGATTAGCATACAACTCACAGCAGCTTATGTTAATGCTTTGTGAATTGTCAATTAGTGTAATTTTATATTCAGCTTGTCATTTGCATCCATAATAAGCTTACAAACTAACAGGCACAAGCCATGATAGCATCTTAAAATATATGTGTAATAAAATGTAAACACGCTGATCATGTTCCCTGTCAGGCTGAAGGGGGTGCTACAGGACGCAGGCAGGACCATACAAGGTCCTGATATTAGAGGCACTCTGGCTGGGACAATGCCCTTCATGGAGTCGGGACAGAAAATGGAGTGATTTTAATCAACTACTTAGGCACAGTAGGAGAGCAGCAATATTGGACCAGAGGTCATTTAATAGAAGTCCCCAAGATAGATAAACGGTAGAAGCCTGGAGTAAATGCCTGTATTGTACATTACAGTCGACAGACTGTATGTGTTCTTTTACGTCCAGGATTTATTCCCTGAATCTAGTGTATTTTCTGCATTTTTTTTTTTTTTTAAATTGTTTTTCATATTTTCATGTAATCTCTGTTGGGTTTGCTTAATATTTGTTATTTGTGTACTATGTTTTTAAATATCCTGTGTGGCCCACCAGGGGGTGCACCAGCCGACCCAACCCCGACACAGACAGATATGGGACACAAGTTCAGCACACGTTTTATTTTTCTTCTTTTCCACGTGGGAAACGCTTCCCCCTGTTTCCCACGTTCACAGCACAGTCACAAGCACTCTCTTCTTTCTTTCTCCTTCCTCTCAAACCAGCTTCACTCCTTCTGGCGAGCTTCATCTCCTTTCCACCCGACTCTGGCTCTCGGAGTAGTCGCGTCTGGGTCCTTTAATGCGGAACCTGGAAATGTTACAGGTGCTCAATGTCCTTCTTCCAGCAGCTCTTTCCGGTGTGTCGGAAGTGCTGTAACAATGGAACCAACAGTTTCTGCAGCGCCCCCTGGCGACATCCATGGAACTCAGCAGGGCTGTTCCAAACTCCAATTCACAAGGACCCTGTGGGATACTGAAGCACCGCTGCAACCTAGGGGGGCTGCCATCTAGTGCTCCGGGGAGGGTGACACCCTGAGTAAATTCTCTCCTCTGGTCCTTCCACTGTTGAGGCATTCCGGCCAGGTAAGGGCCCCAGCAGTCCACCACACCTGTTATTCATTTTGTTTTGTGAGTAGAAGCTCAGAAGATGAGGCCACCCTGATGTCAGAGTTGATGACAACTCCTTCTGCCTTTATACTGAGATCGGAGAGTGGGACCCAGCAGTGGTTCACTGAATGTCATAGGAGACATTTGTGAGCATTACTTTTTGTTATTTCTAGTTGATTGGGCTTTTTTAGCTTGGCTTCTTCTTGTATTTGCCTTAGGACTGTGTTTTGGGACTTGTTCGCCTCAGGTTACCTTTTAGGCAAATCTTTGTTTGCCCTTCTGTACATTTTTTTTGCAATTTTGCTTTTTCCTGATTTTAATAGTACATTTTCTATTTGTAAAGATTCATTTTTGGTTTACAAGACAGAGTTTTGTGTTTTTTTCTCTCCCTTGTAAGACATTTTTGAGCTTCCAAATGCCAGTTCCCCATTTTGGGTCAGCTTAGGCTGAAGCCTGCAGGTAGTAGTCGAGACTTGTTGCCTAGGGGTAAGGCATATTATGAGAGGCCAGTCAAGGTCCTGGCCTGCTTCATGGGAATATAAGGAGACCTCACATCCCATTTTTTGTCACGTTTGTGACTCATATTCACAACATTATGGTACACAGCAGACAGTGTACCTGAACAAAACGGATCAATGAATGCAACAATTGTCCCTTAAATAGCTTGTGCTTCAACTGTAAAGCATATCTTAAAATAGGTATAATTAATCTTTACCTAGTAAGTTCCCGCAGGTAAAGCTGTCAGTCAAATTTTCAATAATCATAACTGGCCCGCAGGGTGCTGTCTAGACCCTTATAATAACGGCTGGATATTGGCACTGCAGAAATATCTTGCTCCAGCAGATAGCTAGATCGTCCCCATGCTTACAGAACACAGTCCTGATACCTGAAATAGCATCTGGAGTAATCTCAGTGAGTAACTCACCTTGGATTCACAGGAGATATTTGTGCAAGCAGAGGTGGGAGGAGAAACCAGAGGTGTCAAGAAAGAGAATGTTATGGGATAGCCAGGGTTTCTTTCCTGTCTCATGTTTCTTTTCAGTTATTCTTTTTTTTTTTTTTGTCTTTTGGCTATTACAATGTAAAATGTTATTGATTATGTCCCTGCTTTCTCTTTTGAAATATTGTCCTTTATATATTTTATATATAGTGGTCCAGATCTAATTATGCAATTTTCATTACGCTATAATTTATTAAGTTTATTACATAGAAAATCACCCGAAAAATCCCGGACCATCAAGAAGTGTGCAAACTGATGACATGAAGAATCGTCTTCTCTCCGAACTGGAATCGTTCCCACATAAATCAAAGTTATCCAAATGATCTGGATCTGCATAATTAGATCTGGACCACCCTGTATACAGTGTATATACCATCAAGCCTCCATACACCAGACAGACACCACCCAACACAACTCTGAGTGTAAATGTAAGGATTTTTAATCCAGACAGCTTAATACGATTACATTTACAGCCAATATACAGCCTTTTAAGTTCTCTCTCCTTTTCTTCTCCAAGAATGTAGTACCCACTGCATCCCCACTCTAACTCGTCTATGTGTTGCAGTGGGCTCCTTTTTATTCTGGGGCACTTCTGATGGTGTGACGTGGCCAGTTGGAAGCACTTCTGGGTCATAAGAAAGCCAGGGAGGTCCTGCCCCAGCATCACCCTCTATCGTCCTCCAAAGACACTCCCCTACAGGGCTACACCTCTGGACTCCAACTGCCATGCAGCCCTGCGGGTGCCCCAACTGGGTCTCTATATGAGGGACACTGCCACCTATTATAGCGAGACATGAAGTGTTCTCTGCCATCCTCATTATAGGAGTTAAGACAGATAACTACAGTACTTTTTTAAGTACTAAGGTGGAACGTGGACCAGCCAACCAATCTAATAGGTGGAGGAACATCATGTACAGGAATTCCATGCAAAAACATTTTGTATTTATACATATATTATTTATTTTGTACTCTTTGTTTCACCTACAGCTCATTACCTTTCTCGTGTCCATTATTTATAATAAAGACACCACTTCTCAAAGGTTTTCCCTGCTCAAGTTTTATTCTGGGTTCAGGGATCCTTTCAAAATATCCACTCTTAATCCTCCACAACATTTTTGTAAGTACATACTGCACTTTTAAAAAAGATCTGCTGTTCAATTTATTCATAATGATAATAAACCGTTATTTTCTGAGAAGTGTGAAAATGTATCTTTTTGCTGTAATTAATGGCTCTCTTGTCTAAATCTTCCACCAGATATTTCAGGGACATCCACTTATAACTGTGAATATGAAAGTGGAGGAAAGAAAAAAAGAATATAATTACTGGTGGTACAATTTTAAAGTTTCTCTAGTCTCATAGTTGTTTTTTTTTCTGTTACTACAAATATAATATGAAGATATAAAACAATATGATTTACCAATATTATTACTACATGTCTCTATCTACCATAAAAACACATCTATCATCAAAATACATCTTCACAAAACATTTTATACATATTTTTTGTGCCCCACCTTTCCCATCTATTATATAGGTATTCCCAATAAACAACTGTAAAGATTACAGGACACATCTTTTTCAATGCCGATACAATTTGTTTTACTTTGCAATTCTGTTTTGGAAATAGATGTGAAAATGTTAACTGGGGATGTGGTAATGTCAAAAATTGTATAATATTATATACATATACTAGGGGGCTTAGCCCCCTGCTCGCTTCGCTCGCCAACTCCCCCAGCCTGCGCTACACGCCAACCGCTTTGCGTTTCTACCACTCGTGTATGTGGATTTCACTTTCACCAAACAACAAATGTTTTAATTCTCGCGAATACGCCTCCTTATTGGGAAGAACACTACTTTTCCCTGATGGCAACACGAATTAGACGATCTACAAGTCTCCAACTTAAAGTTTAAATCCGAACAATATATTCAATCTGTTTTTGCTGTTCCGTTATTTCACTGAGTAATAATTTCAGTTTGTTTGCGCTAATGCGATCTTTACTATCATTTTTGAGACTTTCGAATTTTAGTACTTTCATTATCTCTAACCTGCTCTGCATGTGTATCGCGTTTTTGAATTCTTTACGATGTTCTACTTTGCCATCTACTCTTTGCCTTTTATTTCCGACCCTAGGCATGATTAAATCTCTTGGCACAAAGTCTCATCTCGCAGAATGTGAAAGTGTCTCTTTGAAAAAGTTGCGTCTTATCCCAGGCTAAAAAGTCACGTCTCGTCCCAGGATTTTTCATTATAATAGAGAGACAGTATATATAATCTGTGCAATTGTAATATATAGCATTCTATTATCCACTCATCATTGAGTATGGTGAAATCATTTGAAAATGAATGGACTGATGAATGGATAGATGGATGGATGGCTAGAATATGGTGCTGTATTTGTTCATAAAAAAATTACCCTGGGTTGGGATTAGTGTGCCATACAATAGAGAGACATTATGTCCAAGGTTGGTATCTGCTCCTCAGATAGGAATGAATGTCCTCATTATCCAAGCATATACAAGACAGAAAAAGTGAGATATATGCAGCTCAATTCCTCTGCCTTAACTGTGTGGCCCTCATGAAATATTCTAACAGGCATTAGACAAATTTTCAAAAATCACAGCATCCTCAGTAGCACTCTTCTATTCCAAAGCACTTTTAACCAGGCATTAAGGTAATATTGATGACATTCTGACTGTTCAGCAAATCAGCCCAAAGTACTGTAGTGTGGTGTAGACTGAGGACTTGATGTTCCTTCTTACATCTCACATTGAGAACTATCAGCTATGGGCTTTATTTACTAAAACTTGACTAACCCCCACAAAGAGGCTCCTTGTTTACCTCTCTCAGTGTCTGCCCTGACATTCAGCTAGGCTGCGTTGCTAGGCAACAGCTGGCTACCGAGTGACTTCCAGCATTTGACTGCTGGTTGTATGAAACAAAGCATGTCGACAGCAATCGCTGATTAGACTTCAACCTCTGCACCTTAAGACTTACTCTTCCTATAATTTACTGTTTGGGAGTTTGCTTAGATTTGTGGACCTTGCTTCTTTCCAGGTAGTCCTATGCAAATTCAGTTTGGTTGTTCTGTTTTTATAAAATAGTTCCAGGTTTGAGGCAAGTAAAATGAATGGAAAGCAGAGATCAAGTACCATGTCAAGATAAGGATCTTGGGGTTTGTAATTCAACTTGAAATGCAAGTCCTTCCTATGGATGTAAAATCCACATATATAGAGAAGTCTAATGGGGCTTCTCCCTAAAGCCTGACTTAACAAAGGATGTGGAAGTGCAAAACACCTGTCTAAGAGTGGCGGTTGCCGTTTTTGGAATAATTGGATTGATCCTTCTTGCATTCTATCCTTGATTCCTGATCTTAGTGAAATCTCAAGGGGACTCAAGGGGGAATTGACAAAAAAAGGTGCATAACAAAGGAGAAATACAAAAAAGACCTGTGGGCTATCTGAGTCTTACCTGTTCTTGCTCCTGTCTATCAGAGTAGTGCCTCATTCACTTGCACATGTTGTCATATCAAGACACAAGTGCAAAATACTCCCTTTATGTGCTGTCTCTCTTCTTCTTCTTTTTCTTCTTCATCACTGTCTCTTTCTCTCTCTCTCTCTCTTTTTCTTTCTCTCTCACACACACACCATTCTTCCTTCTGCCAGCAAGGTTCTTGCCATTAACTCCACCCTGACTCTGTACCCACAGGTAGCCCAGGCAGCTAGCTGAATGTTACTTACACATAATAATAATAATAATAATAATAATAATAATAAACTATTGAAAAACACCTTTTAAAGACATTGATCATCAATACACAATATTCAAACATATCATTAAACAGTCCAAGATATTTTTATAGCTAACAAAGTCAATGAAAAGCAATATTATAAAGATACATTTTTTGTTAAAAACAGAAAGTGAGGTACAAGTACGAAGTTTCAAAGGCAGGGTATACCATAACTGTTGGCCCAATACACTAAAAGCACTATCACCCCTAATACACAATCTGTACAGTGGGATGGTTAACAGCAATGGTTCAGAAGAAAGAAGTGGGTGTGATGGAATATATGGGTTCAATAAAGAAAGCAGATAAGGTAAGACTAGACCATGAAAGGTCTTAAATTGTTATATTAGGTTTATATTGAATGTGAAAAAGGACAGGTAACTGGTACAATTTTTACAGTGTAGGAACAATATGCTTTTGAATTTTGGATGTTCTGAAATCTGTTTAGGCTTTGAGCAGTAAAGCCAAACAAAATCATGTTACAATAATCAAGTGCAGGAGATAAAGGCATACTTAAGGGTCACTGTTGCAGTATCCGAAGAAAAAGGACGCTATGCTGAAATTTGCTTAAGATGGAAAATGGTTACCTTGGTACTTTTATTAATTTGCCCCTGAAAGGAGAGTGTGGGAATCTAAAATACCTTTAAAATGACCTTTAACCTGTGAAGACAGAGATTTAATAAAGCCTGGGGTTTTTAATGAAATATATTGCTTAAAGAACCCGGAGATAAAATAATTAAAGCTTCAGTTTTTTCATTATTCAGTCTAAGGAAGTTTCCAGACAACCAGTGTTTTATGTCAGCCAAATAGGCACGCAATGCAGGAGGTGGTCATGTTTGTTTAAGTCCTGTGTGTAAATAAACCTGTGTGTCATCTGCATTACAGTGAAACCATAGACTGTACTGTCTAATAATGGCACCAAGAGGAAACATGTAAATAATAAAGAGCAAGGGGCCAGGAACTGATCCTTGAGGAACACCATGAAACAAATAAGATGGGTCAGACCTAAGCCTAAACAAATTGCTGTTGGTCCTTTAGTTATGATTTGAACCAAGCAGGAGCACTTCCAGTAATGTTTAAGGCGAAACAAAAGAATATGATGATGAACGATATCAAAAACAGCATAAAGTCTGAAAAAATCATTAGTGTTAAAAGACCATGATCCACCACCACCATGAGATCAATGGTCACATTGACGATATGGTTGGCCGTTAAACAAGACTGAAATTCTTCAAACAGATCAAATATGGTCTTGCAAACAGAAACAGCATGCTCTAGGATTTCACTGTGGAGCAGAAGATTAGAAATAGGATGATAGCTTTTAAAGTCCTCAGAGTCAAGTTCAGGATTTTAAAGGAGATGTGTAAAAATAGCTGTCCTAAGGCTGGAAGGAACCATTCCAGTAAAAAGATGTGTTAATAATACTGGTAATAAAAGGGAGAAGAAAGGATAAAGAATCCTTAACCAAATAATTCGAACATGAGCGCCAGTAGCTTTTGCACTTTAGGAACCAAGTTCCCCAAACTATTCTATAAGATTTCATTCATAATTAATTGCAGAATCACAGTACTTGACAGTTCCTCTAGAGTGTCTCTTTCTCTTACACAATTTGGCTCAAAAAACTAATCAGCACATCGTCATCTCATAACAGGCTTATGTTTCAAGTTTGGTATTTGTTTTTTGTCCAGCCATTTTAGTTCTAGGCTGTCCTCAAGAAACAGTGACACACATATACACAACCATTATCAAGATAATAATGTTTTGGTATCAGGGGACTGTAAAACATCGAGATTCATCAAAAACCAGTGATTGAACTTTTTGGCGAATCTAAAGCTTTCGCTCCTCCCCTATAGATGATAAGTTGTGGTATGGGGAGGGAGCAAAGCAAAAAGATAGTATGGGATCCAAGATATGGGTAGTGGGCCTCATGATCACGATAAGTTATGGACAGCAGGATTGTCCAATAATTGGAAACTAGATAAGCAGTTTCCAATTAATATAGTAGGTGGACAAATTCTAAAAAAGCAATTATGGTGTATAAAATCTGTACATTTTGGTTTCCATTATATTTTGTTCAAGACAAGACAACAGATGAAATTAACAAATTAAAGCAGGTTTTCTTCCCTTACACCTTACTTTTATAACACTTGTTCATAGCTTCGTGCTAATTTGGTTTTATAGCCTGGGACAGGAAGAACTACTGATACCTCTGAGTATATCAAAGGTTTTGTTGTGTGGGAAAACGGACATTGAATTAATTCATCAATCATTTGGACAGCCAGCCAATCAGGTGGATGTGTTGTGAAACCAAGGCTTGACATTTCATAATAAATATGCCTTGGTTTGGAAAGAAGAAGAGAGAAGCAAAGGGAGAAGAAAGAGAAGCAAAGGGAGAAGAAGAGAGAAGAAGAAGAGGAACGGACGAAGACGGCCCTGGTCGTCAGAAAGGCATCATGAACATCGATTGCTAAATCAAACGCCTCCCTGGGACATTCATCCTTGTCATCTGTAACTTTTACGTAAGCTTTTTCTAAAGACTATATATATTCAGACTTTCCTATCAGTACCTATTTTCTAGTATTCTTTGTTCTTGAGGTATTATTATTATTCTTGTAATAAATACCATGCTGTTTTTAACTTTCAATGCTTTGTCTTAATAGAGTAATTGAAGTAATAAGTTACATTTCTTTGAGCACCTAGTGAGAGCCGGATTTTTGCCATTATTTCTGTGCTGCGAGGTTTATAAGGCTTAGAGTGAGAGTGCTATACTCAACAGAAGGAACAAATACGAGAAAGAAGGTATTCTTGGCTGATGAATGGCCTATAGTCAAGAGTGCTGAGTCTTTGTATGTTTAAATGTATTCTTGTAGACCAAAAGTAATATTTAGGTCTGAGATATCACTAAAACATTGTATTGTTGTTTGTGCAGAAAATAAGTAAGTCTCTTGAAGTGCTGAATGACAGGCTGTTATTCCTATAGCACTTGTGTGGTTTAAAGTGCTAAGGGTTAATCAGCGTGTGTGTCATTCATAGGGCACTGTTGTGGTTAGGGTCTGTGTGTGTGTTTATCTATGTGTGTGTGTGTTCATCTTATAGTGCAACAGTAGACCAACCCGATAACGAACTTGACGAGAACCCTTTACCCTTGAGGAAACGGATAAAAGGGCAAGTGGAGGGAAATACCACGATAATACAGCAATTGAACTGTTTTTATACTGTGAATAAATCAGATCAATCTCCTGATTAAAAAAGACAGAACTCCTAACAGAGGTCAAAAGAGGCAACCAAAGGAAAATTATTTATATGTTAATGTGTTTATTAACAGTAGAAAAAATTCATTCTGGTGTTAAACTGACCACATAGAACATTATTTCAGGGGTGGCTCTAGGCTCGTGGCGGCCCTGGGCAGAGAAAGAATCGGTGACCCCTTTGCCCGCCAATGTCAATATGGTATCTTATGCACGGAGGATGGCCACGTCCGTTGCAGACACTGCATAGCCGCATCGTACTCATGACACAAGCATTTAACTTTTGCTGAAATTTGCCACCGCATTTTTAACTGTGTTATTTTCTCTTTCTGTTTTATATTCAATATATATTGGCGTGGCTGG
This sequence comes from Polypterus senegalus, assembly GCF_016835505.1. Lineage (NCBI taxonomy): Eukaryota > Metazoa > Chordata > Cladistia > Polypteriformes > Polypteridae > Polypterus > Polypterus senegalus. The sequence continues at coordinate 206,355,452 of NC_053157.1, forward strand.
CCCTGGGACTTGGCGGCCCTGTGCAGGTGCACAGTTTACACATACTGTACCTAAGACCGTCCCTGATTATTTCTATAAAAAGCAGTCTTAGTCTTGTTGGGTGCCTGCTTATAGAGAGGTACTTGTTCAAATAATCTACGTCCAAAACTTCACTAAGTCTGTCCTCACTCTAGATGTCATAGTTAGATGGAGATCCATTCTTTGGCTCGTGCCCCTGTTTTATTTTATAAATTGTCTTGACCTTCATCCTTAGTCCCTAGTGTTGCATACCATTTGCCCTTGATTCTTGGTGTCTGTGTTTGTTGTGTCTCCATGTCTGTTTGCCCCTGTTCTCTAGTTTCCATGTGTATAGGAGATGCTTCATATTGTTAAGCTGATAGTTATTAGGTGATAGGCCTTTTAGCCTGAGTTTGATCGAACTGAACAGAAGTGCAGTGTATGCTGGGAGAGCTTTAACACAGGATTTTAGAGGGTTTTACATAGTTAAGTTATTTATGAGCGTCAAGACCTGGGAAACTAACTTTGAGCTGAGTATGGGATGAGTTCAATGAGTGATAATGATGTTCTATAACATTTTTTGCAGTATTAAAAAAATGCACATAATTTCAATGTGTTTTAAGGAACTAAAATGTATGTGCTCCCTTCTAGCCATGGTAAGAACCTGCCGCTAAGTGAGCCACAGTGTGATGTTTTACGTGCTAATTGGGCAAGAAAGGAGTGGGAACTGCTCTTCTTGGGGGGGTTTCCAGGTGTTCTCAAGCCAGCTGAGAGATTTAATGTTAATGTCAGTGTATTTATAGAGCACATTTAAAACAATATCGGTGATGTGCTTTACAATGAAAAATACGATAAACATAAATAAAATAAATAGAATAAAATGCAATAAAACACAATACAAAACAGCAGTACATTGAAACAAAAGAAATGACTAAGAGCAAGGAACCATCAGTATCACTGAAGATCACGGAAAACGAGAGAACAGAAATGTGTCTTCAATCTAGTTTTAAAGAGTTCAGTCGAAGGAGACTTCTTATTGTAATTAGGCAATGAACTCCATAGACAAGGTACAGCAGCTGCAAAGGCCCTGCCCCTCTTAGTTTTGCAATTAGTACAAGGGACCACAAAAGACAACTGACCGGCAGATCTAAACTCTCTGGATGGCCGGTGTATAACACATAATTCAGATAAACAGGCAAGAGCATACCCATGTATTGATTTAAAAACCAGCACCACAATTTTAAAATAAATTATGAAACTAACAGTCAGCCAGTGTAAAGAGGTTAAAATTGGAGATAATCCTTCCAGCTTTTCTTGGGACATGCCCAGAGCAGCTCTGGGGGAGCCAACCAGAGGCATCCCACATCAACAGGCCCCTCTCAGTCATACCATTCTTTCCTTTGTTAATGTTCTTGCCTTTGCATGAACTGTATGGATTTATATCTAGGCAATTTACAGTCAGGATCATAAGTTTACATTCACTGGCAGATTTGAAAGATGTGTTCCATACTTTAAAGAAAAGATGACTAAAAAGGCAAAAGACATTTAATTTACTTTTAATGGAATCCAAGTTAAACTACAAGGCATCACTGAACAGCACAACCATTAAACCAAACATATTAATAAGAAAAATAATGAGATGGTCCCTGTTAAAAAGTTTGCATACCGTTAGTTAATACTGTTCATTGCCCCCTTTAGCACATGCCGTCTTTTGTGATAGTTGTTGATGAGGCTCTGAATTTTTTCAGGTGGTAGAGCTGCCCATTCTTCCTGGCATAAAGCCTCCAGGACCCATAAATTCTTGGGTTGTCTTGCATGAACTGCATGCTTCAGATCTCCCCAAAATGGCTCGATGAATCTGAGGTCAAGAGACTGTGATGGCCACTTCGTCACCATCTCTTTTCTCTGTTGTATCCACTGAAGGGTAAACTTGACTTTGTCTTCTGGATCATTGTCATGTTGGAAGATCCAAATGCATCCCATACGCAGTTTCCAGGCTGATAAATGCAAATTGTCTGCCAATATTTTCTGGTAACATGCTGCATTCATCTTGCCATCAATTTTCACTAAGTTACCTCTGTCACTGTAACTCACATACCTCCAGTACATCAAAGATCCACCTCCATAATTCACAGTAGGGATGGTGTACTTTTCTCCATGGGCCTTGTTCCATCCTCTCCAAACATAGCGTTTATGGTTGGGACCATAAAGTACAATTTTGGTCTCAGCACTCCAAAGGACTTTGTTCCAGAAGTTTTGAAGCTTGTCTAGATGCAGTTTTGCATATTGTAAGTGGGCTGTTTTGTGGTTTTGGCACAGTAAAAGCTTTTTTTCTTGCAACTCAACTGTGCAGCCCATTTCTGTTCAAGTACCTCCTTATTGTGTATCTTGAAACAGCAACACCACTTGTTTGCAGAGAAGCCCGTATCTCAGCTGAATTGGCTTGTGGTGTGTCCTTGGCAACTCAACAAATGATCCTGACAGTTGAGGCTGAAATCTCAGTTGGTCTACCTGACCGTACTTTGGTAATAACAGGACCCCTAACTTTCCACTTCTTTTATCAGAGTGTGAACACTACTGGCAGACATTTTCAGATCTCCAGATATCTTTTTATATCCTTTTCCTGATTTATACATCTCAACAACCTTTTCCTGCAGGTCCTTTGACAGTTCTTTTGCTTTTCCCCATGGCTTGGTATCCAGCAAATTCGGTGCAGCTCTGTCATGAATTTAAATTGACTATTTATACACAGACACTGATTACAATCAAAGAAGTTACAGGTGTGGACACTCTCCCTTAATTACCCTTAATTTGAACCTGTGTGTGTCAGCTTGTGTGTATCCTATCAGTCCCAACATCCAAGGGTAAGTAAGGTTTTGATTAGGCCCATTTGGGTGATTTCAGTTATCATTATGATTTTAAAAGGGCACTCATAATTATGTGATAATAAATAGCTTTGCCTGAGCACACTCACTAAAAAAGAAAAAGCTTTCTGCATGATTACTTATATTTTTCAAAAAATTGCCAATATTTCACAAATTCGTCCAGGGTAGGTAAGCTTATGAGCACAACTGTATATATATATAGTGTGTGAAATAATCACCCTTGACATACTCAAAAATGTTTGGGACATCCTCCCATATATTATCCCTGACTGCAAAAGGGTATGAAAAATTCCCACTGAAGTGCATAGATCAGAGTCCAAGATTGAACTGATTAGTTAAGCCAAAGATGGCAGCTTTAAAGGTCTTTGAAGGAAGTGATGTCTTTCTTTGGACCGGGACCAGAAGTGACATCTTTCTTGGGGGTCGGAACCAGAAGTAATGTTTTCAAGGTTGAATCAGGCAGAATTTCCCATCTTTGGTCTGCAGAAATAACAAAGAAGGTTTAGTGCACCCCGGCACCCCAGGTCTGCTGTGGAATTACATTCATTAGGTCCATTCACCTTCCTCTTAAGCACATGTGTGCGGCAAGTGAAATACTGAACTATAGATCAAGTGGAGAGTCAGAATGTATTCAGACCCTTTCGCTTTTTTCACATTTTGCAATGTTGTAGAGTTTTTCCCCCACATCAAGCAACACTCCAGAATGACAAGGTGACAACAGGATTTTAGAAATGTATTAAAAGTGTATTAAAAATAAAAAGTGAAATATCAAATTGAGCCAGCATTCAGACCCTTCACCATGACTTTGTTGAGCACTGTTGGCAGAAGTTATCTTCTGTAAGCTTCTTAAGCATTACATGGCAAGTCTGGATTTGGAGATTTTCTGCCTATCTTCCCTGCAGATCCTCTCAAGCACTGTCAAGCTGCATGAAGACCGTCAGTGGACATGTATTTTCAGGTCTCTCCAGAGTTGTTCAGCTGGGTTCAAGTCTGGGCTCTGGCTACAGAACCATTCTCGGAGTTGTCCCTAAGCCACTCCTGTGCTGTCTTTGCTTTATGTTTAGGGTCATTGTCCTGTTGGAAGGGGAATCTTTGGCCCATTCTGAAGTCCAGGCACTCTAGAGCCCTTTGCTCCATTCTGCTCCATTTCCCAGTCCCTGTCACTTAAAACAACCCCATAATAGTATGCTGCCACCACCATGCTTCTCTGCTGGAATGGTATTGTGCAGGTGATGATCTTGGTTTCATCAGACCAGAGAGTGCCCCTTTTTGCAAACTCCTTGCCAGCTTCTATTTGTATTTTACTAAGGAAAGGTTTCTGTTTGGCAACTCTGTGATAAAGCCCAGATCAGTGGAGTGTTGCAGTAATGGTTGTCCTTCTGGAAGTTTCTCTTATCTCCACACACAGGTTCTCTGGAGCTCAGCCAGAGTGACCATCAGGTTTTTGGCCACCTCTTTAAACATTGCCCTTCTCACACAATTGATCTGTCTAGGTAAGTCCATTTAAGAACAATGAAAGCAACCTTGGGTTCAGGAACCATTAAATGCTGCAGGACTGTTTTGCTGCCTTCCCCAGATCTGTGCCTCCACATAATCCTGCTGCTAAGCTCTGTAGACAATTCCTTTCACCTCATGGCTTGTTTTTTTTTGCTTTGATACACATGTCAACTGTAGGACTGTCTATAGGCAGATGTGTTCCTTTCCTAGTCAACTTCAAAGAAAGTGCAGAAACTTCTCTGTGATGAAGATGCATCTCATTCTGTTGATCAAGTGTCACAGCAAAGTATCTGAATACTTGTGTCAATGTGATATTTCATTTTTTAATTTTAATTAATCTACAAAATCCTGTCTTCGCTTTCTTCTTAGTGTTTCTAGCTGTGAGGAAAAATGAATTTCAATGATTTTTAGCACAAGGCTGCAACATAGATAAATGTGAAAAAAGTGAAAGGGTCTGATTACTCTCTGAATTCATTATAGATAGGATCTGAAGTAATGTTACTCATAGGCTACATAAACTGCTGTGACTGTATACCATATACAGTATACTCACTTATAAGTCGGGTCTTAAAATCCGAAAAATCAATCATAAAATCAGACCTCAACTTATATGCCTGTTCAAAATTACAACACTTAATTTTTTTTTCACATCTTAATGCCTCCTCCAATCTCGCACCAGTTTCTCAGACACATCGAATTTTGTTGCAGCATCGCAGTTACCAAATTTCTTTTGCCACTTCAATGACTTTTAATTTAAAACCAGCTTCATATTTTCTTCTGATTGAACTCTCCATCGTAGATAAGGGATGCTCGTACGGTAAAGGTGTATGAGGGTGTGAGATACAAAAAATACAAAACAGTGCAAACGTCACTTCGGAATAATTTGGGTATTATGTGGTCCATGTCCATGTCGTCATGTAGGCACAATAGAGATAGAGAGAGGTTAGGAGCACGTGCTGATACAGTGCATTGCTACACCAACAAAGACAATAAAGGCAGTGTGCTGCATGGTTACTGTCTCAGGTGGGTGTTAGCATATCGTGATCTCTTGGACCAATAGCGTGAGTTTCATATTCGACATTATAAAATACCAGAAATTATACGGTAAAATCAAGCCCCGACTTATTCACGAGTATATACAGTAATCCCTCGCTATATCGTGCTTCGACTTTCACGGCTTCACTCTATCGCGGATTTTAAATGTAAGCATATCTAAATATATATCACGGATTTTTCGCTGGTTCGTGGATTTCTGCGGACAATGGATCTTTTAATTTATGGTACATGCTTCCTTAGTTTGTTTGCCCAGTTGATTGCATACAAGCTTAGAAGCTGCCCAATCAGAGCATGTACTGTATTACATATTAACTAAAACTCTTCAATGCTATAAGATATGCTTCCTGCGTGGTGCTTGATTGTTTGCTTGTCTCTGCCTCTCTCTCACCCTCTCTGACATTCTCTGCGCCTGACGGAGGGGGTGTGAGCAGAGGTGCTGTTTGCACAGAGGCTGTTTGCCTAGTGGATACAGACGCTCCTCTAAGAAATGCCGCTTTATCGCGGTGGTTCCGCATACTTAAAAGCACAAAAGCACACTTATTGATTTTTTGATTGTTTGCTTTTGCGTGCTCTCTCTATCTCTCTCTCTGACGTTCTCTGCGCCTGACGGAGGAGTTGTGAGTAGAGGGGCTGTTTGCTTAGAAGATACTGACGCTCCTCTAAAAAATGCCGCTTTATTGCTTCGGCAAACTTAAAAGCATACGTATTGATTTTTTGATTGTTTGCTTTTTTTTGCGAGCGCTGTCTCTCTCTCTCCCTGAAATTCTCTGCTCCTGATGCAGACACTCCATTGAAGAGAGGATATATTTGCATTCTTTTAATTGTGAGAAAGAACTGTCATCTCTGTCTTGTCATGGAGCACAGTTTAAACTTTTGACTAAAGGGTGTTATTTCATGTCTAGAGGGCTCTAATAATATTAACAGTGTGGGAGAGTTTATAAGGGCTTAAAATATACAAAAATAACCATACAAACATATGGTTTCTACTTCGCGGATTTTCACCTATCACGGGGGGTTCTGGAACGCAACCCCCGCGATCGATGAGGGATTACTGTACAGTAATTTCATTGTCTCCTTTATAACTATATGTCGCTGTGTATAATAAATTATTATTAGGGTTAGGCTTAGGGTTAGGGTTAGATGGTTGTAAATACAGGCATATGGTTTCCCCATCTCTTATATTACAAGATTTTAAGAGTATTACATTTTTACCAGACTTTTAATGATGATTCTTACCTATAATTGCTTCAGTGGCCTGCTGACTCTGACAGACAGTTTTCAAGCCTTTTCCAAAGCTCATCTGGTCACCCTGCAGCACAGGAATACAGTAGGACATTCGGTCCCCAATGAGTTATCATGTTGTACCTCCCTAGCCAAGTGTTGTTCCCTTCTTGTAAGGCTCTACCCTGTCCCATTCCCATCTTATCCTTCCCTTAATTGGTTACTGACCAGACCTCCACTGTAATAGAAGAGCATACACACAGAAAACATTTGACAAATGAGAGCAGGCCATTCAGTTCATCAGGCCCATCAGGTTCATTACTCTCTAAGTTGTCTCAATGTCTCATCTGGATATTTTATTAAACATGTCAAGGTTTGTGCTTCAATTACATGACTTGGTAGTTTGTTCCAAATTCCCACAACCCTTTGTTTGAAGGAGGGCCTCCTAGAATGCACTTCTTCTTCATTTCTGCCAATGTCCTCAAGTAGGTCATTTATTATTTTTGAGTCAATGATTCTCAGCTTGTGCTCACCACGCATCCTCGCATCTTCCCACAAGAAAGTCTGATTTACATTACGTGGACGTTTATTTTTCAGCACCTTGCAGTGTAAAACTCGGGCACTAAAGGGATTATGTGGCAGTGCTCTTTTCCTGTGCCTGATGGTGAGCGGTAGCTTATTCATACCTAATTGCTCCAAATTTGCATAACACACTTTGCGGTGTGCTAAGTGGTGCTCTGCTTGTCAGCAAGCTTCATGTCTGCATTCGGCACTGTAATCATCTCCCTGTTGGAAACATGAACAGTAAGCAATTGTTCGTGTCAAAATAACAGTTGTTGAGATATGAGGGGGGAAAAAAAATCCTCAAACTGATTCATTTCAGTAGTGTAAGTTCCTTGCTGATGCCTCCATCTTCAGCCTCGAAGGACACTACTCAGTTGACAGCAGTGAAATTAAAGTTGTTACAATTCCTAAAATGGCTTTTCTCTGACTGATGAAAAAAAAGTGTGACTCATGCACAGAGAGGAGTCAAAGATATCCGATCAATAACATGGCTAGTCTCAGTCAACACGTAAATATGGTCTGCAGAGTGGTCGATTGGGTCTGCTGGAGTGGGGGAAAGTTCAACAACATGACGCCATGACACATCTTAACAGAATCCCAAAGAGAAGATTCAATTTTTGTTGTTGCCGTCATGATTATTATCTTTGTCCCTGTAGCCTGTGTGGCCATAATGGGAAAAGACATCTCTGTGGCAAAGAGGGGAAATTCTAGTCTGTGCCAATAACTGAATTTGTCACTTAATTTGTGGTAAACTGTTCTTGCTCTCCGACTGCAAATCACAGTTCTGCTGAGTACAGTTTATTGCTGTGTGCAATTCAAAGAAAATCCCATTGCTGCTATGGGGGGGGAGTGGCATCCAGGGTTTTATTTTAAAATGTTGTTATTTTTTCTCCCTTTTTCGTCTTTTGTTTTTTTATAACCCTTGCTTGGCAGTTTTTTACCTTAGCTGTTTTTTTTCAGATTTTTCAATTTATAATTAGCAGGTAATCAAGAATGAGCAAGCCAAGGTACAAGCTTATTTATATATGGTATGTTCATCCTATAATGTCTGCTAATAATTAAATTATACATATGCTAGTGAAACATGTGGACTCATGGTCCTAAAATAAAATGCAAATAAAAGCCAAGTTAAAGATAAGGAGCTGCTGATACTCCTTATGTTTTCTAAATAGTTACTTATTTCTGGTGATCTAGAAATGTTTTTATTATTTCCGGTGGCACATCTACAGCAAGCTGAACTATTTTGGCAACACATTTTTTTAGTTTTGAACAGCTTGACATTAACAATGTTAATGATGTAACTTTGCTAAGTAATGGTCTTCAAAGAAACATCAATATAAGGATGTAAAAACAATGCTTTTGTATGGTTAGAAGTGTGGCATGGTGCAGTGGTTAAGGCTTTAGACTTCAAACTCTGAGGCTGTTTTGTTACATTCCCACTACTGACACTGTGTGAGCCTGATTAAGTCACTTGACCTGCCTGTTCTCCAACTGGAAAACCAAATAAAACATAACCAGTTGTATCATGAAATGTTATAAGTTGCCTTGGATAAAGGTGTCACTTAAAGGAGTAAAGGGAAGCTTGGAGTATTTCAATTTCTGTGTTTGTGACACCATTGCATTCTGTACCCTTAACTTTGTCTTGCATGCCTACGGACTATCATGTTTTTCTACTGCTCAAGTGGTGTATATCCAGGCGTACTTCTTCACAAAACCAAGCGATGACCGCCATAATGGCAGAAAGAAACATGTGACTAAAAATTAGTTTTCCACCCTTTATTCCTGTTTTAATAAAGTGCGATGTTTAATAATTAATAAGCACAATTCTTACACTTGACTATGAAGTCTAAATAAATATGTAGCATGTATTGAGGGATGAGATCCCAGTTTGGCTAGTACGCAACTTTGCATGTGCTAATACAATTTGCTTGACGCTCAGCTGATGTCACTGCTCTTCTTTGTCTTTTTGCCATTACGTTAGTTAGCCAGCAGCCATATCACATGCACATCAGAACTGGCCATCCATCTGAAGCTAAGCATGTTCAGGCCCAGCCAGTACATGGAGGGGAGACCAACCAGGAAAAAGTTTGGGTTGCTGCTGGAAGAGGTGTTGATGAGGCCAGCAGGGGGTGTTTACTCTGTGGTCAGAATTTGGATCCCAATGCCCAGTGCAGTGACGGGGACACTGTGCTATAAAAGTGAGATGTAAAACTGAGGTCCTGACTCTCAATGATCATTAAAGATCCCTGGGCATCCTTCGTAAAAAGAGTAAGGTGTATCTCAATGTCCTGGCTAAATTGTCCACCGCGGCCTGGTAATTCTGGCCCCCTAATCATCCCCTGTCTCTGACTGGCAATCTCTCACCCCTTCACCACCTAATAACTAATGTGTGGTGAGTGTACTGGCACAAAATGGCTGCCATCGCATCATCAAGGTTGATGGTGCACATTGGTGGTGGTTGAAGTGGCTCCTCACTCACTGTGTAAAGCACTTTGAGTCCTTAAAAATGCTATATAAATGTAATGAATTATTATTATTATTATTGTTGTTATTTTTATTATTTCTTATTTTCTCAATCACTTTTTTATAAACACATGACCACAGGTCACTTTGCCATTCTTTATGGCCACCAGTTTGCTGCTACTAAGATTTTTAATTCAGGACTACTTCTTGGTTGTCTATGTGTTTAATGCATTTTGCCATCTTATTCTTTCTCATTCTTCTTCACTTAACCATCTTCTTCAACGTGCCTGATGCTCAGCAGATGTCGCTGCTGTTCTTTTTTTATCTTTTATTGAATTTATTAAAAGTATATAATGTTCCATACATGGAACAAAACTAAATTCAATTCAAAACTCACCCATTAGATGGAGAGGAAGGCCAACAGCCAGAGTAAAACGTTTTAGAGTACTAAAGAGAGAAAGGAGTCTTTCTCCCCAATATAATGCTTATTCTAAAATATTATTGATTAGATTCTTCCAATTCTTAAAAATGTTTTAAACAGATGCTTTAAGAGAGAATTAGATTTTTTCCAATTTCAAATAGTATATAGCATCAGTTACCCACTGATGTAACAGAGGTGGGCTAGGATTCCTCCAGCAGAGCCAGACAAGCCTACATGCTAGTAGTGAAGTAAAGGCAATTACAGTTTGTTTGTCCTTCTCCACTTTAAGCCCATCTGGAAGTAAATAAACCAAACACAGCCATTAATGGATCAGGAGGGATTGTGACACCAAGGCTGTCTGATAGGCATTAAAAGCGTTTTGCCCAGAATGATGTTAATTTGGTGCATACACAAAACATGTAGCCTAGTGAGGCTGGAGCTCGATTGCAACATTCACAGGTTGGATCTTGCCCTGGAAACATTTTGGACAATTTTAAACAAGAGAGATGTGCTCGATAAGTTGAAAAATTAAATGTTTTGCACATATGGAGCTTGAGTGAATTCTGTGTGGCTGCCTTTCACTCCTTCTCTGAAATGTTGAGTAAGAGATCCTTTCCCCACCGTACTCTGGGATATTTAAAAGGAAGGAACTTTAAAATGGTTTTAAATATTATAGAAGTGCTAGAAGACTGATCAATATGCATTCTGGAATAGAAATAAGTGGGAGGTGAGGAAAATTGGGCAGATTTCTTTTAAGAAAGTTTCTAATTTGAAGATAGTGGAAAAATTGTGTTGACGGGAAGCTAAATTTGAAGTGTAATTGTTCATAGGATGCAAAGGCATTATCTATATACAAATCTCTAAATGATTTATATGTTTTCCAAACATTAAAATCTGTGTAAGTTTGAGAGGGTGGAAAAAGGTGGTTATCATGTAGAGGTGCCACAGATAAAAGCTTCTCTAACTTGAAGTGTTTCCTACATTGGCTCCATATTCTGAGTGAATGAAGGACAATTGGGTTGTTAGTATATTGACGATAACTTGTATTTACTGATGTAGAAAGCAAGGAATATAAAGAAGTGTTTCATTTCATGTGTATGTTCATCTATTTGTGTCCAGGTTTTTATAGCTTGCATATTTGCCGCCCAGTAATAAAACTGAAATTTAGGTAGAGCCATGCCACCTTCTGATTCATGTCGTTGAATGTGTGGATATTTTAAATTCCAACTAAATGAAGTTATGATTTAATCTAATTTCTTAAAAAATTATTTGTTAATGTATATGGGGATGTTTTGAAATAAAAAAACAGAAGCTTAGGGAGGATATTCATCTTGTCTGTGTTAATTCTCCCTGCTAAAGTCAGATGGAGGGTAGACCATCTATGCACATCTTGTTTAAGTTTTTCCATGCAGACTGCAACATTTTCTTGATAAAGAGCTTTATATTTACTTGTGATGTGTGCCCCTATATATTTAAACTGATCTGCAATGATATAAGGGAAGGTGTCCAATCTAATGTTGTTTGCTAGAATATTCACTGGAAAAACCACACTTTTGTTCAAATTAATTGTGAGTGCAGATATCTTTTGAAATTCTGTTAGTACATTTAGGGCTTCAGGCACAGAATGTTGGGGGCCTGCTATATACAGTGCCATATCATCTGCATAATGTGATATTTTCTGTTCAAGTCCTTCTCTGAAAATCCCCATTATCTCTGATGCATTTCAAAAGTAAACAGCCAATGGCTCAATGGCAACTGCAAAGAGCAAAGGTGATAAGGGGCATCCTTGTCAAGTACTGCATTCTAGTCTGAAGTAGTCCGAATTAATGTTGTTAATACAAACAGTAGCTTCTGGACTGGTATACAGTAGTTTGATCCATATACATATGTTCAGGCAAAACCAAAATTTATGCTAAGTGATGAACAGGTAGTCCCATTCCACCATATCAAAGGCTTTTTCTGCATCCAAAGAGATAAATCTCTGGAGTGGTAGACTTTATGGGTGAATATACTACATTAAATAAGCGTCAAAGATTGGAAGCTAAGTGTCTACCTTTAATAAATCTAGTTTGGTCTTGAGATATTACCAAAGGAAGCGCTTTCACTTGGTTTCTTGGTCACTTTACCATAAAGATACAACCACAGGTCATGGCCAATAGGTTGCCACTACCTAACATTTTGATTAAGACAAAGATTGAGGTTTTAGCCTCAGTTGTCCACAAGTAATTGATTGACAAATAGACAGACCTTAGCCTTTCACATGTACAAATTCTCACAACCATAACTTGCGTGTTTACAGCCTGTTCTGGAAGCACTGGATTCAAGGTGGGCCTTAAATCTTTTCAGGGCTTACTCAAGCACACAACCACGGGGCCAATTTAGAGTTGAGAATTAACCTAAACCACATGCTTTTAGGGATGTGGGAAGAAAATATGAGCACCGGCACTAAAATCCAAACATTAAAGACCCCAGAACAGCGGATCTGTGAGGCCCAACACTTACTGCACCACCCAATTCAATTCAACGCAATTTAATTTGTGTTTATTCAATTTCTGTGCTTATGGTGCATTTCTTAGCACAGCCCCCTCGTGGATCAGGTGTCCTGGATTGAAATTTTACATCTTATAGTAGTTTGAATTTTGTTCGTTTTTTATTTTATGCTAATTACAAGTAACAGCAGTTTCCTTTTTTCTCTTTCTCCCTGTCTCTCCTTAAAGCTGTTGGCCATTTACCAGAAACTGCAGTTTATTTAGGAGCCCTCTTCTTGAATGTCACCCTTACCCTTGTAAGCACACACTGCTGGACACCTTTTATCATAAATAACTGTATATTTATAAAGAGCACACCTCTCACAGTTACCCAAGACAAGAGAATATTGACACACAAAGTTTATATCCCTTTGGCAAACTATTGTGTCATGGGTAGAGTTTAAAACGGGGTCATGGCCCCCATAATGAATGCACAATGTTACTAAAAGAAATGTCCACTAAGGGGTACTCTTTTCCTCAAAAGTTTTTTTAGCCCACAGCTAATGTAAATATGTTCATATTTAAATAATTTACAATAATTTAATCAATTGTGCCCTAAGCAACTCTCTCTTGCGCACTGCTTATCCTTAAAGCAAACAGAGGAACATTCAGTAGGATGTCAATAATAGTTAGTTTACTGTTTCATATTTAGCTCGACATGGGTAACTTCAGCTTGTATTCTTTTTAATATATACTAGCAGGAGTACCTGGCGTTGCACGGGAATCTATAACCGGTGATTTTCCCAAATGTAAGAAACAGAACATAGAAATAGAACAAACGTTTTTTCCGATTGACATTTTATTGTAAGTTCCTCCACTCTGGCATTTCAGACGTCCTTGAAATAGACTTTCTTGTGGCATCTGAAGTGGACCTTCCAATTCTATGTCTTTTTTTCAATGGCATGGGTATATTAGCGAAAAGCAGGACAATTATAATGTGTTGCATGGTATTACGTACGGAATAAGCACCACAATGAGATGAATTTACGTTATTTACAATATGTCGGAAAGCGAACAAATAGCACCAGTCAGTCAGAAAAAGCAAGACTGAAATCATATTGTGAGTGGGAAAGCGAGCAAATAGCACCACAAATACGTAAAGCAAGTGAGAAAGAGTAGCACTGAAACTGTACTGGGAAAACTAGTGGGGAAGGGTGCTCTGTTTCTAAGGAGCATCTGTGATGAACCGTGTAACGGACATTGGCGATGGTAACTACAGAGAAAAGTGACATATTACCGGTGCTGTGTTGGGGAAAATGGTGGGAGAAGGATGCTGTGTTTTTAAAGCGAGTCTCTGTTGAAACGTGCTTGCATATACCGGACATTGGCGAATGAAATACAGCACTATCAGTGCATGTGGGAGTGTGACCCACGGAAACGCGGGTGTGTTAGCCGGTCTCGCTTTCTGGGTGGTTCACATTTTACATCCATACAGCAATTTGCCTTCACCCGATCAAAGCAGTTGGCCTTCTCATACTTGGACACTTGCGCTATCTCTTGGCAATTTAAAGAAACATGGGTAAAGAGCGACACACAGGGACCAAAAGTGCCACTAGATGGCACCACCGTGAACATCTGTTGCAATGCGTGTGCCGAATGTTGTGTCGGTGAAAAGGTGCCCTGCGCTTCACCATGAACATTTTTCCCAACCAAACTTACCCCATGACCTCCTCCTGTTCACAAAGGAGCCCCATCCCCAGTTTGGTGGTGATCGGACGCGTGGTGCAATTTGTATGGCGGACAAACAAACATACATACATACATACACATGCACATAATTACATTGACTCTGCTTTATATATTAGATAAATGATTTTGATAGGAATATAAGTAACAAGCTGGTTAAGTTTGCAGATGGTACCAAGATAGGTGGATTGGCAGATAATCTGGAATCCATTACAGTGGAACCTCGGTTTGCGAGCATAATTCGTTCCGGAAATGTGCTCGCAATCCAAAGCACTCGTATATCAAAGTGAATTTCCCCATAAGAAATAATGGAAACTCAGATGATTCATTCCACAACCCAAAGCTATTCATATAAAAATGATTAATACAAAATATAAAGTAAAAATACATAATACAAATTAACCTGCACTTTACCTTTAAAAAGAATCATGGTTGGTGTGAGTGAGTTTCTAAACTCTTGTGGGATTCCACCCAACAGGACGAAACGCGGAAGAGTGTCCCAAAACAATCGCAGTCTCCCAGCGCTGTAGCAGTTCGCCGTATAAGCACTTCCAAAAAGATCGCAGACATGCTATAAGCACCTGCTGTCGATAGGTGATACAAGGAACATTATAAAGATCCCGCTACAATAAATAATTGCGATGTTGCTGTTTCAAGCTGAATAAAGCTGGTGTTGTTAAAGTATTGAGACTCAGCTTCGTGTTTTGGGGCGCAAGAAGGGGACTCGCACTTCACAGCACACACGTGCGTGACTATATGAGTGAGGCACACAGACTCAGATGGAGAATAGGAGACGACTGCCCTCAAGAGAAGAGAGAGAGGAAGAGAGAGAGAGAGACGTGCTGCGTGCGAGCGAGAGAGATAAGGAGAGGGAGAGAGAGAGAGAGAGACGTGCTGCGTGCGAGCAAAAAAAAGATAAGGAGAGGGAGAGAGAGAGAGAGAGACGTGCTGCGTGCGAGCGAGAGAGATAAGGAGAGGGAGAGAGAGAGAGAGAGAGACACGCGAGCGAGAGATAAGGAGAGAGAGACGCGCACGCGAGAGAGAGAGAAGAACCATTAGCTCAGTTGTGATCACATCACACTCAGCAGACAAAGTGTATCCATACTACTCGTACTGCAAGACATCGCTTGTTTATCAAGTCAAAATTTATTAAAAAATTTAGCTCGTCTTGCAAAACACTCGTAAACCAAGTTACTCGTAAACCGAGGTTCCACTGTATATCATTACAGAAGGACTTGGATAGCATACAGGCTTGGGCAGATTTGTGACAGATGCAGTTTAATGTCAGTAAATGTGAAGTATTACACATAGGAAGTAAAAATGTTAGGTTTGAATACACAATGGGAGGCCTGAAAGTCGACACCTTATAAGGAGGATTTAGGAGTCGTAGTGGACTCAACACTATCAACTGCCAGGCAGGGTTCTGAAGCCATTAAGAAATCAAACAGAATGTTGTGTTATATAGCACAAGCACTATAGCAAGTCTAAGGAGATTCTGCTCAAGCTTTATAATGCACTGGTGAGGCCTCATCTTGAGTACTGTGTGCAGTTTTGGTCTCCCGGCTACAAAAAGGACATTGCAGCACTAGAAAAGGTCCAGAGAAGAGCGACTAGGATAATTTCAGGTCTACAGGGGTTGAATTATGAGGAAAGATTAAAAGAGCTGAGCCTTTTCAATTTAAGCAAAAGAAGATTACAAGGTGACATGATTGAAATGTTTAAAATTCTGAAGGGAATTAGTACAGTGGATTGAGACTTTTATTTTAAAATGAGTTCATCAAGAACACGGGGACACAGTTGGAAACTTGTTATGGGTAAATTTCACACAAACAGGAAGTTTTTCTTTACACTGAGAACTATAGACACTTGGAATAAGCTACCAAGTAGTGTGGAAGACAGTAAGACTTTAGGGACTGTTCAAAACTCGACTTGATGTATTTTAGAAAAATTAAGTGGATAGGACTGGCGAGCTTTGTTGGGCTGAATTGCCTCTTCTCGCCTGGAGTGTTCTAATGTTCTACTTTGTATGCAGTATTTTACTCCTTTACTTGTCAAACTGCTACCAACAAATCCTCAGTAGTCAGTTCAATCCAATCCTAGAACACACTCAAACGTTATGAAAGCAATTTTTTGCTTTCTCTGGCCTCCTCCATCCTAAATGTCAAACTCTACTGGCATATTGTCTTCTTAAATTTGATCAATAAAAGAAAACATTACAATACGTACAAAAGTCTAGTGTTACACTTCATAGCACTTAAATATTCGAGGATGCCAAAAGTATAGCAACAAGTCAAGGGCGAGATAAACATTTAAATGTAGAAGGTGTCATAGGGCCTTTCCTTTCTCTTCGCCACTTGGATCTTGTTGGGATGTGAGGCTGATGGTCATTATCTCATCGCTGTGTAGCTCATAGACTATGGAACCTGGGGCTAATTTTAGCCAAATATTACTGATGCTCCAGCAATTTGAGAAAAACTGAATTTCTTTCACTTTACAGAAAGAATCGCAGTAGAATGTAATTTAGCAACCAGTTGAATTTGTGCTATTTAACCATAAAGAATGGTGACTAATATTTAAATAATCGTTTTGCATCCTATTATTTTCGTCTCATCTGCAGCCTTGTAGCAGTGATGGGCCTTCACTTTTCATCAGGCAGCAGGAGTGTCCTAAGTCTGACAGGAGGCTTGAAAAGAGAAGGCTGCTGGTATTTTTTTTCCCCTCATCTACTTTGTTCAACAATTTCATGACTTCATTGGATTACAACTTTTGTCTAATGGAATGCCTTCTTGTCACATCGTGAGTTGTCTTTACCAAATATTGCGTTTCTAAGAAAACATTTATATTGTAGCACAGCACTGCTCTGCTGAGTGCCTGTGGTTTCTCACTCTTTATATCGCTCTTTTAGGTTGCTCTTAGAAGAATGTCTTGCTGTTGCCACACTAGCTACAATTCTTATGTGATTTTGGCAAGCTTGACATTTTTAGGCTCCCATGTAGTTGGATTCGAAGCTGCTCATTTATATGATGGAATACCAGCTCATTCTATTGACGACTCAACCCCAGGCTGATGTAGCTTGACAGCAGCTTTACAATATTTTGTGATGTTATATTTTATAGCATAACTTATAGCGTGAAGTGGAAAGTGGAAGAGTGGTGGTGCTTGTTGTACTTGTGGGCAAATAGGAATGCTATTGTACACAGATAATCTTCTTATATAATACGCTACCACGGCTGTCCGTTTGTCTGTCCAGGATTTTAAATCACCTGTAGCTCGCAAACCATTTGATCTATTGACCTGAAATCTGGTACACCTATACTATGTTACCGCTATTGTCCGCTTTTGGGGTGAACATTTTTATTCCTCTTTTTATTTTATTGTAGAATCAACTCTCAGCAGCGTGCATCCCTACCACCTTCGCCATCACTTCCCCTACCTCTTCATTTCTTAAATCATTCTTGAGGCAGATTGAAGACTTAAGTGCCAGCTTAAGTGAAAAATTAAAGAAAACGTACTAAGTAATTGCAACACAAACACTGACTTAATCAGTTTTAATGTTAAAAGATGCCAACGAAAGAAGAGAAGAAGCGGACCGCTGGTGTGGAGAAAAGAAGAGCTGCTCAGGAAACAGAAGCGCATCAACCTCTTAGCAAAAAAATGCTAAACGTACAGAGAAAGAGGATGAAAACTAGGAATGCTCAAGTCAAACGTATAGCATATAACGTATGCCGTTACTGGTATACAAGATGCATTACATTTTTGAAAAGGCCAGTGGCACCATACAGCTGCACACTGAACATTGCAAGATTGCAATACCAATCCACAGTCAGCATTATGTGCTTTTTCCAGTATGTTGTTTGCTTGCATGATAAAAGAAGTGCTAAGGAAATGGGAAAGCCAAGCCATGATGAAAGAGATTGAAGTGCAATTTTTTCTATAACATATGCCGAGTCAGTTTTGTTCAGAAGATGGTAGAAAGAAACGACTCAGTTCACCATATCTGAATGAGAAAATGTAATTTGCAACTTTCACTGTTTCTTGTTGGTACAAATGTATTCAAATCCATTTTATGATGAAGCAGATTTTGGACTTGGATACCAATGTGGCATTGTGCTTTGTAGCAATTTGAAATTAACTTGGAATGAAACACCTTTCAATCATCTTTGAGTAGCATTACTGTATACCACTACGTGTGCTGAGATCAAGCAATTACTGGGTGACACACAAACCCCATACACACATGGACCCCCATGTAGATGCTTTCTGTGGTCCATGGTCCAGCTGTAGCAATGTCTTGACAAAATGGTTACATATATGTCAATATGTTAATCAACAGTCAGATCTGTCAGTTCATATGTAAATGTCCACCAGCTTTCAGAACCTTTTCAATAGTGTTGTCCTTTAGTAGCCCATTCTTCCTTTTCAGTAATCGCCATTACGAAGTTATTCAAGGTACATTTGTTTACTTAGTCTTAGTGTCCATTCCTTTTTTCAGTATCTACAGTTGGTTTTCATTTCCACCTAGAAACTGTGTCATGTAATAAGTCATCAGCTGCCTGTGTTTCACTCTCTTCAAACTTTACAATAACGTAACTTTATGTGAAGCAACGGGGCCAGTCAGTTATCTGAATTCCAAAATTGTCACACGCCATTGCTTGGCTTTGTTTGCTAAGCAGGAAGTGTGAGGGCTTTCCCAGATTACCCTGATGGTTACACCCACGTACTCAGTCCTCCAAAGATGACACCTTAGGGTACTGGTTGAGCACTCCATCTCTTAACCTCTCTGAAAGATATTGCATGCATAGACACAACAACTTTTAGTATTTTACTTGTTTACCGATCTGTACCGATCCCTCTACTTCTAAACAACCTCTTAACGAATGGTATACTGGTTGTGTGCTCCAATCTACTATACTTTTATACTATATATTTAATGTAAGTATATACAGTATCTTCTGCATCTACAAGATACAGTTATGTGAAACACAGCATGCACATACATAAACCTAAGATTCCCTTTTGCTTGGAGGTGACCATTTATTAAAGGATTTCCACCAATGCCAAGGCCAGTCATCTATTCTTCTGAATCCCATGATCATCGTACATCTGATCATTGTCTATTTGTAATGAACTCATTCCACACACGTCTTTGCTTGCTGTCCCTGAGTACTCTGGTCTTCCAGCCACATTCCAGAGATGTGTTATGTTAACTGGCAACTCCAACGTTACCTATTGTGATCAATAATGAACCCTGGGATGCACCGGCACATCACTCAGAAGTGCTTCCATGGCTTCATAATGGAGACGTGTGCTACAGTTTGCATGCCAGTGCCACCTGTTAGCTCAGGGCACTTGAGACATCCAAAGAGAATGAAGCCAAACAAGCAGACAAAATGACTGGAGCTTAAAATTCCATAACTGAGCAATGACGCTTGCTGCTTCTAACAACTGTAATATAAAAAGGAGTATTGTTGTTTTTGTTTTTGTGTTGGTTGAGGCTTGATTGAGAGTGGAAGTGCAGAGTGACAGAAAGGAGAATCATAGGGTTGTTGTTTAACATCTGCTTTATCGGCTTTTCTTCGTAATTAGGCACTATGCACCAAGGTTTAGTTTTGCCTTTTTATATTTGTTTTTAATTCTATATTTTTTCTGACCTTACTTGGAAATTCAGTTTAGTTTTAGTTTTCCTTCATCGTGTACTTTTAGTTTTAGTTTAGTTTTTATTTTACAAAGACATTTCTATTTTATTTTTATATATATTAGTTTTAGTTTTAGTATTTATAGTATGGTTAGACAGCTACTATGGAGTTTAGTTTTTGTGTCACAATGAGACAGAACTGTACACTTAACAGGTTTGGATATAATATGAATTTAATGTTAGTGGAAGCTTACTACGGGAGGCACGGTGGCGCAGTGGTAGCACTGCTGCCTCGCAGTTAGGAGACCTGGGTTTGCTTCCCGGGTCCTCCCTGCGTGGAGTTTGCATGTTCTCCCCGTGTCTGCGTGGGTTTCCTCCGGGCGCTCTGGTTTCCTCCCACAATCCAAATACATGCTGGTTAGGTGGATTGATGATTCTACATTGGCCCTAGTGTGTGCTTGGTGTGTTTGTGTGTGTCCTGCGGTGGGTTGGCACCCTGCCCAGGATTGGTTCCTGCCTTGTGCCCTGTGTTGGCTGGGATTGGCTCCAGCAGACCCCCGTGACCCTATTCGGATTCAGCGGGTTCGAAAATGGATGGATGGATGGAAGCTTACTACACTACACAACACACTTTACTATTTGGTTTTGGTTTTGTCTGATAAAAACAAACATAATCAAAACCAGGTACTGAATATGAACAATTTTACACAATTATATAATTTTTAAAGTATTTTCTATGCCATTCATGTTGAACAAATCTGCACTGGCTGTTGGCACTTTTTTCTTTTCCTTGTATTGCCCTTGCCCTTGTATTCACTTTAGGTGAATTTTAAGGTATGAGGGTTTTTTTATTCTAAATGTCTACAACACTTCAAAGACAATGTGCTTATAATGAATGCCTTCAATATTGCATTGTTATTTTCTACCAGCCATATTGATCTCTGATTCCATCTCAGGCACAAACAATTTCTAGACAGAATTTTGCACCTGCAGGCCTGGAAAGATACAAAAAAATAAGAAAATAGATTCTACTGTGTTCTGACAGGTGTGACCATGAAAACCACGAGGTTTAAGGAAAAACTGGACTCTTAAGGTTGAATGAGTGAGCAGACCCCACCTAGCTGTATTGAGGGAAATGAATAGCCCATTATAAGAACAGTAAACCCTTTATGAGCAGAATAAGAGCAGGTAATAAGAGTGTGGAAAGGCACAAAACAACAGAGACAGCATCTGAGATTAAGAACAATATATACAACA
Organism: Polypterus senegalus; assembly: GCF_016835505.1. NCBI lineage: Eukaryota > Metazoa > Chordata > Cladistia > Polypteriformes > Polypteridae > Polypterus > Polypterus senegalus. The sequence goes on from NC_053157.1 coordinate 206,376,662, forward strand.
TTATCTAAACCTGTTTATCCAGAGCAGGATCACAGGAACCTGGAGCCTACCCCAGCAGGTTTGGATGCAAGGCAGGAAAACTCCCTGGTATGCAATATGAATGATATGGCTGATGTTAAGAACAAAAAGAATATGATAATTCAACTATCTAATTTGGGAGAGAGAGAGAGAGAGAGAGAGAAACATTGAAAAAATGGAGACAGATATTTTAAAACTTAATTCTTCTGCTGGATTATGTTCACAATATCAGGTATTTTGAGCTGTGAATATGAACTAAAAAAGATAAATTAATAATATAGAATTAATACAAAAACACATTAGTATGTTTAGCTTTTCACCATTTGCCAGACTCTCTTTCCTCACCTACCTATAGTTCAGTAGACACATTACCAACTCAGGAATTTTACAAGGTTTGTGTTCCTTTGCTGTTAAACAACGTTTTTAAAGAAAAGTGATTTGTCAGTAATAATACACTGATCTTGTATTATGACCAAGTCAGTCTCTCTATCAGTGCCTTTTTATTTTCAAAAATCGGGAGTGGTCTTTCCTCGACTTTCTCGTGTACTCAGATATGGGGATGGATATTTGAGGAGTAAACTGAAAGACAATGATTATATTATTTACATTAAAGAACCACCAACAACAAATCAAATTAATAATATATTGAACAATTATTATAAAAGTTAAGTTGAATAAACCAGACCCTGCAGCTGCATGAATAAAAAAAAATCAAGTATGTGTTCAGGTAAAGTACCACTTCCGGTTAATGGATTTGGCCCAAAAGTTAATAGAGATCTACAGTTTGATGTAACAACCACATGCCGAATTTCATTCATCTATCTAGTTGCGTTTTTGAGATATCGTGTTTATATACACACACACAGACATACTTCCAAAAAAAGGTATTTTGGGACTTCAGGAGTTCTAAAACATCATCAATACAGTGGTGTGAAAAACTATTTGCCCCCTTCCTGATTTTTTATTCTTTTGCATGTTTGTCACACAAAATGTTTCTGATCATCAAACACATTTAACCATTAGTCAAATATAACACAAGTAAACACAAAATGCAGTTTTTAAATGATGTTTTTATTATTTAGGGAGAAAAAAAATCCAAACCTACATGGCCCTGTGTGAAAAAGTAATTGCCCCTTGTTAAAAATAACCTAACTGTGGTGTATCACACCTGAGTTCAATTTCCGTAGCCACCCCAGGCCTGATTACTGCCACACCTGTTTCAATCAAGAAATCACTTAAATAGGAGCTGCCTGACACAGAGAAGTAGACCAAAAGCACCTCAAAAGCTAGACATCATGCCAAGATCCAAAGAAATTCAGGAACAAATGAGAACAGAAGTAGTTGAGATCTATCAGTCTGGTAAAGGTTATAAAGCCATTTCTAAAGCTTTGGGACTCCAGCGAACCACAGTGAGAGCCATTATCCACAAATGGCAAAAACATGGAACAGTGGTGAACCTTCCCAGGAGTGGCCGGCCGACCAAAATTACCCCAAGAGCGCAGAGACGACTCATCCGAGAGGTCACAAAAGACTCCAGGACAACGTCTAAAGAACTGCAGGCCTCACTTGCCTCAATTTAGGTCAGTGTTCACGACTCCACCATAAGAAAGAGACTGGGCAAAACGGCCTGCATGGCAGATTTCAAGACGCAAACCACTGTTAAGCAAAAAGAACATTAGGGCTCGTCTCAATTTTGCTAAGAAACATCTCAATGATTGCCAAGACTTTTGGGAAAATACCTTGTGGACTGATGAGACAAAAGTTGAACTTTTTGGAAGGCAAATGTCCTGTTACATCTCGCGTAAAAGGAACACAGCATTTCAGAAAAGAACATCATACCAACAGTAAAATATGGTGGTGGTAGTGTGATGGTCTGGGGTTGTTTTGCTGCTTCAGGACCTGGAAGGCTTGCTGTGATAGATGGAACCATGAATTCTACTGTCTACCAAAAAATCCTGAAGGAGAATGTCCGCCATCTGTTCGTCAACTCAAGCTGAAGTGATCTTGGGTGCTGCAACAGGACAATGACCCAAAACACACCAGCAAATCCACCTCTGAATGGCTGAAGAAAAACAAAATGAAGACTTTGGAGTGGCCTAGTCAAAGTCCTGACCTGAATTCAATTGAGATGCTATGGCATGTCCTTAAAAAGGCGGTTCAAATAAAGCTGAATTACAACAATTCTGCAAAGATGAGTGGGCCAAAATTCCTCCAGAGTGCTGTAAAAGACTCATTGCAAGTTATCGCAAACGCTTGATTGCAGTTATTGCTGCTAAGGATGGCCCAACCAGTTATTAGGTTCAGGGGGCAATTACTTTTTCACACAGGGCCAAGTAGGTTTGGATTTTTTTTTCTCCCTAAATAATAAAAACCATCATTTAAAAACTGCATTTTGTGTTTTTTTGTGTTTATATTTGACTAATGGTTAAATGTGTTTGTTGATCAGAAACATTTTGTGTGACTAACATGCAAAAGAATAAGAAATCAGGAAGGGGGCAAATAGTTTTTCACACCACTGTATGTCGAGGTCGATTTTGTTTCATGATTATTATACTTCCTCTGTACTTTGTATGTGAAGTGGCAGGTGAATTACTGTCAACAAAAAGCCAGGCACCTGCAAAATAAACCGAAACATTACTCACTCTTGATTATTCTGTCCATACAGTGAAGTTTTTGTTGAACAGCACATTCCAATTTCAGGCATTTGAATTACATCTTGATGTACAAGTGCAAAGAAAGGCGACACGTAAATTTGCTTTCTAATTCCCACGCTTTACGCGTGTATTTAGCTTGCTCTGTCACCGCAAATGCTGTGTGAACAGCCGCCCTCCTTCACCAGCCACCGTTCACTGGATGAATATGTGCGGGTGGCTCATGGTGGATGGCTTTCAGTTTTAGAGTTAAAAGTTATAAGGGTTAAAAACTAACAGCAAGAAAATTAATTCAAAAATGAAAATTAAAGTTATGTTTAGTAAATTATTATTTTATTTCAGTTAGTCTTTCCAGCTACTTTAATAATTTCGTTTAGTTTTAGTTTTTCATTTCAGTTTATGAAAATGTTTTTTTAATAATAGTTTCAATTTTGATTTTAGTTTTCGTTAACTATAATAACCTTGCTATGAACTGTCCGCCTTGAACTAAGAGGAAGAGTCAGATGTGACAGTGTTCAGCGTTACAACCAAGCAAGGAGTTACCACAATTCTGGAATCAAATCAGAACCAAAAAGAACAAATTCTTGACTCACGAGAGCAGTGATATTCATAAAGAGGCAGTATGGATGATGGATGAGACAGCTAGCAATAGAAACAAGGTCCCCATTCAAAAAACCTTTGCCTTCTTTCCTTAACCCATTCTAAAAGTATACCGGGGCAGCGTCAGGTACTTGGGCTAGTTATGTATATTATTCAAATAATTATAAGATTCTCTTTGAATTTCCTGCTATTATTGTGAGGTTGCTATCATTACAGTTAATGTTAAATATAAGTTTATTTTAACACCTTAACGGGAAGCAAAGGGCTATAGTGAGAGGAAATTATTCAGAACTATTTGGTTTTAAAAATGGTGTCCCTCAAGGATTAAAGTAAAATCTCAAACCTAGGACACTAGGTTATGTGCACCACCATCTTTGATAGGAACAAGGCATTGACATCATGCTGATGTATAACTTTACTAACAAAGTGGTAGTTGTTTGTAGGCACCAGTGAATCTGTATATAAAATGCAAGTGCTCAAACAATAAAAGCTTACACAACATGTCATGAAATAGCAATAAACATAATAAATGTAAAGAACAAAAATGACACATGTAAAAAATGCAAAAATCCAAAGTTGGATTCTTGAAAAACAACAAGTCCATGACAGTGTTTAATAGAAGCAATACGATTGTTCATTCTCAGGTCAGAGATGATGTGCTGCCCCCTAGGGGTTCAGATGGACAGTATTGGTCTTTTTGCAGTGACCCCTGACTGCTCTCTTGAATAAGTAACCTGGAGCAGATCTTCCCTGGTTAGTGCTCAGCCACCATGACGTCTTGGGTATCACTGAGACTTACCAGATCACCTGTCCTGCAGTGTCCTGGGGGTCTTTATCTTCTCTCCTATTATGCCTTTAACCCTTCCAGAGCACCCTGCACATATCACCCGATACACACTGGTATGAATTGTTGCCCTTTCCCTACTGGACAGGGCATATCACCAGGAACTTCCTTTCTGTCATTTACCACTTTGTCAGGCAGGCATCTCTTCACAGTCCTCGCATTGCCCTTATCTGCAAAAGTTCCATTTTTATTTTCATTGCAAAGCTTTTGCAGTTAATGACTAAGTAAGCAATAAATATTGATTAACAGTGCAGTCCTGGGTTACATATGACGGGCAAAAATACACACTGTTGATTGCACCATGTCCTTCAATATAAAGTATATTAAAAGTCAAAGGTCACCACTCATGGCCAAGATTAAGGCACTTAATAAAGCCGATGCTGACTGTTGCTATGAAATATGTTTGTCATAAAGGATATAAGGAGATTTTACAGAGTTGCTGAAAATCTCCTATAAGGCTTTATAAAGTTATTGCCTTTTCTTGTGAATATGGGAATGAAATTCAAGCCAGACAGGTGAGGACCAATAAAGGTGGAAAGCCAGCCGAGTCTGATATTATAAAAGCAGGAGATTTCAATGTGGGTATTCGTTCTCCAAAATGCTTAATCCAGTTCAGGGTCATTGGTAGCTAGATTAAAGAAGAGAAAGAAGGGGGCACTGAACAAAACCTGGAAATGTCATAATAACCAGAAATATTATTATATTATTATATCATTAAAGTCATTCTGGATATCAGAATATTCTGTCACTGCCATGTCTCAATGTCTTCTTGGGTTTTGCCAGTGGTAGAAAAAAATGGAAGATCAGAAAGGAAAGATAAAAAGAATCAGGAGATGATAAAGAAACTGCGGGCAAAAAAAAAAAAAACAACAGAAGATGTGCCAAAGTCCAGACCTGTCAAAAAAGTGCAAAACTCTTGAAACCAAAACCGTTCACACGCAAACTACCACAATGCAGTTTTGCCTTCAATCCACCACACATTAGTGCACTGCTGTCTTGCACATATCTGACATTCAGTGCAGCAATTTCCAGTCGCCTTAGCATAGCAAAGAGACAGATTGCCAATTTTTATTTTTTACCATTTTTATTACTATTTAATTTAATATTGTTTTTTGTATCAGTATACTGTTGCTGGATTATGTGAATTTCCCCTTGGGATTAATAAAGTATCTATCTATCTATCTATCTATCTATCTATCTATCTATCTATCTATCTATCTATCTATCTATCTCTTGTCACCAAAAAGACAGATTTAAAGATCTTCCTAGGCAAGCTTTTGTCCTCTTCATCACTTAAATTTGAATATCTTCTAGTCAACTCTTGAAGTTTGCTTAGCCACTAAAACTGGATGGACATATTCTTAGGATGTGTTTCTCAATAGAAATCTGAATGCCTTGACTTTTGTCGTAACGTTCTGAATTGTCTCATGGGGTGGCCTGGAAGTGAAGTGGATAGCACTGCTGTCTCACAGCTTTACGGCCCTGGGTTTGAATCCTGTCTTATTATATACATGTGTAGAGTTGACATATCCTCCCTGTGTCTTTGTTGGTTTTTCTCAAGGTACTCTGGTGCTTTAGTTACACGAAGTGTTGATATTAATTGGCTCCATTTGTGTGAATGGACCTTCCAACAACAACAACATTTATTTATATAGCGCACATACAAACAATGTAGCTCGAAGTGCTTTACATAATGAAGTAAGAGAAAAAAGACAAAATAAGGTTTAAAATTAGGGAACACTAATTAACAAAGAATAAATGTAAGGTATGATGGCCAGAAAGGATAGAAAAAACAAAAAAAACTCCAGACGGCTGGAGAAAAAAAAATCTTCAGGGGTTCCAGGCCACAAGATCCCCCAGCCCCCTCTAGGCATTCTACCTAACATAAATGATCTCAATCAGTCCTCGTGGTATTCAGGGTTCTCATGGAAGAACTTGATGATGACAGTCATGTGGAATTCTGGCCTTTAATCCATCAATGTAGGGACATCACGGTGCTTTGATTAGGTGGTGGTAGCACAGATCACTACCACAGAAAACTGGAAAAAGAACAGAAGAGAAAGTAGGGGTTAGTATTTTGGAGTCACCATGAATAATAATGATAATTAATTGAATATACAGAGCATCAGGATTTAACTAAGATGAAGCTATGAGAAAGACATGTTAAAGTAATGTGTTTTCAGCAGTTTTTTAAAGTGCTCCACTGTATTAGCCTGGCAAATTCCTATTGGCAGGCTATTCCAGATTTTAGGTGCTCATAACAGCAGAAGGCCACCTCACCACTTCTTTTAAGTTTAGCTCTTGGAATTCTAAGTAGACACTCATTTGAAGATCTAAGGGTACAATTTGGATTATTTAAGGCTTTGTAAACCATAAGCAGTATTTTAAGGTCAAATCTAAATGACACAGGTAACCAGTGTAGCGACATCAAAACTGGGGTGATATGCTCAGATTTTTTTTTCTGAGTTAAGATTCTAGCAGCTCCTGTGGACAGCTTCCCTTTCTAATGTTGTTAACTGTCTTCCTACCAGTGCTGTGGGCTTAGTTACCAGCCACCATTAAGTAAATCATAAGGTAAATAACATGTTGTCAGACATTTTAGTATTGCTTTGTTTTCTGGCTTTCCCATGTGTTCCTAGACATTTGTATAGTGCGACTTTGCTAATTTTAATTTACATAGCATATACATTAAGACATCGTGGTGGCACAGTGATTAGCACTATAGCTTCAGTTATCCATCAGACTGTGTTTTAATCCTGGAAACATCATTGTCTCTGCAGAATTTGAATGAATTTTTGTTTGAGTGCTCTGGTGTTAATACCAAAAAAATTCCAGTTTATACCAGTTGAATAACCTAAACTGGTCCCATGAGTGTGAGTAGCACACCATCTGGGATTTTTAATGTCTTTGCTCATGATATTGTCATGATGGACAATAAAAGGCTGAATGGTGTGGTGAGCAGGTTTTGTTTACAAATTTTGTATTTGTCTGTAGTACATATTTTCATATTGTTTTTGTCATTTGCATTTTGTGTAATACAAATTCTAATCATTTTATTATTTTTTCTATTAAACAAACTATTACGAATGTAATTTTATTTTAACATTCTTCATGCTGCCATTTTGTTTTGTTTATTTTTGAGGAGCTTTACATATTTCTTAAGGGTTGCTGTATTAATTGCTACCATGTAACCACTGGAAACCAAAAGAATAATATTCAAACTGTATTTTTTGGTAAAGACGTCATTTAATTTGCAACTTATTCTGCTGCAACATATGTATACAACATAACTAATTCTAAAACTTCTGAAAGAGAATGTCTGACCTTTATTTTGAGAGGTAGAACTTGAATACTGAGTGATGGATGATGATGTTATACAAACAGTGTTAATAAAAATGTATTGCAATTTTTAAAATAGTACATAATTTGGTTAGTTCTCAAATATTGGTGTGTGCATCTTGACTAAGAGTTTTGTTGTCCATGATTGGCTGTTGTCCTTTGCTATCATCCAACTTTTTATAACAACTATTGCCTTGAAATGTTTGACTTTGACTTGTCCATCTCCTGGTTGGTTTGCCTTCCCAAGTATCTGTCTTTTTTCTTTCAGGAAGTGTGTTCACATGCACACATAAAACCAGAGATAATGTGAAAATCCAGTAATGGCAGAAAATTGAATTGTAAAGATCAGAATTCATGAGTTGTGTTCCTTTTTCTAGAGGAGACAAAAAGTTCAACTAAGCTTTTATAATTTTATGTTTTGTGTTGTTTGTTATTATCTTTCATCTATATATCTATATACTGCATCTTCTATTACCCTTATATTATAAATAAATTGTATTTTTTTAATGCAAAAAAGCATGTTTGGATTATTTGTTGAAAATTTTGTTGTCATCACAAGTGAAAGTTTTAATGCAGGCTTTTGCTGATTTGTGAGCCTCATTCATAAACTTTACTGATCTCTTCCTATTTCTGGCATCCCTGCTGGTAAGTGAAACAGAGGCCCTTCATTCAGCCTATATTAATTTGGCATCGCTCATTTGTTGTCTTATTAATTGTTTTTAATGAATTGCCAGCACTGTCAAAGTCAAAATTGATAATTAACTGAGTAATCATTCAGTTCCTTTCTTACAGCATATAAACACACGTTGTGTCACACAGCTTCACTTTTAGAAATGGGTGATCACCTCAAGATAATGGTGGCAGAAAATGGTAGCATCCATTTTAAAACACCGGGACACATTAACATTTATTGAAATGAAAATAAACTTTAAGGAGAAATACATTTTAAAGTGTCATGAATCATAATATTGTGAAACCCAAAATGTGAGGGGGGAATGTCAAAAACCCTGGCTACAAAGACTTTAATAATCAAAGTTATTTACACATATTTACCCTTGAGATGTGTCTTGAACTTGATTAGAGTTCATCTGTGACAAATTGAATTGATTGGGCATCATTTAGAAAGGCACACACCTGTGCTTATAATGTTTCACAATTTACACTGAATACCTGGGCCAAAACAAAGCCACATAGTCCAAAGAACTCTCTGTAGAGCTCCACTATCGAATTGTAGTGAGGTGTAGATCAGGGCAAGAGTATAAAACCATTTCTAAAGCTTTGAGTGTTCCCAAAAGCACATTGACCTCAATAATTGAGAAATGGAAGAAGTTTGGACCAGGATTCATCCTAGAGTTGTCCACCCGCTGAAATGAGTAGCTGGGCAAGAAGGGCAGAGACAAGGAGGTGATCAAAAACCCAATAGTTATTTCAACAGAACTTCAGAAGTACTCTGCTAAGATAGGAACACCTGTCAGAAGACAATAATCTCAGCAGCACACCATCAACCAGAAATTTGTGTCAGACTGGCTAGATGGAAGCCACTCTTGAGTAAAATGCATATAATTGGCTAAAGAACATTAAGAACATGAGGAAAAGGGCTCCCTGGTATGAGGAGACACAAATTGAACTGTTTGGTCAGAACTCCAAGCACCATTTCTGATGAAGACCAGGTACTGCTCAGCACCTGCCTAATACCATCCCTATGGCAAAGCATGGTGGTTGCAGCATCTTGTTATGGGGCTGATTGTCAGTGCTAGGGACAGGAAGACAATTCAATTGAAGGATTGATGAATGTAGCTAAATTCAGAGAGGTCCTTGAAGAAAACCTGATTCTTAGTGCACATGACCTCAAACACGGTTACTGATGCATCTTTCAGCACAACAATGACCCAAAGCCTACTGTCAAGACAATGCTGGAGTGGCTTTGGGTAAAGTCCTTGAGTGGGAAAGTCAAAGCCCACACTTGCACTTTATAGAACACCTGTTGAGAGACCTGAAGATGGTAGTTTATAGATGATTTCTATCCAATTGAACAGAGCTTGAGAGGATCTGGCAGGAAGAATGAAATAAAGTAACTAAATCCATATGTACAAAGCTTGTAGACTCTTACCCAAGGAGATTCAAAGCTGTAACTGCTGCCAAAGAAGCTTAAAAAAGTAATGAATTCCGGGTCAGAATGCGTAGATGAATGGGAGATTTCTGCTTTTGATTTTTAATATACTTGCAAACCTTTCTGAAAACATATTTTCACTTTGCAATGGTTATTGAATGTAGATTGATGGGCAAAAATAGCAAATTTATACTCTGTAACAGAATAAAGTGTGCAGACATTGACGAGGTCTGTATTGTTTCTGAATTCATTGTGTATATATATTACTGGGTATGGTGGACTGTGCATAACAGCCACCAGAAGAATGCAGGAGGTGGACCTGTACCACCATATTTCCACACAAATGAAGGTTAGACTGGTCGAAGCACATAAAGATGAGCAATAATGGAAAAATTGCTGCTGGAATCTATAAGTGTCATAACCTTGTTTTACTTTTCCTCAGCTCATCAAGGTAAGGGCAATTACGGATGGTGTGCTTAGGTCTCCCCGCACTAGAAATAACAGAAGGGAGATAGATATATGCTTCTTCTTTGGTCTTGTTGGGGGCTCGGTGATTGCAATGGGTAGGCTCAGGTTTGGGGACATGTTCTGTCTGAGGAGGATGGCAAGCAGACTGGTCTGAGTGTTCAGTTTGCAAGTGCACCCAGTGCTGTTCGAGTGTTGCAATGAGTGCTTCCATGTTTCTGAATTCTTACATACAAGGAAATTGGGGAGAGTGTTGACTAGAATGTCACAGGAAACTGGTTCAACAATATTTTTTGAGTCTTTGATATCTGATCTCAGCCACCGCCCTACTTTACCCCAGATGTAGAAGGCTTGGGAGCATGCCAGTTGCTCGGAGTTGAACTTTCACTCCCTAGATAGCTTCACTTGCTGTTCCAGGGATATGCCACACCTCAGCAACACTTCAGATTCCAGAGATTGTAATCCACAGTGGCCTGCTGTGCCTTTCTCTTTATTAGGTTGTATGGGTAACAACGCATGGGACGGATCATGTAACTGGTCCAGTTGAAGAGCAACACATGCTTGGTTCCGCACCTCTGCCTGAGAAAGCTGACTAAATTGTTCTCCTACCTTGACTCTCAGGAACTGCAGTTCGGCCACTATGGTTGCTACTACTGTTGTAATGTCCTGTTGTTCTGCCGTGACTTTTCTGGCAAATTCTGCTGACCTAGCCACAGTAAGAGAAGAGAACCAACACAGAAAAGGATTTGGAGCACATCTGTGACCCTGTATAATGTAAAACAAAAGAATGTATTGATCATTTTACAAAGATGATAAAGACATCTTTTCAGATCAGAGAACTGACAAAATATGGCCAAACTTCCAGTCATTTTGTTTCCATGCAATAAAAGACGGGTCCAAGAGAGCGGACAACGAAAGTGACATCAACTTGAATGATCATCATTCTTTTCATTTCATATTGTAAAAGAGATCAAAGACAAAGACTAAGGTTTGGGGTGACACCATGATCCTGTATATCATAAAAGCAAAAATTATAAAGCTTTTCAGAAAACGGAACATCTCTGAGGATGTGAGTCTCAAATTAGACTATCCAAGATGGCAACTTCCTCTTCTTCTATTGGTTGATCCCGTTAGGGGTTGCCATAGTAGATCATCTTCTTCCATATCTTTCTGTCCTCTTCATCTTGTTCTGTTACACACATCACCTGCATGTCCTCTCTCACCACATCCATAAACCTCCTCTTAGGCCTTCCTCTTTTCCTCTTCCCTGGCAGCTCTATTCTTAGCATCCTTCTCCCAATATTCCCAGCATCTCTCCTCTGTACTTGTCCAAACCAATGCAATCTCGCCTCTCTGACTTTGTCTCCCAACCGTCCAACTTGAGCTGACCCTCTAATGTACTCATTTCTAATCCTGTTTGTCCTCATCACACTCAATACAAATCTGCCACCTCCAGCTCTGTTTCCTGCTTTCTGGTCAATCCCACCGTCTCCAACCCATATAACATAGCTGGTTTCACTACTGTCCTGTAGACCTTCCCTTTCACTCTTGCTGATATTCGCCTGTCACAAATTACTCCTGACACTCTTCTCCACCCATTCCACCCTGCCTGCACTCTCTTTTTCACCTCTCTTCCACACTCCTTGTTACTCAGTAACTATCCAAGATGGCAACATTTCCAGTTAAATACAGGCCAGGCAGGAAGAGGTGGGTCCAGATGGAGGGACACCAGAAGTGACATCAGAGATGGTGAGGTTGTCAATCATCCAGTCAGCAGAGGTAGGAAGAGAAGAGACATTAGAATACAGTGCCAGCATTAGAATACAGCATGAATCAGCAAGGAATTACCACCAACAGAGCCTTCAAGCTGCCTCCAAGGTACATGTGTGAGAGACAATGTAATACAATATACGTAATACAGTATATCTCACATGGCAAACTGGCAACTTAATAAAAGTATGTTTAAATGTCAACTAGTGTGGTAAATAAACAAGCCTTGACAGAACAAGTGGCTGCAAAACATAAGAAAAATGGTCTTTACAGACAAAGAGTCCAAAACAGAACTAAACGAGTTACTAAATATGGCAGATATATAGTGGAAAAACAGGAAGAGGGGGATCTTGGGACTGGAACTGGAAATTAGGCCATCGAGCTGTGACTTATTGTGATGTGAAAATGATGTCATTAGGAGGTGGGCTCTTCTGTTGGACTGGAAGTGATATCTTCTGGGCAGAACCTGAAGTGACGTTGGGAGTCAGGCAGAATTTCTTGCATTTGGTCTGTAGGGAGATAAGAGAACGGATTAAGGCACTCTGCCACCCCCTGGTGTGACCCAGAATTACCTTCTTTTGAGCCCTTTAGCTGCCTCCCATGAGCACGTGTGTCACACTAGCTTTACCTGTAGGTATTTCATTGGATCAGATTGGATCAGTAGATGGATGGATAGGTGGATGAAGTTCATTATTTTATATTGTTATTTTTCCAACTCCTTCAGGAGATGGAAATCTGGTCCATCCCTTTTTTTATAAGTCTCCAGGTAAATGCAGCCCAATAGCTTGAACTTGATCATTAGGGCAGCACGGCACAGTATAAAACATCTGCCTGTTGAATTTAGAGGAGAAAGCAGTTAAAAGGTAGCAGAAAAAGAAAAGGCCAAGATGTGCTCCTGCCCCAGTTCATCCTAACAGTGCATTGCACTGTACATAAGTAGGTTAAAAGACTAATACAGGAGGTACAGCTGATTACACCCGGCACATGAAAGGAAGTACCTGGACATATTCTCTACAAAACCATGGATTAAAGGTTATTTTAAATTATTATTACTATTTTTATTTGCAAAACCTAGCAATTGCTGCTTTTGAAGAGGTTGTACTTGAAAACTGAGCTAACCGTCTGCCTTTGATGTCACAAATCCCTTTGATTTTGTGCTTTTTTGTAATGCCCTTCTTTGTCTTACACTGGTAGTCCACCGTAATAGAAAAGCTTCATTACAGAAGCCACTGGGTTTTGCCTCAGCTTATCACTGTCTCATGCTGACGGCTGTGGCACCCCAAGGCCTAGTCACACTACACCTAGAAGGCCTGGTCTGAACAAGATACCAGATGCCCATGCTCCTCCTGGATCAGTACCAGCAGGAACCATCATGCTGAGCAGCTGACCGGGTATGCTTGGGTGGCAGTGATCAAAAAGAGTAGGATATTAATACAAAGAGCAAATGAGCCCTTCAGGATTCATACCTTAATATTCTCACTAGCGCATGAGACTCGGTAGAATGTCTGTCGCAAAAAGGTGTGAAATTTCATCTGGGAGAGTGTGACGATGCGCGTTCGACTCCATGCTCCCATTGCTGTTCAGGAGCCCTTGAACCCTACACCGTCGATAGATATAACCGAGGTGAGCTAGACAGTGAAACAACAACAGTTGAGCAAGGGGATGGTAAAGAAGTGCAAAAGTGCCTTTATTTAAATCAGTCAACAAAACACTGTTCAATAAATTGCAGTGCTTTAAAATTCTTTCAAAAACAAGAGTCATTAAATAAATAATCCCATAAAAATACACAAAAACAATCCTTTAAAACCAGAGGTTAAAATGTTCAGCAGGAAGCAGTCTTTAAAAACAACAACAACAAGACCGGTGCTGCTTCTATGCTAGCGTCTCACCTGCTTCTTCCGGTTGGGCTTTGCAGCAGGCGAGACGCTCTCTGTAGCTGCCCCTTTTTGTATCACATCCACATGAGACTGGAGACCTCCCGATCCCTGGCTTCGGTCTGGCACTCATCCCAGTCCCGAGGCTTTGTTCCCACCAACGGCCAGGTCGCTCACGTTGGGGACTCCACCACCAAGCCTCCCGACTCCCGCTGCCTTTCCGGCCTTCTGCGGCCAGTTGCCTTTCCCTGGTCACTCCCGCTACCTGTTCACTCAGCAGGAGCGACATCAACTACGACTCCTGGGCGTCGGTCTAACACCCAGCTTCCTCGCAGCTGCCCACGAGCGCTTGTTCGCTTGACTACATGTTCCTTGTGCGTCTCTCTCTTTCTCTCTCACTGACTTGCTTCCTCGCTCCATGTAACCTCCGTCCTTTTCTCTCTTTTTCCGATCTTTCTCCCCCTTCCAACTGACTCGCGGTTCTTTTATACAGCGAGGGGCCATAGCAGCTGCAGCACATTAGCCACAGGAACAATCACGGATGTGGGCAGTCCCTCACCTGTGCACTCGGTGAGAAACGCCCACACCGCAGATCGCCCCGCGGCCTACTACGACTACTACGCCCCCTCACGAAGCCGCTGCCAGTGCAGTGATTATTTATTTAAAAAAACGGCCTTTGCTCAGCGAGCTGTGAACCCATAACACCACAGAGAGCTGTGAAGTAAATGAGAAGAACTGGGTCAGTAAGGCTGGTTACCTTTACGGTCTTCGTTTCTTCTACACTTACTTGCATTTGTCTCCTCAGCATTCATTGCTTCATGTTATATTTAAATATCTCAAATCATAAGTCTTCCTACATGCTTTAAGATCTGCAGTGGTTCTTTATATAAAAATAATCTGCAAAACATTTGAATCCAGTTTTTAATGCAGTATATGCAGAGTGGCTCCACAGTGCTTCAGTAGTTAGCGTTGCTCCCTCACATTTTCTGGAGGCTGGCTTGGAATTTGAGCTTGAGGATTATATTTGGTTCATTCCCTCGTAAGACTGGCTTGTTGGGTTAAGTTGACTGGCCTTCGACTCTTGCCTTGTTTCCGATGCTGCCAGGATGAGTTTCAGCTTGCCACAATGTAAAGTTAAAATGAGTGGGTTCAAGATGAACAGATAGGTGCACATTGTATTTTTATATTTCCTTCTGGTCTGTGGTAGATTATAACCTGTTCTTTGTGCAAAATTCATTTTTTGTGGTCACGGAGAGCCACGGGCCTTGTTGCAGCATCGACCAAAACCATTTAGTCATCTCTTCTTACACACCATGTGATGGCACTGCAAGTTTTCTGTCTCATAGGTCTTAGACCCTGCTTTGGTTTATGTGTTAGTGATTGCATGTTCCCTCCATATTCTCTCTATCTGCTACAGGAACTTTGGCTTTTTGCAACAGTCAATAGCAATTGGAAGTTAGTCTGACATCAATTTCAAATTTAAGCTGTTAGATTCAAAAGGACAAGTTAGGGTCTGTGAGATAGGAATTATTCAAAATTCACAAAAATGTGAGACAGAAAACAGGAAAACATGGAGGGATTTTCACAGAAGAAAAGGCTAGGACCTGGAATGAGCCAGAAGAGAGTAAAAGGAGGAGGAAAGTATGTGTGGAAGAAATGATCGTCACCCCCTGGGTGACCTAAAACCTCCAAGAGAAAACAGGCAGGAGGAAGTTTAAATCATAACCATTTATTCTATTACCGGACACTGTAACTAGACACACACAGCATTCTGTAACAAGATGCACACCTTTTCTGCTAGATGAGGTCTTTTTTATACACAAGTAAAAGGTACAGAATTAGACTACATCATACAAAGTTTCTTATCATCATTGGCTGCTTCCAGTTGCTAGCCGGACACAGGGCAAAATGAACCGTACTGAATTATAAGTAAACACGGTCAGCAAAAACACGTAGATCATTAATGTCAAGCGACGCATGTTTGCTTTGCCATTTTCAGCTCCTTTCTTTATTAGCACGGAAGCTGAAGGCAGATGCCTTCCTCATACAGCAAATAAACAGATAGTTTCCTGCTGACAGCCCAATGTAGTCCGCTTGCATCCCGTCTCAGCTTGCCTAAGTTATCTGAAAATGCTGTTACATTATATAGTGAACTTTGCTAAATGCGCTTAATTACTTTAAGATATAAAATCCAGTCCTCACAACTATTAATTAATTTGTCTTGTTATGATATTTTTTACCAATTATGTAATCCATGAGGGGGCAAAAATCCACACCACAAATGATACTTAAATTATTAAAGTTAAATATAGAAAAAAACCTAAGCCAAAATGTGAAATTTCAGAAAAATAAAAAATATAAGATCCAAAAGAAATAAAAAATTTAAATATAAAAATGATTTAGATGAAAGAAGTAAAGTAACAAATAGCAAGAATTTCATGAGAATACAAGGATTATTAATTCAAATTAAACTAAGACAGAATCCATAAATCCAAAATTCAACAACCAATTGCAAAAGCCAATAATTCATTGAACACCAAAACTCCAAAAAATAAAAAGATATCCAAAGTTTAAGCAAAAGGAAGAAGAAGAAGAAAATGACCCCTAGGTAAGGTGCTCCTTGGGTGCTACTAGCGGAGTTTAAGCACCAATAAAGAAATTTGGAGTTTTGACCACACCGCATCAAACCCAGTGAAATAATGAACTATGTAATGAACAAAATGCAGAGAAGAAAAAGTAACTTAACATCAAAAACCAAAGGAAAATAGTAAACAATAAAGTGAAAATTAACTAAAATAAACATAAAACATGACTACTACAATAAAAATAGGAAAATAAATTCAAAGAACTCAATCCTTAAAGGTCTTAAGGAATAACAGGAAAAGAATCTCTCAATGAAAACTTTGGAAAAGCAGCCATTCATAAACATTAGAACAATTTTCCTAGGAAACATCCTATTCAGCCCTTCCTATTCAGCTCGATTATCCAAAGTAACCTCAGAGTGAGAACTGAAGGTCCCTAAAGTCCTTCTTTCTACCATAGTACTTTGTGAGAAGAAAAACCTTCTAACAATTTTTCACCTATATCTCCATGTTCTTGATGCAGAGTTTATTTTAAAGTAATAATAATTCCTTTCAGAATTTAAAGCAATTTAATCAAAACACCTCTAAATCTCCATACGCTTAAGCTGAAAAGGTTCATCTCCTTTGATCTCTCCTCCATAAACTATGAAATATAACCTACCTTCTTAGTAGCTTTCTTAAATGCTTCTGTATGCTGCCTTGATGTAGATAGTTAGATGTCCACTACTACTCATATGTCCTTCTAATAAAAGGCACTTTCAAATTTGAGAACTTCCATTGTGTGTTCAAAATTAAGTACTTCCTGTCTCTAGTTCATTACGTTCACATACATTATTAAATCTTATTGCCAAAGATCTGTGCAAGTCTGTATGCTGTCCAAGTCCCTCTGTAACAATTTAGTTGATTCCACATTACCTACCCTCCTACTTAGTTTGGTATCTAACTTAACCAACTGTTGTTTAGTGTGCAACTGACAAAATAAAAAATGAAATAAAATTTGATTGTTAATTACATTAACGTTTCCCAACCTGTGGGAAATGTCAGCATTGCAGGTGGACCATGGTAGACCCAAGATAAAACCAGGCCCCAACATCAAATTGCTCTGGCAATTGCACTCGATTCATAGCAGCCCAGTCAAAAACCCCACCCACCAGTCTAATGGTTGCAATTGATTTACAGAGGCAATATCACAGACGGACAGATCCTAGAAGACCTCCCCAAAAAATGTGCTGACAATCGTGCTCGAATCGCAAAGGAGGAAAAAGCTCTGATGATCGAGTGAGACTTTGGTGATCGTACATAGTCTCATATTCCGCATTTGATGCTCTTACTTGATTCACTGATGGAAATCATCCTACTACCCCTGCTCAGATGAGGAAAATCCCCATGGGTCACGAAACACTGTCAAGTAAAAAAGTTAGGTGTGACAACACAAAGCTAGGAAACACTACATTACATATTTCTCATTTAAAATTGTCTGAAAAGTACCCAAGGTACAATTCACCAGGGAGCGATGTCATCATCGCTAGGTCACATGATAAATCACTTAAACCATTTTGCACAAGAATATGTATATAGCTCTCCGATAGCCTTGGTTTTTTAATAACTTCTTATGCCTTAACAAATCTGGAGTAATATCAGATGGGTTAAAAGTATGGTTTGCAATGTCCTGAACTACAGAACTCGACTTTTTTTGAAGATTCATAACCCACCTTTTATAACTCAGTGAGAAAGCAATTTTCTATATTATCTCTAAATGGAAAAAAAAACAAATTCTCTTTGCAAGTACCTGTTTGGATTTTTTTCAGAACTTCGTAGCAACTCCTTAATGTATTTGTACAGTAAACATGCCAGGCTGTGCTCTGTCTTGTTATTTTACTTTACTGCTTTATGTCTTACAAAGATCCTCTGCAGTCGTACAGCCATTTTGCTCAGGTGAGGGTCAAGTGCTGAGTTTCATGGCTTGTTTTTGAAAATACTGTTGTACAGGCAGTCCCCGGGTTACGTACAAGATAGGGACTGTAGGTTTGTACTTAAGTTGAATTTGTATGCATGTCAGAACAGGTACATTATTTTAATAAATGCTATTGTTGACTAACTGTAACCAAGTGGTCTGCCAATGAATGATGGAGTTTCACCTCTCTCTGACCTTTTATTATTTCTACTTTATTTTCCATGGTGATGGTTTTTGTCTTCTTTACCGTATCACCAGCACTTGCATCAGATTTGCGTTTCAGAGATATTTTTTAAGGGTGAAGACAAAAGGTTAAGATGAGCTCTTCTGTACAGCACTGTACACGCTATCACAGCAGGAAGGCACCCGTCATCAACACGTCTGATGTACTGACAAGAGACAACTACCTGCTATGTGCGTAACAGTACAAGCAGGCTTGCTATTGAGAATGAATGGAAGTAGCAAGTGGCGGTTCATCACCAGTCCACTACACAGTCACCTCCACTACAATATGCTGCCACCGAGAACAAACATGGTGCGGCCAAAGGCGTTTAGTGAATTGCCCACCATCGCCTCCATTTAACAGGCAGCCACCCGATGCACACTATAATGCTACTCCTTGCCACCCCGTTCACCTTCAATGGCCTCCGTTCAGCCACAACCGGGTCACCACTTGCAGCGTTACCAGCCGCCCACCGAAAACGTTTGGAGGGAGCCGTGTGTAGTTGGCGGGCAGTGAAACGCCCCCCACCACTCCATCTAGCCTGCGTCCAGTCAGGAGCTGTAGCTGTGGGGGCATAGTGGGTGGACAGCGAACCGCCCCATTAAGCTTCCATCTTGCACATGAGCGATAGCTGTGGCCCTGGTGACTATGGACCACAGGTCACTGCTCGCTTGCCGCCAGGACACTACTACACTGCACAAGCAGCGAAATCACACCCTCCAGCCGCTACTTGCAGCATCCTCCAGCCAAAGATGACGGAGCAGCAGTTAATGAGGCGCATGCGTCACAGCTGTGGCCTCGTTCGAAGTCGTAGGTCGGATGTCCGTAACCTGGGGACTACCTGTACTTGCCATGTTATTGT
The DNA here is from genome assembly GCF_016835505.1 of Polypterus senegalus. Classification (NCBI taxonomy): domain Eukaryota; kingdom Metazoa; phylum Chordata; class Cladistia; order Polypteriformes; family Polypteridae; genus Polypterus; species Polypterus senegalus. The sequence continues at coordinate 206,395,954 of NC_053157.1, forward strand.
CATTTATTATTTTCAGTGGTGTTCTGTTATGTCTTTTTTCCAGATAAAAGGATTAAAAAGTAAGGGAAAAAAAAAGAAATGGAGTAAGACAAAAATTGGTGCAAGACAGAATAGAAGCCCAAACCTCAAGAGGAACAATTAGGACTGCATGGGCCTCGGGTTATCCCAATTAAATTAGAAATTGTAAGAGGACTAGATGGGGGTGAATTGTGAAACATGACAGGACCTTTCCTTTAAAACACAGTTTCAAGGCACAGAGGGCATTAGGCTCAAAAACAGTGGGGTACTCTTAAAAAAACAAAGTATTTTTCCAAACACAGGAATCATCTTAAGCCACTCTTATATAATTATTTATAAGTTATAGTTATAATTCTAGTTTCAAGTCATTTTATCCTTCCACAATCTTACTGAAGGCACGAAACCAAAGAGGTAATGCAGTTGAATTCAAATACTGCCTTACATGCTTAAACCTGCTTAAACCAGTTCAGAGTCTTAAACCTGCTTAATCTGGTTCATAGTTGGGGTTAGGGGTAGCACTAGGCACACAGCTCTTGACAGGGAACCAGTCTGTCACTGAATTTGACAAAAATGAGTGACTTAAAGTGCTGAGATAAAGGATTGTAAGTTTAGCCTGAGAAGCTGTTCACATTCTGTGATAATATTGTACCTCTTCTAACACATTCTCTCTTTAAAATCTGCTCGACTCACCCTAACTTCAACTTAGCAGCTACCCCCATCTCGTGGTTATGAGGCCATATCTGCTACAAATCACCCAGTGGCCATACCTGAGCCCGTGGACTCTGTGACCTTTAGGGGGCATAGCATAACCCCCAATCACAGGCACAGCTAGGGCAGAGATAGTCCCGGGTTTAAATAGCTATCTTTATGGAACACAGTACCTTTTTACAATCACAATCCTATTCTTTTCCTCTCCTTTCCTTTCCTTTCCTTCTTTTTCTCCTTCTTTCCCTCCCAGGCAAGTGTTGTCCTTCTCCTCTCCCAACTCCATTTCACCAGGGCGATGTGGAGAGCTAATTTTTAAACCCAGAGCCATTCTCTCCAGGAGAAACCACCCTGGGATATTTCCCAACAGGTCCCCCAGCAGCACCCACTGAACCCAACAGGGCAGCCAAATGGAACCACAATTTCAGTGTTGCCTTTGCCTCACCAAAAGAGATGCTGCTACTCAATGTACTGGGGGACGACCCAAGCATGGGAAGCATTCTGTCACTGACCCTCATTTTTCTTGGTCTACTGACTGGGAAAGTGACTATTAAAAGTCCTGGTTGGGATGCTTTTCCATTCAGGTTGTCCCTCCACTATGCTTGCCTCCTTGTCAGGTGAAGGATTTCCCTCCATCACTGCTATGATGCCAGTCCAAGTGTACCACCAGCCGTAGTGCCCCTCCATGCTTCTCTTTTATACTGGTAAAGGAACAGTGTCTGTTACAGCTGGGATGCCTGCCCATCCATGACATCTCACAAGTCCTAATCCTTTTGCAAAACAGAACATCGTCGTCTTAGTGTGTTGTAGTAAAGCAAAGGTTACAGCACTGTAGTCACTGCCTTTGCCCTTGCTGTAGCCATTTGTGTTTGTTGCATTAATTTCAATTTACTATTAACCCCTTGTAGATGATTATTGCAAAATCACTTCAAACCGCTTCTGGCCTGAATGCAGCTGAGGTGGTATGTGTATCCCGCCAATGCCAGTCGATGCGTATTCGATACATACCAAGGATCATATTGGAAGCACTGGTCACATTACAACTCTAGATGAGAGCAGACCATTTAGCCCAACAAAGCTCGTAGTAGATGGCCACACCATCTAGCAGCCGTTGTGGAAACTAAATCTGCCTGATGGAAGCGAAGTGTTGCCGTGGCCATGCAAATGGAGTTTGCCTACTAATTTCGAGAAATTGTCCAAATTTGAGGTAAGTTGTGGTAAGATTAAAATACGTACCAGCTTATTGTTTGCTTGTGTGCTATATTCAAATTACCAATCTCCCCTTAATTTCAACAGAGTGTAATTGCAGACCGCAGTACCTATGAGGTTAATCTTGTAATGCCCCAACATCACGAAACGCCCTCAATGTCAGTCACGTAACACCCATCACATTAGACTATGATTAGTATTAGGGCCCCGTTACACTATGGCTAAGATTTGGGTCGTAGGAGGGTTATCTCAGTCAAAGGGCATATTGTGACTGATGTTGAGGTAATTACCTGATCTATGTCATAGGTATTGCAAGCTGCAGTTAGACCCTTCTCCTTAATTTAGCATCTGCTTGATGGCAAAAACACAAATAATTTCCTTTTTTATATATTTGTAAATAAATTTAGGCAACAAGGGGTTAAATATCCAAAACATGTCCTCTTCTGAACTTATGTAGATTCACCCAGCAGTCACATATTCTTACAAATCACAGACATGACAGTTGAAGCTGAGCAGTGTCGGCTGACTGAGAAATAGCAGAGCCTTGTTTTAAAACTGCTTTAAAACTGTTTTTATTTGATTTACATACTACTTTTTAATTTATATTCATTGTTGTATTATTTTATTGTATTAACTATGTACGAGGTGTGGCAGAAAAGTAACAAGACTGATTTTTTATTTACCAAAGTTTTTATTTTTTTCAAACATCAATGTTATCCCCTTCAAAGTAGTTCCCTTGGGCAGCTACACACCGATGGAGACGTTGTTCCCACTGTTGGTAGCAGCACTGTAAGTCTTCAACCGGTATGGTCTTCAGCATGTCCGTTACACTCTTTTGGATGTTTTCTAAAGTCCCGAAATGACGTCCTTTGAGGACACGGACTGTGGTCAGGTGAAGAAGGGGGCTGGGGAACCACAGGAATGCCTTTTGAGGTCAAAAATTCTGTTATGGAGAGGGCAGTTTTTCGGCACCATTTTGGAACAGACCTTTCGCATGTGCAAATGTTCAGTCAAAATTTGATGAACGGTAAATCTGTTCAAATTTAATTGTTCACTCAACATTCTTAATGTTAAACGACGGTCTGATCTCACAAGAGTGTTCACACGTTCGATGTTTTCATTGGTTTTCGAAGTTGAAGTCCTCCCTGAACGGTGTTCATCTTCAATGTGTTTCTGCCTTCCAAAAATGATTTGTGCCAGCGAAAAACTTGAGCTCGGGATAAAGAATGTTCCCCATAGGCCTGTTTTAACTTTTCAAACGTCACACTTGCTGTTTAATGGCACAATGTTGCTCCAAATTCCGCTGTTCCATTTTGTGTGACGCACAACCAAAAACACAACTTCGCTAATAGCAGTCACAAAAATCACGTAGTTAACGGAAGGAGTTGAAACTGGCACTGAGCTATGGGAGGGTACTGATACACGTGCTCTATCAAGGACAACAGCGCAGCGTTGCCAGATCGCTTGCAGTGTTGCCAGTCTCATTACTTTTCTGCCACACCTCGTATATTAGATTATTATATAATCAAGGTTATCATTAAAAGAAGTAGTAGTGTTAATGAGAAAAGTTTCCAAATGAAGCATTCCAGATAGTAATGCATGGAGAAGTTCTTAATAAAGGTTTCCCAGTGAGGTGGAACATGAAAGCTTGAGTAGCTGAGCTGAAGATAAGGAGGACATGAACAAAGGTTTCCCAGCAGCACAAATTGAAGCACCTGACCACTTAAATGTGGGTAAGTGGAACAGACATATATGTTATTTCATTATCTGACAACAGTATCTATGACAGTAAACATCACAGATGCCTATCTGCCTGCCTGCCTGCCTGCCTGCCTGCCTGTCTGCCTGGTGTGATGTCTGTTTCTGGCTGGAGCTCTCAAATAAGCAGTTGATCGGTGAGCTGATGCCCCCTGCTGGTCTCACTCAGGAAATTTGTTATAGCCGACTTAAAGCTCATCATATAGCTGCAATAGGGCACATCTTATAAGTGCACTGTCTTCAAGTAATAACTGTGAAAGATTATTTGTGCAAAGTTAAATGTAATCCAGCGTGTTAACTAATGCATTTGCATCTGATGAATTTAATTAATGGCACAATTTTATTACATCATATTTAAAAACATATCAACCGATTGATGGATTGCTTTTCATTATGGCATGCAATTTCCATGTCAGTTTAAAATGTAAAACAACAGCATAATGCATTTTAATTCATGTTTATAGGTCATGTGTCATAACTAAAAGCAAAGTAAATGTAGTGCATTGCGCTTAGCGGCTCCTCCGAGTGTATTGTATTTTAATTCAAGACCATACGTTAACCATGCCACGACTGAATCAAATGACCAATCAGCATCAAGAGATGGGGCACAGGGCATCGATATCTGGGGTAAGAGGCGTTCCAGTCACAAGTGTTTTCACCTACTGATGAAGATGGAGAACGGAGAGTTGATAAGGATTTGCCGTATCAAGGAACAGGAGGAAGCTGGTGATGTAAATAGCCATCATTTGGTTGACATGTCTTAAATTATGACACACTAAAATTGTGCCAAACTTTAAATGCATTATATGCATGTGTATTGTATTGAAATGTAGTTAACACCATGGATTACATTTAATTTTGGCTTGAATAATCTTCCATCAACCCACATAATTCAAATTAGAGTCATGGCTGGCTGGATCCTACCTTGGCATCACTGGGCACAATGCTCTGCACCCACATAGGTGTCAATTAGGAATCACCAGTTAGCTTAACCTGCCTGTCTTTGGGTATGAAAAGCACACACAGGCACAGGGAGAACATAAAGAGAAAATGACCAGGCACTCGATTCCAACACAAGACCCTCCCTAGATCTGTGAGGTGGCTGCAGAGTCCACTGCACTACCGACATTTGGAAATGAATGAGCTTACTGTAAGTTGTTTAATTTGAAATGAATGAATATTGAAAGGGGCAGCAACAGCTTATGGTGCTGGGGACAAAAGAACTGCAAGTGAGAAAAATAATGCTATCATTTGTGTTTTTGAGATAAATCATTGTACATCAGGTGAATTAAAGACGAGTGTTATTTATGGCTATCAATCAGTAGTGAATGTAACCATGAGAAAAAATCATGAATAATCACAGGGCACAAGAACTAACATTAAGAACTAACCTAATGCCATCTCAGTGGAAAGCAAGATCAGTTTACCCCTTGACAGAAAACTGTATATGCTTCTCCTTGGTGTCTTGTATGTGCAACATGGAAATCCGTTCAAACAGATCCGCTGTGGCGTCTGACAAACTAGTGCTTGAAGACTGGACTCATGCAACCTAGTTCACCAACAATTTTCTTTCTAACGTAAAAATACAAACTCTACCTGGTATTTCCCGAAACCCAAAATAATGCCAAGGCATGGCGTTTCAAACCAATTAGACAAACATATTTCTCTGGAGCAAATACAAGGTAGGGGTGATCAGAAGAAGAAAAATAAATCAAAACCTGCTCTCTCACACAGAGACTTCCCACACCTATTTGACGGTGCCCTTGTGACAAGTAAGAGATTTAAAAACTGCCAGGAAGAAAACAATCATTAGGATCAAATTAGCCACAGAATTCCAGTCTGAAGTGTCATCATCACACACACTTTTCCTTTTGCGGCTTTTGTTGTATTAACAATACAGTCATGCACAGACCGTGTCTAAAAGCCCCATTTATTGGTTACGCTAATCAACGTTCCTATTCACACTCGGTCAATGCTTTCATTTATTCTTGATGGGAAATCTAAGAGCCAGTGGAAATAAAGCTTCTCATATAAGAGACCGGTTAGAACTGACTAGTGCAAGTAATAAGATTAAAAGGAAATACGCGAGGAGAAGCAGCCTCCTGAAATTACTTTTGGCTTTCTGTTTAAATTGAGATCAAATCTGACATCAAATGGCTTGTTGGCACCAATGCCAGTCCGAGGAGTAGCACCAGTGGAGGGAAAAAAAGTAATCTGAATACCTTTGTAATGATGTCTGTGTCTCTTCTGAATGGTACAGAGAATATAATTTCTGAATTGGACAGCAAACTGACAAAGTGGTTGGCAAAGCCTTGGTTCAAATCCAGAGCCAAATTTTCTTGTATCATTTCTCTCCATTAATGTGATTTTTTTCCACATATTACTCTGATTTTAGATCTTTCTTCACGTAATCTTTAATAATAATAATTATATATATTTATATAGTGCTTTTCCATACAATCAACAGTAGATGTTGAGATGGCAGCCATTCTAGCATCACTATGCACGTCACATTTTAAGTATCAGATGGTGAAGGGGTGAGAGTGGGAGTTAGACAGTTAGAGACTTGAGATGATTAGATGGCCAGAATGGACGACATTATGGTATGCAATAAAGCCAGGACATTTGGAAACACCCTACTCTTTTCATGCCCAGAGAGTGAGGACTTTGGTATTGCCGTATATACTCGCGAATAAGTCGGGACTTGGTTTCACTGTATAATTTCCGGTATTTTATAATGTCAGTCGTGTAAGTCGAATGCAGAAAACTAATGTTATTGGTCCAAGAGATTATGATATGCTAACGCAGACCTAACAGAGTAGCCACGGAGCACACTGCCATTTTTTCTACAGTACGTGGGTGCGGCAATGCGCTGTATCAGCACGTGCGCCAAACCTCTCTCTCTATTGTGCCTATGTGACCACACAGTAATACCTGAATTATTCCAAAGCAAAGTTTGCACTGTTTTGTGTATCTCACACCCTCATACACCTTTATCGTAAGAGCATCCCTTATCTACGATGGACCGTTCAATCAGAAGAGAATATGAAGCTCGTTTTAAATTAAACTTTGCTGAAGTTGCGAAAGAAATTGGTAACTGCACTGCTGCAACAAAATTTGATGTGTCTGAGAAACTGAAAGAGAGATTTAAGGAAGCAAGAAGATGCAAGAAGTAAAACAAAAATGTAAATGTCGCTTTTTTGAACGGGTGTATAAGTCAGGGTCTGATTTTATGATTTCAGGTTTCAAGACCCAACTTATATGTGAGTATATACAGTACATCTAATTTGAAGGATGACACCAATTTGTACACCACAGTGTCCCTGTCACTGCACTGGGGTATTGGAATCCATAAACAGACCACAGTGTAGCGCCCTCTGCTGGCCTCACCAACACTTCTTCCAGAAACAACCCAAGCTCTCCTGGCTGGTCTATCATCCAAGTTCTGGCCAAGTCCAAACATGCGTAGCTTTAGGTAAACTGCCTATTCTGAAGTCCAGGTGACTTTTTACTTTAGGAACAATTGGTGTAAAACGTGCTCTAAACCAGTGGTCTCAAACTCCGGTCCTGGAGGGCCACAGTGGCTGCAGTTTTTCATTACCTTCCATTGAGTTATTCTTAAATTACCTGCTCTTAAAAACTCAGACTCCTTAATTCAGGCATGTCAAACTCACTACCATTGGTGAGCCGCTTCGACTGCTATACGTGCGTCAGTGGGCCGCACTGTAACAAATAACTAAAATAAAAAAATTATACTATTATACAAAGTTACTGTAGCTTTCTTTCCGATACTGAAAACTTTAAAAAATGTAACACAATGTTTAAAGTTTAAAGAGAAGCAATTTATTTCCATACAATCTCTGTACAAGTGTGTACAATTAGAGTCTTGGCCTCTTAGCTAGGTGCTTATATAGGAGTCTTACAGTCTGAGATCTATTTCTTTTGTCCCGCCACTTGGCATCTCTTGTTAGTAACCAGTTCGTCAATATCAGGCTTGAAATCTTGTGCAGCGGCAACTTTTATGAGGGATGAAAGATGCTCAACAGTAAGTCTTGAGTGATGTGGGGTTTTGGTAGCTTTCATTAATGAAAACAATTGCTCACAAAGGTAAGTGCTTCCAAACATAGACAGTACTCTCGATGCCAACTTACGGATCTGCACATACAAGGGTGGCAGGTAAGCATACAAGCCTGGCACACCAACTTTGTTGTACTTTGCCTTCAGAACAGAATCTGACTGCAGTTCAATCAGTTCTATTGAATTCCATTGATATTCTCAGGCGCATTCTCAATGTTGTAAGATTATGGTGACGTAAACAGCGCAAAGTCCTGTTCGTGTGAACTGAAATCACAAAAACGCTTACTAAGTTTACTTCAAAGTTTATATTGTAAAATAAGCCGATATGCAAAAAGCCCCCTGACCTACACTAATTTTACAAACTCAAAATCACAAAAATTTGTTAATAAACAACTCACCAACTTCTCGCATCCACTTCAGATCTTCAGTTGTAGTCTGCACTAACTGTTTGTTACAATACTAGCACAAAATTACATAAAACTAGAGCAAAAAAACGGGAAAATATGTGAGCTATTACTACTCGTGATGGTCAGTTCTACCCAGTGGCCAGTCTCAACAACCCAGCCAGTAGTGTAGCCTGCCAGGCTGCTGCAGCCTAGCACTTCAGTTGCAACGTCATGGCTCATTAACTTTGGTCAAGGTGTGTAGGGGTCAGTGTCATGCCTAGGGTATCAAGGAGCTGACGCCGCAGCTGCTACTATACTAGCAGATGACGTTTCTGGTACCTTAATGCCATGGAAAAACAATAAGTAACGCCGAAGATGCAGAATGATTCAATCACAAACGATGGTAATCATTTTGTACAAGTTTAGTGCTAACTACGGTCTGTCATGTGGGCCACACAGATTTCTGTTGTGGGCCACATGTAGCCCGCAAGGCTGCGAATTTGACATGCCTGCCTTAATTGTTTCTTTTTCCTTAATTAGCTGCCAAACAATATTGAGATACAAAACCAGATACAAAACATTAGCAGCAAACTGTGTCCATCATGCAATATCTGAAAATCAAAGAAAGATGAAGATCTCAGGAATGCTGATCTGCTCAGGTCCCCAAACCTTTTAATGCTGCTCTTAGAAAAGAGAAAATCAACAATTTCAGAAATGTCTGCTATTGCACAATGGGACCAGCAACAAGCCATGGAATTAAAGAACAGGTTTAATTAACAACAATGATCAGCACCTAATTAAACATCTGCTTAGAGTGAAATTGGTTGAAATTGGAGGTCCAGACTTATTTGGTCTTTTGTAGGCTCGCTTACTTTCTCAATTCATTTCTGTTTTGGTTCCGTTTAAGGAAAAAGATGAAGAAATTCAGGGAAACAAATCTTAAAAAACAAGTCAAGCTAATTAACCTGCAGTCACTGTGGCCTTCCAGGACTGGAGATTGAAAATTCTGCTCTAACCTCTAATTAGAAAGAAACACTTTAGTTTTCTCTTTAGACATCATCTTTCTTCAATATGTCCATTCCTGAACTCTCCACGGTAAAGATCAACGTATGAAACTGCACACAAATGATCAAGCTGGTCTGGGCTCACTCATCTGGTAGTTGCTCACTAGCCTTCAGTTTAGAATTTTGTCCGTGTTTCCTCTCATGGGATGGTGTTAAGGCTCTGCTCAGCACTTGCCTTGGGATTTACAATGCAAAATGTTCTGATGTCCGCTGTTTCTAGAGATATTTTGGGATGGAGTGGGGAATGTTGAGATTTTGTTGGCCTTTTTTTTCATTAACTTTAAAACTGTTGATTTCCATGTTTAATATCTTGGTTTGTGTATCCAGCAGGGGGCACTAGCTCCCCTGTTGGAATGAGTTCTTTTTTAATTGCGGCATATTACATAACCCAAAACTATATAGTGTGAACGCTGGCCCGGACACACACAGGCGGACAACATATTTTCACCCACACACCGTTTATTTATAATATATACAATGTTCTGTGCACTCACGAACCCCAGTGCCTTCAGCACCGATTCCCCCAAGTCCAGGCCACACAGTCCTGTGTCTCTTTTCTCCTGGCCGCCTCCAGTCCTTCCTCAAGCTCCGTCCTTCTGCCTCCCGACTTCCACCCCTGACTGGAGGGAGGCGGCCCCTTTTATGGGGAGCCGGATGGGCTCCAGCTGCTTCCCGGCACTTAACGGTGGCCACACCCTGTGTGGCGGAAGTGCCGCTGCGCACCGGAAGCCGTCCGTGTCTCCCGGTCGTCTTCCCCCCGGCACTTCCTGGTGTGGCGGAAGTGCCGGGCTCCCGGGACAATTAGGCACTGGGGCGCCGCCTGGCGGTGGCCACGGGTCCCTACAGGGCTGGGCTTCAAAGCCCCCTACCCGAGGCCCCCTGCATAACCAGGATGGACGCCCCCACTCGGTCTGGAGGAGGCACACGCCCTCCTCTGGTCCTCTAAGGAGTCCCGGCAGGGCTCCAGCCCGGGCCGAGGACCACACGGGATAAACCGGCATCGGGGCGCCGCCTGGCGGTGACCACGGGCCCCTACAGGGTAGGGCTGCCATGCCCTCGACCCGTGGCTCCCAACAGAACCAGGACGGACGCCCCCTCACGGTCTGGAGGAGGCACAAGCCCTCCTCACGTCCTCCTGGGCGACAATAGATATAATATTAAAAGGCGATACCCCTCCCTTAGTGATACGATGGTAAGAAATCACATAGGAGAAATAACTTAGCTTTCTTTAATGGCAGTTTACGCAGCATAACAGATAAAGGAAGCCATGACAAGAACCAAGTTTGGGAGTGGGGGCCCGATGTGTAGAGTCTGCCATTTTTGTCGCTGCATTGGAAGGATTTTCTGGATCGGATGACATTATCTCCCATCCGTCTGTCGGCTTCAACGGTGTGCCAGGCAATGTTCCAAGGCTTTATACCCTTTCTTCATGTGCAGGCCCCCAGTTAGGAGAATAATACAATTCCAAACAAGGCAAAGAGGATACAAATTTCATTCTGACTCTAAAAGATGAAAAATTGTGCATGTTTCCCTGCTGTCTTTAGCTATCTTGTATAGAACCCCTGCAGATTTTATTTTTTCTCCAGCCGTCTGGAGTTTTTTTTTTGTTTTTTCTGTCCTCTATGGAATCGGACCTCACTTTTATTCTATGATAATAAGTGTTGTCTTATTTTATTTCTTACTTTGTCTTTTTTCTCTTTCTTCATCATGTAAAGCACTTTGAGCTACATTATTTGTATGAAAACGTGCTATATAAATAAATGTTGTTGTTGTTGTCTTATGCTTTGCCTAGCAGTCCTAAATGATGAGCCCCTGTGCTAAATCTGTGTCCACTGTGCATGTGAGTAGAAAGAAAAGTAGATTTATAAAATATTTTTGTACAGAGGACAGTGACATATTAAACTTACATTACAGTTTGTTATCCTTAACAAAGATTTGATTACACAAAAAAGAACAAATCCCAGCCTACTGACTGTTTTTGTAAAGCGTGCAAGTTCTCATCCTGCCACATGCAAAAGTTCGCTGATGACACTGCTATCGTGGGCTGCATCAGGAGTGGGCAGGAAGAAGAGTATAGGAACCTAATCAAGGACTTTGTTAAATGGTGCGACTCAAACCACTTACACCTGAACACCAGTAAAACCAAGGAGCTGGTGGTGGATTTTAGGAGGACCAGGCCCCTCGTGGACCCTGTGATCATCAGAGGTGACTGTGTGCAGTGGGTACAGACCTATAAATACTTGGGAGTGCAGCTGGATGATAAATTGGACTGGACTGCCAATACTGATGCTCTGTGCAAGAGAGGACAGAGCCGAGTATGCTTCCTTAGAAGGCTGGCGTCCTTCAACATCTGAAATAAGATGCTGCAGATGTTCTATCAGACATTTGTGGCAAGTGCCCTCTTCTACGCAGTGGTGTGCTTGGGAGGCAGCATAAAGAAGAGGGACACCTCACGCCTGGACAAACTGGTGAGGAAGACAGGCTCTATTGTAGGCACGGAGCTGGACAGTTTGACATCCGTGGCAGAGCGACGGACGCTGAGCAGGCTCCTGTCAATCATGGAGAATCCATTGCATCCACTGAACAGTATCATCTCCAGACAGAGGAGCAGCTTCAGTGACAGACTGCTATCACTGTCCTGCTCCACTGACAGACTGAGGAGATTGTTCCTCCCCCATGCTATGCGACTCTTCAATTCCACCTGGGGGAATAAACATTATACAAAGTTATTATCTGTTATACCTGCGTTTTTATCACACTTTAATATTGTTTTGTATCAGTATGCTGCTGCTGGAGTATGTGAATTTCCCCTTGGGATTAATAAAGTATCTATCTATCTATCTATCTATCTATCTATCTATCTATCTATCTATCTATCTATCTATCTATCTATCTATCATTTCTGTGTGGGTTTTCTTTCCATAAAGCAGGTTAAATTTCTTCAGCTCTCTCAGCTTACCCAGTATGAGTGCACACTATGAAGGGCTTTTCCTTTGTCTGGATTTCTTTATGACTTGCACTTGTGCCACCAGAATAAGCTACAGCCCCAATTAACACTAAATTGGATTAAGTGGGTTTGCTAATGAATAGATGGATAATGCCAACTGTAACCTGCTCAATGATACAGATGATTACATGCCAAACCTTTGTGAATCTCTGGGTCATTCAGTTAATCTTGGCACCTTGCTATCCCTCTCCAGTCTCCCAAGCCTCCATTAAAAATTTTCAAGAAAGGAGGTGAGAAGAGAATGGACTTTTAACAATTGTGTAGTGTGTTGTTTTACATTTCATATTTTACATTTTACATGTAAAAGTTGGGCATATATCACTGTAGTGATAAAGAAAGCATTAGAGAAAACTTAAAAGTAGTAGTTTTTGCTGTCTCTCTTCTGCTGACCACAGAACGAGTGAAGACCAGCAAAAAGGGGAACTTGTGGCATCATGAGCAGCTACACTAGCACAGTATGCATATGCAGAAAACACTAGACATATTTTACTCTAGCCCAGGACTGCAGGTTGGCAAAAATTTCAAGGACATGGGTTGTGCCAGGCCAGGACTACTCCAGAGGCACATGGACCGAGAACAGAAAGGGAGATGTTCTCTAAACTGCAATGCCCTATTGGTCCAAGGGGAACAATAAGAAAGAGCAAGGCCGGCTTAAATATCTTCCATCAATATCCATCTAAAGACCACACCACATCAAAGACCTATCAGCTCAGAATTGCAACACAAGAATTAAAAGGCCACTTGATGTCTAGGGGGCCTCACAAGGGGACCAAGACTGCTGCATGAAGATCTTTTATTTAGCCAATTTGTATGGTTCCAGCCACATCTTTAAATTCTGATTCTTCTTTTGGCACATTAAGAATCTTAGTTTACAAAATCTTATTCTATATTAGGTAAATAAATGAATAAACTTTTGAACTCACACTTTTGAACTTTTCTACTTCGCCTTAAACTTTTTCTAAACTGTTTAGGGTCTAAAGATAAGAGAAGGGAGGAAGTACAGTATTTGAAACATCGACATGGTTAAACCAAGTTTATCTTGCTGGTGACCACAAGCAGAGTTGCAGTCTGCAGCTGAATCTTCACAGCAGGCTGCTAAAAGTGACCTATTAGAGAAGAAGTCAAAGGTTTGGGATGCTCAGGTATAAATGTGAGGGCAGGGACACCCACAGCAGAATAGCAGGTGACCGTGGGATTCCCCTTTGGTTACTTATTTTCATACGTAGTGTTGTCATTTGAGACTACTTGTCCATAACTGATGTACATTTTAGCTGGTTCACTCAAATCTTTGCACGCTACTTACGCACAAACTGTAAACTTCTGATGCTTTGCATTTTTTCATTTTGTTAGGTTGCTTGGTAATATTTTTCATGGTATTGAGTTCTCTGACACCTGTCTGAAGTGATGTAGTAGTTAAGGCTCAAACCCTGAGGTCACTTGACCTGCCTGTGCTCCAATTGAAAAGAAATGTTACCAATTGAATCATAAATGTTGTAAGTCACCTTGGATGAAGGTGTCAGCCAGATTAGTAAATGATATGTAGGAGAGCACCCTTCATTTATTTTGCTTAGTATTGAAGCCATTGGTGATGCGAACACAATTTAAAAGAAAGAGAAACTGTGGCAAAATAGTGTGAATTCTGTTCTGAAATGTTCGAAAAACTTAGAATTAAAATACTTTTGGCAATTATTAAAGGAAGTTTGTAAATTAGGCACAAAATTCTTACAGTTCATTCTTAACTGTAATTGTTCTGTATTATTATTAAATACTGTGAAATAAAGAGCCTTGACACAAAACAACTTTGGCTGCAAAATAAGCACAACAATGTACAGAATGGAGTCCAAAACAGAACTGATCAACAGAGGAAGGGAGTGGGGTTTTATAGGGTGGTTTGCGGAAGTGATGTCGTCCTCAGGGCTGGGACAGGAAATGATGTGGCCCTCAGGACTGGGATAGGAAGTGACATCCTCAGAGCCGAGGCAGAAGTGACATCTTCGTATTCAGGTGGAATTTCCCATGTCTGGTCTGCAGGGACAAAATAAGAAGGTTGAATGCATCCCGCCACCCACTGGCTGGGCATGGAATTCCCTTCTTTTGGTCCCTGTGGCCGGCTCCCATGCACACGTGTGTGACAATACAAAATCTAAAAAAAAAAAAAGTTCTTGCTTAATATCCCCTCTGAGGCAACTGCCTCACTGCCTCACCCCAAACTCTGGCCCTGAATCCAGTCTTCTTTTTTTTTAATTTGATTAATTTTATTGCAATCATTTCATACAAATCAATCAATTTTTACAGAAAGAAGAATTGAGGGCAAATCAACCCCACCCCTGTGAGTCCAGTCTTCTAATTGGCTTCAGGTTTTAAAATTAATCTTCATTGTTGACCTGCACCAAAGGCTTTTCAGATTAGAACATTAGAACAATTTAGATGAGAACAGGCCATTTAGCTTAATAAAGCTCACCAGTGCTATCCACTTAATGCTTCTTACATAACCTCAAGTTTTGAAAGTCCCTAAAGTCTTACTGACTACCTTGATACTTGGTAGCTTATTCCAAGTGTCTATGGTTCTTTGTGTAAAGAAAAACTTCCTAATGTTTGTGCAAAATTTTCCAACTTTGTCCCCATGTTCTTCATGAACTCATTTTAGAATAACAGCCTCAATCCACTGTAATAATTCCTTTCGTAATTTGAAACACTTCATTCATGTCACCTCTTGTTAAACTGTATAGGCTCAGCTCTTTTAATTTTTCTTTATAATTCATCCCATGTATCCCTGAAATCAGCCTAGTCGCTCTTCTCTGGACCTTTTCTAGCGCTGCTATGTCCTTTTGTAGCCTGGAGACCAAAACTGCACACAGTACTCAAGATGAGGCCTCACCAGTGTGTTATAAAAAATTTGAGCATAACCTCCTTGGACTTGTACTCCACACATTGTGTCATATAACCTAACATTCTGTTAACCTTCTTAATGCCTTCAGAGCACTTTTGAAAGTCTATGAAAATATGTCATATATTTCACTTGTCCCAATTACTCCCCACATCTTTGAGGTCTGGATATAAACCAGAGTACCAACAATATAAATCTGAACACCAAATTAATTAAATAACTTGAGTCTGAGGCCTCCTCCTTATTTTGGCACTTTAATTTAGACAGTTCTCCACCTGTTTCCTATGGCAGTTATTTCAATGGCAGGGAGACTATGCCTATCCAGGCAGCATCTGATGCCAGGCAGATTACAACAAAACATGGGGCAGCTGCCCATCACAGAGCACACAACCACAGTCACTCATAAGAACACACCAGTTTCCTTAAGATTAACTTCTTTTAGATGTGGGATAACAGATCATCCAGCCAGACAGACCATAGTCATGTCAGGGAGGGTTAACACTGTGCCATTATGGTGCTCTGTATTACATTGCCAAATATGAAAACACAATGTAAAAACGGATACTTTTCACACATTGATCAATAGTTTTGAACAAAAATTAGATATATGTGCATCACTACGCTTTAGTGTAATACTAGTAAATGGAGTTCTTGTTATCCTTACTGGATATATATTTTGTTAGGGTTAGGGTCAAGGACCTCTTTTAGCATGACATCAAGTATGTCTCAATCAAAGACGCTGATCTCTTAATTATGGGTTGTTACCTTGATAAGTGGGTTCATGTACATCACTGTTGTACGGTGAGGGGCTTTGGTGTTGTTGCACTGCAGCGTAATCACTCCGAGCCTGTGCTCAAGTTAGAGTGTTAAATGACAATAAACTGAACAAGAAATAAATGACTAATCTTTAAAGATATGAATGCCTTTCCTGCAGAAGAAAAAAGTGAGTAAATCAAAAACGATTACCAACATTTTCATTTTGTATGGAAAAATACATCCAATCAAAAGTTTTAAAGTCTGACTGCACCACGATCAGGGTGTGTTAAGTTTGCCAGTCATTAAGTGACTCATGTGGTTAAAATGCAAATAGGTTCTAAATGAAAAAGAAAAATGAGCAATAACCTTTATACAGATTTATAATAAAGCAATTTTATCGTATGCAATGCTAATTAGGACCCAAAATTAAACACTGAAATGTCACATAAGTGCCACCTGCAGATACATTGAAAATAACTGCCAGTTTCTGACGGTGGGGAGGTATTTACCAAAAGAAAAAAAAAATCACCTCATGTTGCCAGTTTTCTGCATTTAAACTAATTCTACACTTCCATATGATAAAATTTAGCATTAAAGGTAATACAGTGATGTGTTTTCTTAATTAGATGTCCTAGTGCAGAAATTGGAAGGTGTACACAAAATGAAAGCCCAGTACTGACTAATTCTATAGTGCTTTGTAGAAAGAAGTGAATGAAAATGAGGATAACTGCCAAGTAATTTCCAAATCAAATATTCACGTTGTGATCACAAGGGGGCACCACTAAGCCCCAACCCTTCCACACACTATTTCCCAACACAGTCCCGGATTCAAATAAAGAATTTCATTTGCACAAATAAATCAACACACATGCAAAAGCAACCAAACCCCAATATAAACAAGTGTCTCTTCTTCCTCTTCTGCTCCTCATGTCAAGTGTCACCCACTGCCTCCCAACTCTCTCCTCCAGATGAGGCGGCGGACTCTTTTCAAGCTGGACTCTGGAATGCTTCTGGTGCCAAAGTCTGTCCTCTTGGAATCATTTCCAAGTCATGTGGAAACCAGGGAGGTCCACCCCTGGCAGTGTCCTCTAACGGCACCCCAGGACCCCGGTATCCTTCAATAAGGGCGCTTAAATAAAGGCGAGCTTCAAAAGGGTGACCTCAATTGGGCACAGCGAATAAAGGCAAACACAACAAAATTATTACAGAAATTTTATTAGATAAAGGCAATGATTGAACGTATAAAATTATTTATGAACGCTTTATTTGCCGCGCCTAATTGAGGTCGCCCTTTTGAAGCTCGTCTTTTTTTGCACACCCTTATTGAATAGACCCCAGGACCCCAACAGGGCTGCATGTCCAGAATCCAACTCCTGTGTACCCCTGCAGGCGTCCAAACTGGGACACTTTAGAATGACCACTGCCAAATGTCATATAGGGGATGGAATTGCTCTTGGCCTCCAGCTTCCACTGGTCCATCCTTTATTTTCCACTGGCCGGGCAAGAAGCCCTTTCCTCGTCCAGCCAGCATACCCATCTCTCCTCCATTATACTTACAACTTGTACATTTCTAGAAGAAATAAAATGGTCTGTACAATGCCATACATGTATATGAGTATTGTTTTACTCATGTAGTATAATCTACTGTATAACAAAAGGTGTAGGCTTATTATGGAGTAGTACAACTAAAGGCAGTAAGGCTGCTGGCAGCTATTAGGTGGGAATACACAAACTCTTAACTTTAGTGTTTAAGTGCAGTACTTCTTTTGAGAGAAATCCTCAATCCTCAATCCTCAATAAACATGAGACCCAACATGACGACAGATAATTACATTATTATACTCAGGTCAGATAGACAGTAATACAGCAGGGACAAAAAAATATTTTTGATTTCATTATCGCTCCAAAACCAATGAAACATATTCTTACTGACCGTTCAGCAAAACAGCATTTTATGTTGGGCAAACATCAGAAAACAACTGGCGCCTGTGCAGTGTGCTCTTAAAGCCACACTACTGAGTTACTCTGCCTCTGAGTGACGTTTTGTGGCAGTCAGGTGCTCTTCAGACCTGTGCCTTGTATTTTCAAAACACAGAAAGCTGCCACTGCCAAACCCCACCCACAACCGTTACCTAGCAACCACCACATCCTAGCTGAGGATATGCAAATTCTTTTTTTTCTTCCAAAGACCTTTATTTAATTAGTAAATAACAGGCAGATGCATGCAAAAGGAATGCATGAAAACGTTTCCAGATAATAACTGAATGCCTTTCTTCTTGTGTAAATGGCACAAATTTTGTTTATTTTGCAATTTTTATTTTTTTTTTGCAAAGCAAAATTTCAGTATAACCTCATACTTATCAACACTTCCCAATTTCAAAGTGTCAAATTGTCAAAGTGAACTTTATTGTCATCTCAACCATATACAAGTATAGAGATAGACGAAATTGTGAAGCTCAGGGTCCACAGTGTAACAATATGAAGTGCAAATAATAAATGAAAAATAGAATTAAAATTTAAATTTAAAATTAAAACACAAACAAGATAAGACATTGTGCAACGACAAGACAAAAGAAGTAGCAGCAACATTGACGTGTAGTAAGCAATATGAACATTGATGCAATGTATTGTATTTGCAATCTAGATATATAAATATAGTCAATAGATATGTAATATAATAAATAAATAATATAGATAATACAGAGATTATCAGTGTATGATAATAGTTGTTTAAGATGTGTGTAAACAATGACAGGTCAGAATGTTTCACAGCAGAAGGATATCAAGAGTGTCAAATCCTTAAAGGTCAGTATGAGATTTTCAGTTCTTTTCTACATGCACACTCATCTTTGCAGGACAGTGGTTTTCATGTGTAAAAGTTCTGTTTTTAAAGGTGGTTGAGGCTGTGTGGAAGGTCCCAGGGGCAGCCTGGTGTTAAGGATTCTAACAGCTTGGGGGTAAAAACTCTCCTGCAGCCTGGCAGATCTGGCTCTGATGCTGTAGTACTGTATCTTCTCTTGGATGGCAGAAGTGTGAAAAGTCCATGTGAGGGGTGTAAGGGGTCCTGCACAATGCTGCGGTCCTTGCGGACACTGCGTTTGTAAAATATGTCATGTAGTGAAGGGAGAGGCACCCCAATAATGTTCTCTGCTGTCTTCACTATCCTTTGCAGACGCGGTCGGATATGTTGCAGTTGCCATACCAGACATTTTTGAGCCTCCTCCATTGTTTTTCAGGCCTGCCATGCTGCGTGATTATTTTTTAACAAACATATCTGCATTATCCAAAATACTTAAATAAATGTATGGTTATGAGAGGTCAAGTCTATCCACACATTTGGCTGGAACCTATCCTGGATAGCTATGAGCACATTGCAAGGCACCCTTATGCACGCACTCACATTTATCAATTGAACTAACATACATACCTTTGGAAAGAAAACCAAAGCATCTGCTGAAAAACACAGGCAGACATTTGGAGAACATTCAGACTTTACTCAGAGAGTTACAGAGCCAGGATGGGAACTGATTCTGAGGCCCAGTCAGAAATGAGAATCCAGCAAATACCACTTTCAAAATGGAAACTACCAGAGAATAAGGAACAGACCTTTACAAATATCTGTGAGATAGCACACATGTTTTAAAAATGTTAGCTTAAGCAAACTTCTTCAACAACTTGGATTGGTGCCCTCTTTAGGGTTGGATATTGACTTGTGGCCTTTTTGCACATAGTCATTATGGGGTGGGTGGTGGTGACAAAGGAGAGTGGTGAGTGGATTTCAAGTGTTGATGGGCAAGAGTTATTATGCCATTTTTTTTAACATTATTCTGATCACATTCAGCAACTAAACATTTCAATAACACTTACTTACATGTATTCATTTAATCAGAATTACAGACATGTAAACTCTCATGGCTGTATAGATTTTTACTCTCCAAGTCCAAGCATACCATTTTTAAAATGATGTGTGTCTGTGTGCAAACACAATAACTCAAAAACGCTTTGAAAGAGGTCAATGAGATTTAGTACACCTGCTTTATATCAAAAATAAGGAATCTTATCAACTTTTGGGCCACTTCCGGTACTTTAACTGAACACATTTCAGATGTTTTCAAGTAAACTATGCCTATAAATAAAGATATACAGTATGATTGAAATTTTGTGTGGATATTAGAAATGACAAAAATTAAATAGATATGGAATTTGAGAAAAATCATGCAATTGGAAGTGGTACTTTAACTTTTGTGAAATTCAAGTAAACTATGGTTATAATTACAGATAGATGATTCAAATTTTGTATAGATATTTGTTATGATATAAAGCAAACGTGTGAAATTTGAAAAAAATTACTGAACCAGAAGTAGTATTTTATTTAAACAACGATCCAAATTTTTTGCATCATGGAAATATAAATGTGTACACGATATTAAAGACTGTATTCAATGTAACACATATTCTTTCAATACCTATTATTCATTTTATTTTAATTTATACATCATCAGTTTAACAATAACGTGTAAACATTGAACATGTCATGTAAATATAAAGATGTAATGGGAACAATAAGCTGCTACGTCCCCATCGTGTTCCTGGTAATACATTTAATTTTATATATTTTTTTATTTCTGCCATCATTATCATAATTACATGTAGCTAAATGCTTTTTTAACCTACAGCAATTTATTGCAACAAATACTATATAATACTAACACTTTTTCTATGTTTTTAGGTGACTATGACTCTTTTTACTTTGCACCTAATCTAGGTAATGCATATGTAATCATGAAAAATTTCCACTACCGTTTTCGACCTCCCTAAGTGCGAAATATAGTGGTACCTCGGTATACGTCCTTAATCCGTTCCAGATCCTTTGACTTTACCAAACAGGACGTATACTAAATGAATTTTTCCCATAAGAAATAAAGGGAAAATGATTAATCTGTTCCCATGAAAAAATATTTTATTGTTATTGGCATATTATACATTGATGGGGTTGTATAAAATAATTTAAACACTGCTTAATATCAAATACATAAATACAAAAGCAATTAGATGAAATAAATGAAAATTTAACCTCACTTTAATTTTTAATAACGTCTTTGTTTTTCACAATCGTAGATACCGTCGTTCTCGGCATGCGGTATGCAGCAGCCATGTCCGGGATACACATGCCACCTTCATACTTTTCAACAATCAATTCAAATTTCTGCGAAAAAACACAAAATCACATGAAAATTCACATAGAGTTATAGCGTAGGTTGTTCACCGAATGCTTGCAACTGGCGTACTGATGCTCGTGGGTAGTCGTGGCTTTGTCTCGAAAGAGGTAAACAAGTGTAGCGTGCGGTGTTCTAGCTCGCGAGTCATATTCCAAACAAAGGTCGTATACCAAGCAAAATTTTTTACATCCAAACAGGACGTATATCAAGTTGGACTTATTCCAAAGCGGACGTATGCCGAGGTACCACTTGTATATCATTTAAATATAAAATTTGATTACAAATAGAGATAAATGATTGTGTATCGATATTATCAATTAGCTATGATGAGAAAACCAAGTGATATGATTTTTGAGAAATATTACTCAACTGGAAGTGGTCCTGATGACCTTTTCCTCTATCTCAATATAAGATAGATATAGATACAGTATATATGAGAAAGGCTTGTTTGATATTTTAATAGTCATATATTAATTAGACTTATCAGTAACCCCAGTAGGTAAAGCACTGCATTGTAAACCTCAAGAATCCAGGTTCAGTCCCACTAAATGAGGCATTGCATGTTTCTAAGCTCTCAGTCGGTGCTTCCATTGAAGATTCAGTATTGGAAAACGCTGCATTTGCACTTTGGGGCTGTGGGATGCCGTTCACCATGGAAAGAGAGGTTGGTTGTGTGTTGAATGAATATTGATGCACTAAAAGCCATTGCAGGAACAAATATCAAATGTATATAATTTCAAAGTATATGTTTCTTGTATTAAGAGGTATGTATTAATTACTGTGTGCAATGTGGCCCAGTGTGAGCAGGTAAAAACAAGAAGATGCTTAGGAGCTAAACATCAGTTATGATGAAAACAGGTCAAAGTTGGGCTCGCAGCACCTTTGTCTCGAACACCTTGTGTCAAACATTTAAGAGTTTGTAGAGTAAAAGCTATTAATGGTGCCCAGAGCTGCTATTAAATCGATTCTTTTCAAATTACACAGCTTTTAATGGGTCCAAAATGAAAAGCAGGTCTTTTGAGCAGCATCTGACAGTGATGTTATAGATTGTCATGCCTTTGTTACTGACTCATATGCTAGCCCATTACTTGAATGAATACAATTTTCCCATACAATAGACACTACTGTCCAAAATATTAACACCTCAGCCCCTTAGTGTATAAAGCCTTAAACCAGATGATAAAGCAACTGCTGTTGAGCTTTTAAAATTCAAAATGATCTCACAGGCTAGCAGAAATCAAATTAAAACTATGTGTTCCACATTTCCATTTTTGGCAAGGAACCAGTTTACTGACCTCAATGTGCCAGTATTGTGGACAGATTTGCTTCTCAGGATGGAGTTTATGTCTGTGGGAGGCACTCCACTTTCCAAAAGACTCACAATGGGATATACAGCATTTTGAGAGTGGACAAATGGATGATCCTTTGAAAGAGGATGAATTAGGGCTGCTTTCAGTATCACTCAGAAAACAGTGAAAAGCAGGTTTAAGAGGTTTGCTCACATTAATGCAAGAAGCAAAAATGTTTTTTATTCAATTAAAAATGTTTGGTAAATAGAATGGTGGCATACCAGTCAGAAACATGGCACCATGGCACTAGCACCCCAGGTCGATTTCTGGCTGAGGTGGGTTCTTCGTGAAGTTTGCATAGCCCATCTTAGGCCCTCTTCAGCTTGATATTAACATGCATTTCAGGTGATTTTAAATTTGTGATAGGCAAGTACCTGTTTGTATTTAAAGAAGGTATGAAGTTCATATTTGGAGGTGCTCAGAAATATATAGTGACCACATTTAACAGATACATGCAAATGCCATTTCTATCCATAAACGGCAAGCATGTTAGTGGAAGCTAATTTAGATTTGGAGCAGGGAGGGTGACATCTAATCTCTATACAAATGTCAAGCAACCACTAAGGGCACATTTACTGTCAGCACATCAGAATAACTGAGACGAGAAGAGGCCATTCACCCCAACAAAGCTCACCAGTCCTATCCACTTAACTCCTCCAAAATAACATCAAGTTGAGTTTTGAAAGTCCCTAAAGTCCTACGGTCTACCACACTATTTGGCAGCTTAGAAAAACTTACTAATGTTTGTGCAAAAGTTACTCTTAATAAGTTTCCAACTCTGCCCCTGTGTTTTGATGAATTTATTTTAAAGTAATAACCCTAACCCTAACCCTAGTTGCTCTTCTCAGGATCTTTTCTAGTGCTGATATGTCCTTTTTGTAGCATGGAGACCAAAACTGCACAAAGTACACAGTACAGATGAGGCCTCACCAGTGCATTATAATGCTTGAGCATAACCTCCTTGGACTTGAACTACACACATTGTGCTGTATAACCTAACCTTTTTTTAGCATGAGTTGCAAGTGAAATCCAGCTAAAGTATTTCTGGTGCAATGCACGTGTGATTAGGAAAAAACCTGAGGACTCATTTGACTGTAATTCCATCCCAGACTGAGGGTTTGCGCTGTTTCCTAATATCTGTCTTCTTTGTCTCCTCTGACCTCTAACCAGCTCCACCGCCATCTGCAGGCAGTCTTTTACTAGGCTTGCATCTGAAAAGACATTTCTGTGAACAAACTTTAATTGTTTTGTTATTTTTTTTTCATCAATTATACAGGGTTTGACTACAAGTGACCCAAATCTTTATGCTCTCTCTGTCATTTTCTTATTAAACTTGATACAATACAGATACCAAAAACACCTTAATTCCAGATAAAAGGGCATAGCTGGTAATTACAGATAAACCTAATATGACTGTGTTCTGCTTTGAACTGTTATTCAGTCCACAATATGGGGCTTCTTTATAGGAGGGGCTACGGCTCCCCATGACCATATTAAAAAAAAAATCCAGAAAGGGAACTGGTAAAATATTTTTATTTTGCCTTCATAAGTGATTGATATATTTACTGCTTATAAGGTCATTATTGTCATGTGTACAGTTGGCTAATGTGGAAGAAAATAAGGCACAACATTTTAATTTAACAAAAGAAGATCTTTAATAGCATTACTGCTGATCTAGAACATTAAGTTCTGAATGCCATCATTAAAACAGTTTGCACATTTATAGCCTAAACATCTAACAACCCCCCTTTTTTACCATCCATTAATAAATATCAACCTGCTTACTTCATACCAACAAGAGCTAGGTCATGCATGGTGGCCCTTAGTTAGCAGCAAACATTTATCATTTGCCCTAATTCACCCCGATCTACATACTGTCAAAGAAACGAACCACATGCTGTAGCGCAACATAAGAGGCTTCGCCTCTGCCACTGACGTCCGAGGTACGATTCCCGAAAGGGGGTGCAGTGAGTGTGTACGCCTGATGAGCCCAGAATTAGGGCGAAACATGTGTCACGTACTCTTTGCATTATTTGACAGTAAACTATTTCAACCATTCTATGATCTGCTTCTCGCAACTGAAACAGGGCACCGTGGCGGATGGTAGCCGACTTGCTGACCAACCACAAGCGTTACCTGGTAAGTAACCACCCATACAATCAGATTGTGATTCAGACTACGAATTTCATGAATATATATATATATATATATATATATATATATATATATATATATATATATATATATATATATATATAAATGTACCACGCAGTTATATGGGAATAATATATTTTTTCTTTTTTTTTTTTTTATTAATTTTATTACAATCCATACAAAGCAATCAAGTTTTACAAAAAAAAAATTGAGTTAAGAACAGATCGATCCCCACCCCTGAGAGAGAGAGCAAGCCAAACGGTGTAAAATTTAAGGCTTGTAAACATACCTAAATTAATAAATTCTCTGTGCTTTATGAACTTATTTTAAAATATTACTGATTAGATCCTGCCATGTTTTGAAAAAGTCTGTACAGATCCTCTAACTGAGTATTTGATTTTTCCAATTTCAAATAATATAACACATCAGTTTCCCACTGACTTAAAGAGGAGAGTTTGGGTTCTTCCAGTTTATCAGAATAAGTCTGCGTGCCAAGAGTGTAGTGAATGCAATCACGATTTGTTTGTCTTTCTCCACTTTAAGCCCTCTGGAAGAACCCCAAACACAGCTGTTAATGGGTTAGGAGGGATTGTGAGTCCAAGGCTGTCTGAGAGGTAATTAAAAATTTTTGTCCAGAATAATGTTAATTTGGTGCAGGCCCAGAACATGTGACCTAGTGAGGCTGGGACTTGGTTGCAACGTTCGCAGGTTGGATCATGCCCTGGAAACATTTTGAGAGTTTTAGTCGAGACAGATGTGCTCGATATATAATTTTGAGTTGTATAATTGTATGCTTTGCGCATATGGAGCTTGAGTGAATTCTCTGCATTGCTACTTTCCACTGCTTTTCTGATATATTAATTGAGAGATCTTTTCCCAGTGTCCTCTTGGATCTTTGAAAGGAAGGGATTGTAAAATGATTTTATATATTGTAGAGATGGAGTCTAAGTCCTTGAGATTGAGCAATATTTTTCCAGCATGGATGAGGGTGCAAGATGAGGAAAATCTGGAAGGTTCTGTTTAACAAAGTTCCTGATTTGAAGATAGTGAAAGAAATGTGTAGCTGGAATGTTAAATTTGGAATGTAATTGTTCATAGGATGCAAAGACGTTGTCTATATAAAGATCTCTAAGCAAGTTAATTCCAAATTTTTCCAGATATTAAAACTGCATATGTTTGTGAAGGTTGAAAGAGGTGGTTCTCTTGCAGAGGTGCCACAGATAGAAGCTTCTCCGTCTTAAAATGCTTTCTACATTGGTTCCAGATTCTAAGTGAGTGGAGCACAATTGGGTTATTAGTGTATTGCCGATAACGTGTTTATTGGAGCACAGAGCAAGGAATACAAAGAAGTACTGCAGGATTTTACTTCTATTGCGGTCCAAGCCTGTGTATGTTCTTCTATTTGTGTCCAGGTTCTTATCGCCTGTATATTTGCTGCCCAGTAATAAAACTGGAAGTTAGGTAGAGCCATGCCGCCTTCTGCCTTTTGTCTTTGTAGGGTCGCTCTTTTGATGCGTGGATGTTTTGAATTCCAAATAAATGAGGTTATTGTTGAATCTAATTGCTTAAAGAATGATTTATTAATGTATATTGGATGTTTTGAAATAAAAAGGAGCTTAGGAAGAATATTCATCTTAACAGTGTTAATTCTTCCAGCTAGTGTGAGATGAAGGGTTGACCATCTATGCAAGTCTTGTTTAATTTTTTCCATGCAGACGCGAAATTTTGTTGATAAAGAGCTTTATGTTTACTTGTGATGTTTACCCTAGGTATTTAAACTGTTCTGCAATGATAAAAGGTAGGGTGTCTAATCTAATATTATATGCTTGAGAATTCACTGGAAAGAGTACACTTTTATTCAGATTAATTCTGAGACCAGAGATCTTTTGAAATTCTGTGAGTGCTGCTAAGACTGCAGGCACAGAATTTTCTGGGTCCGATATATACAGTACCATGTCATCTGCATATAATGAGATTTTCTGTTCCAGTCCTTCTCTGCTAATCCCCTTTATCTGATCAGTATTTCGACAATGTATTGCCAGTGGTTCAATGGCAATGCAAACAGCAGCGGTGACAAGGGGCATCCTTGTCTTGTGCCACGTTCTAGTTTAAAGTAGTCTGAGCAAATGTTATTGATGCAAACTGAAGCTTCTGGGTTAGTATACAGTAATTTAATCCATGCACAAATGTTCGGGCCAAACCCAAACTTCTCCAATGTAGTAAAAGGTATTTCCATTCAATCATGTCGAATGCTTTTTCTGCATCCAATGATAATAATATTTCTGGGGTGTTTGATTTAGTTGGTGAGTATATTACATTAAACAGGCGAAGATTTGAAGATAAGTGTCGGCCCCTAATAAATCCAGTTTGGTCTTGTGATATTACGAGGGAGCACTTTCTCCATCCTTCTAGCTATGATTTTAGAGAGTATTTTAACGTCGTTATTCAGAAGTGAAATTGGTCTGTATGATGCACATTGTAATAAGTCCTTATTTTGTTTTGGAAAGACAGTGATTAGTGCTTGGCGAAAGGTTTGTGGAAGAGATTGGTTATCTCTGGCTTCTGTAAATGTTGCTAATAGGAGGGAGCTAGCTGAGCGGAGAATTTCTTGTAAAACTCTGCAGGGTAGCCATCAGGGCCTGCTGCTTTTCCACCTTGGAGTGACTTTATAGCATCTAGTAATTCTGATAATGCCAGAGGTTTATCAAGTTCCTCCACACTAAAAGCGTCTATTTGTGGTATCTGTAATGTATCCAGAAATGCATTAGATTGTGTATTGTCTTCTTTAAACTCAGTAGTATATAGGGATTTATAGTAGTCTCTGAAAGTGTGCATTATATTTTTGTGTTCATGATTTTATCTCCGTTCGTGTTAGTGATTACCGAGATTGCGTTCGCACTTCTTGCTTGTGAATTTGTTGAGCTAAAAGCTTATTAGCTTTCTCTCCATGTTCATATAATGATGTCTGGATTTGTAAATTAGTTGTTCAGTTTCTTTAGTTGTCAAGAGGTTTAATTCTGAATGTAGAGCCTGCCTCCTCTATGTAGAGTCTCGCTTGGTAGTCTGGCATGTTCTTCATCTATTTTAGTAATTTCGCTTTTTATCTCTGCTACTTTCTTGGCTTCGGATTTATTTCTGTGGGAAAGATATGAGATAATCTGTCCTCTTAAGAAGGCCTTAAGAGTTTCCCAGAGTATTCCTGCAGAGATCTGGGGATGTATTTGTCTCTAGAAAGAATTTGATTTGTTTGGATATAAATTCAGTACAATTCTCGTCAGCTAATAGAAGCGGTTGAGGCCATCTGCGGAGTGAGTGTATGGGGCTTAGTAATTTCAGCTCCAAGATCATAGGTGCATGGTCCGAAATAACAATAGCATCGTATTTACAAGATTTAATCTTAGGCAAGAAGTTATTGTCTATAAAGAAGTAATCAATCCTTGAGTAGCAATGATGTACTGGTGAGTAGAAAGAATATGTTCTTGAATTTGGGTTTAAAACCTCCAGGGATCTGATAAGTTGTGATCAGTTATAAACTTTGTAATTATCTTTGGTGTTAGATGCCGTTCCCCCTGTGGAGGAAGTCCTATCTAAAAGTGGATTTAGAACACAATTAAAGTCCCCAGCCATTATAACTTTATGAGTGTTCAGATTGGGAATGGATGCAAATAAATTTTGTATAAATTCCTTATCATCAACATTAGGTGCATAAACATTTATCAAAATCATTTTACAGTTAGATAAGTCTCCCATGACCATTACATATCTCCCTTCAGGATCCAATACTACATCTGATGCTACAAATGGTACTGTTCTATGTATGAGAATTCCCACCCTCTAGTTTTCTTTGTAAAACTAGAATGGAACATTTGGCCAGTCCAGTCTTTTGCAGCCGGAACTGATCCTTGCTTAGTAAGTGGGTTTCCTGTAAAAATACTATTTTAGCATTTAGACCTGTTAGGTGAGAGTACTTTCTTTCTCTTTAATTCGTGATTCAGGCCTTTAACATTCCAGCTTACGAGTTAACTGTCCCATCATGGAGACACTGATTCTGAGTTTTTGATGTCATTTTATAGTCTTAACTGGAAGTGAGACAGTTTAGGTCTTAATTTCCTATTTCCCCAAGAGTTGTTGCCATGCAGCTTATTATTACGTTGGTAGTTATAATTATAAAGATTGAGAGGATAGATTAGGTATAGATCAAGCCTGCTCTCTTTCTCTCCCCTTAACCCCCACCCTCCCTTTTGCCTCCCCAAGTGAGGCTAAAACCCACTTCACGCAGTCCCAGTCCTCTGACATACCCAGAGACAGAGCACGTCCAAAGCAAAACAAGCCCCATGCAGCGGCTTTAGGGTTAAAAGATAGAGATATCTGTTACCAATATAGTCTTTAAAAAATATATATAAAAAAAAGAATTTTGCACTTAAAATATATATATAGTCTACAGCAATTTTAGTGCATTAAGATGATACACCCAGATAATAAACCCAGGGGATGGTGTTAAAATGTGTCCAGAATAAGCATAACAAGTCTTAATGCAGTAACAGCAATAACAATAAACCAAGGGTATGATATTGAACAGTTGTGTTTAGGGTAGAGATAAAATAATTAGAAAAGAAAAAGAGAAAAAGAATAATTAAGCACAATAAAACATAAACAGATAGCGCCCTAGTAATACTAAGTATTAATGAGAATATATGAGAATATATGCTGATAAAACCCGTATTTTAAAACGAATAGATCAGACAGTAGATTATTAATCCTTGCTTTATCATTAACCGCCATGACTCATTATTATGTATCAGAATAGTCCTGGGATCAGATTTCTTAATTCCTTTTCTGCTTCTTCCTTGCTAGAGAAGACATAGAATTGACCCTGCCATTCCACTTTTATATGTTTTCTTTTTAACAACTCGCTTTTCTCGCCCACCCCCAGGTTTGGTTTACCAGATATACAATTTAAAGAGATTGTTATTTTCATGGGAATTGTTACATATGCATTATTTTCACTTTTACTTTAAGACTTTTGTAAAAACAATACATGTCCTTTATTTCCGGCCCCAGGCATGGTTAAATCTGTTTCTCACAGGGCGTATAACGGTGCTCGCGTTGTGAAGGGGGTACAGCTGAAAGCACACTAAGGAGATGCCGTCAGATCATCTGCTGTCTTTCTGTTGCTAGTGAGCTGCCTGTTCTGCTTGTCACATGTCATTGTTTTAAGAGCTGGGAGTACATGATGCGTGTCTGCCAAAAGCAATCCAACAACTGCTAGGTTAGATGTCCGTGGACTTGTTTTAAATGATGGCTCACTGCCTTGTCTTGCATGACGCTGTAAAAACAATACTTGTCCTTTATTTCCGGCCCCGAGCGTGGTTAAATGTCTTTCTCGCAAGACATATAACACTGCTTGCGTTGTGAAGGGGGGGGTTAGGGTGGCTGAACGCATGCAAGGAGAAGCAGTTGGATCATCTGCTGGCTTTCTACTGCTGGCGGGCTGCATATCTTGCTTGTTGTTGTTTTAAGAGCTGGGAGCAACTTAGTGTCTCTCGCAGGACTTCAAATTGTCTTACAAGAAGATCATGTCTCGTCTCCCTAGTCTGCCTCCCAAAGATTTTTTTTATAATAGAGAGGTGTTTTCATCTTGATTTTCATTCTACTTTTCTAGGTCTTCTAATTGTTTAGTTAATCCATTATTTACTAATTAGTGGGTCTGATGTTAAAGTACTTGCAGTCTTTGATTATTCAGTGTTGTTTGCCTGGGTGTCTGCTCTGCTCATTTTTAATTGTCATTAAGATACAATGAAGGGGAAAAACTGCAGAGAAAGGGCAAAATATAATGAAATCAACAAAAGAGACTTAAGCATTTAAATCTATAGCAAAAGCAGAAATATTTCTACATAGATGTCTTATACATGTAAAAATATAGAATAAAAGAAAAATAATACCAACTAATTAAATGAGATCAGTGCTATCAGGTGTTGTCACTGATTAGGAATCTGGCTGGAAGAAAAACCCGCAGCCACAGGGCGTCTCCAGGACCAAGTTTGGGAAACACTGGTTTAGATTGTTATGTTAGGCAGTCACCTTAATCCAAAGTGACTTACAGTATGTGGGCGAAAATTTTGGAACTCTCAAAATATTCATAGTTTGGAACTGAATTATGTCTAAATTTCTACAGTGCCATTGGAATGAAGGAGGCTCACCCACAAGGATGGATTGTATGGACTTTGTTGTATAAAATGAAACACTGAACTAACAGACTAAAATGCTGAAGTGACATTACTTGCATTGCTTCACTTGGTTAAGCTTTAAAAATTGGACTTTGTTTTAGCATTCTTCTTTGGTTTGGTTCAGGTCTGTTTCCCCAACGATTTGATCATTGGTGTGTTTGTATACAATTTACTTTGACTTTAAAGTAAGGATAACAAAGAGTCAAGGTTTGGCATTTACAGGATGGGCATACCTAATAAACAGGAGGTACGAACCAGACAATAACTTTGCGGGGGTCTCAGAATACTCCTACTACTACTTCTACTAATAATAATAATAATAATAAGTTTTATTTATATAGCACTTTTCCCATGCTGAATAAGAAAAGCTTCCTCTGGAGTGGTTCTGTAACTAAAGGTACATTCATACTAACATTTTCATTATAAAGCACAGACATTAGCCTCCATTTTTGCCTTTAATATACACTTCCAGAAATGTAGACTTTATAAGCAGTATACTTTGGAAAATGTTGGCTCAGCATTTCAGTGTGGATGGCTGAAAACTCAGAGTTGTAAAAACACAGACTCTAGTATTGTGCTGAGATTTTTTTCATGGTTATTATGTAGCCTTTCTCTGATTAGGTCCTGCTCATAACAACGTCTTATTCCCTGATTGGTCACCTTTCACTTAAGAATCCCCTACTCCAACATAGCAGACACAGAGGAGTTGTTTTTCAAGACTCTGTGTTTTTGCTCCTACTCAGTTCAATGCTTGTATGGATTGGGTGTTGGGCAAGGTCGTGGGGTCCAGCGGCTGTGGGGTATCTGTTAGCGAAGCAAGTTTCATTGATCTTGACTTTGCTGACGTTGCTGTGATCTTCACAGAGTTAATGGAGGCTCTGATCGGGGCGCTCGAGAGACTGAGTGAGGAGTCTGTCTGGGCTTGCAAGTGTCCTGGATAAAAACCATGATCCAGGCCTTTAATGACCTCTTGGGCACATCAGCAGTGTGTCTGTCTGCGGAGAGAGTGTTGACCTCGTCAAGAGGTTTACTTACCTAAGCAATGACAATCATGTCTCTGGTGACTCTTCCTATGAAGTCAGTAGACAAACTGGGAGAGCTGGGGGGTCATGAGGTCGCTGGAAAAATATCTACGCAAAAGGATGAAGGTCCAAGTCTTTAGTGTCCTGGTGCTTCCTGTTTTGCTGTATGGCAGCAAGTTATGGATGCTATCCAGTGACCTGAGAAGAAGACTGGACTCCTTTGGTACTGTACCTCCTTGGAGAATCCTTGGGTACCACTGGTTTGACTTTATGTTGAATGAGTGGTTGCTCATGGAGTCCTGAATGAGGCCCATTACCTGCATTGTGAGGAAGCACTCAGTTACGGCACTATGGCCATGTGGCAAGATTCCCAGAGGGTGATCCGGTTTGCAGGATCCTAATTGTTGAGGGCCTGAGTGGCTGGACCAGGCCAAGGGGTCACCCACGTAACACCTGGCTGTGGCAGATGGAGGGTCATTTCCAGAGTGTTTGTCTGCCTGGGGGGTTGCCAACCAAGATCCCAAGCTGTTTCATCGTGTATTGGATGCAGCAACCAGTTCTACCAGTGCATGCTCCCCAGCCTGACCTGTGCATCCAAACTGTGTTCAGTAGAGTGTGAATGCTACATGCATGTGCACAAAGCAAATAATTTATCAGTCACTGGGGTTTTGTGGTAAATCCTGTAAAATGTCCCGTCACTATTCCCTCAAGGATTTTTCCGCTGATGCACACAAGCCCAGTGTAAATGAGCATTTAAGTAATGTGTTTTTGGTCGTTTTAGTGTGGACAGAAATACTTTGGAAAATGATGGGAAAATGCTAGTTGGGTTGTGTACTTCATGTGGTCCTTCTGCCTGTGCTTCTGCTTATGGTGCTACACTCAAATTATATTGAATAAATGTATATAAATGGAATTAAAAGCTCATTATTAATTTCAGGTCAGTAGAGGTAAGAGAAGACATCCTCAATAGCGTCTGTACATAGTGTAGTCTTGGGTCAAAAGGCACTCTATGAACAAAGGTGTACCTTAGTGTCTGAAGCTGAACTGTATGGAGGACACCCCAGGGCTGACAATCCTGTCCAAGTGACCGTTTTCTACTCCTAAAAACCTAAGCTTTAGGGTAAGTGGGAAAAGAAAAGCATTTTCCATGATATTATATAAAGCAAGCCATACTGAATAAAAATTTAAGTAATAGGAAATAGTAATAGCAAATTTCAAAGTTAAGTCTCTAGGCTTAGTGTGAAACTGGAATCCAAACATATAAGAATATCCTGGAAAAAAGAAAGGATTGGGTAACTGGAGAAATAAATTTTTTTTAAAAATTAATGAATAAATAAAATCTGTTCTTGAAGAAAGAAAGAAGGCAAGCACAAGATGTCAGTTTAGGTTTAAGATGACGTTCATTCATCCATGATCAGGTGGCAGAGAGACAGTTAGTGATCAGGGCTGCATGATGAATGCTGGAAATTAAAGAGCAACTTTATGGTGCAAATACTTAAAGCTTGAGATTCATTTTCATGTTTCACAAAACTTTTCTAAAGCAACGCCTTTACAAGTGAGCAAAAAGTAATGCTTAGTTAAACCCGCTCCTGAAGTTGCCTACAAACAAAGCTTCATAAGACGACTGAAAAGTGGTTGATTGGCAATCCTTTTGTTAAAAGGTGATGCTTTAAACCTGCTGTGAAATGAAAAAGGTTTTGATAAGTAATACAAAGTATATATAACAGAACAGGACACAATAAGTATTGTTTCTGAAACAAATACAGACAAATGATAGACACACACAATCACATTTTACAAAATCTCACTTTTCTAAAGATCCAAGTTTAAAAAGCCCATTCTTTATTAGCAGTGTGCCACTTATTAAGGCATACAGTGTCTTTTGAAACAGTTAATAAACAGCAAGACCCAGGTAGCGCTTGAGTGGAGTTTGCATGTTCTCCGTGCCTGAGTTTCCTCCTGATGTGCAGAATTTCCTTCCACATTTCAAAGACAAGCATGTTAGGTTAAATTAGCCCTATTCTGTGTGTGTGTGTGTGTGTGTGTGTGTGACAGAGAGAGTGAGAAAAAGGGAATGCATGTGAGCAGTGAGAAGGTCATCTCTGAGGGTCACAGAATGGGGTGGGATGGAGTGCAGAGGGCTAATTGGCACTGGCACCCTGTCCAGTCGTTGGCCCTGCCTGGTGCCTGATCTTAGCTGGGATTGGCTCCTGCTTCTCCGTGACATGGAACTGGATGGATGAATGGATAGTGTCAGAAATGGCCGGGGTTCTTATGCCTCTTCATTGTATGGACCGGGGGAGCAAGCGTAGTCAGGACAGTACCTCCCACGGAATGCTAGATGGCAGCCCCCCTGGGTTGCATTGGGGGCCACGGGCATAGGATTTTGGAACTCAAGCCTGTTGGGGTCCATGGCCACCTCCAGGGGGCACTGCAGTGGTTCCTGAGCCCATGTGGGTAGTTCTTTCGCCACACCCGGAAGTGCAACCGGAAATGGGTCATCAAACACCTGGAGCACTTCTGGGTGAGCTATAAAAGGAGCCAGCAGCCACCACTCCGGTAGCCAGAGTCAAGAGGAGGAAGACAAGGCTTGCTGGAGAAGAGTGGAGGATAAAGAGAAGAAGTAGTGTGGTGATTGTGCTATTGTGCCTTTGGGAAACAGGGAAGGTGTTGCCCACAGGCAAAGAAAATAAAAAATAAAACATTTATTTGTTTTATAAGTGTGCCTCCCCTGTCTGTCTGTCTGTGTTGGGTTGACCACTCGTATAGCGCTTTTGTCACAATAGATAGATATCGCACAATAAAGACAATAAGCTTGCACATCACAACCTTTCTTTTTTTGTTTCAAACTCATAGTAAACACTTGCACAACCATGCAGAAATTTGTAAATTATTGACATATCCATATGTTCCATTACATACTAAAATTACCACACTCCTACTCTGGCTTTTCACATTTTTTTGTACGATGGTCCATCTCTAGCAGGTATTATAGATAGATGGATTTTTACATACAAATAGGAAATACACCAACAGCTCATGTCAAATATACACAAAAGACTACAAAAAAGAAGAAAACTTCTGACTTCGCTAGTGATAAGGGAACAGTCCCAGTGAGGCATTTTTCAGGCGTACTGCCATTGGTATAAAGGAGCCCTACCGGTGTTTCTTGACACACTTCTAATGAATGATTTGTTGGCTGAAACCCCTCGGTGTTAGTGTGTCAGAGAGATTATGTACAACATTGCTCATAATGGCACTCAGTTTTTTTCTTTTAAGTCTCTCTTC
Source organism: Polypterus senegalus (assembly GCF_016835505.1). NCBI lineage: Eukaryota > Metazoa > Chordata > Cladistia > Polypteriformes > Polypteridae > Polypterus > Polypterus senegalus. The sequence continues at coordinate 206,431,080 of NC_053157.1, forward strand.
TACTACCTCCAGGGGGTCCAGAGGGCATCCCATAAATGATCCTTCCTTCTTAATCATTAATCTTAATGAGTGGAAAGACAAACATGGCCAGAAGAGAGTAGTCCATATCTAAAAGCATAACTGGCACTGCCATGTCATGGATGGGATATGGCAGCTAAACACCCAGTCAAAGCTGAGGTGCTGCTGGTAGGGCTGATTGGAGGATTGATAAATAATGGCCTCTTGTAATAAATTTCAATTCCCTGATGGAAGAATGAGGATACTGAGAAAACTCATGAGTCCATGAAACAGTCCATCTGGCTGCCTGCTGATGGCAACATTGTAATGGTGTGTGCATTTACTGCATACATTCTTTACAAGAAGAAGAACACTTGAATGACTTTGTGGTGAGTAATGGCAGCAGTGCACCCATCTGTGAATAGGCCTTACCTTAGGGCTAGAAAAATGCTTAAATGTTTCAAGTAAACATCGTAAAGCACAGTCCTCCAAGATCTTATCTGTAGAATGAAATTTGAATTGCTGATATCTGACTGGGAGCAGAGATCTACCACTGGCTAATCTGCAATAATCACATTCAAGTAACATAGGAGTCAACATTTGCTGCACAGTTAAAAACTTATTGAGTCCACAACGGAAGAAATTCCTGCTGATCTAATGGTTAAAAAGAAGCCCCATCTAATAATAGGTTGATGTGTACAGTATATTAAAGCAGCCAGCACAATGACAATGCAACACGTTTCCAAAGAATGGTGTCAGTCTATATTTGACATGCTTGGAGCTGACCTCTTAAATACTTAGAATATATATTTACATCCCTAAATTAAAAGGTAACAAGGCTGCTTTTTAACAAGTCTACAAATGATTTGTCTGTGGAAATAGTTAAAAACTAAGAAAGTGAGTCCTTTTTAATATACTGCAAAGCTTTTGTTTTATTTGTTATAATTATTTAATACTTGAATATTCAATTCTGTAATATTGAGCAATTAAGTCAAGTCAAGTCAAGTAGAGCTTTATTGTCATCCTAACAATATACTTACAGTACACAGTGGGATGAAATATCATCTCAGAGGGATACACAAGATATATATATATATATATATATATATATATATATATATATATATATATATATATATATATAACTATGATAAAAGAAAGAAGAATAAAAAAAAAAACTACCAACCTTCAATGTCTCAACTCTTTCTATAAAGACAACATTGACAAGACAATATTGTTGCTTCCTGACACTGCCAAGCAGGTGTTGATGCCGCCTCTCTCATGACACAGCGGGTCGAGGTTTTTGTACGATTCTCAATCACTGTGTGAGAGGGTAAGCGTTACTTTGCCAGCAGTAATAAGAGCCTTCATCCTCTGGCTGCACATTAGTGATTTTGAAGGTAAAATCGTAGTCATAGCCAGAAGCTGAAAATCGGTCAGACACACCACTTTTTCTGGAGGTTTCATAAAACAGAGTCTCATGCCTCTGTCCGGGCACCTTGCGAAGCAAGCACATGTCATTGTTTATCGCCTTGCTTGACTTACATGAGATGGTCACAGTGCTGCCAAGAAGGGGAGATAAAATGCCTGGAGACTGAGTGACCACAATATCTTGAATGGACGCTGAGGGAACAAGACAGAGGATCATAACTGGAGTTGTAAACTGAGGAGTCCAATATGGCACTAAGCCTCTGAACACAGCAGAATACACCAATGTCAATTTATTTGTAGAGCATAATTTAAACAATATCATTAATGCTGTAATCAAAGTTCTTTACAGTAAAAACATACACTAAACATAAATAACATAAATACAATAAAATACAATAAGGCACAATACAACCAGCAGTAAATTGAAACAAATGACTAAGAGGAGGGAACCATTAGTATTACTGAATGTCAATGAAAGCTTGAGAATAAAAATGACTTCTGTCTAATTTTAAACAATTCAGTTGAAGATGACTCCTTAATGTAATGAGGTGAAGATTTCCACAGACGAGGTGCAGCAGCTGCAAAAGCCCTGTACCCCTTAGTTTTGCACTTAGTGTGAGGGACAACAAGAGACACTTGACTGGTAGACCTAAGCTCTCTGGATGGCTGGTGTAAAACACATCATTCAGATAAATGGACAGCAGCCTACCCATGTAATGATTTAAAAACAAGCAGCAACATTTTAAAATCAATTCTAAAAACTAACATTCAGCCAGTGTAAAGAGGCAAAAATTGAAGATACAGAATCAAACTTTCTTGCTCCAACCAAAAAACGGACAGCTTCATTGTGAACCAACTGCAATCTGTGTATCAGGGATTTGCTGATCCCAGAATACTTTGAGCTGCAGTATTCAAGCCAAGGAAAGATAAAAGCATGAGTAACTTTCTCTAAATCCTCAGAAGATAAAGAAAGCTTAGCCTTGACTAAAAGAAGAAGCTGGAAAAACAACTTTTGACCACAGAATTAATCTGTTTCTGAAAAGAGAGGTTACTGTCAAAAATAACACCAAGATTCCAAAGTTGAGGTTTGCAAATATCCATGAAAGAGCCAAGAAGTTTGAAACCGTTGTGAGCTTTGGCTGCAGAACCAGCTATCAGCACTTCTGTTTTATTTTAATTAAGTTCGAGAAAATTGTCAGCCATCCAGGATCTTATTTCTACAAGACAATTGTGCAGCCGATACATTACAGAGTTCACATAGGAATACAAACCTCTGTGTCATCAACCTAACAGTGAAAAGAAATATTAAACTTTCTAAAAATTGCTCCAATAGAATGAAGAATAGAGGACCCAAAATGGATCCCTGGGGAGCACCACATTTAACAAGAGCTGTAGGCAAAAAAGAGGAATTGAAAGTCACTGAAAAGTGCCTACAAGTAAGATATGACCTGAACCAGTTAAGAGCGGCCCCTGTAAGCCCCACCAGATGTTCAAGATGTACTTGCCATCTTAGCCTAAGCATTCACCAAGGCATGGCTATACCCCCTCAAGTAAACTGTGAAATATGGATGTACACAAGGGTTGTAAAAAGCAAGTTTCCCTCAAGGTATCCATGTACCCCATATGCAACCAGACTGACAAGCACCCTCACCTCCAGTCCAGAGAATGATAATCCCTGCAAGAGTAGTTAATGAAATCATGGTTCAGGTCCAGAGTGCTGCTCTGTGGAGAATGGGAGAGGGTTTTTAACAGATGTAGACTTTGATTAGTCTATGCAAATCTTTGTGTACTGTGGGAGGGTCCTGTGGGAGAAGCATCAGCGGTGATGTCTCTCATTTCCAAGCCACAGATCACAGGGTACACGGCCAGCACCTGCTACTTTTTACGCAAACACATTTGATGTTAGGAGTTAAGCAAACTGTGTTCAGTTTACAGTGATTGACACTCTCATTACACCATTTCAGGGTCTTGGGTTCCAGTCTACACTGGGTCACTGTCTGCGTGGAGTTCTGAAGATCTCCTGCCTGTTCGCCTGTGTGGGCATTTTCTTTTACATTGGTGTTTTCCCCCACATGCTAAATTACATAAATATTTATAATTGTAGGTGGGCTGCCTGAAATAAATAGTGACAAGGAGTGATTTGATATCAAATAGAAGACTGAAAATTTAAAGGAAGACATGTAAAGACAAAATGTACCAAGCAGTTATATATATATTTTCAGGTGTTCTAATTGTTTAATTAATCCATTATTTACTAATTAGTGGGTCTGACGCTAAAGTAGTTGCAGCCTTTGATTATTCAGTGTTGTTTGCCTGCGTGTCTGCTCTGCTCAATTTTAATTGTCATTAATAAGACACAACGAAGGAGGAAAAAATGCACAGAGAAAGGGCAAAATATAATGAAACCAACAAAAGAGAGTTAAGAATTTAAATCTATAGCAAAATAGAAATATTTCTAAATATCTTATCTCTCTATTATAAGAAAAAATCCTGGAACGCAAAAGCAAGGTGATGATACGTGATATTCTCTGAAGTTCTCGGAAGACATTTAAAAGATCCGCGAGACAAATGAGACTTGCCACGGAGCGTCTCCCGGGGACCGTAAACATGAGACTTGGTGCCAAGTGATTGTCCCAGGACGTGAAACATGAGATTCTTGAAAGACACGCCCTACTTACAAAAGATATCTTATAAGAGCACACCCATCAAAAAACACTCAGACGTGTAAAAGCACGTAGCACACACACATCCTGTGTTCTCAGTACATATAAAGCGTATAAGGACAATATGGAGAATAGAGACCCAAAGGCGTTGGGGAGAATAAAAGACAGATAACAGATTATGAAAGCAGTGGAATTCGAAAGGCTCAAACAAACGATGGCACGATACACATGCAGAGAAATGTACAGAATATGAAAGCAGTAAAATTCGAAAGTATTGTAGCATCCCAGCCAGGTTGAGGCCTTTTGGGTTTTAAGTGGCTGTTCGGTCCAATTGAGGGAGGGTGGAGTACTGCACGGAAGACTGATAGCTGGGTGCTGATTGATGCGGTAAGGGGGGCGAGACCTGGGGAATGAAGGATTGGAGAACGTGCTAGAAAGTTGTGTTTGGGGTTACGAAGTCAGCGATTGTTCAAGTAAAACTTTTGTGACACTTTATCAGGTCAGTCGCTACAGTATCAAAGAAAAGATAGAAAAGATTGCATTACCGAAAAACAAGGTGTAATTGAAAAAATAGCAGGATAAATCGAGGTCAGAAATAAAAGACAAAGAGTAGACAACAAAGTTTTTTTGCATTCGCATCATTCAATGGACAAAACTTGGACTTACCCAATAAAAGACCATACGCTATGAGAAACTATGGTCCCGGAACAGTTAAAGCAACGACAAGTTGAATTTCAAAGAATACACATTTCGGTCAGGCGTATATTTATGATCACGGAGAAGCGATGCACGTTTTAACAGGAAAAAAGAAAAGTAATGTATATATTCCGGGAATAACATTACACACCAAAAGCGATTTTGATATGCCATTCATATTAAAATGTTTACAGTTTACTGTGAGAATAGCTTTTGCTATGACAATCAGTAAATCACAGGGACAAACATTAGAAATAGTCAGATTATTTATTAGAGAAACAGAAACAATAGTCACTCACTGTCACAATGTGTCTCCAAAAAATAATGTTTTTAATGAAGCTTTAAAGTAAAAATGCAAATAATGAAATTGAAACAATTCCAAAGGAAAAAAAAAATTTAATTGTACAGGATGCAGCAGAAATAACTCCCACATTTCGAAAAATCACTGTGGGGTCCCCAAAGCAGGTAGAGGGGTGCGGTCCGTTCCGTTAGGTACGGTACATAATAAAGTTGTCAGTCATCACCATGCCGTGGTCGGGTGAGCATCGAGGCTTTGTAGTGGAGGCTTTTTTCAAAAATGGCGAATCTGTAGCTGCGACGCAGAGGGTGTTTCACACGTGGTTCGGTTTACGTGCTAATGAAAATGTTCCAGACCAGAAAACAAAATTGCTGTGGGTTCAAAGAATAAGGGCAACAGGAGGTTTTCAAACATCGTCCTCGATTGGTCCTTGGACCAACTAAAGGAGGCTATTCAAGAAGAAATTGAAGGAATTTTGCCCGACATGCTAGTGAGAGTGATGGAAAACTTCCAAGAACGGCTCCAAATGTGCATCAACTGTCAAGGCCACAATTTGGACGATATAATTTTTAAAACCTAAAGTAAAAAAACTTTTTTATATCTACATTTGGGACATTTGGGAAATTTGGTGATACCTCGTAGCATTTTTTTTCAATCCCCCTTTGAAATGTGAGAGTTATTTCTGCCACACCCTATATATCTGATTAACCAAACACAGGGGTTGGCGAAAAGCAGGGGCAAAAGCCCCTAGTAAATGTAAAAATCATGCTGCTATGCTTTTCTGAATGTAGAATAAAAGAAAAATAATAGCAGCTAATTAAATGAGCTCAGTGCTATCAGGTGTTGTCACTGATTAGGAATCTGGCTGGAACAAAAACCTGCAGCCACAGGAGGTCCCCAGAACCGAGGTTGGGAAACACTGCCCTATCATACAGGCATGGTTTCTGCCTTGAGTTTGATACCACCAAAACAGACACTGGCCCCAAGACCATACACTGGATTAAGCAGGCCTAAAAATGATGGAAGTTTGGTTCACCCAGGATATGAAAGCTATAAGCATTTAGTATGACATTTCAAGAAGTGGGGAACAAAAACTTTCTCAAGAGAAGAGTGGGGCTCTTGGAAAAATAAAAAAGGCACACCGAGGTGAGGAGAACTGCAGAACAACAGTAGGACATTTTCTTAGTCATCTTCTACATTCTGGGCTTGTTTGAATCCTAACATGAAGAAGAATGAGGATAACACCCTGTCATATATACCACTTCAGGTTTTTAGCAGTTTCCAGTATAAGCACTGCAATAGACAATGCACCTGTGTGGGTTTCCTGGCTGGGATATGGTAAAGTTTCTTAACTGAATGGGAGGCAAGCCCATTGGAAGCTCAACAGGAATGTTAGCCAGGAAGCTGGAGGAAGATGTTAAATCTGGAACTGTGTATGCTGGAATCCTGGCAGGGTCAGATCCAGGAACAATACCCAGCCAGAAGACCAGTTTGATAGAAGAAACAGGGATGACAACTAGTCTGGGCTACATGGTCCTTCAACACATTGGGTGGCAAAATACCTGTATGGACACCCACAAGGCATGAAGGGAACTGTAGCCCCATGGGACAGCCTTGTTGGGCTCCAGGGTTGCTACAGGGGCATACTATGAGGGTTTGTGATACCTAATTTTGGAGAATTTTGCTTGATCCGAAAGTGCTTCTATCAGGCTATGCCCAAACACTCCCATGTCTAAGATAAAGGGAGCTGCTCAACCTCATCCAGGAAAGCTGGAGTTGGGTGTTGAGGATGAACAAAGCTTGTCTGGGAGGTGAAAAGAGAATACTTGTGCTTATGCTACTTTTGGAGCCTTTTTGTAAGGTATTGGTGCAAAAGAATCTTGTACTTTAACTGGAACTTGTGTCGGTGAGGTTGTGTCTGGTGTTTGGGGTGCTGTAATGCCCACTACTGGACACCAGTATGTAAAGTTATATGGGCAGATCAATCCTGTAATCGTACAGTGCACCAGTTTTGGAAGTTTGGTACACTGTTTTTATCCCTGAGGGGAAATTGCCTTTTTGCATGACCTTCGGTGCTGTCCTCCTTCACAGACAATCAATTTCAAAACAATCAAATCAACACCAAAATGGGAGAAAAATGTGAAAAGATAGAGTATCACATGACAAGAAGAAAGTGTATTAGTAGCTTGTTGGACAGAACAGAATGTTCTCCTCAAAATTGTCTTAATATTCTAATGACATATAAGCATGCAATCAGTGACAGATACAAAAAGCTGAAACCCTTGTGAGTAATGTAAAGCATGCAGTTCAAGTTATTTACCAATTAGCATTCTAGCATTTTGACACACAACAACCACAGCACTGACACTAAAGCCATTTTACAGAGAAGTACATACTTTTAAGAGTTGACTGTGCCTACCTTTGAAGACCCCTGCAAGTCAAACATCAATATTTCCGAGCAGTATTGATCCCATTGTGTCCGTAAGGCTCCAGCGAATATAATCCAGTAAAACGATTTAGGTCCAAAACACACGATATATTCTCAAAGAGACAAAAACTCCAGAAAACGTTTCATAACTTGAGACCACCTAAGTAATTTTTTCACTTATATTGCTCATATTAGACGTAATTTGTTTCTGTCGGCGATAACCATGCTACCGCATGAAACACGGAAGTGTTAGCTTTCGAAAGACACCTAAGTTGGCCAATTACTGACGGGTCTGGGGTTGACTGGCACCTCGTATAGCCAACCAGTGTCACAGAAAGCTTGCAGGGTGACGTATAGCTCTGAACTCTGGTAGAATCTACCAGTTTGATTGGACACTGTGACTGACACTCAAAACTTACAGCCAATGAGCAGCCGAGCATTTTGATATGTAACTTGCTATACTTAACTTGTAAACAAAATGATCGGAGCTGCATGAAGGTGGCATTTGTGCCAGTCTGCAGAGTTGGTGCATGGTTGTTTATTGTGATTTCGCCAAGTTTTTTCGCAGTTTAAATATGAATAAAAGTAGAAGTTTAAACGTAAATAAACGCTCGATTAAATAATAGATGCATGTATGCTGCGTTGCGAAAATATTCAACCGGCACACGGGCCGTATAATGGGAGAGAGCGACGTGCCACGCCCTTGTGCTTTCTGCTTGCTAGTGATTGCTGCCATCAAGTGGCACATGGAAAAACGCTGAGATGTGTTGTAACAGTTTGTAAAAGAAATATATATAGTTTGTGTGCATTTTATAAAAAAAAGTAAAAAATAAAAAATATAAATATATGTTTGGCCCATAACTTGTATTGACTATTTTTACATAGAAATGTGTATTTTTTATTGATTTTATTATTTTTATAACTAATAGAGTGACACTGTGTGTAGATATAGATTCCTTTAGGTGTAAGCTTTCAGTAGAGCCCTTTTTGATATATGTGGGTTGAAGCATTCAAAAGTTATTACACTTTTTCCATACGTTCCAAAATGTGGATAATGGTCCCTCTAAAAAGCCCTGGGCATGCCCACATAAAGACTGGTGTAAAAAATGTCATTTTTACAGGTATTCTTTTCAAAATAATGAAATTTGAGTAGTCCACAAGTTATTCTGTTGGTACATAGTGTGTTTCTGTCCCCACCTACCTACTGCAGCTTTATTTTCCTTTATTTTCATAAAAAAACTTAGGCGAGAACAAAAAAATTCGTTTTTTTTGTGAGTTCTAATGTGCATAACTTTTGATCAGTCACACCTACAGTGATTCTGACTACTAAGGGTGAAACTAGAGAATGTTACCTTTACAAAGAGACCAAACATGTGTTTATACTCCAGATAGTTCAATAACAGCAATGATTCTAATTTGGAGAGGTCGAATTATAGTAGAGTTTAGTCTGTGCATTAGTGACACTGAAAAAGGATCAGCTTGCTAATTTTTCACAAAAGATATGCCATTATATACAATAGTATCACGTTCTGTCATTCTGAGTAAGTCTTTCAGCCATTGTTGAAGTACACTCTTTATATTGGCAGATGTATTGATCATCCTGTGCTGTAGAATTTTATATCAGTTAATAAAAGTGTGTCTGTCCATGGGGTCAACCAATGATTTGATAAGCAGAGTAAAAATGAACATCAACAATCTCAGACTGATTTAATTCAGGGTTTTAGGGAGCTGGGGTCTATCCCACCACTTTTCCAGTGCAAGGCAGAGATCAACCTTGGACAGCACCTAATTGATGCCATCAAATTAAGATAACAAGCATGTCTGACCTCTGGGCAGAAACGTCCATGTTAACAAAAAGTAAACTCATACAGACACCAATTAGCTACAGGATTCAAACCCACAACAGCTGTACATCACGTTCATAAGTACAGTTTTGGTTAATTTTATAGGAATAGTCAAGTTTAGCAGTCACATTGCAATGATCACTGAGATGAAAGCACAAAATTTTATTTTAGTTTGCTATCGCTGCAGCATTTTCAGGCATTCAGAACAATCAGCCTGCTGTGCAACCCGCACACTCCTACATTCTTTTTTCTGCTGTTATGGCCACAGGAAACTGCTCAGAAACTACCACATTGGAGAGCTTTCTTTAATTCTTTTGCTGATTTTAAAAACTTTGATATCCATTCCACTACCCCCTCACCTAGCAATTGCAATCTCCCTTCTCTCTGTGTCCAAATTGTCTTTGTCATTAGATGATAACTTCCATTTAAACACACCTTGACGTCATTCTGGCTGCCTTTGAGGCCAAAAGGTTATTATAGAAGGTTGGATGAAATCTGGAACTTTAAAATTCAAAAGAAATTCTGAATTTGAATGTTATTATTTTTCATACATAGAAGTATGTACTAAAATAAACATGAAACTTACAGTGAAAAATGACTGTTGGCTGTAGGTAGTCTGCTATATCTTATACTTTGGGAAAGAGCTCATCAATCTGAAACACAACTGGTGGAATCCAACCGGTGGAAGGGATCCTTATTCCCAGTTCATCTTCCCAGGCTGTTGTCTAAAAATGAAATCACTGAGCTTTTAAGTGTATCTCTGACTTTCTGACATCTGTGTTCATTACCACCATTATTATAAAGTTTCATTTTTCAAGGCCCAGCGACTTGAGAAGACAAACATCTGAGGGGTTTTTGTACGACTGTGTATCACTGTGCGAGGAGAAGCTTCACTCTGCTGACAGTAATAAAAGCCTGCATCCTCCAGTTGAACATTTGTGATTGTGAAGGTAAAATCGTAGTCATATCCAGAGACTGAAACTCGGTCAGACACCCCACTTTGCTTGACGCTGTCATAAAATAAAAGCTTGTGTGTTTGTCCAAGCGCTTTTTGATATAAGCACATATCATCATCTACCTTGGTGTCTGTCTTGCACGAGAAGGTCACAGTGCTGCCGGGAAGAGCAGACAGAATGGCTGGAGACTGAGTGACCACAATATCTGCACTGGAACCTGAGTGAAATAAACACAAGTGGATTAAAGAAAGAAAATTAAGAGAGACACAGTAATGGATGTCTTGTTATGTCTGAATAAGTTCACCCTGACACAAATCTGTTTCTCACAATTAAGTTTAGAAGTTGTTGGAATTCCTAGTGTTCAGTTCAGAGGATTCTTCAGACATGAAAACATTTGACTTGATCAGATTTATTGGCCTGCTCCACATTATTATTTTCAATTTATGTCAGTGTTCATTTTGAAAAGAGATATATAAATTAAACTGTTAAGCCTTGAAAACTGATTTGAAAGTCATTGAATTAAACATTACACTGACGTATTCTCCAGGACATATACCCAACATACTCACCCTCGGTCCAGAGGACAAGACCCAGTGTAAGAACTGCCACTAAACTCATGGTTGAAGCCGATCAATTGAATTGTGAGCTACTGCACAGTAAAGTGGAAAGAATTTAATCAGATAATGACAGGAAGTACAGTGAAATATGTAAAGTGTGATCAAGGTATGTAAATATCTGAGTTGGTGCGGTCATGTGTGGATTTCAGGCTGTGTTAGAGCTACATGAGCATGACAAAGAACTGTTCTATTTTAACCCATTAATGTCGAATATAATGTAATAACTCAATGGCACATGTTCATGGTCAGAAATGGTTCCAAAATTATAATAAACAAATAACATAAAAATTAATAATGCTATTATACTAAAAAAAAAAAACAAGAAAACTCATATCAAAATGAGTGCTGCAATGAATAAAACCCTCATTTACAACAATATCTCTCAAAGTCCATCCCACTCTTTCTTTCATGAAGATATAAGGGATACATCCATTATGAACTGTCTAGAGCAGGGGTCGCCAAGTCTGATCCTGGAGGACCACAGTGGCTGCAGGTTTTCATTCTAACCCTTTTCTAAATGAGTGACCTATTTTTGCTGCTAGTCAGCTTCTTTTGAAGACTCATACCCCTTAATTGTTAGCAGCCAAACAATAATGACATACAAGCTGAGTCTAAACAACGGGTGTCCATCATACAATACCTGAAAATAAAGAAAGATGAAGATCTCAGGAATGCTGATCTGCTCAGGTCTCCAAAACATTTTCGGAAATGTCTGCTAATGCACTACAAGAGCAGCAACAAGCCACAGAATAAAATAACTGGTTGAATTGACAACAAGAATCAGCACCTCATTATGCAGCTGGTTGGAGTGAAATTGGTTGGAATTTGAGACCCTGACTTAGTTGGTCTTCTGTTGGTTCCCTCACTTCACATTTCATTACTGTTTGGGTGCCATTTAAGAAAAGAAATGAAGCAATTCAGAGGAACGATGAAGAAATCTTCAAAAAGCAATTCAATTCAGATGAATTCACAAGAAGACAACTAGCAGCACAAACAGGGCACTCATTAAAAAAAAGGGTTAGAATGAAAACCTGCAGCCAGGGTGGTCCTCCAGGATCAGATTTGGCGACCCCTGGTCTAGAGAGGCTGGCAGGTATGCAAAGAGGAATTATGTCCAATGGGAGAAACAGGATAGAAACAGTAAATTCTTTTCATTTATAGGATCTGAATATCAGACACAAACTCAGACTGTCAATCCATGGATATGATTAGACCCAAACAAACATCTATATAAGATCTACGTAGCTTTGGAGCATCTGAAATGAGGGTAATGTGAGGTATTTCAGACTATCATTACCTCAAAAAGGTATTATTTAGGCTAAGCTAAGATACCCGGCATGACCAGATTAAATACTGTAAAGCAGCTCATAGTTTTCATCGCAAAGAGCATAGTCGGTAGGATATAGAAGGCAGCTTAGCTGTCACACAACTGAGGGACTACTCCACAGTCAGAAAAGACTCCTTATCACATGTTAGCTCTTGAATTTTACTCCCATAACCATCAATTGGATTAAGAGAATTTAAGAATGTATGTATGAATATCTATAATTTTATTCTCTAACTGATCCTTCACTATCTACTGTACTTTCCTTTCATGCTTTCGATCCGCTCATTTTTTTTGTTGCCTTTTTTGGATGTTTTCGAGTTTGTCTCCCTTCATTTTATCAGGTTTCTAATTGTTGTGGCATACATCTCACCTTGTTGCTTTGAGTTACACTCTTGTTTGTGTTATCATCACATTTTAGAATTCTGAAATACATTGTTTCTGTTTCAGTAGCAGTTCTTTTCACTTTATTTAATTTATTGTTTTTTTAAATTGCCTCTCTCCAGTGCTAGTTTATTGTGGGGTTCTCTCATATGAACTGTTTTTTTTTTGGTATAGTTTCACAATAGTAGCTTTTTTTTTGATAGTGAATATATACAGTCATGTTGTTAGTCACACGAGAGTGGCTTATGATGTCAACACATTGTCAATATATGAGTGGGAACCCAAAAAAATTCCCAAAATTGTTATAAAAAACTTTATTTTAAAATGAGAAGCAATTCCATTTTAGGACCTTTAAAATACTCTCCTAGTGTAAAACACTCATTCCGGTGCTTCTTTTGTTACTATGTCTAGAGGCCCGTTCATTTTTAGGTGGAATTTCTCCACAACAGTAAAAAAAGACCTGAAGCCTCATGCATAACGGCGTGCATAGAATTCACACTATAACATTGCGTGCGGACAAAAGCGGAAATGTGCATATGCACAAAAAAATCCAGATGCATAAATCTGTGTGAACAGCAACTTCCACATTCTTACGCTACATAAATCCCAGTCAACGTGAAAAGTAATGCACGTGCATGTGCCTGCTGCCATTCCCCAAACTCCTCCCAGAATTACGCCTCTTTGAATATGCAAATCAATTTAAATAGCCCTTAAGCTCAGCGTTCTGTGAAAAGGCAATGGCAAAAGCACGGGGGGAAATAGAAAAATTTCAGCGAATACCAAGTGGAGGCAAATGAAAAACGTACTATTTGTTGGTTTAAACAGTGGTATAAACAAAAAAAGGAACCTGATCGACTGACATAGAATGTCGGAGAAACTTGAAATCTCAAGTTGACAAAGTCGCACAGTGCCCAAAATAAAAAAGAAGTGGTCAGATATCAAAGTCGGTGTGAAAAGGCGAATCGTAGCCCACCGTCTGAGTGTCATATGAAAGCTTATTAGGATACAGAGAAAAAAAAATAGGCACACAGTGGGAAAAAAGCACGAAATGTCAACTTTAATCTTGAAAATTCCACTTTAATCACGTAGTTTATTTTGTCATTAAAGTAGAACATCATAAACTTCATCTTAAAATGATTTAATTTACTAGTTTCTCAATCCCATCGTAACTAAAGTAGCACGTTAAATGCTTTGTTTTGTATTTGATCTTCTATGTGCTCTATGTGTGTGAATCTTTTCTTAAACAGGCTTTCACTTTCTCCGACAGGACTCAGAATCCATTACATTCATGATATTACAGCTCTCTGAATAATTAAAATACTGAGATGTGTACTTGATATCACTTTCATGATGATAGGAGTTAAAGCACGTTATTAAACATGGGAACACGGTGGCGCAGTGATTGTGTGCGACCTTCGATGAAATACTTCATTGTAGCAGTGCTGTCTCTTTCAAACGTACTAACCTCCAATTCCTGTCCTTCCTTTTCTTTCTCCAAATACCCAATCACCACACAATAAGCTCTGTAATAGACGTTAAGCCATCTGTAAGCTTAGAACACTGATTCTTCAAAATGTTTAAGGAACATTGAAATATCTTCATAGTATATGTTTAATTATTCTATCCATCTAACCTTCCAGTGTCGCACCAGCACAAGCAAGAATACAGCTCGAGGCAGGAACTATCCATGAACGGAGCGACAGCTCCTTGCTAGCGCTGCAACACCGTGTCCTCATATGTTTATTTATTAACAATATAGATTATTTAAATGAAGTTAAAGTTTTATCTGTATAATATAATAAACATATTTTGCTGCACTTCATCATAAAAATGATATCATCATCATATGTAAATATGCGCTTTATAAAGTGGCTCAGGTTGTGCAATATTATAACTATATCACAAGTTTACAGTGAGGTAATTGAACTTATAAGTACAACCAGTTCTACAAGGAGCACTTGATGGACTGATTGAGTGCGTTTATAATTCTTGGGATGAAACTGTTTCTGAACCGCGAGGTCCGTACAGGAAAGGCTCTGAAGAATTTGCCATATGAGAGCAGTCCAATAGACAGCATGGCTGAGGCAGCGTGTGCTTAATGCTGTATACCGATATTTCTCTTTCCAATCATCTGCTGTAGGTCTGTGATTCCCCACTCAGATACAGTGATATTAATACTCCAAGTGGTGCAGTGAGAGTAATATGGAAAAAGATGATCCGCTGTGGCGACTCCTAACGGAAGCAGCTGAAAGAAGACGAAGAAGGTGCAGTGAGAGTAACAACGCTAAAGCAGCTATGGTATTTGGAATAGTTTGGCCATTCCCTGGACCATTAAATTGTTACAGGTTAATTACAATCAGATGCCTTAAACTAATAAACAATATGTATTTAGTTTCAGAACAGTAGCACTGCTTTGACGCTGGGTGCCGCCAGTTTGCAAAACCAAGCGAAAAACTTGCGTACACCAGGGTTGGAGCTACCGTGAAAATGTGCGTGGCTTTACGCCAAGTTTAGGTTTTATACATCGTGATTTGAGCGTGGAAACGTTCGTATGCAACATTTTTGTACACATGCACTATGGCCCCAGGTGAATATAGGTGGTGTGAAGCAACAACCACGTTATTTTTTGCCAAAACCTCTTTTACTGACAACTTGGCATGTGCAAGTGTGTCATCATAGTACAAAGTTCAGTTTTGCACTTTCCCAGATGTTTTTTATCGACTGGATATCTCAGTAGTTTAATGTGATGTCACTGATTACCAGTCTACCCACAGAGAAAAAACTCTTTATGAACAAGGCCTTCGGTGTTGAAAAACACAATCATCATTGTCTCTTGAAAATCTGCCATGGTGGTTTGGAGAAAACTTCTCACGTCATTAGCACGATTGTAGAATAAACCCCAAAAATACACACGATTAAGCACACGATACATAGAGGCATATTTCATAACTGCACCTTACTGCTGTTCTGTTGACTGGTTCAGAGAATTTTTGCATCCCCTCTTAATAATGACAGCAACACACACTCTGGCCTCTAAGCTTTCAATCCCAGTACTAAAACCAGCAACATCTGAGTGTAGTAAGAGTTAAGGATTTGGAGTTAGCCATAGGCTCTTTGGATTGACTTTTTGATATGTTTTTTTGTTCTTTCTTTTGAATTTCAATGCTCATTATTTTTCACATTTATACTTTTTTGATTTATCATATCACTCTTGCCTGCTTACTGGTGATCCATTCTGGTTTGCCCAAAAAGGAGGACTTCATTTCCAGTCATTTCCTGATTTAAAATTAACCCTTTAGACTAGCCTGGTCCTAACTGTTTGCCTTGTAAAGCTTAATGATTGATTAGTAGCAAAATACAATAACATTTATGCTTGTCGAAATGCACTAAAAAAGAGCAAGCACTATATTCTGTTAATCCTTTTCTTAGTTCTTCATTGGTTCATTTTCTAATCCTTTATGGGATTGTAGGAAGCCAGTAACTTCAGTCCGTCTACTTTCAAGTCCAAAAGGTAATTATGGGTAACTAATTGAAATCGGGAACTTTGAAACACACATTCAATGTTGAATTTGAATGTTAATATTGTAACGACCCGGCAGCAAGCGCTGGCGGAGTGACGCCGTATGGGTAATTTATGTAAATAGTTTGTGGGGAATTTATGGGTAATTTATGTAAAGCTTATTGTTGTGTTGAAATTAACTTAATAACCTAATTGTCTTTCTTGTTGTAAGTGTTGTATGTGTTTGTGCTCAATCAGTGGGGTGGGTTGGGTTATCGCCGTCCGGGGTTGTTGTTATTGTAAATAGTCACCATCAATGAGAAAGATGGCTCTGTAAATGACCTTGACCATGGCTATACAATGAGTTTTAAGCTTTGTTTTACTGGCTATCTGTTAATAAAAAGATACAACAGGACAGAGCTGTATCATTGCTAAGATTCTATCTAAGCAATTGTTGCCGAGACACTCGGAGTCGTGCGGTGTATGGGACACGAGTGCTCGTTATCTAAAGAGCTGGGTGCAGCTGCGTGCATAACGCTGGCAATCCGCTAGCCGACAGCTTGGGAGAGGTGCACGGCAGAGTTCGGCTCTAAAATCTTTAAAGACTCCACCACGGGTCGCTACATTGGTGTCAGAAGTGGGATACCAGGCTGTTTAGAAGACGCCGTTATGGAACAGAGTCTTAAAGAATTAGAGCGTGCCATCTTAGAGAACAGCATTACGTTAGAGCGCCTGATCAGCGGAGCTGTGCGGAGAAAAGAGGCAGACCAGCCTGATGGTGCCAGTGTTCCCCGGACAGTGTTGCGATCTTCTAAGCACGGCCAGAGTGGGCCGCGGCTGCCGCAGCGATACCCCAGGTTACCAGTCGGCCGGTCCTCTTCTCACGGTCACCTGCTAAGCTGCCGCAATACAGCGGATTGACGCCCTTAGAGCCATACCTTGCACAAGTGGATCTGGCCGCGATACACAATGAGTGGAACCGCGAGGAAGCTGCGACACACTTGGCCCTTGCCTTGGAGGGTCCCGCACTTCAGGTACTCATTGATCTGCCATCGGAAGAGTGTCGTGATCTTCAGGCTCTCACCGCTGCTCTCACCCATCGCTTTGGACAAAGAACCTCAGCAGAATGCAGCAGAGAAAAGCTGACTAGCCGACGTCGGCGTGAAGGTGAGAGTGTAGGAGCCTTTGCCGCTGACATCAGGGTATATACACGAAAAGGTTACCCTACTTTCTCGACAGCAGCGAGGGAGGAACTCAGTCTTCATGCTTTCCTGCGGGGCCTCACACCAGAATGTCTTCGCCAGCATGTCTGTCTATCGTCACCCCGAGATTTGAGCGAGGCACTACGAGAGGCTGAGCGGGCTGAAGAGGTACTACAGGCTGAGTCACCGACAAGACGAACGCCACGCCCGAGTCGACTAACAAGAGCAGTTGAACGAAGGGCGGAAGGGGACCCGTCTGAGGTAGTGGAGGTCAGTCGCCCAACCAACATCAACCCCGACAGAGACAACGAGTAGACTGCTGTTTCCGATGCGGAGAACCAGGGCACTTTGCCAGGGATTGCCCTGCCCCAAGTCCTTTGCCTCGTACAGCATCACCGCGGGAAACGACATCGGGTGAGGCCGTGAGGGGACCTCGCTCCGCTTTTCAGCACCCTCCACAATGACTGCTTTAAAGTTGGGCTGTGGATTTTCCACTGGACTATACCTAGACTGCACTATTGACGGATGGCCATGCAGTGCTTTAGTGGACACGGGGTCCACTATTTGTTTGCTACAAAAAGGAGTGTTGCCCAAACCGCTGGTCTTCTTCCAGAGGGCTGGACCCCACAAATAGCGAACTACGACTGTTACGGGTGAACGGACAGTAATGCCCGGA
The DNA here is from genome assembly GCF_016835505.1 of Polypterus senegalus. Classification (NCBI taxonomy): domain Eukaryota; kingdom Metazoa; phylum Chordata; class Cladistia; order Polypteriformes; family Polypteridae; genus Polypterus; species Polypterus senegalus. The sequence goes on from NC_053157.1 coordinate 206,449,095, forward strand.
AAGAAACTGTTATCTGTGTTGGTAGGGACGAGCCAGACCAACCACGAATTCTGGCTTGCGGACATTAAAGACCAGTGCATTATTGGGTTGGACTTGTTGGCCCACTGGGGAGCACGTGTTGATGTGTCAAGGGCCGTCCTTTGTTTGGGTAATGAGACTGTGCCTCCCGTCGGGCTGGAACCGTCCTGGAAGGACTGCCAGAGTGGATTCACCTGGACACCACTGCTCACCGGCTCCCAACCATTGTTTGAAGTTGCAAGGGTTCAAGAGAACCCCAGGAGAGTATTGCTGGACAGTCAAATTCATCGCACGACCCCCATCAGCTGAGACGGTTGCCGCTGTGGAGGAATTGGGCCATCAAGTGGTGAACATCTGAGCACGCCACAGCAGGAGCAACTCCAGAAATTACTGAATGACTTTGTGGACATTTTGCGGCTCGAGAGGAGGACTGCACCAGAACCTCGTTAGTAAAACACCACATTGACACTGGCCACGCCGCTCCCATTCGTTTGCGCCCCCACCGATTGCCTCTTGCAAAACGCCAAGCTGCCGAAGAATTGATTCGCGAGATGGTAACCAACGACATCATTGAGCCTTCGGACAGTCCCTGGGCCGCACCCATGGTCATGGTGCGGAAGAAAACGGGGGGTTGGCGCCCTTGTGTGGACTTTCGTAAATTAAATGCAGTCACTCGAAAAGACTCTTACCCACTGCCCCGCATCGACGATGCATTGGACTATGTGGCTGGATCCCGTTGGTTCAGCACCTTGGACTTGCGCAGTGGATATTGGCAGGTAGAACTGGCAGCAGAGGACCGACCCAAAACTGCATTCACCATCGGACAAGGGCTGTGGCAGTTTAAGGTAATGCCGTTTGGACTTTGTAATGCACCGGCCACTTTTGAAAGACTAATGGAGCGGGTCCTAAAAGACATTCCCCGAACCCGTTGTGTGGTCTATTTAGATGATCTGTTGATTCATGCCAGAGACTTTGACCAGGCTGTGCACAATTTAAGGGAGGTCCTGACCGCCATTCAGTAGCGCCGGGTTGCGGTTGAACCCTGAAAATGCAATCTTCTCGCCCGACAGACCCAGTTTCTAGGGCACGTAATCAGCGAGTGGGGTGGCTACAGACCCAGCAAAGGTGGCTGCCGTGAGCAACTGGCCCCACCAGCCAACATCACCGAACTGCGGAGCTTCCTGGGTTTAGCCTCATATTACAGGAGGTTTGTAAAAAACTTTGCAACCATTGCCAGCCCCTTGCACCGACTGACGAGTAAGGGCCAACAGTTTGGGTGGACGGAGGACTGCACAGCCGCTTTCCAACAATTAAAGGCTGCCCTCGTCAGAGCGCCTGTCCTGGCGTACCCTGACCCCAACCAACCTTTTGTGGTGGACACTGACGCTAGCAATGTGGGGATTGGGGCTGTACTCTCACAGAAGGGGGAGGCTGGAGAGAGAGTGGTAGCTTATTACAGCTGCAGCCTCAGTCGACCGGAGAGAAATTACTGTGTCACTCGGCGGGAACTGTTGGCAGTGATCCTAGTGGTACGGCACTTTCGGCCCTACCTATTGGGCACTAGGTTCACGCTGCGGACTGACCATGCTAGCCTCACCTGGATGTTGAATTTCCGGCAACCAGAGGGCCAGGTGGCAAGGTGGATGGAGATTCTACAGGAATATGATTTCGAGATACAGCACCGACCGGGACGGCAGCATGCCAACGCTGATGCCCTCTCCAGGCGTCCATGCCTCAGCAATGAATGTCGATATTGCCGCCGACAGGAAGAAAGGGGTCTGGGGCCATCGTCAGCATCCGCAAGGATAGATGACACTGTTGGAGTAGGGGAGCCGTTCACTATTGACCAATTGAGGCAATTACAGGCGAACGACCAAGCGCTAGAAAAGGTAAAGGGCTGGTTGGAGACACAAGAACGTCCCGACTGGCAAACCGTGTCTTCACAGGGGCCTGAACTCAAACTACTACACTCCCAGTGGGGCAACTTGGAGTTGCACGATGGCGTAATCTACAGGCGGTGGCACGCACCGGGGAATTGACCGACTACAACTGCTGGTTCCCCAGGCTTTGCGTGCCGAGGTCCTCCGATGGGTCCACGGAGCAGCTGGATCCGGACACTACGGAAGCGCTAAGACAGTGCGCCGACTACGACAGCGGTTTTATTGGCCCGGTGTCGGCAAGACGCGGAGCTGCACGCCACTGCTGTGACATCTGCACTGCGCAAAAAGGACCTGGTCAACGTTCTCACGCGCCATTGCAGCAATACCTTGTCGGGGCACCCATGGAGAGAATTGGAGTGGACGTACTGGGTCCTTTTCCTGTAACGGAAGCCGGAAATCGCTTCGTTTTGGTAGCAATGGATTACTTCACCAAATGGCCAGAGGCGTATGCAGTTCCGGATCAGAGTGCCTCCACAGCAGCACAAAAACTAGTGGATGAAATGTTCACTGGATTTGGAGTTCCGGACGAGCTCCACAGCGATCAAGGGCGGAACTTGAGAGCCGCTTGTTCAGGGAGGTGTGTCAGCGACTGGGGTGAAAAGACCAGAACCACCCCTTCACCCGCAAAGTGATGGATTAGTCGGCGATTTAATCACACCCTGGCCACTCAACTGGCAATCCTGACCAGTCAACACCAGCGAGACTGGGACCAACATTTGCCTCTGGTCCTGTGGGCATATCGGACAGCAGTGCAAGAATCGAGCCAATGCACACCAGCGGGGCTGATGTTTGGGAGGGAACTTCGCGCCAGTGGATTTGGTGTTTGGCTCGCCCCTGAGCCTGAGATTGTTGGTGGGCCCGAAATGGATTATTTTAGACGGTTAAAAGAGCGGCTGGACACCGTTCATCGACTGGCCAGGGAGGCCTTGGAGGGAGCTGGAGCTCGCCAGAAACGGGCTTACAACCACTGGCTCATGGCCCGACACTGAAACCAGGGGACAAAGTGTGGGTATTTTGCCCGCAACGGAAACGGGGACTGTCTCCAAAATTAACTCATCATTGGTAGGGACCTGGAGAAATTTTGGACAAAATTTCGGAGGTAGTTTTCCGAGTCCGAATGCCTGGACGGGGCAGACGGGTGGTGCTGCACAAGGACCGGTTGGCACCATACCACCCACTGGCCCCGGAGAAAGAACGACTCGAGGATACAAGCGGCTCTCCAACCTCCACCCCCGGCGCAGAGACGGACATTGACAGTCTCAGGACTGAGCCTGACCGAATAATGGCACCTCCGGCAGGCGGCGTGTCCGTCGCCGCCAGGACACTTGCTCGATTTTGTTTGTGATGAGTAGGGTTGTGGGGACACTAACCCTCTTGGGAGGGGGCTGTGTAACGACCCGGCAGCAAGCGCTGGCGGAGTGACGCCGTATGGGTAATTTATGTAAATAGTTTGTGGGGAATTTATGGGTAATTTATGTAAAGCTTATTGTTGTGTTGAAATTAACTTAATAACCTAATTGTCTTTCTTGTTGTAAGTGTTGTATGTGTTTGTGCTCAATCAGTGGGGTGGGTTGGGTTATCGCCATCCGGGGTTGTTGTTATTGTAAATAGTCACCATCAATGAGAAAGATGGCTCTGTAAATGACCTTGACCATGGCTATACAATGAGTTTTAAGCTTTGTTTTACTGGCTATCTGTTAATAAAAAGATACAACAGGACAGAGCTGTATCATTGCTAAGATTCTATCTAAGCAATTGTTGCCGAGACACTCGGAGTCGTGCGGTGTATGGGACACAAGTGCTCGTTATCTAAAGAGCTGGGTGCAGCTGCGTGCATAACGCTGGCAATCCGCTAGCCGACAGCTTGGGAGAGGTGCACGGCAGAGTTCGGCTCTAAAATCTTTAAAGACTCCACCACGGGTCGCTACAATATCTTTTATAGATACAGAATTATCTATTCTTATATAGATAAGAATTGGTTTTGGGCAGTAGATGGTCTGTTGTATCTTTGACGTTGGTCAAAGCAGCCATAACTCAGAAATGCAACTGGTGGATTTCAGTTGTCACATTGAGTCCAGGAGGGTTTCTGACTCCAAGCCCATCACCGTAGGTTGTTGGCTAAAATTCCAAAATTTTAATCATTAAAATGGTTTTGAAACTAAAACACATTCTGGCCCTCTCTAGCTGGATGTCTCAAAGTGATTTTTCTGTCATTCTGGCTCCCTGGCACCTGCTGTGTGTGTTTATTGCTGCCCCGCTCTCATGAAGCTGCATTTCTCAAAGCCCAGTGACTCGAAAAGACAAACATCAGAGGTTTTTGTACAACTCTTTATCATTGTGTGAGAGGAGTAGCTTCACTCTGCTGACAGTAATAAAAGCCTGCATCCTCCGGTTGAACATTTGTGATTTTGAAGGTAAAATCATAGTCATATCCAGAGACTGAAAATCGGTCAGAGACCCCACTTTGCCTGGAACTGTCAATAAACAAAGCCTTGTGTGTTTGTCCAAGCGCTTTGTGATATAAGCACATGTCATCATCTATCTTAGTATCTGCCTTACACAAGAAGGTCACGGTGCTCCCAGGAATGGCAGACAGAATGGCTGGAGACTGAGTGACCACAATATCTGCACTGGAACCTGAGTAAAATAAACACAAGTGGATTAAAGAAAAAAAAAATTAAGAGAGACACAGTAATGGATGTCTTGTTATGTCTGAATAAGTTCACCCTGACACAAATCTGTTTCTCACAATGAAGTTTAGAAGTTGTTGGAATTCCTAGTGTTCATTTCAGAGGATTCTTCAGACATGAAAACTTTTGACTTGATCAGATTTATTGGCCTGCTCCACATTATTATTTTCAATTTGTGTCAGTGCTCATTTTGAAAAGAGCTATATAAATTAAACTGTTAAGCCTTGAAAACTGATTTGAAAGTCATTGAATTAAACATTACACTGACGTATTCTCCAGGACATATACCCAACATACTCACCCTCGGTCCAGAGGATAAGACCCAGTGTAAGAACTGCCACTAAACTCATGGTTGAAGCCGATCAATTGAACTGTGAGCTACTGCACAGTAAAGTGGAAAGAATTTAATTAGACAATGACAGGAAGTACAGTGAAATATGTAAAGTGTGATCAAGGTATGTAAATATCTGAGTTGGTGCGGTCATGTGTGGATTTCAGGCTGTGTTATTGCTAGAGGAGCGTGACAAACAACCGTTGTATTTTAACCCATTCAATTAGTGAGAAGTCAAGCAATATGACACCTTTTATTTGCTAACTAAAAAGATTACAATATGCAAGTTTTCGAGGCAACTCAGGCCCCTTCTTCAGGCAAGGTGTAATCATGTTACATGATTACATCTTGCCTGAAGAAAAGTATGCAGAGAGGAATTATGTCCAATGGGCGAAACAGGACCGAAACAGTAAATTCATTGATTTATAAGATCTGTATGTCAGACACAAACTCAGACTGTCAATCCATGGATATGATTAGACCCAAACAAACATCAGCATAGGATGTAGCTTTGGAGCATCTGAAATGAGGGTAATGTGAGGTATTTCAGACCACCATCACCTCAAAAAAAAGTTTTATTTAGGCTAAACTACAGTAAGATACCCAGCATGACCAGATTAAACACTGTAAAGCAGCTCATAGTTTTCATCACAAAGAGCATAGTCGGTAGGATATAGAAGGCAGCTTAGCTGTCACACAACTGAGAGACTTCTCCACAGTTAGAAAAGACTCCTTATGACACATTACCTCGTCAGTTTTAACCCTATGACCATCAATTGGATTAGGTGGATTTAAGAATGTACTGTATGTATGAATATATGTAATTTTATTCTCTAACTGATCCTTCACTATCTACTGTACTATCTTCTCATGCTGTTTTCGAGTTTGTTTCCCTTCAGTTTATCATGATTCTAATGATTTTGGCATACTCACCTTGTTGCTTTGAATTACAGTACACTCTTGTTTGTGTTATCATCACATTTAGGAATTCTGAAATACATTTTCTCTTCATTGTTTCTTTTTCAGTAGCAGTTCTTTTTACTTTATTTAATTTATTGTTCTTTTGATTGCCTCTATTCCAGTGCTAGTTAATTGTGCACTGTTTTTTTTTGGTATAGTTTCATGGTATCAGCCTTTTTGTTGATAGTGAATATATAAAGTTGTGTTGTTAGTCACACGCGAGTGACTTATGATGTCAGCACATTGTCATATGAGCGGGAACTCAAAAAAAAATCCCAAAATTGTTATAAAAAGCTTTATTGTAAAACGTGAATCAATTTCATTTTAGGACCTTCAAAATACTCTCCTAATGTAAAACACTCATCCTAGTACTTCTTTTGTTACTACATCTAGAGCCTCATTCATTTTTTGGTGGCTTTTCTCCACAACAGCAAAAAAAAGACCTGCAGCCTCATACATAATGCTGTTCATAGAATTCAAAGTAAAAGATGGCATACAGGGGCGGCACGGTGGTGCAGTGGTAGCGCTGCTGCCTCGCAGTTAGGAGACCCGGGTTCGCTTCGGGTCCTCCCTGTGTGGAGTTTGCATGTTCTCCCGTGTCTGCGTGGGTTTCCGCCGGGTGCTCCGGTTTCCTCCCACAATCCAAAGACATGCAGGTTAGGTGGATTGGTGATTCTAAATTGGCCTTGGTGTGTGGTGTGTTTGTGTGTGTCTTGCGGTGGGTTGGCACCCTGCCCAGGATTGGTTCCTGCCTTGTGCCCTGTGTTGGCTGGGATTGGCTCCAGCAGACCCCCGTGACCCTGTATTCGGATTCAGCGGGTTAGAAAATGGATGGATGGATGGAAGATGGCATACAGACTAAATTGGAAATGAGCGTATGCACAAAAAAATCCAAATGCATAAATCTGTGCGTACGCCAACTTCCACGTTCTTCTGCTACATAAATACTGGTCAGCGTGAAACGTAATGCACGTGTACCATCCCAACTTCTCCCAGAATTACGCCTCTTTGAATATGCAAATCAATATAAATACCCTTAAATTAAATAATTCTATGAAAAGACAATGGCAAAAGCACAGGGGAAAAAGAATTTCAGCGAATACTAAGTAGAGGCAAGGAAAAATGTACTATTTGTTGGTTTAAGCAGTGATATAAACAAAAAAAGGAAGCTGATCGAGTAACAGAGTGACAGATAAACTCAAAAGTTCAAATTTAGAAAGTCATACAGTGCCCAAAATAAATAAGAAGTGGTCAGATATGAAAGTCACTGTGAGAAGGCGAATCATAGCCCACTGTCTGAGTATCATATGGAATCTTATTAAGGTAGAGAGAAAAGAAAAACAAATTAGGGACACAGTTGAAAGATATGTCCAAATGTTAATCTCGAAAATTTCCACTTTAATCACATAGTTTGTTTTGTCATTAAAGTAGAACGTCATAAACTTCATCTTAAAATCATTTAAATTATTGATTTCTCAGATTCGATCGTAACTAAAGTAGCAGATTTAATGCTTTATATTCTATGTGCTCTTTTATGTACTCTATGTGTGTGAATCACTAAGTGCTTCTTAAACGGGCTTTCTCTTCTGCCAACAGGACACCAAATACACTACATTCATGATATTACAGCTCCCTGAACAATTTAAATATTAAAATGTATACTTGATATCATTTTCTTAATGATAGGAATTAAAGCATGTATTAAACATGGGGACATAGAGGTGCAGTATTAGTGATGAGCTGGTGCCCCATCCAGAGATTGTTTCTGCCTCCCTTAAGATGCTTGCTGCACTGTGCACGACCTTTGATAAAATAATTTATTGCAGCAGTACTGTCTCTTTCAAACATACTAACCTCCAATTCTTATCCTTCATTTTCTTTCTCTAAATACCCAATCACCACACAATCAGCTCTGTAATAGACGTTAAGCTATCTGTAAGCTTAGAATGCCAATTCTTCAAAACTTTTATGGAACATTGGAATATTTTTGCAGTACGTGTTTAATTATTCCATCCAACTATCCATCCAGTGTTGTGCCAGTCCCAGCAAGCATACAGCTCGAGGCAGAAACAATCCCTGAACGGGGTGCCAGCTCATTGCTACCGCTATCCATCCTGGCCTCACATGTTTAATACATACTGTATGTATGTATGGGTTGATTACAATCAGATGCCTTAAACTAATAAACGATTAGAGTGTCAAATACTTAATGGTCAGTATGAGATTTTCAGTTCTTTTCTACATGTCCACTCGTCTTTGCAGTAAAGTGTTTTTTTAGAGGTGGTTGAGGCAGTGTGGAAGATCCCAGGTGGAGCCTGGTGTTAAGGAGTCTGACAGCTTGGGGGTAAAAACTCTCCTGCAGCCTTGCAGATCTGGCTTTGATGCTGCAGAATCTTCTCTTGGATGGCAGAAGTGTGAAAAGTCCATGTAAGGGGTGTAAGGGGTCTTGCACAATGCTGCAGGCCTTGCGGACACTGCGTTTGTAAAATACGTCCTGTAGTGAAGGGAGAGGCACCCTAATAATGTTCTTTGCTGTCTTCACCATCCTTTGCAGGTTCTTCCGGTCAGATATGTTGCAGTTGCCATACCTGACAGTGATGCAGTTGGTCAGAACACTCTCAATGGTGCCTCTGTAGAACATGGTGAGGATGGAAGGGGGAAGACTTGCTCGCTTCAGCCGCCTCAGTAAGTGAAGTCTGCTGGGCTTTCTTGATTAGTGATGAGGTGTTATGCATCCACATAAGTTTCTCAGTTGATGCTGAGTGGGATGTGGGCAGGATGTGGTTTTCTGAAGTCCACGATTATCTATTTTGTCTTGTCGACATTGAGAGATAGATTGTTGTCTTAACACCATGTGGACAGCCGTTTCACCTCAACTCTGTATGCTCTTTCATCATCCCTGCTTATCAGTCCCAGCACCGTCATGTCATCTGCAAACTTGATGATGTGGTTGGTGTTGTGTGTGGCTGTGCAGTCGTGAGTCAGCAGGGTAAAGAGCAGTGGACTAAACACACAGCCCTGCAGTGCTCCAGTGCTCAGTGTGATGATGCTGGAAGTGTTGCAGCCCATCCGAACTGACTGGGGCCTCTCTGTCAAGAAGTCCAGGATCCAATTGCAGAGTGTGGTGTTCAGTCTTACAACCAGTTTTTGAGGGATGATTGTGTTGAAGGCAGAGCTAAAGTCTATGAATAGCATCCTGACATATGTGTCTTTTTTATCCAGATGTGTCAGGGAGAGGTGAAGGGCAGAGCATATGGCATCCTCAGTTGACCTGTTTGAGCGGTATGCAATCTGAAGAGGGTCAAGGGAGACAGGGAGATTAGTCTTTATGTGTGATATGACTAACCTTTCGAAGCACTTCATGATGTTGGCGTGAGTGCAACTGGTCGGTAGTCATTCAAGCATGTCACTGATGACTTCTTCGGCACTGGTAAGATGGTGGTCAACTTGAAGCATGCTGGGACTGACAACTGGCTCAGAGATGTGTTGAAGATGTCTGTAAGGACACCAGCCAGTTGACTGGCACATTCTTTGAGCACACAACCAGGTATGTTGTCAGGTCCTGCAGCCTTGCGTGGATTGACTCTGGATAGAGTCCTTCTCATATCTGTTATGGAGAGACAGAGTGCTTGGTCAGTGGAGGCAGGTGTTGATTTTCTCACAGGTTCTTTGTTCTGCGCCTCAAACCATGCGAAGAAATTGTTCAGCTCATCCGGTAGGAACGCAACACCATCACTGCTGTGTGGGTTGGGCTTGTAGTTTGTAATTGTCTGAATGCCCTGCCACATACAACGTGTGTCTCTGATGCTGCTGAAGTGTTTGTTAAACCTCTTCATGTATGCCCACTTAGCTCTCCTTATAGCGCGAGACAGGTTGGCTCTGGTCACCCTGAGGGAGGCCTTGTCTCCAGATCTGATGGCTGCATTTCTGATCTTGAGCAGCTTGTGCACTTCTCTCGTCATCCAGGGCTTTTGGTTGGCTCTTGTGGCAACATCCTTGGTAACAGTAACATCCTCTATGCATTTGGAGATGTAGCCAGTCAAAGAGCCTGTGTACTCCTCCAGATTGATGGAGTCACCAAACATAGCAGCCACCCTGAAAATGTCCCAGTTTGTCAATTCAAAGCAGTCTTGGAGAGCTGAAACAGCACCAACCTGCCACAGTCTGATGTTCTTGCGGGCTGGTTTAGTGCGCTTCAGCAGGGACTTGTATGCAGGGACCATAAAAACGCTGATATGATCTGAACAGCCCAGGGGAGGGTGGGGTAGGGCCTTGTAGGAGTCAGGAGCACTCGTGTAAACATTGTCCAGACGGCTTCCCCCTCTAGTAGCAAAGTTCACATTCTGGAGGAATTTTGGGAGAACTGACTTCAAGTTGGCATGTTTGAAATCTCCTGCAATAATGAAAAATGCCTCAGAGAGCGTCGTTTGCAGTTTGCTGATGATCTCGTAGAGTGCCTGGTTTGCATTTGTGCTAGGTGGGAGGTAGACGGAAACCACCAGCACGCAACTGTATTGCCTCGGCAGGTAGAAAGGCCAGCACCTTACAGATTAAACCTGTATCAGTGGGGAACAGTGTCGCGCGACTGAGGCAGCGTTCGTACACCACTCTCTGTTCACATAAACACACAGAGAACAAACTCTTACTGCTGTGCTGTTGACTGGTTCAGAGAATTTTTGCTTCCCCTCTTAATAATGATGGCAACACACACTCTGGCCTCTAAGCTTTCAGTCCCAGTACTAAAACCAGCAACATCTGAGTGTAGTGAGAGTTAAGGATTTGGAGTTAGCCATAGGCTCTTTGGATTGACTTTTTGATAAGTTTTTGTTTTTTCTTTTGAATTTCAATGCTCATTATTTTTCACATTTATACTTTTTTGATATATCATATCACTCTTGCCTGTTTGCTGGTGATCCATTCTGGTTTGCCCAAAAAGAAAGACTTCATTTCCAGTAATTTCCTGATTTAAAATTAACCCTTTAGATTAGCCTGGTCCTAACTGTTTGCCTTGTAAAGCTTAATGATCAATTAGTAGCAAAATACAATAACATTTATGCTTGTTGAAATGTACTAAAAAAGAGCAAGCACTATATTCTGTTAATCCTTTTTTAGTTCTTCATTGGTTTATTTTCTAATCCTTTGTAGGATTGTAGGAAGCCAGTAACTTCAGTCCGTCTACTTTCAAGTCCAAAAGGTAATTATGGGTAACTAATTGAAATCGGGAACATTGAAACACACATCCAATGCTGAATTTGAATGTTAATATCTTTTATAGATACAAGCATGTACTGTAGTGAAATAAATGTGGAATTTACTCCGAGAAGTAATTTTGGGCAGTAGATGGTCTGTTGTATCTTTGATGTTGGCAAAGCAGCCAGAACTCAGAAATGGTGGCTTTCAGGTGTCACATTGAGTCCAGCAGGGATTTTGACTCCAAGCCCATCCCTGCAGGTTGTTGGCTAAAATTCCAAAATTGAAATCATTGAAATGGTTTTGACCCTAAAACACATTGTGGCCCTCTCTAGCTGGATGTCTCAAAGTGTTTTTTCTGTCATTCTGGCTCCCTGGCACCTGCTATGTGTGTTTATTGCTGCCCTGCTCTCATGAAGCTGCATTTCTCAAAGCCCAGTGACTCAAGAAGACAAACATCAGAGGTTTTTGTACAACTCTTTATCACTGTGTGTGAGGAGTAGCTTCACTCTGCTGACAGTAATAAAAGCCTGCATCCTCCAACTGGAAATTAGTAATTTGGAAGGTAAACTTGTAGTCATAGCCAGAAAATGTAAACCGGTCAGGTACGCCACTTTGTCTAACACTTTCTCCAAACAGAAGCTTGTATGTCTGTCCAGGGGCCTTGTGATACACTGACATGTCATCGTCTACCCTGGTGTCTGCCGTACATGTGATGGTCACAGTGCTGCCAGGAACAGCAGACATAATGGACGGAGACTGAGTGACCACAATGTCCCCACTGGTACCTGAAGAAAAAAAAGGAAGGGTATTAGATTAAGGTGGTGGAGAGGAACAATCGTGTTCATTATTATATGGGATTTATTTGTCTGAAACAGCAGATGATTCTCCAAATTAAACTAAAAGATTTTGAAGCTTGGTCTCCATCAAACCTTGAACAAATAATCTCCAGTATGACTGAATCCATCAACCTGATCCACATAAATGAATTGAATTATCTTGCCTTGATTTGTATTGTACTCATCATCTTTTCTTTGTTAAGTGTCTTCCTTAAGTGTTATATAAAATAAAGACTGACCTGCACTAAAGTCTAATTCAAAACTAGTCTGTAAATTATAACCTATACAGACTTGTACACCCGGACTTGCACCCAACATACTCACTCTTGGTCCAGAGGACAAGAACCAATGTAAGAAATGTCACTGCACTCATAGTTTAGGCTGGGCAAATGAATGGTGAGCTACAGCATAACAAACGGCAGAGAATTTAATCAGACAATGACAGGAAGTACAGTGAAGCATGTAAAGTTTGATCGACGCATGCAAATATCTGAGCTGTGTGCAGTCGAGTGTGGTTTTCAAGCCATGTTAGAGCTAGGGGAGCATTACAAGAAACAAGAAACTGCCCCATTTTAAAACCTTTAGTTTTAAACATTCCCTGCAACTAAACAGAACCTGACGTCTTTGGTCAGGATTATGGGGTCTTGATGCTATTCTAGAAGCATTTGACAAAAAAAAGGAAACAATCCTGGACTAAGTGTAAATCCATCACAGGGTCTACTCACAGAAACACACAGTTACACAATCCATTTTGAAATCACCAATTAAACTAAAGGGTATTTATTTAAATGTGTGGAAGATAATGTCCAAAATGTACATATACAGTGACTAAATATGGAGTCCAAACCTAGAATGCTAGCTCTGTAATGCTGTAGTAATAACCGTGGTGCAGCCCTGTTTAGACACGTGATCACCAAAATTACAAAACCTTGAAATTTCAAAAGGCTTAGAGTAATATAGGCTTTACGATAAAAATTGTTGCATTCGACTCAAAACATTGGTTAGTGAGTATCTAAAGAGCTTTCAAAGCAAACCTTTATCAAGCAATGCATAATACAAAAGCACAGTGATGCGAGTAAACCAATCATATTATTTTAAATTGTAATCTTGCAAAAAATCAAATTACCTTTACATAAAATAGTGAGTAAATTGTTAAAACAAATATTAATAACTCACAGAGATACATATACACGTATAACCTCCATCCATGACACTAAAAAAAAATGTTTAGAATAAAATGGACACTAAAATGTTTTTCAAATGATTTTCTCCCAGAAATGTTTTTGGTGATTATAATAGACACTCTTAAGCTGAAAACAAATTTAATTTTAATTTGATGTATCACATAGAAATTTAGAGAAAAATGAAACTAACTTTTATTGAATTTAGTGTGTTTAATCACTTAATGCATTCGTTCAACTGGGCTGATATTTGTTTGCACTCGGCCTCTGATGCTTCTTGCTTTGGCATCCAACTATACCAGGCCAACATTAATGGATTCCACTTGCCACAACATTGTTTTTCCATTATTGTAATGACCTGGTGAAACTTTTCACCATGCTCACCACTGACTCTATCAAAGATTAGCAGGAAGAAGTCCAAATGTGAATGAAGCAAATGAATCTTGAGCAACATGCTGCACTTCACGGTTTTATATGTCTGAAGCATGTTGTCAACCAGCTGAATGTAGTTTGGTGTTCAGAAGTTGCCAAGAAAATTCTCAACAGCATCTCATAATGCCTGATATTTGATTCTCCCCAGTTCTAATAGCATATCTTTAAACTGCTTGTCATTATTGACAGGTCTCATTTGTTGACCAACAAAAACCTGTATGGCATTAAAATTTGACAAAGTAACGCTATGCTGTGCCCGAGTTAATGCTGTAACTCACTTCGACCCTGCAGTTAAAATATGTGGTGACTTTGGAACAAAGAATGACAAACTTAACCTGTTCCACTCAAGGAAATAACAAGCTGGAGCGGCTGTATTCAAATGGTAAAGATACCTTTAAGTGTAATCTGCTGGCTCCTAAAGGTAAATCTGACCACAACCTGATTCATCGTATTCACAGCTACAAGTCTGTCATTAGATGGCTACCTGTTCCCACCAGATAAGCGACAGAGAATGTGTTTCTTTCCAGACAACAAGCCCTGGATTACTAAGGAGCTCAAAGGGCTCCTGAATGTGAAAAAGAGACCATTCAGATCTGGTGACAAACAGGCTCTGAAAGACTGTGCTGAAGAAAACAAATCTTACAAAGTGAATACAGAAAACAAACTCACTTTGAAAAACATCGAGATGTCTGGATTGGACTTGGTATAATTACTGGACTCGAGCAATCCAAGGCTCAGGTGGTAGAACAGGATGTGGACAAAGCTGACACCCTGAACCAATAGCTTTAATAGTTTCTCCCTCCCACTGCCCCCCTTCTTCCAATAACCAATCTATTCCGCCCACCCCAACCATCCCCACTACATCAACAACTCTTACAACATGAACTGGAGTGGCTAGTGATGAGTCCACCTCTGACTATCAGTTTGGACAGTCCATAACTGAAGGCCAAGTAAGGAGACAACTGAGGAAGCTATGCACGGGAAAAGCTGTAGGACCAGATGGAGTCAGTCCTGGAGTTCTTAAAGCTTGTGATGACCATCTTTGTGGTCCTGTGTCAGCTGTTCAGTTTGTCTCTAAGACTCCAGAAAGTTCAGCTGCTCTGGAAAACATCCTGTATTGTTCCTGCTCCAAATAAGGCAGACACCTCTTCACCTAATGTTTACAGACCAGTGATACTTATGTCTCACATCATGAAGACCTTTGAGAGACTGGTCCTGGAGTATAAGAGCCCTCTAGTTGTAGACCACCTGGAGTTTGCCTATTGGGCAAAGATTGGAGTGGATGATATAATTATCTATTGGCTCCACAAGATTTAATCTCACCTTGACAAAGCTTGGCAGCACAGTGAGGATTATGTTTTTTTGATTTCTCTTGTGCCTTCAATACCATCCAGCCATCCCTGTTAAAGGTCAAATATGCAGGTTGATGAGCGTGTGGTGACCTGGACATTGGACTATCTGTCAGGCAGACTGCAGTTTGTGAGACTCAAGGACTGTGTCTTATACACGGATGTGAGCAACATTGGAGCACCACAACGAACAGTTCTGTCTCTTTTTCTCTTCAACCTGTACACCTCAGACTACAAATAGAACACCAGGTCATGTCACAGGAGGAAATTCTCAGATGATTCTGCACTTATGGGATGTAGTGATAGGATGAACTTTGTTTCTTGGTGCAAAGAAAATTGTCTGCACTTCAACATCAGCAAAAAAACTCTTATGTCTGGTCGCAATTGAAGGAGTGGATGTAGAAGTGGTTCACTACTACAAGTACTTGGGGGTCTACATTTTTAACAGGCTGGACTGGTCTCAGCACACATAGGAATTACAAAAGAAAGGGCAGAGTAGGCTCTTGTTCCTAAGATGACTGTATTCCTTTAATGTGAGTAATGACATTTTTCACATCTTCTCTAACTCTGCAATGGCCAGTGCGATTCTCTGGACTAGTAACATCACTCCAAGAGAGTCCCACTGAAACAACAGGGTAATTAAAATGGCAAGCTCGGTTAAAGGACACATTCTTGACCCCCAGGAGGTAGTAGTAAAGAAAAGAATTAAAACAAACTCGAGTGTCATTATGAACACTGCTGCACATCCCCTATCTGACACACTAACATTGAGCACTTTTAGCCAATGAGTTATTCAGAAGAATTGTGTAAAGAAACACTACTGGGACTCCTTTATACCAGTGGCAATATGCCTGCATAATGGCTCACTGGGACTGTGACAGCCAAGACAGAGGTTTCTTTCTTTTTTAAATTTTCTTGCTCTATAGTCATTTCAGTGTGTGTTCAAACCAAAGTGTATGAGCATTTATTTATTCATGTACAATACTTGGGTATATACCTATTTATTTATTGATTTACTTAAACAGCTTTTATAAAGAGGACAATTTTCCCTGGAGATAAATAAAACTAATCACATTCCGAATTTTTCAATGTGGACACCCTGTGCCACCCCCATTAAGATTTCACCCTGGGTGCCTACCAATGTCACCGATACCTGAATCCACCACTGGTAGGCAAACAGAAATCCACACAGAACCTGACAGAATCCATCACCACGTCAGCATGTGTGTCCAGATTTTCAGAACAATCTTTAAAGACGGATCAGTCATCAAATCCGGACTGTCCTGCAGTTTGGATGTGTTCTGGAGTCTAGCACTTCACGTCCTCCACCACTAATTTAACATGCTTTAGAGCCTGTTTGTAATCAACATTGTAATACAATTTTGTATCTAAAAAATATTACTTTTCAAAGTATGTGGTGTATTGGTTGTGCTGCTGTCTAACAATAAGATTAGAGTTTACATCTCGGGTTCTCAGTGTGCTCCGTTTTCTCCCCACAGTCCAAAGATAAGCAGATTAAGAGGACTTGCGAAACTAAATTGGCCCTAGCCAATGTGTGTGTGACTTTGTTCACCCTGCAAAGGACTGGCATCCTGTCCAGGGAATATTCCTGCCTTGTGCCATATGCTTGCTGGCATAGCACTGGATTAAGTAGGCTTAGAATGTGATATGGTGGGGATTTCTTTGTGCCTGGCACCACTAGCCTGTTTTCGGGTTACATGGCCAGACCCTTCAACCCTGTGGATTTCTCAGGTGCACACTGAACTTTTCAAAGGCCTTTAAAGTGATCCATTGACTGATTCATAAGATGTGTGCACTTGCAAATTTCACTATGTTGAAGTAGTTGTCATTGTCAATTAAGAATCATGGGGATTACTTATACAAATAAAATACTGAATTTTGCAAAATTTAAAAAAATATACACACTATTCAATTGCATTTCTGCTTTTAGCATTGAGATTTTGATGTTGAGATATGCTTGCATCTCCCTCACTCTCCCCTACAAGGTTTACTGCTGGAATGCTCCTTCCTTGGCTGCCCAACACTCTTCCAAGTCTTACCGCAGCTCCTTCTGTGCAGCTTCAATCATTTATTTCTTGCCACATTCACTGCTTGTGCATTTATGCTACTGGTTCTGCCACCACTTGCAGGATGCCACAGACAACACCAACTGCCCTCACTTTCACTAACTCAATCAGTGAGGATCCTTCTTGGGACTGACTGACTGACAGCAGCTCCACGGATTTAAAGCAGCAGAGCAGGTCTCATAAATTCTGCTAAGTACTTGATCATCTGTTCCTCCTTCCCAGGCCCATATAGCCCATCCAGATTTTTTTCAAGTTGGAAAATTCAATGGTAGACAGTTATTACAAAGGAATATGTCTACACAAAGTCTCTTAACTAGTTTCATCTATACCACCAAACAAAAAAAAATCTATGAATATACACTGTTGATATTTAAATCCCTTAAGTGTCTATTATGTATCCTGTACCCAGCAGTTCCTAATTCTGAAAATCCTAGTTCTATTAAAGCTCACCTTTTATAAACAATCTGTTACCAAGGTTTAATACTGTAAAGTGTTTGTCTCCATTCTTCTAGCTTATTTACCACACTGGTGATTCTACCAGCACTTGCACAACCTCTCTCTCTCATTTAGAATCTGGTGACATCTAGTGGAGAAAATATGTAAAACACCACCAAATAAGCTGCTCCTGCTTCGAGCCGCCATTGACACACATAATGAAAAAAAAAAAAGAAATCATAGTTCTGTAGTCTAGTTGTTAATCTGAAGACAGTGCAATCAATCTTTATTTAATATACTGCTATTAATGACATGCTCAAATCATACTTTATAAATCAAACAAGGTTACAAAACATCAAATACAAAAGTGAACTATATAATACATTTCAGTACCAAAAGATACTGGACATTCATACATACCAATATTAATTTGGCATTTGTTTAATGACAGGATTATTCACTTCAAATTCTTGCACCTACCTGGCAATGTATACATTTGGTCTGTACATATAAAAAAAAGAACCATTCTTCTGAATGGGGTCATGATTGTCTTAATTCACTAAACAAACAAAAGGGAGAATCACAAGAATTTTTGGAGTATGTGTTAATGTTATTTGGCATTGCATTTTGTAGGTTTTGGCCATCCATATTTTATGTATTTCAGCATTGTTTTTTTCAGTTGTAATACACCTTATGGATTGTTCTGTGCCACACATCAGAATCCATCAACAAATTCAATAAAACCCTTGACTTTCTTTACCTTGGTTGTTCAGGCATCCTTTAATTCATAATAAACAGAATGTCAGCAGTAAAAACCTAACCTGTCAAGAACACATCTTTGGGAATGAATGACATCAATCTCATTTATAGTTCATCTAATGCCTGGAACAGACTAGAAGATCAGCTAAAATCATACTGATGCTGAATATAAGAAATCCTGAAACAGGTTTGTTTTCTTCCTCTGGTCTGTCTTTAGTTATTAGAGCACACACACTACATGATAATGTCCACAAAGAAAATTGCACATTTACACTAAAAACTTGGAGGGTCCAGACTCCAAATGTAGCATCTCACAGAATTTCTTACAAATAAGGTGATTTGAAAACAACATGGCAGATGACAGACAAGTTCAACTTGTGTGATTGTGCATTATTGTGTAATGAAAAATCAAAAAGAAAAGCCTTTCTTATTTGGAAGAAAGAGGCTCCCTTCTTTGCTGCCATGTTTATTTATGTCCTTGCAATCGACTCTTATTGGTTATCAGTCTTACATATCTGATATCCTAAACACTCTCTATACTTTAGAAGTAAAAATTAACTATAAATTAAACATTTACAATTAGAGATTAAAATGCCTCTGACTGGCCTGTGATAAACCATGGAGGTAATGATGAATCACTAACCTTCAAATATGATCACTTCAAACCTTCCTGAAGTCAGGGCACCTTTTACAGTTGTCAGAAGGGTTGGTTTGGATTCGGCCCCATTACCCTGCAATACATGCCTAGCAAAAGGTATGAGTGAACACCTAAGGAAGAATATGGCTACAATAAAATTCCTCATAAAGTATATCAGCCAGTCAGCACTCACAATGATTGTGAGCTGTGCAAATATTTTAGTAACAAACGTCATCTTACCTCTATTCTACCCACATGAGATGAGTCAGTGAACAAATGCCCATTTCACCATTGTACTCTCGAGTGATCCCCACAACAAGTGAATACACATACTGTACACATACTTTTCGCACTCAATCAGTTACACTGTATGTGTAGGTATAAAAATTTAAAGCAGGTAGGTAATTACAAACAGGCTAGGGGTGTTTGTGTAACTCAGAGGAAGAATGAACAAAAATTAAGTTTAAACAGCTTTGAAGCTGGCATTGTAGTTGGCATCACACATTCCAATGCAAGTATCAGAAAAATGAACCCTAAGGGGTTTTAGTGCACAATTGTGTACCAAATGTGTCAAAAAGGTCAATACAAAAAAACAAAAACCTGATGAAAGGTGTTTTTTACAATAGGCCACAGGGAGTCTATTTATTCAAACTAAAAGAGAGGTACATGAAAAGGCACAATCTGGTACACTAGAGTTAATCCAAAAGGGTTCATTTCTGTGAACAGAAAACAAGCATGACCACCTGGAGTGGGCAAAGCAACTCAATTGCTGAACACTGAAATTAGAAGTTCACTTGGTCTAAAATTTCAGTTTCTACTAGAAGTGAAGTGAACATCACATCATTGCACAAAGGGCACCATTTATGGATGCATTAACAAAGCAAGTGGCATAATAGTATGGCTTGTTTTAAGGGGAAATATATTTAAGACTGAAGCCAGGAAGCACTTCTTTACACAGAATTGTGAGAATCGGGAACAAATGACTGAAGCAGAAACTTTGACAACCCTTACAAAGGATCTGGATAACATACTGGGATACATTAGCCATTAGCTACACAAACAAGCCTAAAAGTTCTGAGAGATCTCCTCTTGTTTGTCAAATTTATTTTCTTAAGAGCAAACAATACGAGAAAGGCCACTATTGGTGAAAATAAAGGGACACATTAAAACTATTTACTCACTCTTACGCACATTCTCTATTTTCACATGTAATACTAGCGCAGTGCCTTAGGTTTTGAAAGTCAGCAACCCCTACAGATCCCGTTTGTAAAGCACTATGATTATTTTAAAAGTTAAAATTAAAAAACAACTTGCTCAAAGTCAACAAAATAGTACATCATTACTGGCAACACTTAAATGATT
Organism: Polypterus senegalus; assembly: GCF_016835505.1. NCBI lineage: Eukaryota > Metazoa > Chordata > Cladistia > Polypteriformes > Polypteridae > Polypterus > Polypterus senegalus. The sequence goes on from NC_053157.1 coordinate 206,469,305, forward strand.
CTTTTTTGAAAATGTATATTGATTACTTGTGTAGTCAAACAGTTTGCCTTTGGTTCAGTACGGTTCCTTGAGCATCAGTTGTTGGCAAAGGAAAGATTTAGATTAATGCATGAGCTCGTGAAGGATAGGAGAACATGGTAGTAATACTGAACAGCATAAATTATTTTAATGACACTATTGCAACTTGATCCTCGTACTAAAATGTTTTTTAAAATATCCTGAATTCCCCAACCTACACTTTGTGTATTTTGTTACTAATCAGTCATCATTGAAAATATTATATCAATTTGCTTTCAGTTGCTAAGCACACTGAACTGTACAGTTAACATCTTATTTTAAATATTTGTCACTTGCCGAAGAGCCAGTTTGGTGCCCGCACCAAGCCAAAAACAAGGAAACAATGAAACAGTAAACTTTTCATTAAAAGTGTATAAAAGTTCCAGAGTGGTTGATGCATGATAGAAAGACAAGACACCTGCATCCAAGTCCAGAAGAACCCTTATACGATGAACTGGACATATCTGGATCGGCATTTTCCTCTGGTTATTGTGCCACACTGCAAGTTTACCAAAAACGTTGTAGAGACACCAGGAGTCAGCATTATAACCTAGAAGTGAACAATTGTCCCAACCTTTCGATGGCATTTTTTTAGTTGCCACACCTATTGCCCAGTTTCCACCTTCTAATACTTCTACTTCCCAAGCATTACAGCCAGATGAGAAGCTTTGCATGCACAGCACCTGCGGATGGTATTCAAATCTCATTGGATGATCAGAATATGAATTGTTTTGTTTAGTTCCTTCTACAGTTTTGTTGTTGTCCGACAGAAGCAGTTTGGGAGAAGTAGTATTTGGGTCAAATGTCAGATATGGGCATCCTAGAAGAAAAGAAAAAGAAAAAATATTAAAATTAAAATCTCCCAAAGGGCAAATTGTCTGTCGCCAGTTAAGGTGATTTGAGCCTGCAACTAGGGTGCCTCAAAGCATCTGCCCTTTGTATCAGGCATGGCCTGCTAGGGGAGAACATTGTGCATTTTGAATGTTAATCTCTCAACTGGCCTGGTATTATTTTGAAATTCACCAAGAGAAACTGAAAGTGCTTGCCTAATCTATACAGCTTAGTATGTTTCACACTTGACCGTTCAGAAAAAGCAGAAGCGAATATAAATACAATTCTTTCAAAATGTCTTCAAATTCATCAAAAAGAACTGTGAATAGCAAACTTGATAAAAAAAAATTACAATTTAGGGCTTTGTAAATTGACTTCTCCAACCAAACAGAACAAATTCACCAAAAGAGGAAATTAGAGAAACTTTCTCTGTAGATAAATGCAAGAGGAAGCCTTTAGAATGGTCTAGATGCCCACCTTGCCATTTTAGCTTCAGATTTTGTAGAATTTGATGCAGTTTTTCTGTTTCTGCCTTGAAATGTTCAAAATGCTTGTCACAGAGCTGCACTGGAGTCTTCCCTTTTATTGGGGTTCCTGGGAGTATAGGAGGATCTTCCTGGATAGTCCCTGCAATTCTGTCAAAATATATAAAGTATTTAAAATAAAGTAAAAACAAAATTCAAGACTTTTAGTACCGACTTTAAATATCAATATGAAGCCATTACAAAAAGCAACAAGAATACAAAGGTGGGGCAATAAGTACTTCAACCAAGATGCCCTATCAAACATTCAGAAGATGATTGTTATGTACTGGAGGTATACTGTAGAGAACCACCTCCACCAGGAGAAAATCTAACTCTGTGCATTTATCCAGCTAGCCAAACACACATTACATATTGAAGCCAGCATCAACAACATAAGACCTTTTGGAGCGGACTCCTAAAATTGACCTCTTAGGACCAGGGAGGCAATAGGTGTAGGTATAATCATCTCAGTAGACATTTATAGAAGCCTTAAAAAAAATAAAAAGTAAAAAGTAAATGGAACAAGATTTCACACTCAACTTTGTTGGCTTCTCAAAATTCTAATTTACAAACTTTGTCTTGTGAAAAATTAGGGACTTTCTCTACTGACTTCTATATTGCTTTCAATTAAAGATACCCAAAATTACATTTTAACTATTCAACATCTGAAATTGTGATATTCAAACATATTAAATATATCAAAAACAAATAGATTATATATGAAATGGTAATTTTTACTTGCTAAAATATAAATTACAGATAAACACTAAACTCTGAAAACCAAAACTTTCTCTTTGACATAATAGTAACTTAGGAAGCCATTGCCTTATTAAAAGTTAATATAATGTGGAATATATCAATTGCTACATAAATATGGTAATTGTTATATATTTTTAAACTGCATTTATTATTGGTCTCCATATTATAGAACAAACACAAACAATGCTACAGAATATTCAGAAATGTTACTTAACTCTTATTTCAGGACCACTGTGTATAAAACAAAAAACAGAAGGAAACTGAACAAAGCATTTAAAATAAATGAATAAAGAGGGACAAACCTTCTTTCTTATTAATTAAAATCATCTGCAAGATGGCTAAGAGAAAATTTCAAGATATTAAAAAAAATCTTCAACAGAATTATAGATATGTAAGCTAGCAGTGCGCTTAAAATTACTGATTTAAGAACCTTCAAACAAGTAATCTGCTTTTGTATGTGCAAGATGTGTTAACTGTAAGTCATCCAAGACAAAAGAGAAAGTGCATACCTTTCTTCCAATGACAGGAAATTCTGAAAAATGAACAAACAAAAGTATGCATGATATAGAATAGCTTTAAAATGCAACAGAACTTATAAATAAAAGTGCTGCCTTTAACATTATTTGAACATATTATTGTCCATAAGCACTTTTCCCAGTTTTTAACACTTTCATTTTTAATAGTCAATTGAAATGTCATTAGCCTCCCTCTTTTTAAGTTAAAAATAAAAAAAACTTCAAGCACATTACTAGTTGCTGTAAACTCTCTTATGTGTCATGACCATTTTGATGTTCCCAATATGCTCATAAAAAATACTGTAACATAACCAATACTATAAATATATGTTTATTGTTAAGAGAAGCAACAGAATGGAGCTGAATGAACAACAGTACTCATTCCAGCAAGGAAGCTGCTGACAGATTACTGGCCACAGATTGCTTCAAAAGGAGCTACTCCCCCATTCTAATGAGACATGTAGTGTCTCCCAGAGTTAGTGGAAACAAGAATGAATTGAAAGTGCTTCCCACCAGAATGGCGTGGCAACAGAAGTACTCCCAGGATTAGCCTCTAAAGGATCTCCACCTCCTCAGTCAGACAAGCCAAGGCAAGGGATCATCTGGCAAGGAGGAGGAAGAAGATTGTAGTTATTAGTACAATAGGAAGACTGGAAGGTAGGAAAGAGGGAAATAATCATATAATTTGTTGCAGAGTTTTGAAAAGTGTAGGTACACCCTAAGGGGCATAGTGTTTATTTTTTTTTTTCCCTTTTCTATGTTGTATTTCCATTCTACCTTTCGTTGTGTACTTATTTGTGTTAATAACTCGCTTCACTCGCGCCGAGTACCAGCTATCTTATGGCTGAGATACTCGAAGGGCACTGGGGAGCTCCTCTGTTACAGAATGCAATTCTATATACAGATATGTTATATAGAATAGCATATTGGGAGCAGGAGGAAGACAGTTTGGTCCTTACTTATTGTAGATCAGTTACTTGAGTATTTCACTATAACTGTCTATTTTAAAAACCAATAAAAAATAAAACGTAGTAAAAACTAAAAGTAAAACGTAATAAAATATAATAAAAAGTTAATCAAAAACATGAATGACTTTTACTTTTATCCTTTAACGTAAACTCTATAAACGTGGCTTTTTCTATTTCTATTCACATTGTTCGGGATATTTTTGTTTTTTATTAATTGGACGATTCTCTTTGTTCTTGATTTTTATTATATCTGGCTCTTTTTTTGTTAATTGTCCTCGCACTTACAGACTCACAGAGCGGTAGGGAGAGAGGATGTGCGCATTTGGAGTAATGATTGGGTGAGCGGCGTAGAGGGGAGTGGTTAAGACTGAAAAACATGGACACAACGGAAAACATTTTTAATATAATAGAAAGATGGTCTTTCACTGCTTACCCAGGACGGTGTTGCTGTTTAATGTAGGAGGTCAGCTCCAGTGCACCCCTGTTTGGTCACACTATATAATAAATACTTGCACATATATACTACATGTACATTTACATGTACATCTAATCGCAAGGTATTATGGTAGTTGAGCCAGCACTCCTCTTTTTTTCCTTTTGCAGCAAACTTCCTGCAGTGTAAACCAAGACCAGCAAGTGCAGGCTTGTTTTAACAGTGAGCCAGAGGCAATTGGAATATTAGTCTTTACGTTAAAGAAAGTAGAGAAATAAACTGAAAAAAAAGGAACTGGAGAAGTTATCATGCAATTAGACAAACGTCAAGAAGTTCAGGCCTTTTAATTTTGTTCTTTAAATTAAAACTGACACCACTTGATTCTGGACAGAGAGGTTGTTTAAAATGCAGTAGCTTACACTTGTAATTGGAAAGAGAAAAGATAAAGACAGATTTGAAATTGCTGCTTAGTAAACAAAAGGCTTTATTAAAGATTTATACTGTGCTTATTATTTGTTGCTGTGTCATATCATACAGTATATGTTTTGGTAAAAAACAAGTACCACATAATTTAAATGGTAATTCATATTTATAATTACACTTCAGGAATTACAAATGTCTAGCTGATACACTGAAGAAAAAAAACTGTATAAATACAGTAAATGTATACTTTTACAGCAAAAAGCTGTAATGCAATTAATGATTTAAAACCTATAAATGCATATTTATATTTAAGCAGTGTTTAATTGCCAACATAAATAAACAGATTGTGTGAGAATACTTTTTTTTGTTGTTGATGTTTCCTTGTATCAGATTGTTACATTAGAGAAAAAAATCAATAATATGACAGTTGTAATTATAAGAAGTATTTTACTTTTTTTATGTCATATGCATTATGGATAAATATTTCTGTACATATTTCATTAAAGTATGCATTTTAAGGATATTTATTAATTATTTCAGTATTTATGGTCACTGAACAATAAGCCTACAGAAGTTTATTATGCTGATAAAAAAATGAACAAGCAACACCAGTGGTTCAAAACTCCACACCGATTTCTCAAAATATCACTTAAATACTCTTAAAATAAGTATAACACTTTCAACCCAAAACAACCTATTTGTTAATTACCTAATTAGGCACATTAGCCTACATTCAGAAAATACGAGAAAAAATGGGTTTTCATTGTTCACAGCAATACCACATTGCACACTGTTTTCTGCTTGGCTGTGAGATTCAGCCCTGCCCGTCTTGCCTTAAACCCAGTGCTGTTGTAATAACAAAAGTGCAGGGATTTTTATTTCAATAAAAGAACTACTGTGTTGGACTATGTCACGCAAGTAACCTTTAATGTGTTAGGCCAGGGATATACTTAACGTTAAACAGCACATACGCTTCAGATTGCTGTTGCTATGCAAGCAGTGTACTTTAAGTGAATCTGGAGGATTCCACCAGGTGTCAGTGCGTGCAACAAATCATTGCTGTTAAAAAAAAAAATGTCCATTCTCGCTGCGCTGTGAGTTGAGGGAAGAAAGATGTTAAAAATAATAATTACTTGCATTCTGATGCCATTTCCTAGGTGCCAAAAAAAAACCCAAAAAAGATGGCACCAGTGACACAGAATGTCAGGACAATATGCGATATCTTTAAATGTATTGCATCATTGTGATGGGGAATATCCAATGTTTGTATTGCCTATACAAGAAAAGGATAAAGAAAAGCACCATGAAGACAGCTGCATGTCAGCATTTAAGTCTAATGATTTGCTTCTATACATTGAACCATTCATCAAACATCGAAACACACACTGATCCTGTTGGAGCTGAAAGCCTGCCGTCACAGGTTAGTAAACAACAATGTTGACGTCACATGCTAAAACTTGCACACACATGCCACCCCATATTTCTGCTGGTCTTGCAACTCACACACGCGTCACGTTAATTTCTGAGGATGCGCTCAGTGAATGTGTCAAATAAACGCTAGGAACATGTGACAGCCATGATGTGTGGGCATATACTTTCTAACCATGAAGTATAAAACGGCCGTTACCCTGAATGCTGCCACCAATCACGTCATTGTATATCTAAAATGGATGTCTCTATGTCAGTTTAGAAGTTTTCTGGATTCAAGCTGGGGTTACAGCTGCCAAGTCTGCTCTTTTTAGCGGAACACATACCATGGTATCCCACTGAAAACAAGGAAAACAATGGGACCATGTCTACTTTGTCCTACACCAGTAATGTTATTTCATATAACAAAACAAACTGGAAAGTGGGAACACACATTTACAGGCAGTAACTCTTTTCTTTTATATATCTATATATATATATATATATATATAATAATATATATCTATATATATATATAAAATATATATCTTTATATATCTATAGATATATATATATATATATATATAGATATATATGGTGCTATATATAAAGTCAAAACTTGTATATATAAAGTCATTCCCAAATATATAAAGTCAAAACTTGATTATATAAAGTCAATGTCGGAATAAATAAATTCAAAACTTCAATATATAAAGTCAGCGTCGGTAGCCTATATATAAAGTCAAAACTTGTTTCTGAATATATAAAGTCAAAACTTGAATATATAAAGTAAGCGCTGGAATATATAGTCAAAACTTCAATATATAAAGTCAGCGTCGGAATATCCATCCATTTCCCAACCTGTTGAATCTGACCACAGGGTCACGTGGGTCTGCTGGAGACAATCCCAGCCAACACTGGGCGCAAGGCAGGAACCAATCCTGGGCAGTGCACATGCATCATTTTCAAAACATTAACCGAACAGTGTTTTTTTAATTTATTTTTCTGAATACGTTTTTGTTCACTTAGTTCAGTTCAGAGTCGTTTCAATCAATAGATTTTGACTTTCACTTTATATATTCAGGACTGAATTTATATACTCCAATGTTGACTTTATATAATCAGGAATGACTTTATATATTCCGACGCTGACTTTATATATTCGGGAATGACTTTATATATTCAAGTTTTGACTTTATATATTCCAGCGCTGAATTTATATATTCTGACGCGGACTTTATATATTCATAAAATCAATGTATTTGCCTGTTTGGCACCCCATAGTATATGTGTGTGTGTATATATGTACACATGTATGTGTGTATATATATATATATATATATATATATATATATATATATATATATATATATATATATATATATATATATATATATATATATATATATAATATACTATATATGCCAGCAACACTCATGACAATGACAAAACAATTACATTGTCAATCATGTTCGTTATTATTAAAATGTTTCCTTTTCTTTTTACTTCTCGCTGCCAGGTATGGGTATTTTGATATAGATATATATATATATATATATATATATATATATATATATATATATATATATATATATATATATATGAGAGAAACACACCACACTCATATCAGTGACAAAACAATTACATTAACAATCATGTTACGTTATTTTTAAAATTTTTCCTTTTCATAACTTCTTTAACATACTACTTCTCGCTGCAAAGCGTGGGTATTCGCTAGTGTATGTGTGTGTGTGTATATATATATATATATATATATATATATATATATATATATATATATATATATATATATATATATATATATATATATATACACACACATATATACACTGTGTGCACAATTATTAGGCAAGTGAGTATTTTGACCATATCATCATTTTTAATGCGTATATTCCAACTCCAAGCTGTATTAACTTGAATGCTTATTGGATTTAAGCACGTCAGGTGATGTGTATTTGTGTAATGAGGGAGGGTGTGGCCTAAGGAGATCAACACCCTATATCAAGGTGTGCAGAATTATTAGGCAGCTAGTTTTCCTCAGGCAAAATGGGCCAAAAAGAGATTTAACTGACTCTGAAAAGTCAAAAATTGTAAAAAGTCTTTCAGAGGGATGCAGCACTTTTGGAATTGCTAAGATATTGGTGTGTGATCACAGAACCATCAAACATTTTGTTGCAAATAGTCAACAGGGTCGCAAGAAACGTGTTGAGAACAAAAGACGCAAATTAGCTGCCAAAGATTTGAGAAGAATCAAACGTGAAGCTACCAGGAGCCCATTATCCTCCAGTACTTTCATATTCCAGAGCTGCAACCTACCTGGAGTGCCCAGAAGTACAAGGTGTTCAGTGCTCAAAGACATGGCCAAGGTAAGGAGGGCTGAAACCCAACCACCACTGAACAAGAAACATAAGTTGAAACGCGTCAAAACTGGGCCAAGAAATATCTGAAGACAGATTTTTTCAAAGGTTTTATGGACCGATGAGATGAGAGTGACTCTTGATGGACCAGATGGATGGACCTGTGGATCAGTAATGGGCACAGAGCTCCACTCCAACGTGGAGGTGGGGTACTGGTATGAGCTGGTATTTTTAAAGATGAGCTAGTTGGACCTTTTTGCATTGAAGATGAACTCACAATCAACTCCCAAACCTACTGCCAGTTTTTCAAGACACTTTCTTCAAACAGTGATACAGGAAAAAGACCATGATTTTTATGCAGGCCAATGCTCCATCACTTGCATCGAAGTTCTCCACTGCGTGGCCAGCCAGTAAAGGCCTTAAAGATGAAGGAATAATGACATGGCCCCCCTTCCTCATCTGACCTAAACCCTATCGAGAACTTGTGGGCACTTCTTAAACGCTAGATTTACGGGGGAGAAAAACAATACACCTCTCTGAAGAGTGTCTGGGAGGCTGTAGTCACTGCTCCACAAAAAGCTGATCGTCAACAGATCAAGAAACTGACAGACTCCATGAATGGAAAGGCTTATGACTGTTATTGGAAAGAAGGGTGGCTATATTGGTCATTGATTGATTGATTTATTTTTTTTGAAATGTCAGAGATGTTTATTTGTAAATTTTGAGGTGTTTGTTTATTATTCTCACTATAACAGATGAAAATAAACAAGTGAGATGGGAAAATTTTCATTTTTCCTTTAGTTGCATAATAAATCTGCACACTAATAGTTGCCTAATAATTGTGCGCACACATGTATTAACCTGATGATGTTCACACTCACATTTCCGTTGTGAAACATTCAGGTTTCAGGTTTATTAACATTTTGGATTGACTGATAGCACTGTGTTTGTTCCATATTAAAATTAATCCTCAAAAATACAACTTGCCTAATAATTGTGCACACAGTGTACAGCTGAAATACCCAGCGTTGCCCAGGAGGAAAAGTGTTTTTTTTTTGTTTACTTTTGGCTGTTGAAGTGGGCCGCTACAGGAACATCTGTGTTGCCATGTTTAATGTGGAATCTGTGTAAATTCATTCTCTGCCGGAGTGTTTGTCTAGTTTCTCCCACATAGAGTGCAGTGTCAGGACATTTCATCAGGAGAATTAGGTATACAACATTAGATGATCTGAAGGTACTTAGAGACCATGAACCTAAATCACAGGCAACAGGAGTTTAAAATGGAAATGTCTACTGTTCTATTGGAAGATTATTAAATGATGTCTTGCATACACATTTTTAAACTAAAAATCTGAAAAAAAACACACATGCAGAGTGTCTCATACAAGTGGGTATTCCAATGAAATGACCTGCACTTTAGACAGAAGCACAGAGTCTTTCTTGATCATAAACAGACAGTGCAAACCGATGGTAAAAATCAGTTATGAAACTCCACACTGCAAATGACTACAATTTTTTTTAAATTGTAACAACATTAATTTGAAATTACCTTAAAAAAAATAAACCAACTGCTAATGCAGTGTGCACTCAGACTCACATTACCTGGATGGACAGAAAATGATCTTTTTCAGCCATATTGCTCTTAATGCTTTCCTGAATTGCTGTTAGTTCTTCTTTTCGCCTTCCATAATTTCTAAGCTTGGCATTGATTTTCCGCAATGTAACCTCCTCCTCAGCTATAACACATGCCTCTATCTGTTCTTTAAAATCCTCTAGCAGTTTCTGAAGTTTGTCCAAACAGTCCCTCTTCTTCTGCCTCACAGCTTCAAAATATTTCTGCAAACAGTAACATTAAATAAAAACCAGGAGAAAACAGCTTTTTTGAAAGTAAAAAAAAAAAAAAAAAAGTACAAATTTTCAAATAACAAAAGGGAAAACTAAAAAATTTACCCATGAGAGATCAATAACAATAAAACAATGTTATGAAAAATAAAAGGTTAATTACAGGCTCTTGTAACAGGTTCAAACAGAAATCTGTGCCTAATAAGTAAAGATTTTATTCACTGTCATTTGTCACTTAATTACTAACAACAAAAATAACAATAATTGCATGTATACTGGGACCAGTAGGAAATATAGTAGCTGCTTGAAAAACAAGAAACAAAGGTAGTAGTGAGTAACAGAGACGCACTGATATTACTCACTCTTTCATGCTCATACTCAGTTTTAACTCAGTCTCATGGTCTTTTATTACGTGTTTCTGTGTGTCATTCAACATAAATTTTGGAAAAACCAAGTACTGCATAATTTAAATTGTAATCCACATTTACAATTACAGTTCAAGAATTAAGAATGTCCAGCTGGTTCACTGGAATAAAAATAGAGGTAGTCCTCAGGTTACGGACATCCGACCTACGACTTACGAACGAGGATGCAGCTGCGATGCATGCACCACAGTAACTGCCGTGCCGTCATCTTCGGCCTGGGGATGCTGCAAGCTGTGGCTGGAGGGGAGCGATTTCGCTGCTCACACAGTGTAGTGTCCCTCGGGCGACTCCCAGCGGCAAGCGGTGACCCGTGGTCCATAGTAGTGTCCCTCAGGCGGCTCCTGGCGGTAAGTGGTGACCAGTGGTCCATAGTCACCGGGGCCACAGCTATCGCTCATGTGCAGGACGATGGTTCACTGCCCATGCACTACGCCGCTGCAGCCACTGCTCCTGACTGGACGCAGGCTGGATGGAGCGGAGGGGGGCGTTTCACTGCCTGCCCAGCACACACGGCTGGTAATGCTGCAAGCGGTGACCTGGTTGTGGCTGAACAGAGGCCATTGAGGGTAAACGGGGTGGCAGGGGTAGCACTGTAGTGTGCCTCGGATGGCTGCGTGTTGAATTGGGGTTAGGCGATTCACTAGCCGCCTTTGGCTGCACCATGTTCGTTCTCGGTGGACTGGCACTGCAGGCAGCATACTGTAGTGGAGGTGACTGTGTGGTGGGCAAGTGATGAACCCCCCTCGCCAGCCCTTGTACATACGAAATAGAGACTGTAGGTTTGTACTTAAGTTGAATTTGTATGCATGTCAGAACAGGTACGTTATTTTAATAAATGCTATTGTTGACTGACTGTAACCAAGTACTATGCCAATTAATGATGGAGTTTCACCTCTCTCTGGCCTTTTTATTATTTATACTTTATTTTCCAATGGTGATATCTTTTCTCTTCTTTACTGTTTCACCAGCACTTGCATCAGATTTGTGTTTCAGAGACATTCTTGAAGGGTGAAGACAAAAGGTTAAGATGAGCTCTTCTGCACAGTACTGTACACGCTATCACAGCAGGAAGGCACCAGGCCTCAACACGTCTGATGTACTGACAAGAGACAACTTCCTGCTATGTGCGTAACAGTACAAGCAGGCTTGCTATTGAGAATGAATGGGGGCTTCATCATTTGCCCACCACACAGTCGCCTCCACTACAGTATGCTGCCTGCAGCGTCCGGACCCTTTGAGAACGAACACGGTGCGGCCAAAGGCGGGTAGTGAATTGCCCACCACTGCCCCCATTGAACAGGCAGCCATCTGAGGCACACTACAATGCTACCCCCCCACCGCCCCGTTCAGCCTCAATGGCTTCTGTTCAACCTCAATCGGGTCACTGCTTGCAGCATTACCAGCCGCCCACCGAGAACAAACGAGGAAGCCGTGTGTGGTGAGTGGGCAGTGAAATGCCCCCCTCCGCTCCATCCAGCCTGCGTCCAGTCAGGAGCAGTAGCTGCGGCGGCATACCGCCCCATCAAGCCTCCATCTTGCACACGAACGATAGCTGTGGCCCCGGTGACTATAGACCATGGGTCACAGGTTGCCACTGCCCGAGGGACATTACACTGCACGAGCAGCGAAATCACCCCCCTCCAGCCTCCGTCCAGCCACCTCTTGCAGCGTCAACAGGCCGAAGATGACAGAGCGGCAATTACTGAGGCACATGTGTCGTAGGTGCGGCCCCGTTCATAAGTTGTAGGTCGGATGTCCGTAACCTGGGGACCACCTGTATAGTTGATAGGTTCAAACTGCTTTAATTTTTGCTTTCAGATAGATGATTATCCAAAGTATTCACCAAAACCTAAACATTTCTTAGAAGCATATCACTTGCAAATACTATTACATTACTTTTATTTAACAGAAATACAGTAATTTGAAATGATGAAAGTTGTAAATATTTGCATCATGTAAAAGCCTTCAGAATGACTGACTGATTGTATTTGTCTTATACACATCCTCAACTTAATGCCATTGGATCATCATGACATAAATATTGTAGGCATTTAACCTCCACTTACCTCCAAGAAGATATGCATATGAAGTCAAAGATGCTTGTGAAAAGATCAGCGATATACTAATACAGACTGTGTGCAAATTTATGAAACTGAATAAATCAGTTGTGCAATTAACAGCAAGAACCAGCCTCAAATTAATTGGTTAAAAACCATTAGCAGAAACACGGAGGGGGAGGGGTTCAAAGATACAATGTGCATTATATAAGGATTTGGGGCTTTATGGCTTTAAATTTCCATGGATACGATTTTTGGTATGAAACAAACAGATAACTAGAGAAATGTAACTTTCAATTAAACTATATGTGATAGGGGAAATAAAAACATTTTCCCAGGTAGCCAGATGGATTTTTTTTATAGTTTTAGGGAAACTGCTGTTCACATTAAATTAAATTGCCAAGAGATGGCAGAAGTGTCCAAGTACGAGAAGGCAGACTGCTTTGATCGGGTGAAGGCGAACAGCCGTATGGATGTAAAACATGAACTACCCAGTGCGTGTGACTGCCTGACACACCCGCGTTTCCGCATGTCACACTCTCACACACACTGATAGTGCTGTATTTCATTCACCAACATCCGTTATATGGCAGCACATTTCAACACAGACTTGTCTTAAAAAAACAGCATCCTTTCCCCACCATTTTCCCAGACGCAGCACCGGTTGTATGTCACTTCTCTCTGTAGTTGCCATCACCATCGTCTGTTAGATGGCAGCACGGTTCAACACAAACGCTCCTTACTGTGTAATAGGACTCGCCTTTGTGTCAAATATTATTGAAGCAACTATCATGACAGGTTGCACAAGACGTGAAGATGTTTTCATACCAAGAATACCGCTGGTTCAGAATGACTTACCCTTTGATTTCAAACGGCTTCAATTTCCTGTTTGTTTGGCTTATGCTATGTCAATTAATAAGGCTCAAGGCCAGGAGTGCTCAATGCGTTGATCGCAATCAACCGGAAGATCGCAAAGGTAGGGCAGGTAAATCGCTTTGCATTCAAAAAAAAATTTTTTTAAACGTTAGTCTATCCTATATCCTCCCTATGGCATTTGCCACATGATTGACATACAGGGCGGCCAGTCTGAGATCTCTTTTCTTCTGTCATCCCGCATGCACGATCAAATGCGCGAGCTAATGCAAAACTCCAGCTATCTGAGTGATCTAGTTAACCTTCCAATTTATAATCGACTAAAGAGGGATTTTAAAAAAAAAAAAAAAAAAGTTTGGGGAGGGTATTGGCTGGATGTGGAACTGGAAGAGGATTTTTTCTCACAATGTCACAATCGAAGTGCGTTTGTCTGATCTGTCAATCTATCATTACTATTCCAAAGAAGAAAAATATGGAAAGGCACTTTCGAACTGTTCATAAAGACTACAAAACTGACATCCTTCCAAAAAGCAATCTGAGAAAGAGAAAGGAGAGTGAACTAAAATCGTAGTTAATCGGACAGCAGTCATTTTTCATTCGGCTGAATTCAAAAGCTCTACTTATTTATGCAAGTCAGCCTTTTCCCACATGACGATTATTTAATCTATATCTATATATTACTTATTTATTTTTAATCTTCGCCGTTCTGCCTGCCTGAACTCCCTGTCTATCTATACATTAATAACAGTAATTTTATTATTATATAGGAGCTTCCCTGTCTGCCTATCATATAGTGCATCTCCTTCCTATCTATCTATATATCTATCCCCTTTGCTGTTTTTCATATATCTATTATATAGTGCCTTCCCTGTTTATTTATATATCTAGTGCCTTCTCTGCCTGTCTGTCTGTTTGATTGCTTATTGCACTAAACTTACTGCTCTGTACTATTCTGTCCTCTGCATGTCCTGGAGTACAAAAGAAACACCGGCATACAGCAATATGTGCGAACTTGCAAGATCGGGGAAAAAAACACGCGGTCACTGATTACAAACCGCAAGATGAATGAAAGAGACAATACAGTGGTACCTCGGTATACGTCTGCTTTGGAATAAGTCCAACTTGGTATACGTCCTGTTTAGAGGCAAAATATTTTGCTTGGTATACGACCTTTGTTTGGAATACGACTCGTGTGCTAGAACAACACGTGTGGTATACCGGGCGCGCGCCTTCAAAAAAAAAAAGGGCCAAGTTTTAACCTGTACAGTAATCCCTCGCTATATCGCGCTTCGACTTTCGCAGCTTCACTCTATCGTGGATTTTATATGAAAGCATAACTAAATATATAACGCGGATTTTTCGCTGCTTCGCAGGTTCTGCGGACAATGGGTCTTTTTATTTCCTGTATATGCTTCCTCAGTTGGTTCGCCCAGTTGATTTCATACAAGGGACGCTATTGGCAGATGACTGAGAAGCTAACCAATCAGAGCACACAGTTAAGTTCCTGCGTGCTGAATGCAGTGTTAACCAGGAAGTCTCGTCTCGCTCATTCAGCATCAACGTGTTTCACTGTGTAAAGAGTTAACTTTTGTGCTCTTTTGTGTTTATCTTTGTGCATAGTCAAGCCCTTCATTATGGCTCCAAAATGATCTGCTACTGCTTCAGGGGCCGTGCCCAAGTGCAAACGGAAGATGTTAATGATTGCGAAAAGGTAAACGTTTTGGATTTGTTGAAGGCTACGATTCTTTTTATTTAAAAAGTAGGAAAGGAATATAAGATCTACGGCCGCAGTGTCCTTTTAACCAGGGTGCAAAGCGAGTTGTAAGTGGATGTAATAAGGCAGTAGTCTGGATGGAATCTGCTTTAGGGATTTGGATTGAAGACTGTCAGAAGAACAACAACGGCAGTGCTTTACAATCGCTTGAAGAGGCTCCTCTGGAAGAGCTGTAACGCTCTCCTTTGTTGTGCAGTAAAACTAAACTCATTGTTAATCGGACAATTCATTTTCATTTATTTCATCTAATTGCTTTTGTATTTATGTATTTTAGTATTAAGCAGTGTTTAAATTATTTTATACAACCCCATCAATGTATAATATGCCAATAACAATAGGATTTTTTTTTTTAATGGGAACGAATTAATCATTTTCCCATTATTTCTTATGGGAAAAATTTGTTTGGTATAAGTCCTGTTTGGTATAAGTCCAAGGATCTGGAACGGATTAAGGATGTATACCAAGGTACCACTGTATATGTAAAAACATCATCCCACTAATGCAATATTATTTGAAAACAAACAGCATCAGTTCGGGTTTGAATATGGGCCCGATCTGACAATGTTCGTTTTCAGATAATATTGCATGTACTGTGCGTTGAAACTGCTACACTGAATAAGCTGACGCCTTGTGTAACAGCGTCAGCGTGTATTCAAACCCGATCTGACGTTGTTCGTTTTCAAATAATATTGCTTGTACTGTACCATTTTAGAATAAAAACATAAATTTGATTTCAGTCAATCTGTAAGAGCCAGTGTAAATGCATGATAACTGTAAAGGTTAGCTTTTTTTTTTTTTAATTCAGTTCCTTTCTCTCAGTCGCGTTCACGATCTCCCCCCACCCCATCTGACACTGCTGTTTTCACATAAAGACGCGCTATAGCTCAAATGTGATTTATTTGGAGATGCGCTATAGCTCAAATGTTATTTATATAGGGAAGAAAGTACAGTGTCAAGTGCTCATTCAGTGTAATAGGAACCATAGCACAAAGAGATGTGTACATTGCAACAAGTACACATGTCGTGAATGTAGGAAGGGTGTGTGGGAATTGTAAATATTTGAATGTGATGATTTTATATAGCACGGATCGGAAATCAGCAGTTCTTAGCATTGCACCACGCAAGCTATCGTATCAACCGCCTACTGTAATTTGCTTTATTTTTTCTTCACTTATAGTCTAGAATAAAAGTGCACTTGTTTTGTTATACTTGTACACCAACATATGTTCCTGTGTTTGAGCAACACGGGCATGCTCAAAAAATAGACGTGTAATGCCACGAAAAGCGCACACAGGCACTTCAGTTCACAAGCATTGGTACGAGAATGCAGTCACAAGTACACTGCAGAGCTATAGCACATCTTTATGTGAAAACAGCAGTGTCAGATTTGGGGGGGGTAGGGAAAGATCTTGAACACGACTGTGAGAAGGAAAAGTAAAAAAAAAAAAAAAAACCTTTACAAGTATCATAAATTACACTGGCTGTTACACACTGAAATCAAATGCATGTTTTTATTTTAAAATGGTAAGAACAGGAGCAGTTTACTTCTCAAAACTGAATCGTGCAGGATCGAACTCATGACTTTTTGATTACTAGTCAGCAGCTGATACCATTACGCTACTGTAGCAGTTGTAGTAAGTATGTGTCAATGTGGCATGCTAAGGCAGCTTTTTTTCTGCAGTTATATTTTTGAATAAAAGCATACTTGTTCCGTTCTATGTGTACCTTTTGTGAAACTGTTTCTTTGATATTTGGACTTCAGGCTTCATACATTATATAGTTTATACCTACATTTTGTCATTTACTACTACAATATGAAAAACATCTCTGTTTTAAAAATGTGTTTATACGGATTACTGTAGAAACGCAACACACATGAAATGCGTGTATTCCAAATAACGATCCATTATTTCCACTCTAAAACTCCACTTCACTCCCAGATAATCAATCAAGGCATGAGCTGGGAGAGGTTTGTGCACGTTCTAAGTCGGTGGGGGATTATCAGCATATTTAGATTAACAAAGATGCTGGCAGAGAGGTGAGAACAGTTTTAAGAAGCGTTTTAAGGTGGGACGGATCTATGAGTTTTTTTGTAGGCTCTGGTAATTCTAGTGTTAAACACCACAGCACACAGAATCCAGATTGGAGGAACTTACAATAAAATGTGAATCACAAAACTGTTTGTTCTATTTCTATGTTGTTTCTTTCATTTGGGAAATTCATCGCTTATACATTCCTGGGCAACAGCGGATATATATATATAATAATTCTTGTCTGTAGCAGAATCCAACTTACCCTAACATCACC
Source organism: Polypterus senegalus (assembly GCF_016835505.1). Lineage (NCBI taxonomy): Eukaryota > Metazoa > Chordata > Cladistia > Polypteriformes > Polypteridae > Polypterus > Polypterus senegalus. The sequence continues at coordinate 206,486,878 of NC_053157.1, forward strand.
TTCGTCTTCCTGGAATTGCTGTAAATAGCTGTTACACGTTTCCACTTTACTATTGATGATCTCAAGGTTCTCTGCCAACTTGCACTACAATGAAGGGAAAAGACATTTTCAATTGTACTGTTCTAAATAAACTGCAAATTATTCTCCAAATAAAAAGAAAAAGATATTACATGTATCACTTGCATTACCACTTTCCCATCAGAACACCAAAATGGGTCATAACCTCACATTTTTCAGCTCAAATACTACCCCAGGTATGTGTTTAGTTTTATAAGAAAAAAATGGAATGCTCAAAAGATGCATAGACAGCACAATATGCTGTATTTTAATATGAACATGCAAATCAATAATATGTATGGTGATGCTGAAAAATAAAATGTTTATCATTAGGTATTCCATATTCCAAAAGGTGATAATTTTTAGTAACTGTCACATTTACATCAAAATATACAACAGCACATTTAAATGCTGGAAATTCAACTGAAAGTTTATACATTCTCTGCATAGACCCGAATAAATCAGATGCCACTATATCATGTTGTAAGATTTTGCAGACTACTATTAATCCAAAAATTATTAGCATTTTTGGCTATACACTTTCTCATTGGTAAATATAAAATGGTTGTAGTGCCAAGCACAAGGCTCTTGCTTTTATTTTTCAGCTTAACGATGTAGTGTTTTTTTTTTTTGCATTGACAGCTCTTTGAGTCTCATACTGAGAGCATACAGTGACAGCTTCCAAATGCAAATTCCAAACCTTTTACCTGCTTAATAGCTAATGAAATAATGAGGGGACTGCTCCCACCTGGCTATGGGACAGCTTGTCAGTCAAACATCCAAATACATATAATATCCTAGAAATGGGGGGGCTATGCAGAAGAATGGCTGTCATTCCTAAACAGCTAATAGGATATTTTTTGATAAAACACTTAAATTAAAGCTGAAAGTCTACAGTTCAATCATATAATTATTGCGTTACTTCATATACATTGTTTTGGTGTAAGGAGCCAAAATTTTAAAAATTGTGTCACCCTTCAAATACTTATGGACCTAACTGTATATGCACTGTGTCAAAGGAGGCTGGGAGTCAGACCCAGCCGGGACGCCTGGAAGGACCGGGAGGTGGTCTATATATCCAACGGACCATGAGGGGGCAACTGCCCTGGATGCTGAGGGGACCACGGGGAAGGAGCAAGGAGGCTCCAGCCCACTGGGACCCGTGGCCACCTCCAGGGGGCGCACAGAGCGTCATAGATCGACACTTCCGCCACACCTAGGAAGGTGGAGGAAGGACCTTCCAGGGACACCTGGAGTGTTTCCGGGTACAAGGGCAGCACTTCCGCCACACCAGGAAGTGCTGCCGGAAGAACGTCATTAGGCACCAGGAGCACATCCAGGTCGGAATAAAAGGGGCCGCCTCACTCCAATCAGGGAGCTAGAGTCGGGAGCAGGACGAAGCTCCCGGGAGGAGAGGAAAGGCGGCCCACAGACACTGAGAGAGAAGCCTCTGAGGAGAGTGAATGGTGCTGGGAGCACTGTGTGCTATGCAGACTTTATTTTATTCAATAAACATATGTTTTTGGTAAAGTGCTGGTGTTATTCTGATGGTGGTCGGACCTGGGCTCACAACTGATATCTGTATTTGTGTGTAAGACCACTGGGAGAGAAGACAAAGATTTTGTGCCTTTTCTATGTAATTTTGAAATGGATCCAGCAAAGAAGAAAAGATTTTCCCTGTATGAGAACACTTCCAACTTATTTTAGCCAATAAGGTAAGATCGTTACAAACTGTTTACATGTTAGAAATGTAATCTGTCAAGAATTTAGCATTGTGTTGGGGTCCCCACCCCAGGGGCAATGCACAAGGGTTTGAGCTGGTGGCCTTTGTAACCTGAAACATGTAATATGATGATACGATTGCTGTTTCAATGAATATGATAGGCCATAGTAAAAACTGAGGGTTTAGCTAGTTACCTTACCAACAACCCAGTCAACGCATTCAGTACTATCATGACTGCCAAAGCTACTTTGCCTCAAAATAAATGAATCACAGGCTGACCAAGGCCACTGACCCATATTTGTCAGTCTCATCTTGGCACCACAAATCACCTCTCTGCCAGCGTCTTTTGTTAAAAAGCATTGTTCTTGCCAGGTACATTTACGGAAACTGCAATACCACATGCACTTCAGAAGCTAAACATATTTTTAGACCCAGCCAGTACTTGGATGGTAGACCATCTGAGAAAACCTTCTGTTGCTGCTGGAAGAGGTGTTGGTGAGGTTGGAAGGGGCACTAACCCTGTGGTTTGTGCCCCAGTGTAGTGATGGGGAAACGGTGCTGTAAAAATGGCACAGTCTTTCGAATGTGATGTAAAACCGAGGTCCTGACTCTCTGTGGTCAAAAAAGATCCCTGGACATCTTTCGTAAAGAGCAGGGTGCATCCCAGTGTCCGGGCTAAATTGTCTCCATGGCCTATTCATTCGTTTTCCAATTGCCTCTCTTTCTCCCACAACTTAACTACCTAATAGCTAATGTGTGATTCACGTGCTTGCACTAAAATGGACTGCCGTTGAATCATCCAGGTGGATGCTACACATAAGTGGTAATTGAAGTGGCTCCCACTCACTACGAAAAGCACTTTTAGTGAGAAAAGCATTATATAAAGAATTATTATTGTTAAGGTACTCTGATAACACTAGGAGAACCAGACATTTTTATGTTGACGAAAACATGTTTTATGTTTATACACCCACGTCATATGAAAACTGATGTAGCACCTCACCAGTCACTTAATGGCTCCCAGTACAGGAGGCATGATGAAGTGAAGCTTGTCCAAACTATTCCTGACCTGTCAGCTAATAACAAAAGGTAGCTGATATAAAAAAACAAACAAAAAATACACAGTATTGGCCCTAGTATATACATCATAATAATCACTTTAGAGGTGCAAAATATTTGTCACATTAAAGTACATTTTAATAATGGCTTGGTGATATCTATTATGCATTCGAGCCTTCATTTAGCTGGTTAGGCTGGATTTCCTTATTTGATCATGGGAGCTGTCATTTCCCAGGCAGGTATCTCTGCAGCCTTGAGCCTCCATCCTACAGTTTCAAGTAGGTGGAGCTAACTCACTTGGCATTATTTGAGTAAGATTACCCTCCCACAACTTTAACCATAGAGTAAGTGGGTGGAGTTGTGAAGGTCTACAGCTCCACCTACTTTGACTGCCCATTGGAGCCAGCTCCGCCTAATTGGCTGCAGAGATACACTAATACTTAAGTTTCAATGAAATGTTGCGAACACAAGCGTTAAAGCTGACGTAAACACAGTTAAAATTCCGTTACAACGAACTCCCAGGGACCTAAAAAAATATTTTGTTGTAATGAGAGTCTGTATTTGTTACTATAGTGCTTTCTTTAACTTGCGTCCAGGTGTTTGCAAACATTTTAATAGCTTCTTTCGTGTTAATTTTAATCTCCTCCTGCCTACGAGTTATGCGGATGAGAATTTTTCTTAGCATTTCCTTGCCATAATACACTTTCAGGGTGCGAATGATGCCCAAATCTAATGGCTGAAGTACTGCTGTGCAACTGGGTGGGAGGAATTCAATGTGAACATTATCCAAATGTGGAAGCATGTTGTGTGCAGCACAGTTATCAATCAGAAGCCGAATCATCCTTTTCTTCTTCATATTGTGAGGTTTCTGAACACTTCTGGGAACCCAAAAGGCTTCAACCTGGCTGGGACGCTACAATATTTTCATATTTTACTGCTTTCATATTCTGTACCTTTCTCTGCATGTGTATCGCGCCATCGTTGTTTGAGCCTTTCGAATTCCACTGCTTTCGTAATCTCTTATCTGCCTTTTTTTCTCTCCAACGCTTTTGGGTCTCTATTCTCCTTAAATATGCTGAAAGCACAGGGTCTGTTTGTGCTACGTGCTTTTACTCGACTGAGTGTTTTTTATGGGTGTGCTCTTTCTTATATGATATCTTTTGTAAGTAGGGCGTGTCTTGCAAGAATCTCATGTTCCATGTCCCCGCGAGACAGCCCTGGGAGAGTGTCTTGTGGGTCTTTTAAATGTCTTCCGAGAGGATCATGTATAGTCGCAATGCTTTTCCTTTCCAGGATTTTTTTTTTTATAATAGAGAGATAGAGAGAAGAGATATAAACTGTTAATTGTTTTTTCGTGTCTGCCGTTTCTATAGGAGGGTGACAATGAGTTAAATTCCAATGGATGTTTTTCAAATGTTGACAAGCAATAAGCAAAAGGTATCACTAAAATCGAAGAAAGAAAAAAAATGACAGTGTTTCTGTTTGGAGATTGTTGTGCACAACTGAGCTGCGGTCACAGAACTAACTGCTCTGTGAAAGATTCATTCAGGCATTTGAAAGTCTTTTGGGCACTTCATTGTAATGAAAGTATCTGCTGAATGTACTTCGTAGTAACGAAATTTCTATAGACTCGTGTCATATGAGGAAGCTGTTGGGACCATAAAAATACTTTGTTGTAATGATAATTTCGTTGTGAAGATATTCCTTGTAACGGAATTTTACCTGTATATGCATCTTCCCCCATCAAGTTCTCTTTTATAAATCAAGACATTTACGTGGAAAGTCGAGTACAGACATTACAAGCCTGTTTTTGTACATATGCAAGCTTTATAAATGAGGCTCCTGGTGCGAGAAAGCAAATCACAGAATTGACTTCTAGTATTTTTGCCTGTTCCAAGTGCTACCAACAGATAGCTTACTTAGTGTTTATATGAAGCATCAAAAAGAAACCTGTGCTTCACGTAGCTCCACGGCATCAGTAATACCATGGGGGAACCAACTCCCACCTCTTTAAAGACACCGTAGTTTGGTTGCGATATTTTCATATTTGACTTGGGCATTAAAATGCTACTGTAGATTGAATATTAAGCAACGCCTCATTTTTACTTTAACAAAAATGCCAGCAAACCCTCAGAATTTCAGCCTCTCCCTTTCAAATTTTTCTCTGGCGCCGGAATACTGTAATTCCATACAAAAAGTAGACTAACACCTAAACATTAGGCAATTTAAAATACGTCATTTAAAGTGATATGGTGCTTGATTCTAATGCTGAGAAACTTGCCCATGCTTTTATCACATCCCTCATAGATTATTGTAACTCACTGCTGGCAGGTGCCCCTTCTAATCTTATATCACAGCTCCAGCTTATTCAAAACTCGGCTGCAAGAGTCCTTACTCAAACCAGTAGCAGCGAGCACATCACACCCATCCTGCTCCATCTTCACTGGCTCCCTGTGTCTTACAGAATCGAATATAAAATCCTACTAATAACCTACAAAGCCTTAAATAACCTCGCGCCAAACTACATCAGTGACCTTCTCCATCACTATGTGCCTGCCCGTCCACTAAGGTCCTCTGATTCTGGCAATCTTGTTGTGCCCTACACTAAACTACACTCCATGGGTGACAGGGCCTTCAGCTGTATAGCGCCCAGACTCAGGAATGACTTACCAAAATTAATCAGGTCAGCTGACTCCATGAATTCTTTTAAAAAACAACTCAAAACTCATCTGTTCAGGAAGGCTTTTACCTCTACTTGACTTCATTCCTCTTCTCTCAGTTTACCTCTCTGTCAAGATGCTCATGTAACCTGTGTGTGTGCTAGACCATCAATTATGTTGTCTGTTAGGCTTTCTCTGAATTTACTGTCTTAATCTTCTTAATGTATTAGGTTTGTACTATGCTATATACCCTGCCGTTCTTTCTTATATTCTGCAAGTGCCTTGAGCATGGGAAAGGCGCTATATAAATACAATGTATTATTATTATTTGATTGACAGACAACGGGTGTGCGATCATTTGACTGCTTAACTTGTGTCGTGCACAAAAACTGTGCTTAGAAGAAATGGCTTTCGGTTAATACGAGGTTTACAAAAAAAGTCTCTTTTTTATCGTCCTAAGCATTTGCCTAACTACGTTGCAGCTAACCAATCACAAAATATAAAACGGCACACCAAAAACATCGAAATTAAAGCCTGCTAGTTAGTGAGCACGGTAGCTACGACGGGTCCCATATTTACCTGTACTTGTGCGTCTGCTTTACTGAACAGCACCATACTGTGGCCGTTGTGAATCCCTGCGACGGCGCATACGGTGCAAATGCAGCTCTTGCAATCTTCGCAGTAAAACTTCAGCGGATCTTCGTGCTCCGTGCAGTTGCGTCTTGGCCCTTCCGCGGGCTGAGTGAACGAGATTCCGTAACGCTCCACAATACTCTTAAGCTTGAAGTTGCTGCGCCCAACCGGCTTTTCTGTCGACTCCCATCCACAATCCGGGCAGCGATACGGCGAGCGCTGTACAGCCAACGACCGATCCAGGCAAACCGCGCAGAAGTTGTGTCCGCAGGGAAGTTCGACAGGCCGGGAAAAAAGCTCCAAACAAATCGAGCAGCTCAACTCGTCCTCCAGGTGAAAACTCTGTGTAGGAACGTCCATCGTGAACGAAGTTTAAATTACTCGAGGGAAAAAATATTTACGCCAGGTTCTCAGGTATACCGCTCTGTGCAAAATTCGACGCTACTTTCACGTCTTCTTCTTCTTCATCCAAATATTGTCAGGTTGGCATCATCTCCAATAATTCATTACTGCCATCTACTGGGCGGAGGTTTCAACATCAATTCCCTATGTATGTTACAATTTGTAAAACGCCTAGGAAGTACATTTCTAAGTCTTTAATATACTTAATAAAGGCTTTAAATAGACTTCTATTTTCAGTTATATTAATTACTATTTATTTTAAATTGCAAAATGGGAAACCCTTTTGAGCAAAGTTTTCAGTTAACTTTTTTACCCCATCACATAGAGCATAAGTTATGCTCTAATGCAGGGGTGCCCACACTTTTTCGGCTTGCGAACTACTTTTAAAATGACCAGGTCGAAATGATCTACCTACGTTAAAATTATATATATATATATATATATATATATATATATATATATATATATATATATATATATATATATACAGAGTATACTTTATACAGAGTATACTTTATACATAAAATGTATGTTATTGCCTTAACTGAATAACCTTTATGGCACAATAACAATTCAATACATTTATGGTCACTACAGTATTTGGATTCAATAATCTTCATGTGGGAAAAAGCTGACTCGCATAAATAAGTAGAGCCGAATAATGCAGTCAAGGAGCTTTTGAATTCAGCCAAGTGAAAAATGACAGCTGTCCGATTAACTTCGATTTTAATTCCCTCTCCTTTCTCTTTCTCAGATCGCTGTGAAAAAATCCTCTTCCAATTCCACATCCAGCCCATACCCCAAACAATGTTTTTTAAATCCCTTCTTTAGTCGATATAAATTGGAATGTTAACTAGATCACAGCCGGAGTTTTGCAGTAGCTCGTGCGTTTGATCATGCGTGCAGGATGACCATTGTGTTAGAAGAAAAGAGATCTCAGACTGGCCGCCTTGTATGTCAATCAAGTGGCAAATGCCCTAGGGAGGATATATGATAACTAACATTTAAAAAAAAAAAATTTGAATGCAGCGCGATCTACCTCCACTACCTTTGCGATCTACTGGTCGATCACGATCGACGCATTGGGCACCCCTGCTCTAATGTTTCTTTAATCCCACATTGTTCACATTTTCTTTTTTGAAGCCTGCCAATATAATAATAGTATTGATTCAGACCAACATGTCCAAACCTTACTCCATTATATCATCCCCTTTCCTTCAAGAATTTCATGCATCTCTTACTGAAGGTTTTACCTGAAACATATCTTCCTTTTCCACTACTCTCCCGACTGTTTTGCCACTCTCTATAAACTGTCTAATTACACAGTTAAATTCGCATTTACCAAAAGGAATAACATAGTCAGTTTTCTGTTTTATCTAAAGCTTTCTTAGCTAGCATATCTGCAATTTTATTGCCATACATTCCTTCATGTGCTGGAATCCATGTAAATTTTACAATTATATTATTCAAATACATACCGGTAATGATATGATTAACTTGTAATAAAAGGTCAGTTCTGTTAGATGGCTTTCCCAATTCTAAGGCCTTCAATGATGATAATGAGTTTGTCAATATAATGACTCTATTAGGTTTACATCATTTGCTCATTCTAAAGCAAGAATAATAGCTATCATTTCTGCTGTAAAGATTGATATAATTCATCTGGTATTCTAACAGCCTTTTTTATATTCATGATTTTAACATAAAACGCAGAAGCTGCTCTATTATTTAAAGGGTCTTTTGACCCATCACTATAAATGTAAATAAAATGTATATACTTTTCTTCCAAATAATTACTTAGTAGCTGACTCTGCTTTGCAATTGCACTTACATTACTTATGTCTTCCCTTATTCTATAATCAATAATTGGTTTCACCAAATACCATGGCAGCCATATAGAAAACCTATTACTTCAGGTCAGGTCAAGTTGGGGAGCTCGCACTGGGACAGCACGTTGCCACACCCACCACACGATGAAACAACTCAGGATCCTGGTTGGCAACCCCCCATGCAGACACGTGGTTCAGTCCTCCCCCCCGGAAATGATTATCTACCTGCCTCAGCCAGGTGTTACATGGGCATCCCCTTGGCCAGGTCTAGCCATTCTGGTCCTCAACAATGAGGATCCTGTGATCCCGATCTCCCTCATAGAAGCACACCACATGGCCATAGTGCCATAACTGACGCTCCTTGACAATGCAGGTAATGTGCCTCCGTGAGCAACCACTCATTCGACACAAAGTCAAACCAACAGCACCCAAGGATTCTCTGAAGAGACACGGTACCAAAGGAGTCCAGTCTTCGTCTCTGGTAACTAAATAGCACCATGTCTCGCAACCATATAGCAAGACAGGAAGCACCAGGACTCTAAAGACTTGGACCTTCATCATTTTGCAAAAATATTGGGAGTGCCACACACGCCTTTCCAGCGACCTCATGACAGCCCCTTATGTTTTCTCAATCTGTCTACTGACTTCACAAGAAGAGTCATCAGAGACAAGAATGTCACTGCTGAGGTACATAAACCTCTTGACAAGGTTGACATTCTCTCCATAGACAGACACACTACTGATGGCTGTGCCCAAGAGGTCATTAAAGGCCTGGGTCTTGGCTTTTATCCAGGACACTCGCAAGCCTAGACACTCAGACTCCTCACTCAGTCTCTTGAGAGACCCGATCAGAGCCTCCATTGACTCCGCAAAGATCACAGCATTATCAGCAAAGTCACGATCAGTGAATCTTTCTTCATCAACTAATACACCACAGCTGCTGAACCCCACAACCTTGCCAAACACCCAGTCCATACAACCATTGAACAGAATAGGAGCAAGAACACACCCCTGACGAGCCCCAGAATCAACGGGGAAAAACGCAGAGGTTCTGCCTCCACTGGGCGCAGCATTCACAATATCAGTGTACAAGCCAGCCATGTTATCCAGCAATCTTGAGGGGATCATGCAAAGTCTCAGGATGTCCCACAGGGCAGCTTGATCAACTGAGTCAAATGCTTTACAAAAATTGACAAAAGCTGCAAGGAAACTCTGATGATACTTGTGTTTGTGCTCCATGAGAACTCTCAGTGCCAGGATGCAGTCGAAGATACACTTCTTAGGCATAAAACCAGACTGCTGTGGTCGCTGGTAGCTGAGCAAGTGATCACGGATCCTACTGAGTGATGACACTAGCAAGGACCTCACATGCTTTATCCAAATCTAAGAATACCCCATTACCGTTTCTTTATTTCCAATTGCTTTCTTAATCTCTATCTCTAATCTCAGAATGTGACCCATTGTACTTTTCTTTTTCCTAACTCTATTCTGAACTTTATCAAAAATAGACTTTTCATCCAAATAATATTGTTATGTTTTATTTACCATCCTTTGCATTAATTTACAAGTTTGACATTAGGGCTTTCATTTTAAATGAGTTTGGTGATGCCAAGTCCTTCCCGGGTTTCCCTATTGGAACTATTAAAGACTTCTTTCAGGTTTTTGGTAAAATACCTTTATCCCAAGTTTTATTAAATAAATCATCGATTTTAACACTTTGTCACTTGCTTGCCTAATAAATACATTGTAAATATCCAATCCTGGAGCAGAATTTTTAATGCAATTAATGCACTTAATTCAATTAAACTAAAATCATCACTAGTAGAACCTGAAGAATGTGTCCAGTCATTAAAGATATAACTATATATTTGAGTTTGCTCATTTCTAATCTTTATAACTTGCTCAGACAAATTATCATCACTAGTTACACTTCTAAATCCATCCATCCATTTTCCAATCTGGTGAATCCAAACACAGGGTCACGGGGGTCAGCTGGAGCCAATACAGGGCACAAGGCAGGAACCAATCCTGAGCAGGGTGCCAACCCACCGCAGGACACACACAAACACAATTTAGAATCGCCAATCCACCTAACTTGCATGTCTTTGGACTATGGGAGGAAACCAGAGCACCCGGAGGAGAACATGCAAACTCCCCGCAGGGAGGACCCGGGAAATGAACTGTGCCACCGTGCCACCCACACTTCTAAATGCAGTAGCTAATACATTTGCTTTATCTTAAGTATGTCATATCCCTTGTCATTTTTAAGACACTGCACTTTTACTCCTTCCTAATTTCTACACATTTTGTTAGATTTTATTCCACACTTGCTTTTGAGGGGTATGTTTATTTAAAGCAGAACAATACTTTTCTCCAATGCTCCTTTTTGTCTGTTTAATAACCCTTCTACCTTTTGTGACCAACTGTTTATACTGGTATAATTCTATTTCCAGTGAAACATTTTTTAGTAAAAGCATTGTTAATTTAATGTATGACATCATCATATTTTTCAGTCCACCTTGGCACCATCTTAGCTTTTCTCTTTATGTTATACTTTAAAGGTATGATTGTTTTAACTGCTGCATCAGTTAAAGTGATTACATTTTCATTAAAATGTCAGTATCATCAGTACTTTGGAGATCTCTAACAAAGTTATCACATATATGTCTAAACATAGTCCAATTTGCCTTGCCAACATTATATCTTGCATATTTACTGACTTCATGCATCTTACATTGCTTATTAATCATAACTACCAATTGACGACATTACAGCAACCTCCCAATCGCACCATACTGCTCACTTGTTATTTATAAAAGTTAAGTCGAGACAGGGAAATTGATTCCTATATACATTAAACTGTGTTCCTCTACCATCATTTAGACAAACCAGCTGAAAGTTTTCTTATATCTTTTCCAAACATTTACCATTCTTATCTCTATTCCTACTTCCCATATAATACATATGTATTATGCATATTAAAGTCACCACAAAGTTGGACATCTTATGTCATTGATGAAGCTTTCTGTTTCTCCTTGTTGAAGTATATCTGCAGGTTATAAAAGTTTACAATCAATAGTTCTCCTTCATCAATACCTATCATAATCTACTTTACATTCTCTCTGCAAAATTACAGTTTTCACAAAAATACAACATCTTTTTCATCCTTCTAATACTATCATACCATATCACCATATCATATCATATCATGCAAGGTGAGCTGTAAATTATTTTTAAGCAATGTCTCTTGAATATGCACAATATCCAACAAAACATTCATTGCTAATCTTTTAAACTGTTGACCATTAGCTATCAAACTTCTTGCATTCCATTGTACAATTTTCATTTATCGCCTTTATTGATTAGAAGTGTGAATCAATTTATATAATTTATCAGTATAATTCTCTGTTATATTCAGATATTTAGTTGCAGTTCTCATAATTATTTTCAGCTTTTCTGACTTCTTTTCAGTTTGCGCTGTGCAAATGATATCTTCCACAATACAAGCTAAAAAGCTCCGTTTTATTTTTTTAAATCCAACATTGGTAAGCACTTCATTTGTTATTGTACTCATGTGTCCCGATATATTCTTTAATGTACTTTCCTGCATATTCTCCCCTGGAGCTGTTACTGTCATGTCATTTCCTCTGTAGAACACAAACATTTGTTAAATGTGGGACTATTCAGTTCTTTAAGCCTTATTTGAAAGATAATAATTTAGATCAGTATGTTTTATTCAGACACTTATTAAATGTTTTAAGGTTTCACTTCAGCTATATTACCATCTAGTTTACTTCAGATTCACACAACCTTCGTGCAAAAAAGTGCATCTTTAGGATGTTCAAAATTATACCATGGAGATGTTTTATAGGAGTAAGGACTGATGTTAATGTGAATAGGGCATCATACAGATAAACAGTATATTGGTTATAAATTAAATAAAATAATAGAGTTCACTATACAATGAGCCCAAACTCAGTACTACTTCATGTATACCATCCTCGCCTCCTCCCTCACACCTGAATCAAGTGTCTTTAGCTAAGCAAAACCCCAAGTGTAGGATATTAAGACAGAACTGGGTATTAGTTTTGTATAGAGAGGTATATTTTTTTGTTATAGTTGTTTGTTGCTTTGCATAAAAGGAGTTATATAGTTATAATACAAACTATTAGTTATAGTTATAGTTATTTGATATTTTGTTGAGAGTTATGTTGTTATTCTGTTTATTTAGTTATTCTGTTTGCACTATTACTACTGATCTTCTTAACTCTTTATTACCTTATCTTTATTCCTCTTGTTGCACTGAGCATGTATATGACAAAAGAATTTCCCTCGGGATAAATAAAGTTCTTATCTATCTATCTATCTATCTATCTATCTATCTATCTATCTATCTATCTATCTATCTATCTATCTATCTATCTATCTATCTATCTATCTATCTATCTATCATGTAGTGTGTTATCTATCTATCTATCTATCTATCTATCTATCTATCTATCTATCTATCTATCTATCTATCTATCTATCTATCTATCTATCTATATTTTTCTTTATAGTGTATTAAATGCAAAGCATGTTTACTGAATGTTTACGAAGTTAGTCCACAAATACAAGACTGATTTCTGGATATGTGCTTTCTGTTAAAATTAATTCATCCATCCAGTTTGTAACCCCCAATACCACTTCAGAATCCTGTCCTGGGAATCGTATGAAAGGCAAGTTGCAGTCCATCTCAGGAAACACCCACACTTACTTATATACAGTATGACCAGTTTAGAGTCACTAATTGACCTAACACAGATATGTCTGGTCAATGGTGGACAAACACTGGAGTTTGCATGCAGAAATTAAACCAAAAGTGTCTGTCTGTCTGTTTGTCTATTGATCTAACTCCATGGCTCCATTACTTTAAAGTAACAGTCGATCCACTGTACTACTCCCCTTCATAATTTTGAATCTCTTTCTGAAAAGGCTCAGCTCTATACAATCTTCCTCATAACTCATCCCCTACAGTCCTTGAATCAGCCTAGTCACACTTCTCTGGACTGTTTCTACACAGAATTCCAAATGAGGGCTCACCAGTGCATTATAAAGCTTAAGCAAAACCTCTTTGGACTTGTACTCTACACATCAAGGTAGTGCTGCTGATAAGACTTCACTTTCAACAGTATTACTCAGGGATCTTAAAGAAGCTTTTAAAAATGTTGGCTTTTAACTGGAGACTTCAGTTGTTTTTGGCATGTAGCATTTAAGTTATATATGTCAAAATAACCATCTTTTCTGCATAGCACTGACATGTTATTTGTTTGCAGACTCAATATAAATCAATAATGCAATTTGTATGCCTAAGATAAGAATATCTTATCTCATTCTCCATATCTAATTTATTGTGTTGGATTTTAGTGTTCAGACAATGGGATTTCCCCAATTATTAAGGTACTATGAGCCTATTAATAGAGGTGTGTCAAGGTAGAAATAACGATTTTGCAGTATTTGAACAAAACTAAGTAAACAGGAACACTGGAGCTTTTCAAATGTAAATGTATTATCATGTTATCACCACAGCCTTACTGAATTGCATCAAATTGATCAGACACACTGAACAAGCACAGAACAACCATTTACTTGAATACATTCTGACATCAGAGGAGAGGCATGCCTGCATTGATTTTTTTTTTGTACAAAGCCAGTGTCCATAACAGCTATAAAAGCCCCTTTTCACATTAGTACTGTAAATAACACTTGGGTGTGTGGTTTCATCAGGGATTCCCATAAGCTCACCTTCCTGTTACAAGCAGACTTTTTAAGTGCATTTCCATATAATATGCGACACACATATTGTGTCTGTTGACATGAAACAACTAAACCCCCTAAGGACCAATTTTGTTGAAATGTGGTACACTTATTCTTCAAAGAAATTAGTGAAAACAGTTCAATTTCTTGCAAGTGTTTGTGTGTATGTGAGTGAGAGTGGTTTTTGTGACAGACTATTGTCATGTCCAGGCCTGTTTTCAACCTTTTGCCCAATCCTGATGAGATAGCTCTCTTAAAAAGCTAGTATACTATGACTTGATTAATTACTTAATTTCATACTTACTAAACAACTAATTAACTTAAATAACTAACGAACTAATTAATTAAATCATTTAATTAATCATGCATTCAACATGAAAATTTCCTGGGGCACTATTGCACAGTGGTCAGCAGTGCTTCCATACCATTATATGAGACTGGGTACAAATTTCTTTACTGGTTTCTGTCTGTGTTGAGTCTACATGTTCTCTCAACCACATCTGAAAGACATGCAGGTTAACTAAAGAGTGAGAATTAGCTCAGTGTGTGAATGCGTTTTGCAGTCAAATGGTGATCTTTTAAGGATTGATTCTTGTGTTTCATCCAATGCTGCCAGGATAGGCTCTGGCTTTAGTTGACCATATAACAGAAGAAAGAAAGAAAGAAAGAAAGATAATCCAAAATAAAACTTTTATGGTTACATATAACACTATAACAATAATTATAATAATCTTAAGAATGCTAGCAAGGTTCAAATACACATATTACAAAAAATATCTATAAATTAACAAAGTATATTTACTAATTGTAAAGTAATTACAATTGCAAACAATTATCAGTTACAATTTCACATTAATGGATTCTGGCACACCATGTTGCACATAGTATCATTGTCTGTTAAGATGATGGCTAGGCCAGCTATATCATTCAGCACCCTGGGAACAAGACCACCTTGGTTGAGGGATGCTTCATTATGCAGCCTGATTGCTGAGAGTTGAAACAATCTCACAAAGCACTCCTTGGACCAATGCAGTTTTCTCAGTCTGTTATTGAAGGTGCTTTTCTGTTTAGGGAAAACCTCAAACGGGAGGTGAGAGTCATTATCCAGGATAGTGACCTCTGTTCTACCACTTTCTCCAGTGAGTCCAGTGCTGACTATGCTGGGATGCATTAAAGTAACCTTTATATTTTTCATTATCTCTATCTTTGCCATTCCACTATGACTTTTAAGTTGAACTGCTGCTCCTCCTGCTTGAAGTAATAACAGCACATAAAAGGCTCAGAATGCTGCTGCCACAGCCCTGAGGTGAACCAAGTATTGTCACCACATTTTTTCTCACATGGCCTGATCATAGATTATCTCTCCAACAGGTTCATAACAATGGGGCTAAGTTTAAAGGGTTAATAATATTTTCTTACCATAGAAAGAAAAGCTTTCTATGAGTCATCAGCGGCGTTGTTCACAGGTTCGCATATTGGTGTGATAAAACGTATGCTAATATAGCTGGTGGTATATCACTCACCACAAAATGGGCAAATTCGCCTAATTTTACTACACACTCATGTACCCACACAATGTTTAATCAATACTGCTAAAAACTGCACTAGAGCTATGAGACAGTAGTGTTAAGATCCATGTCACCATGCTGCATATAAGTAGCCATAATATACAGTCAAAGGACGTGTACTGGTTAACATGGTGATGGATGGACTGGCACTCTCTCCAGGGCTGTTTCCTGCTTTGCATACAGTACAACCCATAAGCACCGATAAACTGAAACAAGCATGTCTATGAATGAATGAATGAATGTGTTCGCATTAACAATAAAATTATTCTTGATGTGGAAGCACAATTTGGCAGCTAGATGGCACCACAATGCAATTTGTTTATCCCTTACGTCTTTATGGAGAGTACAGTGAAGTATTCACTGGGTATATTGTTTTCGTCCACTGTTAGTTTGAAGTATGCTTTTACTATTTTACAGATGTGGCCAGCTTGTCATCCCGGCCAATACCCCCAGGCCTCCAGATGGAGCCCTCCCTGCAGTATGGAGGTGTCCCAAAGACCAGCAGGGAGTCATGGACTATATAGTTTTTATACAAGACCCTGTTGGATACCACAGGGGCCGCAAGAGGGAGCTGCAGGGAGGACCAAAGACTTATTTGTGCCCTATGACCCGGAAGTTCATCAAAGGAAGAGCAATGGGCTTCTGGGGTGAAGAAAAGAACTTTTACCTGACCCGGAAGTGATACAGGATCATATGGACTGGGGATTGGGAACACTACCAGGTCAGGGAATATAAAAGGACTGTGGGAGCTTCCAGACAGCGAGCTGAGCTGGGTGGAAGGGTGGCAACGCGTCTGGGAGTGGAGGAATTGTTTATTGTAGATATTGTGTTTATTATATGAGTATTGTGGTGGAGAGTGTGCTTTGTGCACTGTGACAATAAATAAACTCGAATCTTGGACTTTTACCTGGTGTCTGGAGTCGTGGACAGGGGTTCAAGGGAGCGAGAGCGCCCCCTATCTGTCACACAGTATATGTTTGTTTTGTTTGTACACTTTATGTTGTTACTGGAGCAAAAAAATATCAGCTCAGGGATTAATAAAGACATAATATGCAAACCCCACAACCAGAGGCAGAGTTTTAACCCCAAACCAGTGAATCAGTAACACCAATCAAGGCACAGCCATGTCGACCGATCAATAAACAACTATCTTCTTATTTATCCATCTACAAATCAGACATGCTAAACTCTGTCTAGGAAGTCCAGAGTGGCTTGAAGCTCTCCCTAAATCTGAACTCTCCGCCGAAAATGTTTTTGTTTTTTTGTCATCAAACTGCTCCTTTCATTGACTTGGTCTTGAACTTTCCAGTATATTTTAAGCACTCACACAGTATGTGCTTTACTTTCTCTTTGAAATTTGGGCAAGCATGCAGTCCAGGATGTTTTATTCAGATAGTTTAGTCAATCTTCTAAATGCTTGCTGAGAATATAGTTTCTGTTTATTTTTTATCCTTGCTGAATTTATTGTTATTGGATGAACAGGGAAATCATTTTGTCCTGTAGAGATGCCACAATTTACTATGCTAACGTTTTAGTGATACAATACAGGTCTGAATTACACAAGCTGATGGCATCAGGAAACTGTGGACCAACAGACTCGACCATATTATGAGTATGAGAATATACAGTACATATTATGTTTTTTCAAGACGACTAACAAAAATTATTATGCAGGCAAATTGTCTTGCCAAACACTCAAATATACAAAATTAAAAGTCAATAGAGGATATCATTTTTAACAAGTGGACAACAAGCTATGTATGTTATACCATATGTGGAACATTCATGAACTACCAAACCTGATAGGCAGGGGTAAAAGGACTATTTGTAAAGCCACAAGCATTCTGTAGGATTTTTCGTGTACACTGTTGTATGCATGGTTTGTGTTCAGTCCTCCCAGTAAGTGCCACTTTTAGCTCTGTGGGGCTTGCCACAGAAACACAGAAGACAAAATTCACATATTAAACTTAGAGTGGATTTGTTCAAGATAATCTTCATTCAGTCACAAAGAGACAGTGAAGAGGTAATTTATTAGAACAAAACATTCTCAAATCCACTTAATATAATTCAGGGTCATTTCTTTGCACAATACAGGTAGATGCACTGGACAGGATATAACCTACAAAGCCAATTTAGAATCGCCAGTCAACCTAATCAGCACATCTTTAAGGAAATCTTACAGAAAGAAGGAGAAAATATAGACGCCACATGGATAATGACCAGGGGTTAGATTTATAACACTTGCATATGCACAAAAGGAGGCTTAAAATGTGAGTACATAGCTTTCCATTAAAATATCATGATTTATGAAAGAAAATTTGATGGGAGAATGTGTGTATATTTACTGCAACTCATCTGTACGCAACATTTCAGAGAAACTGGTAAATGATGACACCCTTGATCAAGTAGGGAAATGCAGCCAAACCAGTTAAATGTCAACTCACACGCTCAATGCGCACTCAATATTTAATATCACCAAACCAATTCTAGAATGCGTATTGATGTGATAAACATTAAAGCTTAAAAATAATAAATACGATACACAGACCATATTTTAGTTCCCTTTAAAGCGGGCCAATGCTGCGTATTTTCACTGAAGAATTTTTTTGGTTTATTGTCAGTTTATATAAACTAGGCTACTTCTCAAGGAACTGGCCGACAGGTTAGGAATATCTCAGTCAAGCTTCACTCCATCATTCCTGCCATGATGGAAGCCATTAACCAGTTAGTGAGGCGCTACATGCAGTTTTTGTATTGTACGGGTGCACATACTTAAAACAGCAGTTTTTGCCAGTATAAAAAGGTAATCTGAAGTAGTGTGCAGTTCTCTTTAAGTAATCAGAGCACTTTATTGTACTCTTATTGCAATAAGGGAATCTAGTGAGAATGAGCTGCTTTTGTTAACCATAAGCAGTTAAATTCCATCAATGCACAAGCCATCTGTGAAGCTCAAGATAACACTGGCAAACGTGTCTCAGTGGCTTGCATCAACTTGTGATTAATTCATTTTGAAGCAAAGTAGCATCAGAAGACATGATGGTACTGTTCATGGTGGCTGGTTTGTTGATAAGGTAAACTGACTGAGCATCACTTTTTCATATGGTATGTACTATTTATAGTAACAACAATGACGGTGTTACAGGTGACAGGTAATAGTGGCCTCCTGCTAAGATGCTGGCACCTGAAATCTTTCCCCAACCTTCAGAACAAAGAAGAGAGGTGCAATAATGCTGTCAGTTAGAGAGCAGAGCCAAATACTTATGAATGCAGGTGGTGGGGTCTAGATGTGTCTGGTGGGAGAACAGTCAATAAAGTTTTGCAGCATCCTCATTGTATATGTATGAGGTTAATTAGCATACTCATTATGTTTCTTTTTCTGATTGGCATCCAGGTAGTATTCAAGATGTATTCACATTTATAAGAGGATTGTGATTTATAAAGGCAAATTGCATAAAAATGTATGTACACCAGGTTTTATAAATCATTTTTTTCCCATATGCATTTTCTTGTTTTTTGGTATACACATATTTTCATGCTTAAATCCATACAAAGGTTTATAAAACAGATCCCAAAACTATGAATCCATGAAGCAGCAGCACTACCCAAGGCAAAACTACCATGGTCTATTTTATGGCGAATTTATTCTAAAACCACCCTGAGAATGCATACAGAAAATATATTGTCTAACTAAACAAAGTCCTTGATTATAAGCAAAAATTGGCCTCTGTTGAACAGAAAAGTAGAAAATGTCAATCGAAGCAGCTCCTGATACTTCCGTGATTTTTTTCCATCTCCATCCCCTCCTTGTAGCCAGTTTATTTTGAGAAATTACATTTCATTTGTTAAAATGTTTACAGGCATAATTTGTAAAAGGTATTGAAGGATGGATGAAGATATACTGCAACACTTTACAACAGGACTAAAAAATACAAATATAGCTATATATATATATATATATAGCTCTTAAATAGAAATCTTTGCAGTATAGGAGCAGAAAAGCATTATGGCAAATGAAACAAGAAGAACAGTTGAAAATAAGAACAACTAACTGTGAAACTGGCTAGAGCAAATTTCTGCATCCTTGGGGTTCTCTAGGAATTAAATAACCACAGCTTAGGAGGTATTAAAGCAACAATATGAAGCAGACACCTCTGGTGCACAACTATGTAATTTTTAGCTTGATTTGATAATGAACATACAGAAAGTCCATACAAAAATTCTCAAACCCTCTTATGTGAATTTCCCCTTGGGATTAATAAAGTATCTATCTATCTATCTATCTATCTATCTATCTATCTATCTATCTATCTATCTATCTATCTATCTATCTATCTATCTAATCCAATTCAGGATTGCAGTTAGGTCTGAGCACAAAGTGGAAAACTATAAATTATAAGACCTGTGATGAGAACAGACCATTATGTCCAAGAAGCCTGTCCATCATATTCACCTAGATTGCTCACAATAACATCCAGTCAAGATTTGATGGTCCCCAATGTCCTACTTTCTACTGTACAACTTGGTGATTTATGCCATGTGTCTGTGGTTCTTT
Source organism: Polypterus senegalus (assembly GCF_016835505.1). Classification (NCBI taxonomy): domain Eukaryota; kingdom Metazoa; phylum Chordata; class Cladistia; order Polypteriformes; family Polypteridae; genus Polypterus; species Polypterus senegalus. The sequence goes on from NC_053157.1 coordinate 206,507,157, forward strand.
GCATGAAGATGCCAATTGATAGCACCTGCACCTGCATATGCACTCCAGCTGTGGCCAGATGAAGGTTGGCAATCCATTTACCATGCATTTCTTTGGCAATGTAGGAAGAAACTACAATGCCCAGAGGAAAACTCATGCAGGCACAGGGTTGAGATGTCTACAATGTACTGGAGCCTCGTTCAGGGTTTGCACAAGAATTTTCCAGGATAGGTTCTACCCTTATGATCCTGAGTTGGAAAAAGCAAGTACAGATAATTGATGTGTGCACAGTGGAAATTTGTTAAAATAAATGATTATTTGAATACATAATTTGTATTATGTAATGCATAATGTTTAACTACACTTTATCTGATCTTTAATCACGTCAACCAAAGTCAAACTTTCATCCAAGTTTCCAGATTGTAAATTGTTATTGTTTGTTGTCAAGCTCTAATTTTAAAGGTTGTCACATACGTGCGAGTAGGAGGATGTTGTATGGACCAAGTGAAGGTAATTTCACGCCAGGCCAGAGGGTGGCAGGGTGCACTAAATCTTCTCCTGTTATCTCTGCCGACCAGCTGCAGGAAAGCCTATCTGACTCAACTTTGAAGACATCACTTACTGTTCCAGCGCCTCGACTGACATCACTAAAGCCTTGTTCACACGGGCGTTAAAATCAAACTTTTTTTTTGCGTTCGTAGCGTCCGGTGAGCGCGGATCAAGCGGCGAGTGTTTTCTACACGTAGGAGTCAAAGAGAGTGTTCACATGGGCTTTGGTGACGTGCGTTTGTTCGGCAGCGCGTTTATACGGCATCAAAAAAACGTTGCATGCAGCTTTTTCTTGGTGTTCAAAACCCAACGAACGCAAGGAAACAGCTTCTAGTTCATTTTCTGCGCGTTTATTTTACGCTTCGAAGGACCGGATATATCCCATATATCGCATTTCTTCATAAAGCACAAAAAAACTTCCTTTAACCCGACGTTGTGCAGTCAGAGGATGAACCCAGTAGCGGCGGCGATTTTATCTCTCCCTACGTCGCCGTATTACGAGTATTTTTAAAACAAGACGATTAATATCTAACATAGCAAAATGGTCCATATTGAAAGGAGGCACCTCAAATAAAACGACAAGGGCTTTCATATCCAGTTCCCGACACTGCCTCCACAGGTTAACACACAAACTACAATTTGGGCTGCAGGCTGGCGTTAGACAGAGACAAACGAACGCAGCTTAGAAGTCAATCGATCGTCACCACAAAATGCAACATAAACGACTAGGACGTTCAGAGCAAGTTCGTTTATCCAAAAACTTAACGCCTGTGTGAACAAGGCCTTACGGTTCTTAGACAGACGTCATTTACGGTTTCCGGCACCTTGACTGACATCACTTCCGGTTCCCCTACGTCACTTCCAGTCTGACTAGTTAAAAGCACTGTCTCTTCCAGTATTATCCAGGATTCAGTCTTGTAAACAATGATATAATTTTCACAACCTTTTGCAGCCAGGATCATAATATATGGGTGGCTGCCCCAAAACTTTTTAAGTGTGTCGAATCTGATCATTTTACAAGGTACAATCCTGGTTATACTTGGTATGAAGAATCATCACAAAAAATACAATGTGTTAATACTTTCATAGTATCATCTGCAGACAGAGGAGCAGCTTCAGCGGCAGACTGCTGTCACTGTCCTGCTCCACTGACAGACTGAGGAGATCGTTCCTCCCCCACACTTTGCGACTCTTCATTTTCACCCGGGGGGGGGAAACATTAACATTATACAAAGTTATTGTCTGTTATACCTACATTTTTATCATTCTTTAATTTAATATTGTTTTTTATCAGTATGCTGTTGCTGGAGTATGTGAATTTCCCCTTGGGATTAATGAAGTATCTATCTATCTATCTATCTATCTATCTATCTATCTATCTATCTATCTATCTATCTATCTATCTATCTATCTATTTATCTATCTATCTATCTCATGTTCAATTTTTACAGTACTTTAAACAGACTTTGATTTCAGGTTACAAAACTTGTAATGCTTAGATTATTCCAGTCCTCAATATCGCCCCCAAAAGGACTGAGTGTTCTATAGTACTCACAGGATACAAAAAACCTTATGAGTAAAACTGTTTCACTTTCAAAGCACAAGTCTATTGTATATACAAAATGGTGATTATTTAACCTAAAATACAATAGACAGAAATAATTAAAGAGAAAACATAAAACACTGGATGATCATAACAGAAGCAGACACTGTTGCTGTGTATGGCTAAACAGATTCAGTCTCCTACCTGTCAGATGGGGTGGTTTGCTCATTTGACTATAGTGGAAAACGTACCTCAGTAATCATGCAACTCTCTGATTCACCTTTCATTATTCTCTGGCCTTACTTGTCTTCTTTCCCTGTTTTTGCCCAACCCTATTTCCTGCATTCCTAACTCCTAAGTGCACAGCTAAACTGTGAGATGCCCTTTGTGGCTGTCATACTGCCTGCCCTCCATAAAATGTGGTAGTGTCCCACATTTTCTACAAGGAGGCTCTCTAATGTCACCCAGTGGTTTAAGGGGAAATCTCTTCCTCTTGAGTGCCCGTTGAGTAATTACTTGTAGGGGCCCTTTGAGTACACATAAGGGTGACTGTTTACCAATACTAACATTTGGAAGGACTCTTTATTTTATACATAAACATTTCCTGGTTACTTAATATGTTTCTGTATTATCCCCGTTCTACCTTTGGCAATTTCTTGTTGGCAACAAACATCACACAAGCTGCCAAGTATAGTTAAAAATACTCCATGCTGACTATTACAGTTCAGTATGGCATTTGTATCCAAGATATTTAGTGCAATTTGAAGAAGAAAAGACATACTACAAACTGAACGGACCAGCAGAATTAGAATGCATTTTAAAATCCAGCTACTAGAGAAAAAAGTGGTTGTAAGCAAACACAATATACCATCTACGGTGTTTGTTGTGAGAAGGCTGTAAGTGACTGAAGAATTTATGTTTTATATCACCACAAGACTGAATTCCTCCTCCTCTTCTTATTGATTTATTAATGTTTTTACATATCTCTCTTGGATTTTAGAGACAAGCTGGTGGATGACACTGATGAGATAAGACAGTACTGTATATGATGAAATAGTAAGCAGGAGTAGATGAGCATTTTTTCTACATGGTACCATTATAAAACATGTCATAAATAAAATTACACTGAAACAGTTATAATATATAATCATGAACCTTCTTTTTAATTTAGTCAGTTATGAAGAACTGGAGTCTATCTTGATAGCATTTGGAACAAAGCAGGAACTTATTTTTCTAGGTGTCCAGTCACTCATACTGACTGATTCCAGGCCACGATAATCTTAATGTCTTTGAAATAAACTGGCTCACCATAAGAAATATCATGTACAGTATAGGAAAACTTGCAAATTCCACACACTGACTGAACTGGTACCTGTGATGCAATTTTATTTCATCCAGCGTACTGGGAATCAAACAAAACCATGAAGAAGAGACACCCAGTCATTCAGGGCTCCTGTTAGTCACTTGAGCTAATGGAGTTTTCTTTCGGCTCAACTAGCTAAGATAGTTGATTTCAACACTCTATGTGTGGTGTGAAAGTGTGTTTGAGTCCAGGGGAATCCAACCTGTACAGTACACCAACAACTTTCACAGAATACCCCATATCAATCATAAAAATAAGTTGCACTAATAAATTCAAGCCACAAAACAGAAAATTGGATACACAATAGCAGAGGAATGCAAGGTGAATTTGGTTAAATATACAGTTAGTGTTTTTGAAACTATGTGGAGAAGAAGATTACAAATGATTCACAAATGAGAATATTGTGCTCATCTTGCTCACTTAGGTGCCTCAGTATTCAAGGTGGATATAAAAGCACTCAAGTTCTCCAAATTTAACAATATGGTTTTGTAGCTTGTTTCCACAAATAAGTGTAGGACTTGCAAAAATGGTTGCTTCATTAAACAAAGAAATTTAACAAAGACAGTGGACATATTCAGTAAGTTATAAGGCTTTTATCTGAGACTCCTGTGGTGTCCATTTAAAGTCTCTCAGGTAGGCGCAATGTTGAGAAAAAATGATAAGTGAAGATTCAGACACTGAAGTACGTTTTAAAGACAAATAACAACATGACTCTAAAATTAACAAATAAGCTTAACCCTTACAACATTACCAGTTGACTCTCTTTAGTGTTTAAAATCAGTAAAGGCACTTTGTTCAGGATGAAACTTTGTGACTTTTCCTTCATTTTCCTCAGTTAAGAAACAGTAAAAAAATATAAACAGTCCATAATGTATACGGCTTCTAAATAAATGTTATCTTGCCATGTCTTTCGTGTCAGTTTTGACTTAATGTTGACTTTTATGGATTTTGCACTGCATTTGATTAGTATGTTTCTTCACAACCCATATAAACATTCTAAATGTCATCTTTTCAGATCAGAAAAGTGAAGGCTTTTAGAAAAGTAACATTACTTTATAAAAAGCAAAACATTCTCCAGATGTTAAATATTTGTATTGAAAACATTTTGAAAACCGCCATATCCTTTGGGTCAGTCTAGACCCACCCTTGACTTTAATGAATTTCCTGCTGCATTTAAGATGATTTATTTTGCTCACAACCAATTAAACCCTACATGTCATCTTTTCTGAAAGTTAGGATCATAGGTACTACAGGTTAAGATGGTCAATCAATATAAAATATGTTTTGGGGTGAAAGTTTGATGTCCTTTAAGGAGGTATCAGGTCAGGTCAGGTTAGGTTGGGGAGCATGCACTGATATAGCGCATTGCTGCACCCACCACACAACTGGATCTTGGTTGGCAAAGGCAGACATTCGATCCAGACCCACCCTCCAAAAATGTATCTATCTATCTGCTGCAGCCAGGTGTTACGTGGGCATCCCCTTGGCCTGGTCCAGCCGTGTGGGTCCACAACAGTGAGGATACTGAGAGCCAGATCACCATCAGTGGGGAACTGGGATATCAGAATTGATTCAAAAGAGACTAGTAAGGCACAGTATTGGGGTCAGCATATGAAGACATTGTGATGTAACAAAACTTAAAAGAAGTGGTGAGGCGGCCTTCTGCTGCTATGCACCTAAAATCTGGAATAGCCTGCCAATAGGAATTCGCCAGGCTGATACAGTAGAGCACTTTAAAACACTGCTGAAAACACATTACTTTAACATGGCCTTTTTATAACTTCACTTCAACTTAACTTAACTTAATCCTGATACTCTATATGTTCAATTTCCTCAAAATAACTATTCATGGTGGCTCTAAAATCGGTACTGACCCCTACTCTCTTTTCTGTTTCTTTTTCTGTTTCTTTTGCGCCACCACCACCTACTCAAAGCTTCATGATGCTCCAACAATGATGGACGGATTAAAAGGCAGAAGTCTACATGACCATCATCATCATCAAGCCCTTCCGTGAGAATCCTAAATCCAAAGAGGACTGTTTCATTTATGTTAGGTAGAATGCCCAGAGGGGACTGGGCAGTCTCATGGTCTGGAATCCCAACAGATTTTATTTTTTCTCCAGCCGTCTGGAGTTTTTTTGTTTTTTCTGTCCCCCCTTGGCCATTGAACCTTACTCTTATTCGATGTTAATTAATGTTGATTTATTTTGTTTTATAATTGTGTCTTTCATTTTTCTATTCTTTAATATGTAAAGCACTTTGAGCTACTGTTTGTATGAAAATGTGCTATATAAATAAATGTTGTTGTTGTTGTTGATGGCTAACTTTCAAAAGACCAAAGTTATTTTTTAAAATATACAATTTTTGTACAATGAGGAATAAGTTCAAATGCATACTATCACACCTACTGTTGGGATTTGGTGCCATGTATCTTTAAGAGAATTAAAAACTGTGTAAGACAGGTGCACTTTCAATGTAATTTTCTCACTGCATACACATTATCACAAGCTCTTATAAACACTGCCTAACCATGGGCAAACAGTCTGCTAAATTCATATACATCTGTTCATTATAATGAGTTATGTGGACATTTCTGGATTAATTCAGGAGTGTTTGTTGGTTTCTTTGATGCATCAGGAGTGTGAGATGTAAAAACACTGATGGAAAAAATCTCTGGTAAGCTGACAAAATAATAAAGACAGAAATTAGGTTTTGTGTCACTTATTATGCATTCTTTTTCAATAATGACAGCCACACACACAGGGCTTGGGCATGAACAAATTAGTAGACATATTTGCTAAAGTTGATAGTAATAGAATAATTATCTTGGTATAACTTTATAATGTCCTGAAATAATACTCTTCTGAAATTCTGTAAAGTACAGAACAAGTGTGGCAAAAAGAAAATGGTGTCTATTCTGCAGAATATGGAAGTCCAACATTGATCCTGAATGTCTGCAGTGTTCATTTTCTTTTTTCTAAGAGATCCATCAAAACGTTTTGTGAACCTGAGCAGATCAACATTACTGAGACCTTCGCCTTTCTTTATTTTCAGATATTGTATGGTAAATAATGGTTAGATGGTTAGATCAAAAGGAAAAATAAAAAATAACAGTTCTGATTTTTAAATAACAAGTCAATGAAACTAGTCACTAATTAACAAAATGTTTAGAATGAAAACCTACAGCGACTATGAGCTGGACACCCCTGCATAGAATCACTCAACGAATGTGTCCATAACATTTTCTTCATTCTGCCTTTAAGTTAAAAATCATGCAGCATAAAATTAAAGTGTTTATTCATAGCATTTAAGTTCTAGTGCTGTGCTATAATGTGAACTCTTGCTGTCCATCTCATATTTTCATGTAACTAGATGGCCATTTTTTTATTTGTTTTTTTGCCTTAAGTTGTGCTATATTAGGAAAATTAAGTACATGTGCAGTAGAGTGGGTTTACTGTGCTTTCTGATAATTAGACATAATTGGCAAATCATGAATAAACATTTTTTTATTTGCAAAGTTTTGTGAATATTATAATGACCCTGAAGTGACATCCAAATGTCCGATGAAATTAAAATCACAGAGATAAAAGTGGAAACTAATTTGTGTTCAGAATTAAAATTGCAGAACATGGCACTGTAAAACCCATATGGTTTTAATAATTATCCCACTGCAACCAATGAAACCAAGGTTTCAGTAATCTCTATATATATAAAATCCAACGTCTGTCTGTATGTCTGTCCGCTTTTCACGAGAGAACTGCTTAACGGATTTAGATCAGGTTTTTTTTCTATAATTTGCTTGAACATTCCGGTTGATTTTGTGACTTCTCTCATTACACTATGTATCATAGTTCTCTTGCGGTATCAATTTATTTGTGCCAATCCGAGAGACATGCAGCGGGCCAAGGAGAGAAGGAAGTGTGATATCAGGAGTAGGGAGCTGGGAGGGGCCCTCTTCACTATCCTATTTCACTACCACGTGCGTGGAGCCATAGGGGACGGCTAGTTATTAATACGTTTAAGAAATATGGCAAGTTTGGAAAGGAGATATCCTAACTTTATTGAAGGTACATGACAAACATCCCACAAACCCCTCTTTTACCACACCTGCCAACCCAGTAGAACATATTTTTTTAAATACTGGAAGCCATTAGGGATGAAATACATTTTGTATCAGTCTCACAAGACACAGGGTCATGGGGGTCTGCTGGAGCCAATCCCAGCCAACACAGGGCACAAGGCAGGAACCAATCCTGGGCAGGGTGCCAACCCACCGCAGAAGGTACAGTTCAGGGAAATCTATTACAATAGCAATGAGAAGTACTCAGTAAGTAGTGAATATGTTTATGTGATTTGAGCTTTAATTGGCTTTAGGTACATACAGTATCTGATATTTTGCATGATTTATATATTTATTAACATTTAACTTATACGTATATATATAAATGATACAAGCACCTTGATTTGAACTATAAAAAGCAGTTTATTTCAGACACTCTATTAAAGGAAGAAATATGACTTTTAAGCTGCCAAGAAATATTATGGTGTCATCCTTTAGTAAACTATGCATAATGCTTATGCATAATGTATGTAATTCAGGGATACTTTTAAATATTTAACAAGTAATTGCTAGATTTATAGCTGTGAAAATATTGCTAGATTAGAGACAAAATTGAAAGGAGAAAGTTAACTGAATGACAAGGTTTAGTACTTATTTCTTCATAACCAAGGAGACTTTATAGTAAGTAAATGTGTGTAAAACAAAACAAACAAAATCTGAATAAAGACCTAAACCAGCCATTTAATTTGTTTTAAGTGTGACATAACCTGCTCTGATGGTTATGGTATATCTGGATGAAGTATCTAGGTGGATAAATATGTGTTGGAGGGTGTTGGGGATCAGTAGATAGGAGGCAAACAGAGGTGTGCTACTGTCATCAGGACAGTATGTCCGGTTCATTAGAAAGGGGGAGAGAGCTGAAAGTACTACCTCAAGAGTTCCAAAACATCTCCTTGTGCCTGACTGAGTGAAAGATGAAAGTCGGTCTTGGACAACAACTTCAGTTGCCCCCAGGAACTCATCACGTCATATCTGTGGTCAGATGTAGTGGTGTGGTCAACCATTGAGCTGACTGTCCCATGGGAAAAGGGAGTAGAACCACACAGTGTTTTGAGAAACACAATGCTGTGGAATAGACGTGTTTTTTGTTGAGGTCACTTCTGACATTGTTTTTTTAACTAGTGCTTTTAATCTAATGAATGATCATGAAAATGGTCAAAAAAATTGGCATACAGAAATAGGCAAAAGTACTAGAAAACGTATATGATCATACAAAGCCAAAAATCAGGGAAGAATCCAAAAAACACAGAAATCACCAAAATTGAAAGGGCTTTTGCCTAGGCTGGAAGCAATGCCTGAGAAAGACTGGGCTCTGCTTTCATGTGCTGCTCATGGGGTCAGTTTATTTTCCCAAGGATGTTTCTTCACTAAGTTAAAAAATAAGCACACAATTGAGTCCTACAGTCAATATTTCTTGCCCTTTTGGCATCCCATTTAAATGTTTCCCTATTATTATATTATTGTGTTACTGTCAAGCAAAAAAAATTTGTCACTGTCTTAATGGTTGTTTCAAGTTATAAGAGCATTCATTAATATTAACAGCAGATGCAACAAATTGTCATCTCACAAATATGTAATATTCAATCATTTTCCTCAATAAATAAATGACCAAGTATAATATTTTTGTCTCATTTGTTTAACTGGTTTCTCTTTATCTACTTTTAGGACTTGAGTGAAAATCTGATAATGTTTTAGGTCATATTTATCTAGAAATATAGAAAATTCTAAAGGTTTCACAAACTTTCAAGCACAACTGTACTGTTTTTGTCAATGAAAAATGGCACAATCCAGAACACATTACAATTAAATCACATGTATGCATATGTGGGCATAAGATCTTATTATATGTATTGAGAGAGTTTTCACATGCAATTGTTCTGATAGTTTACATCCCCCCATGGAAGACACAGCAATTGCAGCAGGTACAGCATCTATATATATAATTCATTAAGGCAAGGCCACGCCCACCACCTCCAAGACCATTGGATACAATGACAACTCGCAGAGCCACGCACACCAACTCGGACACGACGACACAGAAAAAACGGCGTCATTTATATTCGTCTGTCGTAGAGGCCACATGCACCTCCGAGCGACGTTGACTGTTCATAGAGGCATGTTTCTTGCGGAGGTGGCCACATGCAGTGTGTAAAATGGTTTGCGAGGGGTATCCCATGTGATCCTTAAAACAATTCTTTACAACTGAGGTTAAAACACAATGAAGTAAGCAGTCTTTAAAAACCGAGTTTTCGGTTACGACACACGATTGCGTGCACCATAGCAAACTGTTTTACACGCTACATACAGCAATTCGCGCTACTACCAGGGTCGGGTGTCTTGGTGGATTATATATAGAAAAGCAGCCAAAACCGCACAGAGCAATGAAAAGTCTACGTGGGTCACAGGTGCATGTGGACTGTGCAAAGACGACAACGACTCAAGTGATGAGTTGGAGGTGGGCACATGAGCAGGCAGGGCGCGATGGTGGTTTGCCAGTTTTCAGTCACGGACGATTGTGTGTTGGTTCGTTCCGTGCATTGTTACAATGTTGCTTTTCTTGCTGACTTATTACATTTCCGATTTTTCAAATGTTACTTTTCTCCCTGTGCTTAAAAATCATTAAAAAACTGGCCTGATTATGCGGCATATGGTACACCGTGGGTTGGCTAGTACAGTAATCCCTCCTCGATCGCGGGGGTTGCGTTCCAGATCCCCCCGCGATAGGTGAAAATCCGCAAAGTAGAAACCATATGTTTGTATGGTTATTTTTATATATTTTAAGCCCTTATAAACTCTCCCACCCTGTTAACATTATTAGAGCCCTCTAGACATGAAATAACACCCTTTAGTCAAAAGTTTAAACTGTGCTCCATGACAAGACAGAGATGACAGTTCTTTTTCACAATTAAAAGAATGCAAACATATCTTCTCTTCAAACGAGAGCCGTCAGGAGCAGAGAATGTCCGAGAGATAAAGAGATCGTGACAGAAAAACAAACAATCAAAAAATCAATACGTGCTGTATGAGTATGAGCACCGCGATAAAGCAGCCGCAAAGAAGGGAGCAATGTGAAAGAAGCCTTTCAGCATTTTTTAGAGTAGCCTCTGTATCTTCTAAACAAACAGCCTCTGTGCAAACAGCCCCTCTGCTCACACCCCTCCAGAGAACGCATTTCTTAGAGTAGCGTCCATATCTTCTAGGCAAACAGCCCCTCTGCTCACACCCCTCCGTCAGGCGCAGAGAATGTCAGAGAAAGCCCGAGAAAAGCAAACAATCCGCTCGGGGAAGCACATCGTATATCATTGAGGAGTTTTAGTTAATATGTAATACATGCTCTGATTGGGTAGCTTCTAAGCCATCCGCCAATAGCGTCCCTTGTATTAAATCAACTGGGCCAACAAACTGAGGAAGCATGTACTTTAAATTAAAAGACCCATTGTCCGCAGAAATCTGAACCAGCGAAAAATCTGTGATATATATTTAGATATGCTTACATTTAAAATCCGCGATGGAGTGAAGCCGCGAAAGTCGAAGCGCGATATAGTGAGGGATTACTGTATTCTATAATAAGCAAACTCACTACTAACCACCCCAATTGCTTTCATCACAATTACCAGGAACTTCAACCATGTTTTGCTTTCCTTCACCCTCACCAACTTTTACCAGTTTGTGAATTGTACAACAAGGGAAAACAGGACCCTGGACTTATTATATGCCAGTGTTAAAGAGTCATATAGCTCTGTTGCTTTGCCATATTTAGGTCAATCAGACCATATAATCCCACTGTCCAGAGGCTGACAGCCACCGCCAGGACCACGCAGGAATGGACAATGGAGGCTGGAGAGAACACTAACTTTGATATGCTTTGTGAGTCACATGGCAGGGATATTGAGTGACTTTGGAACTATGTTTTATGTGGATAACACAGTCCCCACAAACAGAGTGAATGGATAAGAAAAGACCTGAAAGCCCTACTGAATATGAATAAGAGAACGTTCAGGTCTGGAGAGAAGGATGAAATCAAGTGGGGGCAGTCAGAACTTAGGAAGCAGCTCCGTGAGGTGAAAACTTATTACAGAGACAAACTTCAAGTTACAGCAGAACAAAGTGAAGGAAGTGTGGAACATGATGAGGGTTATTGCTGGGTACAATCAGGCTGTAAAACAAGCAGAGGAAGGGAACTAAAAAGAGAACTAATAAACCAAACCAGTTTTTCAACAGGTTTGACTCATTCATGTCAGTCCAGCTGTCCAAAACCACTGCTAGCCTCTGTCTGCAAGCTGAGGAGGTTCCTAAATCCCAAATGCCACCTGTGGTCTAGAGCCCACCTTGATATCCTGAACTTTGTGTCTCTGCTGATCAAGTGAGGAGAGAGCTGGCAAAACTCTGCATAAACAAGGCTTCAGGGCTGGATAAAATAAGCGCCAGGGTTCTGAAAACATGTGCCAACTAGCTCTGTGGGATCATTCAACACCCTTTCCCTGAATTTGCAGAAGGTTCCTCCGCTGTGGAAAACATCATGTGTGGCCCCAGTGCCAAAGAAAGGGCATTCCAGTGATTACAATGACTTTAGACCAGTTGCTTTTACTTCATACATCATAAAGATCTTTTACAGGCTGGTCCTAAAACAGCTATGACCCCTGATTTCAGAATATTCTCCAGATTCCCTGCAGTTTGCCTATCAGACACATATAGGTGTGGAAGATGCTCTCTGATCTACATGATTCATGGAGGAATGTCCCATTTGGACAAAGCTGGCACCACAGTAAGGAAAATGTTCTTTGATTTTTCCAATGCCTTAAACACCATTCTGCCTCATCAACTGGGGAAAAAGCTCAAGCCTTTGAAACTTGATGACCCCACAGTCTTCTGGATCATGGCCTACCTGACCAACAGACAACAGTTTTAGAGGGTGAGGGACTGTGTGTCTGAAATAACAAAGAATAACGATGCCTGAACAAACTTATCAGGAAAGCCTGCTCCATCACAGGGTGAACTATGGATACACTGGAAGCTGTTGTGGAAAAGAGGATGGTGGCAAAATTGAATGCCATCACGAAAAATCCCCTCCAGGAGGCACTCTTTTGCAGCACTTTTAGCCACAGGCTCATTCTACCATGGTGTGTTCAGAAGCCCCTCTGGGGGTCTTTTTTGCCCACTGCTATCAGGCAATTCAATGCTTCCTCCCGATGTACTCTTTTAAGTTCATTTTGAACTATCTGCATAATACATATTTCTTTATTTATTTATTAATTGATTGATTGGTTGGCTGTATTATTTGTTCTGTTAGTCTGTATCCTTGATTTTTATGTTTCTGCTGCTGTATACATCTGAATTTCACCTTAGGATTAATAAAGTTTATATAAACTAACCTAAACCTGCTCCATCATTTCGCATATCATAACCAGAGTCTTAGGTCTTTACAATAACAGTTTTTCAGTGCGCAGTTTGAATCTTTCAGAATGGTCTGTTTATGGAAAAACTGTAGGTCAATGTAAAAAATGAAAATAAAAAATATGGATATAGATAGTGTTGGATTCTTTGTTTTCTTTTATGTACCTCCACTAACCCTTTGCACTGTTATCATATATACAGTAAGCAAGCCCATGATCTTTGTTTTCTGGATGATAGTGTGTTCAAACAAAACAATATTCATCAATTTATTTTCCAACACCATGAGCATGAGCCAAGTAAAAATAACTCCTGCTTAAATGTGGTCCTCATTAATGTCATTGTATGATTTAATGCCTATCCCAGCACAACATATATACTTTATGAGTGGATATTGTCCCACTGGTAGACTCTTACAAACTCCACACAGATGATGACCCAGAATATTACACTCATGAGGCAACAGCACTAACTACTTAGTCACTATACCTTCCAAATTATTGATCAATGTCTATTTTATATAGCTCCAGTTGTAGCACACAGAATCACAAAGAACTTTACAAATTCAAAAAATAATATGTTAAAGTAATATAAAAAATGCAAGGTCATTTCTTGAAGAATTAATGCAACATCATTTAATAAATGCAACATTATTTTATAAAGTGACTTTCACAGAGTTCACTACAAGGAGCTTTATAGTATAAACATGAATAATCTACAAAGCCATACAAAACTGTAACTGGCTGCATTCAACTTAGTGAGCCTGCATTCTTGCACATGCATTTCTGGTGTCAAATCTAAGTTGTTCCTATACGAGTAATAGTATTAATAGTGCTAGTAAGTATTGTTATATGTACAGAGAAGAGTGAAATTCTTACATGCATGCCCAATGAACGTGCAACACATTATTATTACTTTGGCTGAAGCATGTATCCAAGACGACTTACAACATCGGATATACATTTGATTACATTTGTTTTATCTTTCCAATTGGAGCACAGGCAATTTACGTGACTTACTTATGATCACACAGTGTCAGTAGTGGAATGTGAACCCACAACTTCTGGGTATGAAGTTCTAGGTTCAAAGCTTTTATCACTATGCAACACTGCCAACCTATGCTAGGATAAAAAATAATGTATTAGAAAATGCAAATCACGCCTTGTCCACATGATATGCCATCTCGCATGTTCTCCTTTCTCTATGTAAAGCCGATGCTGGTTGTGCACCTCATATACTGACAGCTTTACTGTCATATCAGGCACTTGGCACACTTGGTACAGAACTGAATCATATGTTATAAGTATGGGAAGACTTACCTATTGATGAGCAATGGATCAGCATTATATACTCAGTCTTGACCCACCTAACATTGGCTGCTATCCAGTACATCTGGAAGAGAATCCCTGAGGCTGGTGGAAGGAGGAATACTGGAGTCTTGTCTTTAATGATGTCAGCACAGGCTGACTCTCTTTTTTTATTCTTTTTTGTATTTTAGACATATGACACAATGCCCAGTGGGGCCTAGGTGGTCTTTTGGTCACGTAATCCCAGTGGTTTGGAGTTTTTTCCCCACTAACAATCTGACTATTGGTGTAATTACCTTGATTAGTGTTTTTCTTTATTTCCACTGACTACCTTTTCTAAAGCATATTGAATTATACTTTGCACTGTAAGTCACTGTACTAGTTAAGTGTTATTATTGTTACATCTCTGTGATGTTAGATTTGCAAAGTATCAAAAAGCATTAGGAAATAAAAGTTTTGCCTAAGCCTGCCACACGGTGAACTTTCAGGGAAAATTTTAGCAAACAAGGTCACCTATGAACCAGCAAATTTGCTGTGAAAAACATTTTGGCGAATATCGCTGATTATCACTACTTTCTAAGTGGTACAAGAATGTTTTTGCCAAACACAAGCAGAATACATAATTATTCAGATGCAGGATCCTCTTGTCCATTCCATTAGTTTCATGGACATTATATGAAGACTATAAAATCTCCAGCCACTTTATTAGGTACACTTGTTCAACGGCTTGGTATAATATCTAATCAGCCAATCACATGGCAGCAACTTAATGCATTTAGGTATGTAGACATTATCAAGTGACCTGCTAAAGTTCAAACTGAATGGGGAAGAAAGGTGATTTAAGTGACTCTGAACATGTCATGTACATGAACATGTCGAGCCCGTTTCCAGTGAGAGTTGGACTCCGCCAGGGCTGCCCTTTGTCACCGATTCTGTTCATAACTTTTATGGACAGAATTCCTAGGCGCAGCCAGGGTGTTGAAGGGGTCCGGTTTGGTGGACTCAGGATTGGGTCACTGCTTTTTGCAGATGATGTTGTCCTGTTTGCTTCATCAGGCCGTGATCTTCAGCTCTCTCTGGATCGGTTTGCAGCTGAGTGTGAAGCGGCTGGGATGAGAATCACCACCTCCAAATCCGAGAGCATGGTCCTCAGCCGGAAAAGGGTGGAGTGCCCTCTCAGGGTTGGGGGAGAGATCCTGCCCCAAGTGGAGGAGTTCAAGTATCTCGGGGTCTTGTTCACGAGTGAGGGAAGAATGGAGCGTGAGATCGACAGGCGGATCGGTGCGGCATCCGCAGTGATGCGGGCTCTGCATCGGTCTGTCGTGGTGAAAAAGGAGCTGAGCCGTAAGGCAAAGCTCTCAATTTACCAGTCGATCTACGCTCCTACCCTCACCTATGGTCATGAGCTATGGGTAGTGACCAAAAGAACAAGATCGCGAATACAAGCGGCTGAAATGAGTTTCCTCCACAGGGTGTCTGGGCTTTCCCTTAAAGATAGGGTGAGAAGCTCAGTCATCCGGGAGGGGCTCAGAGTAGAGCCGCTGCTCCTCCGCATCGAGAGGAGTCAGATGAGGTGGCTCGGGCATCTGATCAGGATGCCTCCTGGACGCCTCCTGGTGAGGTGTTCGGCACGTCCAACCGGGAGGAGGCCCTGGGGAAGACCCAGGACACGCTGGAGGGACTATGTCTCCCGGCTGGCCTGGGAACACCTTGGGATTCTCCCGGAAGAGCTGGAAGAAGTGGCCAGGGAGAGGGAAGTCTGGGCCTCTCTGCTTAAGCTGCTGCCCCCGCGACCCAACCTCGGATAAGCGGAAGAGGATGGATGGATGGATGGATGAACATGTCATTGTTGTTGGTGCCAGATGGGCTGGTATGAGTACTTCAGAAACTTCTGATCTACTAGGATTTTCATGCAGAACCATCTCTAGGGTTTACATAAAATGGTCAGAAAAAGGGAAAATATCCAGTGAGCAGCAGTTCTCTGGGCGAAAATGCCTTGTTGATGCCAGAAAATGGCCAGATTGGTTCAAAATGATAAAGTAAAGTAACTAACCACTCGTTACAAAAGAGACATGCAGAACAGCATCTCTGAATGCACAATACATCAAACCTTGAAGTGCTCATTTTAGCTAAGAACAGGCAACAATTTGCATGGGCTCACCAAAACTGGACAATAGAAGATTGGAAAAACGATAAGTGGTCTGATGAGTCTTGATTTCTGCTGAGACATTCAGATGATAAGGTCATAATTTGGTGTCAACAACCTGAAAATATGAATCCATCCTGCCCTATATTAATGGTTCAGGCTAGTGGTGGTGATGTAATGGTGTGGGGGATATTTTTTGGCACACTTTGGGCTCCTTAGTATCAAGAGAGCATTGTCTAAATGCCACAGCTTACACAAGTATTGCTGCTGGCCATGTCCATCCATTTATGACTGCAATGGACCAACCTTCTGATGGCTACTTCCAGTAGGATAATTTCACAAAACTGAAATCTTCTCAAACTGGTTTATTGAACATGACAATGAGTTCACTGTACTCAAATGGCCTCCATAGTCGCCAGATCTCAGTCCAATACAGCACCCCTGGGATGTGGTAAAACGGGAGATTCATATCATGGATGTGCAGCCAACAAATCTGCAGCAACTGTGCAATGCTGTCATGTCAATATGGACCAAAATCCCTGAGGAATATTTCCAGCACCTTGTTGAATCTGTGCCACAATGAATTGCAGCTATTCTGAAGGCAAAAAGGGCTCCAACCAAGTACTAGCAAGGTGTACCTAATAAAATGGCTGGTGAGTGTATATTAGTGTAACATAAAGAATGAATGAGATGAAAATTGGTCAACACAGTGGCACAGCAGTTAGCATTACTGGCTTATGGAAGAAATATCCTGGGTTTGAATCCTACAGCTAAACTTTTTTTTAGTTTGTGGACTTTGCATGTTCTTCCTGGATCTGCTTCAGTTTGCCTCCTACATTCCCAAAGACGTGGTGTTTAGGCTAAATGACAACCCTTATTTGATCCTGAGTGGCCCCTTTGGGTACCCATTTATAGGGATGCTTCCTGACTTGCGCCCGTTGCCCGTGAACTGCATTAAGTGTGTCGGGGAAAGTTATGGTTATTCTAGAATCGAAACTGTATAACGGACACTTTGCGTTTGTGCGCAGATAAGAATTGCGCTCGCTCCGCTGCTCAACGGAAGTTCGAGTTTAAGGAAGTACTGTAATCTGAAAAGCAGAAACGCTGAGAGCGAGCAAGAGAGAGAGAGAGAGAGAGACAGAGCGAGAAAGACGGCAAAGTTTCTGCTCTGCTCCTCAGTACTGTATAGTATTGTCACACAGACATGGACAAACCCGTCAAAGAGGGTCTGCTCTTTGCTCAGTACCAGAAGTTCGGCAAGGTAAGAACGATGTTAATGGCACTTTTTAACTGCTTTGGTGATAACACCAGAAGACACTCTCTCGGATGAAACGAAGAGAAGCGAAGGCGCGTATAAACTGCAGCTCCGTTCACACGAGTTAGTGCTGCCTGCTGTACTCGGTGCAGGAAGAGGAGGAGGGCGCTACGTCCTTGGTCCTCATCTGCACAGTTTAACGTGTCAAATTGGTGAAGGTGTACTGCTGCGAGTAAAATGTTACAAAAACCCTACAAAATTATTTAAGTTACGTATAAACGATACTACTTTTCCCGATGATTCATCGGAAGATCGCTGTATTTAATAAACGCGTGGCAGAAGGTGCACACGGGACATCTCGCGTGCACCGTGACCTTAAGATTACAGTGGGGGATAGGTGCGTGAGCGCCTGTGGCCAAGGTGCAGGGAGGGCGTTGTCAGTCAGTAACCAGGTGTGTATGTGTGTGTGTATGTGTACGAAAGCAGGAGCCGTGATCGTGTTGCCTCCACGTCACAAACGCACTAAGTTTCAGCGTGCTGGTTGTTTCCTTTTCAGCAGTCACCGTGCGTGAGAGTAGGTTTCATCCGGATGCTGGGTTCGTTCGTCTCATTACCAAGACGTTAATTAATTGGCCAAAGGAAGGTGAGCCAGCTAGGGTGTGCTCCGCGAAGAACTGGTGTCCCAGCCAAGGCTATTCCCTGAGTTTAAATTTGGAAAAAAGGCGACCATGCAGTGAAAAGTGTAGGTTTAGAAAATAGATGTTAGTTTGTTATTGTGTTCAGCGCTCTGATCGTTTTAACGGGAATCGCGCCACATAGAGTAATACAGTACAACATCTTGACGCTGTTTCAATCCAATTAAACTGAATAAAATTTTAGTACACAGAATGGTGGTGTAATTATCTTTGCAGCTGTGCTTCATGTCCCCCAGAAAAATGTTAAGTGCCTGCCACAGTCAGACACTGCCAGTATTTAAACACTGGTTTCCACTCATGTCAATAAGACTTAAAGGTTAGATTAATAATAATCGTGTTTCAGGAAGCTGATGCCTATCTTGGCAGTACAGCAGGGCTGTCTTACCAGCATCATAGGCCCCTGGGCAAAGTAGAGCGCTGGGTTCCTATTTTTGATAGCAAAACAGAAACATATATAGGCATCAGAAACATTGTGGGTCCTTATGCTTCTGGGGCCCCCAGCCAGTGCCCATAAGTTAAGATGCCCCTGCTGTACAGCACCCAAGATGAGGAGCAATCCTGGACAGTTTGCCAGCCTATCGGAGCAGAGGCTACACTTAGCAATTTGTAATTGCCAATTTATCATGAGTGATGTCTCAAATTAAATGTTTCCTGTCAAGTTCTGGTTCCTGCTTTGTCCCCACAACACTTGATTTTTTTTTATCTCTGCTTAAACAGTACTTTTCTTACAATACGGGTATAAGAATGCCTACATATATACAGTTGTCCATGTAGAGTTTATGTCTTCTCCCATTGTTCAGGGTTGTTTTCTTAGGACACATTGGTTTTCTTATGCAGTTCAAAGACTCGGCTGCCAGCTATAGTGAACGTGTGAGTGAATGTAGGTGTGTATTAATATTTGCCAGATGAGGTAATAAAGACAACGTGAAACACTTGTAAAACAAGAGAAGATGATTTATCCAGTCAAGCTTAATTGGAAAGCTAATAGCTTAGTTGTTACATTAAAAAAAGCTGTCAGGATTTCCACTTCAACCACATAACACAATAGTCTGTTCCAAATTGTCATGACCCTTTGCTTAAAGAAGTGTGTTCTGCCATCTATTCTCAGTAGACATAATTTTCACTTACTGTATGTCATTAACTTTATGCAGTTAACTTTGTGACTAACAGAATTCTGATGGATCATATTTATTAATACCCTTGACATTTATTTGAGATGCACTAGGTTAGTAATATAAAATTATTAATCTGGAGTCATCAAGTCATAATATTTAACGAAAAGCATTGTAGTCTTCATTTCAGTGAAATGCTGGCCCATCCAGGGTTGATTTGGGTATCCAGTGCTACCAAGATAGGCTGTGAGCTCCATAGGGCTGTGGAGTTGGTAAATAAATTCTTCGACTCCGACTCCTCTGTATTTAATATGCTAATGTATTTTCCATGTTGAGTGAAGGAAGGCAACATACACGTTTTTTTAACCACAGAACTACTGGCTAGGAAGCTGACTACCGTATTGGCTGGTTAAACAAAAAAATGAAAAAAAAAATATTGTTTTTATTGTGTTTATCAAGTGGCTATAAAGTTGTAGCATGCATAAAAATATGGAACAGGATCTTTACCATTTCAAAAAATATAAACCACATTCTTTGGTAGTTTTAAAACAAAAACAAAGTTAACTACATGAACAAAAACAGTTTATTTATTAAACTTGGAATACAGTTGTATAGTAGAATAGCTGTTAAATGTAATCCAAAATTAACTTAATGCAATGTTCTAAGAAACAGAATTGCTTCTGCCAGATCCACTTTCATAGAAGCTCTTAAATCTGACTTGATTATTTTTAGAGCTGAAAATAGTCTTTTATCACTGACTTGGGTGGGTGGCATAGCTGTTACTGTTCTAGCCACATCACTAATAATCTCTGGATTAACAAGGATGGCTTCTTCTACAGTCAGTTTCGATGAGTGATCATACATTTCAACTACTTTTAATTCTTTAAAAAAACTCCTGCTGGAATCTCTTTATTTGGACATTTACTGGTCGTTTATGTTTCACGCATAGGTGATGTCGGTTTGCTTTTGAACTTCCATTTTGTCCAAGTAGGAATCAAAGTCTAATTCTTCATTTGTTTGAAGAGGATGATCCTGAGTTACCAGTGCTTATAGCTTCATCCAGTGGTGGTGTTTCAGGTAGTAGTAATCCCTTCATGTGAACTGCTACATCATAGAGTGCCTTTTTTCCATTAGCAATCTGGTCACTGCTCAACAAAATTTGGCTCATTGGATCAACATAAATAGCAGCTAACAAGATTTGATTATCCAGTAAGAGACTCTCACTTTTCTTCATTGAAGATACGATGCCATCAGCTATTAACCCTCCACTTTTGTTTAGGCAATATATCAAGCTCTTCCATTCCAAGAAAAATTTACCGGGTGTTAAATTTTCATATTGCAACCTCTTGGTGACAGTAAAGGGGTAAGAAAGTAGACTTTCCAGTTCTTTTACTTGTGCCCACTGGCTTTCAGTTAATAAAACATTTTCATTGCCCAGTTCTTCAAGGAAGTCTTTTAGTTCAAGCAAACAGTTTACCATCAAATAAGTGCTGCCTCAGAGTGTTGTTTGATCCAAAATGGCTCCTTTTCCTGCACGTCTTTTCAAAGTGGCATCTGTTTTAGGAGCCCTGGCTGCATCAGTTATTTGCCTCAATTTGCCAGTTAGAGTAGCTGCATGACGATCTTTTAATCCAACTCTTATTGCAAGTTGCAGAGTATGAACAGCGTAATGCATATGTTGAATAGTAGTAAGCTTAGATGCTTCTTCAGCAATGTTATCCAAAATTTCACTATTCTCTTCAGTTTCACTTTCTTCAATACTTGCAGAACTGTCTTCCTCTAATATCTGTCATCTACTTTATTCATATTCTCAATTGTGCTTAACATATTAGAAGCATTATCTTCCACCATACATAGAATCTGTTCCTTTTCAATTTCAAAATCTTCTAGAACAGGTGGGGTGCAAAGTTATGCTGAAGTTCAGCGCTGGGTGGGATCATATGTGGAGAGTGCAGAGAGAACCCCTGAACACACATCAGGCCATAGCACACACCTCCACCTACATCATTACACTTGTTTACACTCAAATGAACTTGTTTAACACATTATATCTGAAATAAAATGAAAACACTTTTCGTAATGTACCATAATCCAGATTACAATGTGTGAATGTTAGTTTGTATGATAGCTCAGCTGAACTTCACACTAGTAGCAACACAACTATGTACTGGGCTTTATTTTTGCATCAGAGAAGTACTTAATTATGATTATTGCTTGTGAAATGAGACATTTGAACTTACTGTATTTTTTTCATTACAATTTAAATTTATTAGGAGTCAGAGTCGATACATTTTTGCCAACTCTGACTCCAGATACCCAAAATTGTCTCCGACTGCGATTCCACAGCCCTGGACCTCCATGACCCTCAATTGCATTTAAGTGGGGTTGATAATGTTATGTTATTTTGTTGTATTTTTCAAAAGAAATTAAGTTAAGGCCCATTCCAACAAGAAAATTGTCTTTCAGTGAGGAAAAACTGGCCTTTTTTGGGCAGAAGCAAAAACCAAATGCACCCAAGGACTGAGTGGTTTCCTCTTTTTGGTCAAACATTGTGTGATGCAAAATGAGAGATGGACAGTTTTTTAGGTATTTGAAACAAAGTTTGCATTACCCAGGTCATAACATATGGCACATAGCTTTTCTTACAGGAGGTTTGAAAACATAGTGCCATTGCTATATTTCATTAAGGAATGAGGAAAAACTGATAACGTGCCAAAATGACCAAGTATAGGTCACTGCTTGCCATTATTAATGGTACTGCACAATATATTGAAGTTGATATACCAAAACACCACTTCTAATCTATCTGGAAATCCAGGCATTTTTAATATGAAGGAGAGGTATTCTGGCTATCTTACACCCTTATATTGCTGTCAGAAAGGGCTTAATCTCCCTATGGTGTTGGATAAAGAAGTAAACCACTCACAGGAAGGGTATATGTTGATGCCAGTGAGGAGGTTTGCCATATTGCCCAGTCTCTGAATCTTTCAACTCCCAAGAATACAACCACCATAAATACACCTTGCACCTTTTGCAGTGAGCAATTTTTCAAAGTAGTTGCCACAACAATTTGCAGTAGTAAGGTTAACTGGTGACTCTAATTTGACCACATAGGTATGAGTAAATGTGGGTGTATGTGTATGTACTTTTCGATGGGATGACTTCCCACACTGGTTCCCTATAACCTTAACTGGGAAAGCAGGTTACAAAATGAATGGGTAAATAGAAGTAATCACACAATTTTCATCATAAACATGTAATGCAACAAGCAGGGGCCACCCAGTCATTGAAACTCATAGTGAGTCAGGCAATTGGTGATCTTGTCAAGCATAACACCAAAAAAAAAGTATTGAAAATTAAGGATGAAAATGTCAGTTTTCAGGAATTAGTAAAGAAGAGGAACTTCTTTCCATTGAATTTGTAAACTGAACTCAAGTAGCCTCACATATTTAACTGTGCACATACAAAGATATCTTTAGCTGCTGTGTATTCAAGTCTAACCATCTGCTCCTCCATCCATTAATTAACCGTAGCTTATATGAGTAAAAGATATTTGAATGCTTTTTATAATTTGTAGAGAAGAAAACATGATGTTCTTTCTGTTTAACTCAGAAATCAGATTGGTGATACCTGAATATTATCCCATCAGAATAATGAATATGCAGATTAGTTATTCTCCAAATTAAAATAAACCGGATACTTTATAATGACATAATAATTACAATTGACAGTTCTTGTTTATCGGTGCATTATCTGTTTCATACATGCCTTGTTTTTCAGTGAGTCATATCAATCACCTTTATGATAGTCCTTGCAAGGGTTTATCTGTATGTACACAGTCCTTGGTTTAACACTAGGGAAAAAGTTTAAATTTCAATAACAGCTGCAAATAACAATTAAAGTCTGTCAAGCGAATGATGCCTAGTGTCTTGCACTATCTTGACTATTAGTAAAAAATCATATTTTAATGCTCTTTCACAAATGTCCATCACAGTAAAATGTCTCACAGCACTGCACAGATATTTATACACAACGCAGCACAATAATAATAAAAGGTTAAGTTATTATCTATATATATAATTCACTAAGGGCACGCAAGACAGTGAGCGCAAGCAAGCCAGAGAGCCACGCCCACCAACTCACAGAGCCCTGCCCGCCAACTCTAAGACCATGGGATACGCTCGACAGAGCCCTGCCCGCCAACTCTAACCCTCCTCCCGCATCATGGGATACGCACGACAAGCCCCACCCGCCAACTGTAACCCTCCTCTTGCGTCTACCGTCGCTCTCGAGGCATGTGCACTGCCTGATCATGTGCCTGCACGCAATAACTCGCCAAACACAGCCTCAGTCGCTTTCGTTTGTGCTACAGTCCACATGAGAGAGACAAACACACAGGCGTGCGCATGCGCGTGAGAGAGAGAGAGACGTGCACACAGGAACGCTCAAGAGAGAGAGAGAGAGAGACACGAAAGAGACAGAGAGAGAGACGCTCATGAGACAGAGAGAGAGAGAGAGACGCACACATAGGCGCGCGCGCACCACGCACACACAGAGACACATACACGCACACGAGAGAGAGAGACAGACAGACAGACAGACACACACACGAGAGAGACACAAACACACACACAGGCGCGCGAGAGACACACACACACACACGCATACAGGTGCGCAAGAGAGAGAAGCACACACACAGGTGCACGAGAGAGAGAGAGAGACACACACACACACAGGCGCTTGAGAGAGACACACACACACACACAGGTGCACGCATGCATTGTTGCAATGTTACTTTTCTTGGTTGTTTATTAAATTATGGATTTTTCAAATATTCATTTTTTTCCCTGTGCTTAAAACTCATTAAAAAAAAAGTGTTTTTAGCGAGCGGTTTGTAGCGCTATAGCGCAAACTCTCAGTGTTAGTTTTTTCTGTTGTTCAAGGTTTTCTCAGTGTTATTCAATGTTTTTATACTTAATTTACTATTACGCTGTGCATTCTATGGTATCATTAACTATATTTGTGCTTAAAAACTTACAGTTCGTACGGTTTGGAATGGATTAATTGTATTTACATAGAATCCTATGGGGGAAATTACTTCGGTTCACGACCATAATTCGTTCCAAAACTCTGGTCGTAAACCAATTTTCCACTGTATATATAATTGACCAAGTCGCCTGACCATGGGGTACGCACGACAGAGCCCCGCCCACCAACTCTCACCCTCCTCCCATGTCCACCCTCACACTCGAGGCATGCGCACTGCTTGCTCATGTGCCCGCCCCCAACACGTCACCAAACACATCCTCACTCGCTTTGGTCTGTGCTACAGTCCACATGCAGCTGTGAGCCATGTTGACTGTTCACGTTGATAATTATGCGCCGTTGGCTGGTTTAATATAATGTAGTATTTCGTAGAACACATTTCAGTGTATTCCTTCTGATTGCTGAACAGGTTTGTTAGTAAAAAAAGGAAGATCTGAATCCTAAACTCTGTGAACCATTTTAATACCATTATCAGCTTTGAGGATTTTTTCTGGGTTCACCCATGTTTTTATGTTGCTTTCCGATCATTTCCTTACACTTTCCACATTCATGAGCCTCCTTGCGTTGAGAGTCATTCTTTTCACTTTGCCCATCATTTCCAGTTACGTCTTTTGGCCTCCCTCTGAGCGTGATTCCCTACACCTCCATGTCACCTCTTATTTCACACTTCCTCTACCCAAACCACTTTAGTCTGTTTCTCCTCAGCACAACACTTATCACCTCTAAACTAAGTGTTTCTCTTATCAGCATGTCACTCTGTGACATTCAGAACATCAATTTGATCATTCTTATCTCGGTTCTTTCCAGTTTTGTTTCATGTTCGTCTTTTGTCAGCCATGTCTTACTCCCATAGAGCATACTGTACTACTCCTCACCTAGCTTTCATAACCTTTCCCTTCAATGACAGATAAATGCTTTAGAAGTCAGAATGAGGGAAAATCTCACTGTTGCTGTGCCCACATCTCCCCCTGCAATAAATAATTAACATAAGTGTGAGAACTTTCTTACTTTATCTAACACATTTCCATTGCTGATATCTGCATTATTATCTTCTACACCAACATTTTGCAACCCTGTCACATGCTATCTACAAAAAGCAACATATAAATATTTGTATATTACTACATAAACAGGTTTTTAAATGTAAAAAAAGTAAAAGTTTACTTTAACATACAGACATATTAATGTTGCTTCCTCATGTGGATACTGATTCTTGAATGGCCACTGACTATATGAAGGTAGCACATTCTCTTCATGTTTGTGTGCTTTATCTACCTACAAAGACATTTCTGCTAGGCAGATTGATCATGTTAAATTAATGATTATGGATTAGTGAGTGACTGTGACCTGTAATTTATTGGTATACCATGTAGGGTTGACTCCAACTTGTTGACAGTACTACAGGGATATTCTTTAGGTTCACAGAATCCTAATTGTGTTCACAAAGTGTAAACATTTATGAATTTATGTACAAGAATAGGTGGTAAGAAAAGAGAAGTGTTTAAACATCTACGTTTGGTATTAACTTTGGAGAAAGAAAAGTGACAGTCCTTGTATAAGGGTAAAATGAATTGTTCAGAACCTGGACGATGCACTTCTTTGAATCTCCAGATGCAATCTACCATATAATGTAAAAATTCCAGATGTGTATTTTGCAAGACAACGTTAGTCATGTGAGAGCAACAGGGCATCTTATATTCTGGCTTGAATTCTAATACAAAGTTTTTGAAGGACTGTACACTGTGCTAAGTAGTCCCATTTCTAAAATGATGAAATCTGTCACACATTTGGTAGCTGGCCTCACACTTTACGACTCTACAATTTATAATTGGAGATTTGAATGAGTGCAGTTTTTGAATCTTGTTACATTTGAAGATGTCAGACTATACCACTAGGAATTACAGGGAACAGTTTTCATAACAACTTTTAACAATTCAAGCTCTCCTATTACCCTTTAAAGTATTATGTGCCAGTCAGAGGGAACTTTGGTGTTGGCCTAGGGACTAAATACCAGTTCTATAAATGAGTAATAAGTTGAATGAAAAAAGGTAATTAAAATGTACTAATGTTAATCTAATTTTACTAATTAAAGCTGTAGACTTTATTGATAAAACAAAGTGCAAATTGATGATTTATCAATGTTTTATGATATCCTTAATCTCTAAGTAATGTAATTAGAGATGATAGTGAGACTGGCCAGAGACTTGGGGCAACAGTGGCCATTTTATAAATATTATACTGAACTCATCCATCCATCCATTTTCCAACCCGCTGAATCCGAACACAGGGTCACGGGGGTCTGCTGGAGCCAATCCCAGCCAACACAGGGCACAAGGCAGGAACCAATCCTGGGCAGGGGGCCAACCCACCGCAGTATTATACTGAACTGTGGTGGTGAAACATAAGCTTAATTTAATGATCAGTCAACATCTACGTCCTCACCCGTGATCACAAGATCTAGATTGTGACTGAATAGAGGAGATTGTAAATACAAACAGCCAAAACAAGCTTACCACATGGACTTGTTGTCTATGATAGGGTCAGGGCATTGGAGTAGGCCCACAGCTTATGTAGATTGAGGGAGTCAGCACAAATGTCTTGTGCATTTAGTTTAAATGCCCCCTTGATGCTTTCTAGTTGGTGTATTTAAGGCACTTCCCACTGAGAGAAGACAAACGGGCATACTCTGGACACACTGGAAGGATTATATCTCAAAAAATGGCCTGGGAGCATTTGATATTTTCCCAGGGGTTGGAAGAAG
Source organism: Polypterus senegalus (assembly GCF_016835505.1). NCBI lineage: Eukaryota > Metazoa > Chordata > Cladistia > Polypteriformes > Polypteridae > Polypterus > Polypterus senegalus. Next base: position 206,534,424 of record NC_053157.1, read on the forward strand.
TTGCTGAGAATTTGGTAGCCTGCTCAACCTTACCTGGAAAACCAGAATGAAAATGTTGATGCTAGTGATGATAATAACTGTCATAAGTTTTGTTGTATCTTATTAAGGTTCATCCATACATAATTTGAGGACCATCAAGATCCAAAGACTTTTGACATTTTTATTTTAGTTGTGGACTTCAGGAAATCATTCAGAATGTTATTTCATTTTTTAGATAACATGTTTATGCCTACTACCTTTCATATAGCAAAGTTGCTATACAGAATTGACATTGTGATTCTGGGCATGATGTCACAGTGGCTAGCACTGCTGTCACACAGCTCTAAAGTGATGAGTTTGAATCTCATGCTGTGCAGTGACTGTACATTCTGTCTCCTGGATTTCAGACATGCATGTGTTAGGTTAATTGGCAGCTCTAAACCAGCCCTCTGTAGGTGAAGGCATCCATTCAGGCATGAGTTCCACCTTGTGCCCAGTGCTGTCAAGGCAGGCATCAGCTCCTCATGAATGTATTTGAAAATGAATGGATGGATGGAGTTTAGACAGATGAAGTAACTAAGCAAGGAACACATAATGATTCAGTGGTAAGCATTAAATTAATGTCCTTGTACATTACAGTTCCAACACAAAGCCTATTTCTAATCAATTGACAAAACATTCCTTCTGCCACGTGCAGTTTCAGTTAGCTATTCTGCAGGAAGGTGTAAAATGATAAAACTGAGGTCTGAATGCATCCCCCCACCCCAACTCTTAATTGGATTAAGCAAGTTTCAGAATGGCATGACATGGTAAAAAGTTAAATTTCCTTCTTAGTTACACAGTAAACTAAACCGAAAAGAAAGCAAAAACATGCTTATAGAGTAGATGAGCGGATTCTTGCTGATTCATAAATGAATAGTTGTCTTAAATTACCGTAATCCTGACCATTCCATATCTAGATGTATATGAGTCTGTTCAGTGCAGAAATTGTTTTTTTTAAGTGAGTAGCTCTTTAAAGGGGCATGCCTATTTAGAGGTATCTTAAGTTCTGTTTGTATCTGTGGCTAATTTTAATGATAGTATTGTGCGTGGCAAATAATTTAACCTTTAAAATGGTGAAGCATTTTTCTATAAAGAGAAGTACAAATTGAGTCAGAGCTATAAAACATCTAGTAAGTAAGAAAAGGGAAGAGTCAGATCTTCATATCCTTAACAAGCCTAGAACACTGCATCTTTAGGCAGTTTGTTAAGGGTTTGTCTTAGTGAATGCTCTGTTTTAAAAGTTGAAAGCATGGCAAGTAATCCATATTTGAGATGAAGAGTGTACAGGTGCCGGTCATAAAATTAGAATATCACGACAAAGTTGATTTATTTCAGTAATTCCATTCAAAAAGTGAAACTTGTATATTAGATTTATTCATTACACACAGACTGATGTATTTCAAATGTTTATTTCTTTTAATTTTGATGATTATAACTGACAACTAATGAAAGTCCCAAATTCAGTATCTCGGAAAATTAGAATATTGTGAAAAGGTTCAATATTGAAGACACCTGGTGCCACACTCTAATCAGCTAATTAACTCAAAACACCTGCAAAAGCCTTTAAATGGTCTCTCAGTCTAGTTCTGTAGGCTACACAATCATGGGGAAGACTGCTGACTTGACAGTTGTCCAAAAGACGACCATTGACACCTTGCATAAGGAGGGCAAGACACAAAAGGTCATTGCTAAAGAGGCTGGCTGTTCACAGAGCTCTGTGTCCAAGCACATTAATAGAGAGGCAAGGGAAGGACAAGATGTGGTAGTAAAAAGTGTACAAGCAATAGGGATAACCGCACCCTGGAGAGGATTGTGAAACAAAACCCATTCAAAACTGTGGGGGAGATTCACAAAGAGTGGACTGCAGCTGGAGTCAGTGCTTCAAGAACCACCACGCACAGATGTATGCAAGACATGGGTTTCAGCTGTCGCATTCCTTGTGTCAAGCCACTCTTGAACAAGAGACAGCATCAAAAGCGTCTCGACTGGACTGCTGCTGTGTGGTCCAAAGTTATGTTCTCTGATGAAAGTAAATTTTGCATTTCCTTTGGAAATCAAGGTCCCAGAGTCTGGAGGAAGAGAGGAGAGGCACAGAATCCACATTGTTTGAGGTCCAGTGTAAAGTTTCCACAGTCAGTGATGGTTTGGGGTGCCATGTCATCTGCTGGTGTTGGTCCATTGTGTTTTCTGAGGTCCAAGGTCAACGCAGCCATCTACCAGGAAGTTTTAGAGCACTTCATGCTTCCTGCTGCTGACGAACTTTATGGAGATGCAGATTTCATTTTCCAACAGGACCTGGCACCTGCACAAAGTGCCAAAACTACCAGTACCTGGTTTAAGGACCATGGTATCCCTGTTCTTGATTGGCCAGCAAACTCACCTGACCTTAACCCCATAGAAAATCTATGGGGTATTGTGAAGAGGAAGATGCAATACACCAGACCCAACAATTCAGAAGAGCTGAAGGCCACTATCAGAGCAACATGGGCTCTCATAACACCTGAGCAGTGCCACAGACTGATCGACTCCATGCCACGCCACATTGCTGCAGTAATCCAGGCCAAAGGAGCCCCAACTAAATATTGAGTGCTGTACATGCTCATACTTTTCATGTTCATACCTTTCAGTTAGCCAACATTTCTAAAAATCCTTTTTCTGCATTGGTCTTAATTGATATTCTAATTTTCTGAGATACTGAATTTGGGACTTTCATTAGTTGTCAGTTATAATCATCAAAATTAAAAGAAATAAACATTTGAAATACATCAGTCTGTGTGTAATGAATGAATCTAATATACAAGTTTCACTTTTTGAATGGAATTACTGAAATAAATCAACTTTGTCATGATATTATAATTTTATGACCGGCACCTATATATTTTATTTGTCTTCAATCTATTTTGAAGTGGGATCGAGCATCCTAAAATTATTGCAAAAGTAAACTGGCTTCATTTATTATCCTATGGTAACTGTTTTTAATGTCACGGGGTAGGATTTTGCCTTGTTCTCTTTTGCTTGGTATACATAATCCTAAAACTGAATTAGTAAGTTTATTATATGAATGAGTAGAAATGGACAGTTGACTTGACTTTATTTTGGGTTCTACATATTAAAAGCATTTAGAATCCACATCAAAATATCACTTCATTTATTTTAGAGCATTAGTTTTCATAATCTGTTGTCTCAAAATATTCTGTATTAAAGTAGCAGTTTGGGTCAGTTTAGCGGCTTCTGTAATTTTTTATTCTACTTGATGATGTAATCATTTTTTAAAGGAAGTTTACTGCAATACAAAATATTTCTAGACCCTTTATGCAGTTCAGGGTAAAAAGGAACTGGTTGCTGTCCCAGTGGCATTAGGAGTGTCAGTCTATCAAAAGGTACTCTTTGGTTAGTTTTGGCTAGTTTAATGTCACCATTTAATAAAATATACAGCATATGAAGAAATAAAGCAATACCAGAATTAACACCTACAGAGGACATGCAGGTGGTGGGTGTAACAGATCAAAATGCAGAGGACAGGAAGATATGGAAAAAGGTGATCTGCAGTGGCAACATCTAACAGGAGTAGCTGGAAGAAGAAAAAGAAGATACACGCTGTAAGAACTTGTAGATTTTATAAAGACAATGCTCAGGCCAGCATTCAAATACAGAGGTCTTAATTTTTAACAAAAGTCTAACTGTAGACATCCCCTGGCAGACACCTCTTTAGCTGTTCCAGCTTTAGGAGTGTGGCATTGCTCACAGAAATAATCTAAGTATATTCAACATAAGAGTATTTTTAGATATTAAATTGTAGCTTTCTCTCACAGAAATAATCATAGCATATTTAACATAAGAGTATATATAAGTATTAGATTGTGACATTGTCTCATGCAAATATTGTAGCATATTTAATCTGAGAACATTTGTAGATTTTTGTAGATTTTAAACGCTCACACAATCTTACTAGATTTAAGATTTCCATTATGGTACAAACGATGAAATAGTAAAATATCTTTTGTTACTTAAGTCATACACTTGTTAATTTATGATATTAGGCTTTATTAGTGAAATGCAGCTGTACTTTTTATTTATGTTCATATGTATGTATTTATATATTTTGCAGAGTCAGTGTTTTTAGATAATAAATGGTGAAATTGTCCTGTGGAAAAGATATAGCATATTAACTTTGTATTTCTAGATATTAGCTAGTTAAATGCACATACAGTCTAATTCATTTTAAGAAAATTTCCACTTTGGTAAAAATGTAGAAATTGTACTTTTATTATTAATTGTATTATATTAGGATCTACTGTATTTTGAATTGATACATTTTGTTAATCGCTGAGGGGAAATTGTCTTTTTGCACGACCTTTGGAGCAAATTTCAGCTTAAGTACCTTGCTCAATAGCCCAGCAGAGTAGAAACCTTTCAACCTAGCCACAGTGTCACAATGCAGCTATGCGTTTCACTTTTTATGTTCATAATTTATATCTGCCTTTACATGCACACGTAAGTTTATCTACTAAAATAATTTTTCAGTCCTGGGAACCCAGTGAAGAGCACTTAGATAGCCCTGTACCAAGACTGTTAATTTAGTACTTACAGCTGCAGGCCTTGATTGATGTCACAGGATCCTACGGGAGGGATCTGCCACTGGACTTATGCGGCCGACCTTTCTCCAATTTAAGGCAACATCACTAACACATATTTATCCATCTCTAGGGTTTACAGGGAATGGTCTGAAAAAGTTAAAATATCCAGAGAGTGACAATTCTCTGGGCGAAAATGCCTTGTCGATGACAGAGGTCAGTGGAGAATGGCCAGACTGGTTCGAGCTGATAGAAGAGCAACAGTAAAGTCAAATAAACACTCATTACAACTGTGGTATGCAGAAGAGTATCTCTGAACACACATCATGTCCGACCTTGAAGTAGATGGGCTACAGCAGCAGGAGACCACACCGGTTGCCATTACTCAGCTAAGAGCATGCAACTGAGGCTACAATTCGCACAGGCTGACCAAAATTGGACAATAGAAGATTGGGCAAACGTTGCCTGGTCTGAGGTGTCTCGATTTCTACTGTGACATTCAGATGGTAGGGTCAGAATTTAACGTCAATTGCATGAAAGCATGTGTCCATCCAGCGTTTTATGAACGGTTCAGGCTGGTGGTGGTGGTGTAATGGTGTAGGGGCACACTTTGGACCCCTTAGTACCAGTTGAGCATCGATTAAATGATACAGCCTACCTGAGTATTGTTGCTGACCAGGTCCATTCCTTTTATTAACTCAGTGTACCCATCTTCTGATGGCTACTTTCAGTAGGATAACACTCAATGTCACAAAGCTCAAAAAAATCTCAAGACTATTTTCTTGAACATGATAATGAGCTCACTGTACTCAAATGGACTCCACAATCACCAGATCTCAATCCAATAGACCACCTTTGAGATGTGGTCGAGGTTCACAACAAGGATGCAGCAACTAGGTGATGCTATCATGTCAATATGGACCAAAATGCCTCAATAATTTTTGTAGTACTTTCTCGAATTTATGCCACGAAGAATTATGGCAGTTATAAGGGCAAAAGGGGATCCAACTCGGTACTAGCTAGGTGTACCTAATAAAGTCTGGTGAGAGTGTGTATGTATGTACTGCTCAAAAAAATTAAAGGAACACTTTGAAAACACATCAGATCTTAATGGGAAAAAAATCATGCTAGATATCTATTCTGATATTGACTAGGTAATGTGTTAGGAACGAAAGGATGCCACATTGTTTGATGGAAATGAAAATTATCAACCTACACAGGGCTGAATTCAAAGACACCCCCCGAAAACCAAAGTTAAAAAATTATGCGGCAGGCTAGTCCATTTTGTCAAAATTTAATTTCAGCAACTCAAAATTGTGCTCAATGGTTTGTATGGCCCCCATGTGCTTGTATGCATGCCTGTCGGCGCATGCTCTTAATGAGACAACGGATGGTGTTTTGGGGGATCTCCTCCCAGATCTGGACCAGGGCATCACTGAGCTCCTGGACAGTCTGAGGGTGCAAACTGGCAGTGTCGGATGGACCGATAATGTCCCAGAGGTGTTCTCTTGGATTTAGGTCAGGCGAGCGTGGGGGCCAGTCAATGGTATCATTTCCTTCATCCTCCAGGAACAGCCTGCATACTACAGAGAATGCAGTTTGTTGTGTTTTAGTGAACGTGGCTAACAACTACCATCCCAGATGCTAACATGGAGCTACCCTGGTTTAGCACAGCGGACAGAGATGCAAATACCTGCAGGAAGCAGAAAGGAGGAGGGCTTGCTCTCTATGTCAATACAAGGTGGTGTAACTCTGGACATGTAAACGTCAAAATCTCTACTTGCTGCAGGGACATCGAACTGTTGGCTGTAAGTTTGAGTCCCTATTACTTTCCCAGAGAGTTTGGACACGTATTTGTTGTTATTGTTTACATCCCTCCTCGGGCAAACACGGAGATAGCAAGTGACATCATCCATTCCGCAGTTGCTAAGTTACAAATGCAGCACCCTGAGGCGCTTGTGCTAATCACTGGAGACTTTAACAATGCGACTCTGGACAAAACATTACCTGCTTTCTCCCTGTATGTGGATTGTAACACCCAGGGAAATAGGACAATTGACCTACTGCATGCAAACGTTAAAGACGCATACAGCTCTACCCAGCTGCCTGCGCTTGGGAAAGCAGATCATAACTTGGTTCTGCTTCAGCCTCACTACAAACCAAGAGTGAGGGAACTATCTACAACACCACTCTTATTCAGGAAGTGGTCCCCTGAGGCAGAGCAGGCTCTGAGAGACTGCTTTGGAACTACAGACTGGGATATCGTGCAGGGGTCACATAGTGAGAACATTGAGGAGGTTGTTGACTGCACTACTGAATACATCAACATTTATATTGATATTGTAGTTCCAGTACGCTGCTATGCTAACAACAAGCCATGGATTACAAGTCATATCAAGGGCCTTTTGAACCAGAAGAAAAGGGCTTTTAAAGGCGGTGATCAGCATGAGCTCAAGCGCATGCAGAAGGAACTCCGAGTCCAGCTCAGGGCGTGAAGGAGCAGTACAGGAGAAAGCTGGAGCAGAAGTTGCAGAATAACAGCATGAAGGAAGTGTGGGATGCAATGAACATCATCACAGGCTGCAGCTTGAAGCGGGGTGCCACCTTCGAGAGGACGTGAAAAGAGCAAACCAAATGAACAACTTCTTTAACAGGTTTGACCATCCTAAGCCGCTCTCACCTCGGAGTACTGCACCCTCCACCCATCCTTCTGCTGATACCAGCATAGGAGAGACATCCCCACCCACAATTACTGCAGCCCAGGTGAGCAGAGAGCTGAGGAGACTTCGTGCCAGCAAAGCAGCGGGTCCAGATGGAGTATCGCCACTACCGCTGAAGGCCTGGGGAGTCCTCTACAGCGCATCTTCAACCTGAGCCTGGAACTGGAGAGAGTCCAGAGGCTTTGGAAAACATCTTGTATCACCCTAGTCCCAAAGGTATCAAGTCCTAGTGAGCTGAATGACTTCCGGCCTGTCGCTCTGACGTCACATGTGATGAAGACCATGGAGCAGCTGCTGCTTCACCACCTGAGGCCACAGGTCCGCCACGCCCTCGACCCTCTGCAGTTTGCATACCAAGAGAAGGTGGGAGCGGATGATGCCATCATCTATATGCTACACTGATCAATCTCCCACTTGGACAGAGGCAGTGGTACTGTAACAATTATGATTCTGGACTTCTCTAGCGGCTTCAACACCATCCAACCTCTATTCCTTAGGGACAAGCTGACAGAGATGGAAGTAGATTCATACCTGGTGGCATGGATTGCGGACTATCTTACAGACAGACCTCAGTATGTGCGTCTCGAGAACTGCAGATCTGACATTGTGGTCAGCAATAAAGGAGCGCCGCAGGGAACTGTACTTTCTCCAGTCCTGTTCAGCCTATATACATCGGACTTCCAATACAACTTGGAGTCCTGCCATGTGCAAAAGTTCGCTGACGCTATCGTGGGCTGCATCAGGAGTGGGTAGGAAGAGGAGTATATGAACCTAATCAAGGACTTTGTTAAATGGTGTGACTCAAACCACTTACACCTGAACACCAGCAAAACCAAGGAACTGGTGGTGGATTTTAGGAGACCCAGGCCCCTCCTGGACCTCGTGATCATCGGAGGTGACTGTGTGCAGAGGGTGCAGACCTATAAATACCTGGGAGTGCAGCTGGATGATAAATTGGACTGGTCTGCCAATACTGATGCTCTGTGTAAGAAAGGACAGAGCCGACTATACTTCTTAGAAGGCTGACATCCTTCAACATCTGCAATAAGATGCTGCAGATGTTCTATCAGGCGGTTGTGGCGAGCGCCCTCTTCTACTCGGTGGTGTGCTGGGGAGGCAGCATTAAGAAGAGGGACGCCTCACGCCTGGACAAACTGGTGAGGAAGGCAGGCTCTATTGTAGGCACAGAGCTGGACAGTTTAACATCCGTGGCAGAGTGACGGGCGCTCAGCAGGCTCCTATCAATTATGGAGAATCCACTGCATCCAATAAACAGCATTACCTCCAGACAGAGGAGCAGCTTCAGCGACAGACTACTGTCACTGTCCTGCTCCACTGACAGACTGAGGAGATCGTTCCTCCCCCACAACTATGCGACTCTTCAGTTCCACCTGGGGGAGTAAACGTTAACATTATTCAAAATTATTGTCTGTTTTTACCTGCATTTTTATTACTCTTTAATTTAATATTGTTCTTGTATCAGTATGCTGCTGCTGGAGTATGTGAATTTCCCCTTGGTATGAATAAAGCATCTATCTATCTATCTATCTATCTATCTATCTATCTATCTATCTATCTATCTATCTATCTGTCTGTCTATCTATCTATCTATCTCTGTCTGTCTGTCTGTCTGTCTGTCTGTCTGTCTGTCTGTCTGTCTGTCTGTCTATCTGTCTATCTGTCTATCTGTCGATCGCCACATGAGGCCGGGAATTGTCGTGCACCAGAAGGCCAGGACCACAGCACCAGCATATGGTCTGACAATGGGTCCAACTGTTTCATCCTGATACCTAATGGCAGTCAAGGTGCCGTTGTCTAGCCTGTAGAGGTCTGTGCATCCCTCCCTCCCCAAACCATCCCTGACCCACCACCAAACCGGTCATACTGAACGATGTTACAGGCAGCATAACATTCTCCATGGCTTCTCCAGACCCTTTCACGTCTGTCACATGTGCTCAGGGTGAACCTGCTCTCATCTGTGAAAAGCACAGGGCACCAGTGATGGATCTGCCAATTCTGGCATCCTACCAGCTCTATAGTGCCAGGCAGTGAGCACAGGGCCAACTAGAGGATGTGGGGCCCTCAAGCCACCCTCATTAAGTCTGTTTCTGATTGTTTGGTCAGAGACATTTACACCAGTGGCCATTTTGTAGGGCTCTGGCAGTGCTCATCCTGTTCCTCTTTGCCCAAAGGAGCAGGTACCAGTCATGATAATGGGTTAAGGACCTTCTATGGCCCTGTCCAGCTCTCCTAGAGTAACTGTCTGTCTCCTGGAATCTCCTCCATGCCCTTGAGACTATGCTGTGAGAAAAGGCATACCTTCTGGCAATGGCACATATTGATGTGCCATCCTGGAGAAGTTGGGCTAACTGTGAAACCTCTGTAGGGTCCAGGTATTGCCTCATGTTACCAGTAGTGACACTGACCGTAGCAAAATGCAATACTAGTGAAAAATCAGTTAGAAAAGGTGAGGAAAAATGTCAGTGGCCTCCACCTGTTAAACCATTCCTGTTTTGGGGGTCTTCTCATTGTTGCCTCCGTAGTGCACCTATTGTTAATTTCATTAAGACCACAGCAGCTGAAACCGATTAACAACACCCTCTGCTACATAACTGACCAGATCATTGACTGTATGCTATACTGTGATTAAAAAGTGTTCCTTTAATTTTTTTCAGCATATATATATATATATATATATATATATATATATATATATATATATATACACACAATCGGTACCTGTATTGAGACTCTGGAGAACAAAGCCAAACCAGGTCCCGAGAAGAGTTTAAGTAAAAGAAAGAAGCATGGCCTTTCTTCTGAAGAGTTGTTGGGATAGTTTAGGATAGTTTTTCTGATTGGTCAAAGTTGTCTCTGTTTCAGGTAAAAACAAAAGATTGTTTACTTGTTGTGCCCCCCTCAACTCTTTCCCCTGTGTGTCTTGGCAGTGTGACAAATTACAGTATATATGTATCTACAGTATATACAGTATGCATTTACCCATACACATATGATAGTATATATACTGTATAATGTACATAAACACTGATATATTAATACACTATACGGACAGAAGTATTTGGATGCCTGCCCATTACACCAACAGGGACTTTAATGACATTGCATTTAAATACATAGACTCTAATATGAAGTTGGTCCCCCTTTGCAGCTATAAAAGGTCCTCTCTTCTTGGAAGGCTTTCCACAAGAGTTTAGAGTATTTTTGTGGGAATTTGTGCACATTCATTTGGTAGAGCACGTATGAGGTCAGGCACTGATTTGGGACGAGAAGGCCTGGCTTGCAATCTCCTTTCCAGGTCATTCCAAAGATGTTTGATGGGGTTTAAGTCAGGGCTTTGTGCAGGCCAATTAAGTTCTTCCACACCATACTCTTCTAATCATGTCTTTATGGACCTTGCTTTGTGCACTGGGACATAATCATGCTGGAATTGAAAAGGACCTTCCCCAAACTGTTTCCACAAAGTTGGAACCATACCATTGTCCAAAATGTCTTGGTATGCTAAAACATTAAGGTCGCCCTTCACTGCAAGTAAGGGGCCTAACCCAACCATGACAGCCCAAACTACCAACAGCTGGCACAGTGCAGTCAGGCAGGTAACATTCTCCAAGCATCTGCCAAACCCAGACTCACCCATCTGACTGTCAAACAGAGAAGCATGATTTGTCACTCCATAGAACATGTTTCCACCACTCCATAAGACGCTTGGCATTGGACTAGGTAATATGAGGCTTCCATGCTGCTGCTTGGTCATGGAAACCCATTCCATGAACCCCCCACCACTAAATTTGTGTGCTTACATTAATGCCAGTGGAAGTTTGGAACTCTTCAGCTATGGAATCAGCAGAGCTGATGTACCTTAGCAGTCGTTGACCCCGCTATGTGAATTTATGTCATCTTCTGCTATGTGGTTGAGTTGCTATTGTTCCTAAATGCTTTCCCTTCCCAATAATACCAGTTTAGCTAACCGTGGAATATTAATCAGGGATGAAATTTCATGTTACTGCAAAGGTGGCATCTTATCACAGTATTACACTTGAAGTCACTGAGCTCTGCAGAACGACCCATTTTGTTTCACAGAAGTTTGTAAATGGAGACTACATGGTTAGGTGCTTGATTTTTATACATTGTTTATATTGTGACAGATTAGGGCTTTTCTCGCACCCTTGTACCCTCAGACGACACGTCAGACACCAGATAAAAATCCAATTATTATTTATTATAATAATTATGTGCACAAAGCACGCTCCGATCCACAATTCTCTAATAAACCAACAATAATAACAAATAACCAATCCTCCAAACTCCTAGACGCTTAGACACCCTGCCTCCCAACTCAGCTCGCCGTCTGGGAGCTCCCACAGTCCTTTTATACTCCCTGACCCGGAGGTGTTTCTGCCCAACAGTCCACAAGTCTTTATTCCTTCCGTGTCAGGGTAAATAGTCCTTTTCTTCAACCCGGAAGTCCGTCGCTCTTCCTATGACAAACCTCCGTGTCACAGGGCACAAAGAAGCCTCGGTCCTCCCTGCAGCTCCCCTGTGGCCCCATGGCATCCAGCAGGGCTGTGCATAAAACCACATTGTCCATGATGCCCTGCTGGTCTTCTGGGGACCTCCATGCTGCAGGGAGGGCTCCACCTGGCGGCTTGGGGTATTGGCTGGGATAAATGGCCGGCCATATCTTACAGTATTCCCCCCCCAGCGACGAATCATGATTCGGAGCGGCCAGCCCCAGCGAGGGATGTCTTCCTCCAGGAGGAGTTGTTCGGGCTCTGGCGAAGTCCAGAAAACTTCTGGGAGAACCTTGGGGGAATATTATATAAAAAAGGATTTCTATTCCACGTCCTCCCAGGACAATTTCGCCATCCATGTCCGGTCGGCATTGTAGCACAGCCGCCTTCCTCCAGTGTGTATCCTCTGCGAGTCTGGAAACAGTCTGGAAACTTCCGCTCTGCCCTTTGTCCACTGAGGAGGGTTCCACGGCCGCCCTGAGCTCTCAGCTGGCTGTTCAACTTTGTCAGGACCCCCCCTCTTTATTCTTGGGATCCCCTGTTTAATCTGGGGTTTGTCCACAGTTTGGGTCTCTCTATTAGTGAAAGAGAGTCCTTTTACTGTCTGCATGCCCTTTGATTTATTAATAACACAGGTCGGGGTCTTTCTCTCGCTCTGAGAGACAGCACCATCCAGCTGCTCCGGCAAACATTCAAAACTCTAAGTTGGACTGGCTGCACATACTCCTTTCGAAACCGTTTGAGCTCGGCACTCAGGGGCTGGTCGCCATTCTCTGTGCCGTCTGTTTCTGCCGGTTTAGATTCAGGGATGTGAAACCGTTCCATTAGCAAGGTGAGCAGTTCCTGCGGCTTGCAAAATGAGCGATAGATCGTCAGAAAGGTCCTAACAAAATTTGGATCTGCATACATGTGGTAAGTGAGCCTCTCAATAAGCTTGACCACAGTGCCAGCCTTAATGATGGGAATGCCCGACTTGGACTGCACATTCTCTTCAAAGATGACATTTTCTTCTGAGTCGGGCTCAGCAAACCGGTACTGCTCAGCACTGGGAAACCTCATCTGCTGCTCTTTCTCCTCCTGTAGCAAGGTAAGGTCCAACATGCGCCCAAGGTGCTGCGATACTGCAAGGAGATGAATGCTGCCATCCAGTTGTTTTTCTCCTCAGCAGACTTAGCAGCAAACACCACGCTGTTGCCATCCTTAAGAATGATTTTAAAAGCATGTCGGTATTCCTGTGTGTCATCCTTGTCGTTGATCTGCACCTTGCGCATTAAGAACTTCTCCTTCAGACGGTACTCAGTGGTGCTGCCCCTGGGAGCCGAGGCTGGCCGTGGTTGGACTTGCAGCAGATCATGAGGCCGTCAAAAGGAAGATGTGCCGCTTATGTTTGGCTCCTACCCGCCAGAGGGTCTTCCATGATGAACTCGTTACAGCACTGTCCAATGTCTTTGCCCTCTCAGCCGTCGATATTTTCTGAATTTCATTCATTTTTGACGGCCAAGTGTTTGCCCTTTATCTCTTGGCTTTAGAATCGACAAGCTGATTCACTCAGGGCGCTTGGCAAAGTTTTTGGAGCATATCCTTTCCATGCTACTCTGAAGGTTCAGAAGGGCTGTTATGGCTTGCTTTAGGCATTCCTTGTCCTCTTCTACTTCACTTTTTCCTCGAGTTGCTTTAGAATTTCAAAGTAGTGCAGACAGTGGTAAACTGGAGTTAAAAGGAGTCTGGGAGAACATACTGGACTGCCTCCTTGAAACCTTCACAAATAGACTGTAAATAGAAAGCAGCTCCAGGCTTTGACAGCTGGCTGAGAAAATGTTCTTGAAAACCCGGTCAAGGATGTCTTGTGCATACATTCATAAGGGTCAATGACCAACTCCTCTGCCAAATCCTCAAAGCAACTTCCTACCAAAGGATGTGGACTCCCTTCATCTGTCATTTCCACAGTATCTTCAATAAGGCCCAAAAGTTTAACAGTCAGCTCGTTGATATCTATGATGCAACTGAATATGCTGTCCACATCATTAGGTGAGAAAAGCTGACTGCTGGTGACAAACGGTTCCCTGAAGACCTTAATGATAAGGTTGAGGTCCCTCAAGTACTGGCGGACATCAGCCATGAATGCTTTCACTAACTCGTAGTACATTTGCTCTCCTGAGTTTGAGGGCTCCTCATCTTGAAGTAACCATCCACTGATGTCCTCCTCATCTTGGTGAAACATGTCTATCAGCACCTTGTCTGCACACATGACCACCTTGATATCCTGCCGACTACGCCAACTGTGACAGATTAGGGCTTTTCTCGCACCCTTGTACCCTCAGACGACACGTCAGACACCAGATAAAAATCCAATTATTATTTATTATAATAATTATGTGCACAAAGCACGCTCCGATCCACAATTCTCTAATAAACCAACAATAATAACAAATAACCAATCCTCCAAACTCCTAGACGCTTAGACACCCTGCCTCCCAACTCAGCTCGCCGTCTGGGAGCTCCCACAGTCCTTTTATACTCCCTGACCCGGAGGTGTTTCTGCCCAACAGTCCACAAGTCTTTATTCCTTCCGTGTCAGGGTAAATAGTCCTTTTCTTCAACCCGGAAGTCCGTCGCTCTTCCTATGACGAACCTCCGTGTCACAGGGCACGAAGAAGCCCTCAGTCCTCCCTGCAGCTCCCTCCTGTGGCCCCATGGCATCACAGCAGGGCTGTGCATAAAACCACATTGTCCACGATGCCCTGCTGGTCTTCTGGGGACCTCCATGCTGCAAGGAGGGCTCCACCTGGCGGCTTGGGGGTATTGGCTGGGATGAATGGCCGGCCATATCTTACAATATATTTTATACATTTTGTGAACAAAGAAAGCCAAGGCAGGGAATTACTTAAGGGCAGTTGAATTTGTAACATAAAACTTTGCCATTTATATTCATAGATACTTGGTCACATTTACTCAATCAGCACATTTATTTTCTCAAACCATTTTTCATGTTTCAGGGTGAGGAACCAAGGTTCATCCTGGCAACACTTAGTACAGTATTGGAATTGCGGTCTTTCCCAGAGAACACTCATATACACACTCACTCACTTTTTTACAGAGCTAATTTAGTGCTATTATTTAATCTAACATACATATATCTTCACAGTTTATAGGAAACCAGAGGAATTGGAGAATTATCAATTGATGTCTTGATAGAGTATATGATTTTCACATAAAACCAAATATAGATT
Source organism: Polypterus senegalus (assembly GCF_016835505.1). Taxonomy (NCBI): domain Eukaryota; kingdom Metazoa; phylum Chordata; class Cladistia; order Polypteriformes; family Polypteridae; genus Polypterus; species Polypterus senegalus. Next base: position 206,549,498 of record NC_053157.1, read on the forward strand.
TCTGTAGCTCTAAGACAGTAGCTCTGATCACCACATGACCCATTCAATCCGTACTCAGTTCTTTCATTGTCTGAATCTTTTTTCATTACAGGATGGCAATAAGGAGCTATTGTTGTAAGACATTATTTGTTGACACTCCTATTAGTCAATTACTTAATATTCTATATAGTTTTTCATGGCATTCAGTATCAACCCTTGTGTTGCTTTACATGATAAGGCATTAATTAAAGATATATGAAACATAAATGTTAGGATACTAGGTAGAACTTTCAGGTGTCCTCACATCAGACCAGAATATACAGTAAGTAAACACTTAAGTGAATAAATGTAGTTGGCTGACTTTAACAGTTAATATACAGTTGTACTATAAAGCATGTGCTAAAAATGTAATTCTAAAGAAATTAATTATATGAACAGTAGTTCTAGAGTACAAGAGATAAGCACTACTGCTGGCCATCTATCCATCCATCCATCCATCCATCCATCTATCGGAACACTAGTAGAAAATGCTTTCAAGGCTGAAGCCAGGAAGTACATCTTAACGTAAAGGGTCATGGGAATGTGAAACAAACTACTTTAAATAGATGAATTGACTGTCCTGACAACTGTTAAAAAGAATTTAGAAGATGTCTTGGCTTGTCTTAGCTATTAGCTGACCAAAAGAGACTAATGGACTGAATGGTCTCTTCTCATTTGCAAGTGATACGATCCTTATAAAATCCTTTCAGAGTTGATGCAAGTCAGAATTCCAACTGAATTGCTTCACACAGGTTTTTGAAGACCACTTGGATATGAGTGGAGGGACACTATGAAACAAAAAAAAACTTTGTGCATTTTAAATATTTATTAGGTTAATGGATAGCAGCATTAATCTAGTAGTCCTAAGTGCCTTGCTTTATTTATTTATACTGTATATTTTCTTGCTGCAATCCAATACACACAAATATTATTTTGTTTTCTTGTCTTTTGACATCTTAGACAATGCTTGATTAACCACTGTGAGCTTTTTTATGTCTTTCTTACAATCATGTTACTAAGAGAGGGACTGCAATCATTGTATCTGTAAATTAAATTTTATTTTTATTTGCATGCTATGCAATATCCTAGTAACACATTAATTATAACAGTGAAAAAGTTCTGTGTATTTCCATTTGTTTTGATCTGTTTTCTTAGAGTTAATACAAAAAATGTGGTCCATTTGTTTAAATATACCTTACATCATCTATGTGCTTTGGGGCTTGACAAAACTGTCCTAAAGTATGCAAAGAATTCCATGCTACCCAGACCACTCCTAAAATGTAAGCTTTGCATGTAGGATCTTGTTGCTTTACAGTTCGGTTCCCATTTAACTTTAAAAGCATAAACATTTGTAGCAGTCTTCTAATCCACATCTCAACCAACCTTTTATTTTCATTAGAAAAAAAAAATTTAGCTATAGTCATTTTCAGAATGTTACATCCATTAGGTAATGTGTAAAAAATATGTGAAAGCTGGAAATTACAGAAATGTTAGGCAAGTATAAATTAGCTTGATTATTTTGTGGAATATCTTGAAACACAAATGATATAAAAAAAACATTGAGATATCATTGGAGCCATTCTGCACGGTCTCTGCCTTTAAAACATCATTGAAAGGACGTGTTAGATTAAACGCCTCCACAATATATTATTAATAATTGCAGCAACATCAGCCACACTGGCACTGAGAAGTCAGGTTTTAAGAGTTTCTCAAAGTATTGCTGCCAGCTTTGGTTAATACTTCCTCACTCTTAATGAGAACAGCAAGGCTAACATCAATTTTACCTTTCATGACCTGTTGATTAGTTTGCTAGGATATATTTGACATCATCTGAAAGTTATTCTCAATAGCCTTACCAAACTCCACCCACACCCTGGGCCGCTGGTGCTTTTTTGGCATTCCTGTAACCTCTCAGTCAAAACTGGTGACCATCCTGCTAAAATAGAATAGAAGGGCTCTTTCTTTAATGTGGCAACTTTCCATATCACTAGTGTTCCCCAACAAGTCCTAGTGTTGTCTCTCTGAAAGGTATCAGTAGTAACCTTCTGTTCACAAATTCTTAAACACTTCATTCAAACTCTACAAGACACAGAAGAAACAGAGGGTGCTCTATATGTCTGTGCCAACTCACCACTAAGTGCTGCTCATTTGACAGCTCAGCATATGGCCTCAGTTCAGATGACATACCTGTAAAACCAATCATTTTGGTTAGTTAGTCTGATACCAGCTACTCTTACAATCATGCTTCTTTTTGAAATGTTCCTTATTATGAGCAGTCCATAATTAGAAGTAAGAATTCACCACTTGGGTTCAGACCAATCAAGCTGTGCCTCCCCATCATGCCTTTTCAGGTTTCCCTGTCATTCCCTACATGGGTGTGGAAGTCTTGGTGTAGGAATACAGAGTTAGAACCTTTTTAAGCACCCAATTCAGTGTCACTAAACAGGCAGAGTACTCTGAATCCCTGTTTGATACATAAATGTTAACAACAGCCAAGGTTTTTCCCTCTGCAAGTTAAAGTCACATTGAGGCAACCTTCTTGTCCACTGGAATAAATTCCAACTGTATGGTAGCCGGGAGCTTATATATATCCCCACACCCTCCTGGGGCTTCTCCTATGGGGCAGCTCCAAAATAATAAAGAGGTCATGTTAAAGAAGGTTCTAAGGCCAGTTGTGTGCACAGAGGTGAGACCAATTATACAATATCTAATGTTTGTTTAACCTTTTGCATGAGTTCTGGCTCCATCCAAACCAGAGAAGTTATGTTCAGTGTCCCAAGACCTATTTTCTGTTACTAAGGTCTACTATGCTTAGATCTTTTTATGCTCATCTGTTGCCCAATTGCCATTTCACTCAACCAGAGTAAGTTACTTTGAGGAGTTGTGAGCCCACAAGGAAGCTAAATATGGCTGAGACTGAGCCAGACCAGGCAACTTGAGTCACTCGTCAACTAGGCAGTCACCAGTGAACTGTACTTACTCACCAGCTGGTCTCCAGGAGTGGGTCTAGGTACTCCTGTTCTATGTGAGAATCTCTGTTATTTATATGAGACTATAATGAAGGTCCTTAGTGGCTTGTTCTTTGTCTGGTTCTTAGACCATTCTCTCATAAGTAGCTCCATCAAGGCCATAAGATTTCAGACAAGATGGTTATAAGGAACTTATGAAGCTCACAAACCCCACCCTCTTTATGCCATATTTTCAAACCTATAAACGTATTAAGGAATTTATGACAGTTCAAAATATGAATTTATGTCACAGTATGTGGCAGCATTATCCATTGCTTTGGGAAACATTTAGAAGTAATTTTTGACAAAACCAATGTACAGGATGACCTTGAATTTCATTGTTTAGTAAAATGAGGATTACATCAATAAGGTATTGTCAGTGATCCAATGTACTTTACATGATTTTTTTTTTTACCAATTTCTCAGATTGTTAACAGCAGCTTTCTTCCGGTGTAAGAACAAACTGTATAAATATTATTTTATCAGATTGTACAACATAAAAAGTTTAATTTTGTTTGCCTGCTCAGTGTCCACCAAGTTCTACTTTTACAGTATCAAATAGTGCACCGTTTCTATAAATTTATTCCTCACATTCCACACTTTATCTGTTGACCTTTTGATCTTTGTCTATTTCTTGTGCTAAGATCTCTATAGATCACATAAACATCCATCCATCCATCCATTTCCCAACACGCTGAATCCAAACACAGGGTCACAGGGGTCTGCTGGAGCCAATCCCAGCCAACACAGGAACCAATCCCGGGCAGGGTGCCAACCCACCACAGGACACACACAAACCATGGGCCAATTTAGAATCGCAAGTCCACCTAACCTGCATGTCTTTGGACTGTGGGAGGAAACCAGAGCGCCCGGAGGAAACCCACGCAGACACGGGGAGAACATGCAAACTCCACACAGGGAGGACCCGAGAAATGAACCCAGGTCTCCTAACTGCAAGGCAGCAGCGCTACCACTGCGCCACTAACAAAAAATAAATGACAAAGACCAAATTAAGACAACTTTCTAATATAGTGGCTTAGCAGAAACAGAAAACCACTGACTCCCTCCACATTTCCTGCTAAAGAAGGTGCAGATTTACTTGCAGCATCTGCGAAAAAAAACAATGCAGAGAAGGCGGAGCAAGGTGTTCCATGTTAGCATGTTTTGCTTAATTGGTAAGTTCTGGTGGGGGTTGGGCAGTAATATTCAGGTGGTGGCTTAAAGTTCACATTTTATTGGTGATTTATTTATTTTTATGTTACTTAAAGCCATGATATCTAATGAATACCTCTATTTGTGTGATATGTCTTGAGAAGATGTAGTTGAGACAGGCTCTGTTGTGCTAAAGGTAGTTGCAGGGTGGCCTACTAGTTTGTTTTGTTTCTTCAATTTGATTAGGTTTTGAGCGTTGGAAGTAATTTTTACACTGCATTCACTGATTTAACTGTCATATTTCTTATAACATGTTATCTTTTCCTTAATTGCTATCTATTATCCGTACCTCGGCATTCCACAAACATATCTCCATTTGTCTCTTTGATCTTTTTGTCCAACCGCAGACTTCTTTTGCAGTTTTCTGTTAGATATTCTTCATCATTTCCTACTTGTCATTTCAGAAACCTTGTTCTCTCTTGTTACCAGTGTTTCAGCAAGTTTACTTCTCAAACTCTCCTGACACAACTTCCAAACATTCAGCTTCAATACACATCTCCTCTTATATTGTTAGATGTCTCTTTGTAAAATATCTCTTACAACCAAGCCAAGTTGTGATATGTAACCTTCTCTGTGGCTCGCCTTTGTTTTATTTTACCATGACCCAATCAATGCTTCTCATCGACAAGTAGTCTAGCAAGCTCCTTACACCTTTTGATTCATGTGTCACTAACTTATTTTCCACTTTCTTAAATATGTCATTGTACAAATAAATGTCCATTAAATCACAAAACTCCAGAATCCTTGCACCCTCAGTATTAATGGTACCAAAGTATAAACCCCCCCGTGAAATCATAAACAATGTCACTGACACCAACAGGTCCATTCAAGTTGCCCCCTATTACATTGACCTTCTGCTGAGGCACCTAAAACATTACCTTCATCAACATGACCCAAACCATTTGAAAATATTTATTTATACAGTTCTTCGTGTATTTGTTTATAATATATTATACAGTGCAGTTTAGGCAGAATGTAAAAAAATTGTTATTTTAAATGAATTAAAGCCAGCAATGAACAGTAAACATTGTGCAGATTTAACAAATAAATATACTCAATGAAAAATTCAAGATATTTCTGACATTTTAAATGCATTAGTCAGAAAAGAGACTGAGGTGCATTCTTCATATTTATGCTGAGGTTGGCACATTGAGATAATCCTTGTTCCAAATGCAAGACATTAGGTAGATTCATATTGAAAAAGTCTGACTCATTGAGTTTGACAAGTTGCAGCTTCCTTGGTTTCATTTTTAATTGATGGAAAGGCAACTAGAGTTACTACAATTTTTTGTAACATCCAGTCATGTAAGTAGAAGCAAAGCTGATGCTTGTAACTATTTTTTTGTATTTCGTTGGTGTGCCTTTACTGAGTATCAGGATACTTTACAATTGTTTACATATAAATATATTTTCATTGTAGTTGCAGCACAGTCAAGACAAAGCGCTTGCTTGTAATCCCACAGGGAGTCAGACATGGGAACTGAATTAGGTCTTTGTAGTTATATGAGTTCCGACCCTCAGCCAATAAGCCACACTGCCAACATTACCTACTTGTTTCTTTTTTTTGGTTTTATAGTAAGTGTCTCACTCATACCCAAATATTGAATACATTTGAATTAAATTAATATTTTTTTGTTGTGAATATTCAGAATTGAAGTTGCAGGTTTATATTATATGCAGTAAGTCGAGCCCGTTTCCAGTGAGAGTTGGACTCCGCCAGGGCTGCCCTTTGTCACCGATTCTGTTCATAACTTTTATGGAAAGAATTTCTAGGCTCAGACAGGGTGTTGAAGGGGTCCGGTTTGGTGGACTCAGGATTGGGTCACTGCTTTTTGCAGATGATGTTGTCCTGTTTGCTTCATCAGGCCGTGATCTTTAGCTCTCTCTGGTTCAGTTCGCAGCTGAGTGTGAAGCGGCTGGGATGAGAATCAGCACCTCCAAATCGAGAGCATGGTCCTCAGCCGGAAAAGGGTGGAGTGCCCTCTCAGGGTTGGGGGAGAGATCCTGCCCCAAGTGGAGGAGTTCAAGTATCTCGGGTCTTGTTCACGAGTGAGGGAAGAATGGAGCGTGAGATCGACAGGCGGATCGGTGCGGCATCCGCAGTGATGCGGGCTCTGCATCAGTCTGTCGTGGTGAAGAAGGAGCTGAGTCGTAAGGCAAAGCTCTCAATTTACTAGTCGATCACGCTCCTACCCTCACCTATGTTCATGAGCTATGGGTAGTGACCGAAAGAACGAGATCGCAATACAAGCGGCTGAAATGAGTTTTCTCCGCAGGGTGTCTGGGCTTTCCCTTAAATATAGGGTGAGAAGCTCTGTCATCTGGGAGGGGCTCAGAGTAGAGCCGCTGCTCCTTCGCATCGAGAGGAGTCAGATGAGGTGGCTCGGGCATCTGATCAGGATGCCTCCTGGACGCCTCCCTGGTGAGGTGTTCCGGCATGTCCAACTGGGAGGAGGCCCGGGAAGACCCAGGACACGCTGGAGGAACTATGTCTCCCGGCTGGCCTGGGAACGCCTTGGGATTCTCCCGGAGAGCTGGAAGAAGTGGCCGGGAGAGGGAAGTCTGGGCCTCTCTGCTTAAGCTGCTGCCCTCGCTGACCCGACCTCGGATAAGCGGAAGAGGATGGATGGATGGATGGAGGTTTATATTTCTACACCCAGCTTCATGTTACACTGGCAACATTATCATATTTTTCAGGTAGCCATTGTGATGTGCTGACACTGTTATGGCAAAGGATGGGGTTAGGGCCAAGAAAGTTCTAGAGAGAGAGAGGAAAACACACATATGATAAATATGATGTATATGATAATGTATATAATATATATGATATGATATAAGGAATGTAAACTGACGTGCCACTAGGTTGAAGAGAACTACCTCTGGTGGTGGTGAGCCCTTCATCTATACTGTGGAAGTAAATTACCCTTCACAAGAGTTAAACAGTAAATGTGGTACCCTGAAAGAAAGCTACTGAGTTTAAATTAGGATATTAGAGAGAGGAGGTGGCTTAGTGGATAATATGGATGCCTGACATTTTACTCACAACTAAGTCAAAGAGAGAGAGAACACAGAGAGTTGGAAAAGATCTGAATACCTTATGATGGTCTTAAGTTGGGAGAAATTCGACCTTGTTAATCTTTCAAGAGTTATATCCAGGAAAACATACTGTTTCTATCCTGTAGCCCATAAGGTATGATCATCTCCCCAACTATGAATACTTTGGAATTTAATCAAGTAGCTGAGGCTGAAAGATGCTAACCTAAATCACAATGGTGTGATTATTAATGAAGAGACACTATCAGGGCAAAAGTAAACTCAAAAGTCTAAATGACAGCCTTTTGTTGCGGTGGTGGTGGTATTAGTTCTAGTTTTTGCAGCTTCGCTTTTTCTTGCCTACTAAAATCTGTGTTCATCGAGAGGTTCCTTAGTCGTTTTGTGTCAGGTAGTCAATAACGTTTTGATGTAAGTAGGTCTCAGTTACAGAATGATCATTCAAGTGAAGTAGTGATAAACCTATAAATTCATCTTATTTCCTTTTCTTTCATACCACTGTCATTTGTCATTTGTTTTTCCATCCACTGTATGTCTTTCTCCCTTTCATTCCCTATTCCTGCTATTTGTTCCCACTACTCTAGTTTCCTCTCATGCTGATGCCATTCCTTCTAACCTGATCTCTCTTCCTCCTCTCTTAAGGTCTTTGATTTCTGGCAGGCTGTGGAACTGTCACTCAACTTGTAACCAGGCCGATTTCATCATCACCTACACCTCTCATCTTTCTCTTGAATTCCTAGCTCTGACAGAAACATAGATCACGTCATGCAACTCCAACTCCTGTTGCACTTTCCGCCCCTTACAGGTTTTCTCAAGGTCCATGTGCCTCTTGAGAAGAAGGTGGCACTGTTCTTCTCATGTCTCCTAACTGAATATTTAGTGCTCCTGATCACTTTAGCACCTTTTTATTTCCTTCTTTTGAATTTCATGCTGTTCAATTAATCTTCCTCTACAACCTGCTTTGTGATCTATCGTCCTCCAGGTTCACATGTGAATTTTCTGAAAGAATTTGATTTTTTTCTCTCTTCTGTATCCTTATACTCAGTTCCCATTATCCTTAAAGGAGACTGCAACTTCACCCTTGACTCTCCCAGTTTACCTGATTTCCTTACCCTCACCTTTTCCTTCTTCTTCTTACTGTCTCCATCGTCTCCTACTCATTCAGCTGATCATTAGCTTGATCTCATTTTCACATGCAACCTATTCTCTCCTCCTTCCCCATCCATCACTCCTTTGCATAACTCAAATCACCTTTTCATTTCCTTTTCTGTTAATTTCCTAACTTCTCCCTCTTCTCCAATGTTACATCCAGCTGTCACTATGCAAAGAAATCTTTCTTCTGTACATCCTACCATCTTTTCTACTTTTGTTCTGTCTGCAATCCTTTCTGTCAATTACTGTGCCCAGCTCTCGGTAGGCTCCACAACAATCACTGTTCTCTTTCATCTCTTCTTTTCTTTATTCTCACCATCCACTAATTGGTCACCCTGCCCGTACCTCTCCTCCACTCTCCGTTCCACCCACAGGATCTGCATTTAGTGCTTGGCATTAGAAAAAAGAATCATTCTTCAGTGGCTCTGAGGCTAGGCATCTGCACCAGCAATCACAAGGTCAGTCAGTCCAAATCCTTTAAATGCCAAAAGTGACTCTTCTCCGTTGGGCCCTTGAGCAAGACCCTTAACCTGAAATTGCTTTGTCCAGGGTATGACGTTAATCTGCATGCAGCCCTGCAAGCAGGTCATCCAATTTACAGGGAAAATGTGGTGCTTTGTGGCAGGATTGGCACTCCAGCCACAATAAAAAAACCTCACATTGTTCCAGTGTATTGCTGAGGTGTCGCCTGCTGCACTCAGGTCCCAATCCAGGTAGCTCATTCTGTGGTGAGTGCAGCAACATGATATCAGTGCATTCTTCCAGTCTCTCTCTGTCTTCCAGGAGGAGTACAGGTCCCTCCTGTCGTGCTTTTCTGCATCTCTGCTATCGGCAAAGAATTCACCTTTTCAAAACTTAATTGCATCCTCTGAAAGAAATACTTCCCACCTTAAAGTCTCTCTTAAGTCCACCTGTTGTTCCAAAACCTTTGGCCTTCTTTCATAATAATTTTGCTTTCATTCTTATCTTTCCTTCTTCTCTACTGTAAATAACTCTCACATTTCTGTCCTGCTCTGTAACCACAGACCCATCACCTGCACTCTGGACCCCATTCCTTCACATTCTTCAGTCTATCTCTCCTTCTTTGATCTCCTACATTTTTTCTCTTTTCAGTGCTTCTCTGACCTTTGGTGTCTTCTCTACTGATTTCAAGAAATCTCACAAAATCCATTGTGACAGATTAGAGCTGTATCGCTCCCTTGAACCCCTGTCCACGACTCCAGACACCAGCTTAAAGTCCAAATGTTGACTTTATTTAAATGCCACAGTGCACAAAGCACCCTCTCCTCCACTATACTCATAAACAAATCAATAACAATACAATAAACCAATCCCCCAACTCCGAGACGCGTTGCCACCCTTCCACACAGCTCAGCTCGCCGTCTGGGAGCTCCCACTGTCCTTTTATATACCCTGACCCGGAAGTGTTCCCAATCCCCAGTCCATATGATTCTCTATCACTTCTGGGTCAGGTACAAGTCCTTATTCTCACCCCGGAAGCACTTCACTCCTGTTGTCACTTTTCCTGTGACGCACTTCCGGGTTATAGGGCACAAATGATTCTTCGGTCCTCCGTACAGCTCCTCTAGCGGCCCCTGTGGTATCCAGCAGGGTCGTGTATAAAAACTACATAGTCCATGACTCCCTGCTGGTCTTCGGGGTACCTCCATACTACAGGGAAGGCTCCATCTGGCGGCCTGGGAGTATTGGCCGGGATGACAAGCCGGCCAAAGACCATACCATATTCTCAAGAAACCTTCTCTCAACTCATCTGAACTACTGTCCTGTCTCTTTTCTACCATACCAGTACAAGACTCTAGAGCACATAGCCCACAAATAAAACTGTCTTTATTTCTCTCTGACAAAATCTACTAGATGCACTTTAGTCTGAATTCTGTGGGGGTCACTTCATGGAGACTGCACTGCTTTCAGTCGCTAATACCCTTATATCTGCTCAAGCTCCTTTTCTCTTCTCTGTCCTTATCCTCCTTGACTTTTCATCAACTTTCAAAAGAGTTATTTCCTCCCTTAATAAATTAAGAATTAGCAGTTCTGCTTTGGACTGGTTGTAATCCTGTCTCTCAGACTGATCCTTTTATGTCTCCTGGTGTAACTCTTTGTCTTCTCCGCACAAACTTTCTACCATTGCGCCTTAATGATCAGTATTTGGTCCACTTCTATTTTCCCTCTACATTCCTTCCTTAAGCAATGTCAGTTTATCTTATGGCTTCTCCTACCACCTTGTTACTGATCATGTATACAGTAGATTTTTCTCTTCTTTCCCTCATACAACTCAAAGATTCCAGGACAGATCTCCTGCTGTCTCTTCCATCTCATCATGGATGAATGATCAAATGTCAGATATCTTGTATTTGACCTCTGATTCTCCTTCCTCAGATTTGTGTCTAAGCTTCATCATTGAAGGTGTCACACTTCATCATCGGTCATGGTTAGGAATCTTGGTGTGTCTCTGGAATCCTTGCTTTCATTTATCAAACATTTTCAATGACCTAGTCCTATTGTTTCTTTCTTCACAATATTTGGAAGATTCAACCCTTCCTCACTAATTATGCCATGCAACTCCATATTCAGGCACTGATTCACCTTTGACTGGACTATTGCAATTCTCTCCTTGCAGGACTTCCTTTAGCTGCCATTAGATCTCTCCATCTCCTCTAGAATGCAGTTATTCAGCTGGAGTTCTCTGTTCTTTATTTCACTCATATTGCTCTTCTCCTTTGGACTCTCCGTTGGCTTCCTGTTGCTGCAAAGATCCAGTTCAAAACTCTTGTCTTGGCCTACAATTCTCTGAATGGCTCTGCTTTTCAATATCTAGAATCCTTGGTCTCTTCTTATGTCCACTCAAAAATATCCCTCCCTTTGCCAGATATACCAAGATTGGACAATGTACATTGTTTTTGTATCTTTAATCAATTAATAATTGTTGAGTTGTTTTCAAAAAAAGTCCTTCCTTCCTTGATAATGCTTTACTACGTCTTGGTCTATCTTAGCTTTCTGGGAACCACAACTAACTACAGTAGTTAGAAAGTCTTGTAAACATGCACAGAATTCTTAAACCTGCTTAATCCAGTTGAGAGGTACTTGGGGCCAGAGAGTTCATACTGGAATCATCAGTTGCAAGGCAGAGCCATTCCTGGAGAGTGTGTTAGCACTTTACAGGAACCACTCACGCCCACAACTACACAATCATATGGAGCATATTTGAAATCAGCAGTTGGGGATGTTGGACGAAAACAACCAAGTGAGGTGTTTATGGATCTGTGAAACAGCGGCATGATGAATTGTGCTACCATGCCATCCGTAGATTGTAAATTCTCCTTTAAACTCATCTATTTATGATTATTCTTCATTTTAATGTTTTAATTAAACTTTATAACTGTATATGGACATTGTTTTTGGCCTACATTTAAATTTCTAATAGGACATTCCTTGTCTTGCTTTTTATCTAGTGTCTTTTTAGGCTTGGTAAATATTTTTATTGGAGCTGGTGAAACATGGGCTTGTCACCCATAGCAGTTATTTGTTTGTACACTGCTTTTTTAGGTCATTAAAGGTCCTTTGTAATAATTTATTTCCTCTTTTGGATAATATATTACATATCCTTCATGAGTAGGTAGCCTTCATTGGGTTCTTTGTGAATATAATGCAAATTAACTTTCAAGTTGCTCCACCTGTTAGTGATCCCGGATCACATACCAGCAAAGACAGAGATCATTGTATGTACGCTGAGGTGATACGGCTATAGTTTTTTTATGATCTTTAACAAACTTGGTATGCAAAGGTTCCATATATTGTCCATGGCATGTGAAAAGAGCCATTTGGCTCAGTTACAAAGAAGAACAAATGCTTATTTATCTGATCTGTCAGAAAAGTGGAAGTTTCATGTTTTACCAGCAGTCATAAATAGACAGATTTCACCGAGGTGTTGTGGTATTGATATACTTGTTAGCCAATGTTAAAAGCTTATAGAGGCTATACAGCAGCTTCTGTGTTTCCATGTAACCAATTTAGCTCCAGAATGATTCTGCTCTGCATATTTGTTGAACAATGGAGGATAGATACTGATGGCACCAGCAGTAGATGAGTAGTTGTGGATCTTTACCATAGTTTAAAATGTGAATTTCATTGTATTAAAGGTTTAACACTAGAATCCCTTAAGCCTACAAAAAAATTTGCAATTCCGGGCCACCTTAAATTCCTTTTGCACCTCTCCATCAGCGTCTTTGTTTTGCAAATGTGTCAAGCAGCAAACAGCTTGCAATCCCATTCTCATCAGCGTCTTTGTTTTGCAAATGTGTCAAGCAGCAAACAGCTTGCAATCCCATTCCCCGCCAACTGACGCAGCTGAAGTTCTCCCAGTTCAAGTCTGTTTATCTGGGTGTGAGGTGCCTGGAGTTGTATAGGGTAAATAATATATCAATATTTCTACTGAAAAACATTGGCGAATTTGCAAACTTGTGAAACTTCAATTATAGAGTAGTTTACCATTTCAAATTTACCTGGTGAGAGGTATTTTCTGGGTTTGTTTTCCTTTTTTTACTATCTGATAATCAGTGATGACAACAAAACAGAATGTCAGTCCAAGTTAGTAAAAGCCAAAAGAGGCATTCTTCCATGCAAGCTGTCTTTACACCAGCTCGCTTCTACTGCTACTTGAATTAATTTAACTAAAGTGAAAAAGATCAAGAAATGAATGTAAGTGAAAAGTAATCATGTTAGTATTAACTGTGTATTCATAAAGTTCTTGCTCCTACTCTGTTTAATGCTTGTATGGACTAAGTATTGAGCAAGGTCACGGGGTCCAGCAGCTGTGGTGCATCTGTTGGTGAGGAAAGATTCACGGATCTTGGCTTTGCTAACGATGTTGTGATCTTCGCGGAGTCAATGGAGGCTCTGATCGTGGCGCTCGAGAGACTGAGTGAGGAGTCTTAGTATCTGGACTTGCGAGTGTCCTGGATAAAAACCAAGATCCACGCCTCTAATGACCTCTTGGGCACAGCCATCAGCAGTGTGTCTGTTTGCAACGAGTGTGTTGACCTTGTCGAGAGGTTTACTTACCTTGGCAGTGACATTCATGTCTCTGGTGACTCTTCCTGTGAAGTCAGTAGACAGGTTGGGAGAGCATGGGGAGTCATGAGGTTGCTGGAAAGGGGTGTGTGGCATTCCCAATATCTATGCAAAAGGACGAAGGTCCAAGTCTTTAGAGTCCTGGTGCTTCCTTTCTTACTATATGGTTGTGAGACATGGATGCTATCCAGTGACCCGAGACGAAGACTGGACTTCTTTGGTACTGTGTCTCTCCGGAAAATCCTTGGGTACTGTTGGTTGGGTACTGTTGGTTTGACTTTGTGTCGAATGAGCGGTTGCTCATGGAGTCCTAAATGAGGCACATTACCTGCATTGTGAGGGAACGTCAGTTACGGCACTATGGCCATGTGGCGCGTTTCCCCCGTGGGTGATCCAGCTCATAAGATCCTCATTGTTGGGGACCCAAGTGGCTGGACCAGGCCAAGGGGTTGCCCACGTAACACCTGGCTGCGGCAGGTAGAGGGTTATTTCCGGAGGGTAGGACTGGACCGCGTGTCTGCCTGGGGGGTTGCCAACCGGGATCCCGAGCTGTTTCAACGTGTAGTGGGTGCAGGCACGCACTGTACCAGTGCATGCTCCCCAACTTGACTTGACTTGACTTGTTAACTCTGTATTCATAAAGTGAACAAATCTGCATATAGTATTTTTGTTACACTAAAAATAACCATAACTGCATTATCTGTACTGTGCAACATTTCTCCAAAACTATAATTTACTGGCAACACTCCCGACCTGCTGTCCATCATGGTTCAAAGGAAACAGCAATTTTACCTTGAGATTAAGAAATTTGAACCACAATTAGTTAGACACTCCAAAACCAACAACTAACAATAGCAAATCAATCCCATACATTTTTACATCACTTGAACTGGTGCAGTCCATGAAAGCTGTTGAGCCACCACAAGCCTATTTGTGCCATTTTTTAACTACAGTGCATCCGGAAAGTATTCACAGCACATCACTTTTTCCACATTTTGTTATGTTACAGCCTTATTCCAAAATGGATTAAATTCATTTTTTTCCTCAGAATTCTACACACAACACCCCATAATGACAACGTGAAAAAAGTTTACTTGAAGTTTTTGCAAATTTATTAAAAATAAAAAAACTGAGAAATCACGTGTACATAAGTATTCACAGCCTTTGCTCAATACTTTTTTCGATGCACCTTTGGCAGCAATTACAGCCTCAAGTCTTTTTGAATATGATGCCACAAGCTTGGCACACCTATTCTTGGCCAGTTTCGCCCATTCCTCTTTGCAGCACCTCTCAAGCTTTTGGCCAGTTTCGCCCATTCCTCTTTGCAGCACCTCTCAAGCTCCATCAGGTTGGATGGGAAGCGTCGGTGCACAGCCATTTTAAGATCTCTTCAGAGCTGTTCAATCGGATTCAAGTCTGGGCTCTGGCTGGGCCACTCAAGGACATTCACAGAGTTGTCCTGAAGCCACTCCTTTGATATCTTGGCTGTGTGCTTAGGGTCGTTGTCCTGCTGAAAGATGAACCGTCGCCCCAGTCTGAGGTCAAGAGCGCTCTGGAGCAGGTTTTCATCCAGGATGTCTCTGTACATTGCTGCAGTCATCTTTCTCTTTATCATGACTAGTCTCCCAGTTCCTGCGGCTGAAAAACATCCCCACAGCATGAATCTGCCACCACCATGCTTCACTGTAGGGATGGTATTGGCCTGGTGATGAGCGGTGCCTGGTTTCCTCCAAACGTGACGCCTGGCAATTCACACCAAAGATTCAATCTTTGTCTCATCAGGCCAGAGAATTTTGTTTCTCATGGTCAGGGAGTCCTTCAGGTGCCTTTTGACAAACTCTAGGCGGGCTACCATGTGCCTTTTACTAAGGAGTGGCTTCCGTCTGGCCGCTCTACCATACAGGCCTGATTGATGGATTGCTGCAGAGATGGTTGTCCTTCTGGAAGGTTCTCCTCTCTCCAGAGAGAACCTCTGGAGCTCTGACAGAGTGACCATCGGGTTCTTGGTCACCACCCTGACTAAGGCCCTTCTCCCCCGATTGCTCAGTTTAGATGGCCGGCCAGCTCTAGGAAGAGTCCTGGTGGTTTCAAACTTCTTCCACTTATGGATGATGGATGCCACTGTGCTCATTGGGACCTTCAGAGCAGCAGAAATTTTTCTGTAACCTTTCCCAGATTTGTGCTTCGAGGCAATCCTGTCTCGGAGGTCTACAGACAATTTCTTTTACTTCATGTTTGGTTTGTGCTCTGACATTAACTGTCAACTGTGGGACCTTATATAGACAAGTGTGTGCCTTTCCAAATCATGTCCAATCAACTGACTTTACCACAGGTGGACTCCAATTAAGCTGCAGAAACATCTCAAGTGTTTCATTGCATTAGTATGGAAATTTCATGTTTGTTAATTAGTTCTGAATGATAAAATCCAGAGGGCTCAGTATTACTGTGAAAAAGGATATAATGTGTCAATAATACCTGTACATAAACAAACTGGCCATTTCATGTAATTAGTGCCTCTGAATGATAAAATCCAGAGGGCTCAGTATTACTGTGAAAAGGATATAATGTGTCAATAATACCTGTACATCTTTGTATGTTATTGCTTAATTGCTGGACATAGCCACTATATTCATGTACCAGCAAAGCCAAATATTTTTGAGCTGTCATGTCCATTTCTGCTTTGACGGTTCCATTTAAATGAAGTCAACCACCTGCAGAAATAAGGTCCCAGACGAATTGTTACTTATGTCTGTATCATTCTGTATTTGTGTGACATCAGGTTGGTCCGGAAATATAGATATTCGCACAGAAATTAAGCAAATACAGGTCAGAACCAGTTTTTAATGGGTCATGCACTTACACCAGGTACACTGTGCAAATAAGCACATTTACATTTCATGATTATTTAACATTACCTAATTAATTTAAGTAGAGTTTTTAAAATATTTAGAGGGTTGGCTGGCCCCAGCATCCCACATTACAGACTTACACCGCTAAAGACCTGTCCTTTGTTTGAAGTCATTCTTGATAGACACTTAGGTTTCTTACCATTTCCCAAACGTTATTCTGGTATATGTTATTCTTATTTTGTGAGGGAGTGGTGAATGGCACTGGAGTGGCACCTCTTCTACTTTTGTTTCTTTCCTTGTGCTCAGTGATGCCTAACCTCCTTACAACGAAGATTTTGGATGAGTGAATCAATATAAAGCAGGAGTAGTCAATTATGATTTAAAGAGGTCCGGATAAAGAAAATTTCCTCATGTACAGTCCGTAGCATCATCATTTAAGTTGCATTATAGTTTAGTTGCACATTACAATTCATTTATATATGCTGAAGTAGCATTGCCATTGTATCAGCATTTGCACTGTGTGAAGTCAATGACTCAAATCAAATGAAGAAAGCTATAATTTAATGCCATTTCAACAATATTTATTTTCAGTGCAATTCTGGACTCTGGAGAGCTATATCTAATATATAAAGCAGAGTCAATGTATGTATGTGTGTATGTATGTTTGTCCGCCATACAAATCTGCACCGGGCATCCGATCAGTGCCAAACTGGGGATGGGGCTCCTTTGTTACCAGGAGAAGGTCATGGGGTATGTTTGGTTTGGAAAAATGTTTGTGGTAAACCGCAGGGCACCTTTTCACAGACACAACGCTCGGCACACGTTTCAGTACTTAAGATGGCCGCACGTTGCAACAGAAGTTTACCGCTGCGCCATCTAGCACCAGCTTTGGTCTCTGTGCGTTGCTCTTTACCCATGCTTCTTTGAAATGCCAACAGATGGCGGAAGTGTCTAAGTATGAGAAGGCCGACTGATCGAGTGAAGACGAACTGCCATATGGATGTACACCACCCGCGTTTCCGCACATCACAGTCCCACATGCACTGATACTGCTGTATTTAATTCGCCAATGTCCGTTATATTCAAGCACGTTTGAACAGAGACTCACCTTAAGACACCACTCTTCCCCCACTATTTTCCCCAAACACAGCACCAGTTGTATGTCACTTCTCTCTGTAGTTACCATAATGACTGACAGTACGATTTCAGTGTTGCTCTTTCTGACTGACTGGTGCTTTTTATTTGCTTTACGATATATTGTAAATAACGTAAATTCATCTCACTGTGGTGCTTATTCCGTATGTAATACCATGTAACAAGTTATAATTGTCCTGCTTTTTGCCCATGCCACCGAAAAAAAGACGTATAATTGGAAGGTCCACTTCAGATGCCACAACAAAGTGTATTTCAAGGGCGTCTGAAACGCCACAGCACACAGAATCCAGAGTGTAGGAACTTACAATAAAATGTCAATTAGAAAAATGTTTGTTCTATTTCTGTGTTCTGTTTCTTTCATTTCGGAAATTCACCGGTTATAGATTCCCAGGCAACGCCGAGTACTCCTGCTAGTACAATAATAAATAATAAATAAAATAAATAAGAAAAAAAGGTCAATTTGACATTCAACTGAGAATTATAAATAATTACTTTCAAAATAATAATAATAACAAGTTTTAACATTTCAACAAAAAAAAGACTTGGCCTCATATAAAAATAAAATATATGAGTTTTTAATATGTGCACAACTGAAAAGGTTTAACCAGTTTCATAATAAATCTAAACATCTTTAAATAACTGAACGTATCTTCCCCTCTTTCCTTCCCTCGTATCCCACTGTCTACTTTCTCTTGTTCAGTGAGAGACTTGAACTCTTGCTTGGTCTGCCAGGATTTTAAATCTGGGCTGGAATAGTGTCACTGCCATCCTCACACAGTGACGGAGTGTTAGTGCGGCTGTCTCGCAAGGAGTCACGTCGCTGACATTCCCTGCCTGGAGATTACATGTTTTCCTGCTGGGTTTCCTTAGTGTGCTTCGATTTCCTTCCCAAGATACGTAGATTTGGTTACACTAAAATGACACTGGTGTATGTGAGTACTTGTATTCACCTTGCGATGAGCTGATGCGTCATTCAGGGATTGTTTCTGCCTCGTGCCCAATGCTAGCTGAAATGGACAAATCACATCTTTTTCAGAGATATTGCGGTAAGGTGTCATCGGAATTTAATGGGTGTTCCAGGCAATTCACAACACAACAAAGCCGAACCTGTTCTCAGCATGATAATATCTCGCACTGCCACCTGGTGGATTCCTCCAGATTTACGTAAAGTACGTGCGTAATTCTAAACAGTACAACACTTGTGTAGCAGGAGCGTCTGCTGCAGCATGCGCTTACTGGCGAATTTAGTGGGTAACTTTTCTCAAATGTAATTTTGTGCTTAGTTTCATAGTGGCATTTCACATACCCACCTTTAACCACTGCCACTGTCTCAGAGTGGATGAGACACAGCGGTTTTGAGCTCCCTAAGGGAAGTATTGATTATTGAAGGTGCTCTAGAGCAGCACTTTGTGAGCAGAATGAGCAGCTTGTAGCTCAATAATAAGTCCTTTTGTAACTAGCTGAGATGTCTAAATATGTCTTTGAACCAGGAAGTTACTGCTTATAACAGATGGTGTGCAATGGGAGCTTGAGTTCATCTTAAGAAAACAGAACATATGAAGAAAGAGGAAACAACAGTTCATATTTTCTTTTCTTATTATTCAGTTTGTTAACACAAGGGAAGTAAAACGTGTTACAGTACCTATGGTCTGTTGGTGGAGATAAGCTTGGTGGTTATTGTAGCTAAATATAGAAAGTATACTTTTTTTCATTCAAACTGTGTACTGTAGACGTCACTGTCCACAACAACTTCTCTTTTCTTTTGATATTACTTGATATAGGCAGTATGTTACTATTTATGGTTTGATGCAACACCTAGTACCTAACAGTCTTTTCAGGCAGAGTAAGTCTAGAATACTGTTTTCCATTTAATTGTTTAGAGGACTTAATTTATTAGTGAACATAATGTGAAAGTCTAAATAATGTAATGAAAATTGAAATACAGTAATCAGTAAATTATATTATAAAAATATATATTTTGACTGGTTCAGTTATGTTTCTGTGTAACCTAACATACATAGAAAAACATTCTAAAATCCACTTAATGCAGTACAGGGTTGTAGGGGATCGAGCATGAACAGCATCTAGTAAAGGGTGCCATTCCATCACAGATTCCATTCACCCATAAACTTACTACCATGGAGGAAATTAAGAGTTGCCAGTCATCCTAACATGCATTAGAGTAAACACAATGAGGGGACACAGCATTCAAACTCAGGACAGAGGATCTTGTGACTGTGCAGCAGTGCTAACTACTTTGCAACAGACCACCCTGTTTCTGCATAAATGCCTTAAAAAAATTAAACGTTGGTTTAAACATTTTGTTGTGTAGGTGCAGCTTCCAAAAATTTTGATCATCTTGCTATTGCTTAATAATGAAGAGGAGTCAAAAGCAACAACTAAATGTCAGTTCAGGCAGTACTGGAGATTTTTACTAGTCTGTGTTTACAGGGAGACATGCATAGCATGCCGGGATTAAAGGGATTCTGTTTTGATTTCATCACAACTTACCAAAGCGGTTTTAAAAATCAATTTCCAAAGATGTGGACAGCTAGTTATTTCACAATGTATTATTATTATTATTGACATGTACTTAGTTTTTCTTTCATTTTTTTATATTGCAGTATAGTCAGGTCAAGTGACTTGCTTAGGATCACACAGTAAATTGGAGGCAGGAATTGAACCTGCAGCCTTGAGATTTAGCCACTAAATCACAATTGTCTATCAGAGCATGCCATGTACTGACCCCTTATCCTTCTGGGTTTCATTAGAGTTCACACTGAAAAGTCACAAAAACTGAATTCTCCTGGTGAATCTCATTGCATCTGAGGGTGTCACATTATAGAACTAGAAATCACATTATAATTCCATAATTTTTCTTCTTCCAGTATGTTGTGTGGTACAACAAATATCAAAAACCAAGCACGTATCTGTCCCGGATCCAATGTTTGACAAGCCTCTCCAATTTGCACACACACCACTGTTTTTCAATGTTTGTGACATTGTCTAATGTGTACCCCTACTACTTGCAACCAGCTGATTTTTGCCAAAGGGAGTTGCAGAGAGTTGTTGAGTGCTATGATTGAGTCATTGAGGGATGACACACCACAGCTATAAGACTCACTGTGATTTTTTCTTAAGATTATGCAATTGAAAGGTGCAGCTGAAAACCATAGCAGCCAATCACAACAGTGTCAGTGTTGCACATGTAATCTTGGGTTAATGGTGTGTACTGAGAGGATGGTGAGAGTTAGTGTGAATGTTCCCAGTTTTGCAGAGCCAAAGGTGAGACAGAGTTTGTGGACAATACTGGAAAAGATACCTTGCTGTCTTATATGTCAGAACTGAAGTAATCTAATTTTAAGTGACATTGTTTTTGCTATTGATTTGAGGACATGTAAGCTAGTTCACATTAATTTATGCACAGTGTAACTTTAGTGATTCTGAGATAGAATATGTGGTTCAGAAACTGGAGAGAAGGCTGTGTTGGATGGCTTTATGGAAGTATATATGTGCTTTCTTAATAAACTGTTAAAATGGTTCCTCGTGCTATTTATAGGAGGTGCTCTTTGCATCATCTTTGTTATACTATAGTTACCCATTCTTCCTGATAATTTACTCTTTTTGGTGTTTTCCCCTTTCTTCTGAATCTTATTATCTTATAGGAACAAGAACCCTTCATTTGAAATCTGGCTGTGTGTTGGTCTTCATTCTATGTAGTTTGTCTGTTGTGGAAGATGAAATATTATTCTCAAGTGATTTAGACTATGCCCTAATGAAAGGGCATGATTGTTCTAAAGCCTAGCGGCTAGACCTCTGAAGTCGATTTTTGTTGTGCTCTTGATAATTTTTGTGACCTCTGAATTGACTTTTTTCTCTTTTTTTGACTCTGGTTTTTCATCCATGTAGCAAAAGACATGTAGGTCCTGATTCACAGTCCCAGTTTGATTCAGTGTAAGTGTTATTGTGGATGTGTGCATGAGTGGGCCCTGTGATGAATTAGCATCTAGCCCAACCCTGCCAGGATAGGCTCTAGACTCCTGCAGTAATTGGTTTAAGTGGCTTAAGAGTATTGTTATGTTTGTGATGCACTGATGCTCCATGCAGATTAGGTTCTTGCATTGTGACCAATATTGCTCGGGGGTGGCTATTAATTCTGTAATTTGTTTTCTATTCACCCATTCATTACTTAACTGCTTAATCCAGTTCAGTTATGGTGTCACTTTACAGCGCTAAAAATTTATTTTGCTTGATGCCTGACTTCTTTTTTATTAACCTGTATACATTTTTCTTTTTGTTAAATACATTTGCTCCTAGTCTTACAGTAGATGACGTAGTTTAATGGGAAGCAGGGAAATTGTGAGTAATCCCTTTCTTTCTTGTTTTAGCCACATGTGTGGCTAAAATTTATCTTCTTTCTTTCAGAGACATCCATCCGTCCATTATCCAACCCACTATATCCGAACTACAGGGTCACAGGGGTCTGCTGGAGCCAATCCCAGCCAACACATTGCACAAGGCAGGAAACAAACCCTGGGCTGGGCCCCAGCCCACTGCAGGGCATGCACACACTCACCCACACACCAAGCACACACTAGGGACAATTTAGAATCGGCAATGCAACAAGTTTCTATAAAAGAAATAGAAATGGAGTCACTGTACTGTTCCATGTAGTATACATCCATAAGTCATCAGAACTTAAGTGTCTTATCTAGGACAAGGTAACTTGCCTCAACTGCACTCTGTAATTCAGTCAGTCAGTTTTTGTTTTTTCTTGTGCCATTCATAAAGTGCATCATCACAAGGAACTTTATGTAGAAAACAATACATTTCCAAATCAACAATAAATACAAAGGCTTTCAAGTTCATGTTAAAGTATAAGCACTTAAAGTGTAAACGAAGTTAGAAAATATACTACCAAAGATTTCCAGAGATGTCCTTCTATCTCTTTACAGTGCAAGAACAAAATGTTTACTATTGTTTGATTAATAGGTAGGTGAACAAGTCCATGTTCATCTTTGCTACAAGGTCTTTATCCATTACTGTCTCTAGTAGAGCTGAACAACTAACTTGATATGTATGGAGTTTTGGGAAAAATTCAAAAATCGTATCAGAGTACATTTACTCTCACACAAGAGAAAGATAAAATCATTGTAGTAGGTGACTCAGTTAAAAGGAGAAACAAATATGTGGATGTGCACCTCTGGCCACAAATTGCACTCGGCATGCTGCCTGTCTGGCACGCAGGTAGTACACATCTGTGTGTGTGTGTAGGGCCAAATCCAGTTTCCACATCACAAAAAACAGCATTTTTAGGAGTATTTCAAAGAACTATAACAACAACATTTATTTATATAGCACATTTTCATACAAAAAAAAATGTAACTCAAAGTGCTTTACAAAATGAAGAATAGAAAAATAGAAGACACAATAAAAAATAAAAATAAATCAACATTAATTAACATAGAATAAGTAAGGTCTGATGGCCAGGGTGGACCAAAAAAAACTCCAGACGGCTGGAGAAAAAAATAAAATCTGCAGGGGTTCCAGGCCACAAGACCGCCCAGTCCCCTCTGGGCAATCTACTTAACATAAATGAAACAGTCCTCTTTGTATTTAGGGTTCTCATGGAAGGACTTGATGATGGTGGCCATGTAGACTTCTGGCTTTTAATCCATCAATGTTGGAGCATCATGATGCTTTGAGTAGGTGGCGCAGGTCGCCACCACAAAGAAACCGGAAAAAGAAACAGAAGATTAAAATGAATTAATTAAGATTAAGATTAAGAGTGTCTTAGAAGGTGGGTTAGTCCAAGGTGCTCCTTGTGGCTTACAGTAGTCCAAAAAAATATAGAAAAGGAGATCAGTCCTGTGTCTGAGATCTTTCTGTGCCGAAGGAGGACATAGCTTTATTGAAATATTGGAAATCATTTTGTGATTCTTGTCCCACCAACTTTCATTTGGACTCTTAATACTAATTAACAATTATGCAGAAAAATAAAGTTGAAAATAAAAATACCCATTTACAGAAAAAGATTTGCAAAAAACGTTTAGTATAAAATATGTATGTTTTTAATGGAAGTCTTACAATTAAAAAATTGTTTGAGGTTAGAAGCAGCATATAGCAACAGAAACATTTCAGAATTAAAGAAAATAAGAGTTTCTGGATGGATAGAAGAAAGAAAGAAAGAAAGAAAGAAAGAAAGAAAGAAAGAAAGAAAGAAAGAAAGAAAGAGAAAGATCTTACTTAGCAGTTCCTGTGAGGCATTATGCATAATGGCACTCAGTTTTGTTTTAATTCTCTCCTTTGCTACTACCTCACGGGTGCCCATAGTGCATCCTATAACCGAGATTGCTCTTTTAATTAGTTTGTTGATTTGGTGGGTGTCTCTTGAAATGATGTTACCAGCCCAGCACACCACAACATAGAAAATCACACGGGCTGGCAGTCTCTGATCTGTAGAGGATGTGAAGGATTGGCATAGAGTAGTAGCTATACAAATAAGAGAAGTAAAACATTAAGTAGCAAAGATAGTTTGGTATGACAGTGGGGTCTGTTATATACTTTCTAGGGCAGTCATCAGTTCTAGCAATGTAATAATAATAAAAATAATAGTAATAATAAAAATATTTTTTATGTATATAGCACCTTTCCCATGCACAAGTTGAAACATTAATTTACACATGTAAAGAGTGGTTGTATTTCAGCTCCCTGTGTGTCTGGAAGACGGACGCCCATCTTCACTTGGCATTCTGAGATAATAAAGCTATCTACATAACTTCATATTCTCAAACCCACTTAAACCAGAGTCATAAAGGTCAAAGAGCAGGACAGGAACTATCCTGGGACTATTTTGAGTTTATATTATATAGAATATTAGGTCACTGTTTGCATTTTTGTGTTGTCCACTATATTGTCAGAACTTGTTTGTTTCAGATTATTTTACTGGCTTTGCACTGATTCAAAGAATAACAAACTTTTGGTCCACAAGGTCCTGTGATTATTTCTGCCCTCAGTAGTCTTTGTTGCTGCTTTGAACTTCTGTTAGGTTTCCTTGTAGTATTTACAGTAGATTCCTTGGTTCTGTGTGACTAGTTCATCATGTTCTCAGTGACAAAAGAAAAATCGGGAATGGTCTCCCCTGGACTCTCTCGTATACTTAGATATGGGGATGGATATTTGAAGAGTAAACCACAAGACAATGATTATATTTTTATATTATGTACATTAAAGAACCATCAACAACAAATTAAATCAAATTAATAATATATTGAACAATTAATATAAAAGAAGTGTTGAATAAATCTCACTCTGCAGCTTCATGAATTAAAGAGTACTACTTCCAGTTAGTGGAAATAGCTCAAAAGTTGATAGAAATCTACATTTTGTACCTAATACATATATGCAAAATTTGGTTGAACTAACTGAAAGTGTACTCAGGTTATCATGTTTAAATACACACACAGGCAGACAGAATTCCAAAAATGGTATTTTCGTACTTAGGGAGGTCTAAAACGTCAAGATTTATCAAAATCTCGAAATCGAAAAGTAAATTTTGTATGTCGAAAGACAAACATGCATACATTTTTAGATAAGACGTTTTTCTCTGTTCCCTTTCTTTTATTCCCCATAATGGTAGAAGGATATTTATATATAGCATATACAGTTGACTTACACACACTAACCCAATAATACTAAGAGTAAGAAACCAGCTGCTTTGCATAAAATTGGGCCTCTTAGAGTGTGGAGCATTGTTCTGATTGGTCTTATTCTCAGGTAGCACACTACTTATGCATTTTTAACTATCTTTAAATTAAATATTGCAAGCAATTTCTTTCTGTGTGTCTATTACTGTATCAGTTCCAGCTTTGGGCATGGACAGGGTCCCTATTTGGTCTTGATTTCCACCTGCACTTTTTGCTTAGCCCTGTGGATTAAGAGAGTCTGATGATGAATGGTTGCTTCTTCCATTTCATAACACAGAGGATAAGATCTTATTTGGACAGCTTCAGGCACAAGTCAGAAGTGAAATATGGATAGCTAGCTACACCACTTAATTAAAC
The DNA here is from genome assembly GCF_016835505.1 of Polypterus senegalus. Lineage (NCBI taxonomy): Eukaryota > Metazoa > Chordata > Cladistia > Polypteriformes > Polypteridae > Polypterus > Polypterus senegalus. Next base: position 206,575,094 of record NC_053157.1, read on the forward strand.
AAATAAGACCAAGAAGAGCCACTAGTCAACTTAACTTGTGTATCTTGAGGATGTAAGATGTGGGATTAGACCATAGTACCTGGCGAAAGTTGATATAGGCATGAAGCGAAAGTGTACATGCCATGTAGAAAATCAATAGGGTGAAATTTAAACCAAGGTGTCTGGAGCTGTTGTGGCAGTGTTAATGCCAAGACATCAGCTCAAGTTTAATCACTACACATCCTCTGCAGATATTTCTCCACCCCATATGGATTTTTTTTCTGTCCTCCTGGCCATCTGACATTGCTTTATTCTTTATTACTTACTATTGCCTAATCTTATTTTCGCTTCATATAAACTTGTCTTTCTTCATCTGGTAAAGCACTTTGAGGTACACCATTTGTATGAAATTGTGCTATATAAATAAATTTTGTAGATGTTGTAAACACTGTTCTCAGGTTGGTAGAAAATGCATGTATAGCAATATAGTAGCTTCTATTTTAATTAATAACTGCCATGACTTTTTATATTTTTCTACTTGTAGAAATTTCTGATCATTCATAAACATTAATAAATCTTTTTTCTGTTATTTTTTTTCATGTTATCATTATGACGGAGACTACCATTTTTTTTTATGGTTTTCAGGACCATTACTAGTCCCACATCAGTATGTTACATCATCGTCATAACATGTGATTTTGTCTATAAAAAAAGATGGCATCCAGTATCCATGCTTGACTATTGACCACAGTTTTTGTCAGTTTTAACATTTTCATTGAACAGTCTTTTACTCTTTTTTTTTAATTGGGCACACTTTACCCTCACTGTGCACTTAACAATAGCTGGGTCAGTACAACACAATGATCCACTAATTGGAATTAATTTTGCAACTACTGTGTGTGGCTTGCAGTCTAGCTCCTTACTGTCTGCTCAATACTATCTGTCTCCTTCCTTTTCTAAGGGATAAATGAACACATGAGTTTCCTTTAAAATGTTATGGAAAAGTAGTGTTTGAACCTCCACACCTCATGATTCCCCATAATTCTATAGTGGAAAAAGTGGGAATGGATGTTTAAAAGATGGTCATGGATAACATATTGCTACTATGACTACCCCTTGGAAGCATATATGCTAGAAATAACAGGAATCACATATAACATAGCTTAACTGAAAAACAAAAATGCTGAGGCACATTATTGTTTTTTGATCTTGCTACTATGTTTCTTCAATCACTTACCTTCTTCTTCAAGCATTTCCTGCTTTTGCTTTCAGCAACTTCAGAAATAACAACACAAACATACAATAAATGTCAATGTTCTGTTATCTTTAAAGTTACTTTTCTTAAAAATGATATCACACTAGTCCCGTAACCCAGGTTTTAACTTGCCTATTTTCAGCGATGTTACTTACCCAGGTATGCATTTCATTTCACACTACATTTTACAAAAGAGGGTTGCCTGCTGATAAGTGATAGCAACGAATGCAAAAACTGCAAAAGATGCATAAGATAGCACAATACTGATATGTAAAAAGTGTCAGTTGACTCATATGACCTAATGTGCTATTCTGAGCAAATCAATTAACCTGTGCATTCTCAATGTATACAAATAAATGTAAAGAATTATACTATGTAGATCTAAAATTATACTATGTAGATCTAAAATGAAATATTGTTTATATAATTAAAGGTTGATATTGAATTGGACTACGCAAATATGAGAATGTATATATAGGTATACCATAACATTCTGAGGTCTGTTTAATTGAGTGGGAACAAAGCGTATCCTGGGACCACTAGATTTAAAGTAGGACACACCTCAGAACAGGACATAGGCCATCACAAGTCCATTCCTTCACACACCCACATTAACATTCATACACACACAAACATGCACACTCACAGAATTTGTAAATTGGCAGTAATAACATACATATATATACTGTATATATATTGTGACAGATAGGGGCGTTGTTGTCCCCTTGAACCCTCGGATCAGACACCAGATAAAAGTCCAATTATTTAAATGTGCACAAAGCACCCTCGACTCCACAATACTCATACAATAAACAATAATCTAATCAATAATTACTACAAATACCAATCCTCCTCTCCCATATGCGTTGCCACCCTGCCACCCGACTCAGCTCGTCTGTCTGGGATTTTCCATAGTCCTTTTACAGTCCCTGATCCGGAAGTGTTTTTGATCCTCTAAGTCCATGTGATTCTTATCACTTCCGGGTCAGATCAAAACTCTTCTTTTTCATCCCGGAAGTACGTCATTACCTCTATCGCTGTGCCTAAGACGTACTTCCAGATTATAGGGAAAATAGTAGTCTCTGCTCCTTCCTGCAGCGTCCCCTGGAGGTCCCCATGGTATCCAGCATGAAAAACTCCACTGTCCATGATGCCCTACTGGAACTCGGGGCACCTCTATGTTGTAAGAAGGGCTCCACCTGGCATATCCCATATATATATATATATATATATATATATATATATATATATATATATATATAATAATATATATATATAATACACTACCGTGGCTGTTCTTTTGTCTGTCCAGGATTTTAAATCACCTGTAGCTCTCAAACCATTTGACTTATTGACCTGAAATTTGGTATACATATACTACATGACATCTACTATTCACTTTCCGGGTGATGATTGACCTCCAAGGTTATTCCTCTTTTTATTTTTATTTTATTTGATTGTAGAATCAACTTTCAGCAGGGCAGCCGTGTGGCGCATGTGTACGGGCCCCGTTCTCATCCCTACCACCTTCTCCGTCACTTCCCCTACCTTTTCATATCTTAAATAATTTTTGAGGCAGATTAAAGACTTAAGTCCAAGGTTAAGTCAAAAATTTAAGAATACGTACTAAGTAATTGCAACACAAAAACTGACTTAATCAGTTTTAACGCGAAAAGATGCAGAATACAAAAGAGAAGAAGTGAGCTGCTAGGGTGGAGAAAAGAACAGCTGCTCAGGAAGCAGCAAGTGCATCAATCCCTGAGCAAACCAAATGCTAAACTTACAGAGAAAGAGTAGGAAAACTAGGAATGCTCAGGTCAAGTGTATGCCGTTACTGGTATTTATATATATATGTTGTTACTCATAAATAAATTAACATTGTCATTTGTTTGGAAGTTAATAATTTATGCTAATTTTCACATATTTCTTTTGAACCAATCAAATCTATTAAATGGGTTGACTCTAATCTACATTATTCTTCTTCCAGCCCAACTTGATACTTTTAGAATACATAGTGTTACAACTCAGGTTGGAAGTGTAGCATGATAAGTGTTTAAGATGATACTGTACTTTAATGCAGGATTATACTTTTGTCATGCCTTATTTATCTATTTACACTGTACAGTATACATATTTTCAAATCCTCTTCATCCATTTCATGGTTACAGTGAGCCAGTAGCTATCTTAGGAAAACTGGGTATAAGGTAGGAACCAACCCTAGATGGGGTGCCAGTTTACTGCAGGTACACTAACAATCAATATTACTCACGACAAGCCGGTTTAGAGTTGCCTTCAGCAGTAATGTAACCTAATAATAATAACCTAATTTACCTCTCTTAGGATGTGAGAGGAAGGTCAGACTGACATAAGTGAATGTACATACTCCACAGAGGTGTGCCAAGGCTATGATTTAATCCCAGGACTCTGAAGCTTTGAGTTAGCAGTGCTAACTTTTTCAGTGGACTAATAGATAGATAGAGCTTTATTTTTCCCAGGGAGAAATTTGGCCTTTTACAGAAACTGTTTAAGTAAATAAATACATAGGTGGATAAATAAGTAAGTAAATAAATAAATATATACACACAAGTTGGTCTGAACACACAACCAAATGACTGTTAATCAAGAAAATTAAAAAGAAAGAAAACTTCCGACTTGGCTGTCACAACCCCAGTGAGGCATTATTGCTGTTGGTAATTTTGGAGCCCCAATAGTGTTTCTTGACAAACTTTTGCTGAATAATTTGTTCGCTAAAAGTGCTAGTGTTTCAGAGAGGATGTTCAGCATTGTTCATAATGACACTCAAGTTTTGTTTTAGCTGTCTGCTTTGCTACTACCTCAAAGTGTCCAGAGTAGTCCTATAACAGAGTTTGCCCTTTTAATTATCTTGTTGATTCGGTGGGCCTCTCTTGAAGTGATTTTACCAGCCCAGTAGACAACAGCATAGAAAATTACATTGGCCACCACAGAGTTATAGAAGATGTGAATGATGTCACTTTCTACATTAAAGGCAAACAGTATCCTTAAAAAAATTAGCCTCCTCTGCTGCCCTTTCTTATAAAGTTCCTCTATGTTCCAAGACTAGTCAACTTGTCATTTATGTACTGTAGATCCCCAAGTACTTGTAGGAGTGGACTACCTCTGCATCTAATCCCTGAATTGTGACCAGACATAGAGGCCCTTTGGTGCAGTGAAAGTCAGTAATCAGTTCCTTGATTTTACTGATGTTGAAGTGCAGACAATTCTCTATGCACCAAGAAACAATGTTCTCCACCTGACTCCTATACTCTGTCTCACCCCCTTTATCAATACATCCCATACGTGCAGAATCATCTGAGATATTCTTCAAGTGACATGCTATTTGTAGTTGGAGGTGTACAGAGTGAAGAGAAAAGGAGACAGAACTGTTCCTTGTGTTGCTCCAGTGTAGCTTACATCCATATCAGAAACTCAGTCCTTGAGTCTCAGAAACTGCAGTCTGCATGACAGATAGTCCATTATCTAGGACACCACAGGCATATCCACCTACATATCTCAGAGAAGGCACTGGGGAAATCAAAAAACATAATCCTCACAGTGCGGCAAGCTTTGTCCAGGTGAGAATAAGAAATAAATAATTGTATCCTCCACTCCAGTCTTTGTCTGATATGCAAACTGCATGGTCTATGGTCATAAGGTGAAGTGAATATACAGTAAATGGTAATATTTGTATGAAAGTGATAAGTAAATTCATACCATGTTAAAACAATTTTCCAACGCTGCTTTTGTCTACACAAATATATACCTCATTGTGTAACTTGATCTCTCTTAAGAGAGAATGAACTAAAGAATTCTGTCTTACTTGTGGTTACCCGTTTGATTTTTTTTTTTTTGCCTTTGTTTTTGACTACTTTCCACACCCTTTTTATGCCTTTTTCACCTTTTTGCTTCAAGGTACTGGAGCTTGTAAGTGTGGCTTTTAAATGCTGCCTTCTGGTTACATTGGTTACATTTATTTAAGCTTTGTTATTTGTCATGACATTTCAGTGACACCAAGGCAGCAGACTTTAGTCGAGTTAGATGGAGGATTTGCTGTATGTAGATACTTTCACCAGGCACCTACGTCTACCTTGACTCCTCTTTTCCTTGTCTTGATTTTGTTTAATGCATTTGTAGATTTGAGGGTTTGTATGGTCTTTCCTGTTTTCTCTGCCTCTGATTTTCTAAATGTATTTTTTATTTTTTTAGTTTGATTTGAATTGCTCTTCTGCATGTCTTGCTTTTGCTTCTTTCCGTTACCTTCTGTCTAATTTATTGTTCTTCAGTTTACCTCATATATTTGATTTTTCTTTCCTCTATTTTTTTTTTTTTTTTTGCATCTCATCTGTTACATTCCATGTTTGGGTGTGATTTTATCCATGTATTCTGGTTTTCCTCCTACATCCCAATGACATTCATGTTTAGTTAATAGGTGATAACTGCATTGCTCCTGTGTAAGAGTGACTGTGGGTATATGTGGCAGTAGGACTTGTGATGGACTGGTTCACCTTCAAGGCTTTTTGTCTTGATAGGCTTCTGCAACTCATTATATTTGCATTTATCAGGTTTAATAAGTCATGTTATCTCTTATGTTACATTGAGCAACACTGTAGCACAATTTGTTGTACACCTGGGTGCAGTTCCACAAACTTGGGTTTGAATCCTAGCCACTACTTTCACTGAGTAAGCACTCTCTGTGTTTCAAAGCTTCTTCCCACTTCTGAAAGAAATTTGAAATAAGGTTGATTGATGACTGCCAATTAACCATGCATGAGAGAGTGTGTTTACCCAAATGTCCTGGACTGGACTGATTCCCGTTTTGCTCCTTGTTCACAGTTGCTTGTTTGATTTTACTGCTTATGCTGCCAGGATAGGCTGCAGCCTCTTATGACACTTTGAATGGAAAATGGATGTATAGACAAATCTCTAGTGTGATTTACACAAAGAGATAGAAATGTGTTTGCTATCACCACTTTTTATTTTACAGTTTTTTTTTGTGCTATTTCCATCAAGGCATTTTGAAACATCAGTTTTAACCTTGCAGAGGTATTTACAACTGCAGACAAAAATATACTGAAAAGAATATTTTTTGTTTTCCTGAATTGCTTTTTGTGTCTTTAAGAGATTCACATGTTTATTCATATGGTATAGATAGATAGATAGAGAGAGAGAGAGAGAGAATCACCAACAGTGGGCCGTCACTGACCCAAAACAACCACAGTTTATGAAAGGATACATCCCAAGACATTGGGACATGTTTATTCATTCTGCAGTAAGGCAATAGGCAAGGGGAAACCAACAAATCTCTGTCCTGGTTAAAGTTCCCTTCTTTAAGGCAAGTACATGCTAATTTTACAAAGCAGGAGTAAATATAAAGAAATCTAAATTTTTTTGCTCTCTGGTTCACTGAGCTAGAGGTCCCCCATTCATTAGTGATGCCTGTAACAGTTCTTGGAGGAGGTCATCCACAAAAGAATGTAGAAAGTGAATTACTAATGGTCTGTTCTTTTCATATATTTTGAGGCATCCAGGGTTCTTCATCATTATCACTGGGGTTTTCCTTTTGCCTCCATCTTGGACATCACATAAAAGTGGCATGAACTGCGACAATGGGTAATGAGTTCCATAAAGCTGCCAACTATATAGACAACTAAGGCCTAGTACCATTTTTTTAGATTTGATCATTCTTAGAGGTATGTTGCAGACCCGGGTTCGCTTCCCGGGTCCTCCCTGCTTGGAGTTTGCATGCTCTCCCTGTGTCTGTGTGGGTTTCCTCCGGGTACTCGGATTTCCTCCCACAATCCACAGACATGCAGGTTAGGTGGATTGGCGATTCTAAATTGGCCCTAGTGTGTGCTTGGTGTGTGGGTGTGTTTGTGTTTTTCCTGCGGTGGGTTGGCACCCTGCCCAGGATTGGTTCCTCCCTTTTGCCCTGTGTTGGCTAGGATTGGCTCCAGCAGACCCCCGTGACCCTGTGTTCGGATTCAGCGGGTTGGAAAATGGATGGATGGATGTTGCAGTCCTGTGACCAGTTAACCTAATAAATACTGCATGAAGGGACTAATAGTCCACGTTTGAATTTCTGTATGGGATTGTGAGAATCGCTACAACGATTTAAAAAACCCACATGGTTTAACTTTTAGAGTTCTGTGGCTTCCTGTCCAGTTTTGTTTCCCCTTATCCCTTATGCCATTCTGTCCCAGTGCCCCTGTAAACCTTGAATTGAATTGATAATTTATCTTCATTAAACAAATTTCTGTTTAGAAGCATTAATTAAACCTATTTGAAAAAAATGCTTTCTGAATATTTAAATGCAAAGCAAATTATGCATCATTTTCTATTGTATTTAAAATAACAAATATTTTGCATACACTGTTTTATTTTGCCCTCTAATATGTGCAGAGCATTCTAATCCCTCAAATTCTACAACCAATTTAGCAAGGTGTCTTTTATTGAGCAATTCATGGAACTAACAAAAGATAAAGCAAGTGCATTTTTTTTCTCTTCCCACTCGGCTAGAATGTTCGGATTGTTAGATGGTTTCAAAGGAAGCCAACAGATGATTCAAAGTAAATACAGGAAGTCTGCAAGGCCTGAACATCTTTTTGTTCTGTATGCATCCTGGTTGCCATGGTTTACAGAGCTTGCTTTTGTAGAATTGATTCCTAACCAGGATGTATAGACGTGTTTCAGTGGGTTGCCCCATCACATGCTCTCTTTCCTGTGTCATCTGGGTATCAGAAGACACTTGAAAACATTAACCAGGGTTGATTGGTGACTGGTATGGTGACTGCAGAAATATAGGCCTGCCTCTTCAGCAGAGGGATGTGAGGCATATTTACCTGACACAGATCATCATGCCAATATTATGAAATTATTTTTGTTTCTTCACAGATTTCTTTGAAAAAAATGTTTTTAATTAAACAGGGATCTATAATGTAAAACTTGCACCTGAGATAGAATAGTGACCATCTATCTTTTAAGATACATGTTTAATTCCATAATTATACAATCACATGTTTTTTTACATGTTTAATTCCATAATTATACTATCACATGTTTTTTAGTGGTAGCTTCCGCTAATTTATTTGTCCCCAGTTACCGGATTCTATTCCAGTAATAAGAGAACACTGTTGTACCGTGGTAGTTTTTAATTTAAACTTGTTTACAAATGAGATAAGACCATATTACAGTTAGTCTATTTTTATTTTAATTAGCTAATAGCTAGCTACATTATCTCAGTATCACATCTAGATGGTTGTAAAAATTTAACAGGGCCTTTGATTTAACAATGTGACTCCACAGTTTGTTCCAGGTTTTCTTCTTTTATTTGAAAAAGTACTTGGTATCCTTGAGTACGTGATATCATTTTTGACTGAAAGAATTGCAAAAAAGTGATTTTGAGAATTTTGAACATCTAGATTAGGTCCTCATATAACCTTCTTTGTTTATTTCACTTAACCAATCAACACAGGGTGTGCAGTTTAGTCCAGGGTTACTTGTCAGTGCACAGTTTCAAAAGCTGCTATGCACTTCTTGTAGCATGGCTACTAGAACTGCACACAACAGTCCTTATGCTATCTCGCTTGTGCATCATGAAGTTTCAGCATATTATCCCTTGGTTTATAGCAAATAAACTTGTATCAGCTTTTTAATAGTTTTTTCTCATTAATATGTCAATCTAAACACCTCCAGCTTTTAAGAATTCTTGTATGTGATATCTTCATTTGTTGTATTTATAAGTGATGTTCCATTTACCTGTGTGTAGCAGGTAAAACCTGTTGACAGTGATTTTTGCTTGCATATGTTTTAGTAAAAAAATAACTTTCCTAGCACATATATTTGATAGGCACCACGGCTATTTGCAACCCTTTCTGGTACATTTACCTTTTATGTATATTCTGTGTTTCCTGTTCATTAACAAACCTGAAACCCAGTTTTGTTATTGTAATATTTCTGCCAATGAATTATAGATTCAGGATTATTCTTTTAGTATATACAGTTTTCCGTATATGGCTTATTAGCATATAAGTGTTGTAAAGAAAATACAAGAAACAAAATAAAGTGTTGTGGAGTCCACCTCGTATAATGCTAGTAAAGTACACTGCATGAATAAAGTGAGTAATACCATAAGACTGAGTCAGATTGTGACTGACTTGCAGAGTGAAGAGTTGGATTTTTATAGGTGGAGAACAGTAAAGGGTGGGATCTCAGGCAGAAATGTAGTCTGCAGGTGAGTGTGGAGGAACAGCAGAAGTGGGTGGAGTCTTAACTGGTCTTTCCTTCTGGTGGTCTGTGGAAAAGGGAGAAAAGGCATTAGTACTGTTCATCAACCACTGGCTCTGCATCTTAGTCCCAGTTATGCCCTTAAACTGCCTTCCATTCACACGTGTGTGACAGTGCTTGCATTATTTTAGATTAGATTAGAGTTAGGGATGTCCCCATTTGGAAATAAAAATGTACAATATGTGTAAAATAGAGATAAACAGTATATTCACATAAATCTTCAGTCCCCCAAAACCCCTGCTTGTTCTACTTCGTCTGATGGAACCTGTTAAATAAAAAAATAGTGTCTGAAATAAGTGGTGTAAGCCAGTTCTTTGCATTGCCCATAATGTCAAAGTACCTGAACTGACCATGTCTCACTATGAGATGTAATCATTTATACAACTTATATAAAAGTAATTGAACATTTCTAATTACATGGAGTCAGGCTAAGCCTTTGATAAGGTGCTACCAGGTGAATAGAGGAATATTTAATATATCCCACTTTATATTCCTCAGAGTATCTTTCATTCTCAGATATTCAATATTAGGTAGCCATTAGATCCTTTAAGTTTATCCTGTGACATCTCTCAAGTTCACAGCTTGTCCAAAAGGCAGTTGAGACAAGCATGGGTCTGTAACAACAACAGTATCGCTTTTATTCAATTTAAAAACCCATTCTTAAATTAATAGTAACAAGCCAGAGGCCAAATCATAATGTTAATAATTAATAACATTGCCAACATTAATGATTCTAAAAATAATTGTAAAAAAACAAAATAGTAAGAGAGAGCTTCTGTGAAGGCTCCTGCCTTATTCTGATAATATTTTCAGTTTGCAATTTATTTGTATATTACGTCATTTCCAGTTAAATTTCTTCTGTCCCCTATGATTGCTGGAATACTCATGACCAAATAATTTTGAAAATGCCCAACTTACTGCTAATCAGCTTGGCAGTTTCTGTGTGAATAACTGGCATCTGAAGAGAGTGCAGTTTTTGGCATCTCTTTTTTAATCTGATTTGTCTAAGTGTGTTGGATCCCTACTATTACATTTAATGCTAACTCCAGTCTAGCGTCCATTGTAACCTAAGGAAAAATATTAAGAGTAGAAGAATGAACTTCTCATTTTCTTATTTAGTGGTGCAAAATGTATCTAGATACTTGCAAACAAGTTAAGTGGAGTCTATATGATTTGTTACAATACTAGATTCAATGGAACACAATGGGAAGCTGAAACTTTAGAGTGCCACTTATGAAAAGGACCTAGGAGTTGCAGTAGACTTGTCGCTATTTACATCTAGACAGTGTACAGAAGCCATTACAAAAGCTAACAGAATATTAAGCTATTATATAGTAAGTTTATAGACTAAAAGTCAAGTAAGGTTTTATTAAAGCTTTACTGTATAATGCACTGGTGAGGCCTCAGGTTTAGTACTGTGTGCAGTTTTGGTCTCTGGGCATCAAAAAAACATAGCATAGCTAGAAAAAGAGAAGGGCAACTAGGCTGCAGGAAAAGTTAGGGTGAAAAATTGAAAGAGCTGGCCCTTTTCACTTTAAGTTGTGAACGCGGCCCGGACACAGACAGGCAGACATGTTGTAATCCACCACCACACGTTTATTTACAAAGTACTATTTACAAGTTTCAAGTGCACACAAACCCCAAACACAGTCCTGGCCACACAATGCCTTCTTCTTCGGGCCGCCTCCACACTCTCTCCTGCTTCCACTCGACTCCAGCCTCGAATGAAGGGAGACGGCCCCTTTTATTTCACCCCAGATGAGCTCCAGGTGTTTCCCAGCACTCCTCCCTGAACACGCCCCAGTGTGGCGGAAGTGCCGGCTGTTCTCCCGGAAGCTCTCCGGGTGTCCCTTCTCTTCCCCCCAGCAGTTCCTGGTGTGGCGGAAGTGCTGAGGTCCAGGGTCCCCAAGGCATTGGGGCGCCCCCTGGCGGTGACCACGGGTCCCTACAGGGTTGGGCTTCCAAGCCCGTACCCGTGGCCCCCAAAACAACCAGGATGGCGGCCCCCACGTGATCCAGGGTGGGCATAGACCCTCCTCCGGTCCCTCAAGGTGTCCCGGCCGGGTCGTTACCCCTGGCATCCCTGACAAAGTAAAAAAGATAAAAAAGTGACTTGACTGAAATTTTTAAAATTAAGAAAGTAATTACTACAGTAAAACCAGGCCGTTGCTTTGAAATGAGTTTAACAAGAACATGAGGCACAGTTGGACACAGTTTAATGGTAAATTCTGCACAAACATTAGAAAGTGTTTTTTTACCCAAAGAACCACAAACACATGGAATAAATTACCAAGTAGTGTGGTAAACAGTAGGACTTCAGGGTCCTTCAGATCTAAACTTGATGTTGTTTTGGAGAAATTAGGTGGGTACTATCAGCAGGCTTTCTTGTGCTGAGTGGCAGATTCTTCTGAAAATATTACTAATCTTCTAATGTACAAATAACAAAGAATAAGAACATTTAAAAAATGTACTTTAAAGAAATTTGGTTTAATATCTAGTGTAGGGGTAATAATTATTTTTTTCACTCTTCACTAGTAAAAGAAATTGTATCTCTTGAAGTAAAGTTTCTCTGTTTTTTAATAAATTAACAGCCATAATTGTAACATTTTACATAATTTAACCTATACACATATCTCACATAACATAATGCTAAAATATGCATTGTAGTCATATTTTCCTAGGTACATTTATCTAATACTAGGTAGGGCCTCTATTTACCTTCTAAACAACCTTAATTTGGCAAGGTGTTGGAAACATTATTTATGGGTTTTGGTCTGATAGCATCACATACATTTTTTGGGCACAGATTTGTGCTATGAATCTCATGTTCTGCCTCATCTCAAGGCATCTCTTTTGTATTAAGATCTATGGACTGTACTGGTTTCTGGAGCAAATTAAAGTCACAGTCATGTTTGTGTAGAAAGGTTGGGAGCATGTGCTGATTACAGCGCTTTGGCACACCCACCTCACGGCAAACCACAGAATTGAGTTCCGAGTGTAGCTGTGCAACTGGTGACACCTCAGCACCACAATGTTCATGTGAGTTTTTTTTTACAGCGGCTGTTTTTGGAACCAGTTTAAAATAGTGTCTGCTTTACTTCCTGCAGGAAGCATCAATTTGATAAACAGTAGATGGTGGCCATAAAAAGATACACATGGTGAGCATAAATGCTTAGGTACATGGTGGCATTTATTGTATATTATAGTTGTTATTAAGCTGCCCAATATGTGCCAAGAAAAACTTACCCCACACCATCACACTACCACTGCCAGATTGTACCATTAACACAAGGCATAATGGATTCAGGCTATATACACTGAATTTTTACACTAGCGTCTGTATGATGCTTTCCTAGTCTTTAGGAGTTGAATTTTGTTGCTCACTACAGCCTCAACTTCCTTTGTAAATGTCACATTACACACAATTTTGTTGTAGGGTATGTCAGATTTGCTGATTGCAATCGCTGATATAGTCGATGAACCATGTCAAACGTAACAACTGAAAGTCTTAGACCATGACACATTTACCATTCATGTGAGAATCTTCCAGCACAGTCTTGCTTACCCCTTTTTCTGACAGCCAATAGCTTGCTGCCTGACAGACCTGCACTGTCAATAGCTGTGGTGAGTTGAGCCTCAGACTCCGCCCTTTTTTCTTTTTTCCATTTTGTATTAGCACATAAAACATTAGACATCAGACAAGCATGTTTTTTTATTTGTGAGGTTCAAAACTTGCTTGTTCCTAATCCTTCATCATTACATTCTGTGCATTATACCTTAGGATAACCATTTCTTAGCTGCCATTTCTCCGCTGCCATTTCTCCTGTGTACACAGCCTGTTCCAACAACTAACAACAAAATCAAACCTGTTTCATTTTATTAGACAGACTAGTTGGTCTCAGTTGTTAGGTATGTTTTCATGAGAGCGCACCGCCAGCTGCCTCAGATGTGCTAAAATTATGTAAATGAAGGTTACGATTGAAAATTGGTGGATAAGTTGTCTAATGTAACATGTGCTTTATGTGGCAGGAGGTGTAATCTGAATTTTAAGAAAGAATACAGTGCATAGATATAATCTTACACCCAGAGTTGCCCAGTACTGGGCTGAGTAATCATTTAAAAATATCACTATGTCATGCAGGTGAAGTATGCCACACTACGACACAAACAATACCTCGTTTGCAAGTGACAGTGTCAACTTCACATTTTAAGTAATCAAATTGTTACAATATTCAATAATTCTTCCTTTACATTTATATAGTACTTTTCTCACTACTCAAAGCATTCTCCACACAGGGAGAACCTAGGAAATGAATCAATGGTCTCCATATGAAATCATATATGTGGCATTTCATAAACTGGTAGAAAAAATATTTGAAAAAATCATAGTAATTATTCTGTATAAGCAATTCCAAAGTGTTATGTATCAATCAAAAAGACCCAACCATTATGATTTCAACCAATGTGATGAACCCTCCCATCGACTGAGCTAAACTGTAGGCTGAAAACCACAAACAGTGTTACACCTCTCTATCTATAAGTGATACATCAGTACTTACTATTGATTTTCCTGTTCAAAACAAGTCCAAGCATATTATTGTATAATGCATCATCATGCAAAAAGAGGATCTGTGAGGTAACCTTTGGCAAATATCACCTCGCATTTCCGGGTCATTAGTTCTGACTCAATAGGTCACACATTTGCAAACTTCATACTGTTGGATGGCAGCAACTGTGATGTCCTTGATGTGTCTAGATGTCCATATATGAACCTAATGAGATACCTCTGAAAGCATATGTATTGAAAAAATACACAATTTGAAGCAGGAGCAAACAATGTAAGTAGTTTAATTTAAATGTGTAGTTGGGCTAGTGGGGGGGTACTTGGGTGTAAGAGATTTTATATGATTCACTGTTTTATTTGCAATAAAATTGTTCTGATCCTGGATCCATGTTTGGAGAGGTTTTGGATAGGGGAGGGGACCAAAATGCAAAATTTGGTACCAAACGCTGTAACTATTACTTTTGAGTTGATGAAACTATAGAGTGGTATAGTTGAAATGTCTGGGAACACCTCAGAGGTGAATAAACTGCCTGGCATTACTTGTCCATGAGATACACTGTATTAGTATACAAAAATTTGAAAATATTACTGTGAGCGCCTATTTTCTTTCCTAATTTAGCAGCAGTTTCTATGTAAAACAATGTTTAAATTTGACACAGATTATATCACATTTGAGAAGTTATCTGTCAGATTTTAATGAAAAATTGATTGTCCTACCTTTATATCTATTCTAAAAAAATCCTGGAGAGAAACAGTAGGGCAACGAGACGTGATCTTCACGTTAAGATCACGGAAGACACTTAAAAGACCCACGAGACTAAAGAGATTGGCTACGAAGCGTCTCACGGGGACCCTAAACATGTGACTTTGTGCCAAGAGACGATGACGTAGAACATGAGTTTCTTGCAGGACATGCCCTACTTACAACCAAATAAGAGCACAGGCAGCAACACACTCAAGTCATGTTTTAGCTTTGAGCACACACAGATCCAGGGCTTTCAGCGCATATAAAACGTATATGGACAATACGTTATACATGAAACGTAGACGACTAAGCGAAGAAGAAAGCAGCACGGAGAAAAGAAACTCAAAAGCGTTGGAGAGACATAAAAGAAAAAGAATAATCTAGGTGCATATTCAGAAAATAAGGAAAGTAATTATCAGCCCAGAACAAGTGGAATTGGAAAAAAAGCACGTCCAATCCGGACGTTGGCGCTATACACGTGCAGAGCAGGTTAGAGATTATGAAAACAGTGGAATTCGAAAGGCTCAAAAAAAAAAAATGTTGGCGCAATACACGTGGAGAAAGTTAAAGAATATGAAAGTAGGAAAATTAGAAAGTATAAAAAAAAAGAAATTAAAGATCGCAATAGCGCAAACAAATGGAAATTATTACTCAAAATAGGGAAAATAATCACCACAGAACAGGTGTCATTGAAAAAAATAATAAAGCGAGGTCAGAAATAAAAGACATAAAAGTAGAAAACAAAGTAAAACGTCATAAAGAGGTTAAAAAACAAGGGGGGGCAAACACATGCAGAGCAGGTTAGAGATAATGAAAACTGGAATTCTAAAGATCAAAAAAAAACGTAGGCACAAAACACATGCAGAGCAAGATACAGAAGATGAAGCAGAAAAAAATGACAGTGTCAAAACAAAGTAAACATTGCATTAGCGCAAAGAAAGAGAAATTATTACTCAGAGAAATAACGAAAAGTCAAATAGAGATCGAATATATGGACATAGGTGATATGTCAGAAGTATGTAAATATTGTAAGGCTTTGAAGTTTAAGTCAAGAGAATTTCAAAAACGGAGTTTACCTCACATGCATTTATTGGTTACTTTGCAAAAAAATTATTAACTGCTAATGCTGTAGATCGTTTTGTCTGTGCTGAAATTCCAAACAGAGAAACATACCCTGAATTATGGTACAAAGTCATTAAACACACGTCTCACTGACCTCATTAAAAAGATTCAACACGTTGGGACTCAAAAGATTCCAAATATTGTTTTTATAGAAGTTCTGAAATAAAAGTGAAACTAATGAAATAGCAACAATTCAAAGAAAAAAAAATTAAAAGTGTGTATCTGAAAAAACAAAAACGGGGGTTGGCGAGCAAAGCCCCCTAGTTTTAAATAATAATGCTTTATTTTGGGGTGCCATAGGTGAAGACTGCTGAAAAATGCTGTTAGGGTATAAGCGGTTTTTTAATAATATAAAGTAGTCTTTACAGCTTATAGCAAACATAAATATTTACATTGTGTTTATTTACAACATGAGAATCTCAAACTTTAAAATCCCGGAAAGCTACATGTTTAATCTATACTTTTAGCCAATAACAAGTAAAATAGTGCATGTTTTCACACAAGACTCAGAAAGTGTTACTTCCCGATAAACAGGTAAGAAACAGAGGGAATCTGAAAGAAATTAACACTTTATTGAACCACAGGAAGAATAAAGATTCCAAACATGAAGCACATGGTAAATACATGTGTCTTTATACTTTTTTCCTTTTGTTTTTTTGACATATTGGCTGTTGATTAAAATAATTGAACCAAATATTGCTAATTTTCTCATTTTCAGCATTTATTTCCTAATAAAAAGTTTTGTTTGAAAAAGGTAACAACAATAATTTTGTTCTAGATGAGTTGTAAAACTGACATTACTGATTCAATCATATTACAGTCACATATTTAAAGAAATGTTCTTGCTATATCTTGTGTTCTTTGTGCCTGTCCCAAGCCCAGATAAATGGGGAGGGTTACGTCAGGAAGGCCATCCAGTATAAAATTTTGCCAAATCAATCTGCGGACAACAATTTTGGATGATCCGCTATGGCAACCCCTAACAGGAGCAGCCGAAAGAAGAAGAAGAAGACTTTTCAAAGTTTTGATGGCTGCATATACTCTACACAGTAGGCTACAAGAGTCATCCCAAAGACAGAACACAGCAATCATCTGTCTACTACTCGGGGCTTACTTCCTTGTGGACAGGATGCATACTGTATCTGCATGATCATCAGTGTCTATTACCTCCACAGCATGTTTAACACTCTAGAACCCTTGCAGGTTTGAGATAAGCTATGGTCAGTTGAAGTGGATGTCCCCTTAGTTTCTTGTAGTACTGACTATAGTACTTGACAGACAGACCACAATGTATTAGGCTACAGAGCTGTGTGGTAAACAGGAGGCTAACAACACAAGGCACTTCCAAAGATGTCCTCGCACCCTTCCTGTATAGCCTAAATATGTTAGACTTCTAGTGAAATTCTGAAATATGACCAAATTTTAAATTTCACTTCAATGATGGGATGTGTTAGTGGTGGACAGAAAAGGGTATTAAGAGAATGACTTTGTTGAGCAGTACAGGATGAATTACCTGCAACTTGATATTAACACAACTAAGGAGATGGTGGTTGACTTCAGGCAGAGTTAGGTTTTCCTTCATCCTAAGAGTAGAAGCTGACATAGCCCAGGTACCAGGTGCATCTAGACTGAAATCTAGATTGGACTGCAAACACTAAACCAAAACAAAATGGACCAAGGCCAGCTGTATTTCTTTAGGCCCAAGTCCTTTGGCATGTGTGGAACATTTCTGCATATGTGATGCGAGTTCATAATTTAATCAGGAAGGCTGTGTATCTTGTGGGCTTCAGTGTGCACTCTGTGAAAGTAGAAGACTGTTGGCTAAGCTTGTAGCTACTGTAAATAAAATTGTGCACTTTCTTCATTTTATCTATTTAACAAGTAGTAGTCTGCCAACAAGCACTCTAGCTGTGTTTAGGAGAAGAAGAGGGTCTTGTGAAATCATTAAGCTATCAAAAGTTCAAAGAGCATGCAATTTTCTTTAGTTTCACCAAGAAAACTAGTTATACCTCCCTTCTGTTCCTTGCATTTAAGCAGAAAGCAAAATGAAAATGTTGTTTTTCTAGTCTGCCGTTGTTTTTAATTACTGGCAAGTCTAATAGCCCAAAATGTATTGATGTATATTTGCTAATTTTTTAAGTGGGAACAAGAAAAAAATAGATAAACAGAAAAAGCAACAGACACCCCATACTTCATGTACAGCTCTCTGTATATTAGTAATGCAACATAGTTAAGATAATTTGACACAAGGTAGGAATGTTTCCAGTGTTCGAATCCAAAATGTACTCCTCAGTTGAATCACTGATGTTGAGAGCCAATTATATGCTGCTGGTTGCTCTAACATCATTAATCAGTTTACTCATTCATTAAATCTAAACCCTAGCATCCAAATTAATGTATACCAGTATATTAATGTAATAGTTTACACCCATTTAAATTAATTGTAATGTGAAATTTTGGGACCTAAAAACAGTGTTCCCTTGTTACAGTTGCTAGGGCTGTAACATGTTGCAGATGACATTAGATCAGTGGCCTTTACATCCCACGTTATGATGGCTTTTAGGGAGGCTGATCCTGGACTGTATTAGTTCTCTTGTTAAACACTACTTGGACCCACAGCTGTTTGCATATTGGACAAAGATTGGAGTAAAAGTTGCCATTCTTTATCTGTTCCACAAGGCTTATTTCTATCTGGAAAAACTGTCAGCACTGTGAGGATTATGGTTTTTGATTTCTCTTGTGCCTTCAGTACCATGCAGTCATCGTTCATAAGGGGTAAACACAGAGCTATACAGGTGGGTGAGCCTCTGGTGTCCTGGATAATGGACCATCTATTGGACAGTTTAAAGTTTGAGGATTACTTGTGTTCTGTGTATTGTATTTCCACTTTAATCACGTAGTTTATTTTGTCACTAAAGTCATCTTAAAATCGTTTAATCAACCAGTTTCTCAAATGACATCGTAATTAAAGTAGCACGTTAAATGCTTTGTTTTGTATTTGATTTTCTATGTGCTCTATGTGTGTGAATTACTACTTGCTTCTTAAACCGGCTCTCTTCCTCCAACTGGACACAGAATCCATTACATTCGTGATATTACAGCCCTCTGAATAACTAAAATACTGAGATGTATACGTGATATAATTTTTATGATGATAGGAGTTAAAGCACGTTATTAAACATGGCTTTCACGCCGTAGTGATTGTGTACGACCTTTGATGAAATAATTTATTGCAGCAGTACTCAGGGGCGGCTCTAGGCTTGTGGTGGCACTGGGCAGAGGAAGAATCGGTGGCTCCTTCACCCGCCAATGTAAGTAATGTAGTTTATGCACGGTGGATGGCCACGTCCGTTGCGGACACTGCATAGCCGCCTTGTGCTCATGATACAAGCATTTAACTTTTGCCAAAATTTGTCGCTGCGTTTTTAGCTGTGTTGTTATTTTCTCTTTCTGTTTTATGTTCAATATATATTACGTAGCCCACTGCAGTCCTTGCTTTTCTTTCCCCAAATACCCAATCAGAATTGGGGAGCGCCAATTTTTCAAAACGTTTAAGGAACATTGAAATATCTTCGTAGTACATGTTTAATTATTCTATCCATCACGATACTCCCAGTGAAGAATATAGATTATTTAAATGAAGTTAAAGTTTTATCTGTATAATATAATAAACATACAGTATTTTGCTGCATTTCACCTTAAAAATGATATCGTCATCATATGTAAATACGCGCTTTATAAAGTGGCTCAGGTTGTGCGATATTATAACTGTAGTGCAAGTTTACAGTGGGGTGATTGTACTTACAAGTACAAACAGTTCTACAAGGAACAATTGATTGAGTGCGTTTATAGTGCTTGGGATGAAACTGTTTCTGAACCGCGAGGTTCATACAAGAAAGGCTTTGAAACGTTTTGCTGTGGCTGAGACAGTGTGTACTTGAAGCTGTATACTGATAATTCTCTTTCCATTCAGCTGCTGCTGTGATTCACACTCAGATACAGTGATATAAATACTCCGAGTGGTGCAGTGAGAGTAATATGGAAAAAGATGATCCGCTGTGGCAACTCCTAACGGGAGCAGCTGAAAAAAGAAGGTGCAGTTAGAGTAACAACGCTAAAGCAGTTATGGTATTTAGAATACTATGGCTATTCCCTGGACCATTATATTGTTACAAGTTAATTATAATCAGATGCGTTACACTAATAAACAATATGCAGTTAGTTTCAGTGTATTTATAAAGCCGCGTCAGGAAAATAAGGTGTAACCACACAGGAACAGTAGCACTGCTTTGACGCTGGGTGCCGCCAATCTGCAAAACCGAGCGGAGAACTTGCGTACGACAAGGTATGAGGTACCGTGGAAAAGTCGCGTGGCTTTTACGCCAAGTGTAGGTTTTATACATCGCAATTTGAACGTGGAAAAGTTCTTACGCAACATTTCTGTGCGTACGCACCATTTATACATGAGGCTTCGGATGTGTAAATACTGTTTCTATACTACTGGATAATACTGCAAGCCAAGTTGTAATTGTTTTATTTGTTTTCAATACAGTGTAATGTACCTGGGTACTGTGTAATAGTGTGACGACATGTTGACTTTATTCTCGTAATTTGTCATTAAAGTAGACTATCGTAAACTAAACTTCTTCGTAAAATGAATATTTAATTTACTAGATTTTCTCAAAACCCATCATAAGTTATATAGCACATTAAATACTTTGTGTTAAGTGATTCTTAAACTGACTTCTTCTTGCACTAAGAGGAGGTGCTGGCAGCGATCGCCGCACAGAATACATTCACTTCATGATCTTCCTGCTCTCTGAACATTTAGAATGCTAAGATAAATACTTAATATAATTTCCATGGTGAAATGCATTAAAGCATGCATTAATCATATGGGGCGGCGTGCCTGCCTTGCATTTGCATGTTTTTCTGGTGGGTTTACTCGGCGTGCTTCAGTTTCCTTTCAAAGTCATGTAGGATGTGGGGTTTTGTTGTGCTATATTGACCCTGCTAGTGTATGTTTTGCTTGTATTCATCCTGCGATGTGCTGGTGACTCGTTCAGAGATGGGCTCAACTCTGAATAGACAGCATAATTAGACATGTATAACGAAGATACTGTATTTTTAAAGTTCTGAACACCCTGTGGGCTAAGTTTATAACTAGTTTTAATTTCACAAAGACGTTTATCGTGTGGTGATTGGTTATGTGGTGAAAGAAAAAGGAAGGAAGGAAAAAGGAACTGGGGTTTTGGTACGTCAGATAGAGACAGCATGCATGCAATAAAGATAGCCCGCTCAGAAGAACATGCATTGAATTCTGTGTTTGTGTCTCCGACCAGCAGATCAGAAACCCAACATTTGCACAATATTTAAGTTAAACCTGTGCGATAGCTATTCATACATCCAGTTTTTTGGAGCCTCGTCACACCTGCCATAAAGTTCTCTACACTGAACATACACCTGGGGACCCCTTACTGCGAGGGAGCAGCACTACCGCCTCACTACCGTGCATGTGTAATACCTGCTTTAATGCATTTCATCATGAAAATGATATCAAGTATTTATCTTAGCATTCTAAATTTTCAGAAAGCAGGAATATCATGAAGTGAATGGATTCTGTATGGTGATTGCTGTCTTCTCTTAGTGTGGAGGAAGTCAGTTTAAGAAACGTAGTGATTAACCACTAGGTCGGGAAACGTAACACAAAGCATTTAATGTGCTGCATTAATTTATGCCGGGGTAAATTAAGTAATTGATTAAACATTGATTTTAGGAAGAAGTTTAGTTTACGACATTCTACTTTAATTATGAAGTAAACTATGAGAATAAAGTGGAAATGTCGACTTTAATCTCAACATAAACGTGAGAATAAAGTGGAAATGTTGACTTTGTTCTCGACATATAGTTTGTTTTTTTCTTCCCAGTATAGCTTAGCTTGAAGCAAGGTCCATATTAATGCAGTTTGCCTAAATGATGGTTCAGTTGGTAAAGATGTCATCACCAAGTTGCACTTGTTTTATTTTATTTTAATTTGGTGAATACTGTGTAATGCACCTGGGCTTGAAGTCTTGAAGTAACAGTTCAACTATCAGTAATAATACTATTATTTATTTTATTGTTATTATTTATTAGTTTAAATATTATGCAGTTTAATGATGATAAAGTTGTTTAAAAAGTCACTTTAACGTGTCAGTGGACAGAGATTGTTAACATTAACAGAAAGTGTAGTTGGTTTA
This sequence comes from Polypterus senegalus, assembly GCF_016835505.1. Taxonomy (NCBI): domain Eukaryota; kingdom Metazoa; phylum Chordata; class Cladistia; order Polypteriformes; family Polypteridae; genus Polypterus; species Polypterus senegalus. The sequence continues at coordinate 206,597,299 of NC_053157.1, forward strand.
CAAAAACATTTACTATTTATTCCTTTTCTAAGACATATTCGGTGCAATACAATTTTTGACAAGCACTTCTGGATATTTTACTAAGTCTAAATGTCTCTTTGTATGATTGAAAATATGTTGTCAAAATTATTGTTTGTTTTTGCAAAATTTGTTCAATAAAAAGGTTCTATATTTTGACTGCATCTGTCATGCAATGTGATACCTTCTCCTTTAGTGCCACCCCCTTGAAAACTATCACTTTATGGGGCAATGCAAAACTGTATTGATACTTGTGTGCACATTAAAATGTTTTTTTTTTGTACAATGTACAACACTCTTGACAGTGGAATAGGTTATTCTTAGCCAGTAATTGCAGTGGAAAATGTGGTTAACATCCACTCATGCATGGGGAAAACAATACCGTTGAATACCGTGAAACCGGGATAATTTAGAAAAATACCGTGATATAGAATTTTGGTCATACCGCCCACCCCTACCCTAACTACATGCCCAACAATCCTGGAAAGGAGTCTCTTATTGAACTTCCTTTCCCAAAGTTTGTTCCATTTTTTTCCCTACAAGGGTTTTTTTGGGGGGGTTAGATTTTTTTCTTTTCTTCTTAGAATCAATGCTTTTGGGCTGTCAAAAAGCAGGGCCTATTGAAGCCCATTGCGGCACTTCTTGTGTGATTTGGGCTATACAAAAATAAATTGTATTAATGTGGATGCAAGTACCACAAGGACAGTCCTGTCCTTGCCTCTTACTCTTGTAAACCTTGGACAATAATATAACACCAATTCATGTTACTTGCAGAAATTCTCAGATGATTCTGCATTAGTGAAGTTTATTGATAAGGGGGATAAGACAGGGTACATGACTCAGGTGGAGAACTTTGTGCTAAGAGAATTATTTGCAGTGTAACTTCAACAAAACTAAGGAACTGATTATTGGCTTTGTCTACAACAAAGAACCTCTATGCCTGGTCACTATTCAGGTAGTGGATGTGGAGGTGATTCACCAGTACAAGTACTTGGGAATCCACATGAATGATAGGCTGGACTGGTCTTGTAACACAGAGGACGTATAAAAGAAAAGGCAGAGCAGACACTTCTTTCTTAGAGGAGGCAGAGTTCTTTTAATGTGGATTGTGACATACTCTATATAATTTATATATTCTGTAACTTTGAGAGAGCTAGTGCAGTTTTCTATCCTGTGGTGTGCTGAGCCAGTAACATTACTTCAAAAGTTGCCCACCAAATCAGCAAGCTGATTAATGAGGATGGCTCAGTTACTGGACACTTAGTAGTAAGGTAGATAGAGAATATAGATAAAGATAAAACTGGTGACAGTTATGAAGAAAGCTTCACATCCTCTCTCTGAGTACTATCAGCCATTAAATTATTCAGCAGAAATGTGTCAAGAAACACCTCCTTTTTACCAAAGGCAATACACCATTATAATATCTTGTGGTGACTATGACTGTGACTGCTCTTTTAAGGTGCTCTCTCATAAAACGTTCAAAGCACCTATTGCAAAAGCCCATGTCTGTTTGTTTTGTATGTCCACATGTAACAACTTGGCCCCCCTGTGGACCAGTTTTGATCAGATGTAGCACAGTTATTCTTCAAAGAAATTTGGTGAGATAGTTCAATTTTCGTTCCAATATCTTGAACAGATTGCACTGTACAAAGATTTAAAACTTTAAAACTTCTCATTGAAAAGCATTAGCAAACTTACATATTTTAAATTGAGAAACATTTTATGCAACTTCAACTAGAAATTAGTTTACTGTATCAATTTTATCTTGAAAGTGGTAGCTTTATTTTGCATATTTTCCACTTTTAATCACCTGACAGCTGCTTGGATACCCAGTACAAGTGAGTCAAATGCCAGGCACAGTGCCCTTCTCCTTTTCTGCTACTGTAGGTAACTAACAAAGTACAAAAAGTCACTTCTCCCGAAATGGAAGGGGAAAGAAATTATGTAAGAATATATAAGACTAAATTAATTGAACAGTATCATCTGCAGATTATTAAGACAAAGTAGCTGTGAATTAAGAATTTTAGCTATAAATTTAGCTATGTTTTAATTATCTATATGTTCATGGTAGCTGAAAAAGATTTGGCTCCTGTAATATCTGATTGTAGCTCAGACCATACAGCCTTAAGATATGTTTGATAGCTTTAATTTATACTTCCCCTAGAGCTTATTTGTTCTTGTTGTACACATGTATCATATAAAATGTATGATGCCTTATTTAGCGGTATGCATTAGCAGGAGTTGCCTAGCCTGGTCCATTATGTTATATCACAGGACATCATTTTAGTGCTGTGAGAGCAAGACGGGCTGTGGTTAGTTGCGAGCAGGAATAGATAGGGGTTGGATGAAAACTTTAGAAAACAGATAAAAAGGCACATTTATTAGTAAAAAAAATAAGCCTTCTTCAGTCTTCTAATTTTAGCATGAATTACTTAAGGTGTAAAGTCAGTTTACTGTTCTTTACTGTCTTCTGCTCCTGACACAACCTCAGGGGATACTGGAAGCCTTAATAAACTGATTAGAAACTTCTGTGAAGTCAGTTTGCCTGTCTGTCTATTAGATAGGTAGTTAGATGTGAAAGGCATTATCTGTCGATCTGGAGGTATATCTTTGCTCAATTGTGTCCTTTATTTCATGTTCAAGCGCAAAATTGTGTAAACCTATTGCAAAACTGGAAGCCTGCTGTACTTTTTTTGCGGTCTCCGAGGATTGTGCTGTACTTGCAATTTAAAGTCAAGCAATAGCTGGCAAGTAATCTAAAAAAAGCTGCAATTGCACTTTCTTTTGTGCAAACCTTTTTTCAGAGCACTATGTACTAAATGACGTTTTTGATTATAATAATAATTACTGAGTAATATTATGTGATAAGATCAAATTCTTGGCAACCAACTTAAAATGAAACAGATTAACTTTAATATTATTCAAAATAATCAGCAATGTATAATATTTAAAACCTAGATTTTGACCCAAGTCATCTCAATAATGCTCTGATTATCATCCTAAATTCCACATATACCTGAATTTCAGAGCTTCGAAGTTCATACTCAGTTTCATGAGCACAATTCATAAGTGGAGAATAGTAGTGTTTTATGTTGCTCTGAAGTAAAATATGTTTGTCTGCCAGTTTGTTTTAGTTGAAAAAAAAAATGTAGAAAATCCACCCACAAGTGGTACAGAGGTTAGCACTAATGCCTCAGAGCTTCAGTAGATTTTGTTTCAATGTTACCCGTGTGTCACTCTGTGTGGAGTTTGCCTATTCTTCCTGTTTCAGTGTGGGTTTTTCATCTGGGTACTCTTTTCCTCCCACATCTCAAACACTTCTATGTTTGGTTAGTTTGTTGCACATATTTAGTTTATATAATTGTGTGCATAAGTGCACCCATTGATGCTCTGGCATTACCATCCAGCGATAGTGTGTGATTCCCCATGATTTTAAATGTGTTTTAGGTGAAGTGAAAAATGCATTAGTAGATCAAAATCTAATTAAGCACTGCTAAATGCCTTTTTTGATATGCCATTTTTGTCTCTAGCAAAGGTGTCCTTCAGTATAAAACTAATCATAATTCTTTCAGTTGTATTCTGACTTTAGAATGTTTGAAATTGGACAAGAATTTATTTCTAATCAAAAGCTTAAAAGAAGGGCATCATATTCAGATTCTACAAGGCTGCAGTGGGTGCAGGTTTTTTTTCTCAATTAGAAGTTTATTACTGCTGCTAATGGAATATATATCTTTTGTCTTCATTTTAATTGGCTTGCAGTTTAAAATTTAGAACCACCATTTTTACTCCAGTTTCTTTCTTAATTGGAAGCAAATTCTTGCTGTTAATGGAACACATTTTTTTTATTTTAATGGGTTACTAGTGCTCTCATTTTGCCACACCAGAAATTTATAAACTGCTGATTTTCCTTATTCTGAGAGTACCATCAAAATGTTTTTTGACCAGAATAGATCAGTAATTCTCAGATCTTCTACATTGTTTTAAATATTTTAAGTCGGATATGATTAAAAAGGCACAAATAGGATGAAGTTAGGTTACCTGGTGGCTTGCTTTTAAACTTGTTCTTTGTCTGCTGGTTGAGGAACAGAGATTCAATTATTCAGGGACTGAGTATGAAAATATAAATCAGTTAAATTTAAGGCAAAAGAGGCATGTCTCATTAGCAGCAGTAATTGATTAATAATTGACAAAATGGCTGGAGAATGGCCGGAAAACCTGCAGTCATAGTGGCCCTTCTGAGTTTGATACTCCCAGCTTAAAATGAGGAACTAGTACTCATCTCTTCTATATAGCCCACTGATTGGATCCTTTTCTATGTTTTTATGTTTTAACTAGCTATGAAAGCAGTTGCAATTATTTACACAATCAGTACTGGCAGAACTGCATATATTTAACCTGTGATTTGTGAGCTTGATTATGGATGCCTGTCAGGGTGGTAAAAAATTTTCTTTTGATAATTTCTTATGTCTTTTTTGTTTTTTCTTTCAGAAGTGGAAAAAGAGTTGGTTTGTCTTGTACGCTGCCAGCCTGCATGGAATCGCACGGATTGAGTTCTTTGACTGCAGCAACCCCATTGAGAAGCCTAGCACCAAGAAGCTTGACAAGAAAATCATTCGATTGGCAGAGTGCATTAGCATTGTGCCCCTGCATACTGAAACATGCCCCAAAGAGAACATGCTGGCATTCAGTGTGGAGACTGATGAGAAGATCTACATCTTTGCAAGTGAGCAGGAATCCAGCAAAGAGTGGATCAACAAGTTGTGTGAATGCACCTTCACGGTAAAGTCTATGCCTCCATTTCCACTGTACAACTGCCAGCTGTTAACTTCAGCTAGAAGTGTCTCAATAGATATATCAGTAAAATAAAGCGGGGACATTCACTTAAGGTTCTAGCAACATGAATTCAAATCCAACATCTTATCATCAAGAATAAAAGGAAAACAGAGAACAGATGACACCTCCTACTAAGTATTTTGTAGCATTTTGCAGTTTCTGAGTAACTTAGAAACTTTTTTGCTTTTTTTCACAAATCATTCATTTTTTTATTTGATTAATTAAAAGGAGGTTAATAATTACAATATCATACACAGCTAGTGGTGGGTGGTATGGCCAAAAATGTATATCTTCTTATATAATACTCTACCATGGCTGTTCGTTTGTCCAGGATTTTAAATCACCTGTAGCTCGCAAACCATTTCACATATTGACTTGAAATTTGGTACACATATACTACGTGACGTCTACTATCCGATTTCGGAGTGATGATTTTTATTACTCTTTTTATTTTTATTTTATTGTATTGTAGGATCAACTCTCCGCAGCGTGCAGCATGGTGGCCGTGCGGTGCATGCGTATGGGCGATGTTCTCATTCCCTAAGCTAATCATTCCTGAGGCAGATTGAAGACTTAAGTGCCAGCTTAAGTGAAAAATTAAAGAGAACGTACTAAATAATTGCAACACAAAAACTAACTTAATCAGTTTTATCACGAAAATATGCAGACGAAAGAAGAGAAGCAGCAGGCCGCTAGGGTGGAGAAAGGAAGAGCTGCTCAGGAAGCAGCAAGTCGCATCAACCTCTGAGCAAACGAATGTTAAACAGAGGCAGAGAAAAAGAATGAAAACTAGGAATGCTCAAGTCAAGTGTATTCACTGCACGTTATCGTGCAGTATGCCGTTACTGGTCATAATATAATTAAAAATGATCACAGTATAATCTGTGTGCAAATACAGTACTTTCAGACTGAATCCAATTTAGTTGCCTCTGTTGGCTCAATTCCATAGGTTAATAGTGGGTAGTTCTACGGTGATGCTTCTTTTTATACGGACCATTATAATTAAATAAAGTAATAATAATAATAAATTTTGTTTATGTATGTAGCACCTTTCTAATGTCTAAAGCAGGTCGAAGAGTTTCAAAATTAACAACAGGGAAAAAGCAAAAAAAGAAAAGATCGAATACACAACATAGGATACAATAATATGAGCATAACATGCTAAATAAAGATAAAGGCAGAAAACTCAAAGTTCTGAATTAACACAAGGCTCTGAATCAGAATAACTGACAATAAACCAGAATGAAATATAAAACTACAAATAGTACAAGAAAATCCTGAACAGATCACATAATTTGAGATACAAATGCAACTTATCCCAAAAATTTTAGGATTGGTGCTCTAGGGGTGTATCATCCCCACTGATTATTCTAGAGGACCGTGTGCGAATGAGGTGGCATCCTACCCCAGGGATCCAAGGTACGCCGGGGTGCAAGATGGATAACGGAAGGATAACCAACCCCAAGCAGTCAGGTGGGAGAGGACCAATGCTGCTAGGGTCTCAGCTGACTTAGCAAGCAATGAGAGAGCTGGGGACACAAAGATGGAGTTAGGCTGGGTTTGTCAGACAGACCATGAAGGACCCGATGGCTGTTGGTTTTACTTTTGTTTTAATTCTGGATTTTTAACTCACGGATTGTAATGGTTTTAAAGGGTTATTTATTGAAGAGTTTTGAGCACTGCACTTTGTTTTGAACACCTTTTGTTTTTGAATTGTTTTAATAAAAGCACTTTGGCACCTTTTTGCATTTACCCCTTGCTAAATTGAATTAATTTGTTAATTGGCTAAATAAACAAATACAGTATGAGTGAAAGTGCATTTGATGTGCCTTGCAGTGGACCGGTGCCCAGTCTAAGGTTGGTTTCTGCCTTGTTCCAAATGCTATTAGGTGAAAACCTAGAATCCCTGAGCAGTAAACGCATTCAGACATACAAAGAGACTGCAACCTCCACAGAATCAGTGCCCAATCAATATCTGTAGGCAGTGGGAGCTAGTATTAGGTAGTATCTGTGCCATTATGCTACCATTCAATCAAAACACTCTAAGATCATCATTGCAGGTAGGCCAAGTTTGGGACTGTTTTTTCTTTGGTCAGTACTATTAGACTGACAAACAAACATATTTTTAATGGCAAACTGCCACAGTCAGTCAGACTGAAGAAGATTAGGTAAGTGCACACATACTTCAAGTGGTATCTTCATTGTATTTTTATTTTCAAAGAAGAAGCTTATTTGTGACTGGCACATTCTGCTTCCCTTTCTGCTTGCAGAAGCCAGTTGGAGATATGATGAATGAAACGAAACGTGTAGGAGGCAAAACACCCAAACTGTCTGATATAGAGCAAGTGTTTGAGATGGCAGACAACAGCATCTATGAATCCAGGCAGGAAGGTAAGCAAATGTGTTAAACCTTACAGATTCTTCCGTGAGGGTGGAAGCCATGTAAGTATTTGAGGAATAGACCTGCAGCTGTTGTAATTTGGTTAATTTTGAAAATATATTCATACATTTAGCCTGAAACAAATAATGACTCAGAGTGGTGCTGGGCGATATGACGATATATATCGTGGGGACGATAGAAAAGTGTCTATCGTCCTATTTCTCTTCTAGCATTTCTATCGTTTCTAACCTAATTTTATCAATTACTAAAGAAAATATTGCATTAAATAGGCTATGACAAATGAATGATGATGTCTTGTCGCTAGGCAATGCATACTCTACCCTTTATATAAGTGATAATCAAGAATAAAAATGAACTTTTTCGCAAAGAAGCTCCGTCTTGTGGTTTTGTGATAGTTCAGTTAAATGTCACTTCAAAATAAAGTTGCAAAAAAAAGTATGCAATGATATTTTTGTCAAACTTTTCAGAGAATAACTGGAAACGTACTTTATTGTGGGTGGTATATCGTGATATATATCGTTATTGTGATATAAAATAATCCATATCGTGATATATGATTTTTCCATATCGCCCAGCACTAACTCAGAGGTGACTTATGTTGCAAATAAGTCTACTGGAATATCATTTGCTGACTATGGTTCTTGTTGAAGTAGATTAGTATAAAATACTGTATGTATGCATGATAAAACAAACAATTAGTACTACATTATAAACATTTATACTTAATGTTAAATCAGACTCAATGCTGCACATCTGCCCAGTTTGGAAAGTTATGTAAACAGAAAATGCTTTAAAGAAGTCTGTTTTGTATATTCTAAGATATCAGAGTGATTAAGCAGAGGCCAAGCTTGTTAGTGTTAGAATATTATTTATTCTTTTTTTTTTTTGTCATATTCTGAAAAAACGTACTGTAGAAAAAAACGATTTAGATAAAATTAGATACAGAGCATCTGGAAAGTATTCACAGCGCATCATTTTTTCCACATTTTGTTATGTTACAGCCTTATTCCAAAATGGATTAAATTCATTTTTTTTCCTCAGAATTCTACACACAACACCCCATAATGACAACGTGAAAAAAGTTTACTTGAGATTTTTGCAAATTTATTAAAAATAAAAAAATTGAGAAAGCACATGTACATAAGTATTCACAGCCTTTGCCATGAAGCTCAAAATTGAGCTCAGGTGCATCCTGTTTCCCCTGATCATCCTTGAGATGTTTCTGCAGCTTAATTGGAGTCCACCTGTGGTAAATTCAGTTGATTGGACATGATTTGGAAAGGCACACACCTGTCTATATAAGGTCCCACAGTTGACAGTTCATGTCAGAGCACAAACCAAGCATGAAGTCAAAGGAATTGTCTGTAGACCTCCGAGACAGGATTGTCTCGAAGCACAAATCTGGGGAAGGTTACAGAAAAATTTCTGCTGCTTTGAAGGTCCCAATGAGCACAGTGGCCTCCATCATCCGTAAGTGGAAGAAGTTCGAAACTACCAGGACTCTTCCTAGAGCTGGCCGGCCATCTAAACTGAGCGATCAGGGGAGAAGGGCCTTAGTCAGGGTGGTGACCAAGAACCCGATGGTCACTCTGTCAGTGCTCCAGAGATCCTCTGTGGAGAGAGGAGAACCTTCCAGAAAGACAACCATCTCTGCAGCAATCCACCAATCAGGCCTGTATGGTAGAGTGGCCAGACGGAAGCCACTCCTTAGTAAAAGGCACATGGCAGCCCACCTAGAGTTTGCACCTGAAAGACTCTCAGACCATGAGAAACAAAATTCTTTGGTCTGATAAGACAAAGATTGAACTCTTTGGTGTGAATTCCACACGTCACGTTTGGAGGAAACCAGGCACCGCTCATCACCAGGCCAATATCATCCCTACAGTGAAGCATGGTGGTGGCAGCATCATGCTGTGGGGATGTTTTTCAGCGGCAGGAACTGGGAGACTAGTCAGGATAATGGGAAAGATGACTGCAGCAATGTACAGAGACATCCTGGATGAAAACCTGCTCCAGAGCGCTCTTGACCTCAGACTGGGGCGACGGTTCATCTTTCAGCTAGACAACGACCCTAAGCACACAGCCAAAATATCAAAGGAGTGGCTTCAGGACAACTCTGTGAATGTCCTTGAGTGGCCCAGCCAGAGCCCAGACTTGAATCCGATTGAACATCTCTGGAGAGATCTTAAAATGGCTGTGCACTGACGCTTCCCATCCAACCTGATGGAGCTTGAGAGGTGCTGCAAAGAGGAATGGGTGAAACTGGACAAGGATAGGTGTGCCAAGCTTGTGGCATCATATTCTCAAAGACTTGAGGCTGTAATTGCTGCCAAAGGTGCATCGACAAAGTATTGAGCAAAGGCTGTGAATACTTATGTACATGTGCTTTCTCACTTTTTTATTTTTAATACATTTGCAAAAACCTCAAGTAAACTTTTTTCACGTTGTCATTATCGGGTGTTGTGTGTAGAATTCTGAGGAAAAAAATAAATGTAATCCATTTTGGAATAAGGCTGGAACATAACAAAAAGTGGAGAAAGTGATGCGCTGTGAATACTTTCCGGATGCACTGTACCTTTATGATTGAGATACTGAGAGTAACATATGATTCTTCCAAATGAGTAAAATAAGGCAACAAGCATTAGATGTAGCATAAGCTCTCACAATTGATTTTTGTAGTATAATGTCCCATCTGCTGTTACTCAAAATAATTCTGTTACAGGATTAGGACTAATTGGAAATTAAACACTACCTGACAACTAAGCAAGATTGGTTCCCAATTTTATTTAAGTGTGTGTCACTCCAAAATATTTGACATAGTGAGGTTGGCACTTTATTATATTATTCACAATTTAAATCTTATCCCAGTTAAATGTATGTAACCTTATTATGGATCAGTTTGTGCATCATAGAATGTGAAATATGGATGTCAGTGTTTAATTCCTTCCCTTGCAACCCACTAAATCTCTCTGCTGTGTACAGATTCAGATAGGCTTGTGTTATGGTTCAACCAGGGTTCCATTCTTGTTTTCTTTTAATTAAATTTATTTGTTTTGTTATTATTTGTTCATTGTTTCTGGTTATTTTTCTATGTTAATGGTTTTGTTAATCTCTGTTATTTGCTGCTTTCGTAAAGTGTGTTTTGATATTCATGTTATGTTATTGTAATTTATGTTAATTCTCTTACATTTCTTCCTTGTTCTTTCTATGTTTAGCCAAAGGCTGTGAGTACAGTTGATCTATTAAAGACCAGAGATGCCTTAGCTCCTGCTTTTGTTGTTTATCATTTTGAATAAACATTATTATTACTAAAAACGTTTTCTGGGCCAGGGGTTTTACATTTCCCCAATGTATAGGCTTGGCCTTTTGTAAAGTGCAGGTCACAAGCCTGTTTAGAAGTTCTAGGGCCAGGCCTATTTGGTAGTTAAAGGCCTTCCTGGAGTTTTGCCTGAATTGAATTGAGTTGAATTTAATTTTATTTGCCATATACACTTAGATGTACTATGAATTTAAGTTGATACAGAAGAATAGATATCCCTGAAACTCTGTAACTGGATAACAACTCAACAGGACCCATGCATCTTCAAGTGGTGTACTATAGTGAGAGTTTAGCTGTAAACAAGGGTTTGTCATTATTGTTACATACCCTGGTTCAAGCTGATACACAGCTCTCCTCACAAAAGCTAGCATGAAGCATGATCGTACTCATCAAGGCTACTGGTAGCAGTCCTGAAAACATCCCAGTCAGTATTGTCCAGGCATGCAAGTAGCTCTTCTGATTCCGAAGTTTGAGAACTTTTTTGAGCTGTCGGTCTGTATATCACAACAGCTTTGGGTTCAAAGCAATCGGATATTGCTTAGGTGATAATGGGCAGTGTTGTCAGGTTTCAGGTTATAGAGTAAAATATTCAGAATTTCAAACCCTTTTCAAACAGAGACATACATATAAAATCAAATGTTAACCAAACTATACTGTAAAAAGATGCTTATATTAAAAATGCAACATTTTGTCTGTACTTCTGTGTAATCACAGGCATACATTAAAAGAAAGCAGAAATAAGACTTCTCTAATGAAAACTGGCAAATGTAAAAAAATTACTCTTGTACAACTTTAGATGAAAAAAGATATCACTGAAATACTAGCATTGCATCACGGTTTTCAAAAGACCTTCTGTTTTTAGAACTGTTCTTGAAACCTCACCACTATTTTACAAGTTAGCTGTATACATTTACAAATTAGCAGAGACTGCTTGTCATTTTTAATGTTTGATTTTCAAGATTCTTTGACTTTTTATGATTTTCCCCATGGGCAGTCCCAATGTGGGCTATGCTACAGAGAGTTGAGGTTCTGTTTGCCATGAGTTTCCTGTTTTGTTTTGAATGGGATTAGTCAGCAAAAATCCCAAATGCCACATTTTACCTCTGTTGTTGTTTCCTTTGCTCAGTTAAAATCAGCCTGCCAGAGAATTTTAAAAAAGTTTATGTCTGGAACGCTATACTAGAGCAATCAGCATTAGTGCTTCTGATTTTTTACATGTGCTTCTTTTATACACATTTTGACAATGTCTGTATTCCTTAAGTAAAGTACATGAATAAGAGAACAGGTTTTCATTTATAATTCTTCCTATGTCATGATCCCATAGTTAGTAAAATGTATTTCACTGTTTTTACATTTATTTACTCAAAAGCCATTTTAATCTTTTATTTGATTTCTAATCTTGCTTAATCCAGTACACAATCAGATGGGCCAGAGTCTCTCCTGGGAGCAGAACATTCAAGGCAGAAACCAGCCCAGGATCTCACCTCAGTCATTCGTAGGGCCTATTAACACACACACTCACACAGGTCTAATTTAGCATTCCCAATAAACCAAATACGTGTTTGAGAGAGGTGAGAAGACCTAATGTAGTTCATTTTGTTTTTCTTCATTAGTACCTACAGTAGATTGTACAAGTATACAACATTATTTGAGAGTACTGTGGTTTTTCAGTAGTCAGCCTGGTTGGATGGATTTGAATCACCTCAAATTATGATAGATTATGCATACTTCAACTTCATGTCTTATTTCTGAAAGCTTTCATTTGAGACAGTGTTCTTTATTGGTAATGGAAACTGCCTTATAATAAAAATATTTATGTTTTGAAAAGTGTTTTTTTATTTATATTGGACACTAAAGGACCACTATTATCTATTTTTTTTAATTCGTTAAAGGTACAGTACAGTGAATCACAACATGTCCTTTTTTAACATTGTGATACATTTTGTACTGTTGTTTCACACTGCTCATTGTTTATCATAAAAAATAAATATTTTCAACCCATCCATTTTTCAACCAATCTTCCCAGTTAAGGGTTGCATTACAAATACTAGCAGCATTGGACACAAGGTGGGAACCAACCCTGAATCAGGCAAAAATAATATAACTTCTCTTTATGTGTATCTGTATGGATATCATTATCTATTTGTTTTGATGTTTTAACATTGTTTCATACTTTAGCTGCATGTAATAGTGTTTTGTAAATATGCTGTATTTGTAGTTACCGTATACTGCACTGGAATGTTAAGTGTAGTGGGGCTTTAATAAATAGAATTATGACGAATAGAATTTCACACCTAGTTACTGCTGGGATAGACTCCAGCTGCTCAGCGACACTGCCGTGGATAAGTGGGTTAGGAAAATGAATAGTTGAAAAAATTGATTTCCCTTATATTAATTCCTCATATATGCCATCACATTGTTCATGTGTGTGTTTATTTTATTTTTTCTTTAGTGCAGGCAATTTTTCCCATTTTATGGAAGAATGCCACGCCATACAAACATTGATTCACCTCTGTACTTTTATAATTAATTTAAAATCAGTGTATAATTCTTGCATTGATATTTCACATCTCATAACTTCTTTGTTTTTTTTTTTCCCCCACAGTGAGGGATTTCAAGGTGACAGTACAGAAAACAGAAGCCTCAGAGCGGTGTTCCCTCTCTGGATCATATATAATGAGAGCTGACAAAGAAGGTTTAATTCTGAAAGACCCAGAAACTACAAAAACTCTGTTTATTTGGCCCTACAAGTTATTGAGGAGATATGGTCGGGACAAGGTGAGGGCAAAATGTCAAGCAAATTTGTATCCAGAATGAATGTCGTTGTGGCAATGAGAAGTCTCACTAAATTTCAGTATGAAAATTCATAGAGTGCTTTACAGCTTTTCTTGTTACACTACTTTAAAGAGACTTATGAGTAAAAAAGAAAACTATCCTCCATAATCTCAATGTGATTTTGCCACCTTTTATACCAAAATTAACACAAATATATATGGACACAGTAGAGTATCCTGCATGTCTAGAAAAGATCTGTACAAGATTGGGATACCATACTGTTTGCATACAGTGTTATTTTTTTAACTGTTTTGTACAGAATCAGGCTGAGTGACTTCAACTCAGAGCCACAAAAAGCAAGCAAGGCCGGAATTGAACCAGCACTCTTGGACTTTAATGTCGCATTAGCCACCTCACCAGCATGTTATAGTAAAACTTAAATACAACTAACTTTAAAAGAGATAAATAAAGTGAAGAAGCCACAGTGGACAAATATCTAAACTCCCACCATTCCAAACACAAAGATCTTGTGAAAGTTTTCTCTAAGTTCACTTGTTAAACACTGATTGTAGGCATTAAAATGACCCTGAATTAAAATAATAATTGCAATGGAAATAATGATTTACTATGTTTCAGGTAAAATCCCTCTCTCAGGTCTGTTAAAAATAATCTGTATGAGCATTGTAAAGTGTAAAAAACATATGTATGCTGGAAATGCTTATGATAAAGTGAAAGATCACCTGAGTCATGTGGAGTAGTACATTTGTAGCATTTGCTATTTACCGTATTTTTCGCTCCATAAGATGCACTTTTTTCCCCAAAAGAAGGGTGGAAATGTCTGTGCGTCTTACGGAGCGAATATTGCGTCACAGACCATGATGTGTATTACCTGACAAAAGTTGACATCCAGGGGTAGAGGGTGGCAATCAGCTGTTAATGGCGGCAAAACTCACCGTTACATTACAGGCATTCCCTCTCTGCTTGGAGAAATGTTAGACTCATTGACTCGGCATCTAATCCTTTTGTGTGAATGAGTTACGAAATATAAACAAAGGTAAACGAAGGCAAGATGGCATTGACATCTCATGAGGGACTGAAGCAAACAAAATACTCAGCAAATGATGTTTTGCACATTATCGCTGAGTTGGACTCTGATTTTTCAGAATCTGATTTTGTTGTGAGTGAACAGGAGATCGAGCAAGAGAGTGAGAAACAAGCATCAGCTGATTGAACACTAGCCGATGCCGCCCCAGCTGAGCGCATTTGTGCAGCCGATGCACCTATGGCAAGGTCCGTGTGGGAGGACTACCCAGACATTGTTCGGTGGGAGCCAAACTGACTATCGGACTTCACAAGACAGCATGGCTTGCTGTTGGACACAACAGATTACCAGCCGTTCTTTCCTGAAGTTGTCTTTCAGCTACTATCAGATGAGACAAACAGGTATGCAGAGCAATTTTCTGAATTATGGGCTGCGCTTGCACCGCATTCTCATTTTTCAAAGTGGAAACCAACAAAAAAAGACGAGATTGGCAAAGGGCTTTTTGGCATTACAAATAGAGATGTGATGAGACTGGCAATATAATTTCAGGGAGCATTGGCCCAAACGTGCTTTTTCCCCTGGTGGCTTTGGACAGGTTAGGCCACGTGATGATAGGTATGTGCTCCTGCAAAGTCATTGTGAGCAACTGAGCTTCATAAATTCTGACACTAGCGATGAGGAGTTCTTGGGGTTTCCAAAAAACTAGAAGAATGCTTGAACCTTAAAGTCTCTCCTCATTTGTTAATGACAGTGATGATGGTTCTTAATACTGCTTTTGACTTTACATGGTTGAAATATTATTCTGCTATATTTTATTAAATATATTAGTACACCATTTGGATCAGAATATGTTTTTCTTGTTTTCCTCCTCTAAACCTAGGTGCATCTAATGGTCAGGTGCATCTTAAGGAGCAAAAAATACAGTAATTAAGTTATATGAAGAAAACTAACAAGGAAATTTAGAATAACTGTAATTCATTTCACTTCAGCAGCAAATTATGTAGAGGTAGGTTAATAAAATTAATTGCCAAAGTCCAAAATAAGAATGACTGCCGTTGTCATTATAAATCTAGATGTTAAAAAATGCAAGAACATAACCCTCCAAATATTGGGAACAAAAGGCATTGCCCACTGAAAGATGAGCAAGCAAGTATGCTGTTGATTATGTAGTGTACCATAGTTACGCCTTATTTCTTAGGTGCTGATTCAAAATAAATTGTCCAAAAAGAAAAGTGCATACCTGCAAAATGATGCTTTTTAATCCCTTTATAGTAGTGAACTTCGGTGCAATAAGAGCATTTGAAGTGTGCTTCATGGTTTTATGTATTTCTGTAAAAAAATAAATAAATAACAAGTAGGTTACACAGACGGTGCATTTTGGTCATTTCAGATTACCGTAATTGTTTTATGTTATTGGCATGATCATAACCTAAAAATCAAATCAGTTATTCTTATGTGGTGCTTGCAAATCATTGTGATCTAAAAAAATAACTTTCTGCATTTCTAAAAGCTGTACTTCAGTTCGGGAATGCAACAAGCAAGAAACAAATTAAATAAAATCATTAGCATTCAGACACTTACTAAACAGTACTTCCACCCTTTTATTTCCTAAATATCACAAAAATATAAAATAATTTATAGGGTTAGGATATGTGAAAATAATGAGGCTGTGAACTGACTCACTTTGAGGAGTACAATTAGCAAAATGTTCATTTGCCTAACATAGGAAGCTAGTTGTCTTTCTAACTACCACTGTTAGCTTTTTTCAATGAGTTATCAAAATAATGTGTTGAATAAAATTATTTCTTGGTAAAGTTGACAAGAAGAAAGGAGAAACCTTAATTGTTAATGTGCATTCTAGGCATTTTTGGGTGATCATTTTGCATTCTATACTACCAGACATCTTTCTTTATACTTGGCTTGTCCAGATTAGCTAAACTAGAAAAGTGAACTGTACAGAATTCAGTAGATGTTACTGTGGTTTAGTTTTTAACCTGAAAGTTACTATACTGACTTTTTAAGCACTTATGTTTTTGAAGTTATTTTCAGACATTGAAGCTGCTAGCCACAATTCTAAAAATAACACCTAGTTTTATTTTGCTGCTTTGTTAACTAAAATAACAGCAAACTGCTTTTTTTGGACTTTATGGATGACACATTGTAATGAATATTGTGAATAAAATAAAAATAAAGGTATTATTATTTTACAAAAAATTTATTTTTCTCTTGAGATATTGTTTGCTTCTTATTGAAGCTACACAAATCAGCCTCCAATTAAGACAGATTCTAAATTAAAAATAGAATAAAGATGCAAGACCATATAGGCTTGGTAACTGCCACATGAATGCTGCAACCATGCTTTATGCAATGAGACATATGTAGAAGAGTTGGACTGTATAACAGAAAGAGCACATGAAAAAGGAGTTTAGATTTGAATTACATAAATCACAATTACAAATGCAGCTACAAATGTCACTTACATTTGGTTAATTTCTGATTAGCAGTTTATGTTAGCTATAAATGAGATCTGACAATTAACACATTGATATTAGAGTTTTAAAAGCAACAAAGGCAACTAAGCGAGTTCCATCCATCCATGTTTCTAACCAAGGGTGGGGAAGCTAGAGCCTATCCCAGCAAGCCCTGGGTGTAAAACTGGAACAACACCGGGACATGGTACCAGTGCATCACAGGGTAAGAAATCCCCAAAGCAGCTAAACATTCATAATTGCATGAGCATCTCCAAAACTGCTAATTTATTTCATGTGTCAAGGGAAACTGCCACAAAAATAACATTATATTACCAAATATGGGCATACTGCATCAACGAAGGGAAACAATGGTCATAAGTTGAAGCTCACTGACTAGGATAGATGGACACTTCAAAGATAAGTGCTAAATGGCACAAAGGCACATTCTCATAGATTACCACTGAATTAAATCAGCTTCTCTGTGAATCAGTCGCAACAAAAAAAAAAGTACATTCTGAACTTCACAAACCTGCCATAAATAAACTGCTTGCATCTAAGGACAGTGCACAATCATGTGTAAGAAACACCAAAGGTCAAACCCTCAATTGAAAAAGCAGTATGGTCTGATGCGTCATCATTAACACTTTAGTATAGGTAGTCATGTTTACTCTTGAAGAAAGGCAAAACAATGATATCAACACACAATGTATGTGTAAAATAAAACAGCAATCCACTTTACAAGATGCAGGAGAGTTGTATTAAAGGTATATTCAAGTCAACATGGGGTTTAAGAAGTAAGAATGCACTTTACATTTTAAACATGGAATGGCAAGACTGTACATTCCTGAAGTATGGAGCTGCTAAAAGGTAATCTAAGCTAAAGAAAAATTACTGGGTTTTGTCATTATTTTCTCAGTGGGTTTGGTGTCTGATAAAAGTCTGCAATCCCACATGTCGTTTAAAATTTTTTATATTTCATCTTTTAAATTCTTTCTACAAGAATCTCCTGTTTTCTGTTTAAGTTCTAAATATAAACTATGGGTTGCTTTACAGTCTCCTTCCATTGCCTTCCAATAGGTTTGTAAAATGATTTCTCATATCTGTTCTTTTTATAACTAGTAATATAAAAACTATCCATCCATTATCCAACCCACTATATCCTAACTACAGGGTCTCAGGGGTCTGCTGGAGCCAATCCCAGCCAACACTGGGCGCAAGACAGGAAACAAACCCTGGGCAGGGCGCCAGCCCACAGCAGGGCAATATAAAAGCTATTAAATTAGGTGACTATTATTTTGAGCTTAAGCTTTTCTCTTCTAAACTTACAAGGCACAGATCCTTCAGCACCTGCTTAAAGAATTGTTAAAAATGTCAGTAACACTCAACAGACTGCTGTCTTATAGTATCATCCTAAAAAATAACATTCGCCTAGATTCTTGTATATTACATTCTCATTTATTTATCCATCCATTTTCTAACCTGCTGAATCTGAACACAGGGTCACAGGGGTCTGCTGGAGCCAGTCCCAGCCAACACAGGGCAGGAACCAATCCTGGGCAGGGTGCCAACCCACCCCAGGACACACACAAACACACCCACACACCAAGCACACACTAGGGCCAATTTAGAATCGCCAGTCCACCTAACCTGCATGTCTTTGGACTGTGGGAGGAAACTGGAGCGCCCGGAGGAAACCCACACAGACACGGGGAGAACATGCAAACTCCACGCAGGGAGGACCCGGGAAGCGAACCCGGGTCTCCTAACTGCGAGGCAGCAGCGCTACCACTGTGCCTCCCTCATTTATTTAATTCTTGCTAAAATATTTTTTCAAAAATGAAAATAGATCTGTTGTTATTAAAGCCTATACCTAATTAGTTTTTTTAATATATCAATTTATGTTGAATGCTTAGCACTAGAGTCCTAGGGCTATTACTAATATAAATGCTGCGTCTTTGTAAAATTCTTTCTTTTTTTAATTGTATCATTTGAATGTGAACAAACAAACATGAAAGTTGTTTGTAAAATTATTATAACTGTGGTCTGAAATGCTATTTTTAGAGAGTCCACTTCTCCATTATTCAAAAATGCCATAACCCACCAAAAGTTAATATTTTACAGTAATGTGATAAGTTTTTGTCTGTGTGGTCTAAGAGTTAAATATTTACATACATTTTTTGAAGTTGTACAGTTTTAGATTTGCATAAAATTCATAAAGATTGTGTGAAAATTACAAGATGCAAGAGTGTAGTATTAATGTTACATCTAGAGCAACCCAGGTCTTAATGTGCATGTAGATAAAGGGTGCCCCACTCACTGAATTTTATTTTACATTAGGAGGCCTATAATGTATGATTTTCATATGCAGTACACCTGTATAACCAACGAATTATGTGAGATGCTATGTAGTATGTACTGTACTACCACTCCATATTTCAGTATAGGAATATTTCATAAGTGGTTATATTTTTCACTAAAAGCAGTAATATATTATTTATTATTAATTATTTAACAACATAGGTGGCACGGTGGCGCAGTGGTAGCGCTTCCCGGGTCCTCCCTGCATGGAGTTTGCATGTTCTCCCCGTGTCTGCGTGGGTTTCCTCTGGTCACTCCGGTTTCCTCCCACAAACCAAAGACATGCAGGTTAGGTGAATTGGCGATTCTAAATTGGCCCTAGTGTGTGCTTGGTGTGTGGGTGTGTTTGTGTGTGTCCTGCGGTGGGTTGGCACCCTGCCCAGGATTGGTTCCTGCCTTGTGCCCTGTGTTGGCTGGGTTTGGCTCCAGCAGACCCCCGTGACCCTGTATTCGGATTCAGCGGGTTGGAAAATGGATGGATGGATGGATTTAACAACATACAGTACGTATATAGTGCCAGGAAAACAGATTTGCCTCCTTTGATTTTCTAAAGTATTGTATTTCACAGTAAAAATTGTCAACCATGTCTTAAACATTGATCAAATATACATTTATCAAAGTAAAATATAAAAATAATAAAAAGTACTGATTAAAGAAAGCCACAGATTTCTGGTTAACAGTCTCTCACAGTGCCTTGGAGGAATTTTGACTCACTAATTCTTCCAGAATTTTTCAGCTTCACGGTATTTGTGTATTTTCAAGCATAATACACTTTTTACAGGCTCTGTCACAACTTCTCAGTGAGGTGTCACTTTCATTCTGTCATACTTTGTCTAGTTCTATGGCCAGTTAAGTTTATTTTCATACTGTTTGTTGTTTTTTTCTCATTTCGCTTCTGGTGAATTGGCATATCTGATGATCTTCAATTGTCTTCTTGGATCTATGATGACCTCAGATCACTAACATGAATAGTTATGTGTATCGGCATGCTGCACCACTGTGGTCATTACCCCTTTTAAAGATCATCAGCAATTCTGGTTTCTGTTACAAGTGTCCATGTGATTTAATTTTTAGAATTTTTGTTCACTTTTTGGACATAGTCTGACTTTTTCTCTACTGTAATATTTTACGGCTTGATAGGAGCTAAATTCAAGCAGAATTGCAGAGGTATGTGGTTTGAGTATCTCAGTGAAGCATATATATATGTAAAATATACTCACTGACGCACTCATTAACAAAAACACTATTTCCCTTTTAGTTAAAAAGCTGAAGTTTGGAAGTATGATACGTGGTAGGGTAGCAGGTTTCCACTAAGAAAGGATGAATCTATATAACAATATTTCAAAATAGAAAAATGAAATAATCCAAAACCTCAAAAATGTCTTGATGGATTTGATAAAAATTTGGTGACATTGTAGAAAAAACAAAATTAGCTGACATAGTATTTTTTGTTTATTGATATTTGTTGTTATAATGCTGTAGCAAATGGGATATTCTAATGCACCACATCTGCCATTTTGCTACATTGCCAACAGCGATCGCAGAGAGAAATGGGGAGTGCTGGTTTATGTAAATGATGGCCATCTGCAGTTCAGCGAAGTTTAAAATAGACGTGTTTAGCAAGTGCTAGCCAGGCCTATGGTTGTGAGCATACATTATTTTGCACAACTGATACAGTAACAAAAGTATCTAATATAAATTACACAACCCCCTCCACCCCAATCCTCTTTGTGTTATGTGTAACCTTGTGCAAATGCCGGAAGTGGGACTACAAGTCCCATCAGTCAGTGCACTATTCCAGACGATTTCATCAGCTGTCACAAACTTTGAATAAGAGCATCGACAAGTGTACCATTTGAACGAAGGTAACAACTGCTGTTTATTCTTCCTTAACTAGTTTGGGATAACAATTTAATTTCCGGGCTGCATTACAGCGTTTATCTTAGTGTAGTGTTTCTCAAACTTTGTGGCCTTGCGACCCTGTTTTACATTTCTAAATTTATTGAAAGCATTTGAAAGAGGGGGATTTCCCCTTTCGTGAATTGGGTGGGAGAGCTCCCCTTGGTGAAACGAACACTACAAGAAACAGGGAAAAATATTGTAGATTGCTAGAATGGGCCGGGATTGTGTCACATGAAAACAACTCTGAGATAAACTAAATACTGTACATTACATTTTTTTATCAGTGCATAGCTTTGCATTTTTTTAAAAATCCAATACTATTGTCCACCTTCGTATCATCATTAAATTCACAATACCAATCAACGATCAGCATTAAGATCTTTTTAAAGTGAAAAAACAAATAGGAAAAAACCACCACAAATTAGCCAATGAATCTAGGCATAACTAAACAGAATAAAGCACAATTTTTTTAAAGCTGATAGAGGTGTTGTTTTTCAGATTGTAATAAGGGGAGAACAGGATGGTGTTTTTGAGCGAGTAATTTCTTTTTCTTTTATTCAAACCCACTGTGTACTGAGGCAGTAACAATTTTAGATGCTAATGAAGAGTCAAGATTTTAGACTTCAGCAGCTGATTGTTTCAGGTCTTTCAATTATGATTTAATGCATTATATTAAGACTAGAGCTAACTGCCATGTATTTATTATACATTCTGCATCATTATCCATATTTGATGATAAATATAAAAATATTTAATACTGATAATTGCTAATTTTTTTGTATTTAAATTTTAATACCATTGTTATTGTTTCCAGAGTTTACCATGCACTAACTTCTAACACCCTTCTACATTTATCTCAGGTGATGTTCTCCATTGAAGCAGGACGGCGTTGTGACTCAGGGCCAGGAAACTTCAACTTTGAGACGAAGCAAGGCAGTGAGATATTTCAAATTGTGGATGAAGCGATCCAACAGCAGAAAGCACAGTATGATGACAATGGGCAGTGTTCCTCTTTGGATTCTGATTCATCTGCAATCCAGCAGATTCGCAATGCTATTGCAGAGTCCATGACAGGAGCAGGGGCAACAGGGCGAGCACCTCAGATCATAGAACCTGAGGCAGACTCAGTCAGAAACCCAGGATCAGGAAGTAGGCCTAATTCAGCAGACGGTATCTTCATAAAGAAAGACAGCTCTCAGTCAGAGGACAAGGAGAAAATGTTAAAAAATCGAATTTTGCCTGAACCTCCAGGCATGTCATCAAAACCTGTGATCAAGAATAAATTGCCCAGATCCATAAACCTTCCAGCTGAACCATCAACAAATGACAATTCCAATTTATACTCTGAACCTGTTGATTCTGTGAAACCGTGTCTGCATCTTGAAGATTCCTTCTACTCAGTTCCTGTGGACAGCATCAATACTTGGACTAAAGTTATCCCCACCACAGAGGAGGAACCACGAAAACCATCATCTAAAGGTGAACCTCTCTACTCAGATATTTATGATAATGTCAGTGTAGATGTTGAAAGCAAGATAGCTGCGCTGAGAATTGAAGTGATACCCAGAAATGTGACTGTTAATCCAGAAGAGCATATTTATGATGAACCAGAAGGTAGAGCCAAGCTTCCAACCCCACATGAATCCACACTATACGATGAGGCAAGGATAACAGGTAATGCATGGATCAAGCAAGGTTTGGAGGAGCAGACAGGCAGTGAGATTACATACAATTCCAGCACCAATGACTACCCAGTACCATCAAGTGGGAAGCAGCAACCTCGTCCAAAGGGACCAAAACCATTACCAGCACCAAAACCTCAGAAAATTGCAATCCCTAAGAAGGAGTTACCAAAACCATTGGCACACGCCAACTTGAACAATTCCAATAACATTCACATTTATGGCCAGGTGATTAAAGTCAAGCCACCCAAAAAGGAGTCTGAGAACTCCATGGACGGGTCTTTGAGTACAGATTCTATATATGAAGATCTTGGAAGTATTTAGGCTGGGCTGGGAGAGAACAATTCTGAGCAGTTATGATTAAAGCTGATTAAATGCTGGATGAATTTATGTATCACATTGATTTAAGCGGCTACAGTTGAACTTTTAACACGTAATTTCTTGGATGGATAGCTGAATGGACACAAATTTGTGCCACATGTGTACAGTATTGAAAGAAAGATAGAAATAGTTATTAGATGGTTAAGTTTTATAGTTGCAAATGAAGCTGTTTGACACAGCAGTACTGTTCCAGTTGATCTGTAGTCTAGCCAGTCTCAGTGTGCTCTCTTTTAAATGTGGGGAGGTTTTTAAGGAAAGAGGCTTCAAAATCACTCACTGACTATAAATGGACAATAAAACTAAAACAAAACCAGTGAGCGTTCAACAAGTGCACCGGATGACACACAGGCTGGACAACAACATTGGTTTGGAAATGGAGGATATCAGAGGACAGAGTTATAGTTTACCACTTCTGGAAATGGTTCATTGTTTGTCATTTGTTTTTGTTTTGTTTTGTTTTTGTTTTTTATCTGGGCAATCCTGCAAACTTTCAAAATATTTCTCCACACACTGAATAGAATGGTAAAATCTGCAGTCATCTCTTCTAAAGTGAAGTCATTCAGCAACATAATGCTCCACAATGCAGTGGTAAATTAATTAATTGTGTACTTGTAAATGTAAAGTTTAACACGAACATGATCAAAGCCAAGTTGGTTCTGATGCCCACTACGATTTTCATCTGTGTGTACTTTAATAGTTTTAATTCTGTAGGCTGCACAGTCTACCAAGTATAAATAAAGTGTTAGCGTTTTTTTTTTTGTTGTTTTTTATTCTCAGATATTGGCAAATCCTATAGCAATTAGCCATTAAGATTTAGCAACAGTTTTTAAGAGAAGGTATTTCAGCAATACACCACAGAACAACAGGGACATCATGTACCATATAAAGCGACTTCTTGCGTATCTAACGTGATTAAAAGGATGAACTAAACATTTAGTTGGACAGCGTTTGTAGCAAGTGTAAAGAGTTAATAGTGTAGTTCTGACAAAAGTCCATAGAAAAACTCAGACTCAAAATAGCTACATGAAAATTTGAAACGATGAGAGTAAAAAATTAACCAAGTATCAAAACAAGACAAAATGTCAAAAATGAATTAGTAACACGTTCCTAGTAATTACTGATGAATGATACGATGCATGCAAATTACATTTTTAGCAAAACTTGGTGTTTCATTTCACAACAAAAATCACAAAACAAATAGTTGTTTAGCCTCCAGAGAAATTTGTGCCGTTGACAAAATATGAAAGATGTTTAGTTCCTGCCTGGAAATATATATATGCATTAATTCTGAACATCTCTGCCTGGCAATTAATATTTAGATCTCTAGTGAGGAAAAAAAAATCATCATATTTCCTGTCAAGTGTAAACATTTTGTTGAGCCACCAGATGTGTTCTGGTAGTACAATCCTCGCTTCCTTTTTAATTATGATGGCAGTCCTGGTGATTACAATCTTAAAAATGCATCAGAGAAGCTCCACATTGCTTGGAAGGTGCATATCATCATCCTCTTCTTCAGGAAACAGTAAAGGGAGATTTCTGGCCTGTGGTGTGGTAGACCTGGAGTGAGGGGAGCAACATCCCATGTAGCGAGATTTTCCTCTGGAGAAAATGTGGTGAGTCTTTGTGTGGGAAATATGCAAAAACATTTTCTTAAATGCACTGCACTCCTCTGTGGTGATGTGAATGACAAGCATACAGTAAGTTGAATTAGTTTTACTGGTATGAGACCGAGTATACGCATTAAAGAGCTGCAGAAAATAACACAGGTAAACACAGAAGGTAAATGGGGCTTTATAGAATAGTTTTCCTTGTTTTCCACTCCAAGTAAACCTTTAAAACCTTCAAAAAAACTATTTTTAGCCAGCTTCATGTTTTGCAATTGTAACATTACCTGTAAAACAAATTTTAGTGTCAATTTCACAAAACTGTTTATGAATCAAACCCCTATTCAAAAAATAGTGCATCTTTGTGGATCATTTATCAAAATTCAGAAATGATTTCAAGTCTAGTCTTATAAACCTGTAATGCTTTTATCAAATAGTATCTCATAAAAATATTACCAAGTGCCTATTTTAAACTCATTGACTGTACTTGATTAAACACTTTTTTTTTTTTATAAATGCTGAAATGACCCTTGCACAGCGGCTAATTTCGATACAATATCAGTTTTTGCCAATATCTTTTAGTTGGTAGTTTTTAAAAGTTGTTGAAATCTCATTGATTTCATTGTTTCCTGGTACTTACTGCCTAATTTAATTTTTTTCTGTGATTTTTTTTTCATTATTCTTTGTTTCCCATTGTCTGTCATAATTACAGTGCCAGAGCAGTTTACAAATGTGTATCCAGAAAACAAAACGTGAGTATTTGTATAGTACAGCTTTCAAAGTTATAAAAATGGACAACACAAAGCAAAAATAATGTGGAATGTTATTTTCAGTTTTATAACAGCACCTCAAGGGTGATTTTTTTTTTCTCATCAACTTTAAAATCCTTCCATCCACTTATCACTGGTATACAGTGATTTTGGTGCCAACGATGTCTGAACGGTTTTGTTAAGTTTATGGTGCTGATTAAGAATATGACTTTGGTTTTGCCAGATTGGCTCTGGTTTCTGAGATATTTAATAGTTAATTAATTAATTAATTGATTAACTCAACACGTTTGAAAAGCGTTCAGAATTGCAAGAATATTTTTATTTTAGTTACAACTAGTAAGTAAACAGTCTAACATCATACAAAAAAGAAATGAAAAATATCTAACAGTGACAGGAAAAAAGTTATGTATGATTTGATTAATTAATACAATATTAATTAGTTATTAATTGTTATTAATGTCAATGCTTCAAAAAAACGCTGTTTATGCGATTCATCAGGTTAATCATGTTGGAGATTCCAACAGTAGTCTGCCATCATGTGTATGTCCCATGCCTTGATATCTCTCCTCCATCACCTTCATATCCTGGTGGAACCTCTCGCCTTGTTCCTCGCTGAAGTCTCCAAGGTTATCTGGAAATCTGTTTAAATGGCTATGGAGATAGTGCATCTTTATGCTCATATTAACTCCCAAATTTCTGAAGTTAGCAAGCATATCTTGCACCAGTTCTTCATAATTGTCTGCTCTGTGATTACCCAAGTAGTTCTTCACAACAGAGACAAAACTCTTCCAGGCTGAAGTCTAAGTGTCATACATGCATTTGGTAAAATTGGAATCGTTCATGAGTTTACGAATCTGAGGACCATCAAAGCTTTTTTCCATGCTCATTCCTGGGAATGATCTACAAATGTACTTGAAGCAAATATAAACCAAGACTGGGTTGACAAACTTATACTTTAGACAACTTCTTTCCTCTGTAAATTTACAGTTGAATTCTGGCTTCAAAAAGTCGCTTTTATAGCATTGTATGCCTACAAATTGAAATACAAAATAATTATATGGGATATTTCATTACGTAAGACGCTGTTAAAGAGTCAAAAGACAGACCAAAAGCTATTGCATTTGTTATCACACACAAGTCGCATTGGGGGAATGCATTATTTTCATGGATGTCCATCATCTCAAAAATTAGAACCAATTCAGCAAAAGTAATGGGATATTTGAATTCAGCACCCTCAAAATACCCTAAATCCATTCAAAAAACCTTGGCACCTGAAAATTTTTATTTTTTTATTTTTTTGTAGACCTATGTATCAAACCCACTTACTCTACTCTATCTCAGCATCTTCGGATAAAATGCAGGCACCCTGGCACCAGCTTGCTGCAGGTCATGTCCCCTCATACACCACTATCCACAGTAACACAGGACCACTGCTAGCTTGGAAAGAAAATGAGTGTGCCCGGAGAATACCATATGCAAACACAGGATTGATGTGGGGAACTGAAGCATTGAAGTAGCAGCACTTGCCACCACCTCCATCCTTCTTACATTCATAAATTCTTCTTAAATTAGTGCAACGGTGCTTGACAAATCTCTCCTTTCTCATAATTGGACATTTCCTTGTTAACATATTTTACAATTTTAGATCACACCCTCAGTGGTGTAATGGTGATTTCAAAGTCTCAAGTTCTCCATCTTCAAAATAACCTCTGCTTTTGAAAAAAAAAAATTGTAATATAATTACTGTCACTAGCAATGGAAGTGTGAGCAGGCGTGGCTTTCTAGGAAGTTTGTGTTGCTGAAAAACCTGACTTTTAATATGCTGCACAGAGATTTTGCCATTTCACCCCTCACTGGTACAGACTCTAAGCTTTGATTTAGCATGGTCAAAATAGACTTCAGGACAATGCTATAAAATGTGACTAAACACCATAGAAATATTAAAGTGTTTAAATCACAAAACATCAGTACAGTATAAAAGCAGTTGGCTCATGTTGTCAGAATGACAAGTATGATTAGTAGTTTTAAGGTAGGTTCACGCTACATAAATTTAACCCTGTCATAATGTAATAGGGTTACAGAATCCCCAGATCAAAGCCAAGTTGTTTGTGATGTCCACGGCAATGTTTGTGAAGTATGAACAGTTCACTGTCCTATCCTAACTCCAGTATTTGACTTCTCACAGACAATTTCAAGAATGTTTACAATATTTGGTACAAATTTTTATAACGTAAGCATTACAAGAAGTGGAGAGTAGAGATGAACGTTAGAGGAAACCAAAAGGATAAGGCAGGAACAAATGGAAAATGACTTTAACGTATGCCTCCTCACAACCTGCACAGACCTAGCAAATGGAGCAGAATGTAACGGAACTCCGATAACAGCACAAATGTCAGTTCTATGTTATCCAAAAATTATCACAACAGACTGTTCTGGCTCCATTTTAGCTAAGTCTTGTGAAAAGAACCATGTATCCCTCGTGTGATTTATTGAGATAGCAAAGTTTCAGGATCAGACACTTTTGCTCATGGAAAGATTGTGTAGTTTGTAAGACTGTACTTGCTTGTATGGTATGACTACAAAAAAATGTGCAATGATTGCCCTTAGTTGAGAGAATAACATAAATGTTCATGTTGGTCATCATATGATGTAGTGAGTCATGTAGAACCTTAGAATGAGTAAGATCACGGTGATTTCAAGGCCCAAAGACTCATAAAACAGGTTTATAAAACTCCTTTTTTAGGCTTCTTGAAATGGGTAGGAGTGAGACAATTGATCTATCATTCACAATGCTCGAATAATGAATCTGATCTGTATGCACTTCAGCATGTTCCTCTAGGCATAAATAATGTCAAACTGTGCCAGTCTAAAGAGTATGGATTTGTTTTTCAAAAGTGAATGAAACTAGGGGGCTCTGCCCCCTGCTCACTTCATTCGCCAACCTACACGCTAGTCATTTCCCGGATCTGCCGCTTGCGACAAATCATGCTGTGCCTTTGGATAAACACGAATATCTACTCTGTCTTTGATATGTCCGTCTTTTGAAACTATTATTGCTGACAATTCGTCACATGTTGGTTTATTATACATGCAAGTGTGATCTTTCGGATTCATATTGAAATCCAAGAAAACGTCTTTTGTGTTTTTCAGATAAATTTTGTGTAAAGTGCGATACTTTTGGACGTATGGATTTGTATCCATTATTGGCTGTAGAATTTCTAATACTGTATGTCCGATTGTTTAACTCTTTCGATTCTATGTTGCATCACTTCTCTGTGATCATAGATAAACCTGACCAAATTGTGGTTTCTTTGAAATTAAACTTGTAGTAGCTTTAATTGTTGTGGGACCACAAATTCTCATAGCATATGGTTCTGAATCTTGTAAATCCTATGTTTTGAGCTTTGAATAATGTGAACGCGAGCAGATTATTGTAGATTCAGATGTTTTGCCTGTAGTGTTTGTGGATTTCACTTTCACCAAATAACAAAACTTTTATTTCTTGTGGATACGGCCTCTTCATTGAGAAGAAACACTACATTTCCCTGATGGCAACATGAATTAGACACTCTACCAGTCTGCGACTTAAAGTTTAAAGCCGAACAATACCTACTTACCTCTGTCATATCACCTATGTCCATATATTCAATCTCTTTTCATTGTTCCGTTATTTCTCTGTTTGTTAGCGCTAATGTGACCTTTATTATGATTTTTGAAACTTTTCGAATTTTAATATTTTCATTATCTCTAACCTGCTCTGCCTGTGTATTGTGCCGTTTTTGAACCTCTTTACAATGTTCTGCTTTGTCTTCTACTCTTTGTCTTTTATTTCTGGCTCCGGTTAAATTCCGGTGGTTAAATCTCTTGGCACAAATACTCGTCTCGCGGGACATGAAATAATCTCTCTGAAAATGTCTCTTCTCGTCCCAGGATAAAAAGTCACGTCTTATCCCAGGATTTTTTTGTATAATAGATTGTTATTTTTTAACAGTTCAAAATGCTGATTATGTTGCATTGTAACTTGCTGTCTGCAGACACTCTAATAAATCAGCCCTAAATGATTTAAACCAGTAATGCGGACCCCAAGCCTATGACGAGCAGTATTGTCTTATGCCTTGCTGTTGAATATTCTTGTAAGTAAAATAAAATTGGGATTGAGTGCTAGCAGCTGGTAGACTTTATTGTGATAGAGGTTACTGTCTTCTCTGTTGTTTCTTCTCCTACTTATGAAAAAGTAACAAGTGACACCCTTTAGAAGGAGTATCCTCCCCTCTAGGTCGGTATCAGATTTCTGATTACAGTTACAAGCAGCAATGGATGCAAGACAGGAACCAGCTCTGGATAGGACACTAGCATGGAATAATGATCCATAAATTTTAACAGACCACCCTCACACAATGAAGCAGTGTCTGTGTGCTCAAGTTGCTTGGGGTTTTCAAAATTTCCTCAGTAAGGAGTATTACACTCTTTGCACGGTCTGTTCTGAGGAGAACTGACAAAAAAGGATACTTTTTATTACAAACCCAGCCAGAATAGGTAAAAGGCTATTTTGACTATTCAAAGACTCATTAACTTCACATTTACTACACAAACCAGTACAAGTACGTCGTAGATAGACAGGCAGGCAGTTCTTTATTTGTCCTAAGAGGGAAATGTAAAATAAATGAGTAACGAGTTAGAGACAAGTCCACAATTGTGCACAGGTTTGTGTGAGGTGTACTTTAAGATCTCATCTGAATAGTTATTACTTTATTTGCTTCCCCATGCACTTACTAATTAAATGAGGAATAAATGCACTTGGAAAGCATATTGTGATATAAATCATGTTTTCCCAAACACTTTATTCTCTGTTCTCTTTCCTTTTTAAGTGGAAATAACAGTAGCACCCTGAGGCTTTGCAGACCAGTTCAGTCAACTCCATATACATTTAGTTCACAAACAACTGGCAGTAAATTATAGAGCAACAAAAAGTGCAGCTTTTTGCTCACTGTTTCTCAGCAAACTGAAAACAATTTGTATTTTGCTGCTTGATTAAACTTCTCATTGTTTTGACACTGCTATGTCAGTCCAGTCTGAAGTATGAAAGAAAGGAAATGTGGGCTTTTTTTCACAGCTGTCCCTTGTGCTGCAAGCCTGCAACTTCCTCTTTTATTTGTGCCAACACTCATATAATGACTGTGCCTGATGTTGTTATAAAGGTGACCGACCGATGATAAGTGGTAAGCTTTAACTGCCTTCTGCTTTGTCCTTCACTCCCATAAATATAACAAATATCCATGTAATGAATTCTCCAATCTGGAAATGCAAGATGCTGGAGCCAGTCTTTAGATAAATCAGCCATAAACACCAGAACCAGCCCTGGACAGGATGACCGTCCATCACATGCCAATGTTATGTGCAGTCGTCCAACCACACTCACTGCAGCACAATTCAACTGTTATGTCTTTGGTTTGATGCGCAAACTAGAGAAGCCAGAAAAGGTACAGGGAGATAATGGAAACTTTTAACAGATAGTGGCTGGGCCAGAAATCAAACCCACGTCTTAAAAGCTGTGAAGAAGCTGTAGTGATGTAGTAGCACTACCTACTGCATGACCAAACTGTGTGTTATTTATTAACCTTATTACTATTTGTTATCTTATTTATAACAGGCAAACAAATGGCTGACATTGCCCAGCTAGTGTGTACAAGCAGTGTCATCTGTTTAAATGGACTTGGATGACATCGGGTTAATAAGGTGATTGGCACCGACTATCAATCAAATGGACAGCAAATAGATTTTTGATTTAAACTTCTGAAATGTAATATTATTTTATTTGTCATTAAGTTTTGTCCCATGTTTAAATGCAAACACTAGAGCTTCATATAGTCTAAAGCTTCCTTGTTGTCCTTGCATCCACATGGATTTTGTCCAGATATTCCAGTTTTACTCCTTCATCCCCAGAGACGTGCAGGGTTCAGTTAGGCACTGTGTGAGATTCTGTGTGAGACACTGTGTCCATTTGTGGTCTTGTGATGAACTGGTGCAAAGTCCAAGTTTGGTTTCTGCCTTGTGTCCAGGAACTGACCTCGAGTGACCCAAAACTGGATTAAGCAGGTTTGAGGATGTCATTAAATATAAAAATTGAATGCATTAATTGGGAGAGAGAGAGAGGGAGGTTGGGAGCATGGGCTGATAACATTTTGCCACACCCACCATATGACAGACCACCTAGATTAGGACCCGAGTGCAGCAGGTGACACCTCAGCACCACACTGGAACTGTGTAAGGATTTCAACAGTGGCTGGAGCACCAGTCCTGCCACCAACCCCCATGTTTTCCCTGTAAGTTGGAGGACCTTGGTGCACGGTAACGTAACACCCAGGACAAAGCAATTGCAGGTTAGGGGCCTAACAGAGTAGAGTCACTTCTGACGTTTACAGGATTCGAACCGGCAACCTTCCGATTGCAAATGCAGATCCCTTGTCTCAGCGCCGTCACTTTTGGTACCACAATTGGTAGTTTCATGAGATTTGTTTATTTAAAGCTGCTCCGGGGCTAAAAGTATATCCAAATTGTTATAGGTTTGCTTTAATATTGTTAAGTTCTCCCCATCCCTAGACAGGTTTCTTATGCATTCCTGTTAAGTTACATTATTATGTAGCCCTATTCTCTATTAGCGCTTTGACAAACAGAGCCTCTAACTTTTCCCATAATTTAGGGCCTCGCCATGTCTCTCTGGTTTAGACTAAACCGACCTCTGCCACTGAGTGAATGAGCTTTCTGATAGACTGGCATCCAATGATTTCTGATTTGCTACAATAATATTGACATCTTCATAATGCTAGTTTTGAGACAGGCAAGAAAAGAAAATGAATAAATGCATGAAACAAAGCGTGTGTTGTTGTGCATAGCTATGGTGAAAAAATTGGTTTATTGTTACATGTACGGAGTACAGTGTTGTGGCATGACTAAAATCTAAACAAAATATGTAATTAAATAAGCTGTCTGCGTAGTCTTCAATAAGTGAAGGCTTGGCTGGAATGAAAAGCAGTTTACCATCTACAAAATTAGAAGAATCCTGCTTCTTTATGGCACCAGTTTAGACTTTTAATGGTTATATTAATTGAACTTTCTACTGTAATAACCCAAGCCATGGAATCCATGCATTTTCGAAACCCAAACAGTGACTGGGAGCCGGAGTCTATCGTAAGCAGTATCCAATGCAAGGCAGGAACCATCTCTGGGTGGGATGCCAATCTATCCATAGCACGCTCCTCCATGCGCGTCACAGCAGCTGGCAGCACGGTTGCCTGATGTGTGGGTTTTCATCCAGATTGGGCTAATTAGAAAACACGTAGGCGGGTAAAGGCGGTTTTCCTTTATTTTTGCCCTATGATAAATATAGTTCACAGCCGGTTAAATTTAAAACAAATGCAATGTCAAATAAATGAAATGTCAAAGTCGACTGCTTTAGCAATTGAGTTTGGATTTGGGAGAACAGAGTGAAGGCTTGCGGCGGAGACAGAACGCTGGGTGGGCGTGGCTTTCGGCCTGCCCTGCTCTTGTGCCGGAGTGTGTTTGGCGCGCGCGGTCAAATTAGATAAAGAGGCGAGGGGGCGGGGCGAGATGCTGCAGAAAATATAATGCGTGTTCGACCAAGCGCACAAGAAAGAAAACGTGAAACAGTTTAGATGTGATACTGATAGGTACGAGAGCTGACCAAATCAGAAAGAAGGAAACGAAAGAACATAAGAAAGAAGGAGGACTAATTGCCAACATCAGACTGTATTTTATATTGTTCATTAAAAAAAATCGAATACAGGAAAAAAAATCTTCTAGGCGCGTATTGTTTCCAGCTATGCTTAATGAATAACATTTTAATGTGTATGTGCAGTGAGCAAGTTGTTGACAGGGGCTTTTGCCCAGTCCACCATGCAATTTAATAAAGTTCCCAGTGTTAAATGAACTCTGAATGTGTTTATATACTCATCGAATATATTTTTATGTACGTCTTTGTTTTCTTCTATTGCTTTCATTTCATTTGTTATTTGGGTTATTTCTTATAATTTTTGCATGACCTGGCAGACCTTGGCTGCCAGTCTACCTAAACGTAGCCCGCATGCGTTTGGAGTTGTAAGGTTACATCCGGTAATGTCCACCCACACACATACACAGGGAGAACGTGCAAAGTCAATGCAGTTCCATGGAAGGGATTTGAACCCATCGGCGCTTACCACAGAACCACATGCTGGCATTTTTTTTTTTTTTGCAGTTGCTGAAGGCTTATTATCGTTCAGCTGAACCGCCAGATTCCATGACGTGTGCGCGAGCACAAAAGCGGATTGCTTCATTAGGATTTCCTGTCTTCAAACGGGAACTACTAAAAGCAATTTCCCCTTTCACAAAAAGTTAAACAGAGAAAGCTGACGAGGCACTGTCGGTAGCGGTGGTCTCTCCCGGTACAACTGAGACCTGGTAAAAAAAAAAATGATATAAAAAAGAGCCAAGTCATTTAGAAATACGGCTTTGCAAAAAATCACAGGTGGTGTCGCGGTAGCGACTACATTTCCCATGATGCATCATGTTTGACTTCGGGTTGCTCCAGCGAGCCCCCAGCTTTCTATATATTTTTAACACAAGTTTTACAGAAAAGACGCTAGTGTGCGCCGGTCATTATCATAAGAAGTGCTATTCGGATACCTTAGGTAAAGGAGTTTGCCATGGTTCAACATCAGCCCCAATCTCCGAACATGTGTGAGCTTCTGTTATTCTACCGGTATTCTAGAAAGCTATGTAGTTTGTGTAGCAGACACACGAGGAAAACACCTATAATTTACATGGTTTGTTGAGTCTAACTTAGACAAACAGGTGTCAGTTTGGTTGCTTGCCCTAAGACTGACGAGTGTCCTTTATGGGGTAGTTTCCTGCCCTGCGCTCGACATTGTTATAATGCACTTCCTCGCCCCAAAATCGGAATGACAAGTGATTATAACAGTAATGAAACAGAAACCCAGCCTGAAGCTTTCTTTACCGTCTGTTTAAGCTATAGCTCTCGAGATCGCAAGTTTGTACTCCATGCAGAAAAAATAGTAGTCCTACAATCAGCATAAATTATCTGTGCTTATCACACGAAAACAGGTCGAAAGCGTTCATACATCGGTTCGTATCTTTAAAAATTGACCAGTAATAAAAAAAAATAAAGATTTTGCCCGCCCAATGCAGGTATACTAATCAGATTTATTTTCAAAGTTACCACACAACTCAGCAGTAAACAACTAACACCAATGTTTAAGGGGCAATTAAACAGCTAATTCGCATTGGGTCACTTTTATGTTCACATTTTTGGAAGGCAACCAACTCATCTACTATATTATAGCACAAACGATGTTAAACTGGAAAGTTTAAATCGGTTTGGAACACATTTCAAAATGCTCGAAACAAAAAAGACTGCTATGTTACATTGCATCTGACAAACAAGTTTCACCGAACTAAGTAAGAACACTTGTCAAATATTGCAAGAGTTAAATCGAATTAATGTTCAATAAAACATTCCAGATTTTATCTTAACTTTTCATTTCTCTGGGCTAACGCCGGTACACAACTGTAGTTATATTCACCGTTATATTATATTTACGCTATTTAACTGGAACACGAACGAGTTTAATCCTTGGCCTGCTTTAATTTTCACGTGCGTATGATCACTTGGTTAAATCCCAAATGATATTGCCCTGTCCCTCACGAACACACCAGTCAAATGCATTGGTAAATCCCACACCCGCAAACAGAGCGGGACGAACTATAAAGTATCGCTAGCACTCCAAATTGTTTTAAATGGTATTTCTGTTTTCACAAGTTGTCGATTTGTGAAGCTAAGAATTCTAGGTACTGTATAGGAATGTAACAACAAAGAAAGCTCACCTTACAGAGTTCAGTTCAGTGGGTCAGCCGAAGATTTTTTTTTTTTTAATACGCCGCAATAAGCTTGGAGATATTGAAAGAATGTTGAATTATATTAAGATAGGATAAATCGATTATAACATCCTATACCACACCGCTATCACGCAGACCTTTTCTCGTTTAAATTGAATATTCCCCATACACCTTCTTTAACTCAGTGTGTAGAAGATGTTTTATGGTTTCCCAAAAAAGAAACGAAAAAAAAAACTCATTGTCTTAGAGTAGACGCCCAAATCGTTTCTGAAACATTGGTTAATATCATTTTAGAATACCGGGCCTATGATTGACACATTGTATTGTTTGGGTTGAACCTTGATTTACTCTTTCATCCTTTGTATTTTTGTATTTTTACTTTTCTTCTGTTTTCTCTGTTGATTTTGAAGTAAATGGTTCTGCAGTATCTGCTGATATTATTTATTTGATTAAGACATATACCATTGTAATATTCAAATATTACATATATATATATATATATAATGTATGTGTGTATGATACAGTATCTGCCAAACAGGTGTACGCACGTTTGCATCCCCTTATATATCGTAACAACCGGTGATTGAGTATTGAAGTTCTCGGAGCCGAACTCTACTGCGCACTCGCACTTCCCCCAAGCTGGTCGGCCAGCGGAATGCCAGCGCCATGCACGCAGCTGTACCCAGCTCATTAAGCAAGCGAGCACTCGTGTCCAATACACCGCACGACCCCGAGTGTCTCCGTACATAATTGCATAGATGGAATCTAGCAACACACAACTCTGTCCTTTTGTATCTTTTTATTAGAGCAGATAGTCAGAAACAAAGCTCAACATCTTGCAAGGCCATTGCCAAGGTCATTCAGAAAGACATCCTTCTCCATGATGGTAACTGTTCCACTTACCACTCCTGGGCTGCAAATGACCCAAGCCCACCCAAGCAACTGCAACACAAACACATATAACATTTATAGTACAACAGGAAATCAGTTGCCTTGCTTGCCCAGTACAAACAGTAACGTTACAGAAATACCCACAATGCACCATGCCGCCAGCGCTGACTGCCGGGTCATTACAATATATATATGTCCCAGACGATATATTCAAAATTTTGTTATTTTTGGGTCAGACTGCAGTGGACACATGCACTCTTAAAATAATGGTTATTTAATAGCAATGGTTCTTTACTAGATTGTGTGGTTCCTCATAGAACTATTGCTTGACAAAGCAGATTTCCATCCTGGGAAGGGTTCTTTACTTGTGATGTTGGTTCTTTGTGCTTTGAAAAACTTCCTAATGTGTGTGGAAAAAAACGAA
Source organism: Polypterus senegalus (assembly GCF_016835505.1). Lineage (NCBI taxonomy): Eukaryota > Metazoa > Chordata > Cladistia > Polypteriformes > Polypteridae > Polypterus > Polypterus senegalus. The sequence goes on from NC_053157.1 coordinate 206,634,082, forward strand.
TCGTCTATGGTGGGCCGCAGGACACTAACAGATTAAAAAAACCCGAATTTAGCCCTTGTTACTGCATGGACATATTTATCAAAAGCCATTTTAAAATAATGAGCTATTGGTATTTCACAAATCTTTGACCCACTCTTCATGGTTATTCACTGTATAGAGCCTGTTGCGATCTAAATAAATAAATGGTTCTTTCCGGAACCTTAATGTGGATGGGTCTTTTGGGAACCAGTAATAGTTCTACGCATCCTTCTGAAGAACCACTCTGGCACCTTTATTTTAAAGAGTTTATCGTGGACCAACCCGAGACAGGTTCCCTAGTTAGAAAAACGCCCATTCACACCAATTGGGGCGTTGTATAGTAATCAGCTTCTCCTCGATATTTCAAGCCGGAATGTGAGTGGACATTTTTCTCACGGAAGACAGTGTCAAAGTTAAATGCACTTATCGTGGTGAAAAATTAGCTGAGGCCTGTCATCCAGAATGTCTGCTTCTGTCTGCTTCCACTCCTCGCAACCCATACTGTAACATCCACTGATTTTGCGAAGTTTTACCAACTGTGTTAGTATGCCGGTTTTGTGAAGGTTTGTGTACCATGCAAAAAAATGAGGTATAGACGATTTGTTCTTCCGAGCTGCGCCATTTTGCCGTGAGTGTCAGACAAGAAGGGTTTTAAATCATCTACCTGAATACGATGGCGATCTTAAATTGACATCTGTATACTTTGAAAATTCTGCATCTATGCGGCGAATGGTGGACTCTTAATATCATCAATATCATCCACCTGCACCAATAGCATCCATTGTTCATTTAAAAAATTCACCGAAAATCGTGAGGTAGAGTAATTGTTAAAAGTGTTTGAAAGTGCGGTCGCATTCGCATTTTCCACTGCCGCAGTTTTAGTCCCAATTTGTTCCTACAGGGATTATTTCAAGTTAAAAAAAAACACGCCCCGCCCACCACTGCGCCGTAACACATTTTTACATACAACATGACATGTTTTTAAAAAGAAAGAAAGAAAAACGCATTATAAGAAAGCGTCGCTCTTTTGTATTTGTGTTGTAGTCAACTTATGAAAACGTTTATGATTAAACTCTGTCATCGAAGCATTTGAGACATCTGACAATCTGTGGTGTCTTTTCAACTCCTTGAGCAGCGCGGGCGCACTCGGGAGATACTGTGTTTGCAGTATCAGAGCCTGGCTCCAAGCATGCAGCTTTACAGAGACTTTACATCAAAATAAATATAGTCGTTGCACTGCCTGTTGCAAGACAAGTTTTGTCAGGCATTTTCTTTCGCCTGCTACCCTGTTGTTAACTGAACCACGCATCCGCCGGACATTCAATTAGGTTTCGGTGCATATTTTTGCCTTACCATGCCAACACCTCACATAACCTAATTTAACGTCTGACAGTCAACAAAAAAAGCCCTTTACAAATATTCTTCAAACTAACAAATTAGACCTAAACGAGGTCTTGCGCTTGATGCAGAATGTATCATGCTTATAGCGCCTGAATATTATTTCTGGCTAACTATTAAGATTATTTTTAAGTGCCAACATTTAGTAAAATAAATTTCAGTGGATTCAGAATGTATTCAGAACCTTTCACTTCCAGCACACTGTATTGTGTTGCAGATTTACTTTTAAATACTTTGATATGTATCATTTTTTGCCCATCAGTCTACACTCAATAACCCATAATAGCAAAGTGAAAATATGTTTTCAGAAAGATTTGCAAATATATCAAAAATCAAAACCTGACATCAATAATTAGCATTCAGACCTGGTGCTTGTGGCACTCCAAACTGTGCTCAGATGCATTCTTTTTGCTTTAAATATCCTTGAAATGTGTGTAGAAATTGACTGGAGACCAACTGTGTCAAACTGAATTCACTGGACATTTAGAAAGGCATACACTTGGTGTATACAAGGTCCAGGCATACACCAAGTGTGTGTCAGGACAGAAACCGAACCATGAAGTCCAAGAAACCCTTTATACAGTGCATCCGGATAGTATTCACAGCGCATCACTTTTTCCACATTTTGATATGTTACAGCCTTATTCCAAAATGGATTAAATTCATTTTTTTCCTCAGAATTCTACACACAACACCCCATAATGACAACGTGAAAAAAGTTTACTTGAGGTTTTTGCAAATTTATTAAAAATAAAAAAAGTGAGAAAGCACATGTACATAAGTATTCACAGGCTTTTCTTAATACTTTGTTGATGCACCTTTGGCAGCAATTACAGCCTCAAGTCTTTTTGAATATGATGCCACAAGCTTGGCACACCTATCCTTGGCCAGTTTAGCCCATTCCTCTTTGCAGCACCTCTCAAGCTCCATCAGGTTGGATGGGAAGCGTCGGTGCACAGCCATTTTAAGATCTCTCCAGAGCTGTTCAATCAGATTCAAGTCTGGGCTCTGGCTGGGCCACTCAAGGACATTCACAGAGTTGTCCTGAAGCCACTCCTTTGATATCTTGGCTGTGTACTTAGGGTTGTTGTCCTGCTGAAAGATGAACCGTCGCCCCAGTCTGAGGTCAAGAGCGCTCTGGAGCAGGTTTTCATCCAGGATGTCTCTGTACATTGCTGCAGTCATCTTTTTCTTTATCCTGACTAGTCTCCCAGTTCCTGCCGCTGAAAAACATCCCCACAGCATGATGCTGCCACCACCACTTCCACTTACGGATGATGGAGGCCACTGTGCTCATTGGGACCTTCAAAGCAGCAGAATTTTTTCTGTAACCTTCCCCAGATTTGTGCCTCGAGACAATCCTGTCTCGGAGGTCTGCAGACAATTCCTTTGACTTCATGCTTGGTTTGTGCTCTGACATGAACTGTCAACTGTGGGACCTTATATAGACAGGTGTGTGCCTTTCCAAATCATGGCCAATCAACTGAATTTACCACAGGTGGACTCCAATTAAGCTGCAGAAACATCTCTAGGATGATCAGGGGAAACAGGATGCACTGAAGCTCAATTTTGAGCTTCATGGCAAAGGCTGTGAATACTTATGTACATGTGATTTCTCAATTTTTTTATTTTTAATAAATTTGCAAAAACCTCAAGTAAACTTTTTTCATGTTGTCATTATGAGGTGTTGTGTGTAGAATTCTGAGGAAAAAAATGAATTTAATCCATTTTGGAATAAAGCTGTAACATAACAAAATGTGGAAAAAGTGATGCGCTGTGAATACTTTCTGGATGCACTGTATCAGCATTTCTCAACCTTTAAGTAATTGTGACCCGAGTTTTCATAACAGTTTTAATCGCGCCCCCACCTAACATTTTTTTGAAATGTAGATGCATATTTTATTAAACCTACTTAACTTTTATCAACATTTATCTAACTCTATATTTATTGTTCTAGTATCAGAATGTAGTTTAAGTTAATTTGTTTTGGTTTCAACAGATGTTTTTTCATATTTTTGATTCTGGTTTTCTTTTTTTCACATCTTCGCGCCCCCCTTTTTGTTACTTCGCTTCCCGATAGGGGGGCCCGCCCCACAGGTTGAGAACCACTGCTTTATATACAAACTACACTTGTGTGAGGCATAGATCAGAGCAAAGGTATTCAACAATTTCTAAACCTTTTAGTGTTCCTTGGAGCACAGTGGTCTCAATAACTGTGAAATGGAAGAAGTTTGAAACCACCAGGTCTCTTCATAAAGTTGGCTAACAAACTGAGTAACCCATCAAGAAGGGCCTTGTTCAGGGAGGTGACCAAGAACTCAGTGGTCACTCAAACAGAGCTGCAGAAGTCCTCTGCTGAGATAGGAGAGTCTATCAGAAGGACAAACCTCTCAGAAGCACTCCATGAATTAGACGTTTATGGTAGTGTGGCTAGGTGGAAACCTTTCTCAAGTAAACGGCGTATGACTCTGAGCGAACAAGGAAAAATATTCTTTCGTCTGCTGAGAAATATTGAACTCTTCGGGTAGAACTCCAAGCACTATACATGATGAAGACCATCTATCTATCTATCTATCTATCTATCTATCTATCTATCTATCTATCTATCTATCTATCTATCTATCTATCTATCTATCTATGTGGCCAAAGGTTTGTTGACACTTGTTTATCACACCAATAGGAACAGACATCTCATTCTGAAATGGGCATTAATATGGTGTTGGCTCCCATGTTGCAGCTGTAATGTGCTTTATTTTGGGAAGGTTTTCCATAAGATTTAAAAGTGTGTTTATGGGAATTTGTTCCCTATGAAACAGAAGACTATCTGTGAGGTCAGGTATTAATATTGTACAAGAATACATTGCTCACAATTGACTTTTTTTTTTTTCATCTCAGTGGTCTTTAGTAGGGTTGAAGTCAGGACTCAGTTTAGGCCACTTGAGTTCCTCCATTTCATTATGGATCTGCCTTTGTGCAGAGGGACATAGTCATGCTGGAGCAGAAAAAGGTCTTACTCAAACTGTTGCCATAGAGTTGGAAGTGCATTGAATGCTGTAGAATTAACAATACTCTTCACTGGAACCATGCCCAAACTCTCAGAAACAGTCCCAGACCATTATCCATCCACTGCCAATCATTATTGTAGGCATTATGAAGCTCAGAACGTAGAGTTCTCCTGGCAGATAGTGAAGCAAGACTCTTCACTACAGAGAACGTTTCCACTGCTCTTGAGTCCAATGGCAGTGTGCTTTGCAACATTCTATGCAGCACATAATTGCACACAGTGATCTTGGACTTGTGTGCCGCTGCTCTGACAGATAACTCTTATTCTAATGTTGCTTGTATAGAAAGTTTGGAACTCCGGCATGAGTAATGCAACAGTGGACATGTGATTTTTACACTTTATGCGCTTTAACACTTAGCAGCCCTACTGTGTTAGTTTGTGTCATCTACTGGTCTGCCACTTTGAGGTGGAGCTGTTGTTGCTCCGAGATACTTCTTCTTTGTGAAAATTGCACTTAACAGTTGACCAGTGCAGATCTAGCAGAGCAGAAGTTTCACTTAGTGATTTGTGGCAAAGGTGGCATCCTATGACAGTGCCAGATTTAAAGTCACTGAATTCTTCAGTACAACTGTATTGTCAATGTCTGTCAAAGTAGATTGCATGGCTATGTGCTTGATTTTATGCACCTATTAACAATGAAACCATATAATCTATCTATCTATCTATCTATCTATCAGGGTGCATTCTAGTGGCCCATTCATTGTAAAATGTTGAGAACATGCAAACTCCACATAGGTAGTGATCAAGCCTACACTCATGCATGGCGTTTATCACATTTCCTCTATTACTTATTGTAATGTGACAGAAAAGCATAAACAAGCTATTTTAAGTTTTTAGTTGGCCAAATACAAATAGGTGCCAGTCCACAACTGATAAATGTTGCTTTTCTGTAAAATCATTAACTTAATTCAAATAATAAAAATGATTGGATAACACAACTGGTATGCAAATATATACAGTGCCATTACCAAGGAGATAAATAAATAGGCATAACAACTGGACTAGAAAGGGTGAGTCTCAGTGTGCTAAAAGGATGGGAGGGATTTCTCATTATCTTTCTCATGATTTGAATATCAACTACAGTTAAAATTCCTTGCATCTGTCTTCAGTAATTGTGGCTAAGTTTCTTCTTGCAACCCAAATGAAGATGAAAGGCATTTTTATTCTCCTCATTAAACGGTGACAGGATGACTGATTTAGATCTATTTCCAGGTAGACTCAACTTTTTGACTTTACAACCTACATGGAAATGCAATCGTTTAACAAAAATCAAGTTAAGTACTTTCAATCAAAGATTTCTCATACGATACAGCATTTCCTGAGCAGTACCATAACACGTGCATCATCATCTTCATCATTATTATAATACAAGCATGTAGAACCAAATTTATTCTGTGACAATTTCAGTGAAACAACCCATACTGTTTTTTCTCCTGTATTTTTCTCACACAATAATAATTAACCTTCTGCTAGTTTTTATCAGCTTTTCCCAGTCTACCTGCCATTATGGATGCCATCATGAAAATATCTCTTTCAGCACTTTTAGCCACAGGCTTATTCCACCACAGTATGCTAAGAACCACCTCTGGGGATCTTTTCTTCTCACTGCTATCAGGCAATTCAATACTTCCTAATCCTTCTCCCAATTAAGTTAATTTTTAAATATCTAAACACTATTTAGTGATTGATTGATTAGCTGTATTATTTGTCCTGTGAGTCTATCCTTGCTTTTTTTATGTTTCAGCTGCTGTATGCCTTGTTATTTCCCAATGGGATTAATAACTTTTACTGTATTTAATCTAAGCTGTTGAACTGAAGATAGGAAGATGCCCACAGATTTGCACACTTGGTACAATTGTTCTACCTCAGATAGAAAAGGCAGAGGCGAACATTGTGGTCAAATGGTCAAAGGACAGAGCAAGGGTTAGAAATACCGGGTAATCAGAATACCCCCAAAACACAGTCTAAACGAACAAGAGAAAACTCCTCTGCCTTGAAAATACTTAAAAAAAAAATGAACCAAACAACAAATTTGTATTTTTAGAGAATCCATAAAATTCAATGCCAGGAGGAGCATGTTGTCATCTTAAATCTCCTGCTAGTCTTGTTTTTCTTCCTCCTAAGATCAGGTGATAGCAATGAGAATGCATTGCCAACAACAAAATGGCTGTCTGTAGCTTCTCAAAATGGTTGCAACTGTAGTAAAACAAAAATGATGGCAAAAAAATATAACTGATTCACCAAAGTAATTTCATGTCTCAAACTAATCACAATGTGGTCAAATGGTCCCAAAAGTAATATTACTACATTAAAAACTGGGAAAAAAACAATAATTACAGCAATTAATGCAATGAGTTGAAGTAATTTATTTAGGATACAATATTTGAGAGATTAACCCAAAATATTGTTTATTTAATAAAACTGTCTGTCAGTCATTAAACTCTGACAAATGTTCTTCCTATCCTGAAAGTAGTTTCAAATGAAGAGATAGATCAGGTGACAAAGACAAAGACAAGGAACAAAGCAAGGTTCAAAACCAGGAAATCATTTGCAATATGAATCTAAGATCGGCCACTAAACACAATTTAAAGTCAGAAACTAGTGTGTAATATTCGTAAAGCATAGATTCAATACAAGGCACAAGCAAAGTGTAGGGTGTGAGATGTAATGTTGGACAGACTAGCGTGACGTCTGCTTAAAAAGCATCGCACTACTGTTGCAACTTCTGGCTTATGACCTAGCAACCAGGACCCATGTTCTGGCAACTGCTACCCAAAAAGGCGTCACAGAAATTCCGAAGCATAACACTAAAATGAAGCAATAGATATAAACATAATCTCACGCATGTGAGCATTGGGGGTGTCTCACAGGTGTTGATTTGGGTTAGAATAGAGGGAAGGGTTTGGATGTGACACTACTAACATAGTTTCCATTTCTTTTAGAGTGGAGGATTTCTGGTGTCATTTGCAGTCTGGATGTAGTTCCACTCCTGCTTCCTCTGCTATAACATTAGTCTCCATACAGAAAGTGGCCATTCATTTTAGATGTTGTTTCCGAAGAAAACATGACTTTTTCCACAGTGGAGCAACCTGATAGCGTGAGGAGCTATAGACCTACCCTGAATGTGGTTTAGCACCAACTTTGTTTTTTTCTTTTCTACTTGAACGTTAAACTGTGAGTCACCTGGAGCCCAGCCCTTTTCTCTTCTATTCTTCCTATTTCACAATTAGTTATTTTTAAAAAATGAAGGTGCAGTCAGATTCCCCATATTTTAAAACCAAATCAGAAAATGTTTCAATGACTAGTGTCTGAGGATCAATGGAGCTTCTAGTCGCTGAATTGATTGTTGGTCAAATATGATATATTTAACTCCCATGGGGGTTCTGGTGGTCTTGAATACAGTCCTGGTTCTTAACATTTTACCTCCTTGACTGGGATGGTGCTGTGCTGCTCCTCATTTGTTGGCCCACTTAGGCACCATTTCTACTTTCTTGTATACATAGTATAGAGAAAATACAGTTATCGTGAAAAAATTCGACCTTGAGGTTTTGATGAATCTTGACATTTTAGACCTTCCTGAGTCCAAACATACCACTGTTGACATTATGTCTGTCTGTGTGTAAACACAATAACTCAAAAACGTTTTGAAATAAGGAATCCTGGCAACTTTTGAGCCACTTCCAGCAACCAGAAATGGTCATTTAACTGAATATTTTCACAATTTTTCAAATAAATTATGGTTTTAATTACAAATAGATTATTCAAATTTTGTATAGATATTTATAATGATAAAAAGCAAATAGATATGAATTTTTTTGTATCATGGAAATATAACTGTATTCAATGTAACACATATTCTTTCAATAACTGTTATTAATTTTATTTTAAGTTATACATCATCAGTTTAACAATAACATGTAAATATTGAATATGTAAATATAAAGATGTAATGGGAACAATAAGCTGCTATGTCCCTGTCATGTTCCTGGTATTACATTTAATTTTATATATTCTTTAATTTTTGCCATCATTATCACAATTGAATGTAGTTAGACGCAGTTTTACCTATAGCAATTTATTGCAACAAATACTGTATAATACTAACACTTTTTCTATGTTCTTAGATGACTTTAACTCTTTTTACTTTCCATGTAATCTATGTAATCATGAAAAAATTCCACCACAGTTTTCAACCTCTCTAAGTGCGAAAATATTATTTTAAAATAAAGCTTTGATTATAAATAGAGATAAATGATTGTGTATCGATATTATCAATTAGTTATGATGAGAAACAAAGAGATATGATACTTGAGAAATATTGCACAACTGGAAGTGACCTTTTCCACTATCTCAGTATACGAGAAAGTCGAGGGAAGCACATTCCCTTTTTTTTTTACTCTGACCAGTTCTGATCTCTAGAGAGCTGATTTTGAGTTAGGTTGTTGGCTTCATGTTTATGGTTGTTATCTTATTTGTTGTAAAACTTGTTTTTGGTTCTTCTAAAACAACTTGCTTTCCTACATATATCAGCAAAGATTTGATAAAAAATGGACTGGTGCTAGAGAGTAGGAATACGAGATAAATACTTATGTAACCAGAAATACAAAATTCTTATACTGAAAACACCATAGGAAAAAAAAGCCACAAAAAGAGGTTTTAAAGCTGTTTTAAAATTCTTATTATTTTTTCATTATTAAAAAAACAGACAGCTTCATAAGGGTATTTGAATTGCCCACATTACAACTTTGCCCAAGACTCATGCAATCCAAAGGCATGACAGACCTTAGGAACTTTCAGTTTCAGTGCAACAAAAGAGGAAGTGTTGTCAAAACTTCCCAACATTTTGTTTTCCGACCTCTTGTTACCCAGTGAGGGTAGCATGTCTCATTAAGATGCAACTGTGACATAAAATGAAGAGACTATTAAGCAATTTTAACTTCTTAAATTATATAAGGTTTTGAAATGAGTCACTCATTTGCTAACCTGCTTAGTCCAGAAGAGGGCATAAGGCAGGAACAAGCCCTGGACGGGGTTCCAGTCCATTACAGGACAAACATACACACACCCCCACACACTAGGGCCAATTTAAGATTACCAGCTCACATAACCTGCATGTCTTTGGGAGAAAACTGGAGCACCTGGAAGAAACCCATGCAGACACCGGGAGAAAATGCAGACTCCAAGCAGGGAGGACCCGGGACACAAACCCTGGCCTTCTTACCGCAAGACAGCAGCACTACCTCGGAGCCACCATGCCACCCAGGTTTTGAAATGTTTCCTGAAAAGAAGTTGATAGCCTCAGCTATGACAATTATACAATGAATACTACAAAGAACTATACAATGAAGCATGTCCAATAAAATAATAAAATAAAAAGCTGCAGCTCTTTGGAACTGCTCAGAAGCCATTAGTGCTTGCAACTTGGACTATCTATCTTACAGTATATATTTGCTACACTTTATCCATTTATCTTATATAGTCCCTTTCCTTCTCCCTCTCACTTATTCTGTTTTAATATAGGTCCTTTCATCTATATTTCTTTCTTTTATATATAGTACCATTTATATATATTTAATTGTTTTTTATCTATCTATCTATCTATCTATCTATCTATCTATCTATCTATCTATCTATCTATCTATCTATCTATCTAGCTAGCTATTTCGCAACTCAGACCTCATACTGCTGAAGCACTCATTCAGGCTTTTGTCACTTCCCGTCCAGATTATTGTAATTCAATTTTTGGTGAGTCAAGCAAAGTACTAAACGGAATACACTATTTCAAAACTGTAAAGCCAGGTTGAATCAACTCAAAACTTTGGGAATTTATCACTGCTTTACACTTACATCGATTTCCAGTTATATATCATATCTCTTAAAGACTTTTTCATTTACTCTTCATATTAATCAACTGGGAAAAATAAAGAGGTTCTGCCTCCACTCTGCACAGCACTCACAGTATCAGTGTACAGGGTGGCCATGATATCCAGCAACTTCAGGGCGATCCTGTGAAGTCTCAGGATGTCCCACAGGGCAGCTCGATCTCTTTACGAAAATTGACAAAGGCTGCAAATAAACTATTAGGAGAGTATGGGAGATCATGAGGTTACTGGAAAGGGATGTGTGGTGCTCCTAGTATCTATGTGAAAGGACAAAGACTAGGACTCTTTAAAGTCCTAATGCTTCCTGTTTTGCTATATAAGACATAGACGCTATCCAGTGACCTGAGATGAAGACTGGGCTCCTTCAATACTGTGTCTCTTCGGAGCATGCTTGGATACTGCTCGTTTGTTCTTGAGGCATATTAATTGCATTGTAAAGGAGTGTCAGTTACTTCACTGCACCATGTGGCACGAATCCCATTGGTGATCCGGCTTGCAGGATCCTCGTTGTTGAAGACCTAAGCAACTGGACCAGACCAAGAGAACAGCCAAGTAACATTTGGCAGCGGCAGATAGATGATTATTTCCAGAGGGTGGGACTGGAGCGCCTGTTTGCCTAAGGGGTTGCCAATCAGGATCCTGAGCTGTTTCTTCATGTGATGGGTACAGCAACGTGCTGTACCAATGCATGCTCCCTAACTTGACCTGACCTGATCTGAACATATTAAGTTCTCTCTACTAGTTCTTTCTGTCCTTCCATGTTAACTCAATGCACTCCTTGTCACAATCTATAGTGTTTTAATGACCAATTAATTGCTGTTCCCCACATGAACATCCATTGATTAGAACCCCAATAATTTAGTTTCACTTCTCCCAGGTTATCAAAGTTTCTCTGTCTTTACATTGGATAATATTCTACAATTGCTGCTTTTAAAACTGGCTTAATCAGTTCTCTTTTTACACAGATCCTTTTGCATTGGTTGTAATATTTGTAGTAGTTTGTTTTATCAAAACCAATCTATTTATTTCTTTTATTCATGTTGGTTTCTTTTTTAATATTTTTATTTATAATATCTTTAAATATTATGAAAAAACTTTGAAATACTATTATTACTAATAATAATAATTATGAGGTGTGACAATTTAATTTGTGGGACAGCCATGTAGTGTCACCTATGTGGTGATGCATGCAGACTTACGTGCTGATGTGTGTCTGAACATGTTTCTTGTAATGTATATGTAAACCCCAGACCAGTAGCGTCATTTGTTGAATAAGCAGTTGTGAAAGCAATACAAGCAGTTTAAGTCTGTGTGTGAGCTTTGTCATAAAAATGAGTGACAGAAATTTAGAGCATGGCATTAACATCAAATTTTGTGTGAAGCTTGGTAAAAGCGCTACCAAAACGTTGGAGCTGTTAAAAGTGGTATATGGCTAGGATTCTATGAAGAAATCAAATGTCTTTGAGTGGCATAAGAGGTTCAAGAATGATGAGATGAGAATGCTAGAAATGGATCATCCATCATGTCAGTGCCCCAAGCCATAATGTGCCCAGTGTTTGTGACATCCTGGCTAAGAAATCAATTGCCAGATCGATCAACTACCCTATTAATCTGAATTAGCCCATTGGGCTTTCTAGCTTTTCCCAAAAATAAAAACTATCATGAAAGGATGAACATTTTCAGACCTTTCTGACATCCAGTGTAACATGACAAAGGAACTCAAGGGTATTCCAAAAACAATTCCAGAGTATGTTTCCAGCCATGGTTACATTGTCTAACTAAATGCTGAAGATTACTTTGAAAGTGGCAGTATCCACTAGTGCATACATTCTTTTCTTCAGGTTCAATTTGGGAATTTAATTGTCACACCTCGTAACTTAATAATACTAACATTTGCCCTGAGAACTAATGTGATGGATTATGGCCAGGTGGCTATTTTTTGGGTTACTGTTACTCCGATTGCTTCCGTGTTAGTTAGAGTTCTTTACATAATAAAATCTACTGTATCATTTCCATATCTGACAACTAAGAGCCAGAAAAACGAAGTTCAAAATTTACTAAATTATTTCCATATTAGGAAAGTAAGTGCAAGATAAATTAAGATTAACATTTACTACATCATTTCCTTATCAGGAAACTAAGTGTCAGATGAAGGTTTTGAGTATTATTTAAATTTTTAAACACAAAGCAAAAACTAAGCAAGGGGATTGCTTGAGGAAGATAAAAAGAAGAAAAGTTAAAGCAAATGAAATCTTTTGGGACTGAAAAGGAGTCTGGGCATTGACCTTACTTGAAATTACTAAGAACATACAACTTCCCAGTGTTAGGTTATGGTAGTGATAGATGGACATGCAGTGGATTTGGAAAGTATTCAGAATCCTTTACTTTCTGCACACTCAATTGTGTTGTAGATTTAAGTTTAAATATATACTATTGCTTCATTTGTCCATCAATCTACACTTTATAACCCATAATGATGAGAAAGGTTTGCATATTTTGTAAAAATCTAAAACTGAAATCCCCTGTTCATGTAGGTGTTCAGACCCTTTTCTGTGGCACACTAATTTGTGGTCAGGTGAATCCTGCTCCTTGAGATGTGTCTAGAACTTGATTGTACCTGTGGCAAACTGAATTGATTGAACATCGTTTAGATTGGCACACACATGTGTATATTAGGTCACACAATTTACACTTCATCCATCCATCCATCAGCCAACCCGCTATATCCTAACTACAGTGTTCACGGGGGTCTGCTGGAGCCATTCCCAGCCAACACAAGACAGGAAACAAACCCCGGGCAGGGCTCCAGCCCACCGCAGGGCGCACACACCCACCAAGCACACACTAGGGACAATTTAGAAGCACCAATGCACCTAACCTGCATGTCTTTGGACTGTGGGAGGAAACCGGTGTACACCCACGCAGACACAGGGAGAACATGCAAACTCCACGCAGGGAGGACCCGGGAAGCAAACCCAGGTCTCCTAACTGCGAGGTAGCAGCTCTACCCACTGTGCCACCGTGCCACCCATTTACACTTTATGTTAGAATAAAAGTATTTATTATTATTATTTTGTTTACTTTTCCACCTACTACGTTCACCTATGTTAACTTTATTGAATTATGATCAATGTACTTTTGTACATCTCCTTCAGTGTGTTGTTTGTGGTTTTTAATTTTGTTATCTACTTTAAATATTTGTTAGGACAAAACTAAGCCATGAAGTCTAAGGAACTCTCTGCAGACATCCATGGTAAAACTGTAGTGTAGATCAGGGCAAGAGTATAAAGCCATTTTTAAAGGTTCAAGTGTTCCCATGAGCTCAGTAGCCTCAATAATTGTGAAATGGAAGACTTTCCCAAGAGTTGGGCCAAAGTAAGTAACTGGGCAAGAAGAAACTTGGTAAGGGTGGTGACAAAGAACCCAATGGTCATTCTAACAGAGTTTCAGATGACCTCTGCTTAGATGGAAGAGCCTGTTAGAAGGCCAACCATCTCAGCAGCATTCCATTAATGAGGTGTTTATAGTAGAGTGGCCCGATGGAAGCTGCTCTTGTGTAAAAGGCATATATATGACAGTTAAAGGTCTCTGAGAACATAAGGAAAAAGATTATCTGGCCTGATTAGACAAAAACTGAAATCTCTGGACAGAACTCCAATCACTATGTCTGGTGAAGACCAGATACCACTCATCACCTACCTAATACCATCCCTGCATGGTGGTGGCAGCATCATGCTATTAGGGTGCTTCTCAGTGACTATACAGGGAGACTGGCCAGAACTGGGGGAATGATGAATACAAATAAATACAGATAGGTCCTTGGAGAAGACCTGCTCCAGAGTGTATGCAACCTCAGACTGGTGTGACGGTTCAACTTTCAGCATTTCAATGGCCTAAAACATATAGCCAAGACAATGCTGGAGTGTCTTAATGACAACAGATTACCCTGGGGTGATCTGAGCCAAAGCCCAGACTTAAACCCCTTAGGACATCTGTGGAGAGACTTTGAGATGGCAGTTTACAGATGCTCCCCATCCAGTCTGACTGAGCTTGAGAGGAGAACGGGATAAACTGTTCAAATCGAGGTGTGCAAAGCATGTAAAGACTTAGCCAAGAAACTTGAAGTTGTAATTTCTGCTCTGCTGAATTAAGGGCCTGAATATTTACATGAAGAAGAAATTTCAGTTTTTGAAATTTAAATAAATTTGCATATCCTTCTAAAAATATGTTTTCTCTTTTCCATTATAGGTTATTGAGGTTTAAAACGTTGATGGACAAAAATGGCAAATGTATCCATTTAAAATTAAATTTACAGCACAATAAAGTGTGTAGAAAATGAAGGGGTCTGAATACTTTCTGAATTCACTGTATGAGATAACAACTACAAAGAGGCTTGGAGATGTGGTGCTATTAAAGGACACTGAAAAATTATCTGGAAAGAGTAGGGGACAAATGAGTGATGAAGAGGATGAATATCAGCAGAGTGACAATTCCAGTCTGGTTTCCGCCCCCTCCATAGTACTGAAACTGCATTAATCAAAATAACTAATGATCTTCTAATGGCAGCAGACTGCGGCTTACTCTCTATTCTCATTTTACTTGATTTGAGTGCGGCTTTTGACTCCATTTCTCATTCCATTCTTCTCAATAGACTATCTTCCATTGGTGTCACCCATAATGTCTATAATTGGTTCGTATCCTACCTTTCTGGCCGCTCTCAATTCATACAGCTCAAATCATTTTCATCTCACTCTGTATCCGTTACTACAGGCGTGCCTCAAGGCTCTGTCCTGGGCCCCCTTCTGTTCACTATCTATCTCCTTCCTCTGGGCAATATCTTCAGGAAATATAATATTCATTTTCACTGTTATGCAGATGACACCCAGCTTTACTTTTCAACTTCACCTACAATTACCCTCCCACCTACCGCCCTTACTGACTGTTTGGCCGAAATCAAAAACTGGTTTACATTTAATTTTCTTAAACTCAACACTGATAAAACAGAGATCCTTCTCATTGGTACAAAATCCACATTATCCAAATTCCACAACTTCCCCTTTATAATTGATAACTGTACGCTATCTCCATCCTCTCAGGCCAAAAATCTTGGTGTCATCTTGGATAATAATCTCTCCTTTCTTTCACACATCAATACTATTACACAATCTGCTTACTTCCACCTATGCAATATCAACCGTCTCCGTTCCTCTCTCACCCCACACTCTGCCTTGTCACCTCTCGCTTGGACTATTGTAACTCTCTTCTTTTTGGTCTCCCTCAAAAAACTCTTCACAAACTTCAACTAGTCCAGAACTCAGCTGCCCGTATTATTACGCGATCTCCTTCCACTCACCAGATCACTTCTGTTCTGCATTATCTTCACTGGCTCCCTATCAAGTTCCGCATTGAGTTTAAAGTCCTTCTGCTAACCTTTAAAGCTATTCATGATTTAGCCCCTCCATATCTGTCTGACCTTCTCCACATTGTCACCCCTTCCTGTACTCTTAGATCATCATCCTCAATTAAATTGACTGTTCCTTCTGCTCGTCTTTCTACAATGGGGAACAGAGCTTTCAGTCGTTCTGCCCCCCGACTTTGGAATGCACTGCCTCCTGAGATTAGAAACATTAATTCACTTTCTCTGTTTAAGTCTTCAGTTAAAACTCATCTTTTAATCATGCCTTCTCTATGTAAACATTGTACTGTATTGTTTGTCGGTTGCTGTGTATAATGTACGGTGTCCTTGAGTGTTTGAAAGGCGCCTATAAATAAAATGTATTATTATTATTATTATTAATATAGAAAAGAGAACAGTAGAAATGCTGAGAAGAAAGATGAGATTCATGGGATATATGTTGAGGGGGTCAAGTGAGAAAATGGGGCAATTGATAATAGAATGAAAAATACATACAACCAGAGATAAAGGAAAACAAAGAAGAATTTGGGTTGATGGTATAAAACAATGGTCAGCATTGAAAAAATGGGGAGAAGCAGAAGGAAAGGTAGAAGATAAAGGGAAGTGTTAAGTCCTCGTTACCAACCATCAGATAAATGTGGGTTCAAATCCCACTAGATAGATAGATAGATAGATAGATAGATAGATAGATAGATAGATAGATAGATAGATAGATAGATAGATAGATAGATAGATAGATAGATAGATAGATAGATAGATAGATACTTTATTAATCCCAAGGGGAAATTCACATAATCCAGCAGCAGTATACTGATACAAAGAAACAATATTAAATTAAATAGTAATAAAAATGAAAAGAATTAAAATAAAATTAATGTTCGCATTTACTCCCCCGGGTGGAATTGAAGAGTCGCATAGTGTGGGGGAGGAACGATCTCTTTAGTCTGTCAGTGGAGCAGGATGGTAACAAAAGTCTGTCACTGAAGCTACTCCTCTGTCTGGAGATGACACTGTTAAGTGGATGCAGTGGATTCTTCATGATTGACAGGAGTTTGCTTAGTGCCCGTCGCAGACTACTGGCACTGTGTGACCATGAGCAAGTCACTTGACCTGCCTGTGCTCCAACTGGGAAACCAAAAGAAATATAACCAATTGTATAATAAATGTTGTAAATCACCTTAGATAAAGGCATCAGCCTAATAAGTAAATGTAAGAAAGAAAATGTTTGATATACTGTATATTTAATTCTGAATAAGGGTTCTCAATGGAAACTACAACTATAACTTCGATTCCTGACATACTCTGTGAATTTGCCAAGATTATCATCCCTCACTACATAAAATCAAAGCTGGGGCGAGGGTGATGTGTACAGTCAAACACATTACATGGCATATAGATTGGATATCAGGAGTGTGATGTCTCAGTGCAACCCTGGGGGTTTTAGCTCAGTTCCTCACAACATACAGACTTTAATGGACTCAAGCCACAATGTACCGAATGTTTTATTTTTCTTGCTGTGTTCTCCTTTTATCAGTGACACACATTTCCCAGCAGACATTGCATACTTACAAAATGGTAAGCTAGCAGCACAAGAAAAAAACATTTACATCAATATGATTGCAAAACATAAGCCTATTTTCATCTGTAGCTATGTATTGCAGCAAACTAAGTATTGTCCATCATGTACACCCACCCTCTAACCACTAAACACACAAGTTTCAATAGCTGCCTTTATAGGTATGGACTCCTCCACTTCTTCTGTCACTTTGTTTTAATTTTTGTAATTTCTAAACCATACAATATTTACAGTATATACTGTCTTTGGTGTGGGATATTTATGCAATATTCTTTGCTTTCCACCTCAAACTTGAAACATCCACAAACCATTTTAGTTTTTCAATTGCAAAATTGCAAACTAAACACATTTTAGCGGTAATCTTGCAAACTATATGCATAACGAAACTCTGCTGTTTTATTTATTACTTCTGGCCACAATTCCGTCCTGGGTTCATGCAATATCATAAATACATGAGTTATGACGTAATATAATATCAATTAAGGAGATTTTTTTGTATATATTTACAGATCAAGATAAGTGTGCCTTATAAAGTAGAGTTAGACTTTAAATAGTGTAACTTAATATCTCATGTACATAGTGCCTTTCACAACAGATATCATTCCAGGGAAATATGAATAATACTGTGGCAAGCAAAATAATGAAGGTCATGAATGTTGTATTTTGACAGGAAGGTAAATAAGCATTTTTTAAAAGTTCCTTTCCATTATCTAAACCACTTCTACAGTAAGGATCACACAAGGCACTGCCACAAGCGTACATGATCCCTGGGTCTGCTCTCCTAAATGAGCTGGCTGTCCCTGTATCTTACCTCTCTCACACTCTCTAGTTCTTTCTCTATGCCAGTTGGTTTCTATATCTTTGTAACTTCTGCTGTCCGCTCCTTCCCCCAGCAGTATGCTAGACCACCCAACCTGTGCCAAGTTGTACTGTATGTTTCATTCACCCTATAATATCATCCATGGCGACTGGGGTGAAGGGCTTGCATACACTCTCTGTGCTTCACTGGCATAATACAGGTGAAAGAGAGCATTCTTTTACATTATGAAGATGATTGGCAGCATGAACATTATTATGTGATGTGTATGAACCATTCTGCTCTACAGGAATTATTACAGGAATTAAAGTAGAGGAAATACAGGAAGACATGGTTATGGATGCTACATGGGTTAGTGTCTGTGTCCTCCATAGTACAAAATCTGCCTACCCAGATTAAAAAAAAAATACTGTGACACCATCCAAACTCTGTCCACTAGCTGGCTTTCAGTCTGCCACTTGTCACGCAAATGCGCATAGGGAGCCGCTTAAGGACCCAAAGAGCAATATAGAATACCATGCCAGGGGACAAACCTCTTTTTCTTTATTTCCACAGAAAGAACGAAGCACCACTGCCTTGAATTCACCCGGATTCCATAACAGCACGCAGACCCTACCGCATTCCTTCCTTCCCTCTGGTCCCTTTTTGATGATGTTATGAATCCCATCCACCACCATGGTTCCTTCCCAGCGTTCTCTCTGCCTGTTTCCGGTCTCACCCCATAAATTGTTCCACTACACGTACCATCATTGTCTGTTGTAACTCTTCCAAGTGAACACTGACCTTGAACCTTGCAGTATACAGAGCCGGAAAACCACAAACCTTTATGCTTGTCTGTGCTTTATTTTACAGTGGCATAGCCAGGCTATGAAGCTGGAGCAGACAGCCATGAAACGGAAGCTGGCGGAGACCAAGACGCGGCTGGCGGCAGCAGATGTGGTAAAACCGGAGCCTGCACAGCCTCCAACTCCTCTAATTGTTCTACTCTCTGAGCCGGATAATATAGAGTCTTATTTAATGCTCTTTGAGAGGACTGCCACTCTGAATCAGTGGCCGAGGGAGGAACGGGCAACCATACTGGCGCCGTACTTGAAGGGCATAGCACAGCGGGCCTATCATGACCTCCCCGAGGAGGAAGCCCCTGATTATGACCTCCTGAGGGTCAAAATTTTAAATTGCTATGGCGTAACATCAGGCCAGCAGACGAGGGAATGCCGGCATTGGAAATTTGACCCGATCACCCTGCTAGGGCCCAGGCATTCGAATTCTGGGGCAAAATGGGGTGCTGACTAAGGCCGGACATCAACCAGGCACGCTAGGTGGTGGAGCAGGTGGTATGTGAGGGGTTCGTAAACGCCATGCCAGAATACCTCGCCCAGCAGGTCCAGAGGCATCCTCATAAAAACATAAGAGGCCTTCTGGAGGTTCTGGAGCACCAACTAGCAGTGAACTGAGTCGAAGAGTCGGAGAAGTCTGCTGCGAGGTCCGACAGGGATGTGTCGCACTGCAGAGGCTCCGGTTAAATGTAAGGAGAAAGTGCCGGCCCCACCACGCTGTTTTAAGTGCGGCGAGGTCAGGCATATCCTCACCGCCTGTCCCTTAAACCTGGAGCCAATAGACTGCACGTGGACAAAAGGAGAGAGGTACTGTGCTCTGTCTAATCCTCTGGCTGTCCCAAATATGGGAGTGGTGTTGGTAAATGGGCACTCAGTTATGGTGTTATTTGACTCCTGGAGTAACATTACTATTTTTGCTCGCCGTTATGTCCTACCACGACAGTGGGTAGCTCAACAAATGAGCGTAACCTGTGTGCATGGGAAGACCAGATCATATAGGTCTGCGTAATGTTTTTTAACCTGGAAGGGTAAACCAAACCAACTGCTTGTCGCTGTACTGCCTGAGCCCCCCTTTCCGGTTATTTTAGGACAAGACTGGTCGGAAAGTAAATGTGGTAGCTGAAGTACCTCTCCTAAAGCTAAATTGGGTCTGATTATTGATGGACAAGGCACCATCCCAGCGGCTTCCACGGCGTGCACCTCGGTGACTAGTGATGACGTGGACAACCTGGAGGAAGACTCTCTGGCGACAGACCTTGACCCGGAAGTACAAACGGATGAGGATCTGGGTCAGATAGCCGCTAACCTGGTGCCACTACAAGATCCTCTCGTTGGCATAGATTCTCAGTTTCGATCTACGCTGGCTTCTTTTAAAACAGAAAAGTGGAATGATGATTCACTGAAGTTTGCCAGGAATGCCATCATTTCCTTTGACAGCAATTCGCCAGACAGTTCCTAGGACCCTAATTTGTTTTAGAGGATGATCTGTTGTATTGAGTGGCGGAACACGAAGGTGAGGTATGGAAGTTGTTGCTAGTACCACGGACCTACCGGCGGGAGGTCTGCGAACTGGCTCACACCTACCTCATCTCGGGGCAGAGAAAACCCTGGAGAGAATAAAACTTTGTTTCTATTGGCCCAGAATTAACGAGGAGGTCCGACATTTCTGTCAATCCTGCCCGGAGTGTCAGCTACGTCAGATTCCTAGGAAGGACCGTGCTCCTCTCGTTACGATTCCGCTCATCGATGTTTCCTTTGAAAGGATCGGAGTCGATCTTCTAGGCCCTCTAGAACCCTCAACTCACGGCCATAAATATATTTTAGGTATGGTTGATTACACGACTTGATACCCAGAAGCAGTTCCCCTGTGCTCCACTAATACAAAAAATATTGCACGGGAATTGGTAGGGATTTTTTCTCGAGTGGGTATACGTAAAGAAGTCTTTATGGATCAAGGTACACCCTTTACTACGGATATGTTCAGGGAGGTTGCCAAGTTTCTCCGTATTAAGCATCTTAAAACATCTGTTTACCATCCTCAGACAGATGGGTTGGTAGAAAGATTTAACTGGGACCAACTTTTAGCCTTAATGCTTTTTGCTTATCGGGGGTGCCACAAGCCTCCACAGGTTTCTCCCCTTTTGAACTCTTATATGGGCGCTAACCCTGGGGTATTTTGGATATCCTCAAAGAAGGTTGGGAAGGGGAGGCTCTTCCCTCCACCAACGTTTTGGAATACATCGCACAATTCCGCGATAGATTGGATAAAATCTGACCCCTCCTAAAGGAACACATGTTCCAAGCTCAAGTGGCACAGGCACAGAATTATAATAGGATCACCTCTCCCTGGGAGGTCCAGCCGGGGATCCAAGTGAAAGTACTTGTGCCCACTTCCCATTCAAAATTAATTGGTCGCCCTTTTGAACCCCCCTGATATTTACTACACGGTGAGGCATTTGTACTCCATCAACATTAATTATTTCCAGAGACATAATTTTGTCTATTTTTCCAGCGCATCACGCACAAAAGCAAGGGAACGATGGGAGCACCAGAATTCTGCTCACATCATGTCGCTTCGTACCGCAAGCTGCAAGTAGGAAGTCTGTGATAAATGGAATACCGCTACGCTTTCCACTCACGGGACGGAAGGACAATCCCGACCGCTTTTATATAATAAGAAAGAAGAAGAAGATATCGCACAGTCTGGAGTAGAAAATCATCTTTTACCTGGAATAACGAAACTACAAATCCCATCGTGCATTGCAAAATGGACGGGCGTGTGAAACTCCATGCTACTCGCACAGTCTGTGAAAATCATCTTTACCTGGAATACTCCCCACACAAAATGGACTGAAACTCCACACCTGCGTAGCACTCATGGGACGGAAGGACAATCCCGACTGCTTTTATATAGAAGGATTGGCAGGGTCCTTACAAGGTTAAACAGAGAAAAGGACTCGTCGACTATTTGGTGAAACAACCGAACCATCGACCGAGCGAGAGGGTATATCACGTTAACTTGTTGAAACCGTGAAGGGATAGGGAAGACTGCCCTCTCACCGGCCCAACCCTCTCCCTTTTCTTGAAAAAATCAGACCTTAACCTTGGGCCCCAATTTGACTTCCCACCAGCGACAGGTGCTGGAAAGTGTG
Source organism: Polypterus senegalus (assembly GCF_016835505.1). NCBI lineage: Eukaryota > Metazoa > Chordata > Cladistia > Polypteriformes > Polypteridae > Polypterus > Polypterus senegalus. Next base: position 206,656,241 of record NC_053157.1, read on the forward strand.
ATCCTGTCTATCCCGGAAGTGGTCAGTGAGGCACCAGGCCGCATCTCGCTGATTGAGCACGACATCATGATGGACCCCGGTGTGGTAGTCAGGGAACAGCCCTATCGCCTCCCGGAAGCAAAACGTGCAGAGGTGGAGCTGGAAGTCCAAAGGATGTTGAACAAGGACATTATGTAAGAGAGTCACAGCCCGTGGTCCAATCCCATCGTCCTCGTTTCTAAGCCAGATGGCTCTTTGAGATTTTGTAATGACGTTTGGCATCTTAATCAAGTCTCCAAATATGATGCCTACCCAATGCCCTGTGTGGAAGAGCTTCTTGAGTGCCTGGGGAAGGCACGTTATTTGACTACTCGATAGATAGATAGATAGATAGATAGATAGATAGATAGATAGATAGATAGATAGATAGATAGATAGATAGATAGATAGATAGATAGATAGATAGATAGATAGATAGATAGATAGATAGATAGATACTTTATTAATCCCAAGGGGACATTCACATACTCTAGCAGCAGCATACTGATAAAAAAACAATATTAAATTAAAGATTGATAAAAATGCAGGTATATCAGACAATAACTTTGTATAATGTTAACGTTTAACCCCCCTACCCCACCCCCCCGGTGAAATTGAAGAGTCGCATAGTGTGGGGGAGGAACAATCTCCTCAGTCTGTCAGTGGAGCAGGGCAGTGATAGCAGTCTGTCGCTGAAGCTGCTCCTCTGTCTGGTGATGATACTGTTTAGTGGATGCAGTGGATTCTCCATGATTGACAGGAGCCTGCTCAGCGCCCGTCACCATGGATGTCAAACTGTCCAGCTCCGTGCCTACAATAGAGCCTGCCTTCCTCACCAGTTTCTCCAGGCGTGAGGCATTCTTCTTCTTTATGCTGCCTTTCCAGCACGCCACCGCGTAGAAGAGGGTACTCTCCACAACCGTCTGATAGCACATCTGCAGCATCTTATTGCAGATGTTGAAGGACGCCAGCCTTCTAAGGAAGCATAGTCGGCTCTGTCCTCTCTTGCACAGAGCATCAGTATTGGCAGTCCAGTCCAATTTATCATCCAGCTGCACTCCCAGGTATTTATAGGTCACTTCTGATGATCATGGAATCCATATTAATTTCCCCTTAACGGCATCCGCAAGAGAAAAGAGCGTTCAGTACCCCTAGCGGACATTTGCAATACCAGGTTCTCCCATTTGGACTGCAATGGGGGGCGCCAGCGACCTTTCAGCATCTGGTAAACCGAGTACTAAAGCCACACCAGTCCTACTGTGCCACCTACCTCAATGATGTGGTCATTTATTCCAGCACCTGGCAGGAGCATGTATTGCAGGTTTATGCTGTCCTCCTGACGCTAGCAAAAGCAGGCTTCTGTATCAGTCTCCGGAAATGTTTTTTTGGATTGAACGAGGCCAAATACTTAGCCTAACTGGTGAGGGGGTGGGGCTTGGGGGGGGTTCGGGAATGGGCAGGACTGGTGAAACCACAGTGTTCAAAAGTTAAAGACATCTTCGAATGGCCCCGTCTGATAACCAAAAAACAATTGCAAGCTTTCTTAGGATTAGTGAGTTACTACCGCCGGTTTGCACCTCAGTTTTCTGAGAGAGCAGCACCTTTGATAAATCTAACAAAGAAAATGGCCCCTTTTCATGTAATATGGGACGACTTAACGGAATGGGCATTCAGCGACCTCAAAACGGCCCTGACAACGGCACCAGTGTTGAGAACTCCTGACTTCTCTCTTCCTTTTCTCCTCCAGACCAATGCTTCAGACACGAGCCTAGGCGCTGTGCTGAGCCAAAGCATCAATGGTGTCGAACACCACATGATTCACCTGAGCCGGAAACTGCTGGACCAGGAGACAACAGCAGCGGTAGAGCGGAAACGTTTTGGCCATCAAGTGGGTGGTAACTCATCTAAGGTACTACCTGTTGGGTTGAGAGTTCACCCTGGTGACTGACCATGCTGCCCTCCAGTGGATGGCTGTTCACAAGGAGTCGAACCCCCGAGTCAACAGGTGGTTTTTAGACCTGCAGTCATATAAGTTCACCGTTACTTATCTCCAGGGTAACCTACAGGTTAATGCTGATGCTCTCTCCCGGGTTCACGACCTCTCGGTTCGGGTCACCCGATTTTTGTTAAATTCTCTTGGCAAAAAGTCTCGTCTCGCAGGACCTGAACTTATCTCTCATGGGAGTTGAAATTATCTCTGAGAAAGTCTCGTCTCAGGATTTCCTTTTATAATAGAGAGACATAAACTTAGTCCACAATAATTTGCTTCTACTAACTCATACAGCAATTGAGCTTGTCTAAACTTTAGTCTAGTGATAGGGAAGCTCCTAGTGCAGCTAAGTCTTTTGTTAGGCATGGTAACTAAAATGACCCACATCATTACAAAGATAGTCCAGCTAATGCCCTGCAAAAATACAGCAGAACATCCATTCATATGTAAATATAACTTAATATTTTCCATCCATCAGTTCATTTCCTGATCTAATTATAAGGTCATGGGGAGCCGGAATCCATCCCTTTAGCAACAGACGTAAGCCAGGAAACAGTCTTGGTCAGGGCAGCAGGCCAGCGGAAGACACACTCACAACCTTTTCAATTGCTTCTTTGGCACAAGGGCATTAATTCAACACAAACCCCTACAATTCTTAGCACAATTTGCTATTCATAGATCCACATCTTGTATCCTGCATTTAAAATCATTTTTCAGCATGAAGTATGTATTTTGTTTCTGCTCCATGTGTCAAACTCTCTGGAATGTTTTCAGGTCCTCATGTTGTAGGTTTAGTGGCATAATGGCTAAGGTGTTAGACTGCCCCCTTCAAGGTAGATGGTTGACTTCCCACCAGGGACCGAATGAGTCACCTCACATACCAGACCTCACTCCTCCGATGAATGCAGATAATTGCACTTTGCACTGATGAGTTCAGGACGCTTCAGCTAAATAAAACAATGCAAATTGTACAGTTTTGACTACTATATCAGAATTTGAATCATTCATGTAAATTAGGAAGTGTGCACGGATTCTTTACGGGCTCCAGTTACAAGCCCATTGCAGGTTAATATTCTTCATTTCTTGTAACGTCTACTTCAACAACACCAAGTTTAATGTCAATCAATTGATTTTTAATTTCTAAGTGAGTTTCATTTACTGGTTTGGCTGAGCAGCTTCCCCTGAAGTTATAAAAGATACCTATCAGCAAAGCTAAAAGTTAGGAATACATTTGGAAAATTCTATTGTCTACTTTTAGGATTTAAAAATGTAAAGTCTATACAAACACACGTTTCACAGTTTGAACATATTTCAAAATGCATGCAAAGCAGCCTGTACAAGATTACTAAAGCATTCAATATGATGCTTATTGCAGGAGAACACAAGACACATAAGAGAGAAAGAAAGGGGAACAAATGGCAGCAAGGTAGGTGCTGCAATGGCTGTGTGTGATGCTAAGAGAAGAAGGTGCTGTCAGCTCAGGAAGGAGGAAAGATAGACTGTGGCTGTGACAGACCATAAAAAGTTTTGACACCTGTTTATGCACTTGTTATAGTCTTCATGCTTTATTGGCTACTTGTATGTATTAAAATAATAATATAATAATAGTAAATTGGGCGATAATCTGAAAAATGCACTGCACGTGTCTGTGAATTATAATTTGCCGTGCTTTTGTGTTATTTCTGCTAGTTTTGCTTATTACTTCTTTATTATGTTTATACTGCCTCTTTAAAGTGGCATCCATTCCTTGTGTTTTGTGGGTGGAGCTCCTGGAGGCGGGGCTGTGGTGAGTCGCCCTATAGTATTCATGTAACTTTTTAATAGACTTTTGATTTTGGGTTAAATAGTTACAAGGAGTGCTTACCTTGAGCATTTGAGGGTGGTGCTATTGAAACCTCCAGTGAAGGAAATGGTAGGGCAGCTGTGCAGGCAGTGTGGAGGCAAGTGGTGGAGCGCTACATATCTTGTCCATGCCTGGACAGGAGGGGGTATCCTGGCACAAGTTACCAAACTGCAAGGAATAGATAAAAAGTTAGCGGAACCTTTTCCAGAGTGAGTGAAAGGGTACAAGAGGGGAAAGAGATTACTTACCAGAGAGTAGTCAAAGTTGAAGTGAGCATGGTCATACACTGTACATACAACACGAGCGCATGTCACAGATTTAAAGGGTTACAGCGCTTAGAACAAACTGTGTGAAGTTGCACTAGATAATTGGATGGGGCTGGATGAGGCATCTAATGGGACTGGAGGAAGGGATCCTGTGGACGTATAAAACAGGAAGATGGATGTTAGAGATTGTTTTCGCTTTTTGTTTGCAGTGAAGTTCTTCATTAGTGGAGTGTTCATAGGAGTTCTCTAGAGCAGCCTAAGTAAGGTCAGGAGGGTTTGCGATTTACTTTCTGATTATCCCCTAGAGCAGTGGAAGTGGGGTTAAAGTCGGACATTAGTTTAATTTGATTCATTTTAATTTTGTAGAAAAAGTCCTTGGGTCCCTTGAGCAACCTATGAAAAGGGAGAAGTGAAAATGACTGGGGAATATTGCTGTATTTTCTTTTTGATCTGGAGAGTCCTTGGTTCCATTCGTGTATCCTGAAGAAGCATAAAGGGAGAAAGATGGGTGATTTTGTCTGTTTTGATTTTTTTGATTATTTATTCATGCATGTAGGAACAGTATTTGGAAAGAGTTGTTTGTGTGATAATTCACCACTTGAACTTCAGCTTTTTGTACTTTTGATAAATTTGATACTTATATATCATGTTTTTTTATAAAGAACTTTCTATTTTTGTGCCATCTTGTCTTGAGTCTCTCACTCGCCCTGGTTTGTCCTTGATACAACTACTAGATGTCCCCTTGTTAGATTGCCGTGCGATATATGGTGGGCACAGAACATCACAGGGGCCACCCTGATGTCACTTCTCCTGGGTCCTCACCTTAACTTAATAAGTCAGGATCCAGTAGTGAAGGATTGTGTGTTATATGGAGTTTATTTTAAGTATTTCTGTTTCATTGGAATTTACTGTTTTTGTCATTATACTGTATTGCTTTTGTCTCTGGATTGTGTATTTGGACTTGTTCGATTTAGATTTTGTTAGTATTAGCCTGTCTTTTGCCCTTCTTAAATAAATATTTTCTTTCATAGTTTCATTGCCCATTTGGTTACAAACCATAACTTTAATGGATTCACTCCCATATGCATCATTTTTGAGCTATTTGGATTTTTACATTTTTATAACCAACTTTATAATCCATTAATTGGTCTGTGTAGGCCGAAGCCCACAGGTAGCAGTTTGTGGGGGCTGGCTGACTTGGAACGAGTCTCTTCTGGCAATGCCAGTGAAGGTCCCGACCTGCTTTATGGTTTTTTTGAATCCTCACTTGCCATTCTCGCCATGTTTTTAACTCTGTGTCACAGCAAATAAATGAATATACTAATTTATGTAGCTGTTTTATTAAGTTAGTGATTTTCTCGGCAAAAACAGTGACAAACACTCAGATGGGTGAAACAAAAAAACGGCACATTGGGTTTGTGAACACTCACACTGTTAACAGACTACTAGCTAAGGTTTATTATTGTTCTAAATTTTGCTTAAGCCTTTGTCCAAGATAACAACAGTAATGTATTTTAAACTTTTTACAGAATGTTTTCAGTTGAAGCAGGTTAAGTGACTCATTCAGACTGACACGCCTTATCAGTGCCAATCTAAACATTTAATGCCCCAGCAACTACACGATTAATAATTAGATCAGAACCATTGTATTCATTGTGTTTTCCTTTTTGTTGATATTGCACTATTGTCAGTAGTATGAAGGAAACATGCAAGTGAGAATTTCATTGTACTCTTTACTCATGACAATGAACATAAACTTGAGCTCCACCTGCGCTGGTACTTAAATATAGGCACTGGGTCTGTACCACCTGCTCACTGAGGCCAAATAAACATCTCCGAAGACATGCCAAAGGACATAAGCAGACAGCAGCCTCTGACCCCGACATGGTCTAAAGCATACAGGATTATAGCATGGGGTTCAGCGTTATAATGGGAATGGCCTCACCAGTCCTTCCTAGATTTGTCGCTTTGAAAGGAAACACTGTTGTGAAGTATTACCGATTTTTTGTTTCAAGCTTCTATCAGCAGTTATGCAATACACTATGAAAGCACAGTGTGCACAATATTTGCATTTTCCTTCTACTTATCAGTATGAGAAAAGTAACCATTAGTAAGTGAAAAAAATCCCACAAGTGTCAACTTCCGCTGTTTTTGAACAGCACTTCATTTTCACCTTCATCTAACTCTTTGCTCTTGGACTTACTCCACTGTTTGCTGACTTCACTATTACAGCTTTATACAAATGTGTGTCGTTACCCAAAGCTTCGGGGTCCTGAATTCACATTCCAGCTCAGTCCCTGGTTTTGACAGAGGTTTTCCCAGGGTATGCTGGTTAGGTTAACTGGCTACTGAACTGGTGTGTGAGTGTATATCTAAATGTGCCCTGTCATGGTTTGTCCTGGTGCTGCCAGGATGTTCCTAGTGACACTGAACTGAAAAAAATGCTTCAGAAAGCAGATGCATGGACATTTAAGTTTGTTTTTTTTTTTCATTTTAAAATTCTCCTTTTTACATATAAAGTCACAACTTGTTTAGCTCTATCTTACATTACTGAAATGATCATGGTTTATACTCCAGAAAATATACTGCGATCCCAAGATGCAGGCCTACTTAAAATTCTGAATATGAAAAAAAAAACAGTGAAGAAGGCTGAGCTTTTAACTACAAGGAAAATACGCCAACTAATATTAGAAAGGCCTCTCAGCCTCACGCAATGAGATCAGCATCTGTAGTCATGAAGTTTGACATCTCCAACTAAGTTTGTTTCCTGTTGTTCTCGTAGTGTTTTCTAATTCATTATAGAAATTGTATTTGTTTTGGTCTTATTAACTCTTTTCCGTTTCTTTCTCTCCTTGTGTGTGGTGGTACTTGGCCAAACTTACAGTCAATGTACTGTCACATATTTTGGACCTCTATTTATACAAACATGCACTGCTCAAAAAAATTGAGGGAACAATTAAATCACACATTGGATCACGATTAACAAAATATTCAAATAGAAAATATTTACTGAGTAATGCTGTATAATGTATTAAGAACAAAATGATGTAACAACAGTCGATAGAAATTAAAATCACCAACCCATTGATGGCTGGATTCAACATCACACCGTCAAAAATTGAAATCCCAGGCTGATCTAAATTGCTTGAATTTCATCACGGCAACACATAATGTGACTCAGTAGTGTGTATGACCCCCACGTACCTGTATGCTTTCCTGACAATGTCTGGGCATGGTCCTGGTGAGGTGCCGTATGGTGACCTGGGGGATTTCTTTCAAGACCTGGATCAGGGCATCAGTGAGCTTCTGGACAGTCTGTGGCACTACTTGATGACGTTGAATGCAACAATGCATAAAGTCCTAAAGGTTCTCATTTGGGGAACATGTAAGTCAGTCAATGGCATCGATGCCTTCAACATCCAGGAACTGCCAATATGCTCTAAACACATGAGGCCGGCATTGTCCTGCACCAGGAGGAACCCACTGCCCACTGCACCAGCATAATGTCTGACAGTGGCTCTGAGGATTTCATCCCTTAACCTAACAACAGTCAGGATAGTGTTGCCTAGCACGTGGAGGGCTGTGCAACCTTCCATGGTATGCCACCGCACACCATCTCTGACCCACCGCCAAACTGGTCATGCTGGATGATGTTGCAGGCTGCGTAATGTTCACCACAATATCTCCAGGCTCTTTCACGTCTGTCACATGTGTTCAGTGTGAACCTGCACTCATCTCTGAAGAGAATGGAGCACCAATGGTGGAACTGCTTGCCAATCAAGCTGCATGGTGATAGGTTGTGAGCACAGGTCCCACTAGAGGATGTTAGGCCCTCATGCTACCCTCATGGGCTTGGTTCTCCAATGCTGGTGGTGCTGTGAAGGACATTGATCACATCCTTATGAGCAGACATTAGATAGATAGATAGATAGATAGATAGATAGATAGATAGATAGATAGATAGATAGATAGATAGATAGATAGATAGATAGATAGATAGATAGATAGATAGATAGATAGATAGATAGATGCTCCTACAGAACTGCAGGAGAAGTGTAAAGTTTGTGAATTCTGACCATAGACATGATGTTGCTACTCTGAAGAATCAGCTTACATCAAGGTGAATGAGGCTGGACCTGGCCAGATGCACAGATCAGACCGTTTCTAATGAGTTTACATGCAGCTTGTTTGAGAAACTTGCAGACTTGGGTGTGACTGCTGATCCTAATGTGATGTGGGAGACCTTCAGTTACAAGATGCTTAAGGTTGCTGAGGGTTGTGTTGGTGTTGCCAGTGTTCCTAGTAGAAGGTGTTTCATCTCTCAGGGCACCCTGGATATCATCAAACGGAGTTGCAGCGCACGTCTTGATGGCAAGTCTGGTCTGTACCAGAAACTGAGAAGGACTGCTGCAAGGACTCTGAGGGCAGATAAAGAGGCATTTGTTAGAGGCATCTGTGAGTAAGTGACATACCATCTATGGTCTAGTGACCCATATCCTGCAAATCTGAATTTGATCCTTATAGAGTTGGTGTCATGGAAGGTGATGGACGGGTCCTTACAGATGATGCTACAGTTGAGACCTGCTAGGCTGGATACTTTGAGCAGCTGTGCAGCTGTTTAAAGCTGATCCTCTGACTAAGACATTGGACAACTTTGGGTCCATGGTTCTTGAGACTGATCCTCCAATTAGATGTGAAGCACCCAGTCTCACTGAGAATGCACAGGTGGTGAACCAGCTGAAGGCAGGGAAGGCTACAGGAATGTGTGGTATCCAGGGTGAACATCTCCAGGCTGGTGATAAGGCTGTCTTCCTTCCATTGCAAGCAATATTTGCTTCCATTTGAGAAACAGGCATCATCCCAACTGACTGGGAAATGGGACTTGTCATTCCTCTCTGGAAAGAGAAGGGTGATCGCCTGGATTGCTGCAGCTACAGGGGGATAACACTGATCTCAGTGCTGGGTAAGGTCCTTACCAAGGTCATCCTTGTTAGGATCTGTGATCGCTTGTTCACCTACCAGCAACAGGAGCAGTCTGTTTTTTTGGACCATTAGAACATTAGAACAATCTAGACGAGAAGAGGCCATTCAGCCCAACAAAGCTCACCAGTCCTATCCACTTAATTTTTCTTAAAAAATATGAATTCTGGTTTTGAAAGTTCCTAAAGTCTTACTGCCTACCACACTACTTGGTAATAATAATAATTCTTTGCATTTATATAGCACTTTTCTCACTATTCAAAGTACTCAGCAATTGCAGGTTAAGGGCCTTGCTCAAGGGCCCAACAGAGCAGAGTTCCTTTTGGCATTTACGGGATTCGAACCAGCATCCTTCCGATTGCCAGTGCAGATCCCTAGCTTCAGTGCCACCACTCCACCTGGTAGCTTATTCCAAGTGTCTATAGTTCTCAATGTAAAGAAAAACTTCCTAATGTTTGTGCAAAATTTACCCTTAACAAGTTTCCAACTGTGTCCCAGTGTTCTCGTTGAACTCATTTTAAAATACAAGTCTCGATCCACTGTACTAATTCCCTTCATAATTTTAAACACTTCAATCATGTCACCTCTTAATCTTCTTTTGCTTAAACTGTAAAGGCTCAGCTCTTTTAATCTTTCCTCATAATTCAACCACTGTAGCGCTGGAATCAGCCTAGTCGCTCTTCTCTGGACCTTCTCTAGTGCTGCTATGTCCTTTTTGTAGCCTGGAGACCAAACCTACACATACGTACTCCAGATGAGGTCTCACCAGTGAATTATAAAGGTTGAGCATAACTATTGTGTTATATACAGTAACCTAACATTCTGTTTGGCTTCTTAATGGGTTCTGAATACTGTTGGGAACTTGATAGCATAGAGTCCACTATGACTCCTAAATCTTTCTCATAAGGTGTATTCTCGATTTTTAGACCTCCCATTGTGTATTCAAGCCTAACATTTTTACTTCATATGCGTATTGCTTTACATTTACTGACATTAAATTTCATCTGCCACAAATCTGCCCATGCCTTTATGCTGTCCAGGTCGTTCTGTAACAATTTAACGGATTCCAAATTATCTACTAATCCACCTATCTTTGTATCATCTGCAAACTTAATCAGCTTGTTACTTATGATCCTATGTAAATCATTTATATATAGTAAAAATAGCAGCAGCCCTAGCATTGACCCCTGTGGAACACCACTCTTAACATCGGCCAGTTCTGATAAGGTTCCTTGCACCATCACCCTCTGCTTCCTGTGTCTGAGCCAATTCTACACCCATCTGAAAACATCACCCTGAACTCCCACTTCTTTTAGTTTGATGGCCAACCTGTCATTTGGCACCTTATCAAGTGCTTTCTGAGAGTCAAGATAAATAATATCATATGCTCCACTTTGATTATATCCTTTTGTTGCTTCCTCATAGAATTTCACCATATTAGTAAAGCCCGACCTCCCTCTTCTGAACCCATGCTGACTCTTCAGAAACCTCATGTATTTAGCCTGTGTTGCTCAATTATATCCTTAATAACTCTTTTGTTTAATTTTCCTGTGATGCGTGTTAAGTTTACTGGCCTATAATTGCTTTAATCTGCCCAGTTACCCTATCTATATTTAGGGATAATATTTGCCATTTTACAGTCCTTTGAAATCTTCCCAGTGCGCAGTGATTTCCTAAAAATATGTGTCAAGGGATTTATACTGTATATGCACTTGCTAGCCTCCTTAAGCACTAGAAGATAAATATTATTTGGTTCTGGTAATTTGTTTTATGCCTAAGATGTCTACCATCAAATGCATCCTGACACTGAGGGTTCTCATGGAGTGTAAGTACGATTATCAGCAGAGTTTCTTTGCAGCCTTTGTCAATTTTCGTAAAGCGTTCAAGTCAGTTGATTAAGCTACCCTGTGGATCATCCTGAGACTTTGCGGGATCCCTCAGAGTTGCTGGATATCATGGCCGGCCTGTACAGTGGTACTGCGAGTGCTGTGCAGAGTGGAGGCAGAACCTCTGTGTTTTTCCCAGTTGACCCTGGGGTTCATAGGGTGTGTTTTTGCTTCTGCTGTGTTCAGTACATGAACTGCGTGTTGGGCAGAGTCATGGGGTCCAGCAACTGTGGAGCATCTGTTGGTAAAGAAAGATTCACTGATCTTGACTTTGCCGATGATGCTTTAATCTTCACACAGTCAATGGAGGCACTTATTGGAGCTCTTAAGAGACTGAGCGAGGAGTCTGAGTATCTGGGCCTTTAAGTTTCCTGGATAAAATCCAAGATTCGGGCCTTTAATGACCTCTTGGGCACAGCCATCAGCAGCGTGTCTGTCTATGGAGAGAGTGTTGACCTCGTTGATAGGTTTCCTTACCACGGCAGTGACATTCATGTCTCTGGTGACTCCTCCAATGAAGTCAGTAGATGGATTGGGAGATCATGGGTGGTCTTGAGGTCGTGAAAAGAAGTGTATGGCATTCCTGATATCTTTGCAAAAAGATGGAGGTCCAAGTCTTTAGAGTCCTGGTGTTTCCTGTTTTGCTATATGTTTGCAAGACATGGACACTGCTCATTGACCTTAGCCATCCATCCATCCATCCATTCTCTTCCGCTTATCCGAGGTCGGGTCGCGGGGGCAGCAGCTTAAGCAGAGAGGCCCAGACTTCCCTCTCCCGGCCACTTCTTCCAGCTCTTCCGGGAGAATCCCAAAGGCGTTCCCAGGCCAGCCGGGAGACATAGTCCCTACAGCGTGTCCTGGGTCTTCCCCGGGGCCTCCTCCCGGTTGGACGTGCCCGGAACACCTCACCAGGGAGGCGTCCAGGAGGCATCCTGATCAGATGCCAGAGCCACCTCATCTGACTCCTCTCGATGCGGAGGAGCAGCGGCTCTACTCTGAGCCCCTCCCGGATGACTGAGCTTCTCACCCTATCTTTAAGGGAAAGCCCAGACACCCTGCGGAGGAAACTCATTTCAGCCGCTTGTATTCACGATCTCGTTCTTTCGGTCACTACCCATAGCTCATGACCATAGGTGAGGGTAGGAAGGTAGATCGACTGGTAAATTGAGAGCTTTGCCTTACGGCTCAGCTCCTTTTCGCCACGACAGACCGATGCAGAGCCCGCATCACTGCGGATGCCGCACCGATCCGCCTGTCGATCTCACGCTCCATTCTTCCCTCACTCGTGAACAAGACCCCGAGATACTTGAACTCCTCCACTTGGGGCAGGATCTCTCCCCCAACCCTGAGAGGGCACTCCACCCTTTTCCGGCTGAGGACCATGCTCTCGGATTTGGAGGTGCTGATTCTCATCCCAGCCGCTTCACACTCAGCTGCGAACCGATCCAGAGAGCTGAAGATCACGGCCTGATGAAGCAAACAGGACAACATCATCTGCAAAAGCAGTGACCCAATCCTGAGTCCACCAAACGGACCCCTTCAACACCCTGGCTGCGCCTAGAAATTCTGTCCATAAAAGTTATGAACAGAATCGGTGACAAAGGGCAGCCCTGGCGGAGTCCAACTCTCACTGGAAGCGGGCTCGACTTACTGCCGCAATGCGGACCAAGCTCTGACACGGTTGTACAGAGACCGAACAGCTCTTATCAGGGGTCCGGTACCCCATACTCCCGAGCACCCCCCACAGGATTCCCCGAGGGACACGGTCGAATGCCTTTTCCAAGTCCACAAAACACATGTAGACCGGTCGGGCAAACTCCCATGCACCCTCAGGACTCTGCTAAGGGTGAAGAGCTGGTCCACTGTTCCGACCAGGGCCTAAAACCACACTGTTCCTCCTGAATCCGAGGTTCACTATCCGACGGACCCTCCTCTCCAGAACCCCGAATAGACTTTTCCAGGGAGGCTGAGGAGTGTGATCCCTCTATAGTTGGAACACACCCTCCGGTCCCCTTTTAAAGAGGGGACCACCACCCCGTCTGCCAATCCAGAGGCACTGTCCCGATGTCCATGCGATGTTGCAGAGACGTGTCAACCAAGACAGTCCTACAACATCCAGAGCCTTAAGGAACTCGGGCGTATCTCATCCACCCGGGGCCACCAAGGAGTTTTTGACCACCTCGGTGACTTCAGTCCCAGAGATGGGAGAGCCCAGAGTCCACTATGACTCCTAAATCTTTCTCATAAGGTGTATTCTCGATTTTTAGACCTCCCATTGTGTATTCAAGCCTAACATTTTTACTTCATATGCGTATTGCTTTACATTTACTGACATTAAATTTATCTGCCACAAATCTGCCCATGCCTTTATGCTGTCCAGGTCGTGTCTGTAACAATTTAACGGATTCCAAATTATCTGCTAATCCACCTATCTTTGTATCTTCTGCAAACTTAACCAGCTTGTTACTTATGATCCTATGTAAATCATTTATATATAGTAAAATAGCAGCAGCCCTAGCATTGACCCCTGTTGAACATCACTCTTAACATCGGCCAATTCTGATGAGGTTCCTCGCACCATCACCCTCTGCTTCCTGTGTCTGAGCCAATTCTACCCCCATCTGAAAACATCCCCCTGAACTCCCACTTCTTTTAGTTTGATGGCCAACCTGTCATTTGGCACCTTTTAAGTGCTTTCTGAGAGTCAAGATAAATAATATCATATGCTCCACTTTGATTATATCCTTTTGTTGCTTCCTCATAGAATTTCACCACATTAGTAAAGCCCGACCTCCCTCTTCTGAACCCATGCTGACTCTTCAGAAACCTCATGTATTTAACCTGTGTTGCTCAATTATATCCTTAATAACTCTTTTCATTAATTTTCCTGTGATGCGTGTTGTTTACTGGCCTATAGTTGCTTTAATCTGCCCAGTTACCCTATCTATATTTAGGGATAATATTTGCCATTTTACAGTCCTTTGGAATCTTCCCAGTGCGCAGTGATTTCCTAAAATATGTGTCAAGGGATTTATACTGTATATGTACTTGCTAGCTTCCTTAAGCACTAGAAGATAAATATTATTTGGTTCTGGTAATTTGTTTTATGCCTAAGATGTCTACCATCAAATGCATCCTGACAGTGAGGGTTCTCATGGAGTGTAAGTACGATTATCAGCAGAGTTTCTTTGCAGCCTTTGTCAATTTTCGTAAAGCGTTCAAGTCAGTTGATTGAGCTACCCTGTGGATCATCCTGAGACTTTGTGGGATCCCTCGGAGTTGCTGGATATCATGGCCGGCCTGTACAGTGGTACTGCGAGTGCTGTGCAGAGTGGAGGCAGAACCTCTGTGTTTTTCCCAGTTGACCCTGGGGTTCATAGGGTGTGTTTTGCTTCTGCTGTGTTCAGTACTGCATGAACTGTGTGTTGGGCAGAGTCATGGGGTCCAGCAGCTGTGGAGCATCTGTTGGTAAAGAAAGATTCACTGATCTTGACTTTGCCAATGATACTTTAATCTTCATCAGTCAATGGAGGCACTTATTGGAGCTCATAAGAGACTGAGCGAGGAGTCTGAGTATCTGGGCTTGTAAGTTTTCTGGATAAAATCCAAGATTCAGGCCTTTAATGACCTCTTGGGCACAGCCATCAGCAGCATGTCTGTCTATGGAAAGAGTGTTGACCTCGTTGATAGGTTTCCTTACCACGGCAGTGACATTCATGTCTCTGGTGACTCTTCCAATGAAGTCAGTAGATGGATTGGGAGATCATGGGTGGTCTTGAGGTCGTGAAAAGAAGTGTATGGCATTCCTGATATCTTTGCAAAAGATGGAGGTCCAAGTCTTTAGAGTCAATGGTGTTTCCTGTTTTGCTATATGTTTGCAAGACATGGACACTGCTCATTGACCTTAGCCAAAGACTGGTAATTAGTCTCTTCAGAGAATCCTTGGGTACCGCTGGTTTGACTTTGTGTTAAATGAGCGGTTGCTCACAGAGTCTCAAATGAGGCACATTACCTGTGAGGGCACTACGACCATATGTTGCAATTCCCTGAGGGTGATCCAGCTCATTGTTGAGGACATGAGCGGCTGGACCAGGCCAAGCGGATGCCCCAATAACACATGGCAGTGGCAGATAGTTGGTCTTAATCCAATTTAAAGTACTAAAGCATCTCTCTGATTCTGCTGTTGTCATGGGTGTGGTGATAAGGATCTTCAGAAGACTGACAGTCTCAGCGAATGTGTCCTGAATGTTGTTCTTCATGAAAAACTGGACCAGAGTCAATGCCCCACTGTATGCCTTGAACTCCTCATTCTTATAGATGAAGGAGAGTTCTGTTTTGAGGCTGGCCTTGTTCAACATGGAGAAGGCCTCTACTGTGGTGTCCAGTGCTGAATTTGGGACCTCTACAGCATGTTCCAGGAACAAGCCCATTGCAACATAGTGGCACTGATTAGGTGTTTGGTTAATGAAAACTGCTTTTTTGTATGACTCAAAATGGTATTATATACCTATGAAATGGTACATAATTAAAAAAAATAGCATTACACATAGTAAAAGGCAGACATTTTCACATCTCTCTCTAATTAATTTGATCATTATCTACCTACAAGATGAAAATGTTACTTTTTGACAAGCAAGGTCAAATTTAAGGTTAATTGAGTGTATTGTAAACAGAACTATGTTAAATCTATTTTTTTTAATTTTATTGATTTTATTAAAATCAAACAACATTCCATACGCATAACTCAAGTTTTACAAAAAAAGAGTTCTAAACAAATCAACCCCCACCTCAGAAAGAGAGCTAGGCCAGCAGTAAAGACAAATGAATAGATAAAATAATAAATGAATAGAGATAAATGGAGTAAAAGAGGGAAGAAAACCTTCTTCCTCAATTTAAATGCTTATTCTAAAATGTTATTGATTAGGTCCTGCAAGGTTGTTTTTTTTTTAATTTTATTAATTTTATTGCAATCATTCCATACAAATCAATCAATTTTTACAAAAAGAAGGACTGAGAACAAGTCGACCCCCACCTCTGAGAGAGAGAGCATGGCCAATGGAGTAAAAGTTAAGGCTTGTAAACATACCTAAACTGATGAGTCTGATGAGTCAATAGAGATGAATGGAGAAGAAAAAGAAATACAGAAATAATTGCTTCCTCTGTGCTTTAAGAGCTTTTTCTAAAATATTACTGATTAGATCCTGCCATGTTTTGAAAAAAGTCTGTACAGATCCTCTAACTGTGTATTTGATTTTTTCCAATTTCAAATAGTATAACACATCGGTTTCCCACTGACTTGAAAGAGGAGAGTTAGGATTCTTCCAGTTTAGCAAAATAAGTCTGCGTGCCAACAGTGTAGTGAATGCAATCACAATTTGTTTGTCTTTCTCCACTTTAAGCCCCTCTGGAAGAACCCCAAACACAGCTGTTAATGGGTTAGGAGGGATTGTGAGTCCAAGGCTGTCTGAAAGGTAATTAAAAATTTTTGTCCAGAATAATGTTAATTTGGAGCAGGCCCAGAACATGTGACCTAGTGAGGCTGGGGCTTGGTTGCAACGTTCGCAGGTTGGATCATGCCCTGGAAACATTTTGGAGAGTTTTAGTCGAGACAGATGTGCTCGATATATAATTTTGAGTTGTATAATTGTATGCTTTGCGCATATGGAGCTCGAGTGAATTCTCTGCATTGCTATTTTCCACTCCTTTTCTGATATATTAATTGAGAGATCTTTTTCCCAGTGTCCTTTTGGATCTTTGAAAGGAAGGGATTGTAAAATGATTTTATATATTGTAGAGATGGAGTCTAATTCCTTGCGATTGAGCAGTATTTTTCCAGCGTGGATGAGGGTGCAAGATGAGGAAAATCTGGAAGGTTCTGTTTAACAAAGTTCCTGATTTGAAGATAGTGAAAGAAATGTGTAGCTGGAATGTTACATTTGGAATGTAATTGTTCATAGGATGCAAAGATGTTGTCTATATAAAGATCTCTAAGCAAGTTAATCCCAAATTATTTCCAGATATTAAAAACTGCATATGTTTGTGAAGGTTGAAAGAGGTGGTTCTCTTGCAGAGGTGCCACAGATAGAAGCTTCTCCATCTTAAAATGCTTTCTACATTGGTTCAATATTCTGAGTGAGTGAAGCACAATTGGGTTATTAGTATATTGCCGATAACTTGGATTTATTGGGGCACAGAGCAGGGAATATAAAGAAGTACTGCAGGATTTTATTTCCATTGTGGACCAGGCCTGTGTATGTTCATCTATTTGTGTCCAGGTTTTTATAGTTTGTATATTTGCTGCCCAGTAATAAAATTGAAAGTTAGGTAGAGCCATGCCACCTTCCGCCTTAGGTCTTTGTAGGGCTGCTCTTTGGATATGTGGATGTTTTGAATTCCAGATAAATTAGATTATGGTTGAATCTGATTTCTCAAAAAATTATTTATTGATGTATATTGGAATTTTTTGAAAAAAAAAAAGAGAAGCGTAGGAAGGATATTTATCTTAGCAATGTTAATTCTTCCAGCTAAATGAGATGAAGGGTTCACCATCTATGCAAGCCTTGCTTAATTTTTTCCATACAGATGGCAAATTTTTGCTGATAAAGAGCTTTATATTTACTTGTGATGTTCACCCCTAGGTATTTAAACTGATCTGCAATAATGAAAGGGAAGGTGTCCAATCTAATATTGTATGCTTGAGAATTCACTGGAAAGAGCATGCTTTCATTTAAATTGATTCTTTTGAAATTCTTTTAGTGCTGTTAGGACTGCAGGCACAGTATTTTGTGGATCTGATATATATAGTACCATATCATCTGCATATAGAGAAATCTTCTGTTCCAGTCCTTCTCTGATATTCCACTTTATCTCAATAGCATTTCAACAATGAATTGCCAGTGGCTCAATGGCGATTGCAAAGTGGTGAGAAGGGGCATCCTTGTCTGGTACCACACTCTAGTTTAAAGTAATCTGAATTATTGTTGTTAATACAAACTGAAGCTTCTGGATTGGTAGATTGTAGTCTGATCCATGCACAAATATTCAGGCCAAATCCAAAGCTCTCCAATGTAGTGAAAAGGTACTTCCATTCAACCATCTGAAATGCTTTTTCTGTATTCAATGATAATAATATCTCTGGGGTGTTTGACTTTGTTGGTGAACATACTGTATTACATTAAGCAGACGTCGAAGACTGGAAGCAAAGTGTCTGCCTTTAATAAATCCAGTTTGGTCTTGTGATATTACCGAAGGCAGCACTTTCTCCATCCTTCTACTGTAGCTAGGACTTTGGAGAGTATCTTAACATCATTATTCAAAAGTAAAATTGGTCTGTACGATACACATTTTAATAAGTCTTTATTTTGTTTAGGAAAGATGGTAATTAATGCATGGTGAAAAGTTTGAGGTAGATTTTTATTTTCTCTAGCTTCTGTAAATGTTGCTAATAGAAAGGGAGCTAGCTGAGTGGAGAATTTCTTATAACATTCGACAGGGTAGCCATCGGGGCCTACAGTACTGCTTTCCTGCTCTGCAGTGCGCTTATAGCATCTAGTAATTCTGATAGTGCCAGAGGTTTATCAAATTCCTCTGCACTAAGAGTATCTATTTGTGGTATCTGTAATGCATCCAGAAATGCATTAGCCTGTGTGTTGTCTTCTTTAAACTCAGTAGAATATAAGGATTTATAATAGTCTCTAAATGTGTGCATTATATTTTTATGGTGAATGATTTTGTCTCCATTTGTGTTGGTAACTGCTGGTGGATTTGTTGAGCTAAGATCTTATTAGCTTTCTATCCATGTTCATAGTAATGATGTCTTGATTTAAAAATGAGTTGTTCAGTTTCTTTAGTTGTTAAGAGGTTGAGTTCTGAAAGCAGAACCTGCCTTTTCCTATGAAGCTCCTCACTTGGACACTTGGCATGTTCTTGACCTATTCTAGTAATTTCACTAATTAGCTCTGATACCTTCTTGGTTTGCAATTTATTTCTGTGGGAAAGATATGAGATAATCTATCCTCTTAAGAAGGCCTTTGGGGTTTTCCAGAGTGTTCCTGTAGAAACCTCTGATGATGTATTTGTCTCTAAAAAAATTGATTTGCTTGCATATAAAACCTGTACAGTTCTCATCTGGTAATAAAAGTGAATTAAGACGCCATCTGCGAGATGAGCATGTGGGGCATAGTGATTTTAGCTCCAAAATTAAGGAGGCATGGTAAGATATAACAATAGCATTGTACTTACATGAAGACTTACATGTAAATTGAGATATCTGGTGCCAATATAGTCCAATTATTATAAACATAAAATATAATCTTCAAAAATCTTGAGAAAGTAAAATAGTAAACCCAGGGAATGGTATTAATAAGTGGCCCTGGATAAGCATAGTAAATCTTAATACAAAAATAACAATAACAATAAACCAAGGGTATGATGTTAAACAGTCCTTTAGAAGTGTAAAAAAGAATTATTAATTTCTTCCACACATACATACAATAAAGCATATTTAAAGCATAAAAAAAGTGGCTAAGAAGGGAAATGGATGTATAATTACAGTACCAGTAAAACTGCAAAAGGACAGCCGGCAAGACCTTCTTTGCCATGCCATGACAGGATGCGACCCACGAACGTATTTAAAAAAAAGTGTCGGGATCAGTTTTCTTAACTCTTTTTGTGTTTCCGCCAAAGTGGTAAAGATGTAATGCTTGTCTTGAATATGCACTTTCAGTTTGGCAGGGTACAAGAGGCTGTATGTAACTGATCTCGGCTTTCCGTAAGCGCTGTTTAATGTTAGAAAAGGTTACATGTTTAGCAGCCTTTGAGGGTGAGAAATTTGGGATAATGCGAATGTGGTTATCTCAAAATGTAATCTCTCATTTCTGTCTGAGAAGTGGCATTACATGTAATTTAAATTGTAATTTTTCAAAGCACACGATAAAACTCCTAGGTTTGGAGGTATTTAATCCCCGTATGCAATAAGCTGCAGCTATCTCAGTCCTCTCCATTTACTTTAGAGAATAATTCAGCTACGAATTTCACTGGGTTTGGACTTTCATGATCCTCCGGGAGACCTTCAATTCTAATATTATTGCTTCTGCATCCATCTTCCAGTGAGGTAAGTCTGCAAGTTTTTTGCATTCAGAATTTGCAGCCGTTGCTTTTGGAGTCATAAATGTTTGCTTAGCGTCTTTCAACTGATCGGCAAGTGCTCTCAGTTTATTCTCAAACTTAGATGCATTTTCCTGAATTTGTTCATCAACTTTTTCCAGCATACCTTTAAGGGCTGCGTCAAAGCAATTATATACACGTTTCTCCAGGTCTTTATTATCCTGCCGCAGTTCCTGCCGTAGCTTCTGCTGCAGCTTCTTGTTTGTCTTAAGCATACCATTTATTTCTCTTTTTATATATATTTATTGAGCTCCTTTATGTCTTGAGTGGTGGCCATGGCCATTGCAGAGATAATTACCTTCAGTTCGGACAGATTGTATCGGCCTTCATGCTCCACAGGTGAAGTGACAAGCCCTGTTACAGCCGATGCTCCTGGCTCGCAAGGAATAGATACAACAACAACAACAACATTTATTTATATAGCACATTTTCATACAAACAGTAGCTCAAAGTGCTTTACATATTAAAGAATAGAAAAATGAAAGACACAATTATAAAACAAAATAAATCAACATTAATTAACATCGAATAAGAGTAAGGTTCAATGGCCAGGGGGGACAGAAAAAACAAAAAAACTCCAGATGGCTGGAGAAAAAATAAAAATAAAATCACGATCACAATAGATGAAAACACGGAAGGCAAGGTCATTTCCCGTTTCAACGGATCTTCTGGAATTGATGAGCTATCATGACCTGCATCACTTGCACATTCACTCCCAGTTTCGCTCTCAACTCGAGACTATACATTGGCCCGGGATCCCAAGAGATCTGAGCTCTCACCTGTCTGTTCCAGGTCAGGCTCTGTAAGGCCGTACCTTGAGGTTGGACTTGGACTTAATGCCTGTCTAGGCTTGGGTGTAGCTTTGGTTTGTTTTTTTTCGCTTCTTTCAGAGCCCCTTTCTTACAGCTCATGATTATATATGATTTCATATACTGTAATAGAACCTCCTTGAGTTGGGTAAATACAGGATACCTTGGGATGATAAAAATAAGAGAAAAATTAACACCGTTGCTAAAGGAGTCTTGCTTCAGACGTCCATCTCCTTGGCAGAGTGGTGACTGTGAGGCTAGGGATCTGCACTGGCAATAGGAAGGTTGCCAGTTCGAATTCCGTAAATGCCAAAAAGGTACTCTGCTCTGTTTGGCCCTTGAGCAAGGTCCTTAACCTGCAATTGCTGAGTGCTTTAAGTAGTGAGAAAGCGCTATATAAATGCAAAGAATTAATTATTATTATCTCCTGTAACGGACAAGACCAACTCTCAGAACTATGTTAAATCTTACCTCCGTAGCCAACCACTGGTCTTCTCCTTGTCCTCGTATTCTCTTTCTTTGTTGGCTGCTGCACAGATTTACTGAATTCCCCATGCAGAGAAGGAATGGAATCCCTGATCCAAAACCCAAGTTACCATCCATAATTACTGTTTCAGAAACTAACCTACTGGAGACGTACTTTAAAATCAGACTGTCATTGTGTGTAGTGTTAATGTACAGTATCTACCTTACATTACCTTCCTAACTGGATATCCTATACAATCTTTAAAATGTTGCAACAATTTTCTCCTAATAAGAATTTTCTTATTTTCTTATAATTATTTACTTGATTGTCCACCTTTGTCTCCCAATATCACAGCAGGCATGTCATAGGCCTAAGTTATTACTTTACTTTCTTTACCCGCAGGGAGGACAGTGCTTAGTCTTTCCAACAGTGGGTGGAAAGGTCAGTTGTCTTCTCTGCCTGAACAGCAACACAATCTGTATTTTTTAATTCCTCAAAAATGTAATCTTTAGTAATTGAGAGCATGCATTCTACAAGATCGACTAAACTCCTGAAAGTGCCAGTGTTGTCTGAGGATACGGTCTCATTTTGGCCACACAAGGCAAGTTGAAATGCACCACAGAATTTAACACAGTTTTGGATAATATATGTATATTCTTATCCACCTCTTCTATGTGAAGTTTGTATTTTTTGAACCATAGAAAACTAACTGTAAGGACACCTTAAAATATCAAAACTAGTAAAGAGGCTGTATGGATAACTTTGGCATTCAGTACAAAATCATTTGACAGCCAAACTTTTGGACTGTTCACCAAATTCTTCATTAGGACTTATCCTATGCTAAATATTGCATACATTTGTAGGAATAATTTAGCTACGTGACTCATCCTTTTGTAGTCAGTTTATTGAATAATAAATAATAATGTTAGAGCTCATCTAAAAAATGTTATAAAGTTATTTAAGACTAGGTAAATACAATAAACAACATCAATTAATTATTTCCTCACTACTTTATTCCTTTTTAAAAATGGAGACCACCACCCTCATCTGCCATTCCATGGGCACTGCTCCTGACGACCACACAACATTGAAAAGATGTCTCAGCCATGACAGAACAACAATATCCAGAAGCTTCAGCATTTTTGGGTAGATCTCATCCACCCCTGAGGCCTTGCTACGGCGGAGGTGCTTAACTACCTCAGTGACCTCCCCCAGGGAAATGGGCATTGATCCCATTGGCTTCTAGCTCCGCCTATTCCACAGAGGGTGTGTACTTTGTGTTCAGGAGCTCCTCAAAGTGTTCCTTCCTCTGCCAGACTACATCCAGGTCAGCATTTCTTCATCTTTTCTGAGAACAGCCTAGGTGAAGCCCTGATTTCTCTTTCTGAGATTCCTGATGGGTTGCCAGAACTTCTCTGAGCACAATCGATAGTCACTTTCCATAGTCTCTCCAGACTTCTCCCACACCCAGGTTTTTGCTTTTCCAACCACCAAAGCCACAGTCCTTTTGGACTGTCGGTACCCTTCTGCTACCTCTGGGGGTCTCTTTTGCTAACCATACACAGAAGACCTCCTTCTAAAGCTCTGGTGTCCACCATTGGGTCCTTGGGTCAACACCTTGAGAGCCACCTATGGTCTTTGGAGAGTAGCTCCTGGTAACCATTTCCACGATTGAGGCTTTGAACTAAGTCCATTCAGACTTTATGTCCACAGCTCTTTAAGAGGTGGGAGTTGAAAGTCATCTGAACTAGGGCTTCCCCAGGTCTCCATCCACCCTCACTACTCACTTGAGCTTTCGAGGTCTGTCCATGCACCTCCCCCACCATCTGACTCAAATCGCCACCAGGTAGTGATCCGTTGGCAGTTCTGCCCCATTCTTCACCAGAGCGCACAGAATATACAGCAGCAAATATGACAATACAATTATAACATGTTTGTGTTCCACTTTTCTCTTTTAGTAATATTTACTATTTTTAATATATGACCAGTTACACTTATGGCTCTGCAGTGACTATGGTTATAATCCTCTTTAAGGGTTTAAGGGCCCTTGTTCTAAGCTATTCTTCTGTCAGAAGGAAAGTGTCTACGTCTAATCAACAGTGGCCTCTAGTGATTGCAAGAAGAACTACACTCTTTGAGCCTTTTTAACTTTCTCATGTGTGAAGTACAGGGAAAGTATTATAATCGTTCAAAGATTCGTTCTTTGAGTTTGGGGTTCTTCCAGATGGGTTTAAAGTGGAGAAAGACAAACAAATTGTGATTGCATTCACTTCACCTTTGGCACGCAGACTTAATCTGCTAAACTGGAAAAACCCAAACTTTCCTCTTTCAAGTCAGTGGGAAACCGATGTGTTATACTATTTGAAATTGGGAAAAATCAAATACTCAGTTAGAGGATCCATACGGACTTTTTTCAAAACATGGCAGGATCTAATCAGTAATATTTTAAAATAAGCTCTTGAAGCACAGAGGAAGCAATTATTTCCGTATTTCTTTGTCTTCTGTATTCATCTCTATTGGCTTATCAAATTTATCAATTTAGATATATTTACAAGCCTTACATTTTATGCTGTTTGCCTTGCTCTCTCTCTCAGGGGTGGGAATCGATTTGTTAACTTAATTTTACTTTTTTGTAAAAATTGATTGATTTGTATGGATTGCAATAAAATTAATTAAACTTCAAAAAAAAAAAAAAAAAGATTTGATGTTGGGTTTTTGATGAATCTTGACATTTTAGACCTCCCTGACTTTCTCATATACCAAAGTACACTTCGTACTTAGGGCATATATACCCTTACACTTAGGTCAACCCAATTTTGCATACAAGTATTAGGAGCAAAACAAAGATTTCCATCAACTTTTGGGCTATTTCCGTTAACCGGAAGTGGTAGTTTACCTTTTATTCATGCAGCTCCATAGTCACATTTATTCAACTTTACTTTTATAATAATTGTTCAATATATTATTAATTTCATTGGATTTGTTGTTGATGGTTCTTTAATGTGCAGTAAATAATATAAAAATATAATCATTGTCTTGTGGTTTACACCTCAAATATCCATCTCCATATCTTGGTATATGAGAAAGTCTAGGGGAGACCACTCTCAATTTTTTTTCATCTGTTTAGGCTCTTTATCATCAAGTGCACAGAGTCTTCTTGTGTTCATCAGCATGCAATGTGGCACCACCTTAAGTGAGTATTTTTTACCTGAAAAATCTCAGAACAATATGTTGCTACACATATGGACCAGCTGTCTCAATTTAGAGTTGCTGAATTTTCAGAATTCTTCCCTGTCTTCACACCTATCTATAATATTCAAGACACCTACCTATGTCCAAGACATTCTAGGATGCCAGACCTTCATGGAACAACTACATGTATGAAGATTAGCTACAAATGGAGAAAACTGAAATCTACCTACAGCCACCACACTAAATTCAGTCCACCTAAAGAAGCTCAAGCAAATCTCCAATAACTATTACAATAACTACAATACTACAATACAATCTACAATAACTACTCCAATAACTACAATACTGTACTACAATATAATCTCCAATAACTACTCCAATAACTACAATACTACAATACAATCTACAATAACTACTCCAATAACTCCAGGTTATTACCAAAGCATCTGAAATGATCAATCTCGGGCATCATGAATTAATTGTTGAAATGTGATTGCACAAACTTGGTCCAAATGAGAGACGAGAGAAGGCACCGCTGCTTTCAAAAAGGAATGCAT
Organism: Polypterus senegalus; assembly: GCF_016835505.1. NCBI lineage: Eukaryota > Metazoa > Chordata > Cladistia > Polypteriformes > Polypteridae > Polypterus > Polypterus senegalus. The sequence continues at coordinate 206,681,413 of NC_053157.1, forward strand.
AAGCAGGATTTTTTTTTGTGATCAAATTTTTATTAACAAAGTATATATCGTAAGCAATTGCAACAACTCACAGAAAGGTACATTATAATATACCAGTAAAACATCCACCCCACGGCGAATACCCCACCCACCCCTGGTCTTATATGAACAAAGATAGCCCTGGAGTGGAAGGCACAATGGAAACAAAGAATAACTAAATAAATAATTAAATACCTTAAGTAAATTTTGGTATGCAGTTTCCCTCTAGATGACTTAGGACAAGTTACGAGGCTCACTTCCAGTTTAAAATACAGGTGCTAGATGAACCAATAATCCATGCTGCAGATAATACAAGCAAAGTAAGACTGAAAAAGGAGGCTTTCCATACATCAAAAGATAATAAACTAGATTTCCAGCAAGAGGCTAAGTCTAATTGTCCAGCAATTGTGCCTAGAGAGAATAATCTTTGCTGAAAAGAAAAAGAGAGAGAGCAGAAAAGTCCAGAAGAATAAATAATTGAGGCAATAAAGGAATTTCATAAGAAGAATAGATGAGAGAAATTTTGACACATTACCCCAAAGACCCATAACTGTGGGACACTCCTAAAACATGTGTAGAAATATACCTAAGGACTTACAAGAACAAAGGGAACACAGAGGGTCAGCTGATAAACCAATAACAAAGCATCTGTGGGGCATTAGATACACACGGTGTACAAATCTGAACTGAGAATGTTGGTAATTGGGGTTCTTAGATGCTAAGGTAATGTTCTTAAAAATGATATTCCAGTCAAGAAGAGTAAGAGACAGAAGATCACGTTCCCAAACCAAAGTAACAAGTAATGTTTTAAGAGTGGCTTTCTGCAAAGTTGTACATAACACAGAGACAGGCTTTGTCTTAGGACACAGAGACCGAAGAAAGGACAAAGAAGAAGACAACAAAACACAGTGAGACTTAAAAACAGACTTGATTTGAAGATACAAGAAAAAGGAAGAAGATGGAATAGAGAACTCACGGTGACTGAAATGTTCAAAAATATTACCAAGCGTGTAAATACCACACTCCATCCAGGTTGGGAAAGCAATAGAGTCGCTGCCAATAAACATGACTGGATTTTGGAAAATGGGAGTGAGAGAATGTAATTTTGAGCAGAGGCCTAAGTGTTTCTCTACCTTACACCATATAGTAAAAACATAGGTAATTACAGAGCCCAAATTTACTGAAATCTGTCTCGTTTTCAGAGCGACAAAAGGGAGAAGTGACAGAGAGCTGGAAAAACACAATTTGACTTCAGATGGGAACCAGGAAAGAGGAATACTGGGGGGTTCCATTTAATAATACCCAATCTGGACCTGAAAGATAGAGTCTGAGAGGACCAGGAGGAGAGGGAGTCCTTACAAGTCCTGAAGATACGCTTATAATTTGATGCTGCAATGTCATATACACTGTAGGTCTCCAGGTATCTGATTGACTCTGAAATGGGGACCGCATAAGAGGAGCAGGACTGATGACTAGACAAATTAAGAGGAAGGAGAGCTGACTTGAACCAATTGATTTTATAGCCAGATACAGACTCATAGAAGTCAAATAAATTTAGAAGGTATGAGAGATTAGAAGGGGCATCACTGAGAAAAAGCAGAATATCATCAGCTTAAAGCGCAACTTTGCGGGGAGTACCATGCAAGACTACGGGAGAGATTAGGTGTGAATCATGTATAGAAATAGCTAGAGGCACGAGAGAAAGATTGAAGAGGAGGGGGAAAGTGGGCAACCCTGCCTGGCTCATTTCAAAATTCGAAAAGACTGTGAACTAATTGAGTTAGTGACAATAATAGCGGAAGCAGATGAGTAAAATGTCTTCACCATATTGATGTAAGCCTCCCCAAACCACACGCGATACATGACTTGCCACAAGAAAGATCAGTTTGTTCGGTCAAATGCCTTTTCAACATCTAAGGAGAGGGAAGCTGATGTGCTTTGTCAGTAATGTGGAGGAGGTGTCTCATATTGTCCACTGCCTGGCAAGAACAAATAAAGTGAGTCTGATTGGGCTGAATTAGCTTGGAGATTACCAAGAGTTTAGCAAGCAGTTTTGTTTCTTTTTAATATAACATTGTATATTGCATATAATGTTGTCTATCTGTAACACACTCAAAACTTAATTCTTGGAACTTTCTGTATAAACCTACTTATCATCACTGAGATCTGGCTCCTCTCCCATATGAGGCTGACTTTCATTTTAAATTCTATCTTATGTAAACAGTAACAGCCTTACATACACACATATATGAATCCAAACACATCAGTTCTCCGCTTCACTTCAAATTTAACTCATTCTGGCCATACAGTTATTCAAAAGGCTTCAAAATGTCTCATGAAATTATGCCACCTATACTAATATTTAACCCACATGTTCTATAATCTGATCTCTGTCATCAAGCTTGGATTGGTTCAGGACATAGATAGGACTTCAGAAAATATAACACCATCTGTGCAGTTCCATCCCTAAGCCAAGCAGCTATCTCTTTAAAGTCTTCTTCTAGAGCTAGCAGTCTACCTTTACTCTGGTCATTTGTTCCAATGAGGAGAAAGCCAAATTGATCTTCCCCAACTCTCTTGTCACTGACGCAGACCTATACTGTATGTCTTACCTCCTCTTAATATAATTTTTTTCCTCTTTCAGGAGGTGGTTTTACATGTCACTCAGGCGCTTTTCCACTGCATTGTACGGCACAGCACGGTTCAGTACAGCTCACCTTGGTTCGGCTCAGTTCGGCTCGGTTTGCATTTCGACTGCAGTTTAGTACCGCTTTAGAGTGGGCGGGATTATTCCCGTGTCGTTATAGTTGCGCCGCCTCTACTGCCGTGACACCGTGGAACTTTTACAACAACATGCAGACAACGACAGCACTTTAGCTCGACGACGCGCAAGGGTAAGCATCTAAAAAAAGCACATCACTAGCTAACTTTTATCACTGTTGCAAAGCATAAAATGAACTTAACTGCCAGTGTAACATTAAAATGCTGATTCTGTATATTACAGATCTTCCGCATTTTGCGAAAAAGCCGCCGCAACAGACCATCTGTTTGGACATTTAACCGTGCTTCAGAGTGGTGGGATGTGATTGTTCCCGGATTTACAAACACTCAGTGGTTGGAGAACTTTCGAATGTCTGAAGAAACATTCATCCACTTATGCAAAAAACTGCGTCCAGCGATGGAGAGACGTGACTCAAACTTCCGCGTGTGTGTACCTGAAAGAAAAGAATATCCAGTGACGCAGTAATGACGATTTACTCCGGCCAATCAGTGACCAGCAGAGTTTACACGTCACGTTTTGGTAACGGTTCGGCGCGCTGGGAACCTCGGCTGAGGTGGTACTAAAAAAAGGACTAGGTACCAGGTACCGTTCCCAGTGGAAAACCCCCCAAAAGTGAGCTGAACTGAACCGTGTTGTGCCGTACTATGCAGTGGAAAAGCGCCATAAGACTCCTCAGTCCTGCCTAACACCATGGAGCTACCAGAGTGTCTTCCAGATTATCTACATGTATCCAACTCCACTCCAAATCCACATGTAGGGCTGATGTCTGGATTTCTGACCCTGTACTTGCGTCCTCTCTCTTTTCCTTACACGTTATTTCTTTTAAATACAACTGGATGGCTTTCTCCATTTCTCTGTGATAATGCAGGCTGACTACTTGTTCCTCAAGTTCAGTGACCCTGATTTGTATTAACTTGCATCTCTTGTAGATATAGACCTGCAGAAAAGCTTGCCTCTGTAACTTTCTATATCAAGCATTACATCAGTAGTTTATTATATTTTTATAAAATCTTTCACATAGTTCAAGCACCCAATAAAATGTTATATTATTTACCACTAATTTGAAAATAATTATTAAATGTGTAGACACTTCACTTTCAGATTCCAAATTCAAAATGATTACAATATTAGTACCTTCACAATAATTCAAGTACACTCACTTCTCAACTCTCCCTAGTTAGCTCTTCCTTATCTCACTTTTATAGCGCAGGCAGAAGCTTTCACAAATATGAAGCACCTTTAAGCAACCTTTGACAGCTCCTCACTAACTTAAAATGAACAATTAACTTTCTTTCCTTCTCTCATTTTTTGGGAAGATTACAGTATATGCTAGATAGACTACTGAAATTGTAGATAGATAGATAGATAGATAGATACTTAATTAATCCCAAGGGTAAATTTTCTTTAAATCACATTGAGTATTAGGTATTAACACTCTCCTCCCTTCTTCGCGCTCAGCCTGCTGTAGATCAGTACAGGCATGACACAAAACACATATTCTGTGAATAGCTGATACCAGTTGCAGCCAACACAAAAACCCAGTGGATTCAGAATGCATTCAGGCCATTTCACTTTTTTCACATTTTGCTATGTTGCAGCCTTGTGCTAAATCATTTCTTTCCCAAATCAAGCAATGCTCAATACTACAAAATGAAAAAGCGAAAATAGGATTTCAGAAATTTTTGCAAATCTCTCTATTATAAAAAAAACAAAAACTTGGGACGAGACTGCGACGAGACGTCATCTTTGGAAGAGAGACAGAGTGACACTTTCACATACCACGAGACAGACAAGTCACGTCATACTTACAACCTTTGGAAGCATTTCCCGTGATACAACCTATCAGGTTAGAGATGATGGAAGAAGGAAAATTCGAAGAAGTAAAGAGTAAAGATCACATTAGCGCAAACAAACGGAAAATATTACTTGGTCAAATAATGGAACAGCAAAAAGAGTTCGCATAGCGTTTGAGGATGTCTGGGTGCAGTGACTTTAAAACGTTCAAAGCACGAAATGCAGATCACACAGCACAGGATCAGCAGCTGATCGAGCAAAGAGGAGGTTAAAAAAAAACAACTGTTATTTGATTCTCATTGTTTAAGAGGGGGTTTCGGAGGAGCAGCCATGTCTCCTTGGGGTGCGTTCAGCCCCCCTCTTCACAATGGCAGGGGAAGACAGAAAGGGGTTGGCGAGAGAAACAAGCAGGGGGCAAGGCCCCCTAGTTTATTAAAATTTTAAAAAATGAACTATCACATTGACTTTTGTATTTAGACCCTTTAGTTAGGTGAAGAATCTTTGGCAGCAACTACAGACTGGAATCTTCTTGGTTATGATGTGTCAAGTTCTGCACTCCTGGATTTCAGGATTTTCTGCAATTCTTCTTTGCAGATCCTCTCAAGCTCCATAAAGGCTGTACGGAGAGTATCAATGGACAGCTATTTTCTAACCTCTCTTGAGATGTTCAGTTAGTTTCAAGTCCAGGCTCTGACTGGGCAACTCAAGGGCACTACCCAGAGTTTTCCCTAGGCAATTCATCTGTTGTATTTACTTTGTGCCTTGGGTTATTGTCTTGTTTGAAGGTCAGCCTTCAACCCAGTATGTTATCCAAAGCACTCTGGAGCAGGTTTTCATGAAGGATATATCCGTACTTTGCTGTGTTCAGTTTTATCTCCCAGTTTCTGCCACTAAAATACAACAACACAGCATATTGCTGCCACCATCATGCTTTACCATTGGAATTGTATTGCACAGGTGATGAGCAGTGCCTGGTTTCATCCAGATATTATGGCTAATCTTGATTTCATCAGACTAGAGACTCTTGTTTTGCACAATCTGAGAGTCCTTTAGGTGCCTTTTTGCAAATCCCAAGTAGGCTTCTATGTATCTTTTACTGAAGAGAGGCATCTATCTGGCCATTCTGTTATAAGGCCATGAATGGTGGAGTACTGCAGTGATGGTTCTCCTTCCAGATACTTTTCCCATCCCCACACATGTCTTCTGGAGATCAGCCAGAGTGAGCATTGGATTCTCGGTCACATCTTTTACCATGATTGTTTAGTTTGGTCAGGAGGTCGGCTCTGGGAAGAGTCATAGTTGCTCCAAAATTTTCCCATTAAAGAATTATGAAGGCAGTTGTGCTTTTGGAAACTTTCAGTGTTTTCAGAACATTTTTGTAGCCTCCCCCAGATCTGTGCTGGGTAAATAAAAACCTTTAATTCTGGTGGAATCCTGGCACTTCCAGGCAGGTGGTGCAAATGTATTTTGAAGCGTGGAGACTTCATTGAGAAATGACATTATCTGGTTTGTTAAGGTTCGTTCAATTTTCTAATAAATCCTGACTTCTAACTTTAGCTTGACTCCCCCTCATAAGATTATCCTTAGGAATATCAGCATAGGAAATCATATTGAAAACCTTTGTTGTTTTATTGACATTTCCTCTCTTGAACATATGGGATGGCATTAAGTTATATGTTGACATTTTCTTCAGACCGGCAAATCATTCTCAACACTGAAATTTGTACAAGAGATAGTACTTTTTTACATTGGTATCTGATGTTGAAGCATTGCATTTCTTGTATGCTTCGTGATACAATTTTAGATATCATCCACATAAACTCCTAATATTGTAGGCTGTGGTGTGATGGATGACGTAGTCCCCCTGCCCGTGAGTGCCAATATAGCTTTGGGCATCCATTTCACACACACGCACACAAACAATTTGCCATATGGTTTTCCTTATTCCACTCTCTGCTGAGTCCTCACAGGTTTGAATAAAATAAATGTTGGTTACGCTGTTACTGTCCTGGGATCATGTAATGAGAGAGAGAGAAAGAGAGGTTGGGAGCATGCGCTGACAGTGGTGGGTACAGCAATGCACGATGAGGTGTGTGATAATCACAGTTACATGATTGTGGAACATCCAGATTTCTGTATGAACGTTTTCGTGACAAAACATATTTTACATTGCTTCTTAATTATCCAAGAATTATCCAACTAGAGGTTATAATTTTATTTTGATTATATTCAAATGATATTGAATATAGAAATGGAATCTTTGACTTTCAGCCAATGAATTATTCAACAGATGTGTGTCAAGAAATGCTACCTTTATACCAACAGCAATTCATCCGTATAATTCTTTACTGTCGCATCCAAGTGACAAAAAAGTTGTATCTATCGATCTCCCAATTCCAATTGTATCTAGTAGCCTAAGCTTAGCCCTCAGCAGCACATTTTAATCTGGGCTCTGTGGATTGAAAATCCATACAGTTAAACAGCCAGATATATTTTTGTAAAAACATTGTTTTACACTGCAAATTTTATACAGTAGTAAAGGGATGTTGGTTTCATAAAAATTACTTGAGGAGTGATGGCAAATTTAGGCTAAGACATTTTGTGCTGCCGACAGGTTAAAGTCTTAAGTACGAAAGGCCTCACTGTTAGAGCTTGCAGTGCACCATGCAATGAATATGTCTCTGAAATATGGCATTTTGTATGGAAATTTGTCAAAGCAGTAATAATGTTTGCGATGAGCTATCTATTGGAATACCAAATGCAATGCATTTTATTATTAAAAATGTGAGTGATGCGCCATCTTTTGGAACGACAAAGACATAGCAACTGGACAGGCACCGCTACAGTATAATTGTATTAAAGTGGATGCATTACACTAGTAAAATAAAGTATATGCGCGTTTGAATCTAACAGTAATATCTGACATTTGACAGTTATGCAAACTAAAATGTAAAGTTAATAGCAAGCACTGCCGTGAAAAAAACCAGGGCCGGAGTGGGACTCATTTTCAGCCCGGGAGTTCCATACTTCAGACCGACCCACTATATACAGTATACACCCACATGTTATTTTGAAAACTCTCAGCTCACCCTTTCTTTCACAAGGGTGGTTGCATATTCACTTCAAGCTCCAGTCCTCTACCAGAGGTCTGGGAGCTTCAGGGTTCTTTGAAGTATCTTAGCTGTTCATAGGACTGCGCCCTTCTGAACAGAGATCTCTGAGGTCGTTCCTATATATATATATATATATATATATATATATATAAACACTACATTATCCTCTCCTGCAATGTTTTTCTTAAATATCACTTACCAATTAAAGGAAATATAATTTACAAATTCTGATTTATTTTGCCAAGTAAGCAAATGAGTCATGCAATAACGCAATGACACGCTGTCAAAAACAGTCTTCTATGATAACAGAAATTTCTTCCTTCTGTGCTTTACGTTTCTAAATATCCAACCCTTAACCACAAATAGATTAAATAAAACAAAAATATTTGCACTGTTCTTTGTGTGCTTGTTATACAGTGTAACTTTCTTGTAAAATGTTTTTCCTCCGTATCTTCATGAACACATGGCTGACTTTAAAGGATTAATGAACGCCTGAGCAGCAAACTGGTTTCCGGAACCTTTTTTATAATCACATCATTGTCTAAAGACATGAGGATTTTTTTCTCAGTGCACATGAGCATATACTGTATCTCATTTAGGTGGCATCTGTGTCACAATAATCAGTGTTCTAAACAAAGTACAGCACTGACTGAAAATCACTGTTTAAGTTTATGAATCATGTAAATTAATTATGTGGTGTTATGGCATACAACGTAGTCTGTGTGATACGATCAAATGCTTTGCAAATTCGTAGTTTACTTTTTTCATCGTCTCCATTTAGACTTTTGCTCTCAAGCCGAGGGTTTTTAATTAAAAAGCCACTCAGTTTGCCCGCGTCATTTTCAAGTTCCTTCCGTTTTTTTATTCTCGTCTTTTCGGCATCACCTTTGCTTTTTTTTTTTTACTATCAATCTACTCTCGGGCGTCTCTCAGGGGAACGTAGCTCGGTAACTGCAGATCCTCTCTCCTGCAATGGAGGATGCCATCATCCTTATGCTGCACCGATCCCTCTCCCACCTGGACAGAGGCAGTGGTGCTGTAAGAATTATGTTTCTGGACTTCTCTAGCGCCTTCAACACCATCCAACCTCTGCTCCTTAGTGACAAGCTGACAGAGATGGAAGTAGATTCACACCTGGTGGCATGGATCATGGACTATCTTACAGACAGACCTCAGTATGTGCGTCTCGGGAACTGCAATTCTGACATTGTGGTCAGCATCACAGGAGCGCTGCAGGGGACTGTACTTTCTCCAGTTCTGTTCAGCCTATATACATCGGACTTCCAATAAAACTCGGAGTCCTGCCACGTGCAAAAGTTTGCTGACGACACTGCTATCGTGGGCTGCATCAGGAGTGGGCAGGAGGAGGCGTATATGAACCGAATCAAGGACTTTGTTAAATAGTGAAACTCAAATCACCTACACCTGAACACCAGCAAAACCAAGGAGCTGGTGTTGGATTTTAGGAGGACCAGGTCCCTCATGGACCCCGTAATCATCAGAGGTGACTGTGTGCAGAGGGTACAGACCTATAAATACCTGGGAGTGTAGCTGGATGATAAATTGGACTGGACTGCCAATACTGATGCTCCGTGTAAGAAAGGACAGAGCAGACTATACTTCCTTAGAAGGCTGACATCCTTCAACATCTGCAATAAGATGCTGCAGATGTTCAAGCAGACGGTTGTGGCGAGTGCCCTCTTCTACGCGGTGGTGTGCTGGGGAGGCAAAATAAAGAAGAGGGACACCTCACGCCTGAACAAACTGGTGAAGAAGGCAGGCTCTATTGTAGGCATGGAGCTGGACAGTTTAACATCTGTGGCAGAGTGACGGGCACTGAGCAGGCTCCTATCAATAATGGAGAATCCACTGCATCCACTAAACAGTATCATCTCCAGACAGAAAGACTGTCACTGTCCTGCTCCATTGACAGACTGAGGCAATCGTTCCTGTCCCACACTATGCGACTTTTCAGTTACACGCGTTGGGGTAAACGTTAACATTATACAAATGTATTGTCTGTTATACCTGCATTTTTATCACTCTTTAATTTAATATTGTTTTTTATTAGTATGCTGCTGCTGGAGTATGTGAATTTCCCCTTGGTATTAATAAAGTATTTATCTATATATCTATCTATCTACAAGGCTCTGGGTAACGGGCAAGCAGCTCTACACACCAGCCTCTGTGTGAATGGCTGGTTATGGTCACATGGCACACATTAAAGAAGGTTACACAGTGAGCGCTGGCTGGCTGTACCTGTGAGTGCAGAAGTAGTAGGTGCAGAATAGTAGGCGACATGTATGTTGATTCTGGTTTAACACCAGCCCTCGCGGCCCATAAACCCAAATGGCCCACCGGGAATTTTCCCGTTTCATCCGATTAGCCACTCCGTGCATGGAACTTTGTTTTAGAAAAAGATGGATTGAGTGTAAATTCCAAGTGGAATAGAAGTTGCGTATGCTATTTTATCCATCCTCATATTCATCCTGACGTACCTGTTTAATAATAACGGTCAGCGTTCCCTTGCTAACTTATCTAACTCCATGAAAGTCGTCTCGGCAGAATCTCTTATTGCCCCCTGCCTTTAACGTTCCACTAAATCAGACTTTCAGTTTGTTAAAACGAGCGCGCATGCGGGCAGCCGAAACAGTGCCAGGTCATCAGCTGCCGAATTATTAAGCTATGTGGACTGACGACCCGATAGCGCAAGGCACTGATTTCTCAATGAAGGAGCCGAACCTGCGCTTCCCGTGACGTCAGAGTGCCGCCGATGTTAAGCACTCCATTCGCGTGCACCACCTGCGTTAGGCCGCGTGCGCTCGTCTGTCGCGTGTTTCTGCTTCCGCGTTCACGTCCTGGCGTGCATGGATTTCGGTCGTCTTTCCTGGCTGGGCGTGTTTTGGCCGTTCAGAGTCTCACCTCGCGCTCAGAGGTTGTGACTAAGACCCGCACCAGAGACAAACTGACGCTGATTATTAGAAGCTGTCGGGCCGTCCAGCGTGAATATGGCGTTTCCTTGAGCACTGGTTCTTCCACTCGCCCGCGTCTCTGCGTACATTTCCCTGGCGTTTTGTATTTGCAGAGACAAATGGTCAGCTGACATAGGCCAACAGCAATTTCATAGGGGTTATCGTCCATCGAAGTCCTGGTCGACCATTCTAATGGTGTCTTGGTTATCCAAGTATTTGTATACACCGGTAGATACCAATGCTTTAACTGTTAATAACTTGCTGAAGGTCAGAGGTGGTGGTTTAACTGTTCTTTGCCCAGCTTACTGTGTGTCCGTGTTTAACTGTGGTTTTCAGCCAAACCTGTTCACTTTAGGTCTCTTGGTATGTTGTGACTTTATCCTCTTTGGCTCTGGTTTGAAAATGAGACAGTTCACACACTCTAAACCGGGTTTGCTCCTCTTTCTAGTTGGCACACTGAGTGTCTATTCAATGTACTAAATAGGCATTTTACCGTAACAGGTCTTGGATCTGGAAGTGTTGATGAGAGATGTGCTGTGGTAGATGGTGAAACTCCTTTGTGGAGGGGGTTCCTCTATCTGCCAAGCAGAGTGTGAAGCCAACAACTGTTACTATGACTGTGGTAGCTGCGCCAGTCCTTGGTACTATGTAAGTAGTTTGGTATGCAGTGTGTGTGGTCTGTGGCTGAAGCTGCTCTTACTGACTTTTCACTTCTCTTTTCAGTGACACCACAGTATACTCTGGATGACCAGTTGGTGGTGTTTGAGAATGTCACGGTTCCGCCCCGTGATTTTCATTCTATCAAGTTTGTGGACAACATTTCATGCGGTTGCAACCCTTCCAATTAGCCTGTCTAGCTTTCTTGTGCACCAGTTCCCACTTGGTGCCTGTGGTTCCACTGCTAAGGTAACTGAATCTCTCTATGAAAATCTCAAAGCTTCTCAAGTCTTCTGGTCAAAACCAAAGCAGATGACCCGGAGCAGATACACATGTTACCAACCTAAAACAATTTTGCAAAGAATCATAGCACCATCGGCATACTGAACTATGACAGCCAGTTGGGCAAGACATTAAATGTCAGTTGTCTCATTTACTTGCCATACAAAAAAGGGGGCAGTGGGAACTTATCCTTTGATTTCATCAACAACAGTGGCTGCAATAGCAGAACTCACATCATTATGAATGGAATTGGACATGCCAGAAAACATAGAAGATGACTAGAGGTATGATGCGAGACAGAATCCTATTTGGATAGAATTTCAGTGAAGTATCTGTAGTTAGCAGATTCACTACCCTCATGTCCTCTGAATGGTAGATCTTGAAGTGACATCAAGTAGGTGGTTAAGAAAGGCCCCCCCTTTTTTATCTTCTTCCCCCTCTCTCCCTCCCCACTGTGTCATTGTCCTGACGTTGAACTGCATCTGGCCCTGCAATCAGTTCCTGTGAAACTTGGGCATTGGTTTCAGGATTAGCACTCCAGCCACCATAAAGACTTCATGCAGCTCTAAATTGGCAGACAGGACCCCTTTTTGCTGTCAGTGGGAGTAGCTCTTCTACAGCCAGCCATAGGAAGGCTACTCGCATTATGAAGGGGATGGTGGAGGGGGAGCCCACAGGAGCTTCATCCCTGGAAGAGTCCAAGCCATCGGAGAGCCACTGATATTAGAATTGGTGTGGTGCTGAGGCATTGCCCGCTGCATAGTAGCACTCGGGTCCCAGTTTAAGGCAGCCCATCTGGGTAGGCGTGTAGAACTTGTTGTCTCCCTGGCATGATGATCATATTCCTCTGCTGTCAGAATAGCTTCATAAACTCTGTTTCAGTGGCAGCGCTCTCTGTGGTGCACACACTTGGGCCTGGCTAAATCGCTGCTGGTGAGTACTCCTTTATTGGTCACAGTCTGAGTAGCATTTACTATAGTGGATAGGCTCTTTCTAATGGTGTCCAGTGTCCCTCCTTTTCAACAAGTATTATGAGATTTAGATTAAGGCACTATCTGGGTGCCTTGTCTGTTGTCTCAGTGTTTGCTCTGACCGTGGTGAGGGAGGGTTTATTTGCAGCTTCACTCAGTGGTTGATGGGTGCCTGTGAGGTGACACCCCTCTGGTCATGGGTGACTTCAGTGTGACCACTAACATGGCTGACAATGTGGATTGTGTATGCCCCCATTCATCAGATGACCATGGTGAAAGTGACTCCATGTCCCTTGTCTTTGTACAAGGTCAGGAGCTGCGGATCGCTGGATCCTGGGGCTGCATCTTTGAACTTGGTACTCCAATACTGGTGCTGTGATGAAGGAGATTGATCACATCCTTGTGGGCAGACACTGGAGGCTCCTACAGAAGTGCCCAGGTTGTGAATTCTGATCATAGACTTGTTACTCTGAAGATCCATCTTAGGTCCAGTTCGCTTTCACCAACAAGGAGAACGAGGCTAGACCAGGCCAGACTACACCATCAGGCTATTTCTAATGAATCTGAATGCAGTTTGTGCAAGTAACTTGCAGATTTGGGTGCTACTGCTGATCCTAATGTGATGTGGGAGATTTTCTGTGACAAGATCCTGAAGGTTGCTGAGGGTTGTTTTGGAGTTTTCAGTGTTCCCAAAAGGAGGTATTTCATCTTGCAGGGCACCCTGGATATCCTCAAGAGGAGTCGCAGTGCATAATTTGATGGCTGTGAGGACTCTGGGGCCAGTTAAGGAGGCATTGTTAGTGTCTCTCTTGCTCACAGATTCCTCTATCTGTAGTCTAATGCCGCATGTCCTGCTTATAGAGGAATCCAAACATTGCATCCAGAAATATTCAATGGGAGGTCTGAAACATGACATTACACCTAATAACACAGACCTAGTAGTTGTAGTGTACTTGCTCATATCTACAGTACATCCAGACATTGTGAAAAAGTCATAAAGAATGCATGGCATATACATATCAGAGATGGTTCTATGTAAGCTATCTGCCTGTTCTGGATACAATTGTGGAGTCCAAGCCAAGAAGCAATACTAATAGGACCTTCAGAGAAGATTGACTAGGCAGCTATGACCTATGAGGAAAGACCGGTGGAGAGTATGAGGTCATATGATTGATGTTCCCTTTAATAATTGTGAAAGGAATTATTAGAGTGGATTCTTCAAGAAATGGAGACAGAAGGAAAACCAATAACGGTAAATTTTACACCAATGTCGGAAAGTTTTACTTCACACAAAGAACAACAGACACATAGAGGAGACCAAGTAGATGGTAGAGAGCAAGACTGACCGTTAAGGCCTTCCAAACTCCACTAAAATGTTGTTTTGAAGAATTCAAGTGAAAATGACTGGTAAGAATGAATGGACTGTTCCCATCAAAATTATTTTAGTTTTTGCTATGAGACATACTCTGTATTTGTAAAATTAAGAATGTTTGCTTTGTGAGGCCTGTTACTTTCTCAGTAAATAAGCTGTACAATGTTCTTTGCGGGCGGCATGATAGTGGTAGCGCTGCTGCCTCGCAGTTAGGGGACCCGGGTTCGCTTCCTGGGACCTCCCTGTGTGGAGTTTGCATGTTCTCCCCGTGTCTGCGTGTGTTTCCTCCAGGCGCTCCGGTTTCCTCCCACAGTCCAAAGACATGCAGGTTAGGTGGATTGGCGATTCTAAATTGGCCCGTTTGTGTGTGTCCTGCGGTGGATTGGCACCCTGCCCAGGATTGGTTTGTGCCCTGTGTTGGCTGGGATTGGCTCCAGCAGATCCCTGTGTTTGGATTCAGCGGGTTGGATAAATGTTCTTTGCTATCTAAATAACAGTATTACAACTGTATCAAAACAGAATATTTTTAATAGCATTACATAGCTTAATAGCTGCATTGTTTGGCTGGAATAAATCATTTCATCTGACATGTATTTTGTCACATCTGCCTTTTTCAAGTCAGGTGAAATCAGTCTATTTCGGTTTTTAATCCTTTACACCATATTTACAATTTTAAAGGATTTGTACCATAAATATGAGATTTTTGTAAGTGATTTCTAGCGTTAATTCTGTACAGCTTAATATTAAAGCAAACCATGTTAAAGTCTAATGTTTTTCTGTCATAGATTTCTTAAACAAGGTCCAGTTGTCTGACATTTTATAAAATGATAAACCGATCCATGTATACTTAATATTGAAATAACTGAAAATTACACTTTTTATAACAGCGACTGTTTTTGCTGTTATTACAGAGTTAACATTATGAAGAATCTAGGAAGCGTTTACAATTTTTTTTTGTTGTTGTTTTTGGGCTGGATGGGGGGAATGGGCACTGGTCTGTGAGTCAAATGTTACAGTACTGTTCAAAAAAACAATTTTAAAAGAGGGGAAAAAATATTGCAAGTGTCTCCTTTGGGGTAAAAAAAAACATTTATGGTAAAAAATACAATTTAACAACCATACAGAACTAAAAAGCAACACTTGGTATTGCTTATAATTCAAACATTGCAAACAAAAAACACGTATTGTGGTGTAATTATGTTTACATTCAGAAGAAAAAAAAAATCTTACAACGGCAACTCCACTTGCGTAATGGCTGCGATCCATTGTAATGAGCGTCCATGTGTACCTTAGCCTGGAGTGCTATGGAGTATGTGAACGCACCTCAGTAACCTGTAACGCAAGCCGAGGCTATGGCCCGTAGAACAGAGACACTGGATTGTGCGCGCACTGCCTGTCCTGTGACACCGTCCCGTGCCACTCTCCCGTACGTCTGAGGCACTGGCACGACACAATGTAACAGTACAGCACGCTATGTGCAAAGATCAAGTAAAAAATTTAAGTGTTACAACGGCAACTGTGTCATTACGGGTCCCTACTGCACGTTAATAACCTGTAGTGCAAGGTGAGGCAATGGCCCATAGAACAGAAAAACCGGTTTGTCGGCGCGCGCTGTCACGTGACACTGTCATGCGCGTGCGTGCCATTATCTCGTCCGTGCTTGACACTTGCCCGCAAAACGTAACCGTACAGAACACTTAATTCTCAAATCTCATCTCCAAATTGCAGTAGTTATCACTTTATTTTTGTTATAATCAATAAAAAGTCAAATGTGATTTAAGTAGAAAAATCATTTGAACACTATCTAAAATAAAAATGCCGAATTATTGCAAAAACTTTCAGACATTTGTTTTAAAACAAAAAACGTATTTTACCCATTTATAATTTATGTTCAAATCAATTTAATCCAGTTCAGGGTGTTAAGCGGCAAATAGTACTGGATAGGGTGCCAGTCCATCATTAAGTCCCAGTCACGCATACAGGACGAGTTGGGAATAGTTAATTGACCGAACCATCTTAATTCAGAGCATCGATTGCATTCAGTCATGATTATTATTATTATTTATTTTGTATTTTACTTTATACAGCACTTTTCACAGTAATTCCAAGACACCCAACACTGGAACGAGGAATAATTTACAAAGCAATTCACATTAGAGAATATGCTGGAAATCCGAGAACAGATTTAAAGTAAAAGTTATTCCCATGTCGATGATAAAATACATTACGTTCTCAATGGAGGGCGGGTTCTTTCTTCAGTGTGGCAATAACTTTACTTTTTTCCGTATAGAGACTCATGCAGACGTAGCCTTCAGCGACTGAAAAGTATGCAGTCGTCCTGGCATCAAACGTGATCCTTCTAGTATTAACAAAGAGTAAGGATTTATAGACAAAGGAGCGGATTTACCGGATAACTGAACAGCAAATCTTGCGTATCGGTCAGGAAGCCGCCTGGCTTCAGTTTAGAAAAAACGGTGTTCGTATAAAATCCATACCTGGGGGGCAACTGCTTACAGGATGATGCGCGAGTAACCTGTGCAGCCTGCTTTCTCCTCTCATAATGCATGCGTTCACCGATAAACTGAACAAAACCAAAGATGCCTTACTATATAAGGCGAAAGTACGACCGCATCACTTAGCAAATAATACTCCAGAAATTCCAGCTTAACGCCGTGTTTTTGGGAAAGGTATACTGTACTTAATTTCTCTGGTTTTGACAACTGACTTAAATTTAAATGTTCGAGCACCACCTGTTCACGACCCGTATTACCGCAATAGCTGTCGAAAATGAGGGGCACACTTTTAACAAAACGTGCATTTTTAGAACTAGCATACAATCACGACATCGTTCTTGTAGAAATGTGTGAAGCTATAGAGCCCACAGTCCTCACTTGAATCCAAAGAGTCTGTTTTGAGCATTAAGTGATTGAGAAGGCAGCGCGAGGGATACATATTGTAAACTATCAGACTACAAAAATAATGTCATAAAAGTGCAAATGTTGGAGGAAAGATTTCGAAAAAAATACTAAGTGCTATATACGCGATAATAACGCAACACCATCAAAATAATTAATGTACGCATGCCCGCCTGAACCACAAGAACATTAAGTGACTTCACTTCTGAAATCATCCGTTCTGAGATGTATAAATATTCATCTATTTAATTATGATAGAATGATAAAAAAAAATCAACAGAAGCGCTGAATATCAGAACAGGCCTGAGAAAGAGAGAGGTTAGAGGCACACGCTGATTACTGCACCCACCACAACAGAAACCAATTTAGGATCCCAGATTAGGACCCGAGTGCAGCCATGCAATGGGTGACACCTCCGCACCACACTATTTCAGTTGGCCAGAAACAGACACAAAACCAACAGAGTGTCCGTGTACATTGAAAACAAGATTTTTTTTTTTTAATTGTTTAGACAACTATTTCAACGACAGGTGCCCCCGAAATATCACCACCGGCCTCGTACTATGCGTCCTAGAAGTACTTATGCTATAGAGACTATCACTACGGTCGGCTTTTGGGCGCCCTCTGATGACGTATACATTAAGCGTCAATTTCCGTAGTCTGGTCTCCGAGACGACGGAGACGCTTTACGCCTGCGACAGGTACCTGGTATGTTGTTTTGATTTGTTCTTCTTTTCATAGAAAGTTCTAACTTTACAGTCGTTATGACTTTTATTTTTGAAAGGGGGTACTAAACTGAGATTTGTTTCTGTTAAAGAACATTGTTATAAATATTAAGACATACCTCAAAGGTGCAAAAATCCTTTTAGGGACACTCAATAGTCTCCTAAAGTACGGAAAAGTTTTTAGATATATACTCAGGAACTTTTTTTAAAAAACAAAAGAAATTGCAATGTTACGGCAGCAGACATAAAAATCCACAAATATGCATATAAAAATAATTATCTTAAGTATGCTAAGATGCAAATACGGATACACATATATCAATAATTATCTGTAATTATATTAGAAAGTTCTAGGTTTTTACTAAGTATAAAGCAATTGGAAATGCGTGTACTTATCCGTTTTAGACATGCTGAACCATTTCTTTTACTTCAATAGCTTTAATATGTCCATATTATACTAGCTGTCCATCACTAAGTGGTAGAAATAAACCCCAGTGTTCAAATTTTCAATGTTATAAGCTTTGAAAAAAATAAATAAAATAGATAATACTAAATATATGTTAATTATATTCATTATGGATGCCCAAAGTATAATCAAAGTGCATCAAATTGCATCTACAGACAAAAGGGAGACATACATTCTGAAACACCCATCAACTAAGTTTTATTTTCAACCGGCTTATCCTTTTCTCTAGCTTATGAATTCACCTTTCCCATTACAAAATTATGGGAGCTGGAGCCTATCTGGCATTAGACTCTGTGAAGCAGGAAAGAGCCCAAGATGAGACGCCAGGTTATTGCTGGGCACACGCACTCGCACAGCGACACTCCTTCTTACTGGGCCTGTTTAGAGACATCTGTTAAACTAACATGTATGTCTTTGAGATGTGGGAGGAAAATGTGGTACCTGAAAAAAAAAATACAGTAATGTGATCCCAAATCTACACAATGCAAACGGTAAGAGAAGAAGTATTAGCCACTGTCCCACTGACCACCCTAAAGCTGTCCATCTGCCTTAAAGTAACTCGAAGAAGATACGGCTAAGGGTCTATGGGTATTGAAATGAATTGAAGGTTGGGCATGGTGTCATAAAAGAGACAATATTCTGGTCTGCTGAATCCAATTCATGTCACGGGGGCCAGAGCCTAGCCCTGCAGAATGGTGTCTGTGGATTTCCAAAATAAATAGTACATAAAATAACAGTATGTACAGCTCCTTAATATTGAAAATGCCTTGCAGTCCTGAGCCCAGATAGGTCACTCTTTATATCCACCAATAATGGAGACAGCAAAAGAAAGTGAGATAACGATTACGAGTCTGTGATTGTTAAGGTGCCACAAAGACAAGGCATAGTGTTACGATGTCTGAATATTCACAAAGAAAGGACTCGGCAAAACTGTTTTATCTACAGCCTTACATCAATCGGCTCCTTTTCATTCAAAATGGGTAGCAACTCTGAGCTTTCATTAGTTGTGAAACTTCTGTAGTCGTAAAGAACCACCACTTAGAATAACACTGCCCCTAGTGGTAAGTGTACTTAATACCTCTTTTGTTATGCCTTATGAATAAGGCGATTTTTTAAAATACAATAACTAAAAGTTAAAATAATTAATTGAAAAGGAATTATCACTCTCATGCTCTGAAGCAAGTACACTGTAACCTTCCGAGTCATAATTATTAAAAAAACAAATTCTTTTTGAATTACTACATTCTTTAGCAATTCAGGGTCGGTTGCTGAAACCTCCTGCTTCTCTTCACAAGACATGCTGTTAGAGATCAGTGTTACGGCATGACTAGACTTTCCGTTCAGAGCTCTCTTTGAGTGCGCCACAATGTCTCACCCTAGATTTCATATAATCCAGCGTTTCTTAATCTTTAAGTATTTGCGACCCGAGTTTTCATAACAGTTTTAATTGCGCCCCCTCTAACATTTTTTTGAAATGTAGATACATATTTTATTATACCTGCTTAACTTTTATCGACATTTATCTAACACTATATTTATTGTTCTAGTATCAGAATGTAGTTTAAGTTAATTTGTTTTGGTTTCAACAGATGTTTTTTTTCATATTTTTGATTTTCTTTTTTTCACATCTTCGCGCCCCCCTTTTTGTTAGGTTGAGAACCACTGATATAATCTGTTGTGTTCCTGCTTTCTATATGTGCCCACCTCCTATGTGTCGTGAGTAATTTGCGTCCTGTACATTTAGGCAGTCTGCCCTTTTTGCATGACTTTGGCTTAGCAGCTGTGTTAGAATTCTGAATTGTCACTGTCCTTTGTAATTTCTTTACTCGGTGAGTTTTTTGAGGTGTTGTGACATGGGATACATTTGGCAGAAGTAAGTCTGGACTTGAGGGACTCTGCAATCCCTTCTCTGTATTCAAATTACTTTACATGGGTATTCCTTGATGTGCATAGCTTTCTGTAAGGTCAGGTCAGGTTGGAGAGCATGCACTGGTACAGTGCATTGTCGCACCCACCACATAACAAAACCGCTAGGGATCCTGGTTGGCAACCCCACAGGCAGACACACGGTCTAGTCTCACCTTCCAGATATGACCCACTATCTGCTGCAACCAGGGCGACCCCTTGGCCTGGTCCATCCACTCAGGTCCCCAACAACAAGGATCTTACAAGCTGGATCGCCCTCTGGGAAACGCGCCACTTGGCCATAGTGCCGTAACTGACACTCCTTCACAATGCAGGTAATGTGCCTCATTTGGGACTCCATGAGCAACCGCTCATTCAACACAAAGTCAAACTAATGGTACCCAAGGATTTTCCAGAAAGACACAATACCAAAGGAGTCCAGTCTTCATCTCAGGTCAATAAATAGCGTCCATGTCTCACAACCATATAGCAAGACTGGAAGCACCAGGACTCTAAAGACCTGGACCCTCATACTTTTGCATAGATATCGGGAGTGCCACTCTCCCCTTTCCAGCAACCTCATGACCCCCCCCATGCTCTCCCAATCCGTCTGCTGACTTTATAGGAAGAGTCACCAGAGACATGAATGTCACTGCCAAGGTAAGTTAACCTCTGAGAGAGGTCGGCACCCTCTCTGCAGACAGACACACTGCTGATGGCCGTGCCCAAGAGGTCATTAAAGGCCTGGATCTTAGTTTTTCTCCAAGACACTCACAAGCGCAGACACTCAGACTCCTCTCTCAGTCTCTCGAGCACCCCGATCAGTGCCTCCATTGACTGCACGAATGTCACAGCATCATGAGTAAAGTCAAGACCCCTCAACTTTGCCCAACACCCAGTCCATGCAAGTAATGAACAGAGTAGGAGCAGAACACATCCCTGACGACCCCCAGAACTGTGGTATGACATTAAACTGCATCCAGCCCTGCAAGTAGTCCTCCAACTTGCAGGGAAATCATGGAGGTTGGTGGCAAGATTGGCACTCCAGCCACCATTAAAAATAAAAAAGAAAAGCACGCAGCTCTGAGATGACAGAAAGAACTCCTTTCTGCTCTCCACAGGAGTAGCTTTGCTGATATTCACATTATGAAGGGGATGTGGGGGGGGAGTCCTCGGGACACCCATTGGGACACCCATCCCCCAGAATAGTCAAAACCGCCAGAGAGCCAGTGTTGTCAGGCCTATCGGGGATCAGAAGTGGTGTGATGCTGAGGTGGCACCCGCTGCACAGCAGCACTCGGATCCTAATTGGATGTCTTGTCGCTCCGGCGTGATGATCACGTTCCTTTCTGTAAATGTTCTTTGAAAAGTTAACATCACATTCGGCTGTGTTTGATATGCAGAAGAGGAAGGTGCACTTTCTTAGCGTCAGCAAGTGCACTGCTTACCACATTTTCCTGAAACAAATGAGGCTTTTTTGGGGGCCTTTTTGTTTACAAAGAAAAAACCCGCTAATCACACTTGTGGTGATTTAAAATGAACCTCTGTTCCCTCAGCGTGTCGGCGATGCTTTATTTACTGTATGTGTGTTACTTACTGTTATCGCTTGCTATGGGTTTGTGCCCTGACAGCTTTTAATTGCATTGATCGTTCTTTTATTATCCTGTTGGACGTACTTTGTGATGTGTCTGGGTCATACATGACCATTCATGCATCCATCCATTATCCAACCTGCTATATCCTAACTACAGGGTCACGGGGGTCAGCTGGAGCCAATCCCAGCCAGCACAGGGCACAAGGCAGGAAACAAACCCCAGGCAGGGTGCCAGCCCACCGCAGTACATGACCAAAATATTTATTTTATTTCAAAAGGGAAATAAATGTTAGTGCACACTATTAGCAATATTTTTTTGTTTTTATGCACTTTGAGATGTTCCAAGGTCAGATATGACCAACATGTACAGTACAGGCCAAAGGTTTGGACACACCTCCTCATTCAATGTGTTTTCTTTATTTTCATGACCATTTACATTGGTAGATTCTCACTGAAGGCATCAAAACTATGAATGAACACACGTGGAGTTATGTACTTAACAAAAAAAGGTGAAATAACTGAAAACATGTTTTATATTCTAGTTTCTTCAAAATAGCCACCCTTTGCTCTGATTACTGCTTTGCACACTCTTGGCATTCTCTCGATGAGCTTCAACAGGTAGTCACCTGAAATGGTTTTCACTTCACAGGTGTGCCTTATCAGGGTTATTTAGTGGAATTTCTTGCTTTATCAATGGGGTTGGGACCAGCAGTTGTGTTGTGCAGAAGTCAGGTTAGTTGGACGATCATTTATTTTTCAACAGGACAATGACTCCAAACACACTCCAGGCTGTGTAAGGGCTATTTGACCAAGAAGGAGAGTGATGGAGTGCTGTAAATGGTCATGAAAATAAAGAAAACACATTGAATGGGGAGGTGTGTCCAAACTTTTGGCCTGTACTGTATGTTTGTTTTTTATTTCAAAAGTGTGTTATATTGCCACTACCTCAGATTCTGCTCAGTTCTAGGTTTTCTATTTTTTTTTTATCCATTTTTGACGTGCTCGTGTCAGGTGTGACCAAATGTAAAAGGGAAACAACGACTAAACATTACTTGAATAGCTGATCTAGAGGATACAATTCTCAAAGAGAATAACTTGTATAATAAAATTCTTATTTACAGGTGTCCTACAGACTAGTGGCAGTAGCAGAATATCAGCAGCATAAAATGAACACAAAAACTGATAGTGAGAAAACATCTTGTATTAAAAATAATAGCAGATAAGAAGAAACACACCACCTACAGCCAATAACTCAACCAAGGCTCCAGGTAGTATGACATGGTGTTTTCCATCCATACTGCTTCCTCGGAATATGTTACTTAAATAAACACTGCATAATATTTCTAACACATAACGAATAACTGTAAATTGACTTAATAGTTCAACAAATCCAAACATACCTTCAGCAGAAACGTTAATTAAACACCAGCTGTTCGCCAGCTGTGTTTTCAGAACTTCACCCATTTATTTTTAAACCGATTTATTCAAATTCAGGATCATGACGAGACAGAGCCACACAATACAGTTCTGGGTGGGAGGCCAGTCCAGTGGTAGTGGAAATATGCATTTTACTGCCAAATGCAACTGAGTGACGAGCAGTAAATGAATCGCAGAATAATGATAAATCCATAGAACTAAAAACGAAAAAAAAAGAGTGCCAGTACCATGAAATGATGAAATTTTAGACTGTGAAATGTGATTTGAATCTTTAGTATTTTTCCTGTACTGTAAACACCTTTTAAAAGATAACAGTGGGCTGGCACCCTGCCCGGGGTTTGTTTCCTGCCTTGCGCCCTGTGTTGGCTGGAATTGGCTCCAGCAGACCCCCTTGACCCTGTAGTTAGGATATAGCGGGTTGGATACTGGATGGATGGACATTGGAAGATGTAACAAAGAATTAAGCTAATAAGAGACTATCAGACTCCAGTGTTCATCTGTTACAATGGACATTAACAAACATGTCAGTCAGTCATTTCCCAACCCGCTATGTCCTAACAAACTTGTCCTCGGTCCAAAACACTTGGAGTGCCGCTGTGGCAGACTACTGGAGACGTTCTCAGCAGCGACAAGTGTACCTGTAAAGAATGGTACCTGCGCCGCCACCACCTACTCAAAGCATCATGCTGCTCCAACATTGATGGACTAAAAGCCAGAAGTCTACGTGACCATCATCATCAAGATCTTCCGTGAGAACCCTAAATCCAATGAGGACTGTTTCATTTATGTTAGGAAGAATGCCCAGAGGATGGGTGGTCTCATGGTCTGGAATCCCTACAGATTTTATTTTTTCTCCAGCCGTCTGGAGTTTTTTTATGTTTTTTCTGTCCACCCTGGCCATTGAACCTTACTCTTATTCTATGTTAATTAATGTTGACTTATTTTATTTTCTTACTGTGTCTTTTATTTTTCTATTATTCATTATGTAAAGCACTTTGAGCTACATTTTTTTTTTGTATGAAAATGTGTTATATAAATAAATGTTGCTGTTGAATGCAGAAGTCCATCACGTCCAAGACGTACATATACCATGCTTATTCTGGGGCGATTTAGAGACACCATTTGACCTGACAGCATGCTCAAGAGATGTAGGAGAAACAGATCATGGTGGAAGGGACCAAGACAAACATTACATAAGGCTTAGGGTAAGAGTTAGACGGAGAGGGATGGCCTGTAAGGCAGCAGTGTTACTCAGTTCATAACTCTCCTGCCCTTTATCATACAAGTGCTTCAAAATTCGCCATTTTGCAAGGTGACCGGGTGTCTCGTTATCAAACCCACTTGTTCAAATGTGACCTTCAGTGTAGGGTCTTTAAGGACTGTGTTCCATGTAATTTAAGCAGTTATTTTACTTTTTTTGAAATCTAACATCCTTATTGGATAAAATAGCAGGTAATACCCAATAGCAATTCGACTCCATTATGGTTTACCTCAAATTATAGCCATTAACCTAAATTCATAAGCAAATTCTTAAATGTTCCTCCATATCTGTTTTCTTTTTCCAAGCAATTGTAATTGTTCAGAGTGTCTGCTCTTTATTTATGCCCTTTTTGTTGTTCACTGTGTAATACCTGAAACAATGCGTTTTTACTTTCTACTCACCTCCGTCCATTTAGGTCACTGATCATATATGACAGTTAGTTAACAATCCGTAATAATAATTAGTTACATTGCAACTTAATAAGGCCCCTGATTTGAAGTCCCACAAACATACACTTCACTGGCCTACGTCTTCATCGTGAGAATGCACACACCACGTGACTGCTGTAACAGAATAGATGATGGACACCCTTTCCTTGGAATCCTAATACTTCTTCAGCCTTGAGTCATCCTCAAAAAACTGATGCAAGGGAAAAAGTCTGCCAGTCAGGTCTCCATAAATGAAGTAAATGTCATAGTTTTCTTACTGTTGAGCTACTGACCAGCTCTCTTTTTGAATTCCTGTCCATAGGTGCAGCCTCTGGTAGATTGACAGGATGCCCAAGAAAAAGAAGAAGGCAGTTGCCGAGTCAAGTGTATCTGAAGCCGAGGAATCGGGCCTAGATCCTGATGAAAAAGAGGCCATCTTGAAAAAGGAGTAAGCTGTTTCGCACAATTTAGTTCACCTTTATATCCTCTGTCCTAGTGTGTCACTTTTCATTACAAGTGAGCCCTCAATCATAGAATAATACCCTCAGCGACGTTCTTAGGCATACGCAAACGCCACATCTGCATGGGGGCCCCGTCGCGGCCCTGACTTACAATTTTTTTTTCTTTTGTTGTCGGGGTGTGGGCCTGGGGCCCCTGTCATGCCCCTGGCACTGCAGCCGTCGGTGCCAGTTCCTCACGTCTTGTATCACGATACCCTCCTCATCCTAAATTTTATCATTCTGAGTCAAATTTGGAGGGGAAAGGGTAGGAGTAGGGGGTAGCACATAGTGGGACTGGGAATGTATAAATAACGATCGCTCAGTCTAGATAAACCATTGCACAACGTGGATCGGTGGCGGATGGTGCGTTTTGAGACTATCATATATTATTATTTGAATTATTAGTTAAACGTAAAGCTAATATATCACATAGGCCCTACATTCCTAATCCTCGTTCTTATTATCCAAATTGCAATCTTCACCTAAATCCCTAATAATATTGTTATGCCGTCGTAACTTTGCCAATGCACTATAGCAAACGTTAATTTTAGAGATTGGTTTCGGATTCATTCAGAGAGATCCCCATAAAATCATGAAATATCCCTATATTACTGGCCTTTACCAGATCTAGATTTTACCACTCTGCATACACATAAGCGTACATGTGGGCCTACTGGTCATCTAAGGCCTTTTCCAGATGTTTTATTAGAACATCTTCCTGAGCTCAGGGTTACCCCGCACATTTCTGAACCGTGTAGGGCCCCCAAACTGCTAAGAACGGCCCTGATACCCTCCACTAAAAATCATTTTTCCTTGGGTAAGACCTTAAACATGAAATCTGTAATTTTAAAGACTGTAATGTAATGCCATATTAGTTAGTTAAGCAGATGTCCTAATGAGTGTTAATACTTTAACGGTGTCACTTCGGTAACAGAGAGGCCACCTTGCAGCACAACGCATTCCCTGAGATATGGTAGATACCATCAGATATTACTTTACCTCTGACTTAATGAAAGAGTGTTTAAAATGTTTATTTATTTTTTTTTTTGTTTTCTATTTTTCTTACTACCATAAAATGAACATGTTAGGTCAATGCAAAATAGTTCTAAAGCAGAAGAGAGGCATGGTGATGAAGTGCTTACTGCTGCCAATTTGCAGCTCCAGTGCACTGGTTTCCTAATATGTTCTCCATATGTTGGGGGCTTTTCCAGTAATTCCAACATTCCCATACTCCAAAGGCGTTTAGTTTAGGTTAATTGGAAACTGTACATTTTTTGGTGTATTTAAATAAAGTCACATAAGTCGCCATGCCCCTTCGGTGGACACTGCCAGGGCTGCAATCTGTCCTGTCCCCAAAACTGCTGGGGCACATGACCCTGTATTGGAATAGACATGTTTGTGAAATAAATGAATGAGTATTTGCCAAAATAGGGTATTAATGTAAGCCATTCTGTTTGAATTGTTATGTTGATAAATATATTCATGTTCTGGGATGTTGTGTGTGTTTTGTTAGAGTAATCATTGTAGTCTTCCAGGGAGCTCATCACTTACCACTAAGTGAGTCATGTGAGAACTCTAGCCTGAATGGGAGAACAGTAGACATCAAGTTCAACACATGATGGTGCAGTCTCAATAAGAAATATTCATCCCTTTGGAAGTTTTATTGTCATTTTATTATTATACAACATTGAATCACAGTGGATTTAATTTGGCTTTCATGTTGCTGATTAACAGGAGAGGGTTATTTAATGTTAAAGTGAAAATGGGTTTCTTCAAAGAGGTCTAAACTACTTACAAATATAAAACACAAAATAATTGATCATGTAAGTATTTATTATGACACACCTAAATCTTGGTCGGTGCAGCCAGTTGGTTTTAGGAGACACATAAATAGTTCAGCAGTAATCACCTGTCTGTAGTGAAGTGAGTTTCGTAGTTGTAGTATAAAACAATCCAAGCAACGCCATGAAAAGGTGATTAAGCAGCACGTGTCCGTGGATAAAGATAAAAAATATCCAAATCTAAATATCCCTTGGAATCCCGCTAATCAATTATGAAAAAATAGACAGACAGAGTATGGCACAGCTATAAATCTGCCTAGAGCGGATAAAAAGTAAGAGATTAAGCAAAAAGCCATACAATAATAATTATAACAACAATAATAATAATGTTATTATCTAACGCACATACACTGATCAGTCACATCATTAAAACCACCTGTCTAATATTGTGTAGGTCACCCTTGTGTTGCCAAAGCAGCGTTGCCCTTTTGAGGCATGGTCTCCACACAAGCTCTGAAGGTGTAATGTGGTGTTGGGTACCAAGACGTTAGCAGCAGATCCTTTAAGTCTTGTAAGTTGTGAGCTGGGGCTTCCATCGATCTGACTTGTTTTTCTAGCACATCCCAAAGCTGATCAATCAGATTGAGATCTGGTTAATCTAGAGGCCGAGTCAACACCTTGAACTCTTTGACATGTTCCTCATACCATTCCTGAGCATGTTTTTCTGTGTGGCAGGGTGTGTTATCCTAATGAAAGCGGCCACTGTCATGAGGGAATATCCTTGCCATGAAGGTTTACATGGTCTGCAACAATCTTTAGGTAGGTGGTATATGTCAAAGTGACATCTGTGAATACCAGGACCCAAGGTTTCCCAGCAGACCATCGTTCAGAGAATCACACCTCCTCCACCGGCTTGCCTTCTTCCCATAGTGCATTCTGTTGCCATCTTCTCCTCGGGTAGAATATGGACACACACCTGACAGTCCATGTGATCTAAAAGAAAATGCAATTGATCAGACCAGTCCACCTTCTTCTTCAATTGCTCACGGCTTCTGACCCGTCTGCAGGTATGTGATGCACTGCATGTTCTGCCAGCTTTTTCTCTCATGGCCAACATTGTTTTTCAGCAACTTGTGCTACAGTAGCTTTTCTATGGGCTCAGACCAGACAGACTAGCCTTCACTTCCCACAAGCATCAATGAGCCTTAGGCACCCATAACCCTGTCTCCAGTTCACCAGTTGTCCTTCCATGACCACTTCTAGTAGATACGGGCCACTTCTAGTAGATACTAACCACTGCATACTGGAAACAACCCCACAAGACCTGCTGTCTTGGAGATGCTCTAACCAAGTTGTCTAGCCATCACAGTTTGGCTGTTGTTGCAGTTCCACAGATTCTTACGCTTACCCATTTTTATTCTGCTTCCAACATTCAAGGACCGACTGTTCACTTGCTGCCTAACACTGTATATCCCACCCCTTGGCAGTTGCCATTGTAACGTGATAATCAATGTTATTCAAGTTACCTGTTAGGGGTTTTAATGTTATTGATCTGTGTAACGTCACAGTGTACCATTGCGTCAGTACTTCCTCCTAAAGGCTTGTAGACCAGGTAAAACGGTCATTCTTATGTCCCCCATGCTTGTGTAGACTCTCTTGTAGTCTGTCCATGAATATATACTGTAAAACTTGAAAGGACAAAAGTGACGATGTGTACTTTAATTCTTTACTTATGATTGGCTCTGTGTTGTGTCCTGCACATTAGGTAATTAATACTTGACAACAGGTTCTCTTTGTTCTTCATTGCAATTTTAAGAAAAACAGACTACAAGATATATGTGTCTAATGGCGCTAGCCCAAAGCTTACATACATTTTCTTGATCCTGTTTCACCTCATTTTTCTGAAGATATCTTTCATGCCTGTAGGGCAGTGGGTTGACAGACACTATCAGCCCCTTTCTAAACTTGGGTTCCTATGGGAGTATTAAATAAATATTTAGCTACTATCGATAAACATTAGGTTTATTTAAAGTTGTCTCTTGTTAATAGTGCATTGTATAATTTCAGGTATGAACAGCTGTCAGAACACCTGGAAGAACTGAAACTGAAAGCAGAAAATCTGTATCCTTACAAACTATCACTTTTCTGTGCCATCTGGACTGATTTTTCACAAGCTGAAATTAATACGACCTGAACACTTTGGAAATGTGCTAAATGTAATTTATTATTAAAGTGAACAACATCCCATAGCACTTCACTGACATAGTGCAAATGTTAATGTGGTAATGTGATTTGCTCAAAATCGCAAAGTGATTAAATGGTGGGCATTGAAAAGGCAGCCATGTGCTGTACTGTTCAGTATCTTAGCCACCAGGTGGCACTGCCTGACACACAAGTCTGAGCCACAGAATACGAAAAGTTTTCAGGGAAATTTTAAAAAAAGATTAACATGTGCAGGCCTGGCACCGCAGCAGTATTTCATTTGCCTCCCCACTAGTTTGGTCTTGAGCCAGGACTGACTTTTTAAAATCCACCTCAAGAAAGAGCTTGTCTATCCAGAAGACATAATTGTTTGTTTACAGTGCAGGATCAACTTCAGTGTTCATTTTCTACAAAGTCATCCAATCTGCTTACTATCTGGTCAAATAGTGAGGCTCGTCATTTACAGCAATGGGTAATATATTGCTTTAACACCACCTGCTGGCTAATTCTGTAAGTCTGTAATTTCTACTCCGTTCCTTTCTCATGCCTCAGTACAGTAAAACCGTATCTTACATAAAGGACACATCTCGAGGCATTGCGTTAAGTGGAAAATCTCACATAGTGACATGTCCTCAGGCAGCCTCACTATGATGCCCCTAAATGACAGCAAACTCATTTAGGCCTAGATCTACTAAAATTATGTATAGTATGTACTGTATATACATGGGGGTCCTCAGTTATGGTCCTGGAGGACCACAGTGGCTGCAGGTTTTTGTTCCGACCAGTTTTGTAATTAGATGACAGGCCTTTTCAGATAATGAAACTTGGTGTTTAACTACATGGCTTGTTAGTTCTTTCATTCTTACAAGACAAATCTTTATCGCATTATAGATTTTTGAAAATAAATTTCTGAGAACATCATCCATATATTTTGTGGCCCTGAACAGATTTGAACTTCTTGGTCCTTCCCATTTTTCTCATTTATTTTTCAAAATATTTTCTTAACACACATGCACCATGGCGCATATACTCAGATTAAAATGGGAAAATGTTAGCTGGAGAGCTGGCGGTTTCTTTGTCATTTGCACCTCATTATTAACTAATGGCTGGTTAAGACAGCAGGCAACAATTAAAACTTAAATGGAGCTGTTAAAAAAAATAATCATCAATTAAGGGATCTGAATCATAACAAGCATCCATTCATCCATTATCCAACCCACTATATCCTAACTACAGGGTCACGGGGGTCTGCTGGAGCCAATCCCAGTCAACGCAGGGCGCAAGGCAGGAAACAAACCACGGGCAGGGCACCAGCTCACCGTAGATCATAACAAGCAAGTTAACTAAAAATAAGCCCAAAAAATGCCGTTTTAGTAGTAAACTAGCCGATGTCCGGTGTAAGAATAGGAATGGAAAATGGTGAGAAAGGAATTCAAAAATCAAGAAGAAATACATACTTCTTGATAGACGCAATGTGCATGTAGAATTTTCGGCCAAGCAGGATTACATGTGAAAGTGATAAATAAATCAGGCTTTCGGAATTTACGTATGATGGCCATGGCATCCTGCTAGTTTTGTTGCATGTATCTTGGACTTCCTGGAAATGTGAATGGTAATATGATCATTTTGTCTACATGTACGTTGTTATTTTCAGCCTTTGCTTGCAGTGCGTCTGATAGTCCTTTGTATTGTTCCACACGCAGATCTTGTTGATGAAATCTGAGATAGTTGAGATGGGCGCCCTCTGTTTTAACATACGCATCTACGACATACTGTTGGAATAGTTTGCCACTGGAGTGCAAAATACTAAATGTATTCCTCATTGTTAATCTGTATACATAAAATTGGCATTGAGTAAGCCTTATTTGCTTGGCGGTTCTTTTATCGGAAACATGTTGTAAATGTTTGTGCTATCCAATGTCTCCGTAAGGGAATAAAAGTGTCTCAACCATAGGATCGCACTTCATATTGAGTATGGAAATCTGTTTACAGGAGTTGCGTATCGGATAGATGCAAATGTCCCTTTCGGCAGGTGTTTCGCCATCTTCTCCGACGAAAATCGCTGCAATGTCAGGGCATTGTATCGTCGTAAATCCTCCTTAGCGTTTTCCTTGAAAACCACTCGTACAAATGCTGTTGGTTTGGACTGAGCGATTTCATGCATGTGTTTGTATGATTAGCAAAGGGGTTGATGGTTCTAAGCATGGAATCTAGCTGGAGAAGTACATTTTCGCTGCATGCAGAGTTTGCTTTATTTTGTAAGCGTACTTCAGTAGCTTAGCGAGAAATGCTGTGTCAAAAACATACAACATACAACAAAGTTGAACTGTCTATGTCACATACAATTCACACATGGACCTTCCCATGAAAAAGGTTTAAAAAAGAAATGAAAGTGCATAACAACATCTTCACATTGTTTGTAATGGTCCTTAACAATGCTGATTGCAGGCGGCATGAAAATGAATTTCTTCAGGAAGAGGTTCGACAGACACAACTGGAGAATGTACGTATTATAAGAAACTGTCTTGGTGTGCACACTTTATTGTTTATTATCGTAACATTCCTCCTGGGGTAAGAAGAAAACACACCATGACTGTCAATTACTAATACACACTGTTGCAGATTTTTGCTTCCAGAAGTATGATTGTAGTTTGCAAGATTATAGAAGATCAGATTAAACAGTTCGGCAAATGAGTCAGTTTTTCCACTCCATTGTACTCATGACCACGTTTAGAGACCCCACATCCGGCTTAAATTTACTGGTGAAGACCAGACAGGGTCAGATGAAGATGTCCCCAGCACACTTATACTTGCAAGTCTATACCGGTGGTCCTCAAACTCAATTCTGGGGACCCCCTGTGGCTTCACGTTTTTGCTCCAACCAACTTCTGTTTTTAATTGGACTTCTTGCTTAATTAAGTGAGCAGTTACTTTCCAGTTTCTATGTTTTGGAGTCAATGTAAAAATTAGAAAACTAAGTTTGCTAAATGTTTATTAAAATGTACTAAGCAGTTATATGGTGATAATATACTGTACATTTTAACAATAATTTCATCCTGTTTTACATCCTGATTTTCCAGGTTTACTTGTTATTGAACTGATTATTTACTATTTACTGGGTCTGATATTGAAGCAGTTGCAGCCTTTCATCTTTCAGTGTTATTTAGCCATGTGTCTCCTCAATGAGGGGAAAAAACTACACAGAAATAGAGTAAATAATAAAATTAAAAAAGAGTGATAAACATTTAAAGCTATAGCAAAAATAGAAATATTTCGAAATGTCTCTCTATTATAAAAGAAAATCTTGAGACAAGACAAGACTATTGCCAAGAGATTTTTTTCAGGTTCCACCCTCCTCTCAACCATTTCCAGTTAACGGCCCACACCCACGGTCCTCTCACCTCTCATTTGTGCAAATGCTTTTGTCAGACACAGTTCCTGCTCTCTCAGCTGTTATAAAAGTTTACGTTTTCCTCAGTTTAAGTTCCCAATAAAAGAAGACTTACTGTATTATGTCCAAATCTTATTGAAAAATTTCATCCCAAAGGGTTATCAACAGAAGAAATGAGTACACGGGGCAATCCTAGCACTGAGAAACAATGAAGTCAAACAAATGAATGCGAAAATTGTCGATCGGTTACACGGCAAATTGGTTAAATGTGTATCAACAGACTATGCTGAAACAGTCGGTGGTGATGGTGTGTAAGAGGAAAACATCAACTTACAATATCCCGTAGAATATCTACAGCACAACTGTGAGCACCGTCCGGTCCTCCACCAGCCGAATTACTGTTGACAGAAGGATGTATCATAATGTTATTGCGTAATTTATGTCTGAGTGATGGGCTATGCGATAGGAAAAGATTAGTTGCATTCAAAATTGGTCGAACAATTCTGACATGTAAAATTTTAACAGGCAACAAGAATGGTAATGTAGTACATCTTCCGCGGATAACATTAGACACTAAAGGAGATCTTGATATGCCATTCGTATTAAAACGTTCACAGTTTCCAGTTAGAATAGCTTTTGCTGTGACAATTAACAAATCACAGGGACAAATATTCGAAAAGTCAGTTTATTTATTAGAGAGAAAGAAACGATATTGACTCACGGGCAGTTATACATGCGTTGTCACGATGTAAGTACAAACAAGGAATCAAAATTCCGATATTGACAAAGTTAATTCCAAATGTTGTTTTTACTGAAGGTTTACAGTAAAAGTGTAAGCTTAAAAAGTATTTACGTGTTAATTTCCATGCCAAACAGAATGAAAATGTATAACACAACGAATACTTCTAGCACAACATGAAACATAATTTTCTTTCAATTTATTACATTTTGCTATTTTTTACTATGGTTAATTACTCACTTTAATGTAAAATAGTTAATTCTATTATGCATATGTGACAATTCCTGTGAAAATAACAATATGTTTAAATTGTACATCCGCTTCCCCATACGCGAGCGACAGAGCCGTGAAGTGGGTAGCGCATAGTGCCCGCCTGGGGGTTGGTGAGCGAAGCGAGCAGGGTGCAGTGCCCCCTAGTCTTAAAAAAGTAAAAATCATACTGCTATGCTTTTCTGAATGCAGAATAAGTTCTGGAACAAGAACAGCTAATTAAATGAGATTAATTATTATCTCTTGATTGTGAATCTGGTTGGAACAAAAACCTGCAGCCACTGTGGATCTCCAGGACCGTGTTTGGAAAGCACTGGTCTGTACATCAAGAATGGCTCACTCATGCATTTATCAGTTGGACAAACATCTAAGTGAGTGTCCTTTCATGATCCCCATCATTACTCCTGCTCTGTCATGACAGGCCATCATGGCGCCACCTTTGGAGAATCATTATATAATGTCATATACTTCTCTGTCTCTAATATTTGTGGCATTCTGAAATGGTGGCTACATGGTTTCTGTAGACTATTGCCTTGTTGGTTGTGTCTCAGAATATGAGTTGGCTATGTACAACTCCATGCTAATTATATTGCCAGCTGTGTGATCTTACCTAAAAATAACAAGTCTCACATGTAGCCCAACCAAATAGCTTGCCATTGGTTTGGTGTTGCAACCATCTGTTATTTATCACTGTTTGTGTATCCTGTTTTTATGCTAACTGGCCCAGAGTGTAATTTAAACAAACAATGAGAAAAGTCACACAACACTAATGTGAATCAATGTTTTTCTCCAATAACTAAAGAGCATTTTTGATGCCAGTTTTGCAAACGTTCATCCTTACGACTCCTCCTATTTTACCTTCCTTGTTGATTCAGACCCCCTGTAACTGTTAGAGTTGCTGTGACAAAAGACATAGTAATTTTTCTAACTAGTTAAACTCCTTATTAAGCATCTGTAATTCAATTTCTGCACAGTCTTGCATTATAACCAGTGTTTGAAATATGCCAGGGTAATTAAGATGTTCCCTTAGTGTCCCAGCTTTGTACTGTGTGATGTACAATTAGCTATGGCGAGTGCTACCAGAATCTCTTTGCTTATGCCGAGTGCCTTACAGGCTTCTGATAGTTTGTCAGTATTGTTGGATTGAGATCAGCAGGTAAGACGTACTTCAAGATGATTCTGCATTTTGGCTCCCATTGACCGATCAGAAAGCGACTATGTTAAATGCTTTGGTAAGCAGGAGTGTGAAACATTTGTGGGTGCCCAGGGAAGAGGAAACCCTGATAGAGATGTGGTAAGAAAAGTATGCACTATGTGATGTTTCTTCTGAGAATTTGGGTAGCATTGCATGGGTGTGCTTTTAATAGATTAGCAGAAGTAATGCAGTCCGCTAGTCATAAGAAAAAAGCTAATGAGGTAATAATAAAACAAAAGATGTTTGCATTACATGGGTGTGCTTTTAATAGATTTGCATAATTAATGGAGTCCGTAAGTCTTAAGATAAAAAACTAATCAAGCTAAATCTGACAGTGAACTTAGGTACATTCAGCCAACTATAAAAAACAGAAAAGGCAAAATACTTAACAGTGTAAAATTGTGTAGGTCCTCTAAAGTCTTGCCTAATAATAATTTCAGCACACCATAGGAACCATCTACGGAGGGACTTAAGGACCATTCCCTATCCCCCAACCCCCAGTCCTGCAGCAGTGCGAGGGAAGTTTTTCAATTGTAAAAATGAGTTGAAAAGCAAATACTGGGCTACTAAGGCTACGTTCAGACCAGTTGAAAGTGACTCAGTTTTGATTCTTGGCTCATATGTGTTTTTTGACTCTTCAAATTATTTTTATGTAAGTCAGATTTGATATGACTGTGTACTGATATCTGTCCTGAATCTGAAAAATTAATAAAAATGAATTTAACAGACAGACACAACCTAACAGACAGCCATGCATGCTAGCTGCATTCTGACTTGTTTTCAATCGCCCTCTGCTCGCTTGCCGACCCCCGGCCTGCGCTACGCGTTAGCCACTTTACGTCTCTGCCACTCGCTTTTGTGGATTTCACTTTCATCAAACAACAAATCTTTTAATTCTCGTGGATAGGCCTCTTCATTGGAAAGAAGCACTACTTTTCTCTGATGGCAATCTACAAGTCTCCGACTTAAAGTTTAAAACCAAACAATAACTACATACTTCTGTCCATATATTCAATCTCTTTTCGCTGTTCCGTTATTTCACCAAGTAATAATTTCCGTTTGTTAGCAATAATGTCTGTGGTGGGCTGGTGCCCTGCCCGGGGTTTGTTTCCTGCCTTGCGCCCTGTCTTGGCTGGGTTTGGCTCCAGCAGACCCCCGTGACCCTGTAGTTAAGATATAGCGGGTTGGATAATGGATGGATGGATAGCACTAATGTGATCTTTACTTAGTTTTTTGAGACTTTCGAATTTTAGTACTTTCATAATCTCTAACCTGCTCTGCATGTGTATCGCTCCAACATTTTTTAACCTCTTTATGATGTTCTACTTTGTCTTCTACTCTTTGTCTTTTATTTCCAACCCCGCTTGGAGCTGAGAACACAGGAACTGTCTAACAATAGCATTCACACGAATGAGAAGCGATTGGATCGTGGGTGTGGTGGTAAATGTTGGAGAGGTGGGTGGGACTTGTCAAAATCTCCGAGAAAGTCTCGTTCCAGGATTTCCTTTTTTAATAGGGAGATATCTGCCTGCAATGGCAAGTACTTAAAGATGCTTTGAGCGGAATAATCGCTTAGAAGCCTGTGAACACGAGAAAGGAACAGGACTGGTGAGAAAATGTGGAGGGGCTTGATGCAAAATAGAAAAATTCAGTTACATATGGCGATGTTCTTTTGTCTTCAAGTCAGATGAATATGCGCTTGGGGAGTGATATTGCAGAAAACATGCAGCAATAATGGCTGTATTGGCAGGCTATCTTTTTTCTTTTTTGCATTCCAAATTTCTCTAAACAGATCAAGCGTGCAGCACATGAGTGAAAATGGCTGCTACCAATGCCACTACTAGAATGTCAGCCTAGGGTGACATTTGGATACATATGGTTGGAAACTAAAATTAAAATGAAAAGAAGTCCACGACAGTCTGAAAACCTTCCTGTCTGCCTCTATAATGTGGTAGTATGAAAAAATATTCTGTTAACAAATTACAGTTGTCCACAGACAACAGAAGGTACAGCTGTGAAGTAATGCCACACTGGAGAATTTGTGACATCTTCCTGCACTCCATCAACTGTTCGCCAGGACAGAGTGCTGTAGTGTCTGCTCTCAAACTGAAGGGCACAAAGCATCAGTTGTATTTTTGACTGACACGAGATCGTGTATATACAGTACACACAAACTCGCCGCACAACTAGGTGTCTTTTCACACTACTGTATGTAACGTCCTTCTGGGCAAAATTTGTGAAAAAAATCTCAACTTCACATCTCTGTAGCCTTATAAGGCAAAGATAAAACAACATAAAAAACAACAAAAATTTACAATAAACTAAAAACCTTGTTACTCAGTCTTGTGTTAGTGGCAGAGCAGTTGACTCCAGCGATGGACTAGGCTCACTTTCTGGTGCTTGAAATACAGGCTGAAAGGAAAGAAACGGTAGGAAAGCCTGTTTTGATTTGGGAAAATGGTTCAAGGGATTAGAACATAAGTAGGCAAAGAATCAGAGAGAAGAGGTCCAATACTTCTATTTTATTTACTTAATCAACTATAATAATCAAACACATATAATGCAGACATACAAAACAAAACAATACTTACAGACATACAAAAAGACCCAGAGCCATCATCCCAGACCAGTAGACCCACTTGTCAGTCTTGTCAGAGGACCAACTCATTTGCCTTTTTTAAATACCGGGCGGTGCGCGCTGTCCCCACGGTTGAGCCTCCAAAGAAACTGAGGGCGAAACCTTCCCTTATATACTAATTGAGCGTCCTTGCCCAAAGCGGCTTACGTGCAAGCATTGTATACAGAAGTGATTAGTTTCAGCACACACACCTTTCCACGGGACGCGGTGTTGTTTTGCACTTGGTCCTGATGAAGTGAAAAACAAGTCAGCATGACCTTGGCTGTATCTTTAGAACATTTCTCCCAAAACATTAGTAATGCAGCTGGGTTTCGCGCTGAGCGACCAACGCCCATCTGCTCTCTTGATCCCCCCCTCTCTTTAGAAAAATCCTTCCATTACAAAGCCGTAGCTGACTGTGTTTGGGACGTAGCCAGCTAAGCAGCTCGGCTAATCCTCTTACGAGCTACCGGCTGACCAGCCAGCACTGCTCAAGTCCGACACCAATTCAGCTGCAGAGATTTACTGTGATAAGTGATACAAGAACAATGAGGAGACAACTACAACTAAATTAGTCAGTCAGTTTCCAACCCGCTATATCCTAACTACAGGGTCACGGGGGTCTGCTGAAGCCAATCCCAGCCAACACAGGGCGCAAGGCAGGAACAAACCCTGGGCAGGGTGCCAGCCCACCGCAGGGCACACTAAGATCGCCAATGCACCTAACCTGCATGTCTTTGGACTGTGGGAGGAAACCCACGCAGACACAAGGAGAACATGCAAACTCCATGCAGGGAGGACCCGGGAAGCGAACTCAGGTCTCCTAACAGTGAGACAACAGCGCTACCCACTGCGCCACCGTGCCGCCCAACTAAATTAGGTGAAAAGTAAAAGTTGTGTTAAAAATCTGAAAGATAAGTGAAGGTTTTATTAAAAATTCTAAAGATATGGTTCTGTAAAGGTATGCAAATGACTAGTAGCTCTCCAGAGAGCCGGTCATTTTCTGCTGTTTCACACTTTTTCAAAATGGCCATTAATCAATCAGAGAAAAATAAAGAAAGAGAAAATAAGATTTAAGGTAATTTTAACTGATTTTTCATTGGGTGGAAAAATTATCCACAGGTAGCCAAGTCAATGACAACTATAATATAATATGGCATTCTCAAGCACTAAAGTATATTCTTACTGTATATTCATGCTAAGACCATTATGTTGTGTTAAGAAGTTTGGTATTAGAGTTTAACATGGTATGATTAGCATAAATCTTCCTTACCATCTTGAAAATAGACTAATGTTTGGGGTTTATTTTGTGTGTGTGTGTACACTTAAAAACAGGGGGGAAAAAAAGTTCAGTGTCAAGATTTTTTTCTATAAATAATTTCACACATTTTCTTTTAAATGAATTTGTGAAGAAATTCTGTAATTGGAAACCTGCTGGGCGTTTAAATTCAAAACCTTAACAGCTCAGTGTGCCACTTCAGGTCGCTTCTTGACTGTGTTCATAGTGGACTTGCTAATTGCCAACATTAAAATACAATTTGTTACAACTTGTCAGGCCATCTGTGGATCATTAAACTGTTCGTTTTTATTAAACTTGCAATGTATCATCAGGGTTAGGGTGTTAAATAATACCACTTGATGAAAGGCACCTAAAGCTACACATAGACATACACTTATCCACATACAGTACATAATACAGTGTGTCCTTGGAACATCTGACAAAAC
The DNA here is from genome assembly GCF_016835505.1 of Polypterus senegalus. NCBI lineage: Eukaryota > Metazoa > Chordata > Cladistia > Polypteriformes > Polypteridae > Polypterus > Polypterus senegalus. Next base: position 206,720,525 of record NC_053157.1, read on the forward strand.
AATACATTAAAAATATATATCCATCCATTATCCACCCCACTATATCCTAATTACAGGGTCACGGGGGTCCCAATCCCAGCCAACACAGGACACAAGGCAGGAAACAAACCCTGGGCAGGACACCAACCCACCACAGTTAAAAAAAAAAATATATATATATATGTGAAAAAAGTAGGGTTAAAATGATAAAACATTAAATAGGCATTAAAGCAATAAAAATACTGCAGGGATGACTGAAAAACAAAACTCGGCTAAACATCCAAGCTCTTTAATTTGCTGGACAGAACTTAAAAAGGCACCAATCTGCCCTTTATAACTAAACACATGCATTACAAACGTCAGAGACATTTAATAGACTTTATATATGTGACTGACACTTTAGTAACATTCCAGATATTAACAACATTTTACAAAGTGACAATTCAATATCCAGTATACTCAATATGTGCCATTGTGATTCTTGGATGCTTGCGGTGAGGCAAGGCTTTGCGAATGGCATTATATGAAATGTGAATCTTTTAAAATGAAAGTATTAGTACTTAGGGGTAGAATATAAATGATGCGACACATGTTGCAAGTAATTGATAAGGTTCATCCTCCGCTGTCATTTTTTACATTACATTACCAGGAAATACCACAGTTACGAATGGGCTGCCTGAGTCGCAGGCTGGTTTCTGAGTGTCAAGCTACAGGACTGGCGCTCAGGGGAGTGGAGTGCGGCTGCCCTGAATCTCTAAAATTATGTTAAATCGGTGTGCAGTGTGAAAGGCCCTTTGATACCAATTATCTTTCAGCACAAATGTTGTAGCACTTTCTAAAAGCTGCCTTTTTATCTGAGAAATATGGAAGAATTAAGATGTTTTCTAAGTTGAAGGATGCATATAAATTCATTCCAACATTTATTTGTAGCAATATTAATGTGTTTTATTCACAAGTTGTTCCATTTGCACCTTTTCAGTTAATTCCAAATTTTGCATCAAGAACCATTAAATAACTACAAAATACAATCGCATAACTCCTTTCCCAAAATCCTTACCCTGGCGTTAAGTTAGGTTTAGGGCACATTTCAAAAATCCTCCTTCTTAAATGTGAGGTTTTAAATCGCCAAGGCCATCCTTGCTTATCTGAACTTATCACTTTACATTAAGATCTCAAGATGCTGGCCTGCTAAAGATTCCAAGGACCGCTGGAGGTCCGTCATTTAGCTACAGGGCCACAAAGCTGTGGAAGGATCTGCCTGCTTGCGTAAGAGAAGCCCCTTCAGTCTGTGCTTTTAAATCCCGGCTGAAGACGCACTATTTTAGTCTAACATACCATGCACTAGAGCTGCCCACGGGGGAAACGGGAGAAAAAGTGCAGGGCTTAGAATCCAAGGATGTGCACAATTTAATCTTCTTCTTCGGCTACCCAGAACCCAATTATATTGTAGAATGCCCAGGTGGGGATGGGCTGCCAGAACAATTTTATTAAGTAGACCCATGGCATTGTGATGCCCATGTTAAATTAGATTGCTGTGAAACAAAAGCTTTACCCAAACTGCAAAAATAGGAGAGAAGAAGTGCAAGACTAGCTTCTAAGCAAATCCTTTTCAGTTAAAGAATTTGATTTTAGAGTTTGGGTTTGTTTGGCTGTGATGATATGAGGGACTTGTTTTTCAGTCTATGAACAATCCCTGACTGGTTCATGTCATGGAATGAGGCGCTACTTGCTCAACCCTGAAACATCTCTGCCACTCAATTGGTACTCTATGTCCATTGGACCTTGTTAGCAGTTCTTGATGGGCACACCACACACGTACGTTCTGCCACCACATTTCATGTTGCATGTCAAGGCTATAATGTAACCCAGGGTGCTTTCTTAAGTAAAAGTGGAGAAAATCCCAGGACAGATGTGAGGGACATATTAGGTGGACAAAGCGAAGAAGCCAAAGAGACAAAGGAGTGGCTGATCAAACTGGACAAGTTCAGGTACCTCTGCATCTTTGAATTGGCGTGGAAGCTGCAACTTAACATCCATTGTACTGAACTGTGATAAACAAGCAGGAGCTCAAAGTCCTTAGACAAAGCTTTCAGTTCCCAGTGCATCTTCATCTAGGATGACAACTTAAAGATTCTGAATTCAGGCATGTCTGTAGGTTTGCTGAACTTAACCCCCATGTCCTGACACTTTTCTTCTGTCCTTTTCTTGCCAGCAAGAGTGTGCGTCATACATGTCAAAGAGCACACAGAAGCGTCAGAACATCATCATCACCCTCAGCGATCAAAACCAACAGCAGATGATGGAAATCCAGAAGAAAACTGAAGAGATTCAGGCGCAGTTCATGGAGGCAAGAGATGGTAAGAAATCGGAAAATGAAATCTGTTGGCCGTAATTTTGTTATTTTGTGTTGGTTTCTAATAAATTCAAGTCAATGTTTTTTGTTATTAAGCTCACTTCTACTTAAGACTTCGTTTGCACTAACATGGATACATTTCAAAATATGTCTTTTTTTTTTTTTATTTGTGTTGGCCTCCATCTACACGCTGTTTTTGGCCACCAAGCAATCTTTTTGAGAACACTTCCAAAATGTGCGCATTTCAAGACACTGAGTGTCAGGCAGCAGTGTGGACAGGAAAAATGAACTCTGGGAAAACAGTAATGTCTGATTATCAAAGCACTGACTTCAGTGTTCTTGAGATGGTTGTGACTGTGAGGGTCGGCTCCAATCTCATTGGTTGCTTCTGGGAGCCTCTTGAACCCGGAAAGGTCAAAAGTCATAAATGGAGATGAGCCAAATTCTGTATTCTGTATCAACATGTTTCTGTTCAGTTAATTTGAAAGTATGTTAAATTTATTTTTGCAGTGCAAGATTAGTTTATACATTAAGAATAGGGCTAGATAATTATTCAGTTTTAATGAGGTATTTTGTTACTTTAAGAAGGGGTGCTGGGTAGTGGGAGTTATGGGATGTGGATTAACAGGGCTGTGGAAACACACGGTTTTCTTATCGTGTCTGTTTGGAGTTTCATTTGTAAGTGTGGATCTATATAACGTGGACAATACAACTTGTTTGATTGACACAACAACAAAGTGGATTACTGTGAAACGCCAAGGATTGGACACGCGGCAGTTCCTGCTGTAGCCACACGTTGTTTGGCACCTTCACAGGCAAATGAGGAAACACCAAGCCAGCCAGGGTTTGGTGCACAAGTGCCAAGTGCTTTTAATGAAAACCAAACCGTGTTCAGAAGTGCCGTGAAAAAGACATTCAATAAATAATCCATTAAAACGTGGAAAAGTGGAGGTTAAAAACAAGCAATAAATGTATTCCATAAAATGAGGTTAAAATCCCAGGCAAGTTTCTTTCTTTAAAACAGACACAAGCCCCTATACCTCTCTCTCTCTCTAGCTTATCCCGTCAGAACCCTAAAAACATGAGGGGATGCCCGCCGATAGGTGCAGACATCCATTCATCCCGGGTTTGGGGTCCTACTGCCAGTCCATCAGCAAACCCCAGTCAAGAGGGATACACTGTACGGCAGGACCACTCCTGCACTCTTCCTTAGGGGCATACTGCCGACCACCTGCCTCCATTCTAACTGGTACGTGCTCCTTGCCATCCTGCACCCCAGGTGCAGGCGTTGTCCTCTACCTACTCTGAGGTGTGAATAAGGCATCTGATTGATTTGCTCTCGCATTGAACAAGCACGTGAACAAGCAATCAGCCAAGCACCCCAATCAATGCCGGACCGCCCATCCGTTCATAGCATAGGGTGCCAGTCCATCGCGGGGCAAACACGCACCCAGGCCAATTTAGTATTGTCAATCCTCCTAACTTGCATGTCTCTTTGGACTGTGGGGGGAAAAGACAAGCACACTCAATGCAGAGAAGAACCGGGACACAAACGACCCGGGACACAAACCCTGGTCTTCTTACTGTGAGGCAACAGCGCTGCCACTGCACTATCATGCCACCCAGCATCAATATGGACTCACGTATTTGTGACCTTTTAGGATTTGTGCTTCTGAAATAACTTACAGTTCGCTTTGCTGTGACCGCACTCGGAGAGGAGAGAGGTTAGGAGCACACGCTGATACAGTGCATTGCCACACTCACCACATGAAAAACCAACTTGGGATCTCAGATTAGGACCCAAGTGCAGCCATGCAACGGGTGATACCTCAGCACCACACTAAATCAGATGGAGTGGAACAGTGTAAGGTTTTTTTTGGTGGCTGGAGTGTCAATTCTGCCACCAACTCCCTGCAGGTTAGAGGGCCTACATGCAGGGATGGATGCAGATTAACGTCATACTCAGGATGGAGCAATTGCAGGTTAAGGGCCTTGCTCAAGAGGCCCAACAGAGCAAAGTCCCTTTTGGCATTTTACAGGATTCGAACCGGCAACCTTCCGATTGCCAGTGCATATCCCTAGCCTCAGAGCCACCACTCTGCCGTGGTGGTATGGAGCTCTCACTCAGAGCTCCATAGATAAATCCAAGTTCTTTACTACTGCCAAAATAATAATGGCTTTAAATTATTTATGGTGTACTCACACAGGAATTCCTTTATGTCTAGCTAGAGTACATCCTCAACTCTTCTCATCTCATCTCATTATGAGCAGAATAACAAATTCCGCTTACGCTATCAGCACTGAGCTTTTCAAGGCCACTCTAACCCCGAAGCCATATTTGCAGTGCTTTCAGAAAATTCTCTGAGCCTTTCACTTTTCACACATTCTGTTGCAGCCTTGTGCTAAAATCATTTAAATTCATTTTTCTCTCTTCAAGCAACATTCAATACCTCACAATGGCAAAGGGAAAGCAGGATTTTAGAAAGTTTTGCAAATTTATTTTAAAAAAAATCTCACACTGGCACAAGTGTTCAGACCCTTTACTATGGCTCTGGTGCATCGCATGCTGTTGGTCGAGATATTTCTGCACCTTGTTTGGGGTGCACCAGTGGTGCGTTTAATTGACTGGACATGATTAGGAATGGCACACAGCTGTCTATAGAAGGTCCCACAGCTGATAATGCGTATCGATGCACAAATCCAATCCATGCGGTGAAAGGAGTTGTCAGCAGAGCTTCGAGACAGGAGCGTGTCAAAGCACAGATCTGGAGAAGGCAGCAAAAATATTCCTACAGCAATGAAGGTTCTCAAGAGCACAGAGGCCTCCATAGTTCTTAAATGGAAGATGTTTGGATCAGCCACAACTCTTCCTAGAGCTGGCTGCCTGGCCAAGCTAAGCAAATGGGGGAGAAGAGCCATTATAAGAGACGTGACCAAATACTTGATGGTCATGCTTCCAAGAACTTGTGTGGTGATGAGAGAAATTTTACAGAAGGACAGTTATCACTGCAACACTCCACCAATATGGGCTTTATAACAGAATTGCCAGACAGAAGCCTCTCCTCTGTAACAGACGCATGGAAGCCCACTTGAGGTCTCGAGAAAGTCACTTAACCCTAACCCTAATCTCTCAGATGGGAAGAAACAGGAGGCTCTCGTCTGATGAAACCAAGATTAGCATCAAATCTGGAGGAAACCAGGAACTGCTCATCAGCTGTACAATACCATTCCAACTGTAAGGCACGATGATGGCAGCAATTTGCTGTTGGGTTGTTTTTAAACAGCAGGGACTGGGAGAGTAGACAGGGTTGAGGGAAAGCTGAAAAGAGATATGCGTAGTTAAAACTCGCTCTACAAACTCAGACTGAGCTAAACGTTCACTTTCTAACAGGACTATGGCGCATAGTACAAAGTAAAGACGACATATTAGGGACATGGGGACAACTCTAATGATGTCGTTGAGTGGCCCAACCAGAGCCTGGACCTGAACCCAGTCGAACATCTCTGAAGAGAACTGAAAACAGACATCCACAGACAGCCTCCATCCAACCTGAGAGAGCTTTAGAGGGTCTGCAGAGAAGAATGGCAGAAAATCCCCATATTCAGGTGTGCAAATCTTGTTGTGTCAGACCCAAGAATATTCCAGGCTGGAATCGCTGCCAAAGGGGCTTAAAATGAAGTACTGGATAAAGGGTCTGAATACTTGTGTCAATGGGATGTTTCAGTTTCTCCCTCTTAATAAATGTGCACAACTTTCTAAAATTCTGTTTTCACTTTGTTATTTTGGGGCATTGACTGTTGCTTGTTGATGGAAAAAAACAAATTTAAATGATTTTAGTCCAAGGCTGTGAATCCAGCAGAGGGCACTAGCTCCCTTGTTGGAATAAGTTCTTTTGTAATTGCGGCATGTTACATAACCCAGAACTATAAAGATTTAATTTTAAAAGGAGATACCCCTCCCTTAGTGATACGGCGGTAAGAAATCACATAGGAGAAATAACTTGGCTTTCTTTAATGACGGTTTACACGGTATAACAGACGACGAAGCCATGACAAGACTATCACCAAAGTGGGAGCCCGATGTACAGTTGTGCTTGAAAGTTTGTGAACCCTTTAGAATTTTCTCTATTTCTGCATAAATATGACCTAAAACATCATCAGATTTTCACTCAACTCCTAAAAGTAGATAAAAAGAAACCAGTCAAAAACAAATGAGACAAAAATATTATACTTGGTCATTTATTTATTGAGGAAAATGATCGAATATTACATATTTGTGAGTGGCAAAGGACCTCAAACATCGGGTTGCTGAAAAGAATCCAGGAGAAGGTGAAGGAGGACATCCCTGAGCAGGAGGTAATTTTCTTACACTGCCTAATCCACCAGGAAGCACTTTGTAAATCCGTATTGCAGCTTGACTACGTAGTGAGGCCAGTTGTAAAACTCGTTAACTTTATTCGAGCGAGGGGACTTCAGCATTGTCAGATTATTAAGTTTCTTGAAGAAATTGACGCTGATCACCAGGACTTGCTTTACCACTCCAATGTCCGCTGGTTAAGTTTGAGGAAAGTATGTCGACGAGTGTGGGAGCTCAAGCAGGAGATTCTCATTTTTAGAGCTACTTGAGAAAGCTGATGATTTTCCTGAGCAGAGTGACACAGATTGGCTTTGTGATTTAGCTTTTGCTGTGGACATATTGACACATATGAATGAGCTGAACGTGAAGCTGCACGGGACCAATTTGTGCATGAAATGTACACAAACGTCAGAGCCTTCAAAACCAAGCTAGCTTTATTCTCAAAGCAAATGTCAAACAACTCATTTGTTCATTTCCCCCAAACTGGCTACGCTGAAAAAGGCCCCTCGACTTGTGAAAAAAATACAGGAAATCACTGGACAACCCGAATGGAGAATTCTGCCGCCGGTTCTCAGATTTTTGGAAAAATGTACAAGTCACTTCAGCTGGTGTCATATCCCTTCACACAGGACCCTGAAACGGTGCCACGAGAATTGCAGTTGAAACTGATTGACCTCCAGTGTGACACCGTCTTAAAGGAGAAGTTCAACTCTCTTAAACTAGATGAGTTTTATGCTTCAATAAGCGCAACCAAATTTTCAAACATCCAGAAAATGGCACAGAGCATACTGGTGTTGTTTGGCTCTACGTATGTGTGTGAACAGACTTTTAGTGTGATGAACACCAACAAAACACCCCACAGATCCAAGTTGAGCGATGAACACCTCAGATCTGTTCTGAGAATTGCCACAACAAAACTAACACCAGACTTCGATGCACTGGCAAAAAAGGGTGATCAACAACACTGTTCCCACTAAAAGGGAATGGAATTATTAACACTGTAATGCCTTTTTTATGTTTGATATGTATGCATCCAGTGCTGGCCCAGCTCGTCTGTCAAATTGTAAAAATGAATGTGGCACCCGAGCCAAAAGTTTCCTCACCCCTGCTTTATACCCTTTCTTCATGTGAAGGCCCTTACTTAGGTAAATCCTGCCATTCCAAACAAGGAAAAGAAGGTCCAATGTCATGCTGACTCTGACACACAGAATGCCCATTTCGCAGTTTGTCCTTAACTTATCTTGACTTAAAAAGCTTCCCTAACAGTTCTTGTATGGTGAACTCCACTGTGCTAAATCTGGCCTTGTGTTAGCTGTACATGTGAGTGGATTTATAAATAATATTCTGTACAGTGCACAGTGACATATTAAACTTATATACTTATTACAGGCTGCAAAATAAAAAAAAAAAGTTAAGGAGTGTGAATACCTTCTGAAGGTGCTCCGTCCATTGGGTATGTGGAGTGGCATTAAATTGTGCAGGGGTGGGCTTCACGTTTCACAAATTAGACTTGGGAGACTCAGAACAGTGAAAGTAATTTATTTATACCAACTACTTCTTCTTTCAGCTGCTCCCATTAGGGGTCGCCATAGCGGATCATCTTCTTCCATATCTCTCTGTCCTCTTCATCTTGTTCTGTTCACCCATCACCTGCATGTCCTCTCTCACCACATCCATAAACCTTCATTTAGGCCTTCCTCTTTTCCTCTTCCCTGGCAGCTCTATCCTTAGCATCCTTCTCCCAATATACTCAGCATCTCTCCTCTGCACATGTCCAAACCAACGCAATCTCGCCTCTCTGACTTTGCCTCCTAACTGTCCAACTTGAGCCGACCCTCTAATGTCCTCATTTCTAATCCTCTTCATCCTCATCACACCCAGTGCAAATCTTAGCATCTTTAACTCTGCCACCTCCAGCTCTGTCTCCTGCTTTCTGGTCAGTGCCACCGTCTACAACCCATATAACATAGCTGGTCTCACTACCGTCCTGTAGACCTTCCATTTCACTCTTGCTGATACCCGTCTGTCACAAATCCCTCCTGACACTCTTCTCCAACCACTCCACCCTGCCTGCACTCTCTTTTCACATCTCTTCCACAATCCCCATTACACTGTACTGTTGATCCCAAGTATTTAAACTCATCCACCTTCGCCAGCTCTACTCTCTGTATCTTCACCATTCCACTGACCTCCCTCTCATTTACACACATGTATTCTGTCTTGTTCCTACTGACCTTCATTCCTCTCCTCTCTAGAGCATATCTCCACCTATCCAGGGTCTCCTCAACCTGCTCCCTACTATTGCTACAGATCACAGTGTCATCAGCAAACATCATAGTCCACGGGGACTCCTGTCTAATCTCGTCTCTCAACCTGTACATCACCATTGCAAATAAGAAAGGTCTCAGAGCCGATCCCTGATGTAATCCCACCTCCAACTTGAATGCATTCGTCAACACAGACCTCATCACAGTCACACATATCCTGCACAACTCTTACATACTTCTCTGCCACTCCCGACTTCCTCATACAATACCACAACTCCTCTCGAGACGCCCTGTCATATGCTTTCTCCAGGCCCACAAAGACGTAATGCAACTCCTTCTGGCCTTCTCTAAATTTCTTCATCAACATCTAACAATTTTTATGACAATGTAGGGGATAATAACATTTTGGAGAAGAGCAGGCTATTCAACCCAACCTAACCTGACTTTCCACATCAACTAACCTTTTCAAGAATATCTTTGGTAGCTTATTTCATGTGTCATTGGTTCTCAGAATGAAGAAAAGCTATCTAACCCCTAACTGAACTCCATTTTTGCCCCATGTTTTTCTTGAAGAACTCACTATAAAGTAACTGTTGGCATACACCCCAAAAAGTCTGTTCATGATTTTAAAAACTTCCTCCAGGTCAGCTTAAGTTTTCATTGCTTAAACTCCTTCAGCTGCCCCATTAGTATCTCGTGCTCTTCTGAGGGTCTACATTTCACGGTGTGCAGATTCTGTTTCTTAAGTTTAACTTTAAGATCATTATTTTTTTTAATGACCATGTTTGTGAGAAATACCACGGTGCCATTTTATTTATTGTTTTGTAAGTCACCACTGCCATTTTGTGTATCGTTCAATGCTTGTGGCCATATTGTGATGGTGCATCGTTGCTACATGCTGACTACCAGAGTTCATGACGTCATCACACCACAGATACTTAAGATGATGGAGCACTATCAACAACTTCCAAAGCTACTGAATAAATCTATCATGAAAATGAGGACTTTTACCTGTTTTTTAAATTTAAGTTTCTGCTTAAGGGTGGCCCAACCAGTCATTAGGTTCAGGGGGCAATTACTTTTTCACACAGGGCCATGTAGATTTGGATTTTTTTTCTCCCTAAATAATAAAAACCATCATTTAAAAACTGCATTTTGTGTTTACTTGTGTTATATTTGACTAATGGTTAAATGTGTTTGATGATCAGAAACATTTTGTGTGACAAACATGCAAAAGAATAAGAAATCAGGAAGGGGGCAAATAGTTTTTCACACCACTGTAGATGTGTCTGTGTATATACTGTATATATATATATATATATATATATATATATATGTGTGTGTGTATATACATGTGTATGTATGTATGTGTATATACATATTGTGAACGCTGGCCCGGACACAGACAGACGGACATCATAATTTCACCACACGCCGTTTATTTACACTATTATTTACAAGTCTTCAATCGTGCACTCACAACCCCAGTGCCTCCAGCACCGATCCCCCAAAGTCCAGGCCACACAGTCTCTGTGCCTTTCTCTCCCGGCCGCCTCCAGTCCTCACTCCAGCTCAGTCTCTCTGCCACCCGACTTCCGCCAATGACTGGAGGGAGGCGGCCCCTTTTATAGGAACCCAGATGGGCTCCAGCTGCTTCCCGGCAATCAGTCCTTGCCACACCCCAGTGTGGCGCAAGTGCCGGCTGCGCACCCGGAAGCCGTCCGGGTGTCCCCTGTCATCATCCCCCAGGAAGTGCTGGGTTCCAGTGTTCCTCAGGCACCTGGACACCGCCTGGCGGTAGCCACGGACCCCTACAGGGTTGGGCTTCCAAGCCCTGTACCCGAGGCCCCCAACATAACCAGGATGGACGCCCCCTCACGGTCTGGAGGAGGCACAAGCCCTCCTCTGGTCCTCCTGGCCCCCCTGCCCCGCCAGGGACGGGCTCCTGCCCCGGCCAGGGACACTATATATATATATATGTATATATATGTATATATATATATATATATATATATATGTATATATATATATATATATATATATATATATATATATATATATATATATGTATATATATATATGTATATATATATATGTGTATATATATATATATATATATATATATATATATATATATATATAGTGTGTGTGTATATATGTATATCTATCTGTATGTATGTATGTATGTATGTGTATATGTATATGTGTGTGTGTAGATATGTTGATATGTGTATATATATGTATATATGTAGATGAATACTGTATATATTAAAATGATTCCTTTTCTTTTTCATGACTTTTTTAACACACTACTTCTCCGCTGCGAAGCACAGGTATTTTGCTAGTAAAGAGTGTAAAAGGTAAAAGAATCTCGAGAGTGTTTTGAAGGTTACTAAAAGAGAATTGCTCAAAGTTTTATAATAAAGATTTTACAATTCCGTGGATTTTTGGATTCCCTCTAGTGTAGCCTATAATGGCACTTTCAGCCCTTTTTGAGAATTTACAAATTGCACATGTACTGGTACAAATAGTTTCAAGGGTTCTGGCTCAACAACTTCACCTACTTATTGTCTTTCAGACTTGGCGAGTAAGATTCTGCAGAAGGAGAATGAACTGGCCAAACTCACAAAAGAAATCGAGGCCCTGCGCGAGTTTAAGGTACCACCTCAAGTTGTCACTACTCTGCAGTGTGACTGATAAGAGAAACACCAAAGGGTGCTTTTGGGTGGACTTGTTGCTGGTGTGGGTGGCTGTGTTGTGTGGATCTCGGCCTTACCTGCTTGTCTCCATTCGGTTTTCTCTCCATTCACCTATCATGTGTTTCGCACCACAGCTGATTTGTAACCCTTTACATCAAACATTTAATCCTCTGGGCTCCATCTCATGACCTCCTCCACCCCAGATTCCAAACTCTTTTCTCTTTCTTCTTGCACAGCTCCTCCAGCAGGAACAGTTGTCTCGAATTGCGGAGCTGGAGAAGGAGGTGATGCAGATGAGAGGCCAACACTGCCAGAGGCTGCTGGATGTCAAAGCTCGCTGCCTGCAAGAAAAAGCAAGTCGTGAGGAAGCGGCCAAGCAGCAGGTGCAAGCCTTAGTCGTGGCGGCTAACAAGGTGGGGACTGCTTCTGCCCTCTTTTGTCTGTGTCTTTGGGTAAAACTCAGAAAATAGGGGGCAGGCAGATTAACAAAGACGTACATACATTACTTGAAGTAACATTTTTTTTTAAATCACATTCAAAAACTGCAGGTATTACCCATTGAAAAAAAAATAGCTTTTTATAGAAAGATAATAGAAATGTTACTGATAAACTATGGCCGTAGCACGTACTGTGAAACATCTGACCAACGCAATAAGCAGAACTGTGACAAACAGCAACTGATGATCCTCCCAGGACCAAGGGTTGGACAAAGTGAAGATACAAGTCACATGTCTTGTCTTGGTGTCCACTGTAGTAGTAATGATAACAGTCATTGATTTATTCATTCATTCATTTTCTATTCCATTTATCCAGCTTAGCGTAATAAAAGTCTAGACACCAGTTTAGAATCGTGGAGCACAATGCAGGAACCAATCCTGGAAGAGCAAGCAGTCGATTACATGAAATATTACAATAATATGCAAATTGTAAAATGACATCACTGTCTAAGGTGCTACATAATATTTGATTATTTCAGGCACAGTAGCAATGCTGCAAAGCAGGTGAACTAGAAAAAAGATTCCATATTTCTAGGCAGTAAGATCTCCAGAGGCACTGTAGCTGTTGACGTATATGTTATGTTGAACCTACCTTGAAAATTTGATGGTAATTGTCTGTCTGCCTTTACCACAATCCCATTTGATCAAAAGGAAAAAAAAAAACAAATGGGTGGCACATTCCCTGCTGTGTCTGCAAGAACTTCAGACAGAATATTAACATCTGTGTTTAATAGTGAAATTGGTCTGTGGTGTTGTATTTCCATTTCAAAAAGGTTTTGATTTTTCTTCAGATATCGGCACCTAGTGTGATGTTTTTATTTTTCGCCTGTGGCTTCAGTAGACAGAGATAGCATTAGTGGACTCAATTTAGTCAGTCAGTCAGTCATTGTCCAACCCGCTATATCCTAACAAAGGTTCATGTGGGTCTGCTGGAGCCAATCCCAGCCAGTACAGGGCGCAAGGCAGAAACAAATCCTAGGCAGGGCACCAGCCCACCGCTGGGCACACACACACACTAAGGACAATTTAGGATCGCCAATGCACCAAACCTGCACGTCTGTGGACTGTGGGAGAAAACCGGAGCACCCGGAGGAAACCCATGCAGACACAAGGAGAACATGCAAACTCCATGCAGGGAGGACCCGGGAAGCAAACCCAGGTCTCGTAACTGCGAGGCAGTAGCACTACCCACTGCGCCACAGTACTGCCCAGACTCAATTTAAGAAATTTTTATTTTCTTAATACAATTGTGATTGTAGCTGTCTTAACCAATATATTTTGTGCTTTGGGAAGATATAAAAATTTCCTTCATTTTGGAGGACACAAAAGGTTTATTGAGCTTATTTATCCAGGCTGCCTGAAGTCCTTGAATTTCTATTTTATGAAGCTAAATTAGACCATTGATTTCATTACCTTCCAATGAGCAAGGCTTTCTGAAATATATTTGCTTTTTTCTCAGTGTCCAGTGACATTGGTTTAGATGCTGTTGCTAGTTTCTGTAATTGTGCTCTATATTTATTTTTTATTTATTATCTTGTTAGCCTTTTGTCCATATTTATAATAAGAATGGCATCATTAAGCTCATTTGAGGCTGACTTTTTTTTGGTCATCACAATGAGTAGAAAATTTTTTTAGAAAAGTGGGATAAATGCCAACAGGTATGTATTCTTCAGTCTTTATCCTGGTACATCGTGCCATCAAGGTTTCTACAGCTGCCGTACTTTGAATTTCTATTTCTCTCCACTTCCAGGAGGCATCACGCTGCTTACAGGAGCACACTCAGAACATCGTCCTGGAGAACCGTCGCCTGCGGCAGGAACTGTTGGAGCTGATCCGCCGAGCTGAGATTCTCCGCGCCCAGCAGGTAAAGCTTCAGGCACAGAAGCAGCTTCTGCTCAATGAGCGGAAGTACGCTGAGGATCTGAGGCGACTTCGACGCAGACAGAAGGACTGAGGTGCGCTTCTAGGTGACTGCCATGACATTGCTTTACTGTGATGGGAAAAAGTAAGCTCCTACAACAATGCCAGCAATAAAAACCCTGCAGTTTTTCCTTTCACTTTAACATAAACCAAGCATGTAAAAAAACACCCCATTGTGTTTGGAAATTGGCAATAAACAAACAAATGACAAAACTGTTTTCCTTATTGGAGGGTTTTACTGTCTACTCAAAGCAAAAAACCGAACCAGGGCTTGAAGTGGGCTGGTGCTCTTGAAACTCTTTTTGATCGACAGGGTTCAGAACTCAAAGAGCCCGCTCTCATCACTTGAGACTTCAAGATGGACCCTCCCTGTTTATCGGTCGATTGTAAGTTGTGCAGGACTTTGATCAGCAGTGTTGTAGCAGGTCGTTCCACACAATCTTAAACATCTTATACTGCCGCTTGTGCATATCCACCTTGGGCAATGAACTGAGCGCCTTGCATGATGGGGTCCACGAACACCTTAAGATTCAGAACAACATCTACTAATGAGTGCCATGTTGGAGGACTGGCACTGGGTCAATGCAGTTGTGCTCCTTTTAAATGAGAAGAGATGGTCCAGAATTAAAGCAATGTTGCCTCATATCAATGGCAACCTTTTGTAGGGTGTGTCCCTGAGACTTATTAATTGTCATCGCGTAGCAGAGGCTTACTGGAAATTTGAGGCATTCCGATTGAAATGGGAGATCAGATGGTATAACGGTGATGCTAGGAATACATTCAGAGTGTGGCACTCTGCTGTTTTTTTGTGTAGCTGCCTTCACACAGCTTCTCCGCTGCTTTATAAACGAACGTTATATAAGGCCATCGTTTCTCCTTGCTTCGCGGTTCTGTATTGTTTTATTGTTCGTTTATTACGATTCTTATAGTTATTGTGTAGCTATTCGAGACTTACTTTACTGTTCAGGTACCCATTTCCTTTATTTAATCCGCGGCTTGTACGTTATGTTTTGTTCGTTTATTACGATTATAGATATTTATTGATTCTCTTCTTTAGCTGACTGCCTTCTCATATAAGACGCTCCGCTGTTTTTTTGTGAAACAGCCTTTACACAGCTTCTCCGCTCTTTTATAAACGAACGACATATAAAGCCATCACCTTGTCAACTGTGTAATGTGTTTTTTGAACAGGGTTGATGCATGAAAGTGATCACTCGTACTGCGTTCAGTCAGTTCATGTGAGCTGCTCTCTTGTGTGATGTTGCAATGTCCACGGCTTTATTTAATGTTAGCTAAGACCCGGCACTTAAAAGTTTCTTGCTACAGCAATTTTAACTCCGTTACAAAGTGATCCAAAGTCTTGTTTATACCTCGTGTCTTCTCATTACAACAACAACATTTATTTATATAGCACATTTTCATACAAACAGTAGCTCAAAGTGCTTTACATATTAAAGAATAGAAAAATAAAAGACACAATTATAAAACAAAATAAATCAACATTAATTAACATCGAATAAGAGTAAGGTTCAATGGCCAGGGGGGACAGAAAAAACAAAAAAACTCCAGACGGCTGGAGAAAAATAAAATCTATAGGGATTCCAGACCATGAGACTGCCCAGTCCCCTCTGGGCATTCTACCTAACATAAATGAAACAGTCCTCTTTGGATTTAGGATTCTCACGGAAGGGCTTGATGATGATGATGGTCACGTAGACTTCTGCCTTTTAATCCATCCATCATTGTTGGAGCATCATGAAGCTTTGAGTAGGTGGAGGTGGCACAGGCCACCACCACAAAGAAACCGGAAAAAGAAACAGAAAAAGAGAGTAGGGGTCAGTACATTAAACTTGTATCTCGCGAATAAAGTATTCGGCGTTTGTCTTCAGCGCTCTTTGGGAGCTCTTCCTTCTTTTCTACATACTGCGGTCACAGTCAGTTCACGTGATTACGTTGGAGGCATGATGATGTCACACGCAGCTCCGCCCCCCACGGCCATCGAGCTCAACTCCATTACAGTATATGGAGAAAAATATGTTCCAGTTATGACCGTTACGCGTAGAATTTCGAAATGAAACCTGCTTAACTTTTGTAAGTAAGCTGTAAGGAATGAGCCTGCCAAATTTCAGCCTTCTACCTACACGGGAAGTTGGAGAATTAGTGATGAGTCAGTCAGTCAGTGAGTGAGTGAGGACTTTGCCTTTTATTAGTATAGATTCACTAAGACCATGGCAAGCAAGACGCATAATTGCTAAGGAAGGAAGAGAAGGTAACGAAGGTAAAGAAAGCGATTGTTAAGGGATGGTAGCTAGCGGGCTGGCACGGCACATGATGATGTCATCAGGCTGAGTCAGCACCGGCTTGCTTTGGAGTGTATTATTACAGCAGTTCACAACACGGCCAGCTTTGAACTGAGTGCTCGACTACTGTCATTATTAACTTGAGAAACAGCGATCACAATCAAAACGGAGAAGGAAGTTGTGCGGAAATATGAGAGTGGCGTTCGTGACCGATCTCGCTAATATGTACAGCAGGTCGAAATCCACCATCTCGACAATTTTACAAAGAAAAGATTTGCATAAGGAGGCTCCTTCTAAACAATAACCACCTTCCGTTTCATTCTCCTCCTCCTCCCTTCCTGCAGCCCAAAGATCAAATTAAATGGTGAGTACAGTATGAAATTGTTGTTTCTGGTAGGCTAGGCACTTTTTTAACTTTTTGGTTAGTACATTAGAAAAATTATTGGTGTTTTGGTAAGTTATGCACATTATATAACCCTTTTTTATTATGAAAAGGTTAAGTAAGTGTTGCTGTGGGAGACTCGGAACGTATTATGGGTATTTCCATTATTTCTTATGGGAAAAATAGTCTTGACTTACAACCAACTTGAGTTACAACCAGCACTCGCGAACGAATTGAGTTCAAGTCAAGGGTCCATTGTATATAGTTTGGGGTTACTTAAAACGCCACAATTACAAAAGAACTCATTTCAAGTAGGGAGCTAGCGCCCCCTAAAGGAACAAGCATGGAGTCATTCCTCTTGAACTCTGAAAAGATGTGGGACTGCCCCCTATAAGGAGTGACCAGAAACTACAAGTTTAAACAACAGACTTTGTTTTTAGCTCTGAAACCACAAGGACCACTTGCATCACACTGCATGATGGATATTGGATTGTAATTTTTACATTCATTCTTCTGAGGAAAAGCTGCTGTCTAGTGCTGTATGAGTTAAAGTCTGCTGTGTAATGGCAGCTGTCGCTAATGAAATTAACTGTGAACACAAAACCGTAAAAGAGGTGTGACGGCGCGGCATTTAATTTCAAATGTAAAAAGGGTCATCTGAAA
The DNA here is from genome assembly GCF_016835505.1 of Polypterus senegalus. NCBI lineage: Eukaryota > Metazoa > Chordata > Cladistia > Polypteriformes > Polypteridae > Polypterus > Polypterus senegalus. The sequence continues at coordinate 206,737,942 of NC_053157.1, forward strand.
CAGACCTGTCCGAGACTCTCCGGCTGTCATGTCACTTTGTCACTTCTTGAGAAAATAATTCATAAAACAAACAATGCCAAACTCTCAGCTTGTTAAGTTATTTTATTCTCAGCCCCACTAAAATCTCTTGAAGTTCTTCATGCCAACTGTGTCCATAAGAATTGGTTATCAATGCTTTGAAATCCCTTCAGTTTTAATTTTTTACAGCGCCTTGAGGCTCACCGGTACAAGAAAACGCCCACATGTACCATCACATTGATGTCTAGTATGCAGGACAAGCTTTTTTGGGATCCCTTCTATTTCTAGCCCTGTAGGCCAACAAAACCCTAATTTTCAGATCAGTTTAGATACCTAGGAATAAACATCACAAGTAAACATAAAGCTCTTTACCAACTAACTTTGGAATTTGCATGGAAAAAATTAAACAAGACGAGCATAGATGGGCAACCGTCCATCTCATTTTAGCTGGAAGAATTAACGTTGTTAAGATAAATGCCCTTCCTAAGGTCATGGTTCTATTTCAAAACATTCCAATATACATCAATAAATCATTTTTAAAGAAATTAGATTCAATCATAACCTTATTTGTTGAGAATTTGAAATATCCACGCATTCAAAGGGTGACCCTACAATGACCTAAAGCAGAAGGTGGCATGGCTCTACCTAACTTTAAGTTTTATTACTGGGAGCAAACATAAAAGCTATAAAAACCGGTTTCCTTCAATAAGGGCGCGCCCAAAAAGACGAGCTTCAAAAGGGTGACGTCAATTGAGCGTCGAATAACTGCGCGCATTAATAAAGGAGTGACTCAAAAGGGTGACGTCAACTAGGCGCAGCGAATAAAGGCAAACGCAACAAAATTATTACAGAAAATTTATTAGATAAAGGCAATGATTGAACGTATAAAAAGGCGAAAGCAACAATATTAAAACATCCAATTAAATAATGCATTAACTACTTCTAACAAACTATTTCTAAAGTTCTCTATATTTTGTTGTTTTCAAAATTACAGAAAATTAGATTAAGGCAATGACTGAACATATTTCGTTCGCCCGGTGCCATCCTTCAACAGAATTGTTGGTCTTTGGGAGATCGTTGCTCGCTCAGTCATATACATTCCAAAGGCTGATGGGGAAGATCGGTTCGTGACGTAGATTGTGTCGTGATGGGCGTCTGATCCATGTGTCTTCGAGTCTTATCTATGCGCACATTTATTTGGTGCTCAATTGAGGTCACCCTTTTGTGCGCGTCCTTATTGAATAGAACCATAAAAACCTGGGCACTGACACAAATAGATGAACACACAATAGCTTGGTCTGTAATAGAAATAAAATCCTGCAGTACTTCTTTATATTCTTTGTCCTTCATTCACTGAGAATATGGAACCAATGTAAGAAGCACTTCAAGTTAGAGAAGCTCTTATCTGTGGCACCTCTGCATGATAACTACTACTTTCCACACTGTGGAAGAATCATTTTAGGGTAAAATAGCATTCATCTTAAAGAAATAGCATAATAAATGTGGGAAACCAAATAAAGGTCAAGTGAACAACAAAATGTACACTGAAATATAAGATTTGGTTTAGGAAAAATACTGAGATGGTCAAGTAAATAAAGAATGTACCAGAAGAAAAGCTGATGTAATACACAAAATGTACTAAAGGATGACTAAGAAATCAGCTGATGTCCTATAAACTAGAATGGACAGTTGTTATATGCACAGGGTGGTGTCTCATCTCAAAAGGTATAAGAAGAACCAGAATGTAATATAATATAATAGACTTTTATTCTATATAAATATTTGGGTGTAAGCCAGTGAACCAACCAGAGTAAAATGTATGCATTGATTGACAATCTATGTAGTAAATTCAACAGTTTATAAAATGAACTCTATCCTTTGTTTCTCTGACCATTCTGACTATGCTGTAATGGACTTTTTTAGAAGGGTGCTCCCTTCAAGGCATTTTGCCGAGGAGTCATTCAAAGAGACAATGAACAGCTTTTCTTCAGCCTGATTACTGAATTGTCCCATTAGAGGATGTTTCTTTCTTTAATAAGATGTTAAATTTCGTCCACAACCCTCTCAAACTTACACAGTTTTTAATGTTTGGAGAACATTTTGGATTAAATCATTTAGTGATTTGTATATACCTGTAAATGTCTTTTCATCCTGTGAACAATTATACTTTCAGTTTCCCATCAACACAATTTTTCCACTATCTCCAAATTAGAAACTTTGCTAAAAGAAATCTGCCCAGTTTTCCTCACCTACCACTTATTCCTATTCCAGAATGAGATATGGATCAGTCTTGAAGACTCAGACAGCACTTCTATAATATATAAAGCCATTTTAAAGTCCCTTCCTTTTAAATATCCTAGAGTACAGTGGGGAAAGGATCTCTTACTCAACATTTCAGAGAAGGAGTGGAAGGCAGCCACACACAAAATTCACTTAAGCTCCATATGTGCAAAACATTCAATTATTCAACTTAAAAGCATCTATCGAGCACACCTGTCTTGTTTGAGATTGTCCAAAATGTTTCCAGGTCACGATCCAACTTGCGAGTGTTGCAACCAAGCTCCAGCCTCACTAGGCCACATATTTTCTACCAAATTAACATCATTCTGGATAAAAAGTGCCTTTCAGACAGCTTTGGTGTCACCCTCCCTCCTAATCCACTAACAGCTCAGTCTAGTGGACTCCCTGATGGGCTTAAATTGGAGAAGAACAACCAAACTGTAATTGCCTTTACTACACTATTGGCACGTAGACTTATCTTGTGAATCCTAGCCCACCTCTGGGTAACTGATGTTATATATTATTTGAAAATGTAAAAAATCAAATCCCCACCTACAGAATTTGTGCAAAACCTTTTTAAAACCTGGCAGGATCTAATCAATAACATTTTAGAATAAGCATTTATATTGGGGAGAAAGACTCCTTTCCCTCTTTACTACTCTCAATAGTTTTACTTTGGCTGCTGGTCTTCCTCTGTTTCTCATGTATTGGGGTTGAATTGAATTTAGTTTTGTTAAGTTTGACTTGATTGTATGGAATGTTACACATTTTAACAAATTTAATAAAAGATTAAAAAAACATAAGCATGTGGGGAATTTTTATAGACTATTTCAAGGTCAGTTATTACAAATGTAATGTTATTTTAAATTTATGATCCTTTACTAGGGGTCTAGCCCTCTTTGGACTTTTATCAGAGGGTGAAAATGACACATTTATTTATCAATTAAGAACATTTAGACTTTAAACATTTAAATTGAAGCACACATTTTAATATATCAGATACTTGATACTATTACTCTTATTTCTTATGTACTTCTACTTCATGAAGTAAATCATTACATTTCCTATGAACACCTATGATGGGCGGCTTACGCTATTTCAGACTTTTCTAAACTGCACTGTGGCCCTAGAAATGCCGAAGAAATTGTGCATTATTTTGAAACTTTTGCAGGACATTAGGATGCGCACAAGTGACCCAAGGATCTACAGGATTACTGATGAGGACACAGAGGCCAGGCCAGGTCAGCTTTGGGAGGATGCACTAGTACAGCACATTGCTGCACCCGTCACATAACAAAACTGTCTGGGATCCTGCTTGGCAACCTGACAGGCAGATACGCGGTCCAGTCCCGCCCTCTGGAAAAGATCATCTATCTACTGCAGCCAAGTGTTACGTGGGTGTCTCCTTGGCCTGGTCCAGCCATTCGAGTCCTCAACAATGAGGATCCTGCCAACCGGATCACCCTCTGGGAATCATGACACATGACTGTAGTGCTGTAACTTCACAATGCAGGTAATGTGCCTCATTCGGGACTCCATGAGAAACCACTCATTCAACACAAAGTCAAACTAATTGTACCCAAGGATTCTCCAAAGAGACACAGTACCAAAGGAGTCCAGACTTCATCTCTGGTCACTGGATAGCATCCATGTCTCACAACCATATAGCAAAACAGGAAGCACCAGGAGCATCATGTACTGTATAATGTCCTGCGTAGAAGTCACACTAAAACATGGCATACGGACAAAAATAAAAATGTGCGTACGCACAAAAAATCTAGAGCTATAAAGCTATGCGTACGATAACTTCTGCGTTCTTCCGTTATATAAATCCCGGTCAGAGTGAAATGTAACGCACGTGCACACACCTGCCACCCCCACCCCAACTCCACCCAGAATTCTGCCCCTTTGAATATGCAATCAATATAAACAGCCCGTTATGTTCAGTGCTTTGTGAAAAGAGCACAGGGGAAAAAAAAAAGTGGAGGCAAGGAAAAACATATTATTTGATGGTTTAAGCAGTGATATAAACAACAAAAGGAAGCTGATTGAGTGACGAGTGATGGAGAAACTCGAAAGTTCAAGTTCAGAAAGTCGCACAGTGCCTGAAATAAAAAGAAGTGGTCGGATATCAAGATTGCAGTAAAAAGAACAGTCGTAGCCATATGGAAGTGTATTAAGGTACAGAGAAAAGAAAAAAAACGGACACAGTGGAAAAAAAGGTAGAAATTTCCACTTTAACCACGTAGTTTATTTTGTCATTAAAAATAAATGTTTAGTTATGATGGGATCTGAGAAACTATTAAAGTAGCACGTTAAATGGTTCGTATTCTATGTGTTCTTCTATGTGCTCTATGTGTGTGAATCGCTATATGCTTCTTAAACAGGCTTTCTCTTACGCCGACAGGACACAGAATCCATTACATTCATAACATTACAGCTCTCTGAACAATTTAAATACTAAGATGTATACTTGATATCATTTTCATGATAATAGGATTTTAAGCATGTATAAAATATGGGGGCACGGTGGCGCAATGGTAGAGATGAGCTGGTGCCCCTTCCAGAGTTTGTTTCTGCCTCCTGCAAGATACTTGCTGCGTCATGCGTGACCCTCGATGAAATAATTTATTGCAGCAGTATTGTCTCTCTCAAACGTACCAACCCCTAATTCCTGTCCCTCTTATTGTTTCTCCAAGTAACCAATCACCACACAATCAACTCTGTAATAAATTTTAAGCCATCTGTAACCTTAGAATGCCAATTCTTCAAAACCTTTAAGGAACTTTGAAATATCTTCGTAGTACATGTTTAATTATTCCATCCATACAGGGCCGGATTAAGACGAAATTGGGCTAGATGCTGTAGTGCAAAAAAGGCCTATTTTTTCTCGGCATTGGTGCATGTGCATTTAACACTCACCATACATCTAGGCCTATTTCAGGAATGGGCCTAATGCTGCAGCATCAATAGCACCCACTGTAATCCGGCCCTGCATCCATCTGTCCAACCAGGGTCAAGCCAGTCTCACCAAGCATACAGCGCGAGGCAGGAACAATCCCTGAACAGGAGGCAGTTCATTGCTACCACAATGAAGTTAAAAATGTAACTGTATAATGTAATATATATACTTTACTGCATTTCATCTTAAACATGATATCAAGAGCTCCAAGAAGATAGCCCCTGGAAATCTAAATTGACTTGGAAGCCAGTCATCATCATCTGTAAATACAAGCTCTCTTCTATTGAATTGAGTTGAATTCTTTTATTGTTATTTTATGGTAAAATGAGATTCAATATGCAAATCCTCCATAAACTTATTTTCGTATATAAAATGGTAAAATAATAATACGATAAGAAAGTGAAAAATATACACTATGAAAGCATAAGTGGCTCAAGTTGTGCAATATTACAACTGTAGTGCAAGTTTACAGTGAGGCGATTGTACTTATAAGTACAAACGGTTCTACAAGGAGCACTTGATGGATCGAGTGTGTTTATAGCTCTTGGGATGAAACTGTTTCTGAACCACGAGGTCCGTACAGGAAAGGCTCTGAAGAGTTTGCTGTATGTAAGAAGTTCAAACAGACTATGTCCATGGCTGAAGCCGCGTATGCTAGAAGCTGTATCTTGATAATTCTCTCAGCTCTTGACGCGATCTGCTGTAGTGCTTTCTGATCAGCAGCTGTATACTGTAGCTGTGATTCCACACTCAAGATACAGTGGGTTAAAAAACTCCAGTGGTGAACTGACAGTGACAACGCTAAAGCAGCTATGTCATTTGGAATAGTTTGGCCAACCATTATATGGTTACAGGTTGATTACAATCAGATGCCTTAAACTAAAAAACGATATGCAGTTAATTTTAGTGTATTTAATAATGCTGCGTCAGGGATGTGAACCTAAAAAATAAAGAGAAACTACACAGGAACAGTAGTATTGCTTTGACGCTGGGTGCTGCCAGTTTGCAAAACTGAGCCAAAAACTTGCGTATGGAATGGTTTCAGCTGGCGTGAGAATGGGCGTGGCTTTATGTCAAGTTTAGTTTTAACACATTGCGATGTGAGCATGGAAACGGGTGTACACAACATTTTTGTGCATATGCACCATTTATATATGATGGCCCAGGACTCTAAAGACATGGACCTTCGTCCTTTTGTAAAGATATCAGGAGCGCCACACACCCCTTTCCAGCGACCTCACAACCCTCCCATGCTCTCCCAATCCATCTACTAACTTCACAGGAAGAGTCACAAGAGACATGAATGTCACTGCCGAGGTAAGTAAACCTCTCGCCAAGGTCGACACTCTCTCTGCAGACAGACACACTGCTGATGGCTGTGCCCAGGAGGTAATTAAAGGCCTGGATTTTGTTTTTTATCCAAGACACTCGCAAGCCCAGACACTCACACTCCTTGCTCAGTCTCTTGAGCGCCTTGAACACTTTATGAAAATTGACAAAGGCTGCAAAGAAACTCTGCCAATATTTGCATTTGTGTTCCATGAGAACCCTCAGTGCCAGGATGCAGCTGATGGTAGACTTCTTAGGCATTAAACCAGACTGCTCCGGTTGCTGGTAGGTGAGCAAGTGAACACGAATCCTATTGAGGACGACCCTAGCGAGGACCTTACCTGGCACCGAGAGCAGTGTTATCCCCCAGTAGTTGGTGCAATTCAGGTGATTACCCTTCCCTTTAGAATTTCCTTACCTGGAAACTTTCAAGTTTGAAGGTTCATTCTTGTCATGGGGCCGATAGGGTATTTGTTCTTGTTAACACTTTCATTTAAACATTCATTATAAGCAGCTATAAAAGAGTTTATGAACATTTTATAAACTTTACTATTAACTACAATCAATTACTATTAAAACCAAGAATACTCTTGAGTATGCTATTGTCTTTTTCATTGTTTTATATTATGTTAAGAATACTTGTAATACACTTTATAGCATGCATTAGATATTATGCTATTTAAATATCACCTGTCCTTAAACAATATATAAGTGCAAAGAAGTATTATAAAGGATGTAATAGAATATACTAAAACTATGTAATACTAAGGAGTTTACCTAAATGTATTCAAAATATTCAACTTTGAAATATAAGGTGGCAGTCTGAATGTGCCACTATACAGACTGCAGACATGAACTTTACACTTTCCTAAAAACGGAACTACACAGTTTTCTACAGCATGCTGGTCAGCAGATGTCATTCGAAGATGACAGCCAGCAAGAAAATATACACCTAGCAAAGTTTTAAAGTCCATTGTGAAAGCAGAAATGTGTAATTGACAGCATGACTCACTCATGCACAGGACACAGGCCAAGTCCCTTGAATTTCTACTGATGACCAAGAAAATTTTTTAATTTCATGTTTTTTGCAGAACAAAAATAAAAATGCTTCTGATAGAATAGAAGGTAATGGCGACCAACAGCAAACGATATCAAACTGTTGATGAAAAAAATCTAAAACAAATGGGAACAAGAATTTAAATTGAAGACCAGAATCCTCTCTCATTCACTGGTCATGAGTCCAGCCAGTTTTGTTTTAATTCTTTCTTTGCTACAACCTCCAGGGTCCAGAGTGTATCCTATAACTGAGTCTGCCCTTTTAATTAGCTCGTTGATTCGGTGCACCTCTCCTGAAGTGATGTTACCAGCCCAGCACACATTACACTACAGGGTAGAAAATCATACTGGCCATCACAGACTTACTGAAGGATATCACTTCCCACATTAAAGGAACACCGTCTCCTTACAAAAAACGGACACAGTCTGCATGGCCCTTTCTTATATGGTTCCTCTGTGTGTCGTCCAAATGCTCTTTCAGATTTTAGTTCACAACAGCATTTTCCGCAAGTAATTAATCTCACAATAGTTTAGTATTTGGGACGTCCTGAACATCATTTATTTTTTCTGTCATTACTGCAAACTACAATGTGGGAAGATACATATAAAAATATTTTTTGGGTGCAGTATTTTTTGAATAGCTTCCAAAAAACACTTTTCAAATGTTTCTCTCTTTCAGATTACATTATTAATAAAATATTTACAGGCAGTTAATGGCTGTTAATGATGGCTTCTTAAGCTAAGGTATTATCTTTTTCTGTTTCATATTTAGTATCTCAGTAGCCTTTATGTCCTATTCAATTTCTTGAATACAGTGGACAGTAAAGCTATTCAGTGCAGACTAAAACCCAAGGATCACGCAACAAATGCTTTTCTTGGCAGGAGAAGGCAACACAATGACAAGAAAAAATACCATTCAGGACCTATCTTTCATAAACGTTAACATTATTATACAATGTTATTGACTGTTATATCTGCCTTTGCACTCTCCACCTTACATTTTTTAACTTGCACTGCATTTTTATTTAATTAATATTGTTTTTATCAGTATGCTCCTGCTGGGGTATGTGAATTTCCCCTTGGGGATTAATAAAGTATCTATCTATCTATCTATCTATCTATCTATCTATCTATCTATCTATCTATCTATCTATAAACAATAGCACAATGAATTGAATACTTCACAAAGCATTGTCTGCACAAACTTCTATAAAAGAGACAAGTAGTGCTCCCTACAATCAAATTTATATCTTTAGCGCAAACTCGTTTCCATTCATATCAGTTTAGTTTATTTTTATAGCATCCATAACAAATTCAGAAATTTACAAAGATACAAATGATATATACAAATTGCACAGGTTCGGCGTCTGGGGTCAAGAGTCCACAGGTCAAATTGCCTGCTGATTCTCCTGTTTTATCCCCCCAAACACTTGTCTCATATTAACAGTTCTCCAAACACCTCCTGCAATGTCTTTACTTTCCTGTCACCCCATAAGAGAACCTGCTCCATGGAAATATATTTGAAATTCTGCACTGAATGAGAACTGCAGCTGTCCTGAGCTGTCATTTCTGCTTCTTATTCTTCCAGTGCCTATATGGAACCTGGTAGTGTCATCAAGCTTGGCAAGAATTGTGCATAAGATGGATCAGAACATGAACTTACATGGCATTCAGTCTTACTCCTGTCATCTTAGGACCAACATTTCAATGTTTACCCAGTCAGATTATTCCTTCCTGAAGGTGGCACAATTAAAGAGCAACTGTATATGCTGGATCATTTCAGGAAGGGCACAAACACACAGTATATATTGAGGGACTAATTATACAATCATGACATGAGGCATCAGTAAAGGACCTCTTTCTCTTCAGATGAACCTTTGAAATTATACAATAATATGTGAGGCTCACTTCCCCAGAGATTCAGATTCATTTTTGTTCACCTACATTAAAGCAGTTTAGCAGTCCACAGATCCCTCATTATCGTGAATGCATCTTCTGATCAATATATCCATCATCACCACATTGCTGTTCTTTATGAGTTTCTCAGAAAGTTCAAGTTGTTTCTACAATTTAATACCGCAAAGGAGGGTATTTCATTGGCTGAATACTCTTCTCAAGCGTGCACCTTTTTACCAGTTCTTGTAAACTCTGTAATTGTGTCTTGAACTTCTTTTTCTTTTTCTTCTTTCTTTTCTTCTTTTTAAGTCTTGCGGATGGTGGTTGAAATTCCACATCTGGTCCAACTAAAGCTCCTACCTCAGCCTCAGACTCGGCTGATGTTCCCAGCTCAGGCTCCAGGTCAAATTCAAGTAGAGTTTCCATTTTTGGTGTGAATTCCTCCATTGCTCCAGTTTCATAATTAGGTTCAAACTCTGCCAATATATCTGTGTCAGGTTCAGGTTCTGATTCCATCAGTGTTTCCCCCTCAGGCATATATTTAAGTTTATCTAATGTCTTGGTATCAGGCCTAAGTTCAACCTCAATCAGTGCTTTCTCCTCCTCCTTAGTAAGTTCAGGTTCAGTAAATGTTTCTTGCTCAGGAATAGTGTCAAGAAATGTAGAAGGTCCAACAAGAGTTTCAGGCTCTGATAATTTTCGTTCCTTAGTTGCATTTGTAGTGTCTGGCATCATATCATGTTCATTTTCTGGCAATATTCCAGTTTCAGATTCAAACCCTGGAACAGAAGACATACTTTCAACAGCCATAATCTCAGGCTCTAATAAACATGCTGTCTCAGGCCCATTCTCTGGTTCAATTATGGGCAATGTAGATACATCATACTTATGGCCAGAAAGTTTCTCTTCCTCCAATTTAAGCTGAGGTTTGGTTGTTCCTGTTGCCTCAGTTTCTTCCTCAAGCTCAGCCTTAACTAATGCTTCTGTTTGAAACCCATCTGGTTCTTTCTCAGGCTCAGGCTTCACTAACACTTTCGTTTCAAGCCCTCCTGGTTCTTCCTCCTTATGTTCAGTCAATACTTCCACTGATGGTTGAATTTCAGGTTCATGCAGAGGCTCAGGCTCATGGGATAACTTCATATCAGAGCAAATGTCAAGCACTATTCCTTTTTCGGGTTCAGGTTCTCGCTCAACTACTTTTTCTTCCTCAGTCTCCAATTGAGGTTGAAAACCAGATTCTGCTTTTTCCACCTTGTGCTTAAACTCAGATTCAACTGATATTTTAGGATCCTGTTGATTATCCATTTCAGCATCAAATAAAGTTTTGGTCAAAGGCTCATGTAATGAAACCCCTTCATGCTCAGGTAGATATACTTTTTCCTTTTCAGATCCAGGCTCAGGCTCAAGATCAGATTTTCTTTCCTTAGGGTCAACCAGTAATTTTTCATCAGGTTCAGGCTCAGCTAATCTTTCACGATCAAGAGTATGCTCAGCTGAATCTACCATTTCAGGTTCAAATTTAGGCTGAGATTCACTTGGAGGTTTAGGTTCATGTTCAGATATAAAAACAGTTCCAAGTTCAGGTTCAAACTCAAATACAGGCAAGGATTCAGGTTCAGGTTTGGGTTCAGTATACTGCTCGGTTTCGGGTGCAGGTTCCGGCTTAGGCTTAGGCACAAGCTCTGGCACAGCATCAAGCTTAGGTGCAGGTTCTGGCATGGCATCAAGCTTAGGCTCAAGCTCTGGCACAGCATCAAGCTTAGTCTCACCCTCTGGCACAGCATCAAGCTTAGGCTCAAGCTCTGGCACAGCATCAAGCACAGGCTCAGGCTCTGGCACAGCATCAAGCTCAGGCTCGGGCTCTGGCACAGCATCAAGCTTAGGCTCAGTCTTGGGCACTGGCTCAAGTTCGGGCTCTTGCTCAGGTACAGGTAGAGGTACAGGCTCAGGCTCATGTTGAATTAAAATGGCTTCTTTAACCTGAAGGTCATCCAGTTCTCCTTTCTCATGTTCAGGCTCACTTGATTGTTTAAGCTTAGGCTCAATAAGCTCCACTTCTGGTTCACGTTTTTGTACAACCTGAGGCTTCATCTTTTGATGAGAAGGTAATGCTTGTTCATCTGGAAATACCTATAAAGGTTGGAAGGATCGATAGTTAGTATGTAGCAGCCAAAATATAAGCTTCACATTTAAATAATATTTTCTAAATATTTCTGGATGACTTCAAATGTTAAAAAATGAAGATAACTATAGATATGATTCCAGAGATACTATAAATAGCACTTTTACTCTAACAAATTTTCAGCATAACAAAACCAATGAAATAAGCTTAAGCAAAAATGATTGTCACAATGAATTCAAAAGAAAATGCAAATTATGAATATTCTCAAAGTAAAAGCTGTATTTGCAAATATTATGAAGTAACTCTCATATAGCAATAAAACTGTCAAAATTTCTCAATTTATGAAATAGTGCCATATTTAAGAAAATAAAAAATTAAATTAAAGCATTTTTAAAATACAGAAAAATACCAAATACTGGTGTTTTTCCAAGAGTTAATTCTATTTCCCCTTGGGATTAATAAAGTATCTATTTATCCATCCATCCATCTACAGTATCTGTTTAAAATGAAAATGTTTGTTACAAATGACTGTCAATCCATTTTAATTAAAATGCTGCTACCAACTGCTGATGAATCAGCAGCAAAGTTGCAAAGGCAGTACGATCTCTGTATCAATATTTTCAGGTGTGGACAAATGTATTTGGAACAATCGCCCTAAGTGAGCCTGCAGTGTAGTAGCAGGCATGCATCTGTGTTGCAAAAGAGTGAACGAAATTCTTTAAAGCTGCTACTATTCTGAAAATCTGTACACACCTGAACTAATAATGCTTTACAAAAAATTGCATAATATTAACAAACTAGTCAAACTGAAGATATCATATTCAATGTAAGATTTATTTAAACCTTAAATTTTATAGTTATATATATACTTTCCCTGTGACCTTGACATGAAGCCAGTAAACAGATATAAATTGTGAATGGATGATACCCATCATTGCTCATAGAATTAGATATGTCAATATATAAACAAAATATTTCATATCAGTTTGCTTAACATACATTTTTAGAACTGAAAGTCAGATAAGGACATACCATTCCAGATGACTTCATTAAGCTTTTAAGTTGTTTGTTCTCTTCTTCTAGGGCTCTGTTACGCAGAATAGTATCTTCCAACACACTCATAGCATCATTAAGTTTTTCCTGATAATGAACAACTTCTTGTTTACATTTCCTCACCATATTCTAACCAGAAAACAGAAGGACCAAATCATTAATTTCAAAGCATGTTGCTATAATTATATATTATTACATAATTATATGAACTTGTTAGGAGTGAAAGAAGTTTTGTACCACTTCTCTCAATAGAAAGATTGTGTAGTTAGGTTGTGCAAAGACCACCATTTTTCATTTAAAGTCAGTAAGACCAAAGAAAGATTATCTGAAGTTCAAAGACATGAGACTCATATGCTCACTACCTTTACTTCTGTGTGATGAGGCGGAAAATAATGAAGAGTGACCTTGCAAACCACCTTAATAATAAGTTAAACAGGAATAATAATACAAAAAAGATTAGCACAATATTATACTGTTGTTTATCCTTCCTTTATACACTAAGATTGTTCAAAGTGGTTAGAAACATTGTACTGTCCATCTACCGCAGACCTGATGCAGCTTCTCATTCCACTTAGCTCTACATTGTGGTCACATGGTCTTGGCAAACAAAGCCTGAAGTTGCCAAGATTATTGATGTTAAAATGAAAAGCAAGAAAAAATGGTGAGAAAGCTAGCGTGGTTCTAAATCAGGAAGAGACAAACACAATACACAAACCAAAAATCAACGTCAAAATAAGCTGAAGCAAAAGACTGCCTTGGAATCCTTTCCCTATTTAACTATCTTGAAACAAACGTTTTTTAGAGTATATATGGAGTTTTATCCATATATTTAGATGATGGGATCTCTGCACCATCCTTATACAGTAAATAATTGTGGTAATGATGATGTCATACAATACTGTAAATCCTGTTTGGCAACAAAATCACATAAGAATTACTTGAATGATGCAATGATGTCACAAAAATTGCAAAAAAAATGTAATAATATAATAAAATAATTGTGAAAAAAGCAACAGAATTGGAATAAGGAGGATCAAAAACTAAGTTTAACAACAGTATACAGGAACTGTGCATAGCCCCTACATCTAGAGATGACCATTTTAATTGATTTTAAAAATTAAACATATTTAGAACCATTAATAAAGAATTTTTAATAGAATAGGTTTTTATATTATAGTAAGTATTTTGGAAACAGGATTTCTGATTTTTTTCAGTTTTAAATATGGATGATACGTTTGGATACAGTTTACTGAAGATTTCTTTTAATGGATGAACTCAAGAAGGGCAACTATACTCATTTTTAGAAAACCCTTTATTCTAAACACATATATCTATGATGTTTTCCCAGGTGCACCAAGGATACTATACTATGAAATACGGGTGAGGGAATAGCACTCTAAAAATAAACTAAAAGAATTTTTAAAAATTCTTTTAAAATTTAAAACACCTAAAGATGATTCCCTATCAAAAGCTTTGTATTTTTAACTTACTCGGCAAATATCAGTGTTACTAGTCTAGGAACTCTAGGGAAAATCTTTTATCTGAGATAGACTATATTAATTTAACAATTATTTACTAAATATCCAGTATTAATAATATATACATACACTTTCAGAGTTTCAGATATAAAAATCATCAAACAGGCCCTTAATGTCTGCAAAAACCAATGTCTTTACAGATTAGAACATTAGAACAGTCTAGACGAGAACAGGCCATTCGGGCCAACAAAGCTCGCCAGTCCTATCCACTTATTTCTTCCAAAAAACATCAAGTTGAGTTTTGAAAGTCCCTAAAGTCCTACTGTCTACCACACTACTTGGTAGCTTATTCCAAGTGTCTATCGTTCCAAAATTTTGTAATGTTTGTGTGAAATTAACCCTTAACAAGTTTCCAACTGTGCCCCCGTGTTCTTGATGAACTCATTTTAAAATAACAGTCTCGATCCACTGTACTAATTCCCTTAATAATTTTAAATACTTCCATCATGTCACCTCTTAATCTTGTTTTGCTTAAACTGTATAGGCACAGCTCTTTTAATCTTTCTTCATAATTCATTCCCTGTAGCCCTGGAATCAGCCTAGTTGCTCTTCTCTGGACCTTTTCTAGTGCTGCTATGTCCTTTTTGTAGCCTGGAGACCAAAACTGCACACAGTACTCAAGATGAGGACCAGTGCATTATAAAGGCTGACCATAACCTCCTTGGACTTGTACTCCACAGATCGTGCTATATAACCTAACATTCTGTTAGCCTTCTTAATGGCTTCTGAACGCTGTCTGAAAGTCGATAGCTTAGAGTCCACTATGACTCCTAAATCCTTCTCATAAGGTGTACTCTCGATTTTCCGACCGCCCATTGTGTATTCAAACCTAACATTTTTACTTCTTATGTGTAATACTTTACATTTACTGACATTAAATTTCATCTTCCACAAATCTGCCCAATTCTGTATGCTATCCAAGTCCTTCTGTAATGATATAACGGATTCCAAATTATCTGATAATCCACCTATCTTGGTATCATCTGCAAACTTAACCAGCATGTTACTTATATTCCTATCTAAATCATTTATAAAAATAGCAGCGGCCCTAGCACTGACCCCTGTATCCTTTTGTTGCCTCCTCATAGAATTCCAGCATGTTAGTAAAACACAACCTCCCTCTTCTGAAACCGTGCTGACTGTTCAGAATAACTCCTTTCCTTGCCATGTGTTGATCAATCTTATCCTTAATAATTCCTTCCATTAATTTTCCTGTGATACATGTTAAACTTACTGGCCTATAGTTGCTTGGATCTGCCCTGTCACCCTTTTTATATAATGGGATGATATTTGACATTTTCCAGTCCTTCGGAATCTCTCCAATGCGCAGTGACTTCCTAAAAATATGTGTCAAGGGTTTATATATGTACTCACTAGCCTCCTTAAGAACACGTGGATAAATATTATCTGAGCCTGGTGATTTGTTTGATTTCATCTTATTTAATCTGAGCAGCACTTCTCCCTCTACAATTTCCAAATCCCTCAGTACCTCCTTAGTACTCGCGTTTACCTCTGGGAGGTTATCCACTTGCTCACTTGTAAACACCTCAGAAAAATGGAAGCTTAGGGCATCCGCTATTTCACGGTCTGTATCTTTTAATTCCCCTTTACTATTTCTGATGCACTTGACCTCCTCCTTGACTGTTCTTTTACTACTAAAATACTGAAAGATGTTTTTATAAGTTTGTTCTGGTCAACCTGGAGTATTAAGAGTAGGGTTGGACTAGAATTAATTATGGAGGCTGCAATTTAAGGGACTGAACTATTGTCTGGTGGGGAAATAAAGAGAAATTATCAAAATATATTTATGCAAATAGGGCTGTGATGAGTCAAAGCTTTCCAGTTCTGGATAGGACAGCAGTCCATCATAAGATAGGCGTCACGGATGGCTTGGGGGCGACCCGGCAAGGACGCCCCGGAGGACCGGAGGAGGGCTTGCGCCTCCCCCAGACCACGTGGGGGCGACCGCCCTGGTGCCTATGGGGACCACGGGTTCAGAGCTTTGAAGCTCAACCCTGTAGGGGACCGGGGTCACCGCCAAGGGGGTGTCCCAATGCCTTGGGAGCCATGGACCTCAGCACATCCGCCACACCTGGAAGTGCTGGGGGGAAAAGGATTGGGAACACCCGGAGTGCTTCCGGGTGCATAGCCAGCCGGCACTTCCGCCACATTGGGGAGTGCCAGCGGAAGATTGTCGGGAGACACCTGGAGCACATCTGGGTGATTATGAAAGGGGCCACCTCCTTCTGTTCGTTGGCTTGAGTTGGGAGTGGAAAAGGACGGAGCTCAGGAGGAGAGGCAAGGAGGTGGCCTGAAGAGTAAGGCATTTGAATAGGCCTGGACTTTAGGGGGTTGTGTGTGCTTCACAGTATTGTAAATAAATGTGTTGTGGGTGACCCAGTGATGTCCATCTGTCTGTGTCCGGGCCGGTTTCCATATAGAGCATGTCTGTGCAAACAGCCATACATATTCACATGGAGACAATGAAGTGCCCTCAGTTAGCCTAGAGCGCATGTTTTTAGTATGTGGCAGGAAAACTAACTCCCTAGATAAAACCCACATGGAAAAGAGGAAAATATATAAACTCCGCACAGACAGTGACCAGGCATGTAACATAAGCCAAAGTTCTACAAGCAATGAGACAACATTAACAACCTTTGATCTACTACTTGCACTACCACCAAAAAAAAAAAGTTTTATAGAAATGCAACATTGTGTACTTTAGAACTTGGATATAAGTCTGAAAAAATTGCAAGGCTAATCTTTGTCCTGAAAAACTGTAAAGGGGGATAGTTTTGTTTCAGTTTTTCTTAATAAAGAGCTAACAGTTTTGCGCTTAGTCGAGGACTCTGCTGGACTTCTCTTTTCAGCCGCCAGAGAACCACGTCCAATTTTGAAGATGACATTACTAAATTCTACGTCTGTCTGAAACAGCACTTTCAAGTTCTGCTGTGCTGGTATGTTCATCTGTTGAAGTTTTCCCATGTTTTGCCTCCCTCTGTTAATTTGACAGTGCAAGAATTCATAATGTACATAATGTATACTTGCACTGTATTTCCCCCTTGAGACAATATAAAATACTAATATCTGTCTCCTCTATGTACTCTTTATGTATAAGTATGTGTGTTGTGAGGGATGACAGGCAGGGACCGTTGTCCTTGCTGGAACTGGTTTGGGATCCTTAACTGGCTGGGATGACAATAGCACGTTAGTACAGAGGAGAGCAATACACTCAGGTTATTATCTTCCCCCATACGCTAAGTGGCAGTATCCCTGGGCTTCAGGACCAATTTAGACAACTGCAGTGAATACCAGGAATTGTAGTCCAGTAGCTCAACCCTGCTGGAGTCCATTGATGGCCCTACGGGGTGCTGTAGGAATGTTATACTCCCTGGTCTTGGGGACTTCCATATGGCCCGGATGTACTTCCTATGGGCAAAGCCCTGGCATCGTTAGTACTCCCAGATATAGAATAGAAGAGAAAGGAGAGTTGGAGCCAGGCGTGGAGACAGGAAACACTCGCCTCAAAGGAGTAGTTGGGTGGAGAAGAGAGAGGAGAAAAGACAACCTGTAGAACTGTTGTACAGAGATATATTGCAATAAAACACCCTTTGTTTTGAGCCGGGGCTGTTTTGTGTACTTATGAATGTGGTTTGGGGCTATGTGATGCCCCCTAGCTTTCACATTGTGCATATACATATATACTGTACTAGCAAAATACCCGCGCTTCGCAGCGGAGAAGTAGTGTGTTAAAGAAGTTATGAAAAAGAAAAGGAAACATTTTAAAAATAACGTAACATGATTGTCAATGTAATTGTTTTGTCACTGTTATGAGTGTTGCTGTCATATACACTCACCTAAAGGATTATTAGGAACACCATACTAATACGGTGTTTGACCCCCTTTCGCCTTTAGAACTGCCTTAATTCTACGTGGCATTGATTCAACAAGGTGTTGAAAGCATTCTTTAGAAATGTTGGCCCATATTGATAGGATAGCATCTTGCAGTTGATGGAGATTTGTGGGATGCACATCCAGGGCACGAAGCTCCCGTTCCATCACATCCCAAAGATGCTCTATTGGATTGAGATCTGGTGACTGTGGGGGCCATTTTAGTACAGTGAACTCATTGTCATGTTCAAGAAACCAATTTGAAATGATTCGAGCTTTGTAACATGGTGCATTATCTTGCTGAAAGTAGCCATCAGAGGATGGGTACATGGTGGTCATGAAGGGATGGACATAGTCAGAAACAATGCTCAGGTAGCCTGTGGCATTTAAACAATGCCCAATTGGCACTAAGGGGCCTAAAGTGTGCCAAGAAAACATCCCCCACACCATTACACCACCACCACCAGCCTGCACAGTGGTAACAAGGCATGATGGATCCATGTTCTCATTCTGTTTACACCAAATTCTGACACTACCATTTGAATGTCTCAACAGAAATTGAGACTCATCAGACCAGGCAACATTTTTCCAGTCTTCAACTGTTCAATTTTGGTGAGCTTGTGCAAATTGTAGCCTCTTTTTCCTATTTGTAGTGGAGATGAGTGGTACCCGGTGGGGTCTTCTGCTGTTGTAGCCCATCCACCTCAAGGTTGTGCGTGTTGTGGCTTCACAAATAATTTGCTGCATACCTCGGTTGTAATGAGTGGTTATTTCAGTCAAAGTTGCTCTTCTATCAGCTTGAATCAGTCAGCCCATTCTCCTCTGACCTCTAACATCAACAAGGCATTTTCACCCACAGGACTGTTGCATACTGGATGTTTTTCCCTTTTCACACCATTCTTTGTAAACCCTAGAAATGGTTGTGTGTGAAAATCCCAGTAACTGAGCAGATTGTGAAATACTCAGACTGGCCCGTCTGGCACCAACAACCATGCCACACTCAAAATTGCTTAAATCACCTTTCTTTCCCATTCTGACATTCAGTTTGGAGTTCAGGAGATTGTCTTGACCAGGACCACACCCCTAAATGCATTGAAGCAACTGCCATGTGATTGGTTGATTAGATAATTGCATTAATGAGAAATTGAACAGGTGTTCCTAATAATCCTTTAGGTGAGTGTATATATATACTAGCAAAATACCCGCGCTTCGCAGTGGCGAAGTACTGCCTTAAATTTTTAATAAGAAGAAAATTAAACCTTTTTAAACTGAGGGATAATATACCAATAATTATTTGTTAAGGATCTCTTTGTATACCACATTGTGAGTTCGGCCCTCCAGTTGTAATATGACCAAGCTGTGCGCTGAGCTTACTCTTGAACATGAGTTTCATGGTTTGTTTCAATTACGACAGTATTTGTAGGACTTGTGTTGAAGAGACATTCGGCATCTGTCAAGCGTTGTAAGCATACAACCGGTTTCATCCATAACTTCACATCCAGCTTTTGAGAGTTTAAACATTCATAAACATCAAAGTGTCCACTACTGAAATCGTCACCTGTTAATCTAAGATGTTTAAGAGGCATTGGCGGTTGTCGAAAGGTGTAAAATATTTGGCCATTTCGGTACACTTGAAAGCGACAACCAAACAATTCAGCGGCAGCCATCAACTCACATGCAGATGCATAGGTGAAGGACTTAAGCATTTCACTCTTATAGTGCTCCTGTGTAGTATAATTATCTCCTGCACCGTCATCAGTCCACACCTTGAACCTGTCCCAGTCATTCAATACATAAGACACAATGTTCCTCCAGATATCAAGAGTGAGCCTGATATGGCCGTGCAATATGTAACAAAGAGAATGGAAAAGGTAGATCCCATCTCCGGGCAAGGAAACCACTCGGTAAGTGACAGTTCTTTGATCGATGGTGATCACCTCGATAGACATGTTAATGGGGGTACGGTTGGAATGATAAAAGAAATGGGTACCTGAACAATGTAAAGTAAGTCTAAAATACCTACACAATAACTATAATCGTAATAAATGAACAATAAAACAGCGGAGAAGCCGTGGATTAAATAAAAAGGCTGTAGTTATCAGCAGGGAGACGTGAATCCCGTGGCGAATGCAGAGACCGGAGTGCCGGACGGCCTTATATAGACAGGCAGCCAACAACGTGGGAGGCGTTGGGATGGAGGACCCAACGCCGCCTCACACGGTGACCGAGCTGCAGGCTATGGACATATATATGTACATAAGTAGGATTCAGTTAGCGTTGGGAACGCGCGTACCAAACTTCTTGAAGATGGGCCCATAAGTAACAAAGACCATTGAAAAGTTCAATATGGCGGCCGACAGTGGCATCGTACCACCAAAATAAGTAAGTACATTGGCTTCGGTTAGTGCAGGGAAGCCGCCTACCACATTTCGTGAAGATGGGGCCATAAATAGGAAAGTTCAACATGGCGAACGTTGTCAACCGTTATGACTGTTATGCGTAGAATTTCGAAATGAAACCTTCTTAACTTTTGTAAGTAAGCTGTAAGGAATGAGCCTGCCAAATTTCAGCCTTCTACCTACACGGGAAGTTGGAAAATTAGTGACGTTGGAAAGTTCAATATGGCGGCCGACAGTGGCGTCATACCATCGAAATAAGTACGTACTTCGGTTTCAGTTAGCGCAGGGAAGCCGCCTACCAAATTTCGTGAAGATGGGGCCATAAATAAGAAAGTTCAACATGGCAGACGTTGTCGACCGTTATCGACCATTATATAGATTTATATATTATAAGATTCTGACCCAGGCACAGTTTGAATGGAATTTGTTTGTTCTTTGTTAATCTACATGTTTTTCTCCTGGGTAATCATTTTTCTTTCACATTTTAAAGACTTACTGTAAATGTGTTCAGGATGAGTGTCTACAAATGAGTGCATCGGTCTGAGGAGCAGGCTTCTTGTTCAAGGATGATTTCTTTTTTTAAATCACACCAAATGTAGACATATTAATGCTTTAATTATTGCTTTCATGTACTTGTGAATATGTAAATACTATAAGCCTTTCTATTGAGAAGAATGCTACATTAAGAATACATTGAAGTATAAAGTAACATAGGGAATGAGAGAATTAAATTTCACAATAATTATGTTGTTAAAACTAGCCTTTGGCATCATTGATCACTCTGTTCTATTACATAGGCTGGAAGTGATGTTGGGCTACGGGCAAAGTACTTAGATGGTTTAGTTTATATTTATGAAATCGATTTCAGCACGTACAGAAATGTGCTGGCAGTGCTCCGTTATTATATTCAAAAATTTAATTTAATATTCCTGAGGTATCCGTACTTGGAAATTTACTGTTTTCATTGTACATGCTTCCACTGGGAGCTATCATTGGAAAAACATAAATTTAATTATAATTCGTAGGCAGACAATACTCAGTTACACCTTTCTTTTAGACCAAACATCATTTCTCAAAGAGTATATTTAATTAATAATTGTTTGTGAGTTAAAAAAAGAAAAAACAAGTGTTATTTACTAGGAAGGAATAGTGCAGACAATGACAATATTCTGTCACGTTTTATGAAGGATTCGGCTTTCAGAAAATATCCACTTTACAAAAATAAATTACAGAGAATGATCTATAATTCTGAATACCAAGCAAACCATGCAATCAATTATCTTAGTGTTACAGTAACAGTTTAGTTATGAATGTCTTAGGATGATATTAGTCCTGCGTGAATATTTCTCTCCTTTGTTTATTGTTAGTATTCTGTAGAGAAGTACTTCACACATTTTTCCAAAATTAATCACAAATGCAGTCCATTCAAGGCTGAATTTAATTAGTTTCCATAAATGTGGGCCATCTAATTGGTCCCACAGAAGCTCCAAGTAGGAGCTACACACTTTCAGAAGTGAACAGAAAAGCTAGAGGAAATACAGATGCTGAGAATAAAAGATAAATATTTTATAGAATCACACAAATTATTATTTCAGTACTTTCATTTTACACTGAAAATACATGTTTGACTGAATTGCACCACATCTCTGACATTGATTTGTATACAAGACATTTGTTTGAGCCCATTTTGCAATTTCATTTTTATAAAGAGGAATGACGTTAGAAATTGCAGACAAGTCGGAGTATCAAATAAAATACTGGCAATATCACTTAATGTTAATATGAGCAGACCTGGCATAAAATTATATGATTACAAGCATAGAATTATGACAAAAAGCAAGAACAAATCTAGCAACTGTAAAAAAATGTAAGTTGGTCCATAAGTATGAAGTTAGAAAGCGAGACCTTTGTGGTTCTGTAAGATCTGGTCTAAGAATACAATGTTTAGATATGAGAACCATACAACTTGATTATAAAGAATATATAAAAAAATTAATTTATTAGCTTAGAACAACCGAGTAGTCCAGACTACTAAGAATATTAGGAACCAGATTTGTTAGTATACTGAGGAACATTTTCTTTTTGAAGGGACAATAACATTTAATGTGTCCAATATTGTACACATGACAATACTCCTACAACTACTGCTACTATGGGCTGTTTGACTTCTGCAGTTTAATTTTTCAACAAACTATCTGGAATTGAGTCTAATGATCAGGTACTATGATACATTTTGGTAATATAGGATAAAACAGTCTGATCTGCCGTTAAAATAAATAAGATCAAATGCAGAAGAGATAGTGTGTTGTTTTTATACGATGCTCCTAGATCTGTACTATGATGCTCTGTTTGTAATTTTATGCTCTCTAGTTTACCATTAAAGAGATGTATAAAGTTACTGCTACTAACATTAAGCTTTACACAGACTCTTATTTGTTAAGTAAGCTCACTTACTGTATTAGAGGGTATTTTATGGGGAACTTTGCATACTACGTTATGCTTTCACTCCATGCAGAGCAGTAAACTTCATACAGAAAATGTTTGCGAACAGTTTGGTATAACCTGCATTTCTGCATTAATTACTCACAAAAATGTGATCCTCTCTCCAACTAAGTCACAATATAATAGACAAGTACAATCTGCTTAAACTAAACTCACAAAAGATGCTTAAATGTACCTATTTTGTACTTTTTCTTGTAAATGCTGAAAACTTTGTTTAAAAATTCACAGTTCAGGTTGGAAAAGGTATACAAAGCACACAAGATGTGGTTCCTGACACAGTTTCCTCTTCTTAAGACAGATTTCTAAATATGATCCAAGCATAGATCGAAAGGAATATCAGAAGGATATAGAAGGAGAATTGTTGAGATGCAAAAAGCTGGAAATGGTTACATCAGAGCCAGATCTGCCAGGCTGCAGGAGAGTTTTTACCCCCAAGCTGTTAGAATCCTTAACACCAGGCTGCCCCCTGGGACCTTCCACACGGCCTCAACCACCACAAAAAACAGAACTTTTATACATGAAAACCACTATCCTGCAAAGATGAGTGTGCATGTAGAAAAGAACTGAAAATCTCATACTGACCTTTAAGGATTTTGACACTCTTGATATCCTTCTGCTGTGAAACATTCTGACCTGTCATTGTTTACACACATCTTAAACAACTATTATCATACACTGATAATCTCTGTATTATCTATATCTATTATTTATTTATTATATTACATATCTTACACATCAATATTGCTGCTACTTGTTTGTCCTATCTTTGCACAATGTCTTGTCTTGTTTGTGTTTTAATTTTAAATTTTTATTCTATTTTTAATTTACTATTTGCACATCATGTTGTTACACTGTGGACCCTGAGCTTCGCAATTTCGTCTATCTGTATACTTGTATATGGTTGAGATGACAATAAAGTTCACTTTGACTTTGACAAATGCTTTTCTAAAGGCTTGGGTGGTCATCACTCCACAGTAAGACAAACCATATGCAAATAAATATGCAAAGTAAATTCAGTACTGTTGCTACTCTTTGGGTTCCCTGTAAAGATTGCAGCAAGATCACAGCTTGGAATATGAAAAAGAAAAAGACCCAAGGTAACATCGATGGATTTGCAGAAAACATTTAACTTGCCTAAGTCACTGTTCATATGTCATGTATAAAAAAATAAGCTGAGTAAGAATAGTCTTTGCAGAAGGACACCATGAAGGAAAGCACTACTCTCCAAGAGAAACTCTGCTGCAAGTCTCATGTTTGCATGGCTGTCTCTGTGGATGGATGAGACAAAAGTTGCACTTTTTGCAGCAAAATGCAAATCACTGCACACAAACTTAAAAAAAATAAAAATCCTAAGTGTGAAGCATGGTGGAGAGAGCACCATGGTTTGGGGCTGCTTTTCTGCCTTAGGACCCGCATAGCTTGTTATCACAGAGGGAAACCACGAGTTTAAAATTGTATCAAGAATGTTACAAGAGAATGCCAGGGTTGTGGTCAGTGACCGGAAACTTAACAAAAGTTAAATAAACAATGGAGAGTTGTTCACACAAGGAATCCCATAAATATGAATGTAGTGACACAGTATTGTAAGGAGGAATGGTGAAAAATTATCCAAACCATTTTGCAAGCCTGATAAGGAGCAATAGGAAATGTTTGGTGGATGTTATTGCTAGACATCCTGGATATAAATACACAAAATATCATTTTGAAAATGTTCCATAATGCTTGTGAGCCTTGTCAGCAAGAACAAATGATAGAAATGAAGGGCGATGTTTTTCATAGGATAGTAAAAGGTTCTGAGGGTAACTGAATTGGTTTATGGTTTTAAATCTTATTGAATACTTTTTCATAATTAAGCAAATCACATAAATTAAATACAGAATACACAGTTATTCACTGTACTCTAAACAGTTCTGAAATGTATATTGATTATTGACTTTTATTAGACAATAACTCATTGGTTAGGTTTCTGATAAGAAGATATTTCCTTTCATTCAAAATAAGGAAATACAGAAGAAGAGAAACTGACTTACTGCTAAAAATGAAGGACAGTTCCCAGGGTATGCGTATAGCTATCCTGATTGAGTGCAATCAGTGCAAATTAGCTTTTGCTTAAATGATCATTTTTGTTTTGTGTGCATCATGCAACTCTGATTTTCTTGTGTAAGACTGTGCTCTTTGGTGCACTGGCATCCCAATTTCTTAAGCTGCCAATTACATGTCATAATCATGAGGAGCAGGAGCTTGGTATTGTTCCTCCTCTCCAATCAAATCCTTTTCCTTCACCTCTTTTACTTTATCCATCAGTCTCCACTTTGGCCTCCCCACCTTCTCTTCCCCTGTACTTCCATTTCCATCACTCTTTTGCCAACTTATTTACTGTTGCTCCTCATCATATATCCAAACCACATCAGCCTACATTCCTGTACCTCCTTAGACATCTCCCCTAATTTTGTTGTAACTCTAATTGTTTCATTTCTTATTATGTCCTTTTTTGTAACTCCACACATCCATCTCAATATTCTCACTTCTGTCAGATCCAAATTCTTCTCCTGCACTCCCTTTACTGCCCATGTCTCAGCTCAATACATCATCAGTTCATTGCTGGTCTTACCATTGTCTTAAAAAACTTTAAAGCTTAGCCTTAATTCTTCGATCACACAATATTCCTGATAACTTCTGCCAGTTGTTCCATCCACACTGCACTCTTGGGCTACCATTTATTCAACATATTTAAACTGAACCGCTCTTTTAAATAGCTCTCCCTGCAGGAAAACGTCTGAATCTGGATCATTGTTACACCTCAAATACTCTGTCTTCTTCCTATTTATCTTCAAGCCTCTGTCTTCTCAAAAACCTTTTTCATTCTTCTTACTACCTCTCCACTTCTTGTGTTCTGGTGTTACACAGTACAATGTCATCAGCAAAAGCATGCTGGATCATGAGGACTGGTCTTTTATTCCATGAGTCAACACATCCATAATCAAATGAAAGGGGTAAGGACTTAAAGAAGATCCCTGGTGTAGAGATACTCTAACTGGGATCTTGTCCGTTACCCCAACGCTGCTTTTAACCCAAGTCCACACTGCCTTATACACAGCCTGGACAATCCTTACATACTTCTCTGGCACTCATGAACCTCCATACCTTTTGATGTGGCACTCTATCATAAGTTTTCTACAATTCAATAAACACCTTTCTGTTTTTCTCAACGCTTCTGTATGAGCTGTCTCAATATAGACTGCATCATTTGTTTCTCTTCCTGGCATTAAACCAAACTGATCATCCCCTATGGTGGTCTCTTTCCTAAGCCATCTCTCTATAACCCTTTCCCAGAATTTCATCAAGTGTAACATCAGCTTCATCTTTCTATAGTTTCCACAATTGGGAATATCACCTTTTTTTAAAAAAAATGGTACAATCATACTTTTTGTCCACTCTTCTGGTATTCTCTCCTGTTCATAGATCTTTTGCTTTAGACCCCACAACACATCTACTACCACTTCCCCTAAACAGTTCCAAACTTCGTCTGGTATTTAATCTGGTCCTGTTGCCCTTCCATTCTTCATTCTTTTCAGTGCCTCCTTTACTTATTCCTTCCTAACACTGCTAATTCATATTAAATTATTATTATTCTTATTGCTTCTTCTGTTAGCACTAGGTGCAAAAGTGGGACCTAATCATGGGGGACAAATCATTATTGTTCTGTTTGGGGTGTATTCAGAGGTTAATAATAACCTAAAGTGCATGTATTTAAAACATAAAAGGAAACATTTCACATATATACTTTTTGTAAATAAACATCATTTTGAAACATTTTACATTTTTTATGTAATTAATTTAGTGTGATGTACTGTATAAATGACTAATCATGGTAAGCATGTTACAATATTATAGTAAAGTGCACTTTACTATAACTGATAAAGTCATAAATTACTGATTTCTGATAACTCATAAATAACTGATAAATTTCACTGCCAAAAATATTTTAAGAATCTTACACGAATACAGCTGATTGTTTCCTTGTAAAGTTTCAATCTCTTTTCAGCTTTTTCCTTGAGTTCAACCACTGAAACCTTATTTTCAATCATGAGCCTAAAAAAAGTAAATATTAATTAATAAATTCAAACTTTTCTATTGTTTTAAATATTAAAGTACATTAAGAATCCTGAGAATGAGAATCTCTCTCGGAGGAGAAAGTCAGTACCGTACTAGAAGAAAATAAACCATAGGTATATTCATTAGCAATGCTGTTTAGCGATATACAGTATATGGTTGAGATTTAGACATGGACTGTAAGTAAAATGGTACAAACAGTGGCCATTTGAAAAAATGGATCAAAACCAGTTAAAGACCTATAGTCATGAAGTAATCATGGCTCTTAACCAGCTCTGAGCAATCTAGTATCAAAGTGCATCCACCAACAATAACATTAAACAAGATACTGTACTGACAATACACAGCTGCTGCAAACATGGAATTCAAAAACTCAACTTAGAAGGCTAGGGCTTGGACGTGAAAAAAGCAAAGACACAGGGGTCCATTCATTTCAAAGAAGATACACCTTCCAGGTAGAATGAAGAACGGGACTGTGTAGAAAACAGCTTCACTGTAGTTATGGTAAACATCATGCAACATAAATCTCTTAACATGTAGTGGTATGCATTAGTCATGTAAACTATCCAGAGAACAATGTGAAAATGCTTTTGCATTGTGGCATCATTAATTAATTCCTCAAGATTTACTGTCAAGTAAAGGTAGATTAATACCTTAAAAACAGCAGATATAATGCTGAAACAATAACTTACAAGAGTTATTAGTGTGAAATAAAAGCTAGTGGGTTAACTCAATCATAAGAATTCACTTCAAATGTAGCAATGCACAGGTAAACACTAAAAGCAAAGTGTTATACATAAATCACATTTTGCTTATTCAGTTCAGGGTGTTGGAGGAAAGTAGCCTATCAAGTGTGCACTGTGTGCAAGGCCGTGACCAACTTTGGACAGGGCACACAAAGACACACATGTTTGCCCAACAAAGTGTCATACAGAGACAATTTGCAGTTGTCAACCATCATGCCACACAGGGAAGAGGAAAAAATGTGCAAGCTCCTGGGGTGGGATTCAAACCTACAACATGATATGAGGGAGATATATGAGGGAGCCGTGCTAAACAATGTGCGACACACAAAATAAATATAAGAATCATAAAAATCATGTTTTAATGTAGCATTTCAACTTGAACTTTGAAAGTGAGATGTGTATTTTTCAATAAGTACTTCAATTTCCCATTCAGCTTTTTACAATTACCTTTTCTGCAAATAGTAAAATCACTTTTTCTTTTTTCTGCAAATAGTGCAAAAAGAATCTGCATCAATGAACTGGTGTGCAACTTTTCATACATAGTAAACTTGACCTTATTTGCTTCCAAAAGTAAGAAAACATAGCTATTGAATAAGTCAAGCTCCACATTTAGATATACCAGTGACAAACACCCTAAAATATATTCTCTGTTCAAACATGACTTAGTGTGACCATTTTGCCATTAATCAGAAAGCAAATTCCCACAGGCCCCATAGAGGTCCATGATGAGGGATGACCAATTTCCAAGAAACATCAACTGAATCATTGCAAAGACTATACTGAAATGCAAATCTATAGCTGTGCAATTACATTTGAATAAACAATGCACTCCTTTGTGGTAGAAAAAGTTGGGCAGCCAAAACAAGGGGACATGCTTGCCAGAATTTATAAGGCATGTTTAAGAATAATGAAAAAAGACAAGAACTTGAATAAAGGATTCTTGCAGAAGGTATCATTGGACATTTAACCAGAATCTCTTTTTACTTTTAGCAAGAAAAAAACACCATGGGCCATAAAATCCAGAAAAAAGAAATAAAATAGAACATGGAGTACAATGTCAATAAAGTAACAAAAAAACAACATTATCATTACAGCTTATACTATTGAATGTACATATTAGTTTATAAAACATAAAAACCAATGCAAAAATTTCAATCAATATTTAAAACAAAAAATAAAACTGCACCTTTGTAAACTATCTTCCATTTCTATTACAAGCAGCAAGATTTCACCAATGGCAATGATGTCCTCAGGCATAGGTAGTAAAGTTGCGTCATCCTCTCTTATTTTTTTAGTTAGTACTTGTCTTAGCTCAGCACATTGTTCTTCCTGTTCTTGCAACTGTTGCAATGGGAAAATAAAAAATTATCATCAATCAACATTTCAATTTTTCAACCTGCTTATCTATGTCAATTGTTTGGGTTTCATTTACTTCTGCTAGTAAAGTTACACATATAGTTTAACACTTGTCTGGCCTTTAACTAGTGACAGTACAGTGACATTACACATGCATTACCTGCACATACACTACTAACAGTACACATGGCTACAGCTCTTTTTGGTCAATAACTTGTGGCACCTCCTTCAGAAGGAATAGATTCACAGTCTCAGGCATCTTGCTGGAGGCATTTTTTCCACTGCTCCTTATATAACTCTCCTGGTTCTATGAAGTTTGACAGATGTCTAGTATGAACGGGTCCTGCCATAGAATTTCAATAAGAACCTTAATAGATTTACTTAAATGTTTAGAATTATTATCTTATTGAAAGATTCACTTTATACCCAACTTGAGTTTTCAGATGGATTGACTGACATTTTCTAAAGAATTCCTTGATTCTCAAAATTCACGATTCCTTAAACAATGTCAAGTTACCCATGTCTATAGAGTAAGAAAGCCAGCCACTGACTTGATTGACACTAGGTATACGGTTTAATGGGTGGTAAGCTCCTTGTCAAATATGGCATTCTTATTGTGCATAAATAGTTACATTTTAAACAGACAGGTGTTGTCTGCTAAACTTTAGGTGGGTAGCTCTGTTCTTTTGGGACAGAGAGGTTTCTTCCTGGCACCCACTCAGGTTCTGTAGGTTATTCTTATTAGTTGTCTATGCATCACCACTCTGGAGTCACATACAGAGGCTAGAAATACTCTTGATGTTATGTTAGAATTACAGTTTACCTTTTTCATTATTCTCCTAGTTGGCCAGGGTGAAATTTTAAGAGGACATCCAATGTGAGGCAGGGTTACCATTGTTTTAAATGCCCTCCATTTCTATATTATTTGCCTAACAGTGCATTTATGGAATCTAAATCTTTGTGTCCAAAATGATGAGCATTCACTACTTTTTTTTTCCTTAGTCCTGCTGATGATGTTAGACTTATAGGAAGATTAACTGAACTGCTTTCTTGCAATTATTTATGTCTGCTCCTCTCCTGAGCATTATTTTAGATCTTCACTTTCATTATTTTAGGAGTCTGTCCTATGCAGACCCTCTTGATCCACTTTACTTTAATATACAGTAAGTCATAAACCTAAAGATTCACTTATTCTACACAATGTATGCATTTATATGAAAAAATAAGTACACCCCCATGAAATGTTTTTTTCTTTAACATATGTGAACATATCAAGATTTGATTTCCATTTAAACAGTATCTTTAGATAAACATGACAAAAATGAAAATTTGACTTTGCAATAATTAATTAAATGAAAAACAAACAGATATGCCATTTTGTATCTGTGGAAAAAATAAGTACAACCTTGACTCTATTAGGTGGTTATTGTCCCAGTCATTAGAAGCAGCTTCAAGTTGGTGTTTCCTACAGATGTGTAACAGTCTTTGACATCAACTGGAAGAAAGTTTTTCCTACACCTCCATGAAGACTTATTTCGGCTTTTTGATGTTGGAGAGGGTGTCTTGCATGCACACCCTGTATTCAGATCACCCCACAGCATCTCAATGGGATTTAGATCCAGCTCAAGCCCATTCCAGAACTTTTCATTGATTTCCTTCTTTAAAGTAATTCCTTGCTGGAATTACTGGTTATGTTTAGGGTCACCGTAATGTTTTTTTAGTGAGTCTACTATGCCGTAAGTATCAGTTCTAATGCGCATTCTTTACATGTACAGGTCAGCTTATACTTTATTGCTGTTATTTTCTTTTATGTTGCCTTTTACAACATTCATTCATAATGTAAAAAACTAGTTATACATGATATATATATATATATATATATATATATATATATATATATATATATATATATATATATATATATATATATATATATACACAATACTTTAAACTATGCTGTGACAATAACAGAACTAGCAACACAATGCTCCATTAATCAAAAGTAAGACTTACTACTTTTTCTCGTTGTCTCTTTTGTTCTAACATGATGCTGTATCGTTCTTCTATAGCTCTTTGTTTACATTCCTTTTCTTTCCTTGCTTTTTCCAGTTGCATTTCTTTGTTTCTCTCCCTCTCTGCCTCCCATTGTTCCCTTAAGATGTCCTAATCAAACAAAGTATCTAGTTAACTAAATTAATATTTGTTAAATACTTTTAATGAAAGTGATAAACAAAATGACGTATGAAGGAAAGGGCTAATGTAATTGATTTGGGACTCATCCATGTCTCCAGTTTAATTTAATTTTAAAGGCATAAGTTGACTCGTAATCTTGCATATTGTTAGTTAGACAATAAAAGGGGTCATTTTGCTCTCACTGAAAAAAATCAAGAAAACATTACAATCAACTTAAGCTTTGGTTTCTCCAGATTTCTATTCATTTTCTGGATAAGTAATATAGGCTTAACATTTAACAGCAGCATCCTTAAAAACAAAAATGACATCCATGACAATTAAACTTTATGTGGTTGAAGGTGGCAAATCTGGAGGCTTTAAATATTGGTAATCATAACCAGCTTGCACAGCAAAGATACTCTTTAAAGGTACATGTTTAACTCTGAAATTTTGACTTCACATAGTCTTAACATTCTATTAAATTCAATCTCCTTTATTCCTCAATAATACAGACCACTGGTTCAGAACATTTTTTTTAAGTTTGTTGTGTGAATATGTACACAAAAGCACAAATAAATCAAGGTTAATTCCATGTTTGCTAGCTGACTAGGTTAATCACATTGAAATTCAGAAATAAAACAGTACATTACGTTCATTAATGTAACTGCAATACTAAGTGCAGAGACAAGTACAGGAAATTACTATATGTTGAGTAATAACATTGAAAGCCATGGCAGCCCATATAATAGATCCTAATTAAATCTGTGTTTCCATTTAGCTATGTACTGATCTAAACATCACACTAATTAGTTGTATACTTTTACAAATACTGTATGGTAGTAAGAAGCTAACAATCATGCAACATATTAAACCATTTATTATCATTACATTTTATCTGTCAAGGTAAAAAGAAGGTGAAAATAAAATATAATTAGTTTCTAAACTGATGAGAAATTTAATTTTCAATGTTACACACCTATGTAAATTTGGTTTTCTATTTCAAAGAGCTATGTATGCAAGGTGTTTATGGGATTCAAATTATACATACAATAAACTGATTATAAATCATCACATTCCCAAAAATGAAATTTAAAATCCACCCCCTACAGAACAATTATCAATCAGAAAAGTGAAACTGGTTGAAAAGCTCATAGCAACTGACCAGGATAAGCTGTTATAGAAAGCACTTAGTTGAAGATAGCATTAATGAAGGGCAGCCACATGCATACTGATTTAATTGATCCTTGTATTAAAAACTGAATATTCTTCAATTGTGTACATAATTTCTCCAGTGTACAACAGTAAACTGGTTAGGATTCTTTCAATTAGCAAAAATGAGATGGTGAGCAAGTACTGTAGTGTAAGCTGTCACTGTGGTTTATTCATAATATAGTGGTGTTCCATCTGTTGTTATACTATACAAGTCTCTATGATGGATAAAAGATGGAGATATAAGTTAGTGAGGGAAGATATTTTCGTGACATATGTGACTTGCACATAATTGAAGAAATGTTATTGTGTTATATTTAATTCACAGCAACGAAGGTTCAAAGATATTCTATACTTTAAATGTTTTGTGCTTTGAGTAGGGGGCGTTTGGTTAGCCTTCTGATAACACCAGCTCTGACTTAAGACTCTCGGTGAGAGCTGAATCACAGGGTTGAGCTCTTACTGTAATTTCCTAAAGTTGGCTACAAAACAAAGTTAGTAATCACATAAAGTTGGCTACAAACAGTAGATCAGTTAAGGAAGAAACACTACAAAATCTTTTTTCAAAGCAAATCATCCTGGGTATGACATTAATCTGCATCCAGCCCTGCATGTGGGCCCTCCAACCTGCAGGGAAAAATCTTGGGTTTGATGGCAGAAGGCACTCCAGCCAGAGTAAAAAATTTCACACTGTTCCATTCCATTTGAACTAGTGTGGTGCTGAGGTGTCATCCATTGTATGGCTGGCACTCAAGTCCTAATCTAGGATTCTAAGGTGGTTTGTCATGTGGTGAGTTGGCATGCTCCCAACCTCTCTCTCTCTCCTATGTGTGGGTTCAGTACTGTCTGACTTCTTCCAATTTTCCATGCTCGTTCATGGCTCAAAAATAAAACTGAAAATTAGACAATTTTGCCACTGTCTTATTTAGGTTTTTGAAGGGATGATTTTTAAACTGGTATGGTTTCACTTTCATGTAAATGAAGTTTTTTTTTTTTTAATAAAGGCTTAAATATAGCATATAACACAGAATCCACAAAAGTAAATTCTAAGTACAAAAAACATTTACTAATATTGATTCTCATGACTAATGTAAACTAATAAAGCCAGCTAACAGAATCTTATGTGGTACTCTCTAGAAAACTTTCAATGCAAGGTACAGTTAACAATACATGGGAACATTTACAGTACAACTGCAAATGTAAACCATTCTGTTCCTGTTCAACTGCAAATTGGGACGGCAATTGAAACACAGTTCAAATGGGGAGAAGCAAGGTTCGTGTTAAGTAGTCAAGAAAAAAAGTTCTCCACCATTATCTTCTCACACTCACCCATTTGGCAGCTAATTTCATCTTCCTCTTTAATCCAAAAGCGACTGCAATTTTTGATTCTGAAAGGAAGAACATTCACACATAATCAAATCACATAAATACACAGATGAAATTGTGTACATGAAAATGTTGTTTCATCTAACATCATCTTCTGTATAGGCAGCAATGTCATTTCTTCTAGAGATTGATGCATTTTTATTTAAAAAAGTGACGTTTCTTTGTTTTCAGGCTGGCTACCTTTATTTATAAAATTAAGTGAGGACAGAGAAGGCACATATGGTTTACACGTAAGAAAAGAAACTGACTGACTTGCACTGTGCTACCTCCTTAACGAACAGTCTACTGGATAAAGTAGGTTAAGAAAATGTAAGGATGGAAAAAAGATAATGAAACTTTAATATAACTTTCAGTAATCAAGTAAGTTAGTTGGCACAAAGCTTTATACACAGGAACTACAAGCATACTCAAATACAGCTTTTCATGTCAGGATCTTTTGGCTGTCATATTTCTATGAGCCAGTTTCCAGTAAGGTGTCTGATTAATTGGTTTAGTTGCTGGCAATAGAGTAAAACTGCAAATGCAAAAAAGAATATGCGTTCTAAGTCTTCACTGAAGATGTAGGCCATCTGCTAAGTTTTGTAGAAATTAGGCCACAAGCCCTTATTGTGGAAGAAAAAAATACAACATAGGCTTGATTGGGGTATTTCATTCTAAAAAGTTATGGTGCATCTACTGTAAAAAGTTATGATTCAGAGTATTAATTATGTATTGTCAGAGCTACTGTACTTCAGTTTCCTAGGGGAGCTGTGAAGCTCAAATGGCTGCTGCATACAATTTTGCCCAGTTCTGATTATGTACATGCTGAAAGCCATAATCATTTTATTTTACACAGTATATCCATTTAATTTAGGTGTTCTCCATATTTGAAATCTGTATGCATAGTCTGCTGAAAAGACATATATTAGTTTTACTAGCTAATGACATTTCAGCTTTAAAGAAATAATGCACATATTCATGGATCAATAAAAGCCATCTAGAATTATTATTTTCAGTTAACAGATCAACCCCTATTACATATTTCTATAGGAAAGAATGTGATTTTGATTTCACAGTGTTTTAGATGTAAAGCAGCAAATTGATACTTTATGCTGAAAAAAATAGTGGGAGAGATACTGATATTGTGATTATCGTGTTAAATATCATTATCAGAATTCTCTGAAGAATACAATGTATGAAGATATTGTAGTTTCTTACAAGGTAGACTTTCTGGATGGACATGCACTCTTATTATTCTTTTTATTAGTACTTGTCATTTCCAAGAGCACTACTTCTGCATCTGTTACAGTATCTTACTGCTATCCATTACTTTTGCATTGGCATTTTAACAGGATCTTATAATCAATGCAAATATTATAATACAATAGTCTTATTGCAAGTAATCATTTTGACATGGAAAACAAAAAAGGAAAAAAAAATAGTACTATAACAAAACATCCTGTTACTAAATAAATTAAGTTTACTCTTGTTTATTCATTAAATGCTAGTTGACTTACTGAATTTGCAATTAAAGCATATTTTAGTGTATAAATAGATTTTGGAAATATGATCACAATATTGTTTTTCATAAAGTGGTGTTATGTAAATTACTTATCCAACAGATTTTTAGTACTGATAAATTGCTCATTCATCTTCCAATTACAATTTCTCCAAAGTAGCCTGCAACCTCCTAGTCTTCTTCAATATATCAATATTTAGAGGAAAGCCTTCAAGTGCTCTGCAAATATTTATACATGATAATGAGGTAACTGACCGAAGATAGAATCTATGGTTCTTCTGTTGTAATATCTGCACTTACACAACCTGTACTAACAGCAGGGCACCCTGCATTCTTCATTTCCCTAGGCAGACTTAAAAGATGGTTCAGCTTTATCTTTATCTTACATTACATCATGCCTGAAGAAGGGCCCTGAGTTGCCTTGAAAGCTTGCATATTGTAATCTTTGTAGTTAGCCAATAAAATATATCATTTTGCTTGACTTTCCTCTTACTAGAACAAAATTGTGAAAGATGTTTCATGTTTATACCTGTCATCCATACAAAGGATTTTATAGCACCTGTGGCACTTAATGCAATATTTTCAATATGTATTATTGAAGACCTGCGGTGGGTTGGCACCCTGCCCGGGATTGGTTCCTGCCTTGTGCCCTGTGTTAGCTGGGATTGGCTCCAGCAGACCCCCGTGACCCTGTGTTCGGATTCAGCGGGTTGGGAAATGGATGGATGGATAGATGGATTATTGAAGACTTAACATCCAGCCAAATACACATGTTAATGTTGTTGAAATAACAACAGATTGTTTTGCTACGTCTATGCGGTGTTCTGGTTCTGGTTGTTTACAGTTTCATTTTCTTGATGGGTAACCATTCTAAGCAAATTATAACTGAATAACTGTTGTTGTGTAGTACTGGACAAGTATGCATGAAATCCTTGAGGTCACAATGATCTGTATAAAATAACACCCCATGTTAGGATACATTATCTCTAAGACTTATGTGAAAGAAAAATGTAAAACCTAGTTTGCATGTTCTTATGTTCTAATGATGCCATTGATCATCAACAGGCTCCCTACACTGTATAAAGAGGAGCCTGGAAGACCTGTTCCTTCAGCTTCCAAAGACAGAGAAAAAGAATGCTCTACTCAATCCTGGTAAAAGCATAACTAAGGGTAACATTTCACATTTATAGAATGCCAAAAATAGATAGATACATAGAACCAGAACATCACAGACATGGAAACAAGGGTGTTTAAATGCAACAGACATACTCCAAAAGTAAAGAAAATGGTGGATTATGCTAGAAAAAAAAAAAGAAAACAAAGACACAAAACCTCAGCTGAGCAGCCTTCACCAAAGCCTAATGAGATGACTGTAGAAGATACAGTTGATATGCTTTACAGGTGTATAGTATCATTAGTGACAAATGTACAGTACAGTGAAACTTTTACTGGCATGTGCTAATTACCAAATATCATGTCACCACACTCTGGTACCAAGGTTCATTAGTGAGTATTGCTTTGCAACTTCTACCTTCTTCATCTTAAAATCTCAGAACACTGTTAACAATACTGTCTACCATTAGGAGAAATATTAAGTTTCATTCAAATACTAAGCTAAGCACAAAGCTGTATTTATCAGTAAGACTGATTAATAATTCTTCAGTGTGTCTGTTATTATAAGGCACATAAAGTGAAGCACTCTCTTTCAGAATGAGTGTAACATTTTAAGCGTAACTAATTTTCTCCCCCTTTGATCCATGTCAGTAGAAAACGGTAAAAAAGATGATCTGTATCATGACATGTTGCCTATGCTGACTTAACTCATTTTGTTTTCCTTTTGAGTCTCACACCTAATGAATGCTACATAGCCAAAGCATTGTGTCCATAATCTTCTCTTCTATTTCTTCAGCGTGGGAACAACCTTTACCTATTTCTTTCTTTTGCAGATGCATGCTGATGCAACCCTTCAGCTCCATCAAATAGCAGATTTGCATTATTAACATTACCACAATAACCACAATTGCCCAGAGGGGACTGGACAGTCTAATGGTCTGGAATCCCTACAGATTTTATTTTTTTCTCTAGCTGTCTGGAGTTTTTTTTGTTTTTTTCTGTCCACCCTGGCCATTGGACCTTACTCTTATTCTATGTTAATTAATGCTGACTTATTTTATTTTCTTACTGTGTCTTTTATTTTTTTATTCTTCATTATGTAAAGCACTTTGAGCTACTTTTTGTATGAAAATGTGCTATATAAATAAATGAATGTTATTGTTGGTGTTGTTGTTGTTATAAGCCTCTTTAAGAGTTGTCTCTTAGCTTTCTATTTTTTTGGAAATGACACTACCATACCTACTAGCTATCATAGCTACTAGCACAGTTTTTATATTTAGATAGATAGATACAACTTTATTTGTCCACTGGTGGAAAAAGGTAGACAAATACATAAATAAATTAAAAAAAAAACACACACACACACACACACCAGAATGACTATAAAGAAAGGAAATTAAGAAGAAAGTCCTGGCATGGTTGTCACAATCATGATGAGGCATCATGCAGATGTATTTGCTGTTTATATAAAGGAGCCCCAGTACTTACGTTGAATAATTTGTTGGCTGTAAGTCCTCAGCACATTTATATACAGTACAGGCCAAAAGTTAAATAAAATAAAAAAAGAAATGGTTACTAAAACCATTTCAGGTGACTACCTGTTGAAGCTCATCGAGAGAATGCCAAGAGTGTGCAAAGCAGTAATCAGAGCAAAGGGTGGCTATTTTGAAGAAACTAGAATATAAAACATGTTTTCAGTTATTTCACCTTTTTTTGTTAAGTACATAACTCCACGTGTGTTCATTCATAGTTTTGATGCCTTCAGTGAGAATCTACCAATGTAAATGGTCATGAAAATAAAGAAAACACATTGAATGAGGAGGTGTGTCCAAACTTTTGGCCTGTACTGTATACGGGGGACGTTCAAAAAGTTTCCACATTTTTATATTTCCATTGGGAGGAGTAGTAATTGGGCATTAAAAAGTTGGTACGACGCCGGGAAAATTGTATTGCAAATGAAGGTGACTATGTAGAAAAGTGATGTAATTTGTTTTTGAAATTCTTATTAAATAGAGGTAAAAAAAAGTGTGGAAACTTTTTAGAGTTGCCCTCGTATATAAATATCTGGTATTTGGTTATTGTTTAAAATAACAGCTTAAAGTAGCAGGTGTACAATGGATGGCTTCTTGAGCTATCATAAATAAGGGTACTATAATAAAGTAAAAGATGATTCAGTGCATTTTAATCTTTAACTGAAAGAATTTAGATTATTCAATAATTAATGATTATTGCTTTGCCAGAAGAAAATGACATCACTTGCAGATATATAAAAAAGGTGAACTGTGTTGGACTGGGTTTGTGACCATTTTGTTTAAAAATAAAGAATGTGCTTTATTCATATCATGAACTGTAGCTTGCTTCAAAATAAATTATTTTCTGTTACTTAATAAAAATAGCATTCTGAATGATAGATTAGCATACAAGAGTGCAACAAAACACATATTTCACAACATACCAAAGACTCCCACTTGCATTCCCAGATGTGACACTGCAGCTGTGACTGTGAACACCCAACATCAAAAAATATTGAAAATTGCTAAGTCCTGTAAAGTGGCTGATTTAAAGAGGCAATGCAAAATTGAGTTTAAGACTAAAATGCAGTGTACTGAATGAAAAGTTGAGCTATTATTGGAAAGATACAATACTTAGCTCTTTAATTAAAAATGCTTTAATTCAAGGCAAAGTACAGTGGCATGTAGTGCTCCTGCCCCTTGAATCAATGTCGAAAGTTTTGGCTCTTAAGACAATAAAATGTGTGCAAACTTTGTTTTTCTCTAAATTGTTTGAAATTATTTGAATTTTCTATATACAGTAATGTTATTTATTTTGTAGCTGGTCCTATTCTCTTTTGAATCATAACTAGATTCAGTAAGTACATAGAGAAAGAATGTCTTATCATGGCGTGTAAGCTAAATTAGCATTACTTCTAACTGCTACATAGGCCAGAGGATATGACGACTTTTCATTGTTGATATTTATCAGCAGAATGACTCCACAAAGAGCACAATTACATTATTATCTGATAAGATTATTAACTAAAACCATTTGAACAAGAACAGGCCATTCAGCCTATCAAGCTTGCCAATCCTGTTCAGCTAATTCTTCCAAAATAACACAAGTCGAGACATGAAGGTCCCTAACATTCTTCTCTCTTAGCAATTTATTCAATGTGTCTAAGGTTCCTTGTATTAAGAAACATTTTATAACATTTCTGTAAAGTTTGCCATTAACAATTATTCAACCTTGTTTTTGTTGAAGAATTTATTTCCTCATACTGAAAAGGTTCAGCTCCTTCAATTACAGCTCTTACCTATCAGGCCTGGAATCAGTCAGGTCTTTTTGAGGTATGGAGACCCAAACTGTACACAGTACCCTAGGAGTCCTCAATAGTTTGTTATATAGCTTGAGCTCCCCAACTTATCTTGTTCACCACACTTTGTGCTATATAACAAAACCCTATTACCCTTCTTATATCACTTCTGTACAGTCTTCAAGTAACTGTGTATTAATTTTAGGGCGGATGTCGACTTTTGTCGACAGGAGGGGTTGAAGGCGTATGTCGACAAAAGTCGACATCCTGGGATTGAGGGCGACAATTTGCTGTTAATGGCGACAAAACTCACTGTCACGTCACAGGCATTCCCTTTGTGCTTAGAGGAATGTTAGACTCATTGACTCGGCAACTAATCCTTGCATGTGCATGAGTTGTGAAATGTAAACAAAGGCAAGATGGCATCGACATCTCACAAGGGTGCAAAACGAGTGCAGAAAAGAAAATACTCAGCAGACGATGTTTTGTGCATTATCGCTGAGTCAGACTCTGATTTTTCAAAATCGGATTTTATTGACAGTGATCAGGAGATCGAGCAAGACAGCGAGAAGCCGGCATCAGCTGATTGGACACCAGCCGATGCCGTCCCGTCCCAGCTGATCAGCTGCCAGCTGAGCGCATTCGCGCAGCCGATGCACCTATGGCAAGGTTCGCGTGGGAGCCAAACTGGCTACCTGACTTCACAAGACGGCATGGCTTGCTGTTGGACACGACAGATTACCAGCCGCTGGACTACTTCAGGCTGCTCTCTCCTGATGCCGCTTTTCAGCTACTGTCAGACGAGACAAACAGGCATGCAGAGCATTTTTTTGAATTGCGAGCTGCGCTTGCATCACATTCTCGTTTTTCAAAGTGGAAACCCACAACAAAAGACGAGATGAAGGGCGTTGTGGCGGCATTTCAAATAGAGATGGGACTAGACTGGTGATATAACTTCAGGGAGCACTGGTCCAAATGTGCTTTGTCCCCTGGTGGCTTTGGACAAGTTATGCATAAAGTTCAGTCCCTGCTTGACATTGTGGAACCAACATATAAACAATTTTACCAGCCTGGCCGTGATTTGTCTGTGCATGAATCTATGATAAAATAAAATGGATGCCTTTTTTTCTGCCAATATATGCCAGACGAGCCCACAAAGTATGGCATAAAGGATTTTGTATTGGCAGAAGCAAACACTGGTTTCTGCCTGAAAGTAATTACATATACAGGAAAGTATTTCTTTCAAAGAGAGAACTGTCCCTTGACAAGTCAGGTTTTGCTGGAGCTGCTTCAGGGCTATGAACATTTGGGTCATGATGTGTACGTAGACAATTTTTATACATGCCCAGAATTGTTCATGGAGCTGCAGAGCAGGGGAATTGGAGCTTGTGGCACAGTGAGGGTGAACAGGAGACACATGGCTTCACAGTTGAAGCCAGACAGGCTGAAGATAAAAAGAGATGATAATATGGTTTTCATGCGGGCAGAAAACTTGGTGGCAGTGGCATGGCACGATGTCAAATGGGTGACTTGTCTCTCTACAGTACACACTAACAATATATGTGAGAAAGTGCAGCAACAGAAAATTGAAAA
The DNA here is from genome assembly GCF_016835505.1 of Polypterus senegalus. Lineage (NCBI taxonomy): Eukaryota > Metazoa > Chordata > Cladistia > Polypteriformes > Polypteridae > Polypterus > Polypterus senegalus. Next base: position 206,779,484 of record NC_053157.1, read on the forward strand.
GGAGGCACCAGTGCAACACATATTGTAAGCAGTGCAATGTGGCAATGCATGCAACTGGCTGCTTTGAGAGATATCATACTTTGCAGGACATTGCTGTGTAGCATGTATGTGAAATCATATAGTATGCAGGCTCATAAAACATGCAAGACAGTAACATTTGTCAAAAGTAAATATTTTTTGTTGATGTGATATGTTAAACAATTGCTTTGTGTTCTTTGTTTAAAAATGTTAGTTTTTGGAAAAATATTCAGCCCTGGGAGAAAAGAAACAAAAAAAAATTAGCCCTAAAAGAGTTAAAATCTAACTGAAGAAATCTTGCATTTAATTTCTGTTTAGTTTCAACGGCTACTCCCTCCCTTTTTAGGTTCTACATGTCATTCTTAATTAATATGTACCCATTTATGTTATATCCATCATCTCTATTATTTAGCCAGGTTTCTGTTATTCCTCTTATACTGTATATATGCAGCTGCAAATAAATCCAACTCATGTATTTTATTCCTAATACTCCTAGCATTAAATCAAGCAATATTAATGTATTACTTTCTATACTTCTGCTTTTTAAAAGTGTTCTAGAACTTTCAAAGTTATCTTGTATATGTGTATTTATACTCCTGCCTGTTCCAATATGAGAAATTCTAAACCTTTCCTAAGTTGTCTGCCCCATTGTTCCCTTGTTTAAACAATCCTCAACTAACCTGCTCATAAGCCTCCCTAATACATCAGTGCAACATCTGTTCCAAAAGGGTCCTAATGTTCCATAAACCTATGACCCTCTATCCTACACCAAGAGTTTAGCCATGAGTTAAGCCCTCAGTTTCCTTATTTAGACTTGCACATGGCATAGGCAGAACTTCAGAGAAAACCACCTTGTCAGTTTTGTGTCCCAGCTCAGTATAACTATGGTTTGCAGAAGTGATAGCCTGCCCTTATTTATGTCATTTGTTCAGACATGAAAAATGATAAATAGATACACCATCACTGCTGTCAAGAGTTTGTCCACCCTGCCAGGGAGGTCTCCAACCTGTGAGCCCAGAATGCAACACACCATACAAGTCTCTCTGTCTCTGGAACAAACTTTCATCTGAATATCCCTAATGAATCAGTTTCCCATGATTACTACTTTTCTTTTTCTGGGGACTGGTTTTGAGGTTACTCATTGGAACTCTTCAGCCTAACTTGTCACCTCAAAATCTGGGATTAATGCCTCTGTAGAGCGGCACCTACAGCTTGGTGCATACTTCCGACCATAACCCACTTGTTTCTACCTCGCTGATCTGGAGTCTCTTCCTACACCTCTTTGGGGTATGCACTATGACCCTAAAGGGCACCTGGGCAAAGACCTGCTAAATGTTTACAACAAGACATGCTAGCCACCTCCTCCAAAGGTTCAGTGACTCTGAGCTTAAGGTGCTAAATCTGCTCGCATCTCATGATACTGGGAGCCAACCTTGTCAAATGCAGCTTCCAAAAAGCCCAACATCATACAAGACTTGTATTGCATAGAAATTTTATGACATTTAATACCTTTAAAATGAATTATAAATTAATTATGAGTTTAACTGCAGCAACTCTTTAACATTTAGTAGCCTTGCCTAAGCCATTGCATGTACTCTTTGAAAAGCTATCACTACATGCTTTCTTCCCTCTCTGCTACTGACGCACATTTAGCGGACAGCTGAATGTTTTCATCTCTTACTAGACTTTGCTTTAAACTTATTTGTTTCAATAAAAACTGTCTCTTCACAGCTTTCTTTTTTTCTAAACTAATGCAACAATCAGTAGTATACCGACTTAATTATCCTCCCTTTTAAATGTGCTCGTTACCCTTGCATTCCTCTGAACACCAATTCTTCTCGGCTAGTACATAATGTACTTGAGTTAACTACTACTCTTTTACTTCCTTCCTTACTATTTACTATTAACAGATATAAAGTCAGCTAATTATTATTCACTGTCCTACTACTGAGCAATGCAATGCCTCCGCCATTGACTTACCCCTGAGATTTGCTATAACTATTATTACCACTGCTGCTGTCATCACTTCACGTTGCGAAGATGCACACACATCTTTCAATCACAATGTGCGCTTGCTCCATGGCAGTTAAAAGAAAAAAAAAAAACACCTTTCTAAAGGGGAAAACAGGCTTTTACAAGTACTGCCCAAACCCTTAATGGCAATTAAAAATGATGCTTGAAGATCAAATGGTGTATTTTAATCAAGTTCCTTGCACAAGGGACACACTGCACCAACCTCTCAGTACAATTCACTAGCAAGGATGATAACAGCATGCAGCACACGGTCTATACTGTACATTAGCAAATTTCCAATGTTTTAAGAGTGTTATATAGTAAAGCAGCAAATATTCAGCACCTTTACACTACTTTTTAAGATTCTTTCATTATCTTTAAAACAGCTTTTTACTATATGTGTCTTATCCCAGTATCTCTGTAGCTTGCATTTGATTGCACTATTGGTGAATGTAAATCCAACTTAAGACCAAGTATCGAACTATTCTGTACAGCAACATAGTTAATGAGGCTGCTTAAAACTGTAAAACCAAATGGAAAAGCATGGCCAGTGTAAAAAGGGCATCTGTTTCTGTGGACATTTATAATAGTGGATGAGTTTCAAGCTAGCACATGTTCACTCTGTTTATGTAAAGTAACTTACAGAATGGGACCATTTGATCCTAGGAGAGATTGATCAATAATCAAATACCAATATTCAGGTATTTTTTGCCTTTAAAAAAAGGCAAATAGAAATACATTTTCACTTAAAGTAACTTACTTTGCCAAGATGTAAACTTAGGCATTTCATGTAATTCTTCTTTGGCTTCTTCAGAGCCTGGGGTCTCCTCATCCAATATGGATTCATTCGAATTGGTAGTACTCGCCTCATATTCCTCATCGGGTGTTGGCTCCTTATACTCAAGGGATGGAGGTTCTTCAGGTAAGGCACGCTCTTCTTTTGCTGCTGCTTTTTCTTCCTCTCCTCCTCCTCCTTCAGGCAGAGCCTCTTCAAATACCAAAGTAACTTCAGAAAAAAGTTCATCGGCCAACTCCTCTGACAAGGACTCCTCATTTTCAATGACTTCCTTCTGGACAGAATCTACATCCTCTACCTGAAACAAGCTCAATCAGACAGTTGAATTATATTTAATACAACACTATGTGCAATTTTAATAGTAAGGCAATAACAAAAAGTAAAAAAAGAAAAAAACAATCTTTTGTTTGTAAAGAATACATTTTCTGCTCTTATATAACCCTATAAATACAGCTAAAAAAGCAGCAATCCCTTAGCATTTGGTCTAGGATTTGAGACACAGGTGTGGGTGAGTAATTTTAGTGTTAGAAGACCTTACTATTGAATTAAAAAGGAAATAAAGAAACATTAGTGTCACTAGGCATTTTATTGTGGCCAATTATTGTTTACTTTCCCATTTAATGAGCAACATGTACATCAAAAGGAAGAAATACTAAAAGATTAAGTACAAATAATTCAAAAAAATTTTTGACAAAGCTTGATATATGCGGGCAGATAAACCTATAATCCATTAGGATCCAGAAATGTATTAAATTCTAAGAACTGGTAAGATGACCAAAAAATGTTCTTGAAATGAGACAAGATGGGGTAAACAAAGTTTCATTATTAACAATTTGGAATTAGCAAAATAAGAGAATAGAATAAAGAGGATACTAATACAAACTAATGATATCGTTCAAAATGAACCAAACAAGAACTAATGATATTTTTCAAAATAAAACTTTTGATCAGGAAATTTTATTTTTCTACACATAAATACAGTCACACATGCACGCTGCAGGCCCTACTTGCAGACTCAGTCAAGGTATATACTAACCCACCAAAACGATAAAGGGCGCTGCAACTAACACTGTCATCTCTTTCTATTCCCACAGTGCGGAAAAGCCATAATGTCCTAGGTGTCCTAGAAGGAGACGTCACTTTTGACAGATCTACAAATAAGACAGAGCTCCACTAAAGACTGATGGTACTTTCTCACAATCTTCTATTTGAATTTCCGCAGGAGGGATAAACGCCAACAAGCGCTACTGTCAGTTCGTTTTCCTTATTTTGTGTATTTGGATGATTGAAGGGGACGAACCAATTGGTGCCCTAAAATTTCTTGCTGCAGTATTAAGCTGTCATTACCGCACCCAGCCACAATATCCATTATATAATGTATATTGGATGGTAATAGCATGGTAACTTTATCTGTAAATGAAAAATATTTTTTAATAACTGTTAATATGTTCATCTTCTCAAGAGTTATACATTTCTTTACAATTTATACCATCTATAACTCATTCAAGTGTGCTATTTTATTCCATTCCCATATTTAGACGTAGGCTTTGGAAAATCACTAATCAAGCATAAGATTCAGCAATTTTGAGTCAAATTGTACAGAAGCAATTTCACAACAATTAAAAAGTAATTGCAGGGAAATAAAGTGAGTTTTAGATGGATGAAAGCCTGTTTTTGATATGTTCTGCTCACCAATGATATGTGGTAGGTCTACTGTACTTACACATATTTAAATAGTTCTCAGATTCTGTAATGATGACTGCACATTTTCTCGCCATACACACAAAAACACAAAGAAGCTCATAGACTGGTAAATGTTATGCAGGTCAATGTTGAGTGACCCTAAAATCTAACCAGTAAATAATAACAAAATGCAAACATTTCAAAGGTTTGTGAATAAACAGACATCTCTCTGTTATAAAAAAAATCTTGGAAGGCTTGGAAGGAGCGATACGTGATTTTCTCTGAGTCACTTTAACGTCCCCCGAGACAAGGCAGTGAGATAAAAGGACAGCTACTGTGCAGGCTTTTAAATGATTGACGCGCAGTGCGACAAGCAGAACACGTAGCTTGGCAACTTAGCGTGCGTTCAGCCCCCTTCGCAATGCGAGCGGCAGAGACACGAAGTGGCGCACGCATAGCACACCCCTTTGGGGTGGGCGAGCAAAGCGAGCAGGGGGCAAAGTCTACTAGTTATGACAAAAATAAATAACTCTGTACAGTTCACAAAGAATTGATATCTTAGGTATATGAACTTTAGAGTATTTGGAAAAAAGTAACACGAGCAAACCAATGGATAAAACTTTGGAACTTTTGTACTAAACATGTCAAAACATGAATATGCTCAATTGAAGCTATTTTAACACATACCATTTGCTTTCATTAAACTTTCTTTTTTGAGAAGATCTGAACTGCAGTACTTTCCCAATGTTAGTGGTTCTTAACAAATGTGTTGTATTAAACTTCATAATATATCACTTTTAAAAATTTTGCTTTTTATACAGTATTTAAATTTTATGTTTTGTATTCTCTCCAGTTTCACGAAAAATCATTCACTCTTTACTGGCGCACATTTCAGATGTTCTCTCCCTTGAATAAACATCACAGCCCAACAAAAAATTAAAAGTACTCTCAAGCTTCACAGATACACCTTTACTGTACTTCACAAGTAGGTGTCAAATTTACATTGATCCTGGAGGGGGATTTCATTCTAGAACTTTCTTTACGAATTACTGCTGCACATTACTTATTTTTTCTTAATTTTAATTAACTTGCTTTTTAAGATTCAGAACCCTTCATTTTTCTAGAAGCCAGGCCATAATAGCATGTAAAGTGAGGCAACAGAAGGCCAGCTAATTTGCCCCTAATTACAACATTATGCTCAGGTAAAAGCATGGGCACTGTACAGACATATGTCTTATTGCTTTAGATATAAATGAAATGCTGATTTCAGAAATAAAGAAAATTAAAACGAGTTTTGGAAATATCTGGTTTGATGGAATGAGAGCACTAAGAAGCCATTGAATTGAAAAACCTGCTTTATCAACTGCAGGAATTGGCTTCTAATTAAATAACTGACTGAAGTGAAAATGGCAGACTTCTGGAACTTATTTTGATAACGCCATTAGCTGGTCATCCGTTAGCTCACTTTGCAACTCATTAAAGTTGTATTGTTTAGCTGCTGGTTAAGGGGAAAAGAAGAAGAGCTTTGAATCTTAAAAAGCAATTTATTTAAAATGAAGACATAAAAAGTATATTACATTAACAGCTATAATGTGTTGCTAATTAAGGGAATGGCTGGAAAGAAAATCTAAAGCCACTGTGGCCTTCAGGATCTGAGTTTGACACCTCTCCCTTAGAATTAAAGGATGAAGATGTAATTTTAGATCAAGTCTTAAAAAATCGAAAGGGCGCAGTGCAGAATTCACAGGTTAGACAATGGCCCCCTCTCAGTATGAAAAGGAAAAGAAAAAGATTGTGTATTAAAATTGAGGCCTAGTATGATTAGACTATTAGAATAAAGTCAATGCTGACCATACCAATCCTCTCTGTCGGCCATGAAGCCTTCTGTTTTCTGCTTCGGCAGCTCTGCCCCTCTTATTCTGTTCTTCTTGCAGTAGCTCACAGGCATTGAGCTTTTTCAGCATCACAGAGACTTCTCGTTTAGTCCTCTTTGTATCTCCCTACAAAGAGAGTTGCTAAATATGAAGTTCCAGATGGGAAATGAGTCCTCATTTTTCCAGGAGTTGCACACAAGGAATATTTTGGTTTCTTCTACATGTTGCATGGTGCCTGTGACACTCCGTAACTTCAAACATGATAAATAGAGGTAGAAGGTCTGAGTAAGAAACAAACTGAAGAATGAAAAGAAGGACCAACTAATGTGATAACAGCCCTTTTTAGCAAAGAAACAAGTTTAAAATCTTACAGCAGCTCGAAGTATAAATTCTTTGTAGCGTTGATAGGTCTTCCTGCAGAGCTCAACGAATTCTGCTTCGGACTTACTGACTTCAAGATGGCATCTAAAAAAACAAACATCGATATACAATTCTCTGCAGTGAACTTTAATACCAATCAAATCAAACGGAAGGTTTAAATGACACATTCTGGTTTTCTACCAGAATTTGCTGTTAATAGTCTAAAGTGTAGAAATAAAACTGTAATGATACTAAGCATTATAAGATAACTAAACACTGAATTTCGAGTGGAAAATATTCAAATAACAAATATTAACTTCCTTGGCATTATGTTTTCCCCAGAAAAACGATTCAAAAAATGTAAATACCAAAGCATCAACATGCAGTATGAAGGATATGTGTAGTGTCCACGGCACTGATGCACGTCCCTCATGTGATATGTTTTGAAACAGCTACTAACACACAGTCAGACATTGCAATTGGGAATTAGGAGCACATTTCTTTGCACACTTTTCTTGTAATCATTTTACTGCTGCTTCACAATCACGATTGTGTTATTATAGGCTATCACAAGACAAGTTCAAGGCTTAATGGCTTCCACAATTCCTGTGATACAAACGACAGTTGCTGCATCATAAATAGTGCTTAGGAGGCTAATGTCTCTGTTGTCCTTCTACTTGAACACAATCATTTTCCCTTTCTGCCATATACCTACCTGCACCATAATGAACTATCAAGTTTATGAAGAAAAGAATGTTGGTGCAAGACATGATATTAAATATATCCTAAAACAGAAAAAGGTGCTGAATGGATGAATGTAATTTTTGCCATGTAACTTAAAATATTGTAATAAGTGAATTAATGTTTCTGTGCTTAATCATCTCTTCAGGCTTAACAACAAATAAGTATCTGCTGAGCAAAATACTGGTACTTTTAATCAACTGAGCATGCGCAAACCGAGGAGCAAATTCAAATATTCTGGATTTTTCCAAACCACAAGCTACAAACTTTCTTCACAATGATACATCATAAGCATCATAAAATGAGCTGTCATATATTAACAGGTAAGTGAAGTTGTACACTTCATTATGTGTAATTTTCTTCATTAATGCAAATTTCACATTTTTTCATTATTTTTTTTAAATACTTTGAACATTAACTTGGTCAGCAAGGTAAGATAGTTTTTAATTTAGTTTTCTGTAAAGTGAATATTATTTACTTTTTCTTTGAACATACTTCAAATTAAAATTGTTTTCTAACACAGCTCTGCACATCTGCAATAATTTATTACCTTTCGTTAAGAGCATCAATGTAGGGGTGAAAAACAGAGACAATAGCCTGAGTGTCTTAAACTCCACAATGGAGTTGGCATTTTCCTTGAGAAGAAAGGAAATTGTACAGGATCAGCCAATGGTATCCACAATTAAACAACGATGGCAAGGGCTCTTTTTTGAAGAATGGGTAAACAGTTTATTCAGCTTCACACTTTAAAGTCTTAAACACACTTGCTCGGTTTCTACAGTTCAATGACTCAGTCCCCTCTTGCTGTCTTAATTACACATTGTGTTATGTAGAATTTCTATGCATAACCCTGGTTGATCTTAAGTTAACACTACTAACATCATTGGACAGTTATACAATGGGTTTGTTTAAGATGTACAGAGCTAAAGTACGACAATCAGGTGAACAGGAATATACAGAATTTATAGGTAAATAATATATCTAGAGTGTTTTTGCAAATTTATCAACTACAGAGTAGTATAGATTTTTCTTTTGGCTTCATCTTGGAATGATCCTGTATCATACCTTACCTTGTGTTTGTTTTGCTTTGCTTTTCTTTCATAGACCACACACTTAACAGCACACAGAAGAGAGTGGGCTTCAATTTCAAAAACCATCCTAGTAATTTGCTGTCCTCATTTTATGGTGTATCAGTTTGGCCTTTTAATTGTGATATAACTTGCATGATTTACACATACCCTGATACTTTGTTACAGTTTTTGTGATATTCATGATAAGGGATCTTTTATTAAGTGTCTAATTTTATTTTACGCCTTTTGTAGAACACTGAGTCATTAGAGACTCATGCAAAGAACATTACAATGAGAAGTTAGAAGTGGTCAAGAATGCTGTCCCTTCAATATTGCTATCCAATGTAGTAAATGTTGCAATTGTTCTTGAAGAGGAGGTTGTTATGGATAATTTGTGAAACTTCACAAATGCCTTTATAATTATGTTCGATCTGCTTTATGCTCTTAACATGGACTATCGCAAGAACCTTAAATATACATTTGAGGTGGTCCAGAAAGTGTTCCTAACCCTTGGAAATAACTGCACTGCTAGAGTGCAATCTATAAAAAACATACTATTGCAAATTTAACATGAATTTCTGTGTGAAATTTCCATAGAATTTTGTCACTTTTGGGCACGTGTTTTTGAAAAAAACAAAAATATAAAATCTTTAACTACAGTTTTCAAATTTTAAGTTAAATGGAATTGACTGGTAAATGTTCTATTTATTTATTTAATTTATTAGTTTTCTAAAGAAGTCTCCAAATATTGATTTGAAGGAGCTAAACTGCCATTTTTGTTATCTGTTAATGACTTTGAGTTAGACAAGATGACTGCAATATTTCTATTGCTGTTATGTACACTATTATGTTTTTGACATAATCTTTGAGTTAAAATGTTCATCTGTACTGTCACTATTCTACTGCTCTTATACAGAACATCCTTTCTGTGCAGCTTAAATGCACAGTATATTGCACCTGGAAAGTTATAAACGTTGATTACTTTAACAGTGATGTATTAATAAAACAGTTAAAGAATTTAATTTTAGAATTTCATTTTCATCCTTCACTAAATGCTGTGCTAGTTTTAATTTGTACAGTGTAAAATTTACATTTGTGCATTTGTACATTTGTACATTTTGATATTGGCTAATACAACACAAAATATGTTATTAGAACAAAAAAAAAATTGGGGGAGTATTAAACATTTAATTGACAAAACGTATCAGTTTTATTTGAGCCAATACGATAAGGATGTCACCACAATTCGAAATAAGCAATTTACACAATTTTAATTGGATAAACTAAAATTTCTGAATGCAACAGGGCACTAGAAAATTTAAAGATTTTTTTTTTTACACAGTGATCAGCCTGCAACTGAATAACCATATTTACATAGAATTCTGAATCTGTTTGGGATTAACACCAAGGAAGTTAAGACCTATAACCAACAATAAAGACTGAAATTAAAATAATGAACATAGCCATGCCTCTCCATCCTCTCAAATGTGCACTTCTATATTTTAAACCTGACGGAGTTTTTGAGAACAAATTTGAAAAGAACAGGCGGCTTCTTTGTTGTTTTTCATACATTTACTATTTATTAGACTTATTTTGCTGCATCAGTTTAGAATGAATTTATAGCATGCCTTTATTGCTGTCAGGAAACTCTACACCTGTACCACAACTCCAACTTTGGAGTAAGCTTCTACTAATTTCTTTTGTTTTTTTCTCTGTGCTCTTGTCTCCTTATATGATATCAAAAACATGCATTTCAAGATCAAAGTTGACTCTGCCATGGCCCAGTGTGAGGAATGAAGGTGTGTGCACAAGAGTATCCCTTACTTGCATTTGATGTAAGTGGGATAAGCTATGGCTCCTGGAAATTTAGTAATGGAAAAAACGGGGTCCCAATGTAAATGAATCTTCATAAAAATAAGCTTAATTACTCAGCTTTTCCTTTTTTTAACTTTAATGCAAATTATAAATGTATTAAATTAACTAAACACCTTAGCATCTCTTTTGCCTTCTCTTTAAATTCTGCTGCTGTTTCAATTGGATCCTTGAGATGTTCATCCAGGATGTGTGGTGAGGATATAATGGTCTCTTTTACTCTCTGGAAGATTTCTCCTGTTAAGATCTCATTTTCCATTTTATAATAAGGAAGCCACTCCTTCAGTTCCTCAAGCTGATAAAAGAGGAAAAATAAATATATATTTTGCATTATCAGCAACAGCGACAATTAAGTCAATTAAAATTACTTTGTGTTACACAACTACAGGAATCTAACAATATTGAAAAGACACAAAGTTAATATTAATATTATTTGGAATCTTTTAAAGTGAGGACCGCTAAAAACCACTACACAAAAAAATATAATATTATAAAGCAGTGGAATAAAGAATTTCTGCTTATATGACTCCAGTTTTTGGGTTGTAAAATTATAGTCTATTGTGATGAGAGCTACTATGGAAATATACTGTAAAAGTAAAATCTTTAGCAGTTCAGCAATCATGTTTCTGGTAGCAGCATGTCATCCCGTAGTTATCTCAAAGAAACAAATGCTGCTACTCAGGTAAGCAACATGAAGTTCACCACTGTATAGTGATAGGAAATAGTAGCCAGGGAGTAGCTGACAGTGGATATCCCAGCATATTCACCCAAAGATCAAATTATATGATGTAGGAAATGTGTATGATGCAAAAAGAAGAATCGATCAATTGATATTAATCAATCAATTAAGTACCAGTTTTACCAATAGCAAAGCCAGTAATTATATAATTTGCAAAAGCTCCCATTTTATTTTCCTCATCTTTCTCTGTAGGATGGGTTTTCTGCCTTTAGGATTATATAAAAGTAACTGAAGTATTACTTATTCTCAGAAACATCCATCCATCCATCCATCCTCTTCCGCTTATCCGAGGTCGGGTCGCGGGGGCAGCAGCTTAAGCAGAGAAGCCCAGACTTCCCTCTCCCCGCCACTTCTTCCAGCTCTTCGGGAGAATCCCAAAGCGTTCCCAGGCCAGCCGGAGACATAGTCCCTCCAGCGTGTCCTGGGTCTTCCCGGGGCCTCCTCCCGGTTGGACGTGCCCGGAACACCTCACCAGGGAGGCGTCCAGGAGGCATCCTGATCAGATGCCCGAGCCACCTCATCTGACTCCTCTCGATGCGGAGGAGCAGCGGCTCTACTCTGAGCCCCTCCCGGATGACTGAGCTTCTCACCCTATCTTTAAGGGAAAGCCCAGACACCCTGCGGAGGAAACTCATTTCAGCCGCTTGTATTCGCGATCTCGTTCTTTCGGTCACTACCCATAGCTCATGACCATAGGTGAGGGTAGGAGCGTAGATCAACTGGTAAATTGAGAGCTTTGCCTTATGGCTCAGCTCCTTTTTCACCTAGACAGACCGATGCAGAGCCCGCATCACTGCGGATGCCGCACCGATCCGCCTGTCGATCTCACGCTCCATTCTTCCCTCACTCGTGAACAAGACCCCGAGATACTTGAACTCCTCCACTTGGGGCAGGATCTCTCCCCCAACCCTGAGAGGGCACTCCACCCTTTTCCGGCTGAGGACCATGCTCTCGGATTTGGAGGTGCTGATTCTCATCCCAGCCGCTTCACACTCAGCTGCGAACCGATCCAGAGAGAGCTGAAGATCACGGCCTGATGAAGCAAACAGGACAACATCATCTGCAAAAGCAGTGACCCAATCCTGAGTCCACCAAACCGACCCCTTCAACACCCTGGCTGCGCCTAGAAATTCTGTCCATAAAAGTTATGAACAGAATCGGTGACAAAGGGCAGCCCTGGCGGAGTCCAACTCTCACTGGAAACGGGCTCGACTTACTGCGGCAATGCGGACCAAGCTCTGACACCGTTGTACAGGACCAAACAGCTCTTATCAGGGGTCCGTACCCCATACTCCCGAGCACCCCCACAGGATTCCCGAGGGACACGGTCGAATGCCTTTTCAAGTCCACAAAACACATGTAGACCGGTGGGCAAACTCCCATGCACCCTCCAGGACTCTGCTAAGGGTGAAGAGCTGGTCCACTGTTCCGCGACCAGGACAAAACCACACTGTTCCTCCTGAATCCGAGGTTCACTATCCGACGGACCCTCCTCTCCAGAACCCCGAATAGACTTTTCCAGGGAGGCTGAGGAGTGTGATCCCTCTATAGTTGGAACACACCCTCCGTCCCCTTTTAAAGAGGGGACCACCACCCGGTCTGCCAATCCAGAGGCACTGTCCCGATGTCCATGCGATGTTGCAGAGACGTGTCAACCAAGACAGTCCTACAACATCCAGAGCCTTAAGGAACTCGGGCGATCTCATCCACCCCGGGCCCTGCCACCAAGGAGTTTTTGACCACCTCGGTGACTTCAGTCCCAGAGATGGGAGAGCCCACCTCAGAGTCCCCAGGCTCTGCTTCCTCATTGGAAGGCATGTTAGTGGGATTGAGGAGGTCTTGAGTACTCCCCCACCGACCCAGCGTCCCGAAGTCGAGGTCAGCAGCACACCATCCCCACCATATACGGTGTTGACACTGCACTGCTTCCCTCTCCTGAGACGCGGACGGTGGACCAGAATCTCCTCGAAGCCGTCCGAAAGTCGCTCTCCATGGCCTCTCCAAACTCCTCCCATGCCCGAGTTTTGCCTCAGCAACAACCGAAGCCGCTCCGCTTGGCCTGCGGTACCTATCAGCTGCCTCCAGAGACCCACAGGACAAAAAGTCCTATAGGACTCCTTCTTCAGCTTGACGGCATCCCTCACGCCGGTGTCCACCAACGGGTTGGGGATTGCCGCCACGACAGGCACCGACCACCTTGCGGCCACAGCTCCGGTCAGCCGCCTCAACAATAGAGGCACGGAACATGGCCCATTCGGACTCAATGTCCCCCACCTCCCTCGGGACGGGTTGAAGTTCTGCCGGAGGTGGGAGTTGAAGCTACTTCTGACAGGGGACTCTGCCAGCCGCTCCCAGCAGACCCTCACAACACGTTTGGGCCTACCAGGTCTGACCGCATCTTCCCCACCATCAAGCCAACTCACCACCAGGTGGTGATCAGTTGACAGCTCCGCCCCTCTCTTCACCCGAGTGTCCAAGACATATGGCCAAGTCCGGCGACACACCACAAAGTCGATCATCGACCTGAGGCCTAGGGTGTCCTGGTGCCAAGTGCACATATGAACACCCTTATGCTTGAACATGGTGTTCGTTATGGACAATCCGTGGCGAGCACAGAAGTCCAATAACAAAACACCGCTCGGGTTCAGATCGGGGGGGCCATTCCTCCCAATCACGCCCTTCCAGGTCTCACTGTCATTGCCCACGTGAGCATTGAAGTCTCCCAGCAAAACGAGGGAATCCCCAGAAGGTATGCCCTCTAGCAACCCTCCAGAGACTCCAAAAGGGTGGATACTCCAAACTGCTGTTCGCGCGCATACGCACAAACAACAGTCAGGACCCTTCCCCACCCGGCGGAGGGAGGCCACCCTCTCGTCCACCGGGGTAAACCCCAATGCACAGGCTCCGAGTCGGGGGCAATAAGTATGCCCACACCTGCTCGGCGCCTCTCACCGGGGGCAACTCCAGAGTGGTAGAGAGTCCAGCCCCTCTCAAGGAGATTGGTTCCAGAGTCCAAGCTGTGCGTCGAGGTGAGTCCGACTATATCTAGCGGAACCTCTCACCTCGCGCACTAGCTCAGGCTCCTTCCCCTTCAGAGAGGTGACATTCCACCCCAAGAGCCAGTTTCTGTAGCCGAGGATCAGACCGCCAAGGTCCCGCCTCGCCACCATCCAACTCACACTGCACCCAACCTCCTTGGCCCCTCCCATAGGTGGTGAGCCCATGGGGAGGAGGACACACGTTACCTCTTCGGGCTGTGCCCAGGCCGAGCCCCATGGGTGCAGGCCCGGCCACCAGGTGCTCGCCATCGAGCCCCACCTCCAGGCCTGGCTCCAGAGGGGGGCCCCAGTGACCAAGGTTTTTATTCTTCATTGGAGGTTTGTTGAACCGCTCTTTGTCTCATCCCTCACCTAGGACCAGTTTGCCTTGGGTGGCCCTACCAGGGGCATAAAGCCCCGGACAGCATAGCTCCTAGGATCATTGGGACACGCAAACCCCTCCACCACGATAAGGTGACGGTTCAAGGAGGGTTCTCAGAAACAGTATAATGCAATACATTGATAAACACAAAGATTGTAGAAATAGGATAACTGCATATATCAACATAGAAGGCAGGATGCAAGACAGAGATGAACATATAATATAGAAGAGGGTAGCTACTTAGAGTTTGAATTTATTCTGGAACAGATATACAGTTTTACAATACTAAGCCATCCAATGCTGCGTGGAGTTGAGTGTTGTTGCTCTGGGTTCAAGGGGAGGATTCTTAAGTCATTTGTCTGTAGTGTGATGTGATGCTTCTCCCCTCTGCTTGCTATTAGGCTCATTGTTGGGTCCTCTACAACTTCAATGGGAAAAGCCTTAACCTTTCTAGGACAAGAGTGTTGGTGCTAAAGTTCCCTTCATGAAGTAATACTGCTTTTCACTCTTCATAGACAAAGTTCTGTCACTGGTACAGAGCTTAGCTTGGAAGAGTGCGACTAAGACGTGGTTCTGGATGTCCAGCTCAAATGCTCTATGGAGACCAGCTTTCAGGGCAAAGAAAGTTTGTAAGTTTTGTGCTCCACAGAGAGTGGCTGGCTTCTCAGCCCAAACAGAGCAGCTTGACAGCTTTCAGCTCCCCAAAGAAAAAAAAAAGATGAATGCAACTAGTTTTGAAAGAAGTTGTAACCTCTGGTAATTGGATTTAGGTCACATCCAGTTACAGATGTAGTGCCTGCTTACATGTGCCTTATTTTGTCTAATATATCCAACCAGAGTTCAGTTCAGTTTGCAGTTACAAGCTTAAAATAAAAGTTTATTTGGGAACCTTTTTGGCTGAAGCAGTCTCTGCACAGCAGTCAGCTCAACTCTGATTTACACTTTTGTTATGAGATGAAGTTCAGAGCATGACTAAAGTACTGATAGATTTAGTGTTCTCCCAGTAATGCAGGTAAAGGGGTGTAGCTGGATTTCTGCATTCCTGTTAAATCCACTGTCTTAACAGGCCTTGCGTGCCACAAAAGCCTAGGAAAATGGGCAATGACCACTTTGTCTTACAATGGTGATCAGACAAATCACACCTAGCATGTATAGGTCACTACCAACATGGTACATGTTACAGTCCATACAACAAGTATAGCTTTCATGGACAATTAGCCAACAAAAAAGGAACCTTCTCTCCAAAGAGAACATTAGAACAATCTAGATTAAAACAAGTACAGTAATTCAGCCCAAACAACCTGCCAGTCCTATCCGCTTACTTCTTCTAAAAAACATCAAGTCAAGTTCAGAAAGTCCCTAAAGTCTTACTGTCTACCACACTACTTGGTAGCTTATTCCAAGTGTCTATGGTTCTCTGTGTAAAGAAAAACTTCCTGTTTGTGCGAAATTTACCCATAACAAGTTTCCAACTGTGTCCCCGTGTTCTTGATGAACTCATTTTAAAATAAAAGTCTTAATCCACTGTACTAATTCCCTTCGTAATTTTAAACATTTCAATCATGTCACTTCTTAATCTTCTTTTGCTTCAACTGTATAGGCTCAGCTCTTTTAATCTTTCTTCATAATTCATCCCTTGTAGCCCTGAAACGAGCCTAGTCACTCTTCTCTGTACCTTTTCTAGTGCTGCAATCTCCATTGTTTAGCCTGGAGACCAAAACTGCACACAGTACTCCAGATGAGGCCTCACTAGTGCATTATAAAGCTTAAGATAACCTCCTTGGGTTTGAACTTAATTTTCAGACCTCACATTGTGTATTCAAACCTAGCATTTTTACTTCCTATGTTTCTTACTTTACATTTTCTCACATTAAATTTCATGTGCCACAAATCTGTCCAAGCTTGTTCTGTAATGATTTAATGGAATCCAAATTATCTGTTAATCCACCTATCTTACTTAACCAGTTTTTTACTTATATTCCTATCTAAATCATTTATATATATTAAAAATAGCAGCGGCTGTAGCACTGACCCCAGTGGAACACCACTCTAACCATCAGCCAATTCTGATGAGTTTTCTTGCGCTATCATCCTCTGCTTCCTGTTTCTAAGCCAAATCTGCACCCATCAACAAACATCACCCTGTACTCCCACTTCTTTTAGTTTAATGCCCAACCTCTCATATGGCACCTTAACAAATACTCTCTGAAAGTCAAGATAAGTAATATCATATGCTCCGCTTTGATCACATCCTTTTGTTGCTTCCTCATAGAATTCCAGCATGTTTGTAAAAAAATGACCTTTTTTGAACCCATGCTGACTGTTTAGAAAAAACTCCAGTACTTGCCATGTGCTGCTCAATCTTATCTTTAATAATTACTTCGATTAATTTTCCTGTGATGCATGTTAAAGTTACTGGCCTATAGTTGCTTGGATCTGCCTGGTCACCTTTTTTATATAATGTGATAATACACTATTTTCCATTTTCCAGTCTTTGGGAATCTCCCCAGTGTGCAGTGACTTCCTAAAAATATATGTCAACGGTTTTTATATGTATTCGCTGGCCTCCTCAAGAACTCAAGGGTAAATATTATCTGGTCCTGGTGATTTGTTTGATTTCAGCCTATTTAATCTGAGCAGCACTTCTCCCTATACAATTTCCAAATCCTTCACTACCTCCTTAGTAGTCACGTTTACCTCTGGGAGGTTATCCACTTCCTCACTTATGAAGACCTCAGAAAAATACAATTTTAGAGCATCTGCTATTTCACTGTCTGCATCATTTAATTCACCTTTACTATTCCTGATGCACATCACTTCCTCCTTGACTGTTCTTTTACTACTAAAATACTGAAAGAATCTATAAGGGTTGTCTTTTGCCTTTTCTGCTTTATTAAGGTTAAATGTAACACTTTTAGTCTTTGCATCCCCACTCTTATTGCTTCTCATTGAGTACCATATTATATTATGGTCAGTTGACCCTAGGAGTTCAATCACCTCTACACCCTCAATTCTATTCTGATCATTACAGAAAACTAAATCCAGGTAAGATGCACCACGCGATGGTGCTTTAACATACTGTATTAAAAAACAGTTACCGATTACTTCTAAAAACTCCTGCTCTTGTGCACCACCATTTGGAAGGTTATCCAAGTTTCCCATGACTATATGTGCAGATGTGTATTGAAATTACTGTCTGCATTGGGTGCTCTATAACAAACTCCTAAAATAAGGCCTGTTTCCCTATTGGTTTTCAGGCAAAGCCACATGACCTCAATAAGATGGGGCTCATCATCCAACTGAAGAGGACTTACATTTAAATTCTGTTTGACATAAACAGCAAGCCCACCTCCTTTTGTGTTCTGTCTTTCCTTTCTAAAAAATGTGTTTCCCTCTATGTTATACTCATCTCCATCTTACCTTAAATGGTAAAACTAAAAAAAAGTAAGCCAAATAAATCAGATTATAGAACTGCTACAACTATTTTACACCTTCTGGCCCCTTAAGCTCCTGTACTATTCTCCCTCTCAGATGTGCTCAATAAAAGATTTTAAGTTGAATAATTGAATGCTTTGTACCTATGGAGCTAAAGTGAATTCTATGCATGGCTGCTTTCCACTCCAAACTGAAGCTTCTGGACTGGTGTATAGTAATTTGATCAATGCACATATGTTCGGGCCGAACCCAAATTTATGCAATGTGGTGAATACGTAGTTTGATTCAACCATATCAAATGTTTTTTTTCTGCATCCAAAGATAATAATATCTCTGGAGTGTTAGACTTTATGGGTAAATATACAGTGATCCCTTGCTATATCACGCTTCGACTTACGCGGCTTCACTCCATCGCGGATTTTAAATGTAAGCATATCTAAATATATATCACGGATTTTTCGCTGGTTCGCGGATTTCTGCGGACAATGGGTCTTTTAATTTATGGTACTTGCTTCCTCAGTTTGTTTGCCCAGTTGATTTTATACAAGGGACGCTATTGGCAGATGGCTGAGAAGCTACCCAATCAGAGCACGTAATACGTATTAAATAAAACTCCTCAATGATATACGATATGCTTCCCGCGTGGTGCTTCACATACTTAAAAGCTCTAACAGCACCTATTGATTTTTGATTATTTGCTTTTCTCTGTCTCTCTCACTCACTCTGACATTCTCTGCTCCTGACAGAGGGGGTGTGAGCAGAGGGGCTGTTCGCACACTGGCCTAGAGGATATGGACGCTCCTCTAAAAATGCTGAAAGACTACCTTCACATTGCTCCTTTCCTTGCGGCTGCTTTATAATGGTGTTTCGCATACTTAAAAGTCCAACAGCATGTATGGATTTTTGATTGTTTGCTTTTCTCTCTCTCTGTGTCTCCCTCTCTCTCTCTGACATTCTCTGCTCCTGACGCGCACTCCTTTGAAGAGAAAGATATGTTTGCATTCTTTTAATTGTGAGAAAGAACTGTCATCTCTGTCTTGTCATGGAGCACAGTTTACACTTTTGACTAAAGGGTGTTATTTCATGTCTAGAGTGCTCTAATAATGTTAAAAAAACTTATTTAGAATGTCATAAACAGGTTTTCTATGCTCTAACTGCGAAAATATTAGATTTATAAATAAAGAATTCTACTTCGCGGAAATTCATTTATTGTGGTAGAGTCTGGAACGGATTAACCACGATAAATGAGGGTTTACTGTACTACATTAAATAAGCTAAGTGTCTACCTTTAATAAATCTGGTTTGGTCTTATGATATTAAGATTCAAAAATTTCGATCTCCGGTTTTCGATGGATCTCTCTCTGCGTTTTAGGGTCCCTTGATGCCGAAAACATCAACATCTCAATGATGAATGTGTGTCTGTCTCTGTGTCACAGTTTCTTGAGGATGGTCTAGAGCTAAAACGGCTGGATGCAAAAATACCAAACTCGAAACCTAAGCCTGTAATGAGATGACAATATGCTTATTAGTTTTTGAGCCAAATTGTGCAAGAGAAAGAGGAACTCTTAAATACCATAATTTTTCAATTAATTATGAATTCTTCTTGTCAATTGCTATTGTAATTACCTATTTTATGATCAGAAAGCTCAGCATCAGAGTAATAAATAATTACTTAAATGTTATATAATAGTTCGGCTAACTTGGTTCGTAGTGCGCAAACTAAAGTTTTACACAACAGTGTTAAAGGATGATTTGAATCTGCATTCTGTAGTAGCTGTAAT
The DNA here is from genome assembly GCF_016835505.1 of Polypterus senegalus. Lineage (NCBI taxonomy): Eukaryota > Metazoa > Chordata > Cladistia > Polypteriformes > Polypteridae > Polypterus > Polypterus senegalus. The sequence goes on from NC_053157.1 coordinate 206,799,286, forward strand.
TTAAATTATGCTTAACAATACTGAAGACTGAGGTTGAAAAAGTAAACAAGAAAACTATATAAAAGCACAAATGTCCTATCATAAGAAAAATAATTAACAACATATCTAGGCAGATTTACTTTATTCTTGTTTCTGGTGGGTGCAAACATCTAACAGGTAAGTACAATAAACAGTGTAGAGTTAAAAAAAGATAAGCGCATAATAATGAAGGAATGGAAAATCAAAACAAAGTGTGTGTATCCCTTTAATCTCCTGAAACACCAAATATTAAAATGACTAGATCAATCAAGGAATTAAGTAAAGCCAACAACAGAAGACATAAAGTATGATGACATTACCATTTGCTGGTTGGACCTGCAGATCTCTTTGACACCTGCAGGTTTGTAACGGCTTAGCTACTTAACTACAGCAATGACCTCAGATACATACATGTACGTACCCACCTTTTCTAGGTGATAATGACATTTCCTCCACTGATGTAATGTCAGGTATATCACTGGTGAAAAATACATGTTATTAGGCTTGGTGAATAGAAATTATTATTTAATCTGAATTTTCTGCTCTCCCATCTACGTTTGGAATGATTTAAAAGATTTAGAATTACTGTATATATGAATGCAATGCTTATTCTATTTAAATGCATATGAAAGTCAATACAAGTAGTGATTAGAGATTAAATGTTAACAGTGTTCAAAACTATTAAAAATGAATGTTCTGAAATTAAAACACTTAGATGCATATTATTTGTAATTCAGTTATACCCCTCCCTCAATACAGGGACCCCTAAAGTTTTGTGATGGATCCAGGCTTTCCCCCTGTCTTGACAATGCATATGCTGAAGTTTAATAATCTTGATGTTCTGAGCAAGTTTGGGGAACCATAGACCCAATGATCATGACATGAACATTTCGAGGTTATTACTTTCAGCCATTTTACTTACTCACATGATCTGCACATCATTCCTTTATTTTTAAGAATATTCATCAAGCAGTTGTATCGTCCATGCTGTCAAAAGACGCACTTAGTCCATAAATTTGTTGACAGAAAACGATTATATATTACATTTTCAGGGGCCCCGTGTGAATCAAGTACTACATATTCTTGTCTCCTGCTGCTCAAATTGTAAAAACACTGAATTAAACTATAACTTTTTATTGAATCACCAGGTTATTGAGGGTTCTTATAGCACCGTGAAATACATACTAATAGTGAGTCACAGGAAAATAAAAATGAATGGATAGGGTAATGAACATTTAGATCATACAGAAGAAGAAACTGAGTTGTATGAATTTGGGTAATAACACCACCAAGAAATCCTTTGATAAATCTGGAGCTGAATTTGCGTTTTAAAATGGTGACAAAATAAACTACTATATAACACTGCATCTCTATTATGATAGTATCCTTTTACGTGTCATATTTAAATATATTCTTTGCTAAAGATGAAAGAGAAGACAAATGTTTCCTTTAACAATTTGAAAAAAAGACAGGTGCCAAAGAAGCATTAATCCTTGATTAACAGAGCCTTCAAACTAAAAACATTGCAGGACTTACAGTGTTTTCTAGCATTTCACGCTCCTCTTCCAGGGTCTCATTTTCTGTTTTTAAGCCCAAAAGTTGTTCAATTGTATCCTTTAAAGTCTCTTCAGCTCTGTGTCTACGTTGTCGCATTTCAGTTATTTCTTGTCGATATTTCTTAATTTCAGCCTAGGCAAAGAAATCACACGGCTAAGATTTCTGTTTTAGTGAAACAGATTTATTACATCCTTTATTAATTTAAAATAAACACTTGCACTTCTCCTCATGATTTTTGATTGTGTACACACAGGTTGTTGAACAGAAATGAAAACAACAGCTTGCAATTCCAAAATACATTTTGAAGGTAGGCTGTCTATTTTATCTTCACTTTTATCCTTGCTGAGATACGCTCCTCCATACCTGTTAACAGACATTTGTTACTGAAAGATCTTGTAAAGAACCAATCTACACTTACCCATTTGCTTCCTGGCTCATACTTTTTTACGAACAACTTTTGGGCTAAAGCTGCCATCATCCTGGTTTGATCTAAAAGAAAAGATTATTAGACAAACCATGACAAAAAAGTTTTCAACATGTTTTATTTCATAATAGAAAAAAAAAGTTGCATTTGAATTGGTAAAAGCCCTAAAAACTATGTTTTATAAAGCACTGTAATCTCCAAATCACTATACTGAACTGCTCTGTCACAAATTATACCCAATAGATGAGTAACGAATATGAATAATGAGAAACTATTTAATTAAGGGATATTAATAAATCTGAAACAAGCTTGTGTAGGGCTGTTTGATCTGTACTATACTTTTAAAGTATGGAGTTGACTTTTAATGGAGAAGTATTTACTTTTTTTAAATTTTTGGAATCTTTGCATATTTTTTATGATTTAATATTATGAGATCTTCATCTACAAAAATAAGTATACTTCTGAAAACCATAAACACCACAACAGAACTCCTGAGGGAGGTGAGCGCGCGCCTTTACAATGGGACTGCAAAATGAACTGTTTCACTCAATGTGTTGTTGTTTTTTGTATTTTTTGAATGTTATAGATTTTAAGACATTGGATGTACATATCTGGGAAGGAAAAAGTTCCTTAATACAGCAAAAATGGTGGATTTCATTGTTATCATACCACATTTTCTAAAACCTTTAATAAAAAGTACAATGACAAGTAACATTAAATAAATATTTTTGTCCAGGTCCTGGCAACTTTGCAACCCTAAGCAATCTGTTCTTGTGAGTTTTATGAAAACAGTGCTCTACTAAATATATATAGTGCCCTGTGATATGGTTGCAGAAAAAAAACATCTAAAGAAAATGTGTCTTTTGTATATTTTTGGCATTGAATATTACTCATATAGAAACTGGGCATTCCCATTGTTTCAAAGGAAAAAATTGTAAGTTTCTGATATTATCTTTGTTTTTTTTATCTAATATAATAATATGTATACAATATCCCATATCTATAATAAGATCTAACATAACAATATCTTTGACTTTATTTATTTATCGTTTTGGCTGTGATGTTCAGTTTTGGTTTGCTTTCCCTGCTATCTGACACTAGGTCTGTTTAAAGATTACAGTTTCCCTAAACCCTTTGCTACTTTCAATTCTTAGACATTATATCTCACCAAGAGGTGTTCATTACAGTAACATGTTCACCAGCACTATTTTTGTTTTTGTGCTATGATGCCTTATGTTATTAAGGTGCATAGCCTGTATTTCTGCATGCAATGTCATGTGGTTGTGGTCAAATGTCCAGAATGACCATCTCTGACCTAGCTGAGCCACATGCTCAATGAGCGACTGTACTGATGTATCAAACACAAGAGTTGATGGCTAAAGAATGCTAACTTTTTAGGCAAATTAGCCGCACTGTCCCAGACTATCTGGCCATGCTTTTGGGTTTGAGTCAGTTGTAATGTTTTCTGAGAGTTCTCAATTATTATAGAAGATGTATCCTAAACGTAGCCATCTTTGCAAACCTTAGAAATTAAAAAAAAAAAAACAAAAAAAAAAAACTAAAGTCCTCACCCATTTTTACCAAGAGGAGCTATAGTAGTTAGTCTATGAGACTTTCTATATGGAGCTGACACAGTGCTTTCTCACAACATGCTCTCTGGTTCAGAGAAACCAATTTCATTTAACATACTCTGTAGAAAACTGAGAATGTGGATGATTATTTGCACAATATGTGTTTGTCGAGTATCCCAAAATCCTACTCAAATTTTTAAAAACTGCTGCGCTTTCAACTCTGCTTTATACAGAAAAAATAACAATGATTATATAAGCAGTATGACCTACACCAAGACAGTGTCAAGTACTGACTGATAAAAATGGGATGGCTGCAAAAAGTTACAGTGACAGGTACGGAGTAAAGAAAACTGCTTTGTGTAAAGTTATGAGACTGTCAGAAACTACTGTGACTAGATTAGCTTAGAGCCTTAGTTTACATGTAATGTTTTAGAAATAGGGTGTTGTACCTTCTTAGCCATCATGGATGGAATGAGAGGTCAAGCAAAATTACACTTTTTATTGACTAACTGAACAGACTACAATATGCAAGCTTTCAAGGCAGCTTGAGTCCCATCTTCTGGCAAGTCGTAGTGAAGAATGGACATGAGCTGCCTCGAAAGTTTGCATCATGTAATGTCTATAAAAGAATAATGTCATTAGGTCCACATTAGAAAGGAATCTTCTATTTTGCTTTTCTTTCTGGCATTTCTTGGTCAATAATGGTCTCTGTTCCTCTTGTTAAAGAGTAAAAATAGCTTCTTTCACAAGGGCAATTATACTCATGTTGACAATTAGGCATTTAATTGTTTTTTCTTTTCAAATTCATAATGTTGTTCTTTTTTTAATTCATAGTGCACATTCTTATGATATTAAAGAACACAAATCTGATCTACTTTCAATTGCTAATAAGACTTTCATATCTCCCTTTGCAATTACAAATACCAAAAGTAAGCAAAGGAACAGATTTTAGTTTTAACACATAAATAAAGTTGTATTGTGTAAGTAACAATCAGTTAATCACTGTGATTTATGCTTTAAATGGTTACACAGACATACATATGATTTTTTTTTGTTAGATTTATTATAAGACTTGCTGAAGTACCCAGTGTTGCCTGGGTATTTTTGTATAATAGGTTAAAGTAAGAAAGCAAGAATTTGTATGTTTTTTAAATATCAGTCCTTTAGTCATTGCTGGCTGAAATGCAAGTATTCCATCTACATTATCTCTCTGATAGCTGTCAATTTCTCTGCACTTATAAGTTAACACTTTGTTCTTTTTGCATATGATTGAATACCACAAGAGTGCTGTGTTTGAACCATGAATGCTACTACTTATTGTCACCTCATTTAGTGTGGCTTCACAAACACATGTTTAATCTCACATTAATACATGGAGTGACTTGTTGAATAACCGAATCATTGATATGGCATGAGTTGTACATTCTGTTGCACCCATGTCCATGATAAAACTTTTGAGGATCAATAAACTCTATGTTAAATTGGGTTAACTGTAATATTAATGTAAGATCTCATGAATGTTTACGTTGCTGTTTTGGAGTAATGCATGAGTTTTGTGGTGTTGGACGTCCCACTACAACACCTGTGAGAAATTCTTGAAATTCAAAAAAACATTTTTAGTGATGCAGACAGCCACCCATCCCTGTCATTGTTTCAATTGAATTGATGTCAAAGAAAGTAACTGTCACTGTAACTTGAACCAAACTTAAACAATATGGCAAATTCACTACCATCAGCTGAACTGTTTTGGCATAATGAAATTTGGGTTTTAGGTCCCAATTACAAGCTCATTATTTCAATAGAACTTTTGAAAGGTCTTGTTTTATAATGTTTTGATGTCACCTTATCTCATCTTCCAATCTGCTTTCTCTGTTGAGGGTCAAGGATAATGTTTGATGTAGACGATGAATACAGTAAGCAGGTACCACACACTGCTTTCTATCAAAATATTTAACATCTTGAATGTCATCTTGTTGGAAACTGGGCATCCAGCCTTTGGTTCTTATTTCTAAATAAGGTCACCTAAACACAGTTAAAGACCCAATATGTTAGCCACAGACAATGGCCTTCCCATATTCCTGCTGTTACAGACACTCTTGTTCTGATGATGTGATGCTTTTTTCTGTATTTTAACAGGTGCTTAAATCAGCATAAAAATCAAGACAGGTGCTATTTTTCTAAAATGTTTGACCATCTTGGTAGAATCTTTAAGGCAGAATGTGTCCCTTTCAAAAAACAAAGGAGCCTGTGACTTGTCAAGCAAAGTAATGAATTTGGTCACTACTGAAAAGACTCCTGAGATTACAAGGAACTGAAATTTGGCTTCTCAAGAATAAATTGGCCCTATCCATTGAAGAAGTTTGCAAGGAGCTATTTTTTGTGGCCAGTGTTGAATAGTATTAAGAAGGCCAAAGTATGTTCTTCTCCTGGAATCTTCTAACTGGTCTGAGAAAGTTTTATAGGATATACTGGGGGATTCTTCATACTCCGATAGATAGATAGATAGATAGATAGATAGATAGATAGATAGATAGACACTTTATTAATCCCAAGGGGAAATTCACATTTCCCCTTTAAGCGGAAGATGTTCATGGTTTTTATAGATGTCTACAGTAGGTGGCTGGAAATTCCTGTTATGCACTCCACAAGAGATGATAACATCACTGAATTTTCCTTGTTCCTACTAGGTAAAGGAGTTCAACATATTCACTCTGCATCTCAACATTCTGCCACCAAAGGGTTAAAAAAGAGACTTTTACAGCCAACAAAATATGCTCTGAAAGCATCTCAAGGTCAAGATTTTATTTATCAGCGCTTAAACCATTTCCTACAGCCTTACAGAAATTGATTATACCTCACTGACGATGTGGAGATGTCTTAGCACAACTTTTGTTAAAGATACGATTTGTTAAAGATACAAGAGACAAGAAAATAATCAACAAAAACAAACTGACCCATGTAACAAAACAAAAACAGAAAAAAAAAACAGAAGTCAAAGTCTTTAATCCTGGTGAGGCCATCCTGGTTCAAAATTTTCAACACTGGGTCAGAGTGATCACTCAGACAGGGTCTGGTTCTTGCATTATCAGAATTGCCAAATGTATTTGCTGACAAGACATAATAATCACTTGTTGTATGAAATGCCATCAGCTGTGAAGTCACAGAATGGCTACTGTCCTAAACTGCCTTTTGAGAACTGTGATGATCAGTGTTCTGTTACTGAAGAACAAGACATACTCATTGAGGTGTCAAGAGTCTGCGGGATCAACACCTGCATCTGTGGAAAGGTCAACATAGGCATCTTTTCAAACTCTTTCACCTACAGTGCATCTGGAAAGTATTCATAGCGCATCACTTTTTCCACATTTTGTTATGTTACAGCCTTATTCCAAAATGGATTAAATTCATTTTTTTCCTCAGAATTCTACACACAACACCACCCTATAATGACAACGTGAAAAAGTTTACTTGAGGTTTTTGCAAATTTATTAAAATTAAAAAAACTGAGAAATCACTTCACTGTAGCTCTACTTCAATGGACGGACACCATAATAGGTCATTTTGCTGTCAGGAAAGAACAGTCTCTTAACATCAATATTTATAAGAAAGACTCACCCTCCCAAAATGGGAGTAAATAATTACCAGGGTGAAGTCAAGGGTTGAGACAGTATGTCTTCATCCCAACAGAAAATAAATAAAATGATGACAAAGAGAAACAGCAAAAATGAAGTTCAGTATTAGTTTAATGTCTCTTGTTAAAAATGCATACTTTATACTTAAGGGGAAACGCAATGTTAAACCTGTTGCATAACACTGCTACTTATGTAAATGCTTTGAATTTGCATTGTGTGATACACATGAGTGTATTTGAGAAACTATAGGGTGATTAAATGGAAGTGTTGCACTCACAGGTAGGTCCCTTTAGGTGTGTTCTTGGTATAAACGGAAGGAATAGAAGATACTTTTAAATCCCAATTTACCATAAAAGAAAAAAAAACAAGACAGGCTTGTTCACATGCTCTAATTTTGGTTCTGGATCTAAAGAACTTCATTTAGTTTGGACCCTAAAATGTGCCAGCCCTAGCAAGATAATGTACAGTAAATTTTTGACTATTTTCTGACATTTAATCAATACTGTCAAAACTCATGATAAAAAAAGTTGTTGCTGGATTATATATAGATTTATAAACATCAGGGAGACCACAAAGACAAAATGAGCCACAAGTCATTTTAGAGTTAAAAGTCATAAAAATACATGGAGGTACTGACATAATGCAAGTGGCAATTCAATAAGCCATCAATTTTAAATGTAACAAATCCCAATGGACACTTGGCTAAAAGCCATACAAGTCCAGATCAACTGTAGATAAATCTACATATAAGTTTAAGCTTATTCATTTAAATCTTAAGGATTCAATAATCTTTGGAACATTTTTTGATCCCACAAGACGTCTTTTTTGGCATTAATTGTTAAAGGGTTCATGCACTAAGCATGCAAATATGTTTCTTAATTTTTCATCTGTTGACTGTGTAAATTTCCAACAAATTAAGCATGTTGGCAAGAAGTAGTTTGGCAACAACAGATGACAAGTGCCCTTCACAGAGCCTTTTATCACATTGGTAAATTGACTATGTTTGAAACTAACATCTGACTACAAAAATCAATGACAGTCTGTGCAGGCAATACCATAGTAATAACACTGCCTGCTCCTTATTAAACATCAACTGTGTTCTGGTTTGCTCAAATCAAATTCATTTTCATCTAGAGGTATTTTGAAGCCACAGGTGCTTTCATTGTTGTGACCCTGAAGGCAAATAAATGGTCAATCCCTCTAACTCTGTTTCTTTACCTTTCATCCAATATTGCTTTGGTTGGGTTCTCTAACTCACCAGCCCTAGTAACTGCCTGTACCTTAATAATATGGTTAATATTTTCTTCTTTTTTCCCCAGACACTCAAGAATCTTTATACATCAAAATGTATGTTATACTACTGCACGTAATTATTACACACTTAGCATGTCTCTCGGTTGTCATCCAATGATAGTGAGTTCCAGAAATGATTGTCCCATAGTGTTTATAACTGCCAAATGATCTTTTATCATTTCCAGCATGTTACTGTGTGTTTGTTCTGCTCCTTTTCATATCCAGTATTCCCTTTTCACTTTTAATTAATTAAAAAATTAACAAGTACAAGCTATACTTATTATGTACCTTAAATAAAATTGAAACTCTTAAATGATGTTTATAGCAAATATAATATTTAGGTGCAATTTTTTATTTTATTTCACTTAATAGGAAAGGTTGACAATTTAAACTGTCTTTAAGAAAAATCATTCTCAAAAACATGCAAAGGTTCTGAAGATCCAGAAGGCTGAACATACTCGGTTTTAATAATATTTTTATCTTTGAAGTTAAAGTTTTCAAACTGTTGCTTGATGCTCCCGTGGGGCATCTGTTGGCGAAGATTCACTGATCTTGACTTTGCCGATGATGCTGTGACCTTCATGAAGTCAATGGAGGCTCTGATCAGGGCTCTTGAGAGACTGAGCTTAGGAGTGTGAGTGTATGGGCTTGAGAGTGTCCTGGATAAAAACTAAGATCCAGGCCTTTAATGACTTCTTAGGCACAACCATCAGCGGTGTGTCTGTCTGCACAGAGAGTTTCGACCTTGTCAAGATGTTTACTTACCTTGGCAGTGACATTCATGTCTCTGGTGACTCTTCAGCAGACCTCTCAGTAGACAGACTGGGAGAGCAAGGGGGAGTCATGAGGTCGCTGGAAAGGGGTGTGTGGTGCTCCCGATATCTATGCAAATGTACGAGGGTCCAAGTCTTTAGAGTCCTAGTGCTTCCTGTCTTGCTATATTGTTACGAGACATGGACGCTATCCTGTGACCTGAGACGAAGACTGGACTCCTTTGGAACTGTGTCTCTTCAGAGAATCCCTGGGTACTGCTGGTTTGATTGTGTGCCGAAATGAGTGGTTGCTCATGGAGTTTCAAATGTGGCGCATTACCTGCATTGTGTGAGAGCATCTGTTACGGCACTACAGCCATGTGGTGCGAATCCCAGAGGGTGATCCAGCTCGCAGAATCCCCATTGTTGAGGGCCAGAGTGGCTGGACCAGGTCAAGGCGTCACTCACGTAACACCTGGCTGCACCAGATAGAGGGTCATTTATAGAAGGTAGGACTGGACTGCATGTCTGCCTGGGGGGGGTTCCCAAACAGGATCCCGAGCTGTTTCGTCATGTGGTGGGTGTGGGATGTACCTGTACATGCTCCCCAACCTGACCTGCTTGAAAAACATACCATCAAGCTACATACAGTAATATCTACGTGCACCACAGATCACAGTGACTCACCATCCTGTAACGGAGTATCCTGTAATGGAGCATCCTGTAACGAGGCATCTTGTAATGGAGCATCCTGTAATGAAGCATCTTGTAATGGAGCATCCTGTAATGAAGCATCTTGTTTGTCATCACCCTGCTGATGGACACCATCTTCTTGATTCCAAGAACCAATGTTATTATCTTCATTCTAAAACATAAACAGGAAGTATCCTATGATTGTCTCATATAATTAAATGAAACCTTTTTTAAATGAAGGCTTAAGTCATTATTTTGCTTATTTCTTTTGTGCCAGATCTAATAGAGTATAATATACATTACAATACCATATGCTTCATATATTTTGGAATCTTATTAACCTCTACAATTTTCTTTCTGTTCTGATCTTCTGTGGTGGTGTTTTGCACCATTGCAATTTGATCAAAGTACTCTGCGGCCACATGTGAATGCGGATATTTTTCAGTCTTCTAGGACAGTGCATCATAATAGAAAAGAACTTCTTTGGCTCATTTGTATGTTGTATAGAATGCAGAGTAGGAACTGAGTGTTCTTTTGACCTTGGAAACCCTGCAAATTTATTTTCTCCATCGTCTTGCCAGCTGGACTTTTTGTTTTCCTATCCTCCCTGGCCATCTCATTATAATCATTAAATACTTAAAACATTAGTTTAGCAATTGGATCCATATTTAAGGACTCTTCAGTTTCTATTACTTGTTTATCTGTCATGTGAACTTGTATTTATGTATTTAATATTTTCTTTAATTTTTAATTCAATTTTTTTAATTATATATCTTTTGTAATTGCAATTATTTTCTTAAATTCTTGTAAAGTGCTTTAGCTACATACTGTATCTTGTATTATAATGTTCTATGGAAAAATTGCTCTTGCTAGAGTTGCTACATAGTTTTGTTTCACATTGCTCTTTTAAATTGCTTTTTAATTAGTGGTAATAATTGTTTTTGCTCTGTTATTATTATCTTTGCTTTTTCTCATCTCAGTGCTCAAGATGGCACATGATCTGCCATGTATTCATCTTTTATCAGTTGTCTTCTCCTACATGCAAATTTTCTTTGTTTACCTACGGAATGGTCCTTTTTAGAATACTAGCCAACCCGTGGCGTACCATACACCGCATAATCAGGCTGATTTTTTAATGATTTTTGAGCACAGGGAGAAAAGTAACATTTGAAAAATCGGTAATGTAATAAATCAGCAAGAAAATCAACATTGTAACAATGCACAGAACAAACCAACACACAATCGTCCGTGACTGAAAACTGCCGGACCCTCATCGCGTCTTCTCCTGCCAGACGGAGGGATGCGAGTGCACTGCACTCAGGCACGGAGTGTGGAACGGCAGTTGAGGAGAAGGACGTCCACTCAGCTCCCTCCGTCATGCTAGTCTGCTGATTTCTCATTCGGTATGCACTGCCCACTCATGTGCCCACCTCCAACTCGTCACTGGAGTCGTTGTCGTCTTTACACAGTCCAGATGCATCTGTGACTCACTTAGACGTTTCATTGCTCTGTGGGGTTTTGGCTGCTTTTCTATATATAATCCACCAAGACACCCGACCACGGTAGTCGCGAGGTGGGAGGGGAGGTGTGCACAAAGGGTAGGGACGCAACCAGTGGTAGCGTATGAGTCACGCTTAGTGGAAATTCCACGGTTTGCAGCCCGAATTCGGTTCAACGGCTTACCCACACCTCTCTGCGCCTGGTAGACACACGCTCAATCTCATGCATAATTATTAATTGAATGCTAAACACTTCTGGAAAGACACGGTTGTCTAAAACGGGTTGGTGTGAGAATACAACAGTAAGTGAATGAAAAGATGGAACTCTGGAGAGAGCAAAATACAACACAATAGTGAAGCCGCGGCATAACAAACGCCGCATAATTATTTATTTCTTCTGCGATGAGTCAGAGTGCTGCCACATCTTCTGAAAAGAAACAGAATGTTAAAAAGTTTTACAAATAAGCAAAAAACAAGCATATAAAAATTCTCTCTCTATTATAGTAAACAAATCCTGGGTCGAGACGTGACTTTTTAGCCTGGGATGAGACGTGACTTTTTCAGAGAGATACTTTTACGTCCCGCAATACGAGACTTTGTGCCAAGAGATTTAATCATGCCAGGGGCCGGAAATAAAAGACAAAGAGTAGATGCCAAAGCAGAACATCGTAAAGAATTCGAAAATGGTGAGATACACATGCAGAGCAGGTTAGAGATAATGAAAGTACTAAAATTCAAAAGTCCGAAAAAAATGATAGTAAAGATCGCATTAGCGCAAACAAATAGAAATTAGTACTCGGTGAAATAACGGAACAGCGAAAATAGATCAAATATATTGTTTGGATTTAAACTTTAAGTCAGAGACTTGTAGATCGTCTAATTCGTGTTGGCATCAGGGAAAAGTATTGTTTCTTCCAAATGAAGAGGCGTATCTATGAAAATTAAAAAATTAGTTGTTTGGTGAAAGTGAAATCCACATACGCAAGTGGCAGCAACACGAAACGGCTGGCACACAGCGCAGGCTGGTGGGGTAGGTGAGCGAAGCGAGCAGGGGACAAAGTCCCCTAGTATAAGTACATATAAATGTGTATACTGTAGAAGACTTTAATAAACATATATCAATTAAAAAATGTATTGCAGAATTAAACAGAATTAATTGCAATTAATCACATCCAACATTAAAACATGCAATCATAAAATAAATACATAAATCATTAATTAAATATACATTGAAACACAAAATCAATGTAGAATTAACACAAAGGGTTTTTTTTTTAATTTAAACAATGGCCTAAAACCTGAACTTTTAAGAAAATACTCCTTAAGCAAGTGCAACCTCAATTTAAATGCCTTCCTAAAGGGCAATTTGAAAAAAGGCAATAAGAAAACTAGGCCAATGTATTAATTCTCAGATTGGTAAGGCATACTAAACACAGACGTGTTAAAATAAAATTAAACAATCGAAACAACTGTAGACTTTGAATGCACTGCTAAAGACTTGCTTCATTGAAAAAAAGCATCTCTTAAATGGGCATACATTAAAATGTGTGTGACAAATCTCCAAATGCCATCCTTAATTGTTCATCACCATCAATGACTTTATAATTATACTCTAAACATGTGTTTTTCAACTGGTGCGCAATGAGAGAGAGAGAGAGAGAGAGAGAGAGAGAGAGAGAGATAGATAGATAGATAGATAGATAGATAGATAGATAGATAGATAGATAGATAGATAGATAGATAGATAGATAGATAGATAGATACTTTATTAATCCCAAGGGGAAATTCACAGAGCTACCCAACTGTGCCATAGAGAACAACCTATATGAGAGGGCAAAGGGAAAAAGCAGCAAGGAAAATGTATCCAAAGTGCTCACTATGTTCTCTGTCTGTGAACACCAACCTCCAAGCCTTTTTGCCACTGTCTCTGATACTCTCACCCCTTCAGACAGTTTAGCGATATAATGCTTTTGTGGCTGGTAGAATCAAGACATGCCTTGGTATTTTTTAAGTTACAAAAAGTGTGCTACCACAGAAAAATGGTTGGTAAATACTGCTCTACCTTCACCTTTGCTCCTGGCATGATAAAAGAGCTCTCTGTATCTGCTAACTCATTTAAAAACTAACACTGTTCATTACTTGGGTGGTTATGTTGTGTTCTTTGCATAAATTAACAAAGATACTGCAAACTGGAGTAATGGGTAGGGATAATCATTACACTTCTATAGAATTTAGAATATTAGGGCAGTCAGCACTGTAATCCACCTGGCAGACAGGTGAGTTAAATACAGAGGCACTGGAAACGGATTTTGGTTTCAGTGAAATCAAAGAAATTTTATTTTGCATGTCAGTGATATGACATTGATTTGATCTTCTTACAGAAACATGACATGAAAAAAAAGAGAAGTATTTTTTTTCCTTTGCTACTTTTCTTTAGCATTTCTCCAGGACTACCATAAACCCCACTTCTTCCCACTCCACTGCACCTATGTCAGTATGTATTAATCAAGCAAATGAATACCAGTACCACATACTGACTTGACATGTGGCAAGGTGCTGTGAAACATGTAATTTGAAACTTTTAAATAAAATTTTATTTATCTAATTGTTTAAAGTCAGTATATAAATATGGTACTGGATGTACAGTGCATCCGGAAAGTATTCACAGCACATCATTTTTTCCAAATTTTGTTATGTTACAGCCTTATTCCAAAATGGATTAAATTCATTTTTTTCCTCAGAATTCTACACACAACACCCCATAATGACAATCTGAAAAAAGTTTACTTGAGATTTTTGCAAATTTATTAAAAATAAAAAAATTGAGAAAGCACATGTACATAAGTATTCACAGCCTTTGCCATGAATCTCAAAATTGATCTCAGGTGCATCCTGTTTCTCCTGATCATCCTTGAGATGTCTCTGCAGCTTAATTGGAGTCCACCTGTGGTAAATTCAGTTGATTGGACAGGATTTGGAAAGGCACACACCTGTCTATATAAGGTCCCACAGTTGACAGATCATGTCAGAGCACAAACCAAGCATGAAGTCAAAGGAATTGTCTGTAGACCTCCAAGACAGGATTGTCTCGAGGCACAAATCTGGGGAAGGTTACAGAAAAATTTCTGTTGCTTTGAAGGTCCCAATGAGCACAGTGGCCTCCATCATCTGTAAGTGGAAGAAGTTCGAAACCACCAGGACTCTTCCTAGAGCTGGCCGGCCACCTAAACTGAGCGAGAAGGGCCTTAGTCAGGGAGGTGACCAAGAACCCAATGGTCACTCTGTCAGAGCTCCGGAGGTCCTCTGTGGAGAGAGGAGACCATCTCTGCAGCAATCCACCAATCAGGCCTGTATGGTAGAGTGGCCAGACGGGTCACTCCTTACTAAAAGGCACATGGCTGCCCACCTGGAGTTTGCCAAAAGGCACCTGAAGGATTCTCAGACCATGAGAAACAAAATTCTCTGGTCTGATGAGACAAAGATTGAACTCTTTGGTGTGAATGCCAGGCGTCACGTTTGGAGGAAACCAGGCACCGCTCATCACCATGCCAATACCATCCCTACAGTGAAGCATGGTGGTGGCAGCATCATGCTGTGGGGATGTTTTTCAGCGGCAGGAACTGGGAGACTAGTCAGGATAAAGAAAAAGATGACTGCAGCAATGTACAGAGACATCCTGGATGAAAACCTGCTCCAGAGTGCTCTTGACCTCAGACTGGGGCGACGGTTCATCTTTCAGCAGGACAACGACCCTAAGCACACAGCCAAGATATCAAAGGAGTGGCTTCAGGACAACTCTGTGAATGTCCTTGAGTGGCCCAGCCAGAGCCCAGACTTGAATCCGATTGAACAGCTCTGGAGAGATCTTAAAATGGCTGTGCACCGACGCTTCCCATCCAACCTGATGGAGCTTGAGAGGTGCTGCAAAGAGGAATGGGCGAAACTGGCCAAGGATAGGTGTGCCAAGCTTGTGGCATCATATTCAAAAAGACTTGAGGCTGTAATTGCTGCCAAAGGTGTATTGACAAGGTATTGAGAATTTTTAATAAATTTGCAAAAACCTAAAGTAAACTTTTTTCACATTGTCATTATGGGGTGTTGTGTGTAGAATTCTGTGGAAAAAAATGAATTTAATCCATTTTGGAATAAGGCTGTAACATAACAAAATGTGGAAAAAGTGATGCGCTGTGAATATTTTCCGGATGCACTGTATACGTTATTTCTTTAGGATCATTATTGCTATGAAATCTGTTTGGTTTTGATTGGCCTGCACCCTTCAGACAGAAACAGAGTAAACAGGGGGTGGACAGGTATGCAATAGGAGAGTAAATCCAGAGTGAGGAGATGCCAAGCAATGATTTCAGGAGTAATACACACCACTCTATTTGCTTGCTGTTTTCAACAGAGGGACTACCACACCAAACTTTGATAGAGATGACAATAACAGAATGGTAGAAAAAGGCCACAACACAATGTGATATTGCAAACTCATTTAACTTTCTCAAAAAGAACAGCCTCTTGTGAACTTTCTTGACTATTGTCAATGTACTAACCATATTATAGTTTTGGCAATGGTTGAGTGTATGAGCTTGAAATTCTCCACCACCGTTACAATCTGGCCGTTAATACATAAAGTACACTGAAATTCTTACATTATACAGTGAAATTTACATGCTGTGGTTAAAAGTATACACTTCATTCTGAAACTCTCAAAACACATAGACCATAAGCTGAAATGCATGCAGTTTAAAATGAAACACATCAAGTCCACAATGAAGCAAAGTGATTCCATTAGAGAGTGTATATCATTCATAATGCACAGATTGACCACTTAAGAGAGGCACTTATAGCTCGTGGACCTAGGAAAGTGAGGCAGATGGTATTTTCATTGAACCCAGGTGAGCAGTGTGAGGCAGAGCCAGTGGCGTGTATGTACAGGCTCAGGCCAAAGCACCTGGGTAAAATGGAGTCACAGAAGATTAGAGCAGCACTGCATTACAAAAAGGTCGAAGAGGAAGATGGCAGGCTCAACCACAAAGGCTCCAACAGTTCTTTAAGGGGTCAATTACAGCTAATGTTCTCAGAGTGCTAAATTCATTCCTCAGTCTCTCATATCCTTGGGTTGTTACATAATTGTCTGAAGTGGAAACTGTCTAATGACCTGAGATGAAAGACTGGTTTGATATTAGCGTTGATGGATTTAAGAAGACCTGAATTCCCCATTCACATTCATGAGTGCTTACTCGGGCTGGACCAATCACAGATCACTTAGCACAACTCGAATGGCCTGGAAAAAGAACTTCATGTTACCCTCGATGACAAGGGGCTTGAGAGAAGGGAGGGATATCCCTAAATCGTCAGAAGGGTCAAGGCTACCTAAAGAAGCCAGCCATTACAGCACCTCCAGAGAGAGTGGAGGGGGTGACAAATAGCGTATAGAAAAGTGGCTGCCAGTAGGATCCTGGCTCTTTACTGACTCACAGAGTTGGGGAAAATGGCACGTACTACTGATGTTGACCCCAAGTGAGCAAAGTGAGGAACAGCCAGTGGAGTCAATGCACATTGTAGAGAAATGTGATTTTGTTTTGTTTTATTTTGTATTCTTTAAGTTGTTAAAAAGGATTATGGACCATTTTTATTATATTTAAAATGCATGCTTTAACTGAAGGTGCAAATTTCTTTAACTTGAAAGCAGCTTGTCCAAACACAGAAGAACAGGTGTTGGTACAGACAGAAGGCAATTTTCACCTTGGCCCTTATAAGATAAGTCAGCTTCAAGAAGGAAGACTTATGAGAAGAAGAAACAACACGGCCACACAGCAATGTAACCTAAGAGACCCAAAGATTCAACATTTGGACGTGTGGGCCAGCAACTTCTGTAACATTGCCTCAAATATTCCAGGTAGTATCATTGATTACCCATACCCATTTACCCTTTTATTTGTGTTTGCTTTATGCCAAATTAAGTATATTTAAGAATGTTAAACCTCTAGTTACTGTATAAAAGTTTATTGTGCGCTCCCTTGCTTTCTTTGTTCCTGTTATTATTATTGTATTTATTTTTTTATTTAATTTTTATTATCTCAATTTATTTACAGGTGCCTTTCAAGGCTACCTTACAAAATACACAACAATCACAAAAACATACAATAAAACTAGTGTTAATACAACATTGAAAATTAAATATAACATCTAAAATTGTTATCAAACAGAATAAGCAAGCTTAAAAAGATGTGTTTTAAGGTGGGATATAAAGGTGGAAAGACAGTCAGTGTTACGAATATCTTGTGAGACAGTTCCAGAGGCGAAGGGCCACTCAACTGTAAGATCTAAACCACATGGTAGTCAGACGAGCAGGAGGTAATAGAGGAGGAAGACCTAAGGATACAGGAAAGAGATATGGAGGTGCCAAATTATGGAGGGTCTTGAAGGTTAAAAGCAGAATCTTAACATCAATGCGGTATTTAACAGGAAGCCAGTGAAGCTGGTGAAGGACAGGGGTAATGTGTTCTAAGCTATAGAGAAAAGAAGAAACATCCTCTAGTAAGTGAAGTGTAGCACAGTAGCAGTCAGTCCTGGGTGAAGTCAGAATCTGTAGTCCCAGCAGCAATTGCATTGTGTCTTAAGGCAGTGTCCCGATCCAGGCCAGGTGAGAGAAAGGATAAGAGAACAAAAGTAAGGGTTGTATGTGTAGATCTACGTTACAAAGAATCTGGGTGTGGAAATAAAACTAAAGGGTGCATACAGTTACAGATCAATGGAAAGCCAGTTCTTCTTTTGGCTGCTCCCATTAGGGGTTGCCACAGCGGATCATCTTCTTCCCTCTTTTTGTCCTCTACATCTTTATGGCGTTATTTCAGTGCCACTATTCTGAGCGCACGTAAAAAAATATTGCAAGTGCAAGTGTTGCATTTTGAGGAGAAATTTATTTTGAGCGTACAAAAGCTGAATTTGAGTGAACAAAATTCATTGCTGCGTGCAAAAAATGTATTTCAGTGTTTGCACTTATCCATATACACACACACAATAGCACCCCCTCTCGCTCAGTTTTTTCATTTGCGCTTGCTCGCAATGTGTTGCTTGCGCTCACAACATTCTCTGCTGCAAGCGCTCAACTCTCTGTACACCGTTATAAGTGTGCCACAAAACCAACCAATCACAGACTTGGTTTCAAAAATTCTGATTGGCTCTTACGGTCTCCAATCAGCTCGCTAGCTGCTGCATTCCGGAAACAGTCCAAATGTAGCTAAATCCAGCTAAACTCAATTAAACCCCAATTTGCGGATAATATCTTTAATTATTTTATTTTAAAATATATTATTTGTTAAGACTATCGTTGGTGTAGTATAATGTAGTTGCATTATACAACCATGCCAACTGACTGTTTCCGGAATGCAGCAGCTAGCGAGCTGATTGGAGACCGTAAGAGCCAATCAGAATTTTTGAAACCAAGTCTGTGATTGGTTGGTTTTGTGGCACACTTATAACGGTGTACAGAGAGTTGAGCGCTTGCAGCAGAGAATGTTGTGAGCGCAAGCAACACATTGCAGCAAGCGCAAATGAAAAACTGAGCGAGAGGGGTGCTATTGTGTGTGTGTATATGGATAAGTGCAAACACTGAAATACATTTTTTGCACGCAGCAATGAATTTTGTTCACTCAAATTCAGCTTTTGTACGCTCAAAATAAATTTCTCCTCAAAATGCAACACTTGCACTTGCAATATTTTTTTACGTGCGCTCAGAATAGTGGCACTGAAATAACGCCATACATCTTGCTCTCTCACACCCATCACCTGCATGTGTTCTCTCATCACATCCATAAACCTTCTCTTAGGCCTTCTTCTTGCCTGGCAGCTCTATCCCTACCATCCTTCTCCCAATATACCCAGCATCTCTCCTCTGCACATGTCCAAACCAACACAATCTCACCGCTCTGACTTCATCTCCACTAGCAGTCTTTTAAAATAAAAGGCCAGTTACCACCAAAGTTGTCCATTACTTCATCTCTCATATTAGTCTGTCCCCAGGGCAATGAAGTATGCTTTTCAGTATGTAATATATAATTGTTACACAATGCATGCATTTTGAGTGTTTGACAAAACCTAAGTATAGATTATACATTTTACTACAGTGAATATTGCACACTTTGTAAAGAATGATTTAAGTTCTAAACATAAGACATCTGAAAAAATGAGAAGAGTCAATTCAGTCCATCAAGGCCATTTGTTTTGCTAATAGCTAAGCAGTCCCTTACAGATATTGATAGCTAAACAGCACCATATATAGATTTGTTAACTCAGTTTTGGCCGTTGAAGATTACTGCTGTCCAAAATGTTTTTTTTTTTTTTTAATTTATTCACTGATCTGTCAATGTAGCATAACAATGAATGCTTAAAGCTACCTAGAAACAGCAGCTATACACTGATGCCAATTACACAACAGTAACATCCCAACCAAACAAAGCGAGTAAAATACATCTTTTGGAAACAATACAAACTGTGATACACATAAAAGAAAAAAAAACTGTAGTGGATTAAATGTCTCAAATTTCCGAACACCGTTATTGTTAACCCGCTACTGAAAGAAAGCAGAGTTCAGACTCAACCCTTTAAGGCGCCCGACACTTCCCACCGACATACGAGAAGAGCGCGCCAAACCACCGGAAGTAATGCACCATGGGACTTGTAGGCAAATACACAATTCGCTCCCAGGATGAACGAGTACATAACGGAAATCTAATGCGAGTTATTTTATGCGTGTCTGTCAGTTATTGTAAACCAAAAGAAATCTTAATACTTGCTTCGTTCAAGAGATTCACTAATTTGCCCATGACGTGACATTTCAAAACGCCCTGTTGGATCTAGGAGGCATCTATGTGTGGATACAGTGGCACTTGGGAGAACGGCGGAACTTCGCAAGTGCGCAGCGCCTTTTGACATGAGACGCCACACTGTACCTCGTTTTGGTCATCGTGGAGCTCTCCCGAAGGTCCATCCATCCCGCAGTACGTCTACGTGTCTAGACATAATCTAGCGCAGCACTAATGAACTGCACTGCCTGGCAGGCGGGACTCCTGTGAAAGAATAAGCAAGTTCGGAAACTACCAACCGGGCAGCTCCGTCGGGGGGTTGATGGTTGCGCGGCAACACGTGACTCCCGCCAGGTGTGCCGCTCCCAGAGCTGGGCTCGCTCGAAAGCCTCGGGGCCGCGCAAATTCGTTCACTTGCCCTGCGTATCCGCGCACCTTCACAGCTGAGAGCTCGACCAGTCAAAGGTCCAGTGGCAATGAAGCTGGCGGCCAGAGTCGCATCTGGCAACCTCGGTTTCTTTAACCGTCCCATGATAGTTTTTTGGCCTGTCTGCAGCTGGATACGACTGATTTCGTTCTGAAATTAAATGGATGGACTGCTGACGGCACGCGTGAGTAACATCTTGAATTAGCATTAACAGCAGGGCTGTCCGATTTAAAGCGCTCAAACAGCCCGCAGTACTTGACAAACCCAGACAAACAGTTACTTCCTCAGTATCCATATTTCTTTTTTTTTCAGTCAATTTGCTTCTTTAAAAAATAAGAACCACGTTATAGTAATTTTAACCCAGATTTCAGTACAATATAGGTGGGGTGTATTGCAAAGACAGTATGGAATGTTAAGTTCCTCACTGTGCCTCCTGAAAAGGGTCCGAGTAGCCCACTAGGCTTGAGAATGTTATGTTAAAAAATGGATAGATAATTGCAATTACTCAAAATGTTAAGGCCACCAATATTGCACAAAATAATAATAATAATTCTTTAAAATAACCTGGAAACCCTGATGGCTTTGGAGTAGGGTGGTCTACAGGTTGCAGAAACAAAAGTATCAAACCAAGAACTGGTTTTAACATTGACGGTGGGGAGTTGATTTTAAGTTTCTTTTTTTCTATCAATCGGTTGTCCGTGTGTATATTCAGATCTGTTCATGTTTTTTGAGACCCATTCTGAATTCCTGTCTCGTAGGGGAAACATATGAACTCCACAGACACAGCGTCCCATTTTCATGGAGCTGTAAGGTGGCCGTCCTAGCACCCTCGTCACGTTCCAGCGCCATTAACCAACATTTTTCTATGTTTTGCTGCCTTATCTGCTCTCGGCTAACATAATAATTAAAATTCCAGGAATTTTCAATCTCTGTCATTTTTCTTCTTATTAATTAAAATACATCCACAACACTTTCTGATTTTTTTTTTTTTGCCTGTACACCCTGTGAATTTTGCATGAAGGAGATAAATTGGTCGAAAGATTTTGTTTCTTCAGGTTAAAGATAAACTGTAATGAGGGGAGGAAGATGAGAAGGGGAAGACAAAGCTTCACGTCAAGGACAACAATAGTGGCATCCTGTTTTCCAATATGTCATTCTGGGCCTCTGTCTTTAATTATACCAACTATCTTTTTAATTGTGCAAGACACGACATTTTGGCTTTAGTCACTGCTATTATGTGCGTAACTATCAAGGCATAAAAATAATATTCTTGAGCTTTGCCATATAGACATTTCTGCATCTTAAGTCCAAGGTTAAGTGTAAAGGAAAACCAGCAGCATTGCTGTAACATTGCACATATTTGTAGGGTTGTTACTGACCTTTGTAATTCTCACTTGCATGTGCTCATCACTTTGATGCCATGATTATTATGGTGGGCACTGCAGTTCTTGTCTGTCCTGGATGAACGGTGGACAGATGTTTGCTGCTTATTCTGCACAATACACTCTTAAAAATACTGGCTCTAAAATAACACTCTACTGGGTCATCCAATCATTGCTCGACCATTAGCCGTTTAAATTCAGGACTGTTCTTTGCCTATGATATTGGTTCTTTAGGTTTTGAAAAGGTAGAGAAATAAGAAATCTTTAATGTAATGGTAGGCTACCTAGCAGGATACTAACAGATGAAAAAAACGTGGACCGAGTCTGTGTGGTTAAAAGAAGGAAGAGTTCTCTTCTGTACTGGTACAGAATGTTTGTTATCAGTGACATGAAAAGAGTGACAGTTCAGCCTTTCTTTGTCCTGCTTGACTCTCCATTAGACTGGCCAACTTTTTCACAAGACAACTCTCCACAAAGCTTAGGGCCGGGGCCTTTCATAATTAAAGCTGGCAGTCCATTAGTGGCACAGCAGCTATTGATGCTGCCTCGCCGCTAGCTGTGGAGGTTTTGCCTGCTGTATTTGTGTCTTTTCCTCCCACATCCCAGATTGATCACTTCTAGCATGTCTGAGAGTGCCTTGTCCCAGACTGGAGCCTAATTTAGATGGGCTGACCCATTAATGGAGTCACTGGCATCCAGAAAATGAGAGGACAGAAGTTAATCCACATTTCATATTGCCCCATTGATAGAAAATGTCTAAGCACAATATCAGATGTCCCTAGTGTCAGTCTAGTGTCAGAGTGGCTTCTTCTTGCTTCATTTTTTTATATTCAGATTCAAACTCAGATCCTGGAGGGCTACAATGCCTTCAGTGTGTCATTCCAGCATTTTCTTTACCAGTTCCTGGTGCTAATTGCACAGCTTTTTATTGCCTTCATTTTAAATGATTAGCGTTTAACACACAGATGGCCATTCAATGTGGAACCTACTGTAGGTGTCCATCATACAATATCTTGTTTCAATAAAGTATCTGAAAAGAAAAAATGTGGCCGTTTGAAAAATATTGACCAGCTCTGGTCCTTAATATGTTTAGATGGTGCTTTCAGTAAAAAGGAAAATCAACATAAGAACATAAGAAATTTGACAAACGAGAGGAGACCATTCAGTAATTCAAGCCTGTTTGCTTAGCTAATAGCTAAGCTGTCCCAGTATCTCATCCAGATACTTCTTAAAGACTAGGAGGCTTTGCCCCCTGCTCGCTTCGCTCACCAAACCAAGTGCTACGTGCCATTGTGAAGAGGGGGGCTGAATGTACCTCAAGGATAAAAATAATAAGTTGTTGGTTTTTTTTTTTTTTTACCTCCTCTTTGCTCGATCAGCTGCTGGCTTGCTGCTGCTCCGGTGCAGTGTGATCTGCATTTCGTGTGGCACTTCAAACATTTGAAAGTCACTGCCTTGTCTCTCTTCTCCCCTAGGCATCCTCAAACACTATTCGATCTCTTTTCGCTGTTCTGTTATTTCATCGAGTAATATTTTCTATTTGTTTGCACTAATGTGATCTTTACTCTCATTTTTTTAAGACTTTCACATTTTCCTACTTCCATTATCTCTAACCTGCTCTGCACGTACATCACGGGACTTGCTTCCAAATGTTGTAAGTATGACGTGACTTGCCTGTCTCTCTGTGTCTCTTTAAAAGATCTCTCATCAAAAAGATTACGTCTCGTTCCAAGTTTTTGTTTTATAATGGAGAGATTACGAAGGTTTCTACGTCAGCTCCATGTCTTGGTAGTTTGTTCCAAAGTCCCACAGTTCTTTGTGTAAAGAAGTGCTTGCTGGCTTCAGTTTTAAATGCACTTCCCCTTAATTTCCACTGATCTCCTTGAGTATGTGATTCACCTTTAAGCTGAAAGGGTGTTGCCGAATCGACTCCATCAATACCTTTGAGAATTTTAAATACCTGGATTAGGTTCCCACACGGTCTCCTCTACTCGAGACTAAACAGGTTCAACTCTCTGAGTCTGTCAGTATAGGACATGTTCTTAAGTCTTGGGATGCACCTGGCTGCTCACCTCTGCATGACTTCAAGTGCTGCTATGTCTTTCTTGTACCATGGTGACCAGAATTACACACACAATACAGTACTCCAGTTTTTGGAACAATTTTGTAAATGTCTGGTGTGGTGAAATGAGAGCCCTGAGAAACCATGGAAATGAATAAATAAATAAGAAATTGACTCAAGTAAAAATGGTGGCCCTCAATGACTTGGAAACCCCCAGGTTAGCAGGTAATCTGTTGCGTCTCATCATTATTTCACTATTTTGCTACTGGCTAAGGAGAAAAGAAACAAAGAAGGACTTTGAATCTTAAAAAGCAATTCATTTAAAATTCAGCAAAGCATGAATGTTCCATTAGAATCAGTAATTAATTACTAATAAGGAAAATGGCCAAAAAAAAAAAAAATCCAGGATCTGAAATAGACACCGTACCACACAGCTTCTTTGCTTCTTCCAGCAGAAGCCCGGTATGTTTGTAATACTAGGAATGACCAGTAGAGGTCAGCCATTCTTCATTTGGTTAATAACTGTGGCCAGAATTACTCTTTCAAATCATCCAGTCAGCCAGCACGCCACACAAACACACCCAACACCAGCATAAGGTGAGTAACCCGGTTAAAGCAGAAACCTGTTCTCTTAAAAAACTCAATGTACCTGCGCAAGTACACAACAGGGACAGCCTGCCAGGCCCACACTGACAGCAACCAGACGTGGGACTTGAAACATAACCCAAACACAGTGCCTATAAAAAGTAACAATAATAATTCTTCACCTTTATGTTGGGCATTTCTCACTGCTCAAAGTATTTTGCACCGTCAGTGGGGGTTCCACTTCAACCACCACTACTGTGTAGCCACGGGGTCTTCAACTCCAGTCCTGGTGAGATACTGTGGCTGCAGGTTTTCATTCTAACCTTTTCTTAATTAGTGACCAGATTTTGCAGCTAATTAACTCTTTGCCTTAATTTTAATTGAAGCACATCTTAAGACTCAGGCCCCTTAATTATTTCTTTTTTCCTTAATTGGCAACCAAGCAATATTAAGACACAAAATGTACCAACACATAAACAAAAACCTGTATCCATCATGCAATAACTGAAAATAAAGAAAGGTGAAGGCCTCAGTAATACTGATCTGCTCAGGTCCACAAAACATTTTGACAGCACTCTTAAAAAAAGAAAATCAGCAGTTTTGGAAATGTCTGCCATGGCAGAATGAGCACCATGGAATTAAATAACGGGTTTAATTAGCAATGAGAACTGGCTTTAGATTAAGAAACTGAATGAAGTGAAGTTGGTTGGAGTTTGAGGCCCCAACTTTGTTGGTCATCTGTTGACTCACTTCATATCAAATTTATATTTAGGTGCCATTTAAGGAAAAAAAGAATCAATTCAAAGTCAATTAAAATAAAGGGTAATAGTTAATTAGCAGCAAAAACTGGTCACTAATTAAGAAAAGAGTTAGAATGAAAACTCGCAGCCACAGTAGCTCTCCGGGACTGGAGTTGGAGACCCCTGGTGTAGCATCTACCTGGATGATGCAACAGCAGCCACTTTTGCACCAGTATGTTCACCACACATTAGCGGTTAGGAGGTGAAGTGGTGAGACAGCCAATCAGAGACGGGATAATTTGGGGGCCAGAATGACAATTTAGCCAGGACATTGTGATACACCCTACTCTTTACGAAGGACGCCCAGGGACCATTTATGACCACAGAGAGTCAGGACTTCAATTTTATGTCTCATATGAAGGACGAGTCCATGTTTACAGCACAGTTTCCCCCCATTACTGGGACATTGGAATCCATGTTAAGACCACAGGGTAAGCGCCCCCTGCTGGCCTCACCAACACCCCTTCCGGAAGCAACCCAAGCTTTTCCTGGTGGTTATTCTCCCATTAAAGTACTAACATGCTTAGCTTCAGGTGGAGGACCTATTCTGAAGTGCATGTGGTATGGTGGGGTAGTCACCCCTGGTTTGAAGTCTTCACATTGCTGTTTCGCACAACATTGAACCATGGTGGAATTAATTTGGGGTTTTCATACTGATCATCACAAAAGGACTCTTTAACGTTAAAGTGTAAACAGATCGCTGTAGAGTGGTCTAAATTAATGCAAAATATAAAACACAAAGTAAAACAGTTCATGTTTAGTTGACATACCTTTGGCAGCCATGACAGTCTTGAGTCTGTGTGCTCAGGTCTCGGTCAATTTTGCACTGTTGGACAGTGCACTTTCTCCCCGTTCTTCTGTGTAAAGATGCTCAAACTCTGTCAGGTTGCATGAAGATTGTGAGTGATCAGCCTTTGTCAAGTGCAGCCACAAAGTCTCAGTTAGAATGAAATGTGGACTGTGACTTGGCCACTCCAGGACATTAACATTGCTGTTTTGATGCCATTCTTGTGAAGTTTTGGTGTTATGGATGTGGTGGTTGTCTTGCTCTCCTTACCTCTCTCTACTCATTAGACACATTTTCAAAGACACCATAACATGGTTGTAGTTTAATAAGCAGCTTGCTGCATCTTCCCTTGTGCTGTTTCAAATGGCACTTCTGAAGAACACCGTCCATAAGTGACTTTAGACTTTAATCCAAACTTGCAAGTCCAAGACCGAATGCACTTTGTCTTTGGTAGAACCCACATTTTGTTCTCAATGAGATTATTTGCATACCAGTTGTCTTGTGCTACTGACCTAATGCCAGGTTGTTTGCCGGCCTAAGGAAAAGTCATCTGTGATGGAGTAGCACTGGAACCATTGGGTAGAAGGGTCTTTTCATCAGATATGCTGACCCAACACTGACCGAGCTGTGGAATGGCCAGTAGGGGGGAGGCAGCTTGATAGCCGAGGTCTCCAGGACTCTGAACAATTCAGAATCCTATTATGTGATATCATCTACACTTGCCTTTTGCTCTGTACTTGAAATTTTATTATTGTACTATTATATTGTATTAAGGATTACTTGTGTTCTGTTCTTTGTACAGGGGGATTCACTCGAACAAGGCCCCGAATATTCTGTAATAACTGTCGCTAGGACAAAGCAATCTGAACGAAACAACATGCAATGTGCTCCTCATCCTCAAGCCGGGATGCCCTTGAATCAGAGGGATGAGGTAGACGTCAGACAGCCATCACGACGTTTAACTTCCGTTTGCAACTTCTGGGTGCATATCTCCCGTAACCCTTTACTCAGTCACTCGACTTCTCATCAGGATGGTGGTGTACATTATTAAGCAGTGCACCTTCATGGTGTGAACCTATTGGGACACCAATTCGTTTAAGTGATGTCAGAATCGACTGGATCATTGTGAGTTAACGGAAGGTTACTTCCCGCAAGATGGAGCAACGTGTCACACATCGGCAAGGAGCATGGCAGAAATCGAGTCCTTCTTCAGCAACAAGGTCATTTCAGAGGGGCTTTGGCCACCATGGTCGCCGGATCTGACACCATCAGACTTCTTCCTTTAAGGTATGCTCAAAGGAAAAATCTACCAGAACAAGCCTGGCACTGTGGAAGATCTGAAGTACAACATTCAACGTGAAATTGCTGCTGTTCCTCCCGACACTTGCCGATACTTTAAGGAACATGGAGCACCGCGTTAAAATGTGTCTTGTAGGAAACTGAAACCACTTCCAGCATCGCATGTAGTGCAATCAATTACGCATACGTCAAGGTATATGGCGTATTTGTCTGGTTCAGATTGTTTCATTCTAATGGGAGTTACAACAGTATATTCAGGGGTCTCTTTCGAGTGAATCTCCCTGTTTTATATTTACCCCCTTTTTTGACACCCACTGCATGCCCAACCTACTTGGAAAAGGGTCTCTCTCTCTCTCTGAATTGCCTTTCCCGAGGTTCCTTCCATTTTTTTTTCCCTAGAAGGTTTTTTTTCTTGTCTTCTTAGAAAGTCAAAGCTTGGGGGCTGTCAAAAAGTAGGGCCTGTTAAAGCTCATTGCAGCACTCCTTGTGCAGGGCCGTCTTAACAGCATTAAAAGGCCCCCTATGGCAAAGCAGTGCACTAGGACCCCTACCTACACAACCGCTCAACAAGTCACACCATACGTAGATTAGCATGGGGGGGGGGCCCAGCGTGCCCATGTGTTAAGATGGCCCTGTCCTTGTGTGATTTTGGGGAAAAAAAATAAATTCTATTGCTTTGCATTGCATTTTTAAAAAGCCTTGTAATGATGCTCATAGTAAAAGGCACTATATGAAATGAGAAAATGGAATTTCCTTCTGAACGTCTTTCCTTTGCATATGCTGTTTAATTCAGGTTGGCCGCAGTTATCATGCTCTTGCAAAGTGACATTCACTTTAAGCTACTGGAATGAAACAATGAGAGCTTTGTCCATTATTTTAGTTGGAGGTGCAAGCAATCAGATAAAGAGCAGTGCAGCTGCCAGGTTTGACCTTGGATTTTATTGAGTTTAGTAGATAAGGATAACTAAAGAGAAAGGCCGTAATGAAGGATGAACTGAGAATAGCTTACTGGATCGTATCATACTAGTCAGAGAGTGAACTTACATAAAACACTTCACAATGCAAACAGCAGACCTGAGTGGAAAGTCAACTTTTATAAAAACAGCCGTTCCAAATCCAGTAACGAGACGCCTACAACAAGGGGGTCAACAGTACGAAGTGGCGAGCACGTGACTCTATCAGGCCTCATGTGGCCTCTTCCTTTGTTGCAGGTTCACGGTGCCCTGTGTCAGCCCCAGGACCAGAGGTTACTCTGCAGACAAGGCGCTGCTGGGGGGGAAACGAGCCAGGAAGCCTGCTAGCCAAACACAAACAAGGAAGCCGTCCTGACAAGGTGGACACTAGAGAGGCTTCCCTAATCGGCGTCCTGACACGCAAAAATGAAGCAGAGGGCAGAAAAAGGCAAGCGAATGGCTGGGAGCCCATTGAGGAGAGCCGTTGCTAACAAACAATGCTGGCCTGTTGAACGTTCCGCACAGGCTAGGAACTTGGCTGCTGTTTATAATTTCACACTTCAACTGAATGTATTACAGATAAATAAGCGGTATTTGTTTTTTTTTAAATCATTGTTGCTTTTAGGGAGCTATTAAACAACAATTGTGCCTGAAGGACTGCAGAAATGTAAAAGGTTTAGTTACAGTCTCAGTACATGAGAACTGGCAATATGGAGGGAGGGAAATCATTTAGGGAATGTGCGTAATTGAAAAAGGATTTTGTTGGAGAGTATTAAGAATGTGTTCTACTAATTAACGTGGACCGTAACAAACTGGGGAGAGTTCCAGTTCAGATTGGCTACGTTCTGGGAAACTGAAAAAAAAAAATGATTCTTAAATTGACTTTTTATTTCATTGCAGACAGTATGAACCCAAAACATTTTATTTTTTGTCTGGTCGACTGCATTTCATTTGTAAATAGACAACCATTCCTGCATTTCAGGCCTACAACACATTCCAAAATAAGTTGGGATGGGGTCAAATTTGGGCCAGTGCAGTTACCGCGTAATTATCAAATTGCTTTTATTTTCTGATTTGCCCTTTTTATACAAGGAAAGGTTTATGCCTGGGACCAACTTTCAACTTTTTACTGAATTTATTTTTAGGGATCCTTAAACTCGACTTGATCACTGATGTCAGTCAGTGTGTGTCCATCAGGATTGAAGTCGTCTCTGCACAATGCGACTCCCAACAAATCACTCAACCCAACTGAAGCTTCGACAGTTTTTAGCTTGAGAAAACACTAGAAGCTGATTGATTTGGGGCAAATCAGTCCAGTAAAGCTTGCACTACAGAACCAATTACATACGCCATTGATTATGCCGTTTGAGGAATGATTTGTGACAGGGATAAACTTTGATTCGATTACTTTCAATGGGATGTCTGCCTTTGAGTGAGTCTGTGGATGTCATGATCCAAAACCTCCAATCAAATGCAATATTTTCCCACTAAAACTGAAGCTTTATGTAGGGGGTCATTTGTTGGACACACAAGACATTCTGCTAATCTCTCTATTATAAAAAAAAAATCTTGGGACGAGATGAGACGTGATCTTTTGAAGAGAGACACTTTCACGTCCCGCGAGACGGTCAAGTCACGTCATACTAAAAACCTCTGGAAGCAAGTCTTGTGAGACGGTGACTTTTGCCAGTCATGCCCTACTTACAACCATTTTCAAACAAGACCATGGTCATCTAACCTCAGCTGTTGGAACACTTTTGATAGACACAGTTCCTGTGCGCTCAGCTCTTAAAAAATGTATACGTTCTAGATGACACGTCAACTACTAAGCGAAGAAGAAAGAGCAGCACGTCAAAAAGAGACCCAAAAATGTTGGAGAGAAAAGAATGCAAAAAAGAAAGCAAAAATAATCTACGTGCAAATTCTGAAAATAAGGAAAGTAATAATCAGCCCGTCCCACAAGACTAGACTTTGTGTCAAGAGATTTAACCACGCCCTGGGCCGGAAAAAGACAAAGTAGAATGTCATAAAGAATTCAAAAACGTGATACACATGCAGAGCGGGTTAGAGATAATGGAAGTAGGAAAATTCGAAAGTCTAAAAAAAATGAGAGTAAAGATCGCATTAGTGCAAACAAACGGAAATTATTACTCGGTGAAATAATGGGACAGTAAAAAGAGATCGAATAGTGTTTATGGGTGTCTGGGCAGTGAGACAGGAGGACTGCTGGACAGGCTTTTAAATGTTTGAAGCGCCGTACGAGATGCGGATCACACGGCACAGCAGCAGCAGCAAACCAGCAGCTGATCGAGCAAAGAGGAGGTTAAAAAAAAAAACCTGTCATGTGTTTCCCATTGTGTCACTGTTTAAGAGGGGTTTCGGAGGAGCGACTGTGTCTCCTTGGGGTGCGTTCAGCCCCCCTGTTCACAATGGTGCGTAGAGCTGGCTGAGGGGTTGGCAAGCGAAGCGAGCAGGGGGACAAAGCCCTTTAGTACTTCAGAAAACAGAACAAGCTGGCCCCGAAAGCTCTTTAAGGGTCACCTGTATACTTGCTCATGCTATGTGCTGTGTTTTCTTTTTCTTTTACTTTGGTGTTCCCTGTGAATGAAACTATAAAGACAGACATTTTAAAAAAGGGTGACCAAAGGGGTCCCACACTTGCAGAGGATTTACTCAGGAAAGAGTGCAAAGTTTGTAAAGGGTGATCTTTGCTTGACAAGGAGGGAAAAAAATCAAAACCTTGCACTAGGCTTTTGTTAGTGGCACTCCTTTCATGCAACAAACATGACCTTTGTCCCGGACGTGATGTGTATTATGAATTTTTTTTTTTTTTTTTGCTACCACTAAAACATGTGCAGCATATCTGCATTTTTGTTTGTCTTTTGGTTTGCTACACCAATTTAAAAAATCAGTTGGCAATGTTTATCTGGAGGATTCAAGAATAAGCCATCAGCTATCTCAGCTATGCTGATGACATGTTTCATTGGCAGAGTCACCAAAGAACTACAGGAGCTGGCGTGCCAAGTTGAGAGAGAGAGCTGCAAAGGAGTTAAGTGATGATGACCAACACTGATGAGGTGCGTAGGATCTTGGTTTGATGATGGAGTCTTTGGGAATTTGGAGAGTGGACTTATAAAATGATGCTGGCTGTGCAGGTGAGGTTAAGTCGTGGCTGGCAGCAATGGTTACATTGAAAGTGATATGGAAAACAAAGTCATTCTGCACCACTAGCGTGTTGTGGCATATGGATGCAAGGTCTTGATGCTTAAGAAAGAAGACAAGAAGCATCCAAGCCTTTGACAACAACGAGTTTCTGAGAATCTCAAGACCACCAAGTGTGTAAGCTGGCTAGAACAGAAAGCAAACTGCTGCGTCGCATTAAAGCCCACAGGCTAAGGTACTCTGAGACAAGCGCATGATGCCAGTGAAGATTAGTGTGATGACAGGTCTTGTAGAGGAGGTCAGAGGGTGCAGAAGACAGAGAATACGCTGTTATGACAGCATCATGGTGTGCACTGGCACGTTGGGGGGCTAGTCGAGACAGAAGCCGTTGGGTGGCACTGACCCATCTGTGCGGCCAACTGCCACAAAGCAATGCCACTTATTAATTTGCATGGATGGTACACAATTTACAACCTTAATCAAAGAGGGCACACGAGCAGCACTGTTCTGAAATAAAGCTGTGAAAGAACATCAAAGAAAGACCAGCAGAACTGGCTTATGACAGAGGTAGCTTTATATCACAGATGGGGGAGAAAAACTCAGACAGAAACGCCCAAAAAGTTAACAAAGAAAGCCAAACGTTACTTTATGGTCAGATAATACATTTTTAAATAACTTACAAAAATAAACGTACATATTCAAAGTGTATTTAAATATTACAAAACATTTTCATCTTGAGCTTCTAAGGTTCAGGAGTTAACAGAAAACACATCTGCAAGTAACTGTTTTTGTGGTGTGTATGTATGTATAGACATTACAGAATATTATTATATTTGTAAATAATGATATATATACATATATAAAAAGTATGTATGTGCGTGTACATATATATATATATATATTATATAAATGTAAAGAGAATCTATGTGTGTATGTATTCTGTACACCTACATATACATACCCATAAATTAACACGCATACAGTCTATCATTTAATATATCAGACCGATAGTAAAGAGAATTTATTGTAAAATGTATTATATGTTGGTCATTCCAGAAGTGTTCTTGGAAATTTGTAACGTATTTTATGTAAGATCCATAGCTTTTTTGGATGTTTCTTTTTCAGTCTCATTACTTTATGACAGGCCTAGTAGGTATATATTTAGGTACATTCATAATCTAATTTTACAGGGGACTTCTTAAAAGAAGGACCCAGCGCTACGTATGTTGGTGTGATTTTGCCCCATGATGTATTGTAAATTAAACCCTGATTAAAGATGTCTCTGCTATGCTCTTGTATACAATTTGCCTGAATTTGAATTGATGCACTTCCCAGTAGCCGTATGCTGGTATCTCTTAATTACCTTACCGTGGGAGCTTTGTGGAGTTTTAATCTAGTAGACTCTTACTTTGGTGTAATACGTGCAAAGTCTATCTTACGACATAGCAGTACTTGACTAGTAGATGCAATATTGGAAGGACCTATTGTAAAATGTCATTAGGGTGCTTTTAAAACCAAATAGTTTTTTGACATCAAAATAATGGAAGATCACAAACAATGCATTGTGCTGTTTATAAGGTGTGGCTATAAAGCGGCAGCTCCGTGAAAGATGCGCCCAGTTAGTAGCCCCATTGTTACCAAGTATATACACTACAATATTACATTATGTGTGTGTATATAACATAACACACACACACATTGTATATTATATATTATAGGTGCACGTGTGCATAAAACCATACATAACTATACATACATACACACAACAGGACATCATGTCTTCCACATACAAATGTGTAAAGAGTTGCAATTCTTTGTAACAAAATACAAAGGCCTGAAAACGAGAGCGACCCTGTGCTAACATTTGGATGAAAATGAACAACTCTGCTTTAAGGGACTCCCGACACTGTGCTGCAGGTTATGTACATCCTACTCTTTACAGAAAACGACTGATCATGCACAGTGAAAACGGACAAGTACGGTATGCCATGCAGCTTGTACAGGCTGAGTGTATAAATCTAAAAACTGAAGGTAAAAATCCCACAACTGTTGTTCACTCCTTGCCAGCGATGACAGGGTCCGTTTCCTGGGGATGGGGGCAGCTGGCGCTCCTTCTCTATTGTTACTGCAGTTGTGACATTTTTCTGAATTAAAGTGTTTATTAGTTTGCTGTATTCCTTCACAAAATGAAAAGATAATAAATTAGAAAATAAAAACAGCACTCCAGCGCAAGACAGGATCATATATTAGCCCAGGCCTGATGTTACCCATAAAAGCCCCCATTTCCCAGGATCCTGAACAAACTATACTTTACAATATACTGTAACAGATAGTTCATGTCTGAATTTCAGTAGGTTTAAAAAGTGTACATTTGGCCCACGTGTCCTTCTCTAATTTCGACAGGCCAGAGTCCATTACCCTGTGGTCACAAACGTTACAGCTGCTACACCTGACTGTTAAAAAAACAAAACAAAAAAGAATAAACTTCCCAGCGAGGAATCTTTTCAAAGCACACCTGAAGAAACATCAGTGAGAAACATTGGTACCATATCAGCCACATAGCATGAGGTTTAAAAATCTTCATTTGGGTTCTAAGCCGGCTTGAGGGCAGTTCACAGCACTTGGTCTTGGTTTCACCTTTAGTCTTTTTGGTGTTCTGTTGTGAGCGCTTTTGCTTTTTTGTCACCTGAGACCTGTCAGCCTACCCTGTGCGTTGTAAAACATAAAGTCCTAAGCAGTGACTGACTGAAATATTGAGACAACCTGGCTGCTGCTTTCAAATGAGTGAATGGCCACTGAAGGTGTAAAAGACCATCATTTCAAGTTTTACAGTCTGGAAGATCCTAATCGTTATCATCTTCCCCTTTAGTGGTATCAATCAGTACATTTTAAAAACAAATATAAACAGTGCCCGCTGTGCCAGTACAGATTATCCAACACAAAATGTTCATAGCTCTATACAAACATCTTTATGGAGCCATGGACCGGTCAATGACTTGTTAGAATCTGGAGACAGCATACAGAGAGACAAGACTTTTCAGATGAGTCAAGTGGCCAACTTGGCTTAATCATAGCATTTATAAATGAAATGAAACAAATTGCAAAATAAGAGATTGTTCATCTCAACAAAGTCAGGTATTCAACTACTATCTGTTCCTCCAGGTCCATGCTTGGCACTTACCAGCAAAATGGACAACCAATTTCACTTCTCCAAAAAAATGACACCTGATTGTGAACATTATGGGCTGCAAACTGCAAAGCGGCTAACAGTGGGAGCCAACTGGCTTTGCTACTCTTAAGAAAGAGAAGGCCATACCCACTGATACAAGCCTGTACCTCACAGTGCAACCTAAACGCATTAAGTCCTTCAATCAAACAGTTCACTACACGGGCCAGTCCTGTCATAGCAAGGAGTGTGGAAGAGTTGCTCCGCTGTTACAATCAATCGATGAGGCTCATTCCAGCCTTCCACCAAAGGATGTGCACTGCATCCCTGCCATCTTAAAGGGCTTGTGTTAAGAACGTGTCACTACTGCTTTGGGTTGTGTACTGCCGTTTAAGTGATAAAGCTGTGCATACATAGGTGTTTTACTTTGTGTGCTTATCATTCTGTTCAACTACTAAACTAATTAAGATGCAGACCTACCACAAGATAGGCGATTCTTTTTGACTGCTGAACCATAACACCTCTTACACTGGATTATGAATGCATTTCTCAAACTTTTTTCTCTGTATTCTGGTGTCTCTGACAGGGTGCAGAAGCCTATACCAGCAACCAGGGCCGTGGATTCGGAGACAATTTTGGGTACCTGGAGTTGGGGTCAGCAAAAATTTACCGACTCCGAGTCCTAATAAATTTAAATTGTAATGAAAAAAAAAAATACAGTAAATTCAAATGTCCCATTTCACAAACAATAATCATAATTAAGTACTTTTCTGATGTAAGAATAAAGCCCAGTGCATAGTTGTGTTACTACTAGTGTGAAGTTCAGCTGAGCTATTACACAACCTGACAGTCACACATTGTAATCTGGATTATGGTACATTACAAAAAGTGTTTTCATTTTATTTCAAATATAATGTGTTTAACAAGTTCATTTGAGTGTAAACAAGCGCAACGATGTAGGTGTAGGTGTGTGCTATGGCCTGATGTGTGTTCAGGGGTTCTTGTCTTTTGTTTAAACTGCCTAATACGGTAGAGAGTCAGCTTCCTAGCCAGTAGTTCTGTGGTTAAATGACGTGTATGTTGCCTTCCTTTAATCAACATGGAAAATACATTAGCATATTAAATATAGAGGAGTTGGAGTCAGAAGTACCGGAAAATAAGGAGTCGGAGTTGAAGGATTTATCTACCAACTCCATAGCCAAGCCAGCAACATCAGGCAGAAGACATGGAAATGGACTTGCTCATTCTGGGACAATAAATAAATGATCAATCAGTAACACAATATGCACATTTTTGCAATATGACAGAAAACAAGAGTACCAGGAAGAAAAATGGTATCTTGAGTGGAAGAATGCGACAGCCCTTCATT
This sequence comes from Polypterus senegalus, assembly GCF_016835505.1. Taxonomy (NCBI): domain Eukaryota; kingdom Metazoa; phylum Chordata; class Cladistia; order Polypteriformes; family Polypteridae; genus Polypterus; species Polypterus senegalus. The sequence continues at coordinate 206,835,527 of NC_053157.1, forward strand.
TGAAGTTGTTTAGCTCTCTTCACAGTGCAAACCACACGTTAAATTCACTACGAGTACGGGAGACTAGAGGTCCACAATTCCATGAGCATCAGGACCTGCCTGGCTTCTAGAATGGAAGTCTTTTCTTTCAAACTCCTCCATGTGAGGCTGCCTTTGGCTTGACTTCATTACAGTCTAAGACAAATTCCAAACTAAGACATATTTTGATTTTACCCAAGATGTCTTGCTGAATTAATCTGAAGCCAAACTGGCATCTGCTTTCAACATAAAGAGGCTAACATTCTGACTTTAAAGTAGTGAAGAGGAGGGGTGATACTATTTAAACATGGCTGAACATGAAGCGGTCCTGAATAAATAAAAGAATTGACCACTAGGCTGAAACTGTGCTTTTATTTTGTTAGTTTTGTTAGTTTATTTTGATGCTCCTCTTCAGGTCTCATCAAAACATGGGCAGAAGCAAAGTTTTTCCTTAAGTCTATATTTATATACTGTATCAGACTGTCTGACATTTTGCTACCACCATGACAGTCTTGGATTTTTTTTTGTTATTTTATTTATTTTCTAGACTTCTATTCACATCATAAATTAGTGACATTCTTTAACGTATGAAATAAGAGTCTACATGTGATTACCATTTGTAAGAAATTTGTGACCTTGTAGTCAGTCAGTCATTGTCCAACCCGGGGCCAATCCCAGCCAGCACAGGGCGCAAGGCAGGAACAAACCCCGGGCAGGGCACACACACACCCACACACCAAGCACACACTAGAGACAATTTAGGATCACCAGTGCACCTAACCTGCACGTCTTTGGACTGTGGGAGGAAACTGGAGCGCCCGGAAGAAACCCACACAAACACGGGGAGAACATGCAAACTCCACACAGGGAGGACCCGGGAAGCGAACCCAGGACTCCTTACTGCGAGGTAACAGCACTACCACTGTGCCACCGTGCCGTCCTGACCCTGTAGTCTCTTAATTAGGCAGGTAAGTGTCCTAATGGCTGAAAATCTGGATGGTTGTCCTCACTTTGTGATCCTGTCAATTAAGCTGCCATAGCTCCAATTGTTTAAATTTGGAAATAAATTATATTTTATATATATTTTAATTTGTACAACACCTTGGGAGAATAAAAAGACACTGTAGTATTTAAAATGCATTTTGGCTAATGTATGTCTGCTTCATCTCAATGTGACTGCTCACTGAACCTTGCATGTTTAATTATTTCAAAATTCATGTTACTTTCTGTATATACACAGAATGAACTGTGATCGGGACAATATTTTGATAGATTTCAGGGACAATATTTTGATAGATTTCAAACGATTTAAATGCTTTAGTGCCTTGCAACAAGGAAACTGGGGTTTGCATGTTCCCCCGATGTGGCTTCCTCACACTGTCCAAAGACGTGCAGGTTAGGTGGAATGGCTAAACTGGGCCGTGTGTGTGTGTGTGTGTGTGTGTGTGTTCACCCTAGATGGCCTGGCCCCTGCCCAGGTGTTGTTCCTGCCTTGCACCCAATACTTGCTGGGATAGACTGTGACCCTGCCAGCCCTGGGTAAGTGGAATTTGGAAGATGGATGGCAGTAACTCTGAATTCGATTCGGAGTGGTGATGATGATCAGGATGCAACTTTGAGGATATAATAACATAACATAATAGAACTTGGCATAGTGGTCACACTCCATAAAATGCTAGAAAGCTGCCAATTTTGAGAAGTCTCATGCCAGTCGAGTTTTGCTTACATATAAAATGACAGCTTCCCATATGAAGAGATGTGTGCAGTTTTTTTAACATATAGATGGTGGTGCAAATAAAAATGTGTAACAACCCTATGCTATTAGTGCCTGCGCGTACCTTTCTAAAAATGGAGAATGATCTGAGAGAAAAATCGTACTTAATCAATTTTAGGTTGAAAAATATCACTAAACGACTACAATAAAGAATACACTGCTGCCTATTTTTGAATGAAAAGACAATTCACCAAAAGGTGCACTAAAGAAGGAACTAGCTCAAGTGTAAACCGAGCTTCAAAGATCCTGCTTCAGTCAACCCTACAAAATGGCAGTCATCAAAGTGAATGACCTTACATTGCACATAAGAATGAGAGGTCTGGAAGCTCTAAGTAGCCATATTGATAAAACAGGACAGCAAATAAAATGCTACAGAAAACAACATGGTGGTCACAAGGTTGACATTTCACATCTGTACGGCTTTGAGCAGGACACTGTATATGGCAGCTGTATGCCACTGCCAGGACTCATCTATGTCAAACTCTGCTTGAATGCTATTTATCACGGAAAATGCCAATTGACTCATTTTGCTAAGCCATGTGGGCAGGCAGACACTGCAGCTTACTGGCCAGAAGGTTCTCAAACATAAAAGCCACAGGTTTCAAACTCCACTGCTCCATATCATGCTCACCTCTTTGTAGCTTTGTGAATTTAACATACGCCATCATAAAGAGAACAGCATGGGGGCTCCCTGGAACAGAGTATAGAAGCAAAAAAAAAAAAGACATTTGGATTCTCACTCTCGTCCACCACATGCATTACATCAGCATTTTAACCATATTTTCTATTTACAGCAGCATATATATCCAAACTCCAAAACTGTCCTTCAGGTTTATACATGCTATGTACAAATAACGTTCATTTTCTAGAAGGTGCTGAAGTTGTGCGATTTCCCAGTAGATTCATTCCTGATAATTTCCCAGTTAACGTAAGTAAGAAAGCAAATGTCTTACAACACTTGCTAGGATGCTGAGAATATGCAGTTCTTTTCATACTGTACAACACAATCCATTTCCTTAGGAAAAGCCTGTGAGAAAATGTCACCATGATGCCACATAAGCAGCACGTGCCACCTCGAATGTGGGATTTCTAAAATGGGGGCAAGTCGTGGAAGATAAAAACAGGTGTCTTCAGGGCTCCATGTACAAAGGTAAACAAAGAGTATCAGAACTTTACAAACGGACAGCCCCTGACCGTTCTTTGGTGCACAGTCATGGTTACCTTTTCTGCTTCGTTCTAATAGAGTGCAAAAACAGCATGCCTATTAACACATCCATACACTTCCCACTTGGGTTCAAAGGGCTTTCTTAGCTTAAAACCAACTCCACTTCCCCTTCCCAAGAAAACGGCAAAAGTATTCTTTGATCCATGGAGGCCCAGAGCTCCTAATCCTCTGGCACAACAAGGTGCAGAGGACCATACAATGGGCCCAAAGAAAGCCCTGCCATTTATGGCTCAGAAGCCAGCTCATCTGGAGCTCAAATCCAAGGATTCTTCAGCCATTACACTGGATCATTGTGAAAGCTGGGCTGTGCAGTGCAAATCGAAGATACTTCCTTGAATTAGAAATTTTGAATCATTCCAAGAGAAAAAAAAAAAAGTACAATAAATTAACATTAAAAAGAGAGAAAATCATTCCAGTGCAAAACCAGAGCCTCAAGTGTGGCTGTCAGTTGTAGCAAGGGCTAAAATTGGGCTTAGGCACAGAATGAGGGGAGAGCTCAAGTCTATCAGAAACCATTATCACTCTCGCAAATAAAAGATTTGGAACCCAAAGACCTCTCTTCATATTGTGCTGCTTTTTCCTTTCCTTTGACATGTCAGAAGAGAAACCCAAAGCATCCATAGACTCCAAATGTGCTGATGTGCTGGCCTAATGGAAAGCTACTTCAATGTATATCGTTTGCTGCCTTGGTGGAACGATTCTAAGCTTCAAGAGAGCATCACAAATCCTTACTTCCTGCAGTTCTAAACAGTCAGGAGAAAAAATCTATAATTTGTAATCCACAAGTAGCAAACAGCAGCATAGCAATAAGAGAGTTTGGAGATGCTTATTTATCTTGCTGCCCCAGACAAAGAATGTCCATCTTAAATTGAGCTTTCTTCACATGAGGACAAAGGAGTGCCGACAAGTTTCATGATCACTGGGGTGTCGCCGTTCTCCTTACTTTCTTCACATATTTCATTAATATTACTGTAAAGGGTATGTCCATTTGCCAAGCCATTCTTTTTAGCTGTGAGGGGAATGCCCTCAGATGCTAGACTTGGGCTGCTGGGTGTGTTAGGAGTAGCCTCATAATGGAGTCCCAGCTTCTCTGGCTCTTTGGGTTTGGTGTCTGTCAATCTGTTGTAAATGCAGATTCCAGCAGCACCAAGCACAACTCCGAGTATGAATAATAAAAACGACACTCCCACGGTGTACTTCCTCTCTGTACCAACAAGTGCCTTGTTCAAAGGGTTCTCAAGATTCACCTCATAGGAGGCCATGTCACAGCCCAGTTTGTTTTCAGCACAGCTACATTTGTACTCCCCCATGCTTTCCTCGGATACTACGATCTCAAGACCGTCAACATGTTGCTTTGGATCAGGAAACTGCTTGGGGTATTTCCAGGTACAGGATGACCAAGTGGATGGGGGTAAACAGGAGAGGATTAGACGAGAACCAAGCGCTGCTTTCATAGACTTTTGAGGCGGAGAACAGATTCCTGAAAGAGAATTTGGAAAAATTCATTAGAATATATTAAGATGCAGACAACGCTAATAAGTTATCAACATGCCAAGCGGTTAGCATCCATTACAGACCCTGTGTCACTATAACTGTACGGTTGGTGCAACAGAGCTGGCACTGAACAGCTGTGTCCTTAGTATGGCTAATCATTCAGACACAGTATAAAAGGCTTATAGCTGTAAATGAGATAGAGCAGTACACACAAAGATGGCAACATGGCACAATCCTAACATCTAAACCCTTGTAATAAAGCACAAAATCAATACAGAGATATCTTCCCTAAGGTAAGATTTCCTTGAATTAGGTCTTAGAAGCTCTGATTTGTTCAAATTACACTGAGGGCAAAAAAAGGCCTTGACCACGCAGAGCTGCTCATCAGTTTCTATTAAGTTGGAAATCGCCACACGCAGGGAGCACAGCACGTAATGCATTACAAACATGCAGCGGCAGTAAGAGAGAAGGCAGCTGCCAATCACAAGACGTATGTGAAGATTCAAATCTGTTGACAGCATATGAGCGGTGCAGAAAAAAACGTCTGAGACGGGGGACGCGAGTGCAGGAGAGTGTGACTAAAAATCAATTTTAGTGCTGAAATGGATAAAAGTTAATATCACAGCCCTATTTGAGTTTTCAGCTGAGTAGACGGATTAAAACATTTACTCTGAACTACCTGGAAATGGCATGAGAACAAGCTGAAAGCCATTTTACCACTGGAATCTACCAATACAAATTATCCTTGTTTTTAAATCCTTGTAGAAGAACTCTGTACTTAGGGGTGAGCTGGGAGAGGAAGCAGGGACGGATATGTGGTTACTACCTTTCCCCTTTCTCAATATTTCTTTACATATACTTGCAGCCATGTGTGAATCAAGCCTTGTAATGTATATAGCATGCACTAACATAAAAAAATAAAAAGTGTCGGATACTGGCACCAGCCAAATTTGAACGATACCATTTGATGCCAAGGCAGCTTCTGTGTCTAAAAGCAGACAATAAGATTTAAATCTTGATAATTAGAGGACAAAAACTAAATTTTCCATAGAAGCAATGTGATTTTTTACTCTTCCATGTTCTTCATAGCAGTGTTTTTCAATGACTGGGTCGCAACCCACTTTTGGGTGGCAGCTGCTGCCAATGCATCGCATGTTGCTATGGTTTATATTAGTAGTGGGTTGCCGCTCTGACGATCGTGCTCCTTTCACAAAGGAGATATAAGGACAGTCTCGACTCACCAAGGTGAAACTCTGATGATCAAACCCAGTTTGCCCCCTTGGTGGGTTGTGGTGACGCTTATATGGGAAAAAGTGGATTGTGAGAATAAGAAGGGTGAGAAACACTGCTTTATAGGATTGTGGGGTGCAAGAGTCTACCCCAGTAAGATCAGAATCAGGAAAAATCATCCATACATACATCTGGACTTGTGTACATAAACACGTGCATTTTTACTAAAATACTGTTAAACAAACCACTTCTTGAAAATACTCTCATGAATGAAAACAAAACGTGATCAGATCTGAATGAGCATTTGATTTGTGGACCCACCTCCCGTCATTATATTTATATTCATAGCAGTGAGCCACAACTGGAGCATCTCTGAATTATTTAGCAGCAGGCTGTGAAACTGCATGGGTGAACTGACCTTCTGGTTGATGACACAGCTCAGATACACACAAGTATGAGGCATATTCTCTTCCTGATAATGTTTTCACTCGCTTTTCTTGAACTTTTAATCTGCAGTTTATGCCTTTTTTTAGTGCACACAATGTTAGGCAATGAATAAACTGTTACTGGGCTGAATTCCTGATGAATGAGGTGGGGAGGCAGGTCTTCAATTTAAATGCTTAGATTGGGGGTCTGAACAAGTTACATTTTCATTAAAAAGACATTAAATTTCTTTCATCTTTCTAGAAGAGGGAATCCTGGATCTAACCACGCTAGGAAAAAAAGAGTCATGGTCCCGATATAAAACTGCATGAAAGAGGATAAGGACATACAAGTCTGTAGCTTGAGAAACAAGCGTCTTAAAGGTCCTTAGGGCTGCTGTCTTAGATACACACCAAATACCAGTGTCATCAGCAACAATGAAATGAAAAGGTTAAAAAGGGCAAACGAACCGATATAGTGCATGGTGGGTTTCTGGGTGGTTTCAACCTTTTCTTTCCAGATATGGCTTTATCTTTAAAACTCTGCCAGCCTCCCGCAGTTGTACTTTCACTATCACAGATGTCATTGGAATTTGGCCAGTCACTTCCCTACTAAATAATATGACAGGAAATAACAACTGAAGAGCAGGCTTTAAAACTTAAATTTCCTTGACGACTAAAAGCTGTGCTCATATTTTATGAAATCAGTAGGTTGATCCATTTCAGCAAACCATGTTAGTTAGTTTGATCCATTTTCCATTCACACTTTCCAACTGTATAATACACTTTTAAGCCAGTTTGACGGGGTTATACCAAAGGCAGCTGAATGCGAATGATCATACAGAATATGGATATTCTATTTGGAATAACTCTAAAGAGGTAAAATCGAAGTTCATAAGGCCTCTAACGACACAGTAAAAATAGATAAACTAGGTGCTGCTGTCAAATATTATAACGCTGTCATTATTCATTTATTAATGTCTACAAACAGAGAGAAAATATTCTGACACTGATGGAACCACAATTGAAATTGCCTTTTGGTAGTGACACGTGCATAACCGAAAAAACGATGCACATAAATTCAATGCTGTTTCTGCCTCTCTTTCATTGGTATTCTTTAATAAACTTCTTGTTACCTAGAGTGTGCATTCCCTGCGTACAATAAAAATGATCCTGGACTGTGATTTGAAAAAGAAATGATCCAAACTCCCCGCTTTAACTTTGCCGAATCTAAAGATCTCTCTTTTTCTCTCTTAACAGCTTTTAAATTACCAATAATTTCCAGCAGTTATTGGTACAAACAGCAGCGTTCTCTTTGGTGATCATTTCACACCTAAGGCTATTTATAGGGGAAACATTTTGCAAAAATAATACGGAAACAAATCCTAGCAAAATATCACCACTTCACAAGATAAGAGCGTTATGACGTGTCTAACAGGGATCCATATCATATTATTTCACTGAAAGAAGAACGAATACTTAAATGGAAGCAAAATAAATAATTTAAATGACACTTTGATGAAATTGCCACATCAAAGCTGTCATTTTTTGATTTGATATACATGTCAGTTTAATTGAAGTTGACAAAAGTATGTGAACAAAGAATGTGAACATAAATCCAGATCTAGTCTGTGCAGACTCTCAGAAATGGCAGACTAGTGACAAAGAGTACATGTGTAGGACAGGAGAGAGAAAGAAGGGTGTTTTGTCTGGGACTGTAAATGTTCTTATTTATGATTATGTGTTGTTAATACTTATTCAGTACAAATATTTAACAGACACACAACTAAAATTTCTACACAAAAAAACTAATTAAGGAGAAACTTTGGTGAGAATGTCAGACAAAATCACCTTCTCTAATACTTCAGAGCCGTAGCTAAAAGATTCAAACACTCTCTACTGTATTAGTCTAGCGAAACCGAGTATTTTCTAAATAGATAGTCTAGGGAGAAAGAAAAAAATACCTTCTTCAGCAGGACATAAACCTGTAGCATTTCCAACATTGACATCTTGGAGAAGCCTTAAGAGAAGAATTGAAGTTGAAATAGAGAAAACAAGATAAAAAATGTGAATTATTGCAAACAATACAATGTTTATTAAAATGTACAATATATAGTGGTTAGTTTTAAAGACATGTCCACTGACATAGAAAACATACTGTGAAGTTCACACACAGTGGATAGAGTTAACATTGTAGAAAACTGTCACTGGAAGGTAATACATTAGTTAGAAAAAAGTTATACTGAAAACTTCTTTTACATAATGTTCAAACTCACTATTCTGAACTGTGAATTTAAAAATCTATTTAGATTATCTATTATCAAATTAACAGAAAGAATTCTTAAGGAAAAGATTGAGCAACAAGCAGCCAGAACGGGAGTGTTAGTCAACAGTCAGCCTTTGTTCAGAAGAGGGAGGTGTTTTACTAACATGCTGGAATTCTATGAGGAAGCAGCAGCAAAAGGATATGATCAAAGTGGAGCTTATGATATTATTTATCTGCACTTTCAGAAAGCATTTGATGAGGTGCCACATGAGAGGTTGGGCATCAAGTTAAAAGAAGTGGGAGTTCAGAGTGATGTTTGTAGATGGGTGCAGAATTGGCTCAGACACAGGAAGCAGAGGGTGATGGTGCCAGGAACCTCATCAGAACTGGCCGATGTTAAGAGTGGTGTTCCACAGGGGTCAGTGCTAGGGCCGCTGCTATTTTTAATATATATAAATGATTTAGAAAGGAATTTAAGTAACAAGCTGGTTAAGTTTGCAGATGATATCAAGCTAAGCAGATTGGCAGATAATCTCAAATCAATTTGAGTCATTACAGAGAGACTTGGATAGCATACAGGCTTGGGCAGATTTGTGGCAGTTGAAATTTAATGTACATAAATGTGAAGTAAAAATGTTAGGTTTGAATACGCAATGGGAGGTATTAACAACAAAAGTACACCCTATGAGAAGGATTTAGGAGTCAGGAGTAAGCTTTACACTAATAAATGTTCAGAAGTCATTAAAAAGGAAAACAGACTGTCAGGTTATATAGCGCCCTGATGTGTGGAGTCCAAGTCACAGGAGGTTCTGCTCAACCTTCATAATGCACTGGTGAGGCCTCATCTGGAGTACTGTGTGCAGTTTTGGTCTCCAGGGTACAAAAAGGACATAGCAGCACTAGAAAAGGTCCAGAGAAGAGCGACTAGGCTGATTCCTGGGCTACAGGGGGTGAATTATGAGGAAAGATTAAAAGAGCTGAGCCTTTACAGTTTAAACAAAAGAAGAATATGAGGAAACATGACTGAAATGTTTAAAATTATGAAAGGAGTTTTTCTTCACACAAAGAGCAATAAACATGTGGAATAAGTTACCAAGTAGTAAGGTAGACAATAGGACTTTAGAGACTTTCAAAATAAGACTTAATGTTGTTGAATTAACTGGATAAGATTGGTTATCTATTTTGAGCTGAAGAGCCTGTTCTTGTTTCTAATGTTCTAAAATATCTATGTAAATATTTAATATCTCTTGCCCTGTGTGTGCCTTCACTTTATATAAAATAAAGTACAGACAGACAGACAGATACAAAAGGCACTATATTATAGACAGACAGACAGACAGATAGATAGATAGATAGATAGAGATAGCCAAATTAAAAGGACTGACTTAACAAAGATGTTATACTGTGTTTTGTAAGTATTCTACCATGAAATCTAACTGGGATTAATCCACCAGAAATCAGGATCACTTCATCTTTTATTTTTTTTTTTACAAAAAACCTATTGAACTATTAAATTATGAAAAAATAACTATTAGTTTCACATGGAAAGAGAGGCCTTTAAGTTTGGGATGCATGCAGCATAGAAAAAAAGAGAAATAGCGAGAGGGTAGAAGTGCACAAGACGTCTCCATACCCAATAAAACTGACAAGATAAAAAACCTCAGTGTACAAAAGAAACTTTTTAAGCAGTTATGCCCCAAGACTTATCCAAATCATGACTTGTATCTGTGCATTAAGTATCTTTCAATAAGAATCATTTCCTATGTTGGCTAGTATTGTTTTTACTGTGTTTTATTCATTTTGCTTTATTGCAAAAGCAAGTTTAGATTGTTTGGTGCTCTAAGCACACCTTGGGCCCACCAATGTGGGTGACTGCAGAGGCCCACAGGGCCCACAGTAGCTGAGAAGACAACAGTAGCAGTGTGGAGAGCAGAGGCCTGCTTTGTTGAGTGACGCTCAGGTCTGAAAGCATTTGTTTGGTCTGTTTTTGTCAGGCTAGTAAGACTCTTTGCTTGAGGCAGATGTACACGTGTAGGTATGCCATACACATGGGATGCTACATGGAACTCTCAGTTTGCTTAAGGTCCTTGTGGAAATGTGGATAGAGCTGTACAGATAGGGCATTATAAAGAAGTCTCATTTGACTTAAAGCAGCTGTCCATGTGAAGGTAAAGCTGTACACATGTGGTGCTATAAAGCAGCAATACAAAGCATTCAAACACACATAACAGGTAACTAACTATGTATCGTGGGTGAACCAAAATAACAAACAGAGGAACTCCCACAATAATCCACAAGTATAATACAGGTACTTACCCCGCATCACGCTGAAACCACACACACTCTTTCTGATTGGTATTCCAACCACAGTTTGGGTCCCGAGAAAGAACACACTCATAGCAGCTTCTGTGCCGGCTGCAGTTGGCCAGTGGCAGCTTTACCACTTCACTGGGAGACCCAAGAAAGACAAAGTCCTACAACAGAGGGGCATACATTTATTTTCTACAATCGTATAAAAAAAAAAAAAAAGCTAAATGTAAAACATCATTACTTACATTTTCACAATATTACCTCAACCAAAAAAATATCAAAAAGCCTACTTTTAAATGATGTCCCATTATTGCAGTAAGAAGGATATTTATTCTACTGAAACATCAAGCTTTGTCTCAGTAAAGGCAATCAAAAAATGTGTAAGGGTAGAAGTCAGAATGACATATGCACTGAAGTACTTCCTCCATATTGATTTGACATTCACTGTAATTGCATCATGTTTTAGTAAACTGAATTACTGCATAATTGCACTTATAAAAAGGAGCCATGAAACTGGACAAGCAAAGCTACATTTGTGAAATGAACTGGCTACTTGTGTCTTGAGACCTAATGCAAACCTAATAGTCCTTTACCACTGTTAAATGTCGGCTTTGGGACATTGACGTTAAATTAAAGCAAACTAACAAACAAGGACATGGACATGCCAATGTGTTACATCTGGTAAAGAATGAAAGAAACAAGCACTGGACTGTTAACTGGAGTTTCTGTTTTCCTCACCTTCTCCATTAACTAGTCATATGTCAAGTAAAATGTTATAAGGATTTTATACTACAGTGGTCTGTTTCTGTTTATTTTTTAAAGTTCACTGAATGATGTTTTGTGAAGTTTGAGCTTTGTGTTCACTTATTTGATTTATTATCATCATATTAATTTTAAATATGTGTAAGCATTCAGAAACTGAATTCAGCAAAGGTTCCATACAAGTTCTTGAATTGAACGTGGCTGCTTCTTCTCATTTAAGATGTCCTGTACCTGATATAGCTGGATGTTTTGGATTGGCTGTTCTGTCGAGAACAATGTTGTTTTATCAATCATCAGTGCTTCGTTTTCATTACTGGTATGTTTGTAAACAGCTTTATGGAGCTCCCCTCGGTCTGTGAAAAAACAAGCAGGAAAATTTGGAGAAATGAATCACTAAATGAATTAGGGAAGGGAAGAAAAGACATTACAGAGTCTGAAGCCAACCTACAATGTGTCGTATCAGTCTGGGGAATACAAATTAGCATCATAAGTAACATGCAGTGTGAAATCTTTACTGCACTGATTAGCTGTATTACGTGTTAATTACCGGAGGTGCAATAATATGAATAAACCAAATTTTTGACTGATACCACTGGAAACCTAAATAATGTAACACATGAAATAAAAGTGAAAATAGACAGTTCACAGTGATCTGTGACATACAGCACCAAGACGGAGAGAAACAAAACAATTTCATCCTATTAACCAGGAGTTCCATCAACTACAGCAGGACGACTCTCATAAATAAACTGCTTGAAGGGAATGCCAGGAGCCACAAACATACCTGACAATCAGGGATTTGTTTTTGCTAGGCAGGAAAGCTGGTTAGGGACATCTCCTTAGACCTTCTGGATATATAACTGGCATGGGCTATAATGACAGGACGGTCAAGCAGTGGGGACTGCTGCATTTATTTCTGAAAACACTTGTCCTTCAGCTGTCTGTCTGTCTGTCTGTCTGTCTGTTTAAAAGACTACTCCATCCAAGAATTGTATTTTTTTCCTATGTCACTTACCCCATTGTAGTTTGTAGTGATGGTTCATGTTTCATGCAGAACAGGGATAACAAAACAGGGGTCCATGGTAGAAAATGCTTGACAACAATAAACAATATTTAAAAAAATAAGAAAAAAATGTAATGTTACTCATGTCTCATAATCCACATGACAAGTCATTGAGTCGTATGCTAACAATAATTAATTGTGAAGTTAAATAAACCACTTCTGGAAAACAATTGGGTGGATGAAAACGGAACACGCTCAGATGCGCTTGCGCATTTCAGTTGAAAACCTGCCATCCAACCTCATTCATTGGTCACGAGTCCAGCCCAGTAACAGCTTATTCAATGGCATATACTGTGCTTCATGTGATATCAACAAAAAGTACCCGTAAAACTAAGGATGAAAAGTTAAAGAAAAGCGAGCAAAAATGTTATCAGGACAAGAATAGGCCTTATTGTGATAGTCACTTATACCACCTTGGTGGACTTGTCCAAGTTACCCGAGATGCTTCAACAAGCAGGAGGCCAATTCACCCGTGTAGTTTCAGGGACCACCATTAAATAATCCAGAGGTCCTCCAGTTGTGGATCACCACTAAGAATAGGAATTCAACGATGAGCAGCAGGCCTACAATTCAAACGCTCGTCTGAGCACACTTCATTCTCATTTATGAGAGTGCTTTCCGGAGGTGGTTTATTTAGCAATATTTGCTTAAAAAATGACATGTGCATGGTGTGAGCTGAGCGCATGACTAAACGAGTAGACATGTGGATTATTTGACACAAGTAACATTTTCATATTGCTTTCTGTTGCCCAGAGTCTACTCTATCAGAAACTTTTTTTATCTCCATTCTGCATGTAAATATGACTTTTTTTTTCCTCCCCCATCGCTACAACCTACATAGGGTAAGCAACATATAAAAAATATCATTTTTGGTGGAGTATTCCTTTAACACATCGATCACACATTTAACACAAATCTTATGAGCATGTTAAACTATTAATAACCTTTTGAATATTTCAAAACATATTGATACATAGGACATAGTGTATCTAATCTGATCTAATTCCAATGTAGTAAATTATTTCTTACTTATTTGTAACGTCCTTACTACAAAGGAACTAATTAGAGCAATGAAATATACATTCAACATTACTGGTATGATGGAAGTCTCTCTTCTAAGAGCTTATACACTAAGTTGTAAAATGTTTCTAGGGAACTTAAAATGAAAGCACTTGTTTTTTCCATATAAAAGACTTCAGATGAACATAATGTGCTGCTGCAATGCTCCATTGACCACATGAACAATGTCCACTTAGTGTGCTCTTTCTCAACATGTTTCATTTGTTTTTCTGTGGCGGTGTCCTTTTTGACTGTTGTGTAGTTACCATCTTAATAGGTTATGCTGGATTTGCTGAAATGCATATGTCTCATGCTAAGCAGCAAACTGACAAGAGGTCAATATGCGACCCACCTGCCCCCATTCCCTCATCCATTTGCATCCCACATACAAAGGTTTATATTCTGTATAGTCACACACATTGAATGCAAATGCACTTGTTAACTGACAATACAAATCACAATACAAATAAATCTGAAGAATTAAACTCATAGACTTTCTGAGGCTTTACCCCACAGGTGTATATGGCAATAACCAATAAGCGTAGGTGGCAATACGCAAAAACGAATTTCCATAACCTATAGAGCAGGGGCTCTTAATCTGGGTATCCATACCCCTTGGGGCATGGGACTCGATCTCTGGGTAATGGTGTTTATTTTATTTAATGTATTTATTTATACTTGGGTAGTACGTGAAGGGAATGCGATAGAATCTTCGAGAACATTTGACATTTCCTGCAAATGCTTGTATTTAATTTTACACTTGTGTATTTACTACAACTTTTAATTTTAATTTCATGTTCTCTTCTTAGCTATCCATATCTAAAGTACAGTAAGTTCAAGTTGTTGGCATATTTGGAAATCATACTGGCAACTAATATAAGGAATAGTGATGATTATTTCGACAGTCAAGTAAAGGGGGTATGGGACCATATTGGACAATCCATTGGTGGTCTGGAGTCATCTAAAGGTTAAGAACCCCAGCTATAGAGGCTTCTGTTGGATCTAATTACCTAGGAAGTTTAAAGTCTACAGCATCAAGAACCTCAACAGTTAGCAAAAAGGACAAGAACAAGAAACAAATACCACAATGCATGACATTTAAAGATCAGCAAAAACAAAGGTCCATCCATTACTCATCCGTTTACATCACTGAAAAACACGTTCTGTACCACAAAACTAAGAGGTCCATTACCTGTCCCAAGCAGCAAAATGGAAAATGAATCTTTGCCGGCATGGGAGATGTTCACTGCAATCTTTGTGTACTTTGTGCCTCTCTTGACTAGTATGGCCTGGGAGAGCACAGGCTGCTCCATCAAAGGGTGGTCTCGCACAAATGTCAGCACTCTGTCGGGGAGAGTCAGAGAGCTGGTGTACCCTTGTGCCCTTATTGCTGATGTGATACACTGAGAAGAAAGAACAAGTTAAATTGCAAAATATATAATAAAATGTGTTAGAATATACTGTTGAAAAATGGGATATGCATATAACGGTAGACAACACTTATTTTTCAGAAACAGAAGACGACAGCTTTGATTATTTGGTTGTTGCTCATAATGAGTTGGGGTAAAATCAGTCTCAGTCAACAACAAATAGCAAAGACATCTTTAACAGCAGCCTACGACTTAAAAAGAAAACAACACAGTAAGCCCCAAAACAGTTCTTCTGTTACTTTACACTTGAGACTAATCACCTGAGAGCTGTTTAGCATTAGGTGGGGACATTTAATTTATATGCTATCATTATAGCATCAACTAGGGCCTCTGACAACACCTTAAACATGTTTTGCATCTGCTGTATGGATTTTAATTCATTTGTATTTTTTTCAAAACATTTGTTTTCAAAGAGACCAAAAATGTGGCAATATTTTCAACATGCTTTTCCTTTTATATGCTCAGAAGACACGATGAAGCAGCGTCTTTAACTTTAGGCTTATAAGACAGTAAATTAGATGAACAAGTTCATCACTTTTATATAACCTGCAAAGATAAATCATGAGCTCATATTCCATCCATTTTCCAACCCGTTGAATCCGAACAGGGTCATGGGGGTCTGCTGGAGCCAATCCCAGCCAACACAGGGCGCCAACCCACTGCAGGACACACACACCAAGCACACACCAGGGACAATTTTAGAATCGCCAATGCACCTAACCTGCATGTCTTTGGACTGTGGGAGGAAACCGGAGTACCCGGAGGAAACCCACGCAGACACGGAGAGAACATGCAAACTCCACGCAGGGAGGACCCGGGAAGCGAACCCGGGTCTCCTAACTGCGAGGCGAGCTCATATTTTATTGCTAAATTTCAAACGGCATAAAATGAAAAATGACCACAATTAGAAATTAATGTAACAACCATAATTATTTCAATGTGGTATGGATTTCTTTTGTGAGTTGGGATAGATTAAGTAGGAATCAGTAAAAGGCACAAAACATTAAAAAGGTGAAAAAAATCTACAACATTGCCATAAATACTTCATAACAATGTCTATTATAAAAGAGGAGTGAACATCGGACAGAGATGAATGTATGTAGAAAAGGGAGTTACTTCAAAAGTGAGATTCTAAACAAGTAGTGGTAATAGGAAAAGACGAACAAAAAGATATATGACAACATCAAAGAAATCAAGTAATTTCTGACAACACCTGACTCACTTTTTATTGAAAAGATAATGACAAAATAAAGTAAGAGGTGTTGTCACCTGAGTATACATTTAGCACTTGGTGAGGACTAGGTGGGACCTGGACTCAAAATAAGGTCATTGTTCCTCCTGTGTGTTGTGAAAGGCAGCTAAACAATGCTAACGCCAGGAAGAACATCCAGCTCTAAAAATTCTTGTACCAATATGGGGAGTTACTAGCCAACCCTGGTGAATCCAGAAAATGGCTGTTAACCCAGCAGAGAAGGAGAGAAGCTGAGGACTACATGATTGTAAGATGTGTCCTGATATGTAAAACCACATAACCTGGGCCATTTTGTGGTATAAATAACCACCTGAAGTCCCCCATTCAGTGGAGGAACCGCAAACACATAGAAATGGAGCTGAAGTGGGATGGTGAGCTTCAAAAATACCAGAAATAGCCTTGTATGAAACTTAAAAATGGTATTCCTTCTTTTTTTCTTATTGCTTACCGCTCCAGGTCGGGGACTCGGTGGAGGCTCCAAGCTTGGTGAATTTTCATAGTCAGACTTTACTCTTTTGTAATCACCATTAAAGGCATGGCTAATGTCCTTGATAGTATAGACACAGATGGCAGAGACCTCTTCTCGTTCCCTAAAAAAGATGAGTCAAAGCCAAGTTACTGGGGGGGAAAAAGTGAATGACAACTTATCTTATCAAGGTTCTGTCACAGTTTACATGATTTTCTCAGTAATTTTTGAGTCGCAGACTTCATTTACATAACCGTAGTGAGTCAGAGGCAGTCGTGTAGCATGGTATACCCAGTGACTTGGTCTAACTAGTCTGCGACTTACCGTTGCTCTGTTTTGTCTTAAATCTTGGGGATGGGCTTGTGCACATAGCAGCTGACATCTAAAGAGCACTTAGTTGTAAAAACCATGCATATAATGTAGTGACCAGGAATAAGGAACATGAGTGTTTTGGTCTTGAAAAACAAGACAGACTCATCTGTCTGATGCCTCATGTTTTACAATTTACCATACCTGAAAAGAATTTGCGGGCTACCAGCTCAATCAGGCAGCACATTGTTCACCGTCAGAAAAAAATGAGTAAGCCTGCGATACTTTGCAGATGTAAATGTGTGCTGGTAAGCCATTACACAGTTATCTAATTTGATATACTCTGTGATTTCTAGTTGTATAATATGACATAGTCAGGTAATGAAATCATCAACCACAGTTATCATGTGTGAGAACCTCTACAACTAGAAGTCACATAATGTGACATCAGCGTCAAGCTACAGACTACTTAAAAAAAGTATACATATTCTGTTTAAAACTCATAAATGTTCCAGTCATTATGAATGGACGGCAGTCCTCACTGACCGCTATTGTGTACGGCTGCAACCTGTATAATATCACCTTTAAAAACCCACCAAAAAAATAACAGACAACCAAAGGAAAAAAAGAGACATTAGGAAAGCAGAGTCTGCTAAAACTACCCATGACAGAAGTCATTACACAATTTTTTCTCTATTCCAGGTGAGCTCGTCAGACTTAACATTTTATTCCCTCAGGTAAAGTGATTGGCACAGACTCCTCTGAAAGAACATTCATCCATCAACTTTCTAAATACTCTTTTTTTCACAATAGGGTCAATCTCAAAAACATCAAGTCCAAAACATGGAGGGGTTGCTAGTCCAGTCCACCACACAAGCCAACAACCTTTATTTTATATACCACCTTTCTATTGTGAGCCCCATTTCAAGGGACTTGATGCGTAAACAACTGTGCTGTATACTGTATGTGTGCAGGTATAGTTATGCAATTATACCAGTTTATTTACTGGCTTATGGGCCCACCGTGACTGAACCCAGGTGGTTAAAATCAAACACCACATCAAGTTTACATACTGTGGTTACTGTGCCCTTGCATCTGTTTAAATATGTTTACTCATTTGAGACCACCAAAAAACAAATCTTCTCCCAGTCAGGTGCAGGTAATGGAATAGTGGGGCTCATTCAGACTCTGATAACAAGTCAAGTCAAGTCAGGTTGGGGAGCATGCACTGGTACAGTGCGTTGCCACACCTACCACACAACGAAACAACTTGGGATCCCGGTTGGCAACCCCCTAGGCAGAAAAGTGGTCTAGTTCCACCCTCCGGAAATGACCCTCTATCTGCCGTAGCCAGGTGTTACGTGAGTGACCCCTTGGCCTGGTCCAGCCACTCGGGTCCCTAACAATGAGGATCTTATGAGCTGGATCACCCTTGGGGAAACGCACCACATGACCGTAGTGCCGTAACTGACGCTCCCTTACAATGCAGGTAATGTGCCTCATTCAGGACTCCATGAGCAACCGCTCATTCAACACAAAGTCAAACCAACTCTATCCAATGATTTTCCGGAGAGACACAGTACCAAAGGAATCCAGTCTTCATCTCATGTCACTGGATAGCGTCCCATGTCTCGCAACCATATAGCAAGACAGGAAGCAGCAGGACTTTAAAGACTTGGACCTTCGTCCTTTTGCATAGATATCAGGTTGGCCACACACCCCTTTCCAGCGACCTCATGACCCCCCCATGCTCTCCCAATCCGTCTACTGACATCATAGAAACAGTTACCAGAGACATGAACGTCATAGCCAAGGCAGTGACAATACACTCTGATAACACTAATTGTAAATTTTTAAAAATTTATTTTTTACAGTCAATTGTAGTCAAAAGCCCCTTTCACACATGCAGGTTGTATGAGGATACTCTGTTTATTGCTATTAAAAGCAATAAAAGGATTTCTTCCAGGCTCACCAAAATGATGGTGTAAGTTTATGTATGTGTTAAGTTGTTTACTGTAAGCTTCTAGCTTTCCTAGTAACTTTCCTCACTCTATAGGATAATGAACTGCTTTTTAGTGGTAGTTTCACATCTATGTTTATGTAAGATTAGGTTTGTATATGTCTAGCTATAGTGGCTTAAGTAGAACACAGTTCTCTTGCCATTCTTCAACAGATCTAAAAGAAAAAACAAAACACACTCACGCACATCACAGCAGATCTCAATGAGAGTGAACCAATCAAAAACACTTCTGGTTTGCCATATACCAGTCCAAGACAAGTCTGAACACATATACACTAAATACACTTAAATAGGAAGCGTGCTGGGTTTCTGTATAATAACGTGAATAATGTCCTTGATTTTCTTACCATTGAGAAGAGAAGATTCCATAGAACTGGGTGCTTTGCCAGTTGTCTGGGTCAATCCGTAATGTGTACACATCACGAAGAATATTGAATCGACCCCCAGTCTCAGGATCCTCGCAAGCGAGCTGTGCTTTCAAGAATGTGGTCCAGCGTTTCTGCAGGGTCTTCTGGCCTCCAATGTCACCCTAGAAGCAGAGAATTAGGTAAGTTACCACCAAGTAAAATAAGGAACAGTACCAGTGCAGCCACTGCAAAGCTTCAAGGTATTTTTTGCGTACATCACAAAAAAAACTAAACTGACCAACACATAGATCTGTGTGATGTTCTGTGGCTTGTTTAAAGAGTCATGCTGTTGCCTAACTTGCTCTTCGTCATATCAGTGGCTAGTTCAAGTTTTGAGTTCTAGATGCCCAGCCTACTGTCATCATTGGTTATGAGAAAATATTCTGGACTGCCAATAAAAACACAAATCATTGCTGCTGAACTTCAAGCTTGTACAGCCAGAAAATCTTTAAAGGACTACTGGATCTTTGTCCTTTCGTTGAAACCAAACAATAATCTCTACCCATGTGTTAAAAATCCACCATGTAGGTAATTTGAGAAACTTGAACTGCGAGTCTCAATGTAGTGAAATGGCTAAAAATTATGTCATAAATGAAGTATATGAATACTTGTGCATGTGTGTAACTAATGTTTATCTCACAGTCTGACTGACACTAATGCATTAAAATGTTGTGAGAAGGCTGGCTTCCATACTTGCAATCTTGATGCAAAGATGCGTTCCAGTTTCCCTGTAAATGTGACATGGATGTAATGCATAGAGAAGGCAGGCTGTGGATTAAATGTAGCTATGCAACAAGTTCACTAACCCAGCACAGTGTACCTTCTACCTCATTAGAAGAGATCTATGGATGACTACAATCACATACCCGAGGACATCAGTGGCATTTAAAACTGAAGCCAGGAAGCACTCCTGTGCACAGAGGGCTGTGAGACTTTGGAACAAATTACCAAGGCGTGTAGGTGAAGCAGAAACCTTGACAACCTTTAAGAAGAATCAGGAGGAGATATTGGGAGAGTTTGGCTATTTGCTAAACAAATGGGGATGATGGACTGAATGGTCTCCTCTCATTTGTCAAATTTCTTATGTATTCTTATGTATGTACAATCTTCAGGTTATATATATATATATATATATATATATATATATATATATATATATATCAATAAAGCAAGGCTGCATCTGGCAGGGGATCGATTAGATAAGAAATCTAAACTTCTTTTTTCCATATACGTTTGGACCTGTTGTTGAGTGTTTACATTTTTTTTGTCCTATCCTGTACTTCTCCTGGACGTTAGTTGGCACATTTCCAACACCATCACTGACTCTCAAGTTAAAACCACCATATTCTTCCTTTACCAATTTGGAACATGCTCTTGCTACATGCCATTAGACTACTAAACATTTCCTGCTGTCAATTTTTAATTTATATACTTTATTTTCCTCATATGGCAACAATACACGATGCTTCATTGAGAAGAAGACAGCACTTTAATGAAGAAAAAACAAAGATTCAGCTGGTCAGAATTTACCTTAAATAATCTTTAGTTTATTTTGGACAATGTTTTGTTCTATGAAAATGAATATAATTTATAGTTTTTGTTATTTTCATTTCTTTCTTGATGAGACCACTTTGCATTCCAGGAATACTTTTGCTATGGCACTGCAGTCACTGTGCATGTGTTAGCTAATGACTTATCTATTTAAAAGCGGGGGATTGGTAGAAATTAGCCATCTGCACTTT